>NC_134312.1:123344047-124648299 GCF_964195595.1 Calonectris borealis
CAACAATGTAATGTCCAAAATAACGACAACATTCAGCTTCCCATGAAATATGCACACTCCTACTACATGAAAAACAAAGTCACAACATCTCACATTAAAGAAGCAACAAAAAGATGTACAAGTACTCCTTTTTGAAGAAAATTTTCTGCAAAGGTAGGCAGCTGAGCAGTATGTAACTGCCCTCTTTGATTTATGATCATTTCCTTTATTCTGAAAGTAGTTCATTTAATACACAGATTTTTAACATTAAAATGTAATGCGCAGGTTTAACCTAGTGTATGTTTTATTTGCATCTAGGTCACCAACTTCAGGAAATGGAAAACGTGTGTTTACAAATGAAAGACTTCAAATGAAGACTTCAAATGCTTATCAAGCCTCCTTAGCGTACCCTATGAGTAAACTGAAATTGTATACCTGAGTGGAGTTAGATAGTTGGTTTTTCCACGGCTCCTCTGCGCTGCTGGTCAGGTTTGTGCGGTTATGAGGTAGAGAGAGTGCGTTTCGCTGCAGGTAAGGCACGTTTCCATTACTTCCACTTTCTGTTATGTGATTATTGCCTATCAAAATAGTGTCTGTACTACCCAGCGTTCTTGCTGTGCTGCAGGGAATGGGGCCTGCTGGAAAGGGTCCATTAGCCATAGGCTGCCCGGGGCAGGCGGGACGGATTCCACGCTGAGCGACATTAGGCACTCTGGTTAGAGCAACCTGCGGCTGCTGACCAGAGACAGAGTTTGTAGGCAGTGATGAATCAGCTGTTGGCCCATTAGGAATTCCAGTAGATCGTACCTGTGCAACTCCTGTTTGTCTCATCTAACGGAAGATGAACAAAGCACAAGAACATTAGCTGCAGAAATTTAAAAAGTAAAAGATTATACAAGGTTCGTGTGCTTCATTGCACTGGTCAATTCCAATTTTATACAGATTTTAAGATCTTCACAGTTGCTTTTGAGAAATAAGATAACTGTCATGCTCACAAATGCACTGAGCGAATTTTAAGGAAAAGCTATCGGCACACTTTTCTTCCAGGCTCTTCAGTTTGAGTATTAGCATTTTACTGCTAAAGTTGGACACTAAGAGAAAGAGAAGCGAACAATGAGAGGAGGAGAGATGTGCTGTAATATGGCTTACTACAACTAAGTATTTTTCAAGTAAGACTGCTTCTAGATGCTTCTAGTCTGCTCACTTTAGTTTGAAAGTGTGGCTTGAAAACTTTTACATTATTTGGTAGCCCTATAATGAAACACAGCTAAACCCATCACATTTCAACCAGTAAACCACAATTATACTTCATACAAAAAAGAGATGACTTAATGTAACATAGTAAAGGGCATGAGAACTCTGTTCAATAGAAACTCTTCAGAGTTCAAGAAACACAGCAGACACCATTACTGACAGAAGTTTTGTAGAAGAGAAAAATATTTTTGTTCTCACCTGCTGGTGTTGCTGCATCAAGACAAACTGACTCTCCAGCTGTTCCAGCATGAGTTTCTGTGCTGGATTTAGATTATTTCTGTTTGCACGCAGCTGTTCCAAGTGCTGAAAAAACAGCAGTACAGTTCAGAATCATTAAAATTGCATGTGCTTTTTAATAACTTTCTTGCATACAACACTAAAAATTATCCATGAAGACAAGACTTGTAAAGCTGAAAACATGATTGAGATTTCTGTTGCAGACTCAAACACCTTTCCATACACTATTCTGTAACCAAACCTTATTACTAGTTACTAAAACTAAAGAGACTTTCTAAATTATTTGAGTGTATAAATATTATCACCACACTAAAATTAAGTGTACTGGTACCGTAAAAGAAAACTACATTCAAGCATGATTATATAGAATTCTTATTATCATTATGTATGTTTTAACACTTTTTTGTACTGTGCTATTCTTTTATTAACACTGTTCAGCACTAAGTAAATTCAGCCTATAGTCACACGTGAAAACTTCTCCAGAAAATATTAAAAAAAAAAAAAGCTAGAAAACTATACAACTTAATTTAATTACAGAGAGCAATATCTTAAGTTATGATACTCATTTGCAACTGATAAATTTAAGTATCTATTACCAAAAATCGGATCTTTGTATTCATTTTAAACTACTCAGCACACACCATCATTCTACCAGTAAGTCTGCTGCTGCTAAGTGGTATGACATAAATTCTGAAATTGTGGAACACAAAAGCACTATCTGAGAAGGAAGGGGGGTGTGTGTGGAGAGGAGGGCAAAAGTTGTGCTATGCAGAAGGTGACATACAGACATCTCTCTTGATTGTTCTTAAATTCTAAGCTACTTCACATCATTGTAAATCCTTTCAAAAAAAAAAAACCCAAAAAACCCCACAACAACCAAAAAACAAAACCCAAACAAAAAAAACAACAAACCAACCAAACCAAGCCCCAACAAACCCAAACACAAGTCAGGTTTCCTTTAGTTCCTTTCAGGTCTGCATGTATTATTTTTCTACATCCTTCTTGTCTCCTTTGCTTTGATTATGCTGGTTTAGTAATATATAAAATGGAAACTGAAGTATGAGTATTAAATAAAGTGTAGTTCATTCTGCTTTGAACAATTGTATTTGCAAACTACCAACTAAAAAAATCCAACATTGTCTGAAAAAGTGATTAAAGATGGTTCATGCCAAACTTCCTGGATTAACAGTAGTCTCCATTCTGAAGTCCCTCTGTAGGGGACTGCAATGAGTAAGACTAATCTTTCTCTCTATATGATTGTGAGATGAAAACAGGGTCTCCATGGGAGTGCATGCACCAGGTACACAGTAGCCAAACCAGTGCTCTTCAGTTGTTGTTTTGCTTTTTAAAAAATGTCTAAAGACGGTTAACAGGAATCAGAAAGACTGATCTAGCACATATGTCAGCATAGGCAGGTCTGCATTGCTCTCCAGTGCTATGGCTGCAGAGGCTTTGCGGGCAGCACTATTCTTGCTGCCCACCAATTCTGTGAAACCAACACCCGTCCCTCCTCCAGTGGCGTGTTGCAGCCCCAGACGCTACTGTGTGGCCATAGCCCTTTCCCGTTCTGCTTTTGTTAGCTGAGCCATTTGGTGTGTGTTATGTGCCATATCCATCCAGCCTCTGAGCTGCCACTTTTAAAAGGCTGACTTAGAAGAGGTAATAAAGGTTTTATTCACTCTCCTCTTGCATCATATCTTTTTGGCTCTCCTACTCATATATGCTGGAACCTTGTCAAGTTATTGCCAGCAAATCCAGTATACTGTACTTGGATAGAGAAGCCTACATAGATACTGCTTACAGGAGGAAGCTGGACCTGGAAAAAGGTGAAACTAAAAAGGAGAAAAAGTAGTAGGATATAAAATAAGCAGAGAGAAATAATGAGAATGCATGAAGAGAGAGAGATATGGAAGAGTGATTAGGGAGGCCCAAAGGGGTGGGAAGGTGGGGAGGAGAGGGAGGGAAAAATTATGCAGCTTAATAAAGCCAATACTGTTCAGCTAGATAAACAGCTGAAGAACTATATTGGAGTTGAGGGGAACACGGCTCAGTCAATCAGAATGCCTTCTGTCTCTGCACTGTACTCCCTTCTATTTTTCCTTGCATCCAAAGCAGTATCTGTGATACATGGGTAAGAGTTTCCAGCTAGGCCTGACTTTCAAAATACGGAATTCCTGCTGAAGCTCACTGCAAGCCCTAACGAACTGAAGAGACAACAAACATCATAACAAAAAAGACCTGAAACAAGATTTCAAAAATAAAATCTAGCATTTGATATAAATATATTAGATGACATAAAATACAGAAAAGCAGTACCAGATTTCATTTGGGTAACTGCATTTTGTAGAATGTGCAACTTTCTTTATGCAATTTGATACAAGAAGCTACCTCAGAGGAAAAAGAGGATATTACAATACTTCTGCACCTCCTTCAATATCCCCCACATTACAGCAAGCAGCAAAACTCACTTGGCACACAAGTGTGGCAATTTGCATATCTATCTTTAAAACATCATAAGAAAAAAGAATTACTGTATGTTCTTACTTTATAAATTATAGAATTCATACAATGTAAGTGTTCAGTTTCTCCTAGAGATCATTTATTTTACTACAGAACTAATCTCACATAGAGAAGCCATAAATATTATCACAACTTGAATTACACTGTGGGAATCATTCGGGAAGTATTTCACATTGCATTTCAGAAATGTGAAACCAAAAAATGTTCCAGATTTATTTTCTTAAAAGGAAGAAAGAGACAAACAAACAACAAAAAAATGTATCAAAGCTTCTGAAGATCTTCAACATGCCTACCTGTAATTTCTGTGGTGTCAAGCACCAAGAATGAATTTGTTGCTGTACAGGAGGATGTGACACTGTATGGCCACTGCTCCAAACATCTGAAGTATTCTGAGACAAAACATTACATTAGAATGCATGACTATCAAAGGGTCAACATAATTTCTTCTACTATCTAGATTTTATCTTACTTATGAAAGAACTAGTCATTGTTTCAAGAATAACAATATAAACAAAGAACATACTAAAACATGCCAAGTCTCATTCTACCATTCCCACATAATATCAGAGCAGTCAGAGGAAAAAGTTAAACGCTATCTAATATCGTAACAAGAAACAATCAAATCAAATTATGCAATTAACTTAAATGTAAACTACTTTTAAAACTGAATACTTTATCTACTGTAACACTATTACATGATGATGAAGCACTTGAATTCTAAATATAAGCAAAGGCAATAGACAGGATGACATGATCGTCTCCCTCTCTATCTATCATGAGACTATGATTGCACTTTTTCACTTGCACAACTATGACTGTAGTACAGTGCCACCGATTTGCATTGCCCTTAAGCACTTCCTGTCTGAACTGTAACCTGATTAAACACATAACTGAAAAATGTTTTTTAAAATTCCTAAAAACATTCCCCACCTTGATGCCAAAGGATTAAAATTTACAGCACAAATTCTGTGCATGCTGCATCACTTTAATGCATATTTCCATATAATTTTGGTAGGGGGCTCTTTAGTTCATCAGAATATATACCTTTGTTGGACTAGATGTTCTTTTCCTCTTGGCAGGACTGGTCAGGTCATCTACTTGGCTAGAAGGAATCATGTGTAGTGGCAAGGATTGCTGTGAAATTGGTGTTTGAGTGAGGCCTAGTACAGGTTCAGTATTTGGATGATGAGGTTTACAAGCCTAAGAATCACAGAAGGAAGACAAAAATATGGTTCTATATATTCTTAATTCTTTCCTTTAAATTATATATTTTAACAGCCCACATACATTAAAAGGGCCGAGTAGATATTCTGAAGATGATCTCAATAACTGAAAAATCAGTTTCCATATGGTCATCAATGGAGGAATGTGTACCTTTCACGGGATTATTAAACCACTGCAGCATTTCTATTTAAGATGAAATCTTTTAAAATCATGAAAATCCACAAAGGTTCTAAATTGGTACCCCCATATTTCTCCCACATTATAGGGAGCTTCTTGATCTAATATCCCTTTGCAAATAAATCAAAGGCTTTTTATTAATAAAAGCCAGTCCTGTGCTCAATAAAATAAGCTTGACCACTACCGATTGTAAAGAACCCTTAAAGCTGGGCACCTGCAGAACATAACCCAACTTCTCACCTGCTGTGCTGTGTTCATGGCACCCTGCCTGGAGGTAAGCTCTGCGGGGATTGGTAGGCTCCATGCCTCCTCAATACTAGGAAGTAATTTAGTTTTATTCTGTAGACTACCTTGTGGAAGGTTACACAACTGAGCCTAGGAAAAATTATGTAAAAAGCAAATTTAACACAAGCCTACTTTAGTAAGAGCAAGTCCATGAAATCTTCCTAAATGCTGTAGCTAATTATGTCTTAAAGAGAGGATAGATTTAAAATTTGGGGTTTTAGAAAGGTGCTAAGTATAAAGAGGGTAACCAGAATATAAACCTTTGTGAGAATCAGAACAAAGATGAGCTCTGGATTCAGAGGTCTCATAATTCCTTTTTTCTGAAATTGCAAATAAGAGTGAAAGATAGCGTGCGTGTATTCTCTCTATGTTATGAGAACTTAAAAATGTAGACAATACAAAGAAAAAGGCAAAGTGACGTAAAACAGTATGCTTTGATTAAATGTGCAAAATAGGGTTTATAAGGAATTAAGTTTCACTTAAAAATGAAGAAATAAAATATTACAGGCTATGATATGCTTACAATACACATGAAAACAGGTTATACACACCACAAACAACTGCAAGTTAAACTTGTGTGTTACTTCTCCCCTCCCCTCTGCTGTGTATTTGGAAGAATATTTCCCGCTTCTTAAAACTTTAGTTTTACCTGTAAATACTTTATCCGTGCTGCAAGTGCAGAGGTATTACTACAATTTTTGCTCCTAGTTGCATTTAAGTAGCATTTAATGGCATCCTGAGGCTGGTTGCAGGACTCATAGAGTGTGCCTAGGTCCATCCAGGCTGCAGCATGGCCATGGTCCAACTGTACAGCACAGATATAGGCCTGTAAAGCATCCATAGGCTGATTTTGCTGTTGATACAGCACACTGAATAGAAAGATTAGTGAAGTTGAGAATTAATAACAAAGTCAAAACACAAACACAAAGTCAAATATACACATCCCCCTCAAAACCCTTAATAAACTTTGCCATTACATAAAGCACAGTAATAAGCATGAACAACACATAAAATCTTAACATGCAAAGCTCATATACATAGCATATTCAGTTTTCTAAAAAATTGAGAAAGCAAATATAAATTATTATTTAAACATCGAATCAGACAAGTCTGACAACAAGAAGGTATAAATAAAAAAAGCTTTACGGTCCCTTTGAGAGCACAAAAGAGTTAAAAAGCTGGTATTCTTTACTTATATATATTAGCATTGAATTATATCACTGTATTACCCTGTATCATTCTTACCCTATAGAACACCATGTATCTGCACTTGCTTCTGATTTATCAATAGATTGCCTATAAGATATAAAGGCATCCTGAACTTTCCCAATACTTGAATAGCACCTGGGAGAAGAAAAAAAGAACTTTGGTAATATTTATAGAAGGTAATCATTGAGGGTGGCTTACCAAGACTGATCTGATAAATGTTAAGTCATGCAAATACATACTCATCTAGACGAATCCAAAACATTTGCTGTTTCTGAACGCCAGGCATAAGCAGACTCAAACATCTTAATCAACATGTATTACTAATTATTTATTTGAAAAGTACACCAAAACCGCTTAAACCCTAGCTTACTCCATTTGTAAGAAAAAGAGAAGTCATACCACATTTTAAAGACTGACGTTTCTTTCATTTGTGATAACTTATCAGTCAATAAGAACAATATTTATCTACAGACAGCATTATAAAGAAACAATTAAGTTACCTATTTTATCAAACAAATGGTTATGAAACTTCATGATCTACAAGAAGTGTTTCAGAATTATTAAGAGACATTGACCAACTCAATCAGGGTGGTTCCTGATTGCCTGGGAAGCTTTTACGTGCATTTCTCACATCTCAATAAGATTTCAAGTCATGAACAACAAATCGGTTCGTTTTACTGCATAGATAAAGCATGAAATTTTGTAAAAACTCTTGCTATTCTGGATTTTTTCATCATTTCTTACTCAGATATTTTTCACATACAAATTCAAAGGTATTCTGGCATTATGAGCAGAAATACCAGAACTCTAAAGAGAACTACATTTATACTACAGGGAATAATACCTACCTTTTTAAAATGAAAAGCTTCAAATAAATACAATATTAAAAAAATATATATATTTACTAGTTTAATCTACAACCGCTCTGCTTCTTATATTGTTTGTAATAAGTTTCCCTGTTGGAAAAAGAACTGACAACTTTCAAAACACATAAATAACAACAGAAAATTTATTCTAGTAAAAAATAAAAACGAAGCAGAACAGTACAGGCAAAGGTTTGTCAAACATGCTACACTTTCATGTATTCTTGAGGCACACTAGGAAAGGAATACAATAAAATGTAGCAGTATTTTGCCTAAAATATCCATTAAGTCTGAATATAATGTTTCAGAAGATCATTTTAATCACAATCTAACCCAGGTTCCAATTTCAATCTCTCTGCTTATCAGATACATGAAGACTCTGATTAGGATATCACTAACATTAAGCACCCAACAAAACTTAAAACAGGGTGACGGATTTTTTTCAGTTGGGGAGGAGGGTGGTGGTGGTATATTTTTGAAAGGCAACTTTAAACCAACTTGCTATCCAGCAGAGGAAGGAATAACACAAGGGAATACACGAGGAGGGGAAAGAAGAAGAGCGAATGCACAATCCCGTAACCCTGTTCCTTTCCCCTTCTCCTGCCAGCATAAGGACTGAAGGAATGGGGTACAGAAACATTTTTGCTCTAGTCCTCCCTGGAGAGTATAAGACATGCTTCCACTAGATTTTTCCCCCCATTTCCTCCATTTCTCCCCCTTGTTTGTACGGTCCTAGGTTTCACTCTAACCACATGAAAGGAGCAGGAGCACGGCAGCTACACACACATACTTCATGGAGCCCTGGCTCCATACTGCTGCTCTGTAAGAACACAACGAGCTCAAGGCACGTGGAATGGGACTACTGAGGATTTCAGCCCCGTGGATGGTAAGGTGAGCCAGATGATCCCTGGCCCATTTTCCCTTTTCCCTCCACACCTGTTCTAGCCCTCTGCCCTTCATACTCAGTGCCGGTGTTCCTCCCTTAGCCTGCAGACAGCTGGTCGAAGAGCCCTGTCTTACAGTTACAGCTGGAGGAATATAATTAGGATGACAAAAACAAAAGTAGGTTCCAGTTGTATGTGACCAGAACCTCCAAGAAAGTCAGCTGGAAGATACTGAGGTCAGGATATTAGTTTTAGTTTTTGCATAATTCCTTTCTAATGTATTTCTGAACAGAACTGACCTGTTCACACATGGACTTGAATTGCTCTCAAAGCTTTCTCCAAAAACTGATTATTTCAAGAGTTACTGCTGGTTTGTGTAAAGTACTCTATTTTGTTAAAAAGGAGACAAGAAAAGTCATCAAATTTATATGATTTACATCTTGGAATAAGTTAATTTTCAAGTAAAAAATACTCTCTGATAGTACAGAATTAATGCAATAGATATTAGAATGGATCAATCTGAGCTATCTTGGACTAATATTTAGTTGCAATATATGCTGTTTAGAAATGGATGTATACCTGGGAAAATATTTGTATTTTAGTGCAAAAATTGATTGAGAGTAGACGGGAGATTCTGAGAAAATAAAGAGATAAATAATTGTGAAACAGGTATGAAGAAAAGTAATAACATTTATAGAGCATTTACCAAAAAAAAAAAAAAAACCAACAAAACACCACACACACACAAAAAAAAACCAAACAAACAAAAACACAGGGGAAAAAAAAAGGAGAGAGAATAGAAGATGTGGTAGTAGGACGAGGAACAGGTAAAACCAGGCAGGGCAGACTCAGATTACTGTAAAGGTGTAGCCTGAATAATAACCACAAAAAAAGCAGGACCACTTGGGTAACATACTTCATTTCAACTTCTAATCTATATTCATCCCAAATATGTTAGCACCTTGTCTTTTTATACACTTTCCAGAAAACTAGACTTCAGTAGATACATACATCCTTTCCCTTCATCACTCCTCTGAAAATATTAAGAAGAAAAACAACGTAAGATACTCACAAGAATAAGTATCCTCAAAAAATTTACAAATATAGTTACAGCATCTATAAAGTCATTTCTCACCTTCCAAGGAAATACCAGGATTGACCAGAATTTGGATCTGCTTCTAGAGATTTCTGGAGATACTGTATAGCATAGCTTTCCTTGGTTGCCTTGTCTCCAAGCTGATCCACGGTGTGATGCATCCAGCCTACAAAAAGAATCCATAAATGGCAGAAGTTAAATTCCCTAAGACCATTTAACACTTTGGCACAGCAGGATATTCATAGCATTACCTCCTCTTTAAAAATAGGAACATCAAACAATAATATCACTTACATATAATATTATGAATGAAACTTTAAAAACTTTCGAAGTTCTATACTAAAATTACAGGACAAAAGGACCCTAAGTCAAAATTACTTTCAGGTACTTTTAAAGTGTTTTTTTGGTTTAAATAATTTTCTGCGAAGTCAGTAGCACAATTATGAACTGCTCAATCCTCCATTATAAAAAGTTAATCTGAAAATGTTAACTCTTTCCTCCTCTGAACACAGATACCTTCCCTATCATTGTGAAAAATGTCACCATTCTCCCTGTCATGCACATCAATTATCTGTACATGTATAATAGGTACATTATGTTCAGTTTATGCCTTTTCTTCTAAATCCTCGTATTTATCCCATAACTACATTTGGGCAATTCCCCAACAGAAAGTTGGTAAGAATTTTTGTATCTCCACTTAAACCTTTCTTACATTGTCGTTTCATCTTCATTGCTACAACATCCTTTCTGTTCACCTTGACAAATGCACTCACCTCTCATCTACAACAAATTCTGCTGAAAAGATCATTTTATTTCCTCATCTAACCACACATCTTATTCTTTCAAATGCCTTTTCTTCTTTCATTACATTAGACAAATTATTCATCCCCACTTTAAAGGTCTCCCACAATCCATGCTCCCGTATCATCTTTTACATGCTATTAAAACGCATCTCTGCTCCAGCACTGATGCAAGGCTTGGTTACCATTTCAAATAAAGCACCTTCATCATTTTCTCAAGCTGCTCCTCATCCGCCTCTACGCTTAGATGGAATTCATTTAAGCAGCCACAAAATCATCTCAGTGCCATTCATATCATGAGTACAAGGAAATCCTTTGTAACAGGTAGCTGGCCTGCTGAAATCACTACATACTACACTGATCAGCAATGACTTGCTGTTTGCTTAATCTCCATGTATTTGTCTTAACAATCCACTGCTTTTCAGTCAACATTTGTAAAACGTAGTACGTGACAACAGATTGTCCTGATGTTTTTATAGTGTCCCGCCCATAAACAGTCCCTTGTGGAACACTATGATACCAATTTCATAAAATATCCAAGGTTTGTATAAAGTTTTAGTTACCTACAGGGTTGTACACACATCTGCACTAAATGTCCATTTAAAACCTCCATCAGTGAAACTTCAGTACTCAAAGCTTATCCTTTTTGATACAGTCTAACTACATGAACAGGTAATACCACTCAAAAGATCCAGTTCAAATTCAGATCTCATCTGAAATGCTAGACAAGTAGGCAAGGCTGAGAACTGAACTGATGAGTATTTGCAGCCTTACTCCACTCTCTGTAATTAGATCATACCTTAAATATTTTATTCTACCTGTTCTCAGCTTATATTTTATTCCACGGTCTTGTAGTTTGTTAACAATCACAGCGACACTTTTGCAAATGGAAAGCAAACTTCTAAGCTTTGAAAAAGGCAATCTAAAAGAAAATCGTATCTATTGAACAACATTTGCCTGAGGTGTTTTAAGATGTGTCACTTGGAAACTGTGGTCAGAAGCAGAACTTTGAATATTTCATGGACTGCGAGAAATGTCAGGTTAGGAGCCAAGTGGTTACAGAGGCTGGGAAAAAAGCGTACTTTCTCTTGTCTGAAGATGGATCAAGTCAAAACCCTACCCATCAGAAAAAAAAAAGGAAAAAAAAACCCAATAATTTTTGCAGAGACATATAACATACACAAGTTTCTCTCATGGATTTCATAAACAAGCTATGATTTTGATTCAAATCCCAAGTCACTGAAGTTCTTAAGCATACAGAAAATACTCACGCTTTAAGAAAAAAAAAAGGCTTATGTAAGGGTGGTTATCAGAATGCACCTGCATGACTGTACACTAAGGATAAATGTATCAGGTGCAGTGCCAGGCAAAGCCTGAGATAAAGGTAATAGTTCAAGGATTATAAACAAGGGTAAAAAAAGACATTAAACAATTTCCTGAATCTTAGGAAATGTTGTGTGGTGATGCCTATTTTCATCAGAACCTTGCTGGATTGAAAGATAACATGTTGTATCTTCAGGAGATCCTTACTGAAGTTCACTGATAATAAGAAAGAATCTATTTCTAGGAGACAGAAATGAGAACCAGCAAGCCCTATCTAGTTTCACTGCTGAAACAAGGGTTGCTTCCCGATTTTATCTTCGTGCACGGGGAGATGAAAAAGGCAGAAAGCAAGAGAGAGGGTAGGGAGAACAAACAATTTTTCTACTAGAACAGTACAGATAAAAGAAACTGGATCTCTCTTCTCTTCATGCATAAAATGAAGAACGTTCAGAAAGAAGGTGATGGAAAAACCCTGGTAAGCTGTGCAGTTTCCCATTTGCAAGACCTACCTCAAATTCTCAACTAGCATATTGACTATTCCACTCTTGGGACATTTTTAACATCATAAACAAAACCACATATTTTGTCCATACTTCACAAGTGTTCCACACTATTTTCCAGATCTTTACAATCTAATTTGTAACAAATCCTGGTGTTGCCTCAGCGAGAGGATGTGCTATCCTAGCTCATGCTGCAGGTTTTTTTTATGCTTATCAATCACTCTCATGCTGAACTTGGGGCAATTGCTTTTTCCCCAATAAACATCATCATCTCAGTCTCTGAAGGGACGAGCCTCTTCCCCATTTTAGCATCTCCTATGTCTCATCCAATTGGACACCATCTAGGAATGCCCCTAGCCGAAAATCATTGGGAGAGTGCTTTGAGAACCTCTAAGCAGATGCTTATGTTGTTCTTACACTCTTCCTTATGCAACTGCTGAGTACAATTGCAGAAGGAATACCGGGACAGATTTGATCTTCAGTCTTATTAATTTAATGTAATCTTAGGCAAAGTGGTGAAAAAAATTATTGTTTGGAAAGCAAATGAAATGGCAAAAAAGAAGAAACAAACTGCTCTTCTCCAACTGTACAAATCTTACTGTTGCATCTACCTGAACTAGTCAGCATGCATCAGCTCAAATGCATATGTATTTATCTCAGAATCACAGGGTTCTCCCTCCACAGTGATCTGCTTTGGAAACCAGCAACAAGAGCAAAGATTTTAATAATCCTCTCACAAAACATCTGAACTTAACTAAATTTCAACTCTGGCTCAATAAACATTAACTAGCTAAGGAAAATAAATAAAGGTTTTTTTCATGCCAAAACGATTTTTCTGTTGGAATAAAAGGAGTTCAACATAGAAATACAAATATATTTTGATTGGGTTTTGCCAGCAGCATTTTGGCAGATGGCAGGTATTTTCTATTATTTTTTCTAAGCAGCAGTGCACCACCCGGACTATGCTTCCTGAGGAGGTGTTTTTATTACCAGCTGCTAGAGACTAAATCTGCGATAAACACCATACTCTGATAAATACCACTGTTAACAGCGAAGAAATGGTATTATTCCTTGAATGTTCTGGTTAAGACCACTCTGTCCACATAGAAGTTGCCCACCCTACAAAACTAGGTGACCTATGCTGATTGAATAAAGGGAGTTAAGCCAGTTTTCAGACAGCAGACAATTCTCAAAGTCATTGCTCTTATAGCTAGCACAGAGACCTGTGGTAGAATTTTATGAAGACAACCATAAGCCTTTGCTCCTATGGAGCAACATACATCAAATGGAGTTGAAAAAGCGTTGGTCAGCTATTTTGGGAAGCCTGTCTTCCATTGATCATATGTATAGCCTTTCAGTATAAATTGTCAGCAATTTCATTCAAGGTGGGATAATACAAAGTTAAAAAAAATTTCAAAGGGGATACTGAAATATAAGCAACACTGTTGTGTGACAGCAAAAAGATCAGCACCTAGAGTCCTGCAGTGAACTCCTCCAGGAGTTTCATTTGTGATTTCACACAGAAGAATCAAAAGCTAAACAAATTAGCCCACTCCAAATACATACAAACCTGCAGTACAAAAAAAGAAAGCATTGTGGCCATTACTTAGTGCCAGTTACTAATTTGAATTAAATGACCACTATGTGAAGGGGGAAAAAAATAAAAATGGGCATAAGCAGGCTAAATTAATATTTAGAATAATAAATTAGATGAAGAACATGGAGAAAGTGAATGAAGAAGTTTTGCACTGGGTTGAACAATTTTAACAAAATATTCTGGAAATACTTTTATAGGGCGTACAGGACAAAAGTAATTTATTCTACCCACCCATTAGAAATTCTGGACTAAAAATGATTTATCAGCTTTCTATAAATATGGAAGATGACAATTTTTAAAAAACAACACTTTTTCTCTTTTTATGTAGTTTCTTTTATGGAATCTGATGATAAAATTTTTAGTTACAGAAATAGGTTTTCATTACGTACTATAATTAAAGAGAAAGAAAAGGTAAATTTTCATTTGCCATGTTCTTCTATTCTGCAACAGAGAAGGGTACTATGGTTTAGTGCATTTAGCCTGGCTATTCAAGAGATGTTCTCAGAGGCAGAACAGAGAATACAGAATTCTAACTGCTGCACTCCTTCTCTGGAAGACCATCCCCTCATTGTCCAAAACCTGTAATGCACGTACTGTAGCAAGTCTAAGAGCTTTTTAATTTTGTAAGTTTAATTAAAGTCTTTTCCTCCTCTCTTATTTGCTTAATTAGCTACTGTTATGCATTCTATTTTGGGTGAAAATCTCACGTATCATACTCAGTGTCTAAGACTCACTTTGGAAATGGAGCCTTAAAAAACACTGCTGAAGGCAAAGATGGAAAAAAGAAACGCACAGAAAAATAAAAGTTAATTTTACATACCTAACTGCTGTAAGACAGTTGCTTTTACTTGTGCAGGAAGGTTTTCGATCTGCAAAAGTTGTTCATAAGCTTCCTTTGCAGAGTGATACTTTCTCTGCAAAAGGAAAAAAGTAAATGGATTAATCATAAAGCTTACAACAGATCACCAATAGCAACGATTTCACAGCACTGACAGCACACAAAGACATTGACAGAAGATTCTAGAACTTTTTTTTTTTGCATACAGTGCATATGAAAGCTTTAATGAGTGACGTATATGTACGGTAAGAGAGTAACTTTTATAAATACAGTATTTAATATAAATTGACTACTTAAAATAATTGAGGGAAATTTGCAAATTATTAAATTTGGTCAACTCCTCATAGATGCGTTATGCTTCTTATACTAAAATGAATATACTGCTTTGAATGGGAATGCTTGAATGTGAGTCTACATCTGAAAAAACCCTACACAAATTCCTCCCAGGAAATTCATAACAGATCATTGGTAATTGGTGGCTGGTATAATTTTGCCTCTCCCCTTCCTTCGGTATATTTGAAGTGCCTTTTCAACATATTTGTTGTCCTGGTAAGAGTCCCACCATATGTAGAATTAAAACATACCTATGGATTATGCCTGGAGAATGAAAGTATGCCATCTTATTATTTGCTATATAGTTTAAGTGTGCTTAAAGCATGGAAACGCTCCATTCCTAACTGCCTATATGAACAGGTCTTGATATAGAAGACACATTTCCAGGTTAGGATCGTGGTCTTTATTGACTTCTGGAACAGTAAAAGCTGTTTTGTATATAATAAAGGTTAACACTTCTTGATAGATTAATTTTTTTTGTAATAATGTCAGCATTTATCTTTGTGTTACCCTAACAGTAATTGTTTAACAATGGATGTATTTTAAATGCTTAATTCTTCTGTTCCTCCTCTCCCACAAAAGTCTAGAAGACATAAATGCTGAGGTCTGTTAGTAAGAGTACTTTTTTTTTTTTTTACACTTTCTAAAAATTCTATACATTTTTTTAAGAAAAATATGCTTTCAGATAATTCAACATTAGACTTCATTCTGGCAAACAGATGAAGAACGTACCAAAATAAATGGGGCCACCTAAATGCAAATGATCATGACTTACGTTGCATTTGTTTTATGCAAAGAGTACACAGTACTGACTACTGGTGTTTTAAAGGGGACAACTGGGAAGAAGACTCTAAACAATATAAATGCCTATTAGAGGTTAAAAATGTTATTAGGTTCTTGAGATCTCACAATCACAAAAGAAAACTCTGTTGGTTTAAAAACCTTATTCTAGTCAGGAAAAAAAATTAAAGCAGCAATTACATACTTTCAAATGGCACAAGGGGAAGTTGGTAGAAAAGATTTTTAATTGGTGTTCATGAAATGCAGACAACTGGTAAGAAAACAAGTAATATAAATAAATAAAATATCCATGGCCAGCAAAATAAAAACAATTAGGAAAATTTTTATATTTAGCATTAGGGAAAAAATTTGTAGTTTATGACTATGAAGAATAAGCAAATGAACAGAAGTTCACTGTATAGCATGGCAGCAGAGGCAGCAGTCCGGATGTCAAATAGCTAAATATTAGTGCCTAATATTCCCACTTTGAAAGAGATGTTTATATGCTTGGAAGGATTCAGAAAGATGTATTAAAATAGGGCATGTTTTCCAGATCTAGAATATTTTTTACTTTTGTTATTTGTTATTTACCCTTTAGAAATCTGTCTACATATATGCCTTAAAATATTACAGAAAACTGTCATAATGTTTACATTTGGTTTTATTTAGATATGTTAATTCCAAAGATCCAAAGTCCTTGATATTGGCTGCATCATGAATGGTCTTAGAAATGGGAAGGGGGAAAGGAACCCAATCCAGCATCTTTCTTTAGACACCATATAAGCTACCACCCTAAATAGCTAGAGGGACTCACACTACCACAGATGAAATAATAGAAACTATCATTTAAACACCATGAAAAACCACTGTTAACTCTTATCAGAACCGGGCTATTCTCTTGTTTGGAGACTGGCAACCCATCATTTAAACCCATTTAAACCCCAGTACTGTGAGGGTGCACAATTAAGGAATGAATTAACTTTTTCATTGAATATTAGAGAGTAGATAATTTTCAAATATATGGAGGGGTTCAGAAAACTGTAGCACTGCGTCCTTTAAAAGAAATCAAGCAACCAGCCTGCCTCCAAAAACATCTCTTCGTTGTGTCAGAGGTGATATCCAGAACAAAGTCAAGACCCTTTGTGGTTCCAAGTTTCTCAAATTCCGGAAAAGAAGATACCCCTCCCAACCAGAACTGTGAGGCAAACCAAGACTAATAGCAGAATGCACTGAAACTTTTTTGCTGTGACTTGCATTAAAATAAAATTCCCGCTGCCTACGATTGCCAGTCAGAAAGCACAGCTTAAGCACTTGTAACTTGGTCACACAATTATATAAGGCACCTGGCATGGTTACCCGAGATGTTCAACTTTCTATTCTACTCTAGCAGATCAAAAGAACTAACATGTTGAGGATGCTTTGTTATATAAACATGTCAGATGTGCTCCAGTGCTCAGAATGAAATCTGGACCGTGGACAGGTAAGAACCACAACAGCCCATGAAGTTTCTTGTTTTGGGACGGGGGATTTCTGTCTTGTCATATAGCTTTGCACCAAAAGCATCCAAAAGAAAAATATTTTATCAAATTTGTATCTTTTATGATATATATACACCTAAAGTCATTTTTCACCATGCCATCAAAAGACAGCACTTACTGTATCAAGCTCCTTTTTAACTGACTGAAAATGTAGTTTGTCATCCATTTTAATTACAACCATTTTTTTCCTCAGTCATATAATACCTATAAACATGATAAAAGGGCATACGATCTACATTGTATGACCAGTGAGTCAAATTACAAATATACAATAGCTATTTCAGTAGCTACTTGGGTTTAATTTACTTATATTCTGGAAGCTCCGTAAGTGTTCCAAAAGATTCACCTAAAAAACTCTGTGGTAGGATTCAATACAGAATTAATAACACAGCTTTATGTGCTGTTGACCTCAGATCTCAAATGTTTCTGTCACATATGTTCAGTGAAATTTAAAAATTTCATGTCAAAAAAGGCACCTGGGCAACTCTGTGTGTGTGTGCGTGTGTGAAACAATATGAATATATATGAATTGAGAAATGACGTATTTCTTATATCTATATCTAACTTTTAAAACACATATATAATCTCACAAAATATTTTTACTAAAAATTATGTTGAGGGTTTTTTTTGCACTCAACTTGGGAGACTATTAAATATGTAAGTTTATTAAAATAGCTACTCCATTTTATAGCATGACAGTCCACATACAAAATATTTTTAATTTAGCTGAAGCAAATGAAGTTTCTTTAGCAATTCAAGACTTAAGCCTAACTTTACAAAAGCATCTATAATCTGAATTCCACAGATCGATTACATCATATAGTTAGAAACTCAACCACACTTTATAAAAAGGAGCTTAAAGCTTACCTGGATTTCATATAAGTGGGCGATGTGAAACTGAACTGTAAGAGTGGGAAAATCAAAATTATTAGTTTTAATGAACGACAACAACAATTACAAATTTTTTTTTCAAGTGAGGGATAAACAATGTTTCAAATTTATCAATGCAAAACCAAGATAAATTACATTTTGAAGATACAAAAAAAGTATTTGTTTACATTGATATTTTACACTCAATGTAACAGAACTGACAGAGAATGAATATGTAGCCTAACAAAGCTTTAAGACTGCAAACAGCTATTGCAGAAAGGCAGCCATGGATTTTGTCTGTATTCTGAAATGCAGAGTCCATTAACCTTTCAGTAAACTTAGCAATAAAATCTCTTCAAGCAGAGATACACAACAAGAGAATGCAGGTAATATTTTCTGTACATAACTGAGTTAGAAATAGAGACTTATTTTTTATTTTCATTCAACTGCCAAGGGACAGACTAGTTGGGTTACAGAACAGAAAACTATATTATGCACTGCCAGCTTTACACAGGATCTTAAATTTTGGTGTTTTTTTTTTTTCCTTTTTAGGAATTGTCTTTCCCCTGTTAATCTGAACTAAAAGCGTTATTACAGATGGTGTTCTGATCATTACTGTAAAGCATCTTAAATTCCTCATACGAATTGCACAGAATGCCATAATACTACTAGCAACTCTTGGAGGCAAGAAGATTGCTGGCTGGAGAAAGAAAATGAAAGTTGTTCAAGAGTAAAAGCAGAGGGAAAATTATCCTCATGCTGCTCAAATCATTAAAGAAAAGGTGAAGTGCCTGATCTCTAAGGCTTGAGAACTGCTAAACTAGACTAGCCATCAACTGGTAGATAGCTAAAGCTAGTAGAGATGAATGTAACCCGTATTCTGATTTGATGAGGAAAGAAAAATTCCTTTGAGACAGACTTTTACCTGATGTTCTTGAGGACTACAAGTAAGAAAATACCTGTGTTTGAGCCAAGTTCAATTTATTTCAATTACACAGATTTCTTTCTCTTGAAGCTACAGAATAGTGTGACACAGAAGTTTATACAGGTAATTTAGAGTTCCAGGGTTTCTCTCTGGGTCATAAGGGAGCGGAAAAGCTCCCTTTGTGCACTGCTTTGTCCTTCACTATAAAGAAGGTAGCCTAGTGCACTTCAGAAACAAGGTCATAATGAAATGCATCATCTAAAATTTTAATAAACTATTTGTGTTCCTTGCTAAAGGGCATGTAACACACCCATTATGTTCACTACATTGTCAAACTTCATGCTGCACTGATGAAAGAAAAACCTCTGCTTTTGTTTCAGGAGTTCATTATCTAAAAAATCTCTCCTTTATTTTTTTCCCCTCATAGCAAAACCCCTTCAGTGTGAAGCTACAAAACAAAGCCATGCCTTGCAGGGGAAAGAAATTAAAGGTGTCACATTAGAGACTGCCTAAATTGAAAGAAGACATGCTTAGGACTCAAACATTTCTGCTAGGAAGACACCCACTGTAACGCTGTTACTCACACGGCCTTTAGAAATGTAAGGGGTAGGATTAAGGCAATCTCAAGCATTTATGTGGCGGTACCCGACACCCTGGGTCAGAGTGCACGGTTCTCTTTCTGCTAAGCGTATAGGAGACCCTGACAAAGTACCTCTCATTCCTCTACACTCTCTTCCTTTGGATTTGCCAGGCACCATGCCCAAGGCCACGGGGCAATGAAGCCCTTACATAGGGCCATACCTCTACATAAATCTGGGGGCAGAGGGGACTGTGAGAGAGGGATTAGGAAAACCTTACAAAAATTCAGAGATACAGTGAAAACCGATAAAAGTTACTGAGAAATAACATGAACTAACATAAAATATAAAAAGAATCACATATCTGGTAGAACACCATAAAATCCTATTGACTTAGGAGGAATTCTGCAAATAATTTTACAAAATTATCTGTGCCTGTTCCTGATAAGTGACATAGCTTTGGAGAAGACCTTGTAGCACAGCTGGCTCCTTGATACCAATACAACCAGCAGTTTCACCCATGTAAACAAACCCCCTTTCATTACCCTTGCTGACAGAACATTCACAATTCCATCCAGCTCTGAATTAAAGAAATTTAAAAAATGCTTTTAAATACTTTATCCAGTGCTTCTGAAGTTAGACTTAGGAGGTAACTGCTCAACACCAAGAGCAGCATGAAGGTACCTTAAAAACTGAGGGAGCCATTTCCTTCACAACTGTCTGCTTTTTAATTCTTACAGACTCCAAAACATGCAGGAACATACACTTATTCTTGCATACAATTCCATTAACTATGGATAAATACCTGCAGGATGCTCTGTAACAGCCTACAGTTTATACTGCATGACAGATCATACTACACTAAAAGATTAATGTGTTCAAGTATAGACAAATATATAGTTGGCACCTAATGAAACAAACAATCAAATCACATTTGGTACTTTTTCTTACTTCAACAGCATAAGACTGATGCTGTATTTTAGATCTATAAATCTAAATGGCATTAAAATGATCACTGAAAAATGACAGATTATCCAGATGCCACGAAGTTTTAAATAATTACTATTAAATGTATGCCATGGCACATGCACTACATTTATAAATAAATAAATAAATGAACAGTCAAATAGTACATTTCCTCCAGAACACAAGTCTTCAGAGCAATTAATAAGCTAAGCCTCAATTTTCACTTATTCCATTTACTAAAACAATCCACAATTCCACTGGAATACCTGCCTCCATTGACAGATGGAGATAGGTTTTGTAGTATTCCTCTCTCAGTACGGATTCTTTTGATTTTGAAGGATTGATTAATAAAAAATTGATACAGTTGTGAGCATAAGACTTAAAAAAAAAATCTACAACAAAATAAATAGAAATACTTATAGGTTACTTACTTTCAGCGTTAGACAAAGTGCAGGGATTGCAGTCAATCAAAGCTAACTGAAAATGCTGAAAAAAAAGAATTATTTGTTTTTCAAACAAAGTAATACTAGCACTTCAGCAAATTACTAAGAATAAATCAATTTTGTACTTGAAAATGAATACTGCATTTTACCATGTGTCTTAAAGAAAACAATTTTCAATTTCTGTTCAACTGTTTACTAGAGGAAAGTAAATTTTTGTTATTGCAAACATAGCAATACTTCCAGTAATGTAAGATGGCAACTGACATCTTCACAAAACAATTGGGGTAGCATCTGGAAGAATGATTGCATCAAATGAACGGTCAAAATTGGAAGATCAAGTTTCCTCAGAATACACAACTGGGAATGCAGTCATACTAGCTCATAGCCTCATGGAGATAAATATCGAAGCTCTCTATTTGTCTATCTAGAAAAAACAGAATACTCTTCCTTCAAATTGAGTGATTTGAAGCCTTTTTAAACAATTGATCTTTTGTCAAAAAGCACTTAAAATGAATACCTTTACATTAAAAGATGAGTTCATAAGGAGTTCGTAAGTTCTTACATGCTCTCCCCCAGGTATTAAGATAACGTCAGTTAAACATTAAAGCTTGTTTATTTTTAATCACTTTTCCTCAAGAGATATGAAAAATATCCTCTAAAACATCTTTGCATTCGGAAGTTCCGAGCCAAGCATTCCACTCTTCTAGAAAGGTCACACAAGCAGAGCAATAAAGTCTGTCTGCCAGAAAGTCTGGATGTGAGCAATCGTTTCACGAGTGTCCTGCTAATTGAGTGATAACTATTTACAGTTTGAAATACAACCAAGTGTGTTAAAATGAATGGAACAGGCATAAAAACTCAAGAGCCTCTGAACTTTTCCATAAACTTTATAGAAAATTCCTACACAGTGTAGAATTTAGATTAAAATATTAATTCAATAGAGAATAAGGCCTAGGAATACAGGAATCTAAGAGATAGCGTATAAAATACTACTGTTAATAGTAGTATTTACTATTTTGTACATATCTACAAAATACAGTTTCAGGTGGCTTCTAATACACAAAACATGACTGATGCTTCAGCGTATTTTATTTTGTTAGCACAAAAATGATAATTTAGCTCTGGCTGTTCAGGATGCCAAACTAGGTGACATCAGGAGCTTATAAGTGTAGCTGGGAAGAAGAAAAAAAAAATCCTTATTAATGGATGCATATGCAACTCGCTTTCAGTACTGTCATACTTAGAGCTACTAGATACTACATAACTTTCCTCACAGTCCTAATAATATCTCGTGTATAGCATGTACATATTACATACATCTCAAAGATTTAAGAAGAGTTTAACAGACCACCAAATTTCCAAATAAACATTTTTAACAGAAAAATTATTAGAAAATTAATGTATTATCCATAGCAAAGCATAAAAAAAAAGAATGCTGATGCTCTCATGAGCTCTGCAAGGCACACAGTGACACAGCTTACCTCCTCACTGACTTCTATCAACATCATTTGTCATATATAACAAGCTTTTAAAAAATGAAGCAAACGCAAGTTGAATGGTAATACAAATTTATGATTTTTAATGAACCATTTAGCAATATCATTCCCAGAAGAGCGCACAGAAAACAATGAACTCACATATACATTACTTGTAAAATAACTTTTTAACCTGAGAGCAAGCATTAAATAATAGCTTATAAATATTAAATATTGGCTTATTTCTCTCCCTTGCGTGTTCCTTTTTCTAGTCAGAGAACTTAAAATCTCCCCTCACTTACATTGCAATGCAGGTTGTGTGCCTCAGAGACATCCTTTAGTCGGTTACTATAGTGATTCTACTAGGCAGGCAACTTAAAAAAAAAAAGCTAAATAAAAATAAAATGCTCTACTTTATATTGCATTTTGCCTGACGAAAGAAAAAAAGGAACAGATCTGTATATTTTGGCCTGTACATTGAGTATACCGATATAAATGGTACAAAATCTGTTTTTGCACAGATGTGTCATCTTGCACTGTCACTAACAATTAATATGAAAAGATAAAGCAAAAAGGAACAGATTTGCTCTCACCTAGCAATACTATTATAAAAAATAAGCAGATCTAAAGAGAAACGATTGACAACTGTTCTATAGTAGCTTTTCAGAAGGGTTATTGCAGTGAGACTCACTGAGAGAAAGCAGGCAACCATATAAGAAAATCTAACCATTTTAATATTTAAATACACCAGTAGTATCAGTGCTGTACAGTAAAAAAAAGCAGGAATATTCTCAGCAATGCCTCCTAAAAATTTAAATTCTTACTGCTACATTAGCTGACTTTTAAATTTCAAAATCCACGTTATGAAAATTTTCTAAGTGCAGTAAATTTTTGCCTGAACTGTTCACTAAGCTACAAACAGTAAAGAAATGGACAAACCGAAGCCCACAACTACAGCAAAATAAACCATTTGCACTAAACAATTATCATAAAGCAATACACAGAAAACCCAGAACCTTTCAAACCAAGAACCTTTGAAATGCACATACACGAGCAAACCAACACCTCTTGCCAGATAAATAATATATAGCTCCCTGTTAAGTATTCAAAATCAGACAAAAAAAAGCATGCATGCATTCTAACGCGTAAAACTCTTCAGCCAAAAGCAGATCCACTAATCACAATTACCAGAACAAAAAAATTTACAAAGTAGTAATCATTTCCAACTTCCATTTCTGCAACAACCAGAAGCGGCTAGCAAACATCTGCACCCCTCTCAAATATTGCAGTACTGAAGCTGGCTACTGCTGTGTGAAATAGTTATTATGCAGGAGAGGCCGCTGCAGTTCAGAGCCGACATACAATACCTCAAGGCAGACAGTACTCTATAGAAATTCAAATCCTGAGTAAGAGGATTTACCTAGAAGGCAGTGTTCTGAATGTTAAAAAGTAACAGGCTCTCTTAAAGAGCTGCAGCTCAAGTCATAATATACCTTGATTTGTAGCCATCTGTAATTGCACAATTATCTACAGCTTATTTTGTCTCCTCCGGAGTCCTTGACTTGCCTCTGATTGAGGAAACAATTTCGAAGGTAACCTTTGCAAGGATCAGAAGTACAGTGGATTGCATATCAAGAGAACTGATGTAAGCATTAGGTCTGGTAGTAAAATAACAGTAACCTGACACCGATTCAGGTAACTTAATATGTTTTCATTACTATAATTAAACACCAATTCTCCTAACGAATTAGTCCTTTACAACTTAAGAGGCAAGTACCCAGGTTTTTGTTGTTTCTTTAATCAATAAATGACCAACACAGAAAGAACTGTTTTCTTCTTAGCGCAAGATTTTCAGCTTACAGATCTCTGTTTACATCCAAGCCTGAGACCTCAAAATAGTGATTCTACTCCCTCCTCCTCTTGAGGATGACATTAGCAAGTTTAATAGCTCTTGGTTCTGCATTTATTTAGCAAGCAAGGCAAGCCATCATTTGAAACCTGACAATTCTCACAGACTTACCATGAAGGAAAGCTCCATCATGACTCAGTGAAATTCTGTCAGGAGATGGCTTTTTCTGCCTATGTGACCTAGGTGTGATGCCTGTGTTCCTCAGAGCAGCCTTTGTTCAGAGAAGTAGGACACAGAGAGCCTTGCGTAATCAGCCGTGGCAGAGCGCCAAGCCTCCATTTGCCAGGCATGTCTGGGGCCAGGGGAGAGGGTCAGGAGAGGACGTGCTACATGTGCTGCTACGTCAGCTCACTGCTCCGCTCTCCAGCGTCTTCCGAATTCAGAACAAATTCATCTTGTAAGAGGAAGGTTTGTGCAGTGTAAACACTCCGTTACTTTTGTCCAACATTCAGGAAAAAAAGCCCCTCAAGACTGAGGAAAACTGTTACATGGACAGGGCAGAAGGAAGCTGCTTGAGGGCAGGAGAAACAAAGGTCACATACACACATAAACTGAGTAACAGCAGCATGTTCAGAAGAATCTCGTTTTGACTAGCTGTATCTGAAAAATTCTTTTTGAACAGAAAGAGCAACATCTTATACGGTACACCAGAGTGTTTTTCATAAAGTTATCTTAATACTCAGACGTTGCCTGCATGTTTTATCATTATTTGTGCAGCATCAAAATTTCGCTATCCCTGCGTTACAGCCAGAAGGACAGCCAGCAGCAACAAAAGGCCATGGGGAAACGGGCTGCCTGGGAGCTTGCCCCTGCGGCTGCATCACCACAGAGCTGAACCACCTGCCGCTCTCTGCCTCCAGCCCACACAGCCCCCCAGGCTGCACCGAAAGCACAGCATAATCCTTGCCGGGTATCTGTGGCTACCTAGCCAGTACGCATAGCTAGCTATTACTGCGTGCCCTGAATGCCAACCTTTCAGTTACAGTTACAGCTGATAAACCTGGACCAAGATCCACCTCCCACGAGGAGAAGGTCCACAAATGAAGTAAGCATACCAGCACCAATACTCATTAGCTTGAACGCTCAACTTCCAAGTCAACTATTTCTCTTCTCACGGTTTGTTCTTCTCCCCCCAAATGACGCAAGATGCCACACAGCATGTTAATTCAATTTTAGCATTTACTCCTCTTTGTAATCATAACATTTCTGAAATACACCTACAGTTCTTTTACAGGAAAACTCCAAAATGACTCAAAACCCCAAGCAAAACTAAGACAGAACAAAAGAAAACACTCTCTAGGCCCAACACTGTGATATCATGATCCACTGTCAAAACCAGTTGCACTAATAACTCTCTTGCAGTTTGATTACAGTGCCATGCTGCATTAAAAAACTTCCATGTTTTTAGTTCTTGTATATGTCTCTCCATCATACACATATGCAAACTACAAAAACTTAGAGAGCAATTTCAATCCCAAATGCTGTTTTCCATCTACTTACATTTTTATTAAAATAATCTTTTGACTCATTTAATCTTGCTTTCCACAGAATACTTTTTAGGTGAAGTGCTTGAAATCTTAGATATCCAACCTTGCAATAGCTAAAGCCCTTTGTTTTGTTTTTTTACCTAAAAACGTCACTGATTAGTTTCTGGTAGAATTAGAGGCATAAAACTAGACCTAAAAAATTAAAATTTCTCATAACTGTATGTATTTTGACTAGTTAATTTTTCTTTAATAAATACATACTGTTTCAATCTAACATGCTTAAGCTTAAAAATTACTAATCTAAGCACATATGAAAGATAACTAGGTTGTGAAACAGCACTTTAAGGCTTGAAAACACAAATTTTCACTTTCATACATACATTTTTATTTAATACTGAGAAAAAGAACATAAAAAAATTAACAATATGTCTACAACAGCTACATGTTGGCATACAATAGCTGCAGTAGCTAAAAGTATCTTTCATAAAGATATATATATAGACAGGAGAATTATTTGAATAAGTGATGGAAAAGTGTCTGACTGACGTAAGTAAGTACTTTGAGCTGTTCATCTGTATATCAGTATTTAATTTTTTTATATTTCATATATATTCATGTAATCCATGCATTTTTTTGCAATAAATTCTAATTCTTCTGCAGCCTTTTTCTTATCCTAATATAAGCAGTATGTCTTAAAATTACTAACAAATGAGAATCTTTAGAAAAATAATTTAAAAATTAAAATTATATTTAAATTGATGATTTATGGGCAAGATCAAAGCATAGGCCTGAAGCAAACTACTAGGTTAGCTGTTTTGTGTATAAATAAGGAGGAAAAATTTAGATTCTAAAAGTGAGAGACAGAATCAGTATTTCTACTAAAAGGCAGGTAATTGAAAACATGAGAAATTTAGTTCTCATTCTTCTAAGGATTTTGTTGCTGGGTACAGGATGCATCTGCAATACTTAAAAAATAAACAAAATTCCCAAAGCACAACATAGCTTGGTTTGCCATAGAATAACCTGCTCGTGTCCAGGGTCCCTAGAGACCACCCATTACAAAAGAAAAAAAAAAAAAAAAAATTCCACCACCAAAACACCCCCAACCAAAAGCAAATAAAACACCCCCTCACAAAACCAAACCCACAGAAAATCTTACCCAGGCACCCACCCACTATTCCCTCAATGTTATCATTCTAATAAATATGAAAAACTAAGATATCTTTTCTCCCTTAAGTAGTCTGTCAGCAAACAATAGAAGTGAACCGAATTTTACATTCAAAGGGCTTTCAGGATCCTAACCCTAACTCCCCACTGAAAGCACACTACGATACTTCAACGCCACCAGGCAGAATGAGCACCAGATGGTAGACTAGTTTCCCATAGCCACCATTTCCAATGTAACCCAGCTATTAAACTAAGTAATACCAAAGCTGTAATTTTTCTTTTTCCTCAGCTTCTCTTTTATGCATGTCAGTGGTCCCACACAACACACCCAACTCCCCCTTCGTGCTCTACCTAGCTCTGCGATCAGCTTCCAGCTGGACAAGTGGCATCGGGGCTGCCTGATGCACAGCAACTCCTGTGTGGATGCGACAGTTCCCTTCATAGGAATTTTTCATGTCCCAACAGACCAGACCCACGACCAGTCATTTGGTGCCTCTGTTGCAAATCAAGCCAACCAGATCACCTGGTCCTCAGCTGCAGAGCTCAAATGGCTCAGGGGCAACATGTCGCACAGGAATGTGCTAGGAACTTCTCTCTGAAATCTTTTTCATTCTGACATATTTGCTAGAAATTGGTTAAGATTCAAAAGTACGTAAGGGAAGAACTGAGACACATGCACAAGACAGGATGATTACATACATGTATGAAAAAAGGAGGCTAAAACTGAAAAAAATATATTCAATAAATAGGAAAATGACTAGGATAACAAGTGACATGCCAGAAATAATGTGGCACGCACTCAGAAGCTTGAACATTTTTTCCAACTACATTTACCAAACCAATAAAAAGATATATTATATTCCTTTCAGATTATCATGGTTCCACCACAGCTAACACCATCAAACACAGTATTCCTAGTGCCGCTTGTAGCAAATGGCAAATAGGAAGAGGGCAGCAGGACACATAGTAAAGTGTGAAAAGGTTAGGACTGCGAGGTAAACCTTAATACTATGTTGCTGCTGTAATCAATAATAAAATCCGCCCCCCCCCCAAGTCATTGCCAGTTGATTTTGCAATTAATTATACTTTTCTGATGAATGGAGCAAATTCAGCTTTCATGTATCACCTCTGAAGGTAACACTGCCCTGTCAGGTTACACAAGGACTGTTTTCTTTTCAACCAGAAGAGCCACTTTTTTCTTTATTCCTTAATGTAAGCCTGAAGGCCACGTCATTTTCAACAGCACTGGTGTTCTTGCCAGAGTTTATGGCAATGGATAACGGAACAGTCAAGGGTTCTCATAGTAATTTGCAAGTCTTAACTGCAGCAATGTTAAAAAAACGCAAAAGCAGTAATTGATTTTGAAAAAACACTGAGAGTTGATTTTATGCTTGTTAAACAGCACTCTAATAATTATCTTGATCATCAACATCTTAAAATAGTAAAAATTAATTTTGTGCTTAAATTGCTTACATAAAATATAGATGATTTATGTTAATGGTCTAAAATTGTGAAAAACATGGAATATATGACCTTCAGACTCCTATCTTCCCCCTTTGCCCAAAGACTCTTACTGACAATGACTCATCTGTTGGCAATGGTTTATTCTTAGCAATTACAGACTTAACATGAATGTTTAAATACCATCAAAAATATTATGATATTTCAAAGTACATTAATGCAACGTTGGTACAATCTGTGAAATCCAGAACAGTCACAAGCGAATACCAGATGAAAAGTTACTTCCACTTTCCACCTCAGTGTCAAATAGGAAGCTCAAAATGGCTATGAATTACATTATACAGAGCGCTGCGGAAAGGGTCTGTGCTCAAGGCCAGTCACTAGCACGCTGGATCCTAAACTCCATAACCATCCTCTAAAATCCTGGATCCTTTTAAAAAGGTCCACAAAATGAAAAAAGGCACATGCAGACAACTGTGACTTTTCATTACTTTGGGTTCATTATCTTTTTTTTTGTGAAGAAACGAGATACTTGGTCTTGGAGAACGAGAGAGACATTCTGTGAAAACATCCTTTCACACACTTTCATCATATCTCTTCCTCATTTTATTCTCCCCCCATGCTTGTGCATAACCACGGCACCAGCACTTCATTTTGTTCTCTTCACTAAGAAAGTATTTTCTGACTTACCTCTCATATTCTTGTTACTCACAGAGTTCTGGCTTAAGGGTTTTTTTAAACCTCAATTCAGGGATTAGTCAGATTGGCTTTTAAAGAAGCTACTGCCCTGCTTGTTCTACTTAGTCTACTCCTCAATTGACATTGATGCATAAACTGGTATGTTTCAGTCAGTAACATTTTGTTTTCAAAGCAGATCAGTCTCAGGACTCTACATTAAACCCACAGCTGAGCTGAACTGAAAACAGCTGCAACTGTTCGAGATCGAGTGGATTGCCCCACTGGGTCTTCTCTTTCTTGCTCCTCACTGTTATTCTCTGCTAAGGATTGCAACCTCCATAGCAAAGGAAGCAAACCAGAAACTCTACCTTAGGTGTTTCAGTTGGTAATTCCAGAGTAGAGTTCTGTGTTACGTTTTACATGAGAAGGGGATAAGAGAGCTCTACACCCTCCTTCCCATTCACGCACTCCTGCCATCTACCTTGCATTGGATCTAGCAACTGGGCAATCTCAAGTTGAGCTGGTTCAGACTTCTGATCCACCTCAGTCTGCAAATGGGAAAAAAAAAAAATCACTCGATTCAATGCAGCAGAGTGTGCTGAACAACGCAATCAGGATTGCAAGGTGGAAAGTGAGACAACCTTTTAGCAACAACCTGCAGTTATTGATTTAAGGACAATGTGAAACTATCCTTAATGCAAAACACACACACACACACAAAAATCTTTATTTCATCATCCTTTTGAAGATCTTCACTCTGCTCCAGGGTAAGCAACAGGTTTTGTTGCTGCCATTTGTTTTCTTAAGTGACTTAATCACATAAAAGCAATGGAATCATGATAATTTTGCATTACAAAAGATTAATTTCTTTCTGTTTTTAAAATACTTCTTTGGTGTTTTTCCCATTCATAGTTGGTGTATTGAAAACTGAAAGTTTGGTATACTCAAAATCCTTGTGATAAATGACTTTTTTAGTTTGCAAAGTTGTGAAGATCAAACACAGTAAATTACTTAGACTGAATTCTCATAATATCTATTTAAATACTTGATTTAGTGACAGAATTACATATTTCATGGCACAGCAGGAAAAGTTTATTTCTTGATCAATTTCTTCTATTAAAAATTAAAATGCAGAAGTTCCTTCCACTACTTGTACAAGTTTACTATCTCCTTGTAAATTTACTCTTCTTCACTGACTTCTTTAAAAATAAAACCAAAATGTGTTTCTTCAGCACTTCTATTATTCCCTGTGTATCATGACAGCCGATACTAAATCCATGCCAAAGTATAAGGAAATAGGACCACGCAAACTCACACATAATCCCTTTCCCAACACAGTGATCTACCTCTACCTCCCCTTGCTCTCTTTTGCCATTCATTGCCCTGAATCATTCCTACTCCTACGCAGTATCATCCTCTCTAATGACAATTTCCAACTTCACCTGTCTCTGTAGGTGAAAGCTTGGACTCTGGATGAAAAAAGGAAGCCTGATGGGAGAAGCGCTTCCCCTTATTACAAATACTGAAATGAAAAATTGAGAGTAACACTCTACTCCTTCAAATCTTGGACAATGTGATTCCGATAGCCTCACAAATACAACTTCCAGGAAAACAATCTGCCAGGAAAAGGAAGCCACAAGATTCTTGAAATCAAAACATTTAATGTTTTCAGTAGTTTTAGGAGAGATTATATGCAGAGATGTTTATAAATTACACTTAATTCTGAATTACAAAAATCTCAGCCCTGCAGGTATATTTCCCAGCACATGAAACTCCATTGAAGAACACTTCCTTTTCCCAAGGCACACATACCTAAATTTAGAGATCAGGAAGGAAAGAACATGGGGATAGAGTAGGAAATGGAAGGAGGAAAAAAATGGGCAAACTTGTTGAATGGAGGGAGATAAATTGACAGATTACAATCGGAGACCAAAAAAGAATGCAAGCAGTAAAAAAATTTAAAGGAGTACAGAAGAAACAAAGTAGTGTATTAACACAAACCATTTCTAACTGATTAGCCAGAAGTTGTTGCCTTAGAAGCTGACCTCTCAAACCAGGAAATAAGAGAACGATTAACTGCTAGAAAAGTAGAAACGACATAAAAAATTGATATGAGAACATTATTTTGCATAAAAGCTTTCTATTTTTAATAATTTTTAAGAACTTCCAGTTTACAATAGCGCGGGGGCGGGGGGGAACATCAAGAAACCCAAGCTGCTAATTCTTCTCTTCTTTTTCCTCCAACTTGTTGTACATCCTCAGCCTACCCCCAAAATGTACTACTTTAATGAGAGCCCTACACCAAATTTTTGATCTTCTGGAGTATCAGTGCTCATTTATAATTTTACTGGGCTTTTCTGAGTATTTCTAGCACCTAACACACCTCAAATCCTACCCTTACTCTGTCTGTAGACTAAGATACTTCATACTGAAGCACTTCTATTTCTAAAGCAGGCAGTATTTAACTGATATACACTTAAGCATTCCTTGCGGTTTTAAGATGCAACACAACTCGTAAAAAATGTTAATTCCATTTGAAAGGACTTAAACCTACCTTTAAACTAGACTCATAGTCTGTGTTCACTTTGAACATAAGCCCAAGTCGCAAATGAATTTCCTTGGCTCGACAAAAGCTGGGATCAACATAAAGCGCCTCCTGAAATGCTTTAATTGCCCTGAAAGAAAAACACAGATTAAAAAATTATTTTTTCCTGAAGTATTCTTTATAATTAATGTTATTTATATGACTAGCAGAAAGTGGATCAGAAAGCACTGTTACAGAAGAACATATCAAAATAATGGTTTACATGCAATGTTTTTGGTTCACGGCTTTTGATTCTTCAAGGACTGGGTAATTTTGTACTCCAGATATCCTGGTATATTTGAAAGTCTAATCTTTTCTATTAATTTAGAGAAACTAATTTGCAGTATGAAATACAGCAATGTATCTGCTATTTCAGAAAGGATGACTCAGGAATTAGTAACAAAATTAGTGCAACTTTAGAACAATACAGTTATCATTCATGTCACAACCAACTGCTAGGTTGCTTTTGATTCCAGGCAGTGCAGACCCCTGAGAGCTGCAGCAGAACAGAAGGCCCGGAAGGAAAGATCAGGCACATCTCTTCCCACTGCACCAACCTGCTCCGTTTTCCACTTTGTCTTCCCTTTCTTAGCACCAGCGCCGTGTAGGGATTCAACTAATGCCTATTGCTCCATTACTTTCCAGTCACTCAATTACCTCCAAGAAAACACAGATATGAAAGCCTGCCACCTCCTCCCACTGTAACTTGCTTTTCATATTCCCATGATAGGTGAAGATGGCTCTGATTCTATTTCCTTACCTTTAAATCCTCTCTACACATGCCCCTGTTCATGATGGCACTGTACCAGATAAAACAAAAATGCTATGTAACGACTGTATCTTGGAGCAGAAAAAACATGATTCTAAACAGGACTGTTTTGCCTCTCAGGCCAACTGCATAAAATTAGGCCAGCTGAAATGCACCTAAAAGATAATAGATTTAAATTCACAGAGGAACTGAGAAAGAAGCTAAGACTCATGTGTTAGCTTGCCTGAAATCCAATGACAGGCTGAAACAAAATACCTTCACATACATCACTGCTCATACAATGACAGAAATCAGAATCAGTCTTGCTTAGGCTAGATTCAAGCACCTATGCCAGGGAGGCCACTCCCATTTGCTGTCCTAGGCAACCCCAGAGATCGACACTGAGCAGGCAGATCACAGGCAAGCCTATGGGGAGAACTGTACCTACTGTGGAGCAGCAGAGGAACACTGGACAGAAATTACCACAGTGCCTAAAACCACACAATGTTTAGGTAAATTGATTTCATTCCTTCTCTCCAAGTGCAGTATTATTTATAAGGATAAAAGGTTAGCAGTTGCAATGGGAAATTCAATAAATATTTTTCATAAACTTTTTTATTCACAAAACACATACATGATCATTTTTTAATCCATCAACAAAAACACTTCTTCTGCTCTAAAATTTTACAGGCTCTTTTCTCAATCTTGATGGCAAAGCAAATGAAAGGCACAGAACATCCTCCAGACAACGCAACAAAATTGTTTGTACCTAAAGCATTATCTGACTTGTTTCAATACAATTTAAGAGCAGTTGGGCTTAAAAATCATTACATTTTTACAGTGGAACTGAAGCTTCCTCTATTACAATTGTTCAGAAAGGGTTTCCTTACTTTGTACCCTACTTTTCTACTTACACGAGGAAAATGAACAAGTGAAGTGCAAAAGGGACAAACTTGCACTGGCTAAGCAGTCTCTCACATCTCATCTAAACTTCCCTGCAATAGTATAGGTGGTGATGAATCACACACCTCAGTATCCACTGAAATCTTAAGAAAACAAGGATCCACGTCTCATAGCAGTATGTTAACCATCATCTACAAGAACACCACTCAAACTAGAAGGCCAAAGTAAATTGACTGATCACTAAATATTGGCATGTAATTTAAGCTATGCTTTTGTTATGCCAAAGTATAGATTTTATGATTGTATATTTGCATTTCTTGTCTTAACTTTAATATGGTACTCAGTATGTTTGCCACTGGTATTTAAAATCCGTTATTTGCATCTTGTTCAAAGACAGTCTCCTAAGCTCTAAAAAGGAACTTTTAGTTCCTTTGGTCTATGGTCCCTATCAAAGAGAAGACAAAAATCAGGAATAAAGACATTGCAGTTCTATACCACATGTGAGATTGTGACCATACTCATATACACTTTGTGAACTTCACATTCTTCACATTTTAGCTAGCTTGCTTGGTCAGAAAATAGTATTTCCACGTTTCCCCTATGTCATGTCTCATTCGCAAGGATCACTGAAACATGGATTTCTAAAAAAGCTTAAGAAAAACTGTAAAAGACAAAAATATTTTTAGTCTCTTGCTTACTGGAAATACTATTCATTGCCACAGCTGAGCAACAGACTTAAACACAGCCACAAGTATAACAACTGACTTTTAAGGACAGTTTTGAAATTTAGTTTGAATGTATACTGTCATTCATTCAAAAAACCAGGAATATTGCCTACCCCAGTCTTTCAGAGAAGCAGAGCACTTAAAAAACAGTAAAATTATCATCAGCGGACAACATGAAGAGACTGTGTCACGGTTAGCACAGAACCTGCTAGTCACAGACAGCCCCTATGAGGTTTGTGTAACATTTATCTCCATACAGACGACATGGCAACACCATTCACCCTTGTCTAAGCTGCTTGTGGAGTCAGGCTCAACATTAGTAGTTATCATGAGTCTTTGAGATAATGTTACAACCCAGCACAATTTTCCAATGAAGACAAGCCCAAAATGTACACGGAGGAGGAAAATTAGTAGGACAAGTGTCCTGGTTTCGGCTGGGATAGAGTTAATTTTCTTCCCCCAATCCTCATCCCTGAGTGAGCGACTGTGTGGTGTTTAGTTGCTGGCTAGGGTTAAACCATGACAAGAAGACATCATTCCCCTAGACACAATCTATGCAGGAAGTAACGTGCTCTTCAACCCACTTTGATGGATGCTTGGAAAAATATATCCAATCAACCAAGTCAAAACAAAAATCTCTGTACCCTTTAAGACACTGTTAGAGTTACCATGCTAACAGCTAAATAATAATATCCTAGCTGTACATTTTGGTAGTATTTGATCACTCCTACATTGATAGTTTCGGGAGGAAAGACAGAGATGCTTTAGAAGCATTATTTCCTTGAAAGGTTAAAAAATTCAAAGGAGCATAGTCAGGGAGCATTGATTGCTCCCATCCATTGCATTGATTTGGCAATGGAATGGACACACTGGTGGAGAGTTTGGTTAAAGACTCTTCACTTAGAAATTTTCTTTCAGTTTCTAATACGTGATGGATTTACATTTAAGAATGAACCCATATGCACTCAAAATGCTTGGGAACTCACGGGTCAGTGTCTTGTTTGCATCTTAAATTCTGTATCCTTGGATCCCATAATAAAAACTAAAGAGAATTCTGAAAGGCAACATAAATCTAAACTTATAATAGAGCATAATTACATCAGTAAATTAAAGGGAAAATGTTGTAAGAGTACACCAAATATTCCCCAAAGCAGCTTTTCTAACTGAAAATCAGATATTTTATCTTCTCCATTGTGCTGGTTTTGGCTGGGGTAGAGTTAATTTTCTTCACAGTAGCTAGTATGGGGCTATGTTTTGGATTTGGGCTGAAAACAGTGTTGATAACACAGGGATGTTTTAGTTACTGCTGAGCAGTGCTTACACAGAGTCAAGGCCTCTTCTACTTCCCACCCCACCAGCGAGCAGGCTGGGGGTGCACAAGAAGCTGGGAGGGGACACAGCCGGGACAGCTGACCCCAACTGGCCACAGGGATACTCCATACTATATGACATCATGCTCAGCATATAAAGCTGGGGAAAGAAGAAGGAAGGGGGGGACGTTCAAAGTGATGGTGTTTGTCTTCCCAAGTAACCGTTACACATGATGGAGCCCTGCTTTCCTGGAGATGGCTGAACACCTGCCTGCTGATGGGAAAGAAGTGAATGAAGTGAATGAATTCCTTGTTTTGCTTTGCTTGCGCGCACGGCTTTTGCTTTATTAAACTGTCTTTATCTCAACCCAGAAGTGTTCTCGCTTTTACTCTTCCAATTCTCTCCCCCATCCCACTGAGGGGGAGTGAGCGAGTGGCTGTGTGGGGCTTAGTTGCTGGCTAGGGTTAAACCACGACATCCATTCAAAATATTGGCCTGCACCTTACTTAACTCTAGTGTTAATTCTATATTGATTATGCAATTTGTAGTTTTTCCAGGATGAAAATCACCAAATTATTTCCACTACCTCTGTGAAAAAGGCCATCATCAACATTTCACAAATAAAGTGATCTGAAAGGCAGCATTTTCAACAATTTCTACCAGTGGTAGGTGCTCATGTCTAATTTGGTAACTACAGCCTGGTTTTAAATAGCCAGTAGAATTTTCATAGAATAAAACACTCAAGCTCTGAAAAGGCATTTACTTATTAACTCTTACAGACAGACAAGCAATTCTACACCATAGCTGAATTAATATTGATCTAATTTTGCCTATGGGAAGCATTTAAACGAAACAGCAATGCACTCAAGATTACAGGACACATCAAGAACATGAACTACAGTAAAAACTTTAGTTTTATTTTGGGGCTGCCTGTTTCCCAGTGCCACGCCCAGAGCTCCAGACTCAGTCCCTTACTACATCAATAGCAAAACATCGGCAACATCACTGACATTCATTTCAGTTGTAAGTGCTCAGTAACATCCAACGCAGATAACATTGGGGCTTGGTACAGGTTGGTACAACACAGAAGGAAGTGGACATGAAAAGAAGTGGAAAGCAGGAGAAGTGTTGTAGTAGTAAAGGGAAATGAGAGAGAACGTGACCCAGTGTTGATAACTGCAGCCCTTCCTGGCCCATCTGTCTGCCTGAGTTGGGCCTTCTGGATACAGCAGGAGTCACTCGATACTTGTAGAGATCTTTCTTTGCTCTGAAACATCACTAATCCCATTTCTGTCCTCTGCCCAAGCCTATATCCAGAAAGGTATGCATCTAGAGCATCCAAGGCATCCAAGTTACAGAGATGTTTTCCCTCAAAGCGCTCTTATGGTTTGACCAAAAGCAAAGAGCAGATATAAGCTAATAGCTTGATGATGTGTCACATATGAAGCAGGACTTGGCTTAAGAGTCTAACAGCTTCCTTCAGAGATGATGGCACACAGCCTTCCTCAAGTAGGTTGTTAGTCTCTACCACTAATTAACTGGCCTTCGTGCACAGACAGAGCTTTTCATTTTAATCCTTCAGCAGACTAAACATACATTAGTCCAAAGGATAAATCATCAAATGAAGGGCTGGAAGCTTTCATACTACAAACAACTACAAACTACAACTACTACTACAAACTACAACTTTTGGTTTATTCTCTGTAGATACTGACCAACTGCCTAATAAGAAACAACTTTGGTTGAGTCTACTAGAATTTATTTAAATTAAATACGAGTTTTCTCCAAGAATGGGAGCGTTTCCACTAACAGGGAGGAAAGGCCATCTAACACTCGACAAAATGGGAAAGCAGGACTGGAAAACAGACACTTCGGAAGATGAAAAGCACCTATGGGCTTACATTTTGCACAGCACTGCAACAGTAATTCAGGAAAAACAAAAATGACAGGAATCTATCATCTCCAAATCAAGACTTCCAAAATCAATACTGCAGCTATCTTTCCACCCACTCATCTATACAACAATGCCTACCATTATGGAAGTGAAGAAAGCAGCTGAATAATAATTAATAGAAGATTGTATTAAACATTTAGTGAACTTGGATAGACTGTGCATAAACTCAGCTTTGAACTAGGTGAAAGAATATAATAAAATAGCATCAATTTAACTATTCAAAAGTTAACACTCACACGTTTCAAACAAAAAGAATAAAACTCAGAATGAGCCTACAAAATAAAAGAACACAACATTATTCTAATGTATCAAGGAAAAATACTTGATGCAGCTGGAGTGAAACTTTCTTTTTCTTATTCTTTATCCTCTTTCAATTTTCTGACCACCTATACTAATTCTCATGTCATTTCATAGCCTCACTAATGAAAACACCAGACCAGCTGAAAGGACTCTGACAGAACAGGGAAAGAAGCACCAACACGGATGTGCACCTTGAAGATCGCAAGTAAGCAAGCTGTTTTTCTACTCCCAAATTATATCCCTCCTGGACTTTTCATTGCAGGTGTTTCCAAAGCAGGAACTCCACAGACTGCCAACTACCAGTGCAATGTCACTGTCAGTTGGGTGAATCCCAGAGCCGTTCATGCAAACCGCAACCACTGGACTATTTCATCAAATGCAGTGCGCCCTCCACAATGGCAGAAACTACTGATACACCTGGAGACCTGCAGAGCAGACATTGCATTTAATGAAGTAGTCCAGTGGTTGCTGTCTGCATAACAGGCAAGGTGTTCCCACACAAGTGAAGGAGGTCCCCACTAGGCGGTTTGCATTCCTACACACCCCACTACCCACTCGACTACTCTTTGTGTGGAAGAGCCAAGTTCCTTGAATCTGCCAGCCACTGACACAAACAGCTTGAGAACCATCTGAAGGATCTGGTCCTGCTGGAAAAAAAAAAAATAACCACCCGCTCAAAGACAAACCTTACTGTGTTACTAACAGCTTGCCCCGAAAAAAAAAGAAGTATGTATTGATACAGGAAGCAAAGAAGCGCAAAGAATGGACCTTGACAGCACAGCACTCTCCCACTCTCATAGGCGAACAGCAACCACCATAAAACAACAGTTTCTTGGTTCAATAAATAAGCTGTGCAATACCGAAGCTTGGCATATGAGACTACTGAAAAAAGTTTACATTCCACTGTAGACCTGGGTACTTTAAAAGCAATTTAAACAGCTGCTTTACTATTGCAGGATGACTGACAGGAGAGCAAAATTTCATTTTCTGGAAAAAGATGAAAGAGAATGACAGACAGAGAGAGCAAAAGAGACGAGACTCCTTCAGCTCAAGTAAATCGTCCAATGTGATTGGCGCTAAGGCCATCTCATAGGTGATGTATGTTTTGTGTGTCTTCCTGTAGGTATGTGGAAAAGAATGTTCCTCCCTCACTGAAGCCTTCAAAGGACTTCTAGGAGAAAAGTGATTCTCAGGTGTCTGGAGGCCTGCATGGCGACCAAGAGATGAGATGCAGTACCACAGATAACAACTGAGGGCTGCCTTCTGCTGTCTGCTTGGCCTTTGGAGGGTTGTAGAATACAAAAGCAGCAGAGATGGGATGTGGAGAGCCTGCGTACAAGCGTATGTTGGACATGCAGGTGCTGCAGTCTCCCAGTGGGGGTTGTATATGCTTGCTCCCTCTTGCCCATTAAGGTCTTTACCTGAATTAGATAAGAATAATGAAAGACTGCAGCTGCCTTCTCGATGTCAAGATCCAATTTTGAATCAGAGTTGAACAGAGGGAAAAAACCTTTTTGTGCTGAACTCCCACGTGCCTGTTCCAAAGAGTCAAACTTACGCTAACAGGAGAAATTCCAGTGTACGGAACACTCTGGCTTACAGAAATGCCAAGATGCAGCAGTGCAAATAGACTGGTCTGGCTGTGAGGTTACTTTAAAGGAGCCAGAAGCAGGAGGTGGTTCTAGATATCGCTTGATATTGAATAGATGATGACAGTGCTTCTCTTTTGGCAAGGATAGCTGTAGAAGGGCTAAAAAGTTCCAGTCAGAGATGACAGATTTTCCTCAGGCAGTCTGCATCTTTAGCCATGATGGAGGTGAGGAAAAGGGTCTGGATCATCTCTTGCGTTAGTCTTTGGCTTTTTCCCGCTAGAATGTCAATGCTGAAGGACTGAGTTTTACATAACACAACTTCTACAGCTGATAAGGAATCCTTGGACTGAGGAGCCTCATGGTATGCTAAATGGGGCAATAAGGGTGACTGATCTCAGTCTCCTGTAAGGTGTTTCTGAGGAACACTGTGTCTTTCTCACACACGCTGCCCAGCGATTTGCAAGATAACAGTCACTGAAAACACTGCAGGCTGGCCCTGGAGCACCACGGTTGGATCCAAAGAGGGTGTTAGAGCCAGTTTCAGGACACAGTTGCAGAGCTTGGACACCATCTTCTTTTATCTTGGTGGGACTCAGTGTAAATCAGCAGATGATAGGCCAGTCAGGCTCAGAATCCTTACTGAAGTAAAAGAAAAAAATTGGCATCCGAGCCACTACGCTTGGATGCAGCTGTTGCACAGAAACGAAGGGTAGCCTTTGATGAACCACTGAAAATCTTTAAGTGTTCAGTCTAAAAGACAACTAAGGAGGATATGAAATTATTCAAGTTATATGGATATCTCAGCTATCTCTATTCTGCTGGTGTTCTACCCTACTTGAGAAACAGGGAAACAACAGGGAAAATCAGCCAACCACTTTACTTACTGCTTGATGATAAATGGTGTAAAAGAACAGAGTATCAAAATTTAGGATCTGTAAGACCTATTTTACTATACTTGATTCAATTTATGGAGCTAATCCCGTATGTCATATCTTACTATAATAATTGCATGAAATAGCTTTGGTGTGATCACACTATTGCAACATTTGGATATACATTGAGAACTTTCAGTTCTTACATGAATAGTCAAACAAAATTACCAATATAAAATGATGTATCAGCTAAGATTTGTACTTAAGATAATGCTGTAATGCTGCTTTAGTATATAGAGAAGTGTAAAATATTGAATTACAGTGAATGGCATATGTGCGTTGGAGCCAATCCAACATTTCTTTTACGAAAGCTGGAAAACTTAAAAAAAAAAAAAGGTAAAAATATAAGTAAGAATTCTAAAACTGACCTTATTCCCACTTGCATTTTTATTATCCCTGTTTATACGAGACACGAAAAAACCTCAAGCGCTTCCTTACCCCTTCCTTTTAGGAGGTCTATGAACATACCTCTTATTAAAATCTATTAATATCTAAAGTGGTGCGGATAAAAAAAAAAATGTTCATGGATGAAGCACGATCGCTTAAACTACCTTAAACAGTCTAGAAGTCTCCTCTACCTGCCCGAAATACACAGATTTGTGTACTCTATGAATATAAATGGATGGAATAGCTGCAGCAGGAAGTAAGACAGTTTGACTAACATTTCACTCTGAAAGAAGCAGGATTCTCCTTGCAATCTGCAAGAGAGTCCTGTGGAGGATTAAGATCTACAAAGACGAATATATCTACTGTAAATGACTTGCTATCATCTCCAAGTTTGTTATGATTTTGTCATACCTAAACACGCCAAACCACACATCCCACTCCTCTCGTCCACAGTAAAGCGGGGGGGGGGGGAGCACTCAAAGGGATTTAAAAAAAAAAAAAAGTTCGCACAAAAAGGTGTACTATTTTATCTGTGTTAGATTTCTTCCTCTAAAAATTCTACCCAATACTCTAATGACATACAACTTCCTTAGTACCACAGTATAAATAACTTTGTTGTATGAATGAAATGACAAATACAATTATTCTACACGACCTTAACATAAAACTCTATATGCAGTTAAGACATCCCAAGTTAAGGCATCAATTTATAGTCATTCTCAACAAGCTTACTTAAAGGCAGAAAAGGAAGAAAAATCTAAATTAATTCAAAGCTCTAATTTATTAATACTTAGGCCTCGCAATGACCTGACTCTGCTGCTCCATCCACTGGAGGTACTGAATAGCACAATCTGCTAATGGCAAAAGTCTATACTGAACAGGTGGTCCTTCAAAAAAATGAACTACTCTAAATCTAACTACTTCATTTTATTTAATTTTATCTTACAGTTTTCTACCATTTTCACAGTGCAAATTGTAACAAGATATCCCTTGTAAGAAGAACTGGTGCACAAAATACTCTTGAATGTTAAATGATAAAGCCAAGCCTGCATAAGAACAAGAACATCCTGAAACTTGTTGAAATTCAACCAAGATTGATCACAATCTTAAAATAGTGGATTCTCAGGTTTTCTGAAAACTTTTCTGTTCTTCTCTTTTTAATTAGAATGCAAAAGAATTGCATTCTACATTGCCATGTACAATACACGGCATTCATTTCACCACTTTCAATAAAGCAAGCAGTAAGTTGCAAGATAAAAAAAAGAAATCCAGTTTCTGAGCTCATGATTTAACCAACATCTTAATTTGAAGAATAAAAGCTTATTTACATTATCCTGAGGAAACCACAAATCTTTTGTCTTAGAGATACATAGAAACAAATTACTGGGGCAGTGGGGGTGGGAGAAATCCCACCTTATTGTTCCAAACCATCAGTCAGTAGTCACTTACTGCCTCCTTAACTGCAGTCACGCTTAGTCCAGTAAGATGATAAACCTTTTAGTAATCAATCAAGTAATAAAGTCACACTTATTTTATTAACAGTTTCAATACTGAGTGTAAAAAAACACTGACCTAAACACTGCACCTTTCTGACTTTCCACTTACACTAACTGTATCTCTGCAAGAACAAACCCCAATGAAAGTTTGAGGACCTTTCAATAGAACTCCAATGACTGAGTCTATTCCATTCATCATTCTTCTGTCATCACTAATAAAGCAAAACCAAAACCCCGACTGAAAATCAACCCTCCCCCCAATATTCAACAGAGCCCCTTTCAGTCCCCAAAGCCCTGCCAGAATTTACAACTCTTTCTAACTCTGAGTTTTACATCAGTTTTAAATGTTCTGATTCAAGTCTGAGTGTACTGCTTCTCACGTCCAAAACTTTCACGTTATACAGCTACGTAAACATTACTGAATACCAAGGAAATGAAAACAAGCCCACTCTGGCACTTCTTTTCCAAGAGAAAAGTAAAGCTTTTTGCAAACAGGCTTTGAAACAAACACAGGCTACAGACTATCGATAACAACAATTCACAAAAACCTGTCGAGTCATACTTCTCCATCCCCCTTGCTGAATCATATCATAGGGAGCTAAAATTCTTCTCCTGTAAGTGCTTTCCTTTTCAAGCAACTGCTGTGGTTGCCACAGGTATGTTACAGTAAGTCAAATATGTGACCCAGGACAGTATGTCTTCAAACATCATATCTATAATAAAAAAAATTAAACTATCATATACTCACACTGAACTGAAGTTGAAATATTCACCTACCAATAAAACACTGCACAATACTGATACTGTTAGTTTATTCCAACTTACCATTGAAAGGCATTGTAATGGAAGTAGACCAAACCAAGGCCATATAAAAAGGCAGCATTCTGTAAAGGAAAGAAACAATGTTTAAAACTCAGATAAGACAACCATATGGTGTAAAATTGAGTTTCCAGTATTTTATTCATCCTTTGACATTCTATTTCCACTATAAGAGAAGCATATTTAAATTTCACCTTGAACAGGAAGAACCAAAAAGAAGGAATGAAAAGATAGGCAGACATTTAAAAAAAAAAAAGTCATTCTCTGCAAAATATTCTTGGAGGAATAGTAACAACAATAATATTCAAGTACTTTTACATCAGAGAAACTGATGTGTTTTGTTCTACTTGTACAAGAGCAGAGAAGCAAATGACGGAGTAGAGTTCTTTAGCAATTTAATGAAAAATGTTTTATGACCCAATACCCTTTCATAGTCATAATAATTTATACTCACATAAAAGTAAACAAAGCTACACACTCTAATTTCAGTGTCCACAGTAGAACATTGATTATACGAATCTGAAAATATGCTTTAGCAAATTTCACTTTTCTGAATACCAAAAATACAGACCATCAGCTTCAAATCTAAGACAATCTATTTCTTCATCGTTAAACAAACTTCTATTTTCTATTTCCCTACTTTGCAGAAGGGGAAAAAAAAAAGAAAAAAGAAAAAGAAAAAAAGAACAACAACAAAAAAAGAACCATTCTTCTGGAAACCTATTTCTGCCCCGTTTTCTTTTCACAGAAAAGTATGATTTGCTTCTAAAGTGACATTACTAAGGAGGTTTAATGAATGTTTAACTATCCTATTCTACAAATAATTATTACATATTTCCTAAATTAGGAAAAATAAACAAATTGCTTTTTCTTTTTAAAAATTATGCCACAGCGTAGTTCTTCTCTATTTAGCAGAGCTATTCCATTATTTACAGGAGATAACATGTACATGCTCCCTATGACACATTTTTAGGCTTTTCTTGTGTATAATTCTGGTTTTGAGAGACCAGGAATACATCCCAAAGAACACAAAGCTCTGACAGATGGACAAGAGATGGAATTTCCATTGTCGAAGACTGTAGTTCAAGATAATCCCTCTTCCACTTGCACGCACTTTTTCAACAAGTCAAATTTCTATGGAATTCCACAAAAAGAATCCTAGTTATGCCTCAAACCCAATCCAAATATAAAAGGTATAACAAAATTTCTCCTAGAAAATAACTGGTAACCAGAACACTTCAAAGAGCATCATTCATCAGAAACAGGACCCAATATTACCATTTCATTATACCTCATTTGCATCTTCTAAATGCAAATTAAAACCAGGGGAAATGCCAAAGATCCTTTCATGAATACAGTTGGATCATAGCTTCAGCAATGGACAGCTTCCAAGAAAATGCTGTGGTATGACCAGATACTACAGCAATCAGAGCACTGGAAGATGTTAACAGGGGGAGTGGAGGGGGAAGTACATAAACAATAAAAGATGACGCTTTAATACTACCATAAAACCACATTCCTATTTAATTGAAGAAAAACACAACATGGACATCATAAAGATAAAAGATCTCTAATTCCGTACCCCATGTATTTCCTGCTTTCCAGGAGTGCTCTGGCAACAACAGACTAGGAAAGGAGGCAAGCTCAAAAACTGAGCATACATAATGCCTTAATTTAAAAGTCATTTTAAATGAAGAACGAAGATACAAAGAGAGATTTTCACGTGCGCAACATGGAAGCCTGCAATATACAGCACACACCTAGTAACCTTTATTGTGTTTGGGTCAGGCTCATTTGTAGAACAGAACTTAACGAAACTGTCCAGTGTCACCTCAGAGATCCACCAACTGCAATCAAGACTAGATCGTCGTAAAGATTGAGAATAATAGTAATAATAAAAATCCTTCATTATCACACTGCAAAATTCAAGCAAAAATATGCCAACTAAAACCTCTTCAATCTTCAAAGAATTTAATTTCCTCTTCTGAAACCTATTAGAATTCACAGTCCAAACGAGTTACAGATTAAGAAGATTAATCTAGCTGATATTTTGATCCTAAGGGTTAATAATAATCAACTTTCAAGGCACAACAGGACAAAGATGCAGGTGATTTTTCCAAATACAATTAAGATACCAAATTCACATGACGCTTTCAGATTGTCCCCACCCCAGTAAAACACAAATCAATCATTACTGCTCTGTCCTTTGTTCTGTTCCCATTTTTCTCTCATTCTCATTTGGCCTTACAAAACATTTGAGATTGACCTTAAAAATCTGGTAAGCTACCACTGTCTTCTCAATAGACAATAGGGCAAGATTTAAGACTCTGTAATACTTTACTTCAAATGCAAATGTGCAAATTCTGAAATGTCAGTATGGATCATATCTATCTGTTCTGAAATATTATAGTTCTAACCGTCTGTAACACCATTAGTACTGCTTGTTGACTGTTTATTAGATTTGTCTTAATAAAGATTGAAAAATATCTTTTAATCTGCGTTTGAACCTGGATGGGACTTTCACAAGGACTGGAAGATATCACAGTGTTTCAACGCATGCAGTATTTTCCCCACAAAATTCAAGGCGAGACGCACATAAAGTTTATTACTTTAGCAACTAACTTTTCTGCCCGTATTGCAAAAACCCATCAAGTTCAATATGCAGCCAAGTTCCTATTGGCAACAGCCAATATGGAAGGCTAGAACAGCTTAATGCATTTCAGGACCAAGCGGGATTGTTACACGAAATTTTCTTAACATCAGAAGATTCTGTGACTCTGTTTACCAGGAACATACCCCATCTTAAGAAATATACTTTCAGTTGCCTCTGTTACTTTTATTTGGACAAGTTTATCACAAAAAATATCCATCCCATGTTTTCCAGTAAAGATTTAATTTAATTTAATTTAATTTAATCCCTGCTATTCAAAATCCTGCTATAAATAGCTTGTGAGGTAGAATACAAGCTGACTTTTTTCCCTCCAAACATTTTTCAGTAAGAAGTAGAAAACAAAATTGTCTTATTACAATCCTTTCCTTGAACTTCTTCACAATTTCTGAAGATCTGTTAATGAAACTCATTCTTTGACTACTAACTTCTAATGTAATTTTTATGTTATCAGATCCCTTCACTAAAATCTACAATAAATTGAAAACAAGCTGCAAACCGAAACAGACTACCTCAAATTTGAAGTTGAATGTCTCGATTTTTTCATTCTACAGCCAGGCTATTAAAAAGCAGACAAATTAGAAATGCTATTTCCAAGCTGATGTCATTTATATTTTCTACAAACGATCAAAAACTGTTAAAATGTGTCATACCAACCACTAGATGGCTCAAATATCTCTTTCCATTTTACACGCTTACGCAATTTAAGAAGATTGTCAAGTTTATATTGTGTATTCTGCTACTTACATGCACTATTTAATGCTGAGCAACATTTCAATTATATTTTACAAAACATACAGGCCACAGTATTTTACTTATAGGTAACTGAGAAGGCAAAAATATATCTGTATGTACCTTTTCATGTAACTGAGATGAAATGAATGCATGTTGAAGACTTTTTGGTCTTGTTTGTTTTAAGCAATCAAGAAAAAAAAAAAAATTAACCAATGAGGAAAACTCCACCGATCTCACAGACCTTCTATATTAACCCAAATAACTGGTTTATAGTATCTTTGAAGCAGCAGATGGAAACAGATTGCCAACATTTCATGTGCTTTGTTCTCCAGCTATTTCAGGCCAAATTCACAACAAACTTTCTTCTCTATCTTCAAGAATGCAGCCAGTGCTTCCGGCAGAAAGACATCAGACTAGACCACCACAGTTACACCTTATCTATAAACACAGGATCCGAAAAATGCACCTGTCCTGTGTAACAAGTGGCCATACTCACGTTCAATTCACTTACAAATGGCCATCTTAGACTGACTCTAGAAACGTATAGCTAGCACATCTGGGTCCAGACATTTTTCACCAGCAACATGCTTACCTGCCACAAGCAGTTGAGACCCTGTTATCGATTCCAAATTTGTGTTTTATAAACACAAGAATATGCAAAGAAGTTATGCTTGCAAATGAAAATCTGTTCAGCAGGCACTTCTAGAAAGTCAGAGAGTAGAAAAAGACGCTAAAGAGTCAAAGCAGCCTCAGGGTAGCATCCAACTTAAAAATGAAAAGGAACAGTTTTTGCCATAGTTTCATAGCATTGTTGATTCAGAAACATTCCCTAATATGCCTCTCATTTTTGCTGATACAATCATTTCTAGAGTACTACAGCCAACTGGATGCCAGAACTGATCTGTTATTAATATGCAGATAAAAAAGGATTATTTTTAACTGGATCAGTTTCCCAGCCAAGTTCACTGTGTAGCACCGCCCCGCCCCCGCCCCCAAAAACAACTGCATTGGCACGAGAGCAGAATGCAAGCAAAATAAGTAAAAGCTCTTTAAGCCTACACTGCTACCAGCAAAATGCATATCAAACCTACAATGACTTTTCAAACACTAAGAGTGAAATTCCAGATAAAAGATTTATACAGGCAACCTATGTTTTAAAAAAAAAAAAAGCAATACTTTATTACTTCCTAAGCCACAAATAAATGTTTGACTTGAGAGAAATCAACTTGTATGAGTTAGTACAAGATGGATAGAAACATGAAATAACATCACAGCCTGCCTGTTAGCCTTCTCCATGCAGGTCCTTAATCACTGAGCCACATAGGCAAATACGCTATTTCTCCTTTATGACTCTAAGGGGCAGGGCCAGATGTAAGTAAAATAATCCATTTATTTCTTTAAAAAGTTGATAATATTTAGACAGAAATCAGAGTGTATCCCACCATACTATGAAATAAAAAACAAAACAGGGGAAAAAGTCCCCATGCAGTTGGTTGGTGGAGGTCTGAAGGAAAACTATAGAGAAAAAAGGAAGTTCAGCACCGTTGTGAGTCCAGTGACTGTTTTTCATTTGCTTACTATTGCCAGGAATCAAAAAGTCTTTGATGACATATTAAAATTGCTTCCAGCAGGTCTCTGAATGCCCCTTCCACAGCTGCCCAAGTTCCAGTGGAACCTGCAGTCCAGCCCACGTCACACCAGGCTGCAGAAGACACACTTGGGCAGGGGGCCACTGCTCTTCAGAAAACCTAACTAAGAAAACAAGGTTTGACAGTTTAGGTTGCATCCTGTGGTCACAGGGTCTCTCAGCCACCTGTTTGAAGCAAAAGAACGGTTTTTGTGTTCAAATGTGTGAATATGTTTATTTCTTTATTGAAAAAATGAAAGATGAAGTTTTGACACTATAGTCCCTAATACTTCCTCCTGACACTACGCAATATATAATAACATTTTCCTGGAGAATATGTACCGCATAAAAAATTCCACTCAGGCTCTTGTACATAAACAGTTATATGCCTTTGGGAGCTGAAAAGCTCTAGCAGTTCCAGTCACAAAGACGATAAGTGTTTGGGAGAAAGAGAGCAGGGTTCAAATAAAATTTGTTTAGATTTGTATAAACGTAAAAAAGAGAGCTACCTATCTACATGTTCTACATATTCCCAACAGCTGCAAAAATACTAAGATCCCTGTAAGGGGTGAATTACAAATTAGTATCATTAGTTTTGGCTTCTTCTAGGTCTTCAAGAAATTTTACAGTACCTGAAAAATCATTAGGTTTATACAGGATCTTTAAAATACAGCTATATAGAACATGCTTGAATGATCCTGCCTCTTGAGCAATAATCACAATAGTCAAAAAATTGTTACTGGGTGTGTGCCTGCATCCCAGCACTCATGTGAAAGCAATTAATATAGGAAAGTCATTATTCCTGTGACAAATATATTCTGGCATATATAATAGATTAATTAATGTAACATCTTGGTAAATAACTACAAAGTAATTTCATCCTGTCTTTAAGATGTTTATCTTTTCAGAGAGTACTACCCAAATACATCTACTCCTTGTAGAAGAAAACCGGCTAGTATCTTTCTTAATTTATAAGAAATACTTTCTTTTTTTCTTCCTTTCACAGAAAAGTTCTTAAGAAAGTGAAGCAGAAAAAAAAAACAAAAAAAACCCAAATAAAAACCAAATAAACCAAAAACCCACACCATCCACAAAGTAAAACAAAGTTGTTTTTTTTTTTTCCCTAAGTGGTTCCTATCTTTGAAATTACTAATCTCCCCTCCCCATCCTGCTCCCTTCTCATCTCCTCTTTAGGAAAGACAGTAGATTTGTCCATAGACTTTGCAATTCCCCACCAGTGCTGCATTTCCCTATTCCTTACAGCTCCCCTCTGAATGAGCACTACTCTTTCAACTTCTCTGAAACACTGCTGTCCCACCATTTTCACTCATGGACTAAGACACATATGGCAAAACCTGCTTAAACGAGCTGAAGGGGGAGTCTAGTTCCATCACTGTCCATCAAGTGGCTTTCCAGCACTATCTGTAAAAAAGCTTCCCATCACACAGGGAAGGACAGGGTACATCAAGACAAGACTACTAGTCAATTATCAAAAACCACATAGAGTAACTAATTCAAGACACATTAATAAATTCAAAACCCCTTGAATAATACACTGTGCCACAACCGCTTTATAGGGAGCACTTTAATATGAAAGACAAAATGATAAAGCGGCATTACATAACTCAAAACCTCTTCATTAATGATGAAATATATGTAGTTTTGTAAACTGGGTATTCCTTTATCCATAACTAAATTTAGGTCCTTAGCAAAATGGAATACTGATCAACTAGTGTTGATCAAATTTGTCATTAGAACAAACAGCCAAGCAAATAAATAGTGATCGTTGCTATGGGTATCTGACTTATGCGCCTTCCACTGAAGCTTATAAAATTTCACTTGATGTAAACATCTTAATTTTCCACTTGATACAAATATTTTCAGAAATTTAAGTATTTTAACAGAAAATAGTATTTTTCTGAAATGAATGAAGTGAGCAAAGGTGGTGTGCAACACACAAATTCACACTGAATTCACACATTAAATTCACCTTGAAAGACATTTGGAAGATTCATCTAACCAAATTTAATACTCTCCCTACAGATTCCCTGAATGCTGTTAACAATCACAAAGTTTCTAATTTATTTTGTATGACACATGATTTAAAAAAATCAAACTTGTCCACCAAGACCCCCAGGACCTTTTCTGCAAAGCTGCTTTCCAGCCAGTCAGCCTCCAGCCTGTGCTGGTGCATTGGGTTATTCCTCCGCAGATACAGGATTTGGCATCTCCCTTTGTTGAGCTCCATGAGGCTCCTGTAGGCTGTTCAGGACCCTCCGAACAGCAGCATGACAATGTGGTCTCTTCCTAGTTTTGTATTCTCTGCAAACTCGCTGAAGGTGCACTCTACCCCATAATGCAGGTCATTAATTGAAGATGCTGAAGAACCCTGGCCTCACTATCAACCCCAGGGGTACACCACTAGTGGCTGGCCTCCAGCTGGACTTTGGATGCTGATCACAATTCTTTGAGACCAGGTTAGCCAGTTTTCAATTTGCCACACTGACTACTTATCTAGTCTGTACTTCATCAGTTTGTCTATGAGCATACTATGGGAGACCGTGTGGAAAGCCTTACTAAAGTAAACACAGACAATATCCATGGCTCTCACCCCTTCCACCAAGCTAGTCATTGTGTTGCAAATGGCTATCAGGTTCATCAAGCATAATTTCCCCTTCATAAATCCATGCTGATGACTTCCAGTGACTTGCCTGCCCTGAGTCTGTTTGGAAATAATTTGCTCTATCACCTTTCCAAGGATGGAGGTGAGGCTGCCCGGCCTGTAGTTCAGGATCCTTCTTCTTGTCCTTCTTGAAGACAGGAGTGACATTTGCTTTCTTCCAGACCTCAGGATCCTTCCCCCATCACCATGACCTTTCTAGGATAATTAAGAGTAGTCTCACAGTGACATGGGTGAGCTCCCTCCGCACTCATTGATGCATCCTATCAGGTCCCATGGACTTGTAGATATCCAGTCTGTTTAAATGTTCCCAAATTTGATCCTCCTCTACTGAGAGCAAGTCTTCCTGGGTCCAGACTTTTCCACTGGTCTCAAGGATCTTGGAATCCTGACAGCAAGTCCTATCAGTAAAGACCAAGGTGAAGAAGGCATTAAGTACCTCGGTCTTTTCCATATCCTTTGTTACCTGCCCCATTCAGCAGCAGACTCACATATTCCTTCATCTTCCTTCTGCTGCTGATATACTTGTAGAAACCCTTCTTGTTGCCCTTCACATCCCTCGCCAAATGCAACTTCTTGTGGGCTTTGACTTTTCTTATGCGATCCCTGAATGTTTGGATGATGTCTCTATATTTCTCCTGAGTCATCTATTCTTGCTTTCACCTCTTGTATGCTTCCTTTTTATGCCTGAATTTTGTCAGGAGCATCTTGTTCATCCATGCAGGATTCTTTTCCTTTTTATCTAACTTTCTGCAAGTCAGGATGGACTCTTCTTGAGCTCAGAGAAAGTTATTCTTGAAAATTAACAAGCTCTCATGGACCCCTCTTCTCTCCAGGGCCATGTCCAAGGGATTCTTCCAAGCTGATCCCCGAGCAGACCAAGGTCTCCCCTCCTAAGTCCAGGATTTTGATTCTACTATTTGCCTTGTTCCCTTGCCTCAGGATCCTGGACTCCATCATTTCACAGTCCCTGCAACATTTTCAATGTTGCCCTCAACCTTTAGACTCACAACCATATTCTTCCATGTTTGCAAGCATGAGATAAGTAGACCGTCTCCCCTTGTTGCCTCCTCCATCATGTCACAAACTTGTCATCAATATACTTCAGAAACCTCCTGGATTGCTTGTACCCTACTGCGTTGCCCTACCAGCAGATATAAGGATGGTTAAGCCCACTATTAGGACCAGTGTCTGCAAATGCAATGCTTCTTCCAGTTGTTGGAAGAAGGCCTCACCTATTACTTCTTGACCAGGTGGTCTGTAGCAGACAATCACCACAACGTCACCCACATTGGTCATCCACTAATCCTGACCCATAATCTCTCAACTGGCTTCTCAACTGTCCAAAAGCAGGGCTCCATGCATTCTAGTTGCTCTTTCATTAATGGTTTCTCCCTCTCCTCACCTTCCCAGCCTGTCCTTCCTAAAGAGCCTGTACCCATCCACTGCAGCGCTCCAGTTGCCAGAGTTATTGCACTGCATCTCTGTGATCCCAGTGAGATCATAGCCCTGCAATTGCATGTGGATCTCTAACTCCTCCCATTTTTCCCCATGCTGCATCCGTTTGTGTACAAGCACTTCAGAGAGGCACCCATTTCTGCTGATTTCCCAGAAAAGAGATTCCCCCATAATGCTGTCCTGTAGGGACTTCCTTATTTTGTCCATACCCTTGAGGTGGGGCCCCAATATTGATTAGCATAAGCAAATTAAACACAGAGCAGTTCTTCTCAACCTCAGTTTTTCTTTGACAACTACTGCTCTTATTTCATACCTGTTAAAGAATTTGGGCTTTTCTTTTTTTCCAGCTAGATATGCTGACCTAATAAAAATTATGAGATCTCTTCACAAATGTTTTCAATCAAAGCACAGAAATTAATGTCTGTTCATGTATACACACAAACATTACTGAAACATCTTTTTTGTAAGATGACATTTGGACAGTTTATTGAAATGTTTTATTCCCTTTTATATGGCAAGTGATCATCACTATTTATACCCATCATCTTCAAAACATTTTATGAAATAGAACTACTGGTATGGAATTTTACATTCCTGATTCACCATTTTTCCAACCCTTTCCAGCAAAGATAGGAATCCCACTGAGTTTACAAGTAGCCCCATTATTTCCCTGTCAGTTTCTCACTGCTGGAGAATCACTACTGTGTTGGAAAAAAGCCTTAATATCATTAATTACACAACTGCTCTACCTGAGGCACTCCACATAAAATGGGAGTGGACAAGCTGAATATACTAAGGCATGAATGACTACGAAGTGATTCAAATACACAGAAGCAAACCCGTAAAAAAAACAAAAGAAAACGATCACAAAAATTAAGTGGCAAAAGTGGCAAAACTGTCTATGGTTGTTCCCTCGAATCTTAAGCCACATTGTGCTGGGCAGTAACTAGAACCAAGCTGAATCTGGAACGGATCTAAATCCACTGTCGGATTTAAACGGAGTTAAATCCACTTGGCGGCCGGTCACGAGGGGTGTTCCCCAGGGCTCAGTACTGGGGCCGGTCCTGTTCAATATCTTTATCAATGATCTGGATGAGGGGATCGAGTGCTCCCTCACTAAGTCTGCAGACGACACCAAGCTGGGCGGGAGTGTGGATCTGCTGGAGGGTAGGAAGGCTCTGCAGAGGGACCTGGACAGGCTGGATCGATGGGCCGAGGCCAACTGTGTGAGGTTCAACAAGGCCAAGTGCCGGGTCCTGCACTTCGGCCACAACAACCCCAGGCAACGCTACAGGCTTGGGGAAGAGTGGCTGGAAAGCTGCCCAGAGGAGAAGGACCTGGGGGTGCTGATTGACAGCCTGCTGAACATGAGCCGGCAGTGTGCCCCGGTGGCCAAGAAGGCCAATGGCATCCTGGGCTGTATCAGAAACAGTGTGGCCAGCAGGAGCAGGGAGGTGATCGTGCCCCTGTACTCGGCACTGGTGAGGCCGCACCTCGAATACTGTGTTCGGTTCTGGGCCCCTCACTACAAGAAGGACATGGAGGTGCTGGAGCGTGTCCAGAGGAGGGCAACAAAGCTGGTGAAGGGCCTGGAGCACAAGTCTTATGAGGAGCAGCTGAGGGAACTGGGGTTGTTTAGCCTGGAGAAGAGGAGGCTGAGGGCAGACCTCATCGCACTCTACAACTACCTGGAAGGAGGTTGTAGCGAGGTGGGTGTTGGTCTCTTCTCCCAAGTAACAAGCGATAGGACGAGAGGAAATGGTCTCAATTTGCGCCAAGGGAGGTTTAGACTGGACATTAGGAGAAATTTCTTTACTGAAAGAGTGGTCAGGCCTTGGAACAGGCTGCCCAGGGAAGTGGTTGAGTCACCATCCCTGGAAGTATTTAAAAGATGTGTAGATGAGGCGCTTGGGGACATGGTTTAGTGGGCATGGTGGTGTTGGGTTGACAGTTGGACTCGATGATCTTAGAGGTCTTTTCCAACCTTAATGATTCTATGCTTCTCTGCTTAATGGAAAAATTTTAAATTGAGTTTTTAACCAAGTTCCCTAAGAATGCTGTTGCTACTTACATGTTGTTCTTTCCAGCTGAATAACTCTTGAACCTGTTAGCTGCCTTCAAATGAATTTTATAGAAAGCAAGACATCTCAAAGATGAAAAACTTGAGGAATGTCACTAAAAATACCTGCTGGATAGAGAAAAGAGCCCCCAAACTAAGGCCTACTTTCCGAAAGCACATAGAGTTTAATTATTCTCTCTTCTTGGGGAAGAGACACTTAGCCCATTAGCACAGATTTAAATTAAGCATGTGCTTTTCCTGCTCAGAGCTGTCATAGGAAACAAGATGTCATTCAGGATGCTTCACTAGGAAAACTAGAGGAATTCCAGTTCGTGTGTGCTTACAAAGAGAAGTGGGAGAAGGGAGGACAGGAGGTGCGAAAGGACAACAGACAGCAGCCCGTCATTACCCAGGCTTCTTTAGCTCTAGCATAAAAACAGTTTGTTCTGTAAACTGCAAACTGAACAAAATCCCACATTTGAAACAAAATTCTGAATATCAGCTTTAGGAAAAAAATCTCACTGGTCGCTTCAATTTTGACTCAATTTTTACATTAGTCATCTGAAAATGGAAAACGTTACTGGATAGCATATTTTGGGGTATATATTCTATGTATTGTTATAAATATATCAAATATTAAAATAAGAATGTGTTGATTTTTTAAAGATTTAATTGTTTTAAGTATCGAAATGCAAGATCATTCATTAATGGTTGCTAGTTAGATATCAATCAATTATTACTGAAAATTATTTTCCAATTAAGACTGTAGTTGGTTTAGTAGTAATCACTAATTGGTGTTCTAATTGGTGATTTGCTGTTTTATTTGTTAGAATGTACAAATACTTAAAATAGGATACAACAGACAAGGCAGCAGGCCCACATGACAGGCAGCTGGGGGAGCAGACAAGATGGCCAGCAGCCAAGAGCAAAGCAAAGCAGCTGGGCAGCCCACCAACCATTCCCACAGAATATTTCAATTCCATCAAATAATCATTTCTTAACAGAAAACTGTACCTCAGTAAATTTTCAGCCCACTCTGTGAATATATATACACTAGTGAGTTTAAGAGCCTTCAATTTCTAAAGGCAAAACAAACAAAGAAAAGAAATACAAACAAGCCAAATGATAGGACACTTCTTTCACTCACCACCATTTCTTCTCTGCTAATCTCACACTGCTCTACTTAGCTCTTTCTTCCTCTACTCCAAAGCTCAGCTTGCTTTCCCTCACTAATCCCTCGTCTTCTTACCATTATATCACTGCTGCTGTACCTGATGTTACTTAATTTCCTCTGTCAACACTTTAACTTCTGAAAAATTAACTCTGAAAAACTGCAAACAGAAACATCACAACTGTCCTGAATCAGGAACCTGAATGTTTTTAAATCCACTAGTCTCTCCTCAGTTCTGACTATTACCTTATCTTACATGGAAAAGTTATAAGAAACCTCTCAAAGTTGGTAGTTTTAAAGTCTCTTCCTCTGGGGCAGTTTATTCCTAAACTCAGTTGCTTATGCAGTTAGCTGGTGGCCTGAAGGAGGAGGGGAGAGAGGACAGAAGAAGAGGGCCAAATTAACCCATGCCATAGTATGGGGATTTTCTCCTCCTCTGTTAATTTGACATCCTTTTGCAAGACTCTAGGAAGCTCTTATTTAAAGATACCTTGCTAAGTTGAGTTCCACAAATTAATTTTACACTATAATTGCTGCTCCTCAGTGTGAGTGGATACCCCCTTACTCTTGTACTAAAAGTCAGCAGAATCCCTTTCTAACCATATACATGGTATGTGTTGATTCACCCTCCCTCCTGACTGTCTTCTCTGCAAACAGTTCTTGGATATACCTGTATCATTTATCTGAAATTTCATTCTGCTGTTCTACATTTGAGAGGAGGATGATTAGATTCTAGCAAAATGTCAAGTTGAACTATACTTATCTTTTATATAAGAGCATGCTTTCCAGTATAGGCTTCTATATTGTTCTTTATTAAACTAAATATTGTTTGGGCTTCTAACTTTTTCTTCATACTCCCTACTTTTTCTGATACTCAGGTCAGTTTCGTGAACACCATCAGCTATGTATACATGAGACGGTGGATTCAAACAGTTTCAAACACTTGCATTTAAAAATCTCAACATACTATATGAAATTCCACCTGCTATCTTAATTCTCCGTAATTTTTTTTGTACTTCTAAATTTTTATCATTCAATATACAAAATTTATCTTCTATTCTAGAAGATCAATATTCACTTTCACTTTCGATCATTAAAATAATTAAATCATTAAAATAATTAAAAATCAATATTTAAAACCAGCCCCACATTTACAACTCTTTCTTATGACACTGTATAACGTACATCCATTTACGTTTATTTTCCTCGATCAAAAATGTGTTTTTCCCCCCCCTCACAACACAATTAACAACAATTTTCTACCACTACAGAGAACACTAAGGACTGCTTAAACTTATATCCTGTATGCTACTTCCCATCTTTTCTGAATATGTGATTCCTCTCCAGTGTAATGCGAATCTCTTTACTTTCTTATTTAAAGTAACAGTTTCAAAAAAGACTTTATAGCTTTCTCACACATTGTGTTAAGGTCCAGTATCTATTACAATGGAATTTCCATAAACAGGATCATTCTTTAATTGCAGATATCAAAAATTAAGTAAATTACACCCACAGAAAGACACAGATAGTTCTAAGGCATGAAGACAATGACGTGGGCAGCTTCATAAACCTGTGATCATGGCCTTGCGGTCACCTAGCAGATCACAAAATGGGCAGGCATAAAGATCCTACCTTAAAATTATCAATACTCGTTACAGTACCTTGCTTAAGCAAAGAAGAAACATGTGTCTCAAATGTACAGGAGAATGAATACTAACATAGGAAGATTATGTGAATTAAATAAGGGTACTTAAGTACTAGTCTGCTAGGAAGAACTCCCAACATAAAAAAAATAAATTATTCCTTGAGAGACAGACTATAGCTATTGAAGGCCTGCTCTGACAGATAGTGAATATGACAGGCAGGGAGCCTAAAAAGCTCTCTTCACAATCAGTGTCAGTGAAAAGGAGGGAATATGAACTCATTTTCTGGAAGGTCTAATTTGTGCTTGATGCCTGGCAGAAGCATTTAAGATAATAAGTTTGTGGAACACTTCCCTCTTTTTAACGTGCTTTCAACATCGCATTTGATCCTGTTCTTAAACACAAACACATCCACTTCAAGATGTGCTTTAGGAAGTCCAGGCTGTATTTAATTGTTTAACGTGGTAATTAAATATCTGATTCTATATCAACTGGTAGATATATTCAACCTCTCAATCTCTCTTAAGATTCCACAGAATGATAGTTATGCCTCTCAATCATTACTAAACCTGTTTAGTGCCTTCACTGTGTGACTGGCCTCCAATAAATACTTTTCAGGCCTAAAATTCAGATCCTCTTCAGTAAAACAAAGAGAATCCTCAGCCTAACAACCTGTTCCAGGCCTCCCCAAGCCTCTTAGAGAACTCTGCTGTTTGTGCAATATGCATGGGATGAAAGGAATAGAACAGAAAATCCTATTTTATTTACGTGCATTTAAATGAAGTGGGAGTTTCTATACCAAGAATTTTGAGTAACTTGGCTTTATGAGATCCATGACTCAGGTTTTCTTACACACGGCCACTCACCCTTCATTCTCTGTTTCTAAAAGCAGTGTCTACCAAAATGACTCGGGAGAAGAGGTACGCTTCTGGATTTAGATCAGTTTGATAACCCAGATCAATGAATTGCTGTTCATCTCACACTTGACTGACACAGCCCAGAGACAGGAAACTTTGTTCCACTTATGACAAAGTAATCCTTTGTCAACATGGCGGATCACATTCTTCCCAATAATTACAAAACTGTGGACCACTTTCTTTCCACAGCCAGAACAGATGAGTTACCATGGAAAGAAGCAGTTCTTCAAGACAAAGCTCCATATCTCAGTGATTCACTGTGTTCCAGCCAAATAACAAAGCGAAGTCCTACCCCCAGTACTTGCTCCCTGAACTTGAATCACCAAAATATCTCAAGACACACACATCATCTCACAGTCTGTATGTACAGGCTGTAAGAGTAAGAACATATAACTAAAACTAGAATACCAGGAAAAGATAAAAATCAAGGTTTAGAGAGGTTAGTTGACAGGGAACATGGGAAGATGCCATGAACTTGGAGTAACATGTCTATGTAAAATACCAGAATTAACAAAACCCTTGAACAGTAGCATTTTAAAAAAATCCAAAATATCAATTGTGTTCCTTTAGAGACATTTTTATTTTACATTTTTTTCCCAAGGCAGCACTTAATATTCATTCTCAGTTCAAGACTAGTTGCATTCCTGTGGCATCACTCATCTGGGTTTGTCTTGAACTCAGAAGTGACATTCATCATCTGTTTGCTTCAGTTTTCTCTTTACTCAAAGCCCAGGTCAGAAAAAATCACCAGCAAGGACTACCTACATATTCTCTTTCTATAAAAGCCAGTGTTACAGCCATCGTGACCAAAGAGAGACTCCCAAGGAATTCATTTGACATCAACGCACAGGGAAGAAAGTTTAGGATAGAAAAAGGCTGACATTCCTCTGAAAGGCATTGAGTGAAGTGGAAGTGCCTTCAAGACAAGCTTTTCTTGAGAACTTATTTACAAGTTTCAGACAGACAGAGGGCTCTGTTTGCCTAGATTTTGAGATCAGAAACAGAATTGAGACAGGGTTATAATGCTCCATTATGAACTAGATGGATGATTTCATTTATGTTACTATATTTTTATGGATTTCAGAGAGAGAGAGAACAGGATGAAGTGTACTGAAATTCTTGGACAGCTCCACAGAGTAATTCCGCTCTAGACAACATCCAATGATTGCATTTTATCAGAAAATCATCCTTTCTCTCAAAAAGGTAGAGACTATGTCACGAAATGGAAACATAACGCTGAGTAGGTGATCCTGGAGGGAGGGAGCAGGCTATCATACAATTCAGCAGTAACATTCAACTTTTAAAATGTTGCTGTTGAAGTTACTGCTAAGAGTAACTTCATTCACTTTTCTATCATTATTTTAAGCCTTCCCCTCCCGAGAACACCCTCCCAACCTCCAGTGATTTGTGGTTCAGAGGTTTCTAAAGCCAAACAAAATGTCTTCATATTTAATTGCTCTTAATGGATTCTTCTTCCCTGAATTTGTCTAGCTGCTTTTTGAAACCATTAAAACATTGCGAGTCTGCAGCATTCTGCAAAACTGATGCAACTTTCTATACAACCAGTGATACGAAAACTTCTGGAAGATGCAGTAAGCATGAATTTCCTGCAGCAGTTGACAACAGAACAGAAAACACAGAAAGTATCACCCTCAGCACTAGTCTCGTTTAAAGAGATTCCCCCTTCTCTGTCACCACTATGGGCTTTCACCCCTTAGCTATAATGAAAATAGTCATTCTGAATTATAATCAGTTTATCTTCTTCTTTTCTTTCCAAAAACAAAGTTCCAGCTAACTGCACATATGACTGAATCCCTCCCTTCTTTTTTGCTTTCCCCCCCTGCTTCCCCCCCTCCCTCCCCCCACCAGATCCTGTTTGATCCAGCTCCCCTTCTACAGTGTTTAACCAGGATTGGAATCAGATTTTTCAGCTTACTTGTTTTCAGAAAAAGTTCACAAAGTTCTGATTACATCATTAAGGTAGCTGGGAAAGGATCTGTGTCCGATTCCAAGAATCTGACAGGTAAATGCATGGAACGGATCCCAATCCCCTTTGGGAGGAGAGAAAAACAATACCTGAAATACTTTTAAAAAACATGTTAGACAGCATCAGTGTAGTTATGATGTCTGGTAATACAGTTTTATTGTTGTTTTTCTGAAGACCCTGAGAATTCAGAAAGAAGAGGCTAGAACAATGCCTGCAATAAGAAAAACACTAAGTAAAAACCTAATCCAGAAAGACAGACTGAATGAGGAAACCAGGAAAAGTAGCTACATTTATTTTGGCTAGTAATACCAGATAAAATTTAATTGAGGAACTTTTTGGCCTTGCAGAACAAAGGCTACAGTGAGAAAGAAGAAAACAGGGCCAAAGATCCCTAGCTGACTGTTATTTCTCCCATATCTGAGACATTGGATCTCTCATCAGTCCCATTCCTCTGGCAAATGAGATGAGAAAAATGACACAACATGAGGAATAGAAGTTACGAGTTCCAAGTTAGCTCTCAGAAGCTGGGAGGGATACCTTGTAGAAAACAAAATGATACTGCACACTGACTTAGGAATTAGTGCCAAATAATTTGAATATAGCAGCCCAGAGAAGTGGCTGAGGGTGACAAGCTAGTATTTTCCCAGGTTCTTCTGAATGCGGGTAAATTCCTATCTACTTATTACAAACTTGCAAGCTGCATAGGAACAGATGATTAGCTACAGGTTTTCTAGGTAGCTGCAAGACCTTCTCAGCATTTAGAAATACTTTTGCTTGAAATTATCTAAACTCAAAGCTTTTGTTTGTTTGCTGTTAGTATGCTTTAGTATTTGAATCTCCAGTATTTTTTCAGCATCTGGCCTTCCCTTCAAGAAAAGCACTCAGTGGTTTCAGCACCGATCTCACTTAATACCCTCCACGAAGGCAAGCAGACCCAGAAATTACTTCTTGCTACACCTTTGTGCAAGTAAACACGAGAAGCAGAACTGATTTCTATTTCTCCTCTAAATACTCACCCTTGTAAGGGTGCTTCACAAAGCAGAGCACAATCATGCTCAAACACTACTCTAAAAACTTTTAAAATTATTTGCCTTTTCTTCAAAGCTTGAGCTTATTAGTCTCACACAAGCTACTTGTAGCCTCTTTAAGAAAGAGACCCCAAGCTCTATGTCTCCTCATCCTCCCACCTGCTACCTTCTCCACCTATTTGTACTAGATCCACCCACACTTCAGCCACTCCTCCCCCACACATCCCCACCACACAGAAAAGACTGAATCTGTATCCCTGGGAGAAGGCGGCAACAATGCAGCAGAACACTTTAATTAGGCATATGCTTGAAAGAATATTAAAAAAAAACTAGAACTGAAATGTCAATTCTGGGGACAGCAAATTCAAAAACTTGAAATTTGCAAAATAAAACAATTCTTTGTTTCTAAAACTAAGCAAATATTTAATCTTTGAAAAAAAAGAACCTTAAATGTATAAGATTCATTTCTGAAGAAAAGAAATGCCACTCATTAATGAGAAACAGCATCTACTTATAGCTTATGATGAAACAGGAATCTACAAACTACAAATAAGAAAAACAGGGTGGTGTGTTTTGTTTTAACCTTTTCCATGCAACGAAAGAGCAATCATATGGAGTATGAAGTAACTGTACCATTACTGTGGTTTCCGCAAACAACAGAATACTTTTGAAAAAGCAAGTATCACATGCATTGTCAATATAGTTGTTTATATTTAGAAAAAGAAACATTTGGTCATTCAATATTATCAACATTCAAAGAATATTCTTGTCTACTGAAAATGTGTCCTCCGTTCAAGCCGGAACTGTTCTACTCAACTAAAGACGCCTCTCTCCAAACAATCTGAATTGATGAGTTTCTCCACTGCCACACTTCAGTATGTCTCATATTTTAGCATCCTACATTCTCATCACAGGGATTGAAGAAAGGAAGCATGCTATTATTCTAAGTACTAGTAGATGAAGGATGAGAGGTTTTTATTCTGCACAAAGGAAACTTCTGCAATAGGAGAATTCAACATGCGTAAAAAGCTTTCCTGAAGAGACTTTTCCATCGATCCTGATGATACTTATGTTATTTCCACCCAGAGTATTTGGACTTCTAGACAGAGCTCATACAGACAGGGGGACAAGAAGAGCATTCCTGCTGAATTTCCAGGGTGAAGCATCACCATTAGAAAATATTATGAATATAGGTTGAGGGGAGAGCATTTCCTCTGAGATTCTGTCTTCTCTTCTCCTTCTTCTGACCCAAGCAAAGTTTCTCCCCAAAGCACATTCTTTCCTCTTTTACCATTAATATTGAGTACATTACAGATTTGCCAGAGTTTTGAGTTCTTATAAACCCATTGATTAAAAGGGATGAGTGGCTTCATGAATCAATATACACTGAAAAAATTCAGAACTGCAGACATTGAAATAAAAATTTTTTTCTAATTTAGTGCAAATGCAAAATATTTCTAATCAAACAGCAACATACATGCTCCCTAAAAAGACCTAATACTTGTTGTGACCCAAACAGGTACATGGTTTGTATGGGCACAGGAGGATTCCTTTGTTTTGTATGATGACAGTTAATAGAAAGAGACATAAAAAAGAGGCAATTTATCAAATTTATCTGGAGGTCAAAGGCAACATGTCAAAATTTATTAGTTAAATTGGTCAGTCTCATTCTTTTTAAGATTTTACACCTACTCTCGATTCCCTTCAAGGAGAGGGAATATGCCCTCCTGTCACAATTTCATTAGATAAATCATCTAATAAGAGAGTTAATGATTAGAACCTTGTACAATTTTACTGTACACAAAATTGGACAAGCTGCATTATTTATCTCCATTAACAATAGTAAAAAACAGTATCTGCTTCTTTCTCTGTCACGGGACTAGTTAAGAATTCTGTGTTTTAGCTGACAGAGGGGTAGAATTTTAGACACACACACTCCCCCCCCCCCCCAATGCACAAAACCCAAAACTATAACTCTTAGGATTTATTACTCTGTTAGAAATACCTGGATAAATGTATCCTTTTTTCTAAACTAGGGATCAGTTGTGCTTTACTCTAATTAACAGCATGAAATACAACACATTTTCTCCTTAAACTTTCTAGGTGGCATTCATTTAAAAAGAAGTTCCAAAAAACTAAGGCCTTCAACAAAAAGCAGCGTTCACAAATTATCCTACTGCCTTCTCCAACTTTCGTTTCAGGAAGGTGTCTGCTCCAGCAATTTCTAGTGATCCTATACCACTGTACTGTTTCAATTAAACTAAGCATTTATATCTAATTAAAAAAAATAATGGAAGTTTTGATGAATTCTGTCTAAAAACACTACTTGGTATTTTGAGGTTGCTGCAGAAAATGAAACAGTTGTGAGTCAATGAAGTGGAAAATTGCTGTCTTATAGCAGATCCTCTAAGGTGCAAAATGTTCTCTTCTTTGCTGTTATCAGTATGTCTAGTAATTGCTTTTTGTCCAACTATTTAAAAAGGGGGAAATAGACTTACAGTCTGGAGAAAGAGACAGCAAAACATACAGAACTAAAGCATTAATGTTTTTTTAATTGTTTTCCTATTTTATAGCATTAAGAAAACATACCAAAAAAGACATTTGGCCTATCAAAACAGAAAAGGTAGAGAGATGAAAAGAAGCTGCATAAAAATATTAAAACAAGCAACAGGTCACATTTAAAAACAAAACACTCATGGTCTTTTGTTACTTTAGTTCTTTGGGAAAAAAAAAAGCCTTACTACTCATATAAGTGTTTTAGCCATAAGGCTGAGAATCCTCCTAGCAACATTTCTACATAGGTTTAATTATAAAACAGCATTATAAAAAATGACCTGGTACTAAATCATACTTTAGGTCTACATAACAAGGAACATTATCAAATCGCTTTCTGTAACAAACCAACAACTCAGATCACAGACTAGGATCACATCCTTCTTCCATGACTAGCACACACATACACAGTTCCATTTTCCTGGGCTTTCTACAGAGAAGTTTAGGCTTTGGGGGTTTTTTTAATACCTCTGCATGCTTTTGGATTCTCCTCAGTTTTACATAAACTATCTAACAAAAGTGAGAGGAAATTCTGTTATTTGTAAACATATAGCCAAAATTAAATTTCTAAGAATCATTTATTTTAAGAGACAAATACGAAGAAGGTCTGAGGTAAACGTCTGAACTCAGACAGTAGTTCTAATGTCCAGCAAACACGGGCAGGGAGTACCAAATAGCTGCTTTCCAGAACTAGACTGACACCTTACTTTGCAGCAAAACAACTATGGGATTTATTTCCCCCCCCTTCAATTTAATTTTTTTTTTTTAAACTAGATCATTCAGTGTTCTACAGTATAGCCTTGCAACTGTAAATTCAGTTTGTACCATACTTGCACCCAGATGGTCTTAAAATCCACTGGAACACCGAAGTTGGTCTTTGAAAATCCTCCTTGGAGTTTACTAAGCTTCTTTGATGTATTCACTCTGACCACATAAATGAAATCTTTATTAAAAAGAAAGGTGATTAGGACCATTTTCATAACAATGATAAAGAGTGCCTGACAGATTTACTTTTCTTCTAGGCAACTTCCCAGCCAAAGTCAACAGCTAACAAGAATTCTATCTCTAAATTCGTGTTGGAGGATATAACTCACTAACTAAGTGTTCCTCAAACATTTCAAGGAACATTCAGGTCTTCTGACTGATCCACTCCAAACACTTCTCTATAAAGAGATACTACAGTTGAGTATAATTGAATAGATTGAGGTTTCTTTTCTTTTTAAGGCGTTGTCAATCTAAGTTCTAGCATCCTACTTCACAGGGTAAATAGTCTTCCTTGATACAGGAGTAACTAATTTTCACATTAACCTCCACCATTTTAAGGTTCACTTAGGTGCATTTCTAAATACTGTGCCCTGGCAATCCTCCAACTTATTCACATATAGATAGAAATGTTTAAGTATCTGTGTACCCTCTGTTACTCTGATGAAACATAGCTTTTTATAAAAATCCTTGAAGACAGACAGGATGTTTCTCTGATGAATTAACACACTCAGAATAAGGTACAATGGCAGTGCTATCTTCACGCTCCTCATAACTTGCCCACCAATCCCCTGGATTTGACTAAAATCCTGTCTAGAAAGCCACATATTCATTCCTCAACCACAGAGATGTCAATAATAGATGGCTCACAGAAACACTGCAGAGAATCAGCATATAATAGGAGCTTGCTGCTACCTAATACACCCATACCAAAAAGTGTTATTTAATCAAATCCTATGTTGCAACAACTACAGGCACACAGTTTCTAACTGACAATATGTGAACACTCACCTACCTGCAAAAGGCCACAAACATACTTTAATCAAGATGATCAAACCACAGAAGGGCTGCAGTAGCAGTGTCATGCCAAAGCCGAGGAGATCTAATCAAAGTACCGGACAACCAGGCTCTTCTGTAAAACCCTCCCAGGAATCACTGTAGTGAGCACTGAAATCTCTTGCAGCCCCACATCTGTAGGGGAAGATTTCTAGGTTTCCCCTGCCCTGGGCAACCATGTCAATGCAACAGATCCAGATGTTTTACACTTACACACACTCAATTCACTCATGTACTGAAATTTCTCTTAGGACAGCCCTACCCCAACCCAGACGTTATATAAAGAAGTTCAGTATGATCAACTGCATTATAATACAACCACATGAGATGATTAAAATAACTTTTTCCAGGTGCCAGATATCTGCCATCATGTTTGGATAAAATCAGGAATATTTTACTCCTTGCTGAGCTTCTAATCCTGCCTCCTCAGAATATGTCAAAACGGATAACCATGGCAGACACTTACACTTGATATCTTTATTTGCTCAGTAGCATTAAGATCTACAAAGTTCTAGTTGTCTCCCTCTCCTGAACTGCCCTTCCTATCCATTCATCCCCCACAGTCCTCCTCACCTCCCCCAACATGTTGACACAGAGGAGTTTTAAAAAGAAATCAGAATGAAGTACGTTGCACAGAAGGGAGATTTATTTTAGCATATAGGCATATAAGAAGAAGAAACATTGAGAAAACTACTTGAATGCAAGAAGTCTATTAAATTATCTCAGCTTTTATCCAAGTTATTTCCTTTATAAGATTTCAAGTCAAATAATTTTTTTAAATGCAGCGTTAAGGTACCACAGTGCCTGTGTAGAACAAAAATTGCAGAAACTCAGTAATTTTGCAGGATTATCTGGGGGTACCCCAAAGACATTACTGCAAAAAACGGTCTATTTAGGAATATGCGGCATAATGAAACCCAGCTCTTTCAAAAGTATCCATACAGGTATTACTTCTTTGAAAGCAAGTAATATCTCATCAAAACGGAGAGAGTGTTGATATGGTAAATGGCAAAATACAGCATCTTCCTAACCTTTCACCTTCACTTCTGTCACTATAACATATATTCAGAATATATTTTCTGAAGTGTTTTTTCTTTCCCTTTTTGTCCCACAGGATCAACAAAATGCTTACTGTATTACCAACAAAACAACCCATGCACCAAATTCTGACAGAAAACAACCTGGTAAAAAATTCAGACCATCAGAAAAATTTATGAATAAAAATGTAAAATGCTTTTCTTCATGAAAGGAAAAAAAAACGATGAATTGTAGAATGAATATCGTATAACGCACAATGCATGAAAATAATGCTCAATTACCAACCCAATGCAACAGTGAAAACCCAAAGTAGCAGAGACTAAAAATACTACATAAGGAGGCCAAACTATACCCAAAGCAATCTAAAATCTCTCACAATTATTCTAGAAGTTTCCTATTTATAAAACAAAGAAGATACTGGACACTTATTTCAACCACATAAATTTGCACTGCACCACAGCAAGTAATTTCAGATATGCTGCCTAAGTTTGTAAGACTGTTCCTGTCTGGTTTCAAACGTGTCTTATATAATAATCTTCATGTGATTCAGCACTCTCCATCAATTTCTCAGTACTCTCACACAGCTCTCCTCACAGCTCATAAATACCACCCTTTCTTCACACCCTTCTCTCTCTCCCTTTCTTTCCCATCAGAAAATCCAACCACTTAATTGATGACATCTAACCCTGTAAGAACTAAAGAGAGATTCTTAAAAAAAACACAACAGTAAAACAAGGAAATGAGACCGCTTTTTTTTTTGTCACCTGTAGCTCTCTGAAAAAAAATTAATTGCAAAGTATAACAAAACAGCATATAAGGGTGACCAAAAATATACCACAAATTTACTATTCTTGATTCAATGGTTTCTTATAGATACAAGGCATTAAGGATAACAAGAAACAAGAAATCCTCTCAGTTGGGGGGAGGGGAGGAGGACCTTTCTCTAGACGCAATCCAGGCAGCTTCCCGCTGCCAACTCCAGACTACCTTCATCATCCATTAATAAGATGAAATATGATACACCTGTGATTTTTATCAGTTTCAGCAAAAAAAGGTTTTAACTGAAGAACGTTTTTGGACTCTTTCAGGCTCTTTTTCATGCATATAAAAATTAAGAAAATCTCCAAAAAGATTATGGAAAAAAACCCACTTTGGACTACACATTGATAAGGAAGCTCGTAATGAGATCAAGTAGCATAGTATCCTTCCCAGGTGAGGCCAAACAGGGGAAAAATTATTGGGGTTTTGTGGTTTTTTTTTTCTTTGTAGAAGTCAAAATGCTCTTTTGTCAGCTCCAAACAATGCTCTCATGCTTGCAACTGGAAGTGTTTGAAATAATCTCTGCATGGCAAAACTCTCAAGACATACACAAGAAACAGTTACGTTAGAGTATCAGCACATTGCATACAAACAGAAAATGCTTTCAGTAAGTCAAGCACAGATCACACATTTTACTGCCATCCGTGCTCTTGAAATGGAATTGCAAAACAATCAGAGCTTGCATTTATTTTAATTGCAGATAATATTCTGAGCCACGCTGAAACACTCTACGCCTATGGAAGCACATATAATCATTTACACTTCACCCTGAACTCTCTGAAAACGCAGGGGAAATAATTTACTAATCATCTATCACTTCTTCTAATAACGAGCCATTAGAACAAAAGCCAGAAAAAATAATTCAAGTCACAAACTATTCTGAAATGCTTAACATGGGAAGAGTACAAACAACAGAAACTATTATAATAGATGTTTAATTAATTGATTGATTTCAACACTCATTTACAGCAATCTTTAAACTAAGTCTCCGAGAGTATGTAAGAAGTAAGAATAGATGAATGCTTTTATTGTTGTAATTTTTAAACTAAAGGGGTTATTTCTGAAAAAACTACTTCAACTCCAAAGTGGCTTTGTGCAAAAATGGCACTCGTACAACTTCTACTGGAGCAGGGACTTTACAAGACAATATGAACAATTTTCCTAGGACCCTCCGGTTGGACCTCTCCTTCTATATGCCAGAGGACACTTAGTTCACTCTTCTACCCTTTATTTACCCCGCCTTTCTCCCTTTCCATCCCCTAAATGGGAGAAGTTGTCACAGGATTTTTCAGAACATACTTACAGTCCCTATAAAATGCAAAGAACACAGAAAATGTTGTTTCTCTAATGCTGATATATACATGACATTGATGTCTTTCCAGAGTGAGCCCTCCTTATTTGAAATATGCATTTATGCACACTTTTAAGGAAAACAGCTGCTTAAGACCACACAAATATCTACTGTTACATGCTTTCCCGCACCTCTGTCTCAGTCATAAGCTTCAAATTATTTCATGTGACAATATAACAATGCTAACTATTTTTGACAATACCGCTAAAGGAAAATTTTTAATTTTATTCATTTAAAGTCTTGATTCCTCTACATGCACTTACAGATAAGACAGCTATACTGATAGGAGTGTTTCCTGTCTTAAATAAGAATGTTATCTAATATACTGAAAGGGACTTTAAACAATTTGGAATTTGTGGAAAGAAAAAGCAACCTGAGAACATTTTCCCTAGTACAAGTCCAATGCCTGTGCAGCAGCTTTCAAGTGGTTATGATTCTCTCAATACTCATACAGATCCAAATATCTATGCTTACGTAAGAAAAACTGAAGTAATGGATAATAATAAAAAACAATCTAAAATGTGTCACATTAATTGATCCACCATTTCAACAAATGGTGTGAAGATTTATTTCCACTTAGATTTATAATAAATTGTACATATAGGTGAACATTTCCATTAAAACCCAATTAACATGCCAAAAAATAATTGCAGGTAGATACTCCAAACTTACATTAAAATTAATCTATTTTGGAAATTCAATCATTTACAACAGTATGTTAAAAAAAAAAAAAGCAGCATATACAGACCTTCCAGTAGTCAGATTGTAAACTGTAGTACCTCTGGTATGCAGATAATGCTGTAGGAAAGAAAAATGAATGTTGAATTTGTTTTGTTGCATTTTCTTTGACGATAGAAAACCTTAGGAGTCAGAATACACAACATTAAAATGATAAATGGTTTAATAAAAGTAACACTGCCACAATAAGTACACTGTTGTGGGTAATGCATTCCTTAAGATTATAATTTTGTCTTATGAAATGTCAACCCGAAAGCATATTTATTATTAATCTTACAAATGTAAATCAAGCAATATTTTAAGGAAAACCTATAACAAGAGAAATCATTTGAAATTTTGGGATTTTCATCCTGGACAAAGCTGTTGTAAGATTTAAAAATTTAATCATGTAGCTCATTTACCATGCTCCCTGATGTCCTGTAATTTCTAAAGAACTGGTGCGGAGGGACATACAAAGAAAAATCAATTTCACATGCCCTTTCATTCAGTAACTAGAGAAACAAAAGCAAGCAAAAAAAAGCTTACATTTTATTCAACATCTAAGACCAAGACTAACCCGGAAAACAGCGCTAAGAACAGCTCTATTCAGCAGAATATTAGCTCTACTTAGCAATGAATTTCTCAAATCACCATTCCTGCATCCCTCTTCCCCACTAAAAATTCTGGTTGATTCATCTTGCCCTTCGGCTAACAGGCCACATCAGACTAGAACGCAAACAGGCTTTATGTTCTTATAAGAACATTGCACTAGGCACCATCCAAAAATGAAGAATTTTAAACAATGATTCACTGCAGTAACACCAAGATTTTGATGTTTTCAAGTGTTTGCTTCTTAAGATTTAAGAATGGAAAATACATAATATGTAGAAACCAAACAACAAAAGAAGACAACCTCTGCTTTGAAAAACTACAAACACTAAACAGATAAGAATAAGAAGAACAATACGTACTTTATGTGCAGGTAAGAACAATACGTACTTTACGGTAAGAACAATACGTACTTTATGTGCAGGTTCATTTCCTGCAAGTAACATGGATAAATGATGTCCCTAAATTTTATCACCCTTCAATGTCTGTCTTGCATATTCATTTCCATAATTTAACAAAAGTCCTTAAGTTTAAGCAAAATAAGAACAACATACACATAATGACACAGAGCTTTCTCTTCTTAAGAGCATACCTTTGCACTGATCTGTCTATGGAGACTCACAACCTTGTATTTTTGAATGTCTGATACATGCTGAATCATGCCCATAAGGTGCCCCTCACCACTGGAACTGCTTGTGAAGCCAGCTTCTTATTTTGGTGCTCTAAAGTGTGATTTATTTAGATGCCCAGAGTAGAAAAAGAACCTAGGAGAACACTCATCAGCCTTACACTATCAATATGCAATATGTGTAAATGTTATGCAACTTAGACGAGTAAAATCACTTAAAAATCTAGTCAATCAGGCTAAGTCTTTCACAACTTAAGAATACAATTCCTCCCCCACTCCCCAAAAAAATTTTGTACAAACTTAAGGATATGACTAACAATGTAAGTTTAAGAATGTTAAGACTAAGCGTATTTCAGTCACATTCTGCAATTACGTTATAAAGCATGTTCACAATAATACAAAATAACCTGCTACCCCAAATACTCCTTCTAGATTGACCTTCTCCCAGGTATCATTAATGACTTTTCAACAGAAAGGCATAATTAGCTTTTGAACATGGGAATGACTTTGCTTTCCCAAATAGGAAAACACACACGCACTCTATGACACAGTTTTGTAATGCACCACACTTAAAAAAAAAAATATTCCTTTTATTTAAGTCAAGCAGTACCTATCCCAATTTTAAAGGTTAAAGCATATTTCAAATATTTAAGTCAACAGCACCATATTATGCAAGATTTAGGAAACCGAAAATTACTTGTGATCTTTTTTTTTTTAAAGCTAACTATTGCAGTCAATCATACAGGCGATATGGATAAAATAAGTGTCTGAAGTGCCCAATCCTACTTCTGGGTTCAGCAACCTCTTCTAGGGATCCAGCCTTTCCTTCTAGGCTAACAGTATTCTGCTTCTGTTTAACTTCTTGAAGATGAAATGCTAAGATTCTCAGTGTCATGCTAAAAATGCATAACAGTGAATCATGGTGGGATCCCTTATAAAGGAGCTAAACGTCCCTTTCCTCCTCATGACAGTTAGACAACTAGAAACTGTGACTGATGCACAATTTCAGTATTTAACAAGTGCTTATCTTACAGTTAGTTAGTTACCTGTGAAAGTTTACTTCAGCCCCCTTTACATCTAGATTAAACATCTGCTCCACAAACACTCAAGCTCTGCTGAAAAGGATTCAAGGAACAGCCAGAAAAACTGAAAAAAGGGATTCAAGAGAGCATTTTTTTGTCAGAGTCCACATGAAACATCCCTAATCAAGCACATCCCTAAAACAAATCTTGCATATAAGAAGAGGCTAGAAATCAAATTATCAAAACAAGATTTTTTTAAAAACTAAAACAACCTACTAGTTTTAAAGCAGTAGAACATGAACCATAAATCTGAACTCTACCATACTTTCTACTCCCTGAGCCACTGGTGAGCAGACATTTATCCTGAGTTCTGTGGTGTAGAAATAGTGTCTTGTATCTAAAAAGTGTATTATGGAACTACAAGCAACTTCTCCCTTAAAGAAATGAGCACAAACCTCTCAAATTACAAACTTTATTCTAGATTAAGGAGAAAAAAAAGAGCAAGTGAATCTGCTGAGCAACAAAATTTTGACACAAGTCCCTATCTGAAACATAGGCTATGCTTCATCAGTGCTATGATTCCAGTTATTGGATTATATTCTCCGGTTTATTAAGAAGTGAAAAGAAAGTCACTTGTGTCATGCATCACATTAGTAGTATTAAAAACAAAACAAAACAAAACAAAAACCACCAAAGGTTGCAATGTCATTTGCACCTTTACTTTTCATCCAAGACTGGTGATTCCAAAGTAAGACAATTTTTGTCAGAAATAAATTCCTGTGAACTACTGCCTCTCTTTTAACATAGGGCCAACTCTCATTCTTACAGACACAAGTGAATTAACCCATCCAGTTAAGATGTCCTTTTTTAAACATAATGAAATGAGTGCTTTGAAATCACTCTTAAGCGCAGTAGAATTCTGCAGACAATATTCTGATTAGGAACTTATAATTGAGCTTTTCCAATCTAAAAGTTTGCCACTGAAATTCTTAAACCTGTGCAATTGTTGGAGGCCAAATACATAGAAACTTCTATTTTCAGCACGCAAAATACTCCTGCGCATCTAGAAAATGCATGTCTGGACTCAGAAAAAAACAGGACTGCGTGTCAACAGTAGAGCAACATTTCTTGCTTCGCTCTCAACTATATTCGTAAAATGATCTAGTCAACCACAGAAAACTCTCTTAAAAGCACAAAGCTGAGAGACCACATTCAGACATCTAAACCAATATTGGACAAGTGACTCAAGAATTCCTAAAAAATGTGCTCATAGTTACCTATCTCCATTCTCCTGCCCAGTATTTCATTGATTTATTGTATCAGCTTACACTCTTCCTATTAACATCTCTCTCCAAAACCTGGCAATTTACATTATTTGCCTAACAGGCAATCCTTATGATCAGACTCTTGAAAACCCTACAACCTACTGTGTGGCATACACAGCATTTACCATCCTACCCTGAATGGGGGAGATGGTGGGGGTGGGGGTGTATGCCCCAAAGGTATATGTAGCTTTCCAGATCAATCACAGTCAGCTATATTGCTTGATGAGAATAAAAGAATGTTTACCTAAAATACCTCTGAAAAGAAAAGCACCATCTTTCCACTTAAAGAATTAAAACTACTGGACAGTAAGAAGGCTCCTCAGCTCAGGCTCGCTTCAGAATCTCTTACAAGCCTCTGGCACCTACTACAGAGCTGACCCTCAATGAGTTCATCATACAGTCAGAGTCTACTGGTTTCTTCTTACATGTTTTTAAAGTCACCCAGAACTACCCACTTTGCAGTATCTACAGTTACTTTAACACTGGCAGCCTTTATTATTTGCCCCCTAAGAGTCTGCCTCCCTCTTTTACTATGACTAGGGTCAAGGGACATCTCAGAATCAGGACAGGGATGTCCTGATTTCTTCTTTGCCCCTGTTTAAGATTCCTTGATTTCACATAGAGAATACAAAATAGATTTTACATAATTACCATGTATGTGTTTTCAGGATGCTATTTTTTTTTAATCTACATAATTTCATAAGAAAATGGTAAAACTTTATAAACTACATAATTGTTTCAGTAATATGACAGACAATCTCTCTTCATATCCAGAGTCTACATACATAACCTAAACAAACAAGTGAGGTGAAAATGGGGACCAAAATGCCTAGACTGAATGATATCCACCTACCTGTGGATAATCACAAATCATGCAGTCACAGAAGGATGGCTTTATGATCTGCTCTAACAAACCTACTTTATGATACCAGAAAATTTAAGAGGCCTTTGAAAGTGATGCAAACATGGAGCAGTTTGAGTGTTTTAGTGCTTGAGGAAAGACAAAGTGAACTAGATACTGACACCATCTAGTGGCACCTTGCAAGGCTAAATGTGACTAACACGGATTTTTGGCTTGCTGAACTTTAAAAAGTTAAGAGCAAGCATTAATTTGATGATATACCCATGAAAAGAGAACTTTAAAACAACTCAAACCTCCATATTCTTCTGTGTAAATCAATACATGTTTTCTTCAATAGAAATTTCTTTTTTAAAATCTAATTTTTGAACAAGCGCTAATATTTTTTAGTGCTTATCTGATGTGAAAACGAATAGTAAGATAGAAAATTAGTTGAAGAACTGCACAAGGGAAGCAAGGAAAGGGCATATAGAATCATAGAATCATAGAATCATAAAGGTTGGAAAAGACCTCTAAGATCATCGTGTCCAACCGTCAATATGCATTGCTTTAAATCTGACAATGCTTCCAGAAAAAGTAAATGTTCATTAAACACCTAGGAGACATATGCAGGTTATGGAAACAGCTTATTACATAGCGCAGGTTTTATCCACAACAGTATTTTAACCTAGCAAGATGAACACTGCTGGGCCATAAAATTAAAGACATCAAAAGGTGAGGAAATTCCAAGGATGAGTCAATGACCAAAAAAGATGTTGTGGAAGGCAGAGCAGCAAAATGCAGCTCAGGTGTTTTGTTCCAAGGCCTCAGGAAAGAGGTTGTTCTCCATTTCCTCCAGAGATTTGTGCTGAAAGTACCAAAGAGACAATCAAAGAAGCCTAAAGCATGTCTTCCTTTTAACACAGAATGAAGACAAACACACAAAGGCAACACAATCATACATTTAAGAAAGAAAAATCACCAAATAGTCCTCTAAGTAATTTTATTAACAACTCCACATCCTCATCTGGAAATATACTGCAGCAGCAAAGTGGTGAGAAGCCCACTGTTCCATGATCATGTCCAACTATGAGCTCCAAAGGAGACTAAGAAGTATTAAACGTGTAAGACATACACGAGTTTGACAAGGAGTTTACTGTTACAGAAATCCTTTAGATAATGAACTCTATGAAAGGTCTTAAAATATTGAGAGTATCAGTGAAGGAACACAATGGAATCACATGAAACTCAAAAATCCTTCAAAGAGCATATTCTGCAAAATGACTTTTAACAATTAAGTGTTTATTTAGAACGCTGCCCAAAATGAAAATTTTCAGACAACCAGTCAAAAAACATGGTCCAGCTATATTCTATAATAACAATCTTCTACTGCTAACCCTCGCCTCACACACACACACTATTTATAAAGAACATTGTCATCTTCTATAGCTTGAGATAACATTCTTACTCCTTTCTATAGGAATTTCACATAAGAGTTTGAACCGCCTGAAATTGCACCACCCAAAATTTACAACAGCATCCTGAAGATGAAATAAACAGCTCTAAATACAACCAACCCGATTTCTGACTGTTATTGAAAATTACAAACAACAAAATAAAAAAATTTAAACTTAAAAATCACACTTATTTGAAACAGCCATCTCTTCCTCAACTCATTCAGATTGCTATGCTACTTAAAATCCATTCTAGTTCTTCAGGACTCAGCAGTAAAAGACAGCCCAGCAGCAACCCTGCAGCAACCAGCACAATTCTATCTATGCTGGGAAGTTCTCTCTTACATTTTATAAGATGACTCCTACTACTCTGTGCCTCAGAACACAGCACACTGAAATGCTTCCTAATGATAATACTTTTCCTTCAAAGTCCTAAAAGACTAAGATATTAGCCACTACAGAGAAATTCTCTACAGAGCTGGAATTTTAAGTACAAAGGAACACACATACATCGTTGAATTTGGGAGTTGTTCTCACAACCAGACAACTTTACACAAGAACAATCAGTAAGTGTTTAAATTTTGGTTTATCTTAAGATACAGCCCAAAATGAGCACCCCAGTAAACATTCTGTATTTTTTTTTCAGTTTTGTTGTAAATTTTAGCCTAACAATTGCTAAAAAATACCCTTGGACTAATTAACACTATCTTATAAATTACTTACAATATTTTTATATTGGTGCTTTTGACAATGCAGTCACTATCTTAACGCAGTCACTTATCAAAGTAAGTATTATTAAAACTGTTCTGACATAGTACATAAAAAAAGTGATCACCACCTGAGTACAGCAATAAGAGTTATATTTATTGTGCTTTAGCAACTGTGATGTGAATAATTGCATGTTTTTCCCAAATCATTCATTAATTGCATTATCTACTTCTATACCCAGGGATTTTGCTTCGAGAACAGCAATTCAAGGAGGCAAATGATAAAAGTATGCCTCCACTTGTGCAACTGTTAACTGTCCTCCAAGTCACAGGCTGAAACACAGCCAATATACATGACCCTTCTACAAAATAGATACAAAGGTTCCTAAAGAAAACACAGATGATGTCAGAGTCCATGAGCTCATTAAACAGCATTCAACTAGAAACCAAACCTTAAAGATCACTGTCTACACTCTGTACTCCTTATGGAAACCAAAGTCGGGGGGGGTGGGGGGTGGGGGCGGGGGGGAAGTAAAAATCTCCAACTACTGATGCAGCATCAGTTTCCTCCAAGACTAGCAGCACAACAATTTTGGTAAAATCCTGGCCCTCCCAAGGAATGCAGTAGCAAACGAAGTTCACAGGTATATACCATGGAGACCTAGCTGGATGCACAATGCTGCCGGCATCCAAAAGCCTACATGACAACTCATCAACCTCCTCTGGCAAAACGTGAGGCTGAGGTTTCACATTCTGGGGCTATTGCATCACTTTTTTCTGCTAGGTTATTTTTCAGTTGGATCAGTTCCCCACACAGCTGCACGTTCAGCTGTGCCAGCACAAAGCAGAGAGCAGCAACAAGCAGATGGGGGGGTGCCACTAAAGACACGCCCAGGGAACAAGGGGTTTGGAAACCTCTGAAACAATCAAACAGCTGGGGAATAGCTGCCTCATTAAAAAAAAAGGAGGAAGACATCAGATTAGAGTGAAGAAAATGCTACAGGGAACAGAATAGTTTTGACTGGGAGGAGTGAACGTTCTCATTTTGGGAAATCCTGAAGCCAAATTCTGACCAGTAATGATCAAGACGACAAAGCTGGGCACAGAAACCACCTTGAACATACTTGCTAAGCTGAAACAATCTACCTCGGTTATAATCATCTGAATACAAGTCAGTGGCTCACAGTATTCAAAATCTGCAAAAAGGTTGATACCTTGCCTAGGACCTTCTCCTAACAGTAGCAGAGTGCAATTAACAAGACAACTCAATTTCATGGCTGCAGAGAAAACCCTTTAGCTAACATCAGCAATTCAAACATACTGCATTTTGGGAAAACAAGCTGCAGACCAGCTTCGGATATTTTAAAGGCTAGGAAAAAACACTGTGATACTCTAGTCTAACCTCAGATACAACACAGAGAAGAACCTCATCCAGTAATTTCTGATGTAAACTCACAACTTTTGTTGGAGACAAGTACTTCTTTTTTATGAAAAAAAGGATATTAAATCTGGCCTTCAGTGGCTAGAAGTGACAGAAAACATAATGCACTTCAAAAGAAATTACTACAACATTTAACAGCTTTCATTTAAAGACGTAAATATACATGCTAGATGTATTTGGACTTCAGCAAGGCATCAGCCATCAACTTACTCCACATTCAAAGGTAGCCTTCCCCTAACTAATATTCCCTGCGTACATGCAGCAAGGGCAGTATTTGCCTGGTTAGTTCCAATAATGACATGCAGTAACCTGCAAAGAATCTTTCTCAAGGTCCCTCTTTTCTGGGGTATGAGTCCTAATTCTTATAAAGAAAGGTCCTACAGTCTTTTTTACTACATTTATGAGAAGGTATTAGCTACATGAAAATACTAACACACAACAAACACACCCTACTGAATGATCCGCATTTGTCAACGTATTTGTGAAAAAATGAGACAGATCAAAACAGAGGAAACCATACACATGAAACCTAACATCTCTATCAACCGAGCATTGCTTCATCTTGATCACTGACCATATTTCTGCAATCAGCTAACAATTTTGCTCTGCTTCACAAAACTATATTGCAAGCGTTTTTAAACAAAGAACACTATCACATTTGCCTCTAATAAAGACACACCTTTCTACATTACATATAAAGGTGTACACATTTATTAAAGATATTTAGTTAAATAAATAATAGGCTTCCAAGGAAAAAAAAGTTGTGCAGCATTAGTCATGCTGCTATCTTGTGATATTTTATTAATTACATCCAATTTATTCAACACATCAACTTCTCCATAACTTTGTCCAAGACTAACTTCAGACTAGACAGATTATATTTCTGCTGTAAGATCATCCTGCTTCAGCATTTTACAATTCTGGAACTTCAGGACTTAAAAATTAAGTCCTTAAAATATACATTAGTGAGATCAAAACATTTCTGAACTCCCTTTAATTTTCAGTTCCCAAGCATTTAAAACTATAATTGCAATTAGAATGTATGATAATGAAAAGTAACAGAATTTATAGAATAGAATAAAATTTATTTTTACTTTAAATTTATAATGCAACACACCAGCATTCTACTTCTTTCAAGTAACAGTAATAAATTAATTATAGAACACTTATGCCTTTTTGCATTGTGCATAATACTTTTACGGCCTTTGGTACTGGAGTTCAACAACTTGTGAACATGTGTCCCCCACTTAATAAAAAACCCCTTTAACTTCCCTTTTCCTATCAATTAAAATTCCTCCAGTATTATTTTTACTACTGCCCCATTTCTTTGAAAATACAGATACACCTTATGTTTTTTTTTATACTTCATTACTAATAAAGTTTTTCCGCTTCTTGAGACCTCTTTCATGATTGAGATGTGACTTTAAATAGGCATCTAAGAAAATACTAAGTATTTTAATTCAGGTTTTTAATGCCTAAATGTTTCTTCCCACACAGTTCTGCTCATGCTTGTTTACAGTTCTGGAGAACTGGTATCTTCAACCATCATTTGTATTTTGTATGCCTGTTCTTAAAACTATATACACAGTACAAAGCAGACTCCCCGTCAGTAAACCTTGCCTCTGATCCACAGCAACATCTAGTCCTCCCACTCTTAACTGTTATCAACTCAACAGCAGAGTCAATACAGTTCTGCCCACAATCCTGCACTGTCTTTACTAAGTAAAATATATCCAATAACCTATACTGCACTCATCATACCAAGTTGTATTAGGCTAATCAGAAACAACAGCGTAAGTTGTTTGTGGGGGGGGGGTGGGGGTGTTGAATTTTCTTTAAAAAATAAAATAAAATAAAAACAAAAACACGGGATCAGACCATTCTATAGCCAGCATATTGCCACGTTCCCTTCACCTTTCCTATGTCTCTGGAATTAGAAACACCAGTGATTATATTACACCACCTGGATGGGATGTAGGTACCAACTGTACCAACATCTTAGGAACCCACAAGTTGCGGGTAACTAAGGTCCTTAAGCTTCCCATATATTCAAAAGAAAGAGACAGATGCCTTGATCATTCAAAGCCTTCTGAATTTACATACTGAATTTTCAGTAACTGCAAATTCCTCCCTAGTAATATCAAATCTAAACATCTATCACCTAAAAAATGAAGGCGAGGTAGGTTTCTAGGAACCCTAACTCACGCTGTTTTATGTTACACATAGTGAACAAGTAGACACATAGACACACTGTTATAACGGTCCACAGCTAGCCTGAATCACTAAGCAGTACTTTTGAACTACTATCAGTTATAATTCATTTCCCTATTTCTATGTCCCAAGGTAATCGTAAACCAGTGGTTTTGTGTGTTTGGAAAAAGGGGTGGGGTGTGAGTAGACATTTTCGGGGTGGAGGTGTTGTTTGTTTCCTTACAGAAAGTCAAACAGAACTGCACTCATATTAAAACTAAAAAGCAACAACAATGAAAAAAGACATCCCATGAAAAAATTTACATATTCTGACCTGTTCTAATTAGCTAGATAGAGTAAGATGCAAAAAGGCTTAATACTCATCCACACCTCCCACAATCACTGGACGGGAGGCAGCTATCAGACACTGGGCCTGACACCCAGCGTGACATGAAGTGGAAACAGGACAAACTGAAGTTCTAGCCCGATGTCTCAGTCAGCAACACTGTAGAGTATCTTTGGGAATCCACACCACTGCCAGAAAAGCACTCTAGTGACCCACAAGCAACAAAGCACAAGTGTATATAAGGTTCTATGTTCACTGGCTGCAATGATGGCAATAAAAGTAATTTCAAAGATTGATGAAGCAGGGACCTAAAAAACCACACACATGCACCTCCCCGCCCCAAACCCCTACTTCCATTCTTCCACTCATGTATTCCACATGTATTTAAAACAGAACTTGAAACACACTTTAACTGCAAATTTTTGCTTTTGAATTAACACTTTCAGCCTAGCCTTACCTGTTGAGATTGTGGACATACATGAAAGCACTAAGGCTCTCGTACTATGCACCTGTGCCTCCCACCCCCCATAGGAAAACTTCAGAGGCATGGGTTCAACTGTTTGTAGTCATGTAATAATGAACCAGAAAAATGAAGTAGGCAGTGTGGTACTACTGTATGAACTAAATAAACTTCAAATTCATACTTGAATCAGTAGTGTTTTGGTTGATTTTTTTCAATTAAAAAAAAAAAAAAGAACAACAACAAGTTAGAATAAAACTGTTTTCGCAAAGACTTCATCAGTCTTATTCTGTTATGGGCTTTGAAATACAGTACAAACCAAGAAAACAGTGAGTTATCAAAATGTTTTTCGTTCTATTGTGTTATCTACATCAAATGACAATCCCCCAATGACATTTATCAGAAGTACTAAAAAACCTTACCTTTTGGATAATCTTCCAATAAGAGGTTGAAGTGACCTAACTGACAAAAGAAATCAGACTCGACCTTTCCTTCAGCTTTCAAAATTAGCGATTCATAGCAGCGAACAGCCTGGGAAAAAGAAATACAAGGTTTTCAAAATTATATATTTAACTAAAGCAAATAATACATTTTCTGTACACTTTCTGAGAAATAAAGTTTCTTGTTACTCTACAAGGCAAGAAGTCTACAAACACTCTCAATAACTTGCAGTTAGCATTACTTTTCAAAGAACAAATGTAAAATTTCAGACGGAACTGATTTGGAAGTTCACCTATTCTAATGACAATTCAAATTGACAGCAAATGAACAATAAGAGTTTTCTCTGCGGAAATAAAAGTTTATTTGTGGACTCCAGAAACATTCGATTTCCCAAACACAAAACAAACCTCTAACACACATGACGATTTTTAACTTAAAAAAAAACACCCCCCCCCCCAAAAAAAAACACCCAGAAAGATTGATTTTATTCTTTCCTATCTGCAAGAAAGAAACCTCTCTGATTTTATTCTGTGTTTGTTTTTTCTAAAGGATTCACATTTCATTCTACCAGTGTTTCACTCGTTTTTGCTAAACTGAAGAATACACTACCTCAACATGCTTGCTTAGGCAATTTATATACCTTAGCATGTATTTCCCAAGATCTGATTCTTTTCACATACCTCTATCATGTCATAAAATGTAGTTTACTACCTTCTACTTACTACACAGTTACTGTAGACTAAGTAAAGCTAAAGCTGAATCCATGAATCCAATCAGAAAAAAACCTTTACTTTCAGAAAAGTTGCTCTAGAAGTTTTTAAGCAGCACACACGATCGAAGTATGTTGTGTGCTGCAAACACATGTTTTCAATAAACTGAACCAATACCTTCTATTCACCATAATGGTCATGATCTTTAACCTGTTATATTCTTACCTCACGACTCTATTTACACTTGGGGAATGAATGAATGAATGAATGAATGAATAAATAAATAAATAAATAAGTTTCCCAACTTTTTGACCTTCCATTTTCTTGATTTTGAACATACTAGCCATTAAAATGAAGTAGCTGAATAAACTTCAATGAGAGGGAAGGTCCTCTGCACCAGCAGTAGACTTTTGAGACAGTTCTCAAAAGCCTGACAGACTTCCAACGAATTCTAATTCTAGCTGGTTAATCCATGACTTCCACCAACTCATGGTTTGACTATGTTGGTTGCAATTATGAACTGCTTGGTTTTAATATATTACAGTAATCAAAGACCTTAATACTTAATCTGAAATGATAAGCTTCGTTAAGTCATTTTATTAAAACTGGAAATTCAAAGGGGAAAAAAGATCAATCTATCCTGTAATACTTAAGTCTGAATACTAAATTAGTAGTCTTGCCCATATTTGTGATTTACTTCGTGTACACTTGTATTAATCATCGAAATGAGAAATGCCAACAATAAAATGAGAAAATGTTAAGAAAGTTAAAAAACACTTGTGAAGAATCCAAACTACTGATCTAATCTGTATTTTAACTTGCCATTTTTACCTTGCTATGCTAGTTTTAAAATTATTTTCTTAAATCGTAAGCCATAATAAGATAGGCCTTGCCGTACTCAATGGACACAAAGCCATATATGTGACCAGATGAGTGGGTCTCAGTTTGTATCTCAAGCTTGAGATGTATTACACGTGCTTTCACCTATTTCCAAGTTTAGAATAGCCTTATCTTACAGCTGTTTAAAGTTCTGATGGATAAAAGCAAAACTATACTGCTGCAAAACTGCAGCAAAATGGGTAACATCAGTATTAAATCTATTGGGTGTATGTGCAGTATTAAAATGATTTAATAAAACCATTTAAACTACGTATTTCAAACTGTGGCTAATTGAAGACATTCTGAAGACATGAAATTGAGACGTGTATTTGCCTCTACATGAAAGAGCTGCTGCAGAATTGTCCATTCATGCTGTGAGTTTTGCCTTAGCTAACTGCACTGGAAGGACTGGAATGAGTTTCTTAAAATTACTATGTGTGTGTGAACCGATCCTCAACATTCAGGCTCATCTGCTGAACCTAATCCAATCTGCAAATGTTTTAATGCAGAATCTTGTTCTTTGTGCCTTGCTTCCTCTCCCCACTTTTTGGTCTCATCTCTGGATTTGTACAAATTGTAACACAATTCTTGGTGGTGCCCCTAATGTTACTGTCACAGATTAATTTGCAGATAGGCTTTCCATTTTCTGATGATATGCAATACCTGCTGCAGCTGCTGAAAAGAATATTCACACTATGACATTTTCTTAAATTAGTATTTTGTCTTCTACAATTCAGTCACTGTTCAGAGCATATAGAAACTGCTAGCACAACAGGTAGCTTACAAAAACTGTTGGAGAGGAAGTTAGGGTAGTTTATTTCCTTAATTAGATGGCTACAAGTATTTAAAAGGAATTTGACTTTATGAACAAATATAACAGGATTTTTTTCTATACAGGATGTTCAAGGAAATTATAAATCACATGCACGTGAACAGCTAAGCATCTGGGGACCCTTAACATTTCCCCAGCCCCTTTTTAAGTAAATCCTCATTAAAAGATGTATCATAAGTAGCCAAAGCACTATATATAGGGATACAAAAAGCTGTGCCCAAGTCTTTCACACAACTCAGAACAATTCTCAACAAGGCAAATTCTCCTTTTGCCTTAGAATACACCATGAAGATACTGCTAAGCCATCTTACTAACGCCAGCACAAGGCAAGGCGTAGGACACCAGAGCTGCAAAACAGAACTTCCCCTGTTAACTGTTGCTGTAAGAGCAATTCAACTACACCATTAAGTACACCCTCTCAGTTGCTCTCCAACTTATTTGCAACATTATCAGGAAAACATTTATATTTATGCAAACTTAAATTGTGAAGGTTGTTTCATATGAATTTTTAAAATTCTTCTGGCACGTTCTAACAAAATGAAACAGAAATTAAGAGCAAGCTTTACTTCCTCAGCGGGAACACCAAAGTCAACCTCTGAGTCTCTGGAGGATGAGCAGGCTGGTCAGTATGTGGCTCTTGTTCTTCCTAGTAGCCAGAGCAGATTCATCTAGACAAACTGATTTATCCAATTTTGGTTTTGGTCAAGAAACTTTCTTCCACACCAAACCCCTCCACAAACATCTTTAGATAGGAACAAGTATTTTTCTGCATAGATAAGAGTTTGTCTCTTAGTTAAATGAATGGATGCAAAGCATTTTGAAGCAGGAGGTCACAACTACACGTATCCGTATATGGTTTCTTTGAAGGAATAATCAAAAGATCTCATTTCAGTGGATCTGTAACTGCAAAGGCCATCTACGGCACCGTTTGTGCAACCAATTTAAATCATCCTGAGACACTAAGAATTCTAAGGAAGTTAAAAACCCCTCAGGTTTTTAAGTATTGTTATTTCTCCACATTGTATGGATTTGCAAGTGCACTCAATGAAGCCAGCCTTGAGAATTGCTAGTATTGACAAATTAACAAGAAAGAGAAAGACTCTGAAATGAAAAGGAAGATTGCTACACAATGTCATACACTTCCTTCCCTTTGTTGAAGGCTGCATGAAGATAAAAGGGAAACCTGAAGAATTTAGGAACTTGGCAAAATAATCACCCACAGCTGCTTTACAGTGTGGCAACCAGAGCAGAAGCAGGAAACAAATACAGGAATGGCTGCAGGAAAAGAAGTTGGTTTATATGATACAAAAAAAAAAAAAAAAACACCACAAAACCAGTACTCATGTTGTTTGCCACCTGCTTGATTAAAAGCAAACTGAAGTAATATACTATTGTCAACACTTCTGACATGACAGTTACAAACCCTCTCTTACGACATCATAGTTCGTGACTGGGGGCATTCTGATTTCACAAATTCAACCACCAATTCTTAGGACACGTTTAAACACAATACAGTGAAGAAGAAAAAGGCTTAGTGTATTTGTCAACTTGGAAAAAGCTAGCAAAACATTCATGTGTGTTCACAAAAGGAAAAAATTAATTCCACTATCATCTTAAAATGCTCTACCAAATCCCTGTATGTTCACTACTTATTATTCCAAAGGGAAAGGAACTGGAATATTTTCCCCCCCTGTTGTGAGAAGAACATTTCCGCCGACCCCCTCCCCCCAAAAAAACCCCAAACCAAACGAAAACAACCCCATAAAGCAAATGCCAGTTTTGGCTATTATTAACATGATGTCTTTTCATGAAGAAAAGACCCTAGAGTTGGAAATATACTATAACAAAAAAAAAAAAAAATCCAACAGATAAAACCAGAATCCTAAATATTGTATACAGAAGTCACCGATACATATTACATCTCTACTTCATAAAGGAGAAGGAAGGACGACGTTATTTCTACTTCAACTAATATGAAGAAAAAAAACCTTTACCATTATCACTGGTTGCAATTATTTGTATTTTATAGCACAAATTCAAATTACTGTTAAACAATTGTACCAAAAAGAAAAAAAGAAAAAAATCAGTACAGCTTTTTTGAATAGTTTCTAAAGATGATGATGTAATGAAGTCCTTTCTTACTCGTGACAAGCATGCTTGACTAAGATGAAAGTAGAGGGACTAAATGGCCAAACATGACAAAATTTTAATTATTAATTCTTTAATATATTAATGATATGAAAACGGAGGAGTGCACCAAGTCAGCATAGAAAAAACACTGACAACTACAGAAAACCAAAAAAATAGCAATATAAATTGTTAGCATGGCAACAGCTAGGCAGTAATGTACACTGAAAGAAATTATTTTAATTTTACTGGGTAATAAATTAACTGATCAAGAAAAAGATAGTGTTTTAATGCAGACAACATAGTGTAAAATGACAAATTCAAAGCCTCAGGATGTTCCTAGAACCTTAAGTTCACAATAGAGAACACTATTGTTTATGTAGATAAGCCTTCCATGGAGGGGGGGGAACAAACAAACAGTTCCTGCTTCTTTTTTCTTGTTTCTCTAGAAAGCAATAACCTGAATGGATGGGCTTTGCGAGCAGGTAATGAGAACTGGAAGCATGAAAAAAATTTCATGTGAAAAAATTTGAAGAGAGAGACATCAGTGGACTCTTCACAAATGAAATACATACTACACTAATGCTTAGAAATGAAACGTTAATTAGCTCTTAAGGGATATTTTACTCTTCTGGAAAAGAAAGTAATTATGTAGACAGTGCTGGACACTGAAGGGATGATCACACTATCTTCTTCCAGTCAGTCTGAGGGATAACTACAGACCAGAAAAGCAAAAGTTTATGTATGTGCTGGGCTCATTCTCCCCACCTCAGTACCAAAGGAGGATGTTCTGAAAGGCTTCTCTTCCATTCCTTTCTCCATGCCACAATTCACCAAAATGCACACATGATTTTCTAACTGCACTGAGAACAGCTACCATCCTGAGAACCTCCTGATTCAGTTCTGGCTCCTGCTCTGCAGCAACAGAAGTGTGAACAAGGCTCGCTTCAGCTAAGCAAGGAGAAAAAAAAAAACTAGCCTGAATTCTTCAGAACTTAAACTATTTTTCCCGCCCCATCAATGACTGGCTGGATAAACACCACCTCCTGGGCTGTAGATGACTTAAAAGAATATCTCATTTACTTTTGCAGAGAAAAGCATATAATTCATATTTGATTGAAGATAACCTATATTAATTCAGCAGATCCTCCTCTGAAGGCTCTCATATTATGTATGGATAGCACACTTAACTCTTAACTTCCCTTACTTTCTTACTCAATGTCAATTCCCACTACAGTTTTCAAAGCTTCTTTATATGCTCTCTCTCTTTGGGAAGCTTTGTGAATTATGAATTCATTATAAAATTTCTCTCTCAACTTAGCAGAAGTTTACTCTCCTTGTATTTCATATATGGACTATATTATATAAAAGCCTCAATAAGAGTGTCAGAAGTACAGCGTGCTGGACACAAACATGCTCATACCCCAAAAGAGTTAGGCCTCAAGAAGGAAAAACATGAACTGAGCTCTTCGGTAACTTTGTTCTTGCAAAACTTCTATGGTATATTGGAATGTCAGGAAGTTACTCTAATCTGCTACTAATACTTAAGATCAAAGTCCTTATCTTTTCAGGGACAGTAAGTAGTATAGAACAATGGAAACTGATCCTCCCCATGCCTTTTTCAAGAAACGTATCATCAATTTTGGCCAATTTATTTTCCTATGATTACTGCTTCATGGAACAGGACACAAGAATAAACAGTGCAAGCAATAAAGAAAAGCAGTTGCACACGTTAGCTACATGCATAGCTTAATGATAACAATTAAGATTAATTTTCTTTAAAAGTCACTACTGTGATCTAGGACTTATCTACCATAGGCATAATTTGAAAAAAAAAATTTGTTACGTCTTCAGTATAATTTGGAAGTAGAAGAGAGGAGATGAAGCAGCAAACAGCAGAAGTAAGGTCAAGGTTGCTAAGTTTACAAGTAAAAATTAACATGAAAACTAATTGAAAGGTAAACAGCACAAACCAAAAATGTTCTAGAGACTGGAGTCAAAGAAGCACACCATCACCATAAGAAACAAACAGTAAAGTAAAAACTTCAACAATTTAGAAACCTACTGCGGAGAATTAGTATCACCAAAACAAACGCTACAGTCGGATGGAGAATAGGAGACACCAGTAACTTAGAAATCATTCTTCCTGAAGCCAATTATCATTGAAAAATTAGGGATACTGCTTCATAAAAAGCACAGAACTGCAGAACAGAATACAAAATAGAATATATGCAAATCAATGATAAATGGACAAAAGTGGCATTTTAGTGGCGGGGGGGAAAAAACAACTTGCCACCACTGAATAAAGAACACTTATTATCAACTATAAGACATTCTTTACAAGTGTTTTCTCTCAGACAAATGTAAACTCAATAGTGTAGGCTTCTCAAAGAAAAATACAGGAAGCTTAGTCATTTTCAGCCGACAGTGTCCATAACCACTTGCATTTTGATGAAAAATTTGTTGACTGGAGTTAATATAGTGAATCACTCTGCATTAATTCTGAGATCACCTGTAGGATGCACCCCTCCCTCCATATTTCTTTTAAATTCAGTAAGATATACTTACAAATATAGATGTGTATGTAGGTACAGACACATCTACATTATACAGGAAATTAAAACAAATTCTAAACTACCAGCAAACAGAATGCTCTCTATTCCGTCCCTGAAAACATTTCATAATCTGAAGACTCAGGAGATGATGACAAATTTTGTATGGAATTTCATCATTCCAAATCCTGCATAGTTATAGGGGGTTTTTTTTAGAACTTTTTTTTTTTATTTTTACCATAATTCTATTTCAAGTAGAATTGCAGCACCCTAATTTAGCAATTGTTCTAGAGCTAATGAATAGTTCACCACACACTAAAATTTAAGACTACTAAATCTGATTTTATTCTAGCAATTCTTAACTATACCAACATAGAACATCACAACCGAGGTGCAAGCATGTCATACTTCAGAACATTTAGACAGTTAACTTTGATAGATAAGCTTATCTTTTTTGAAAATGTTAAACCAGTTGTATCTAGGCGGCTACAGATTTTCATATAGATTTTAGTAAGATATCATACATCAAATTCATAGCTGTTTTCGATTTCATTGGGTAAATATCTTTGGAAACACAATTAAAATAAACACAGAAAGAAAAAAAAAAAAGACCAATTAAAGCCAGAGTCTGCATTAATAGCATTAAACCCAAAGTTTAAATCTGAGTAACTGTTATTTATGCAAAGATCTCCTGATCCCTACACAAGTCTGGAAATGTAACACTATCAGCTACCAAGCATAAAGATGACAATGAAGCAATGAATAAAGAAGCTTGGGAAAAAAGTATTAAAGAGAGAACAATGTTCATATATATGCATAAGAAAATGTCTACAAAGAATGACACAACAAATATATATTTGTGAAAATACTTAGTTTCAGACTAAATAGAATGATTTTCTGTGCTGTTGGTTTGAATACAAAGTGATATAGAAGAGCAACTATTATAAAATATTAAAAAACTACCACCAATTGCTCTGCTCTGCTAATCCTGCATAGTCTAAAATTCAGTTCCAAAAGGATTCAAGCACCAGAGGTGGCCTGGTTTTCAGAAATAAATATTGTTGGTAGCTTAGTCTGAAAATATAGGGAAAAGAAGATTTATTTTAGAAGAATGGAGATGAAAATGGGTCAGGAGCTGTTTACAAAGCAAGTGTAAAAACTAATGCTAATAGGGCGGGAAGTATGGCGTTTTCAGCACCACAGGAGACATAAAACTGGTACATTAAGGTACATTAAGACACAAAAGATTAAAAAAAACATTGAAATGGAAGGAACCTGGTTTCAAATACTGAAATACTGTTATTTCAGAGAGTCTCAGAATGCTGGTACTTCTAAAGTTAGCATAGCCAGTATACCAGGAAGGGTGCCCCACAAAGATTTTCCATCACATCACCGAAACTTCACATACAAGTACCACTCCATGAATCATGTTCCTTTTTCCACTGTCATTCATATATACTCCTCTTGTGGCTGTTTAATTATGCTTAGACAATGGGGATGCTGCTCACATATAAAAGTGAGCAACACTGGAACATAACCAAATGTGCATGAAAACCACCTTGCATAGAAAAACGTTTTGGAGAAGAACTTCGTGACAAGTAAACACCTTGAAAAGCGCCACAATAATTCCGTCGAGCTGTAGCTCTTCTCTGCTAATGCCTGCAAACACCCAGCTTTATCGCTCACCTTTCCCACCTCATGTGGCAGTCTGAACAGAAAAAAAAAAAATGCAATGAAGAAATAAGAGGAATACAGTCCTCTGAATACAGTCACAGAACTAATGATCAGTACCCCTTCTGAATGGAAGAGCTGGTGTACCTCATTCCAGGAAAGAAATAATGTCTACTTGTGCTGTGTAGCAATAACAGGAGTGGGGGGTACATTCATACAGATTTCAGAATTGGTATTTATGCACTACAAAGTGCAAGTCCCAATTATTTTAGCTACTAGTGTGCATTTGCATCATAATATGCACTAAACACCAAGTAAAATGACAATACACTCAAACATTGCCAACAGAGTCTTCTGAGAAGTAAAACTTCATACTGAATTTTCACAGGCAACACATCCTGAAGAATCCCATAGCTGCAGGGTAAATAGCCATGCAGGTTGTCAACCACAGATTGTTCTCATTAACATTCCCCTGGAGCTGGATAGAAGACCTCCTTCTTGAATAATGCTTCCCAAGCCCTACCAAATTTGACATGCAATATAGAGATGGACGTTAACAAATACAAAGTGGAAAAACATGCATGTATCAAGCTTAAGGCCAATTCTCAATTTATCTCTACGTATTTTCAGGGATACTACTGAACCAGAAAACAGAGCCTGCTTCAAAGAACGCAGCTCCTGGTAAGTACAGCAGGTCCGAAAGCAATTCTATTATCGGGGAGTGGCGTGGTGGTGGGGGGGAGAGCACAAAAAAAATCACCAAAAAACCCATTAAAACCATCTAATAAGGACATTCATCTAGGATATGAAAGACCAGGATTCAGGACTTTGCCTAATTTGAAACAAAGATTTAAATTTGAGTTGTCCATACTCATAGCAAGTGCCCTAAGTATCAGACTCCAGAGTCAACCTCACTTTTAAGCCAAAGTCACCACAATGATTCACAGCAAGACAGAGACAGAATGACAAAGACTAAGCTTCCACCTGTACGTGGAGAACTCAGTTCCACCTACCCTTTCCCCACCTACAGCTACCGTATGACTCTGTGTAGACAAGGTAGATTTTGTGATTTAAAACAAACAAACAACTTGGATAAAGAAGAATGCAAATCCATTAGAGGAAGGTACTGAGGAGTTTGGGGCCACACCACCATCTGTCTTCGTTGAACACTAACAAAAATAGCCTAAATTATGAGTTCTTCTCAATTCCATCATGCTGCTATTCCTTCCAACAGAAGGATTTGCAAATACTCTTCTCTACCATGCCCAGTTGGAAAAGGTACAATATCCCCTTCTGTTAAACCTAACTTTCAGTTACCACATACTCTGACTACTAAATGTACAATACTCCAATACCTGTGGACGAGAAGCCATACATAGAAAGATACTCAATAACATGGGCTTCTACAACCAGTGGCACCTAACTTCGTAATATGTAAATAATTTTAAAAACCAATAATAATGGTTAAAGTTGTATTAGATTTCAATTTTAACAGTATAGGTTAAAAATTATGAAATAACTGAAAATCAAAAAATAGCATCCTCATCTTCAAACCATGATTAACTACAGAATTTTATGAGTTTATTACAAAACTGCCTCAAAAATGAGTCACTACACTTTAGGAAAAGCAATACACATCCCCAACATACCCATGTCCAAAGGCCAATAATCTAAACCAGCTAAACTTCTCAGATTAAAAAAAAAAAAAAAACAACAAAAAAAACAACACAGCAAAAAAAACCTTACACACAATTCACTACCTTTACACTGTTGATTACATTTGCCAGTCCCAAACTTCACAGAAAACAGCTAATGGCCATCTTATTTCTTAAAAAATGTCTATTTGTAGACTAAAAATGAAAAATTGCGCAATGTAAGTGGAATTCTACTGTATGGAACCCAAATGTTTAACCTGGCATTTATCTTGTGTTGCACCCATGCTTCCTTTCAGAGTGACTAAATCAGTATCTCTAAGCACTAAAAACAATGCTTGTCTCTCAGAACCAGAGAGAAAATTCAGAAATCTTCAAACAATCAAACTGTTAGAAACACACAGAGGCGCGAACTCCATCAACAGAGATTTGAAATGGGACAAAGTATTCCAAAAGAACAGATGTGCAGTACAGCATTTAACATCAGGAAGTTCAAAGGCTATTGGCACCGTTCATAAACTAGCATGTGTATGCAATTCATACACCAAATACCTTTGAAGATCTCCTTATGATAGATTACTGTAGGGTTTGCATTCAAAATTAAATAATGATAGAAATAACTGAATGATCTACATTCCAGACATTTGTTGAGAAGCTTTTATTTTTGATGAACATGCTGTACTCCACAGGATTCACTCCACAGAAGATGAGGTGTTTTGGTAAGTTAAATATCTGACTCTTCAACTGAAGCCGTAACAGCTCAGGCCTTTAGGTGAAGGATCAATTCCTATATTGTTTACAGTGGCAGACATCATCAATTTCAAGTATACAGTAATGCAAAACCTTAGAAGGAACTTCAGCAGTCTAACAGGCAATATAGTTTCCAAAATGCAACCAACCTGAGGCTGCAAAAATGCACCGACATAGCGACCCAGGGCATAAAGTCACTCAAGAGTTTTTCATTAAAAAGACAGTTCCTTAACACTAAAACATTGACTGTCTTTCTTTTTAAGGTTTTGGATGAATGGGGCATACCCATGACTCCCATTTCACTGTCACTAATGTAATCTATCTTTGTTTGAAGGTTAAATTCACCTTCAAAGCACTCAATGGCCTGATCATAGAAGATCTTCAAATTGCCAGAATACACCAGTGTGAGAACTGCAGTCAACAAGAACACTTTGCAATGCAAGAAAAGCTTATTTCAGCAGAAGACTGGATTTTTTCGAGTACTGGTCCCAAAGAGTAGAACTAAACATTATTAGAAAACGTATTTCATCAACACAGGGTATGTGGAAAGGTGCACACACTTTCACATTCGCCTTCATTAATATACATAAAAACCCCACCGTACACTGTAGAAAAATCCCTGTCAAAACAGTATGTCACCATGAACAAGCAATTCCCTAGAGAGGCAACAAGGAAAACAGCAAAACAAAACAAAAATCTATGATCCAAGCACAACAGAGTCAGACAGTGAATAAAGTTCTAAAGAGCACATTGGGCACAACCACAGAAGCAGCAAATAAAAGCTCAGGCAGAATAAAGGAGCAAGCAAGAGGGAACACGCAAGTGAGAGATGAAAACTTCGTCGGGGGGAATGGCAGAGAAGGAAAGTAGACAGATCATAATCTGCTCAAGCCCTGAACGACTGCACCCTCTTCACTGTGTTATCACTCCATCCCTACTCCATCTGGCAGCACAACAGCCTCCCCATTATTACCCACCAAATACATAGCATCTCCACATAATAATCACTTCAATCATGCCAGTCACTCAGAGAACAAGTGATTAGCCCTCTGTAGAGAATGTTTGGGAGGATGAAAAAATACAAAGGTGAGAGAGTTTAAGAACATTTAAAAATGCATCAAATTTAAATTAAAGACATTTTCAAGTAATCATAAAAGGCAAAGAGTAGTATGCAAGTCAGTCCCAAATGTTAATCTTTTTAATCCCTGTATTTTAAAGTGTCAGTTGTAGTACAAAAGGTTCATTTTTCATAGCTTTCTGCAGTAACAGATTTATTTATATCCAAAAAAAGGAAAACCCATCATTCTGGACCACTTGTGGCCTGTCCTGTGCAAGCAACAGGAGGTGTGTTAGCTTTATGCTTGAGCTTGGAAATGTGAATGACACTTGCAAGAGAGATTATTTACGTTGTCGTTAGACCACAGATGAAGAACTGGCATCTCATGAAGTGCATGTGGCTTACAGAAAAAAACTCCTAACTAGCGAGGTCTGTGCTGCTGTTCAGCGCATGGAAAGGCTGCAACTGCTTTCAACTTCTCGGGAAATTAGCACCAAATAGCTACAGGTGAACATGCTCCCCCAGCCAGCACAGTCAGGGCCAGAGGTGAGGGGAGCACAGCAGAAAGGGGGGCTTCCTCTCTTATCTGTTGTTCCTTCCTCTCCCCAAGCTGAGCAGGTGGAAAAGCTCCTTAAGTGGAGCCTTTGACAGCTGAAGACAGGAAGGCCCAGCCCTGCAGAAAAAGTAGAACCCAGAGGCATGCAAGTAAGCCAAGGAGATGACAAGGAGTCCTAGAATCAGAGCAGAGACAGGGGAAAGCACATTTGAAGTAAGCGTTACAAGTTGTAGGCATAAGATTTAAATTTTTTGTTAGTCTATTTGCAGGCTAGTAGGACAAACCACACAGACCTGACTCTTAATTCATGCTAGGAGGAAAAAAATACAGTATACTGAAAATATGTTTGAAACTTTTTTTGCTGTGAGATAACTTGAAAAACTGAAAGTCTTTGTGGAATATTAAAATCAAGTTTGCAGCTCTTGTTAATTTTATTTCCCTGCCTCTCCAGATGTAAAGACTTGGCTGCTAACTTTACGCTAGTCCCTCTCACACCCAGGCAGACTTGAAGGAGCAGAACCTCAACTCCAGCCTCCTTATTGCCATAATGCTTAACAGTACAGTTACTCTGCACAGCGTGCAGCAGGCGTAAATAAATTTGTCAAAATTTATTCCTTCTATGCAATAATGGAATGAGATTTGAAACTCTGGATCACAGCCTCCTGCACTTGTTTCACATACAGTTCAACATGCTTCCGTTTTTCCTGCGAGTCAGACCAACCTCTATCTAAAATCCATTTTCACAGGTATTTAATAGTGTCCAAGCAGCACAAAATTCAACATAATATTACAGTCATTCACCTTTTAAGTACACTTATTGGTGGTAGCCTATCATTATCTCCACAATTTGCAGTGATACGGTTTTGGCCTTTGGACTGAACTTAAAGTATTATTTTAGGTCTGTCAAGGTGAAGACATTACAACTTGAAAACACACCCATCAGCATGCCACAAATGGATTTTTCAAAGGTAAATCTAGGAGGCACGTAGTAGTAAAACATCATACAACCATATAAGATCGTGAACTCTGCAAGAGGCTTATTAAAACTACTCAAAAAAACCTCAAGTACATTAATTATTGGATTATGAGGCAACAAACCAAGATGAGTATATGCTGCCAACATAAAGCAGATGAAAAAAAAGCATACACAATTCTGGAGTTCAACTGAGGATAAATTTCCAACAAAGATAAAATAAGATGACCATGGTAAGTCAGACCAGTAGTCAGTCTAGTGCAGTATCCACAGATTAACTGCAAGGAACTGTCTTCTGTTTGCTCTGAATTTGCTTCCTGGTAGTTTCAGTTGATGCTCGCAAGCTCTTGCGGTAGAAGAGACAGGGAGCAACCTGTTCTAAAAGCAGAAATATTAATACCATCTCAGCAGATTTGATCTACAGCATTCTATAAAATTTCTCTGTGTTCAGAAACGATAAATAAATTCAGAAGAGAACTGCAGGGATAAGAGGAAAGAAGTAGTGTGTCTCTTGCAAAAGGAAGTCAAAACAGCTCAAATTATCTAGCTTAGCAAATCAAAAGGTAGTATGACTATTTTCTACAAGTACCAACAGGACAAACACCAGGAAAAGAGAAGAGCTATTTCAGCCTAACAACACTGACAGACAAACAAATGTGTATAAATTTAGGCTGAAAATTAAAAAAAGGATTTGAAGAATAAGAAAGTTAGAATTTTGCATAGTATTTAGATGGAAACAGTAGAGGCAAAAGAGCACTTTTAAGTACTCTTTTTTATCACTTTTAAGACAGCAATTTTCATAAATGTAATGATATTACATGTATCTATGCATCTGTGACATAACCGCCTGCAACATGAAGGCTTCAAAAACAGCTGGAAACTCTCACCTAAACCTATGTATTATTTTGTGTTCTCTCTAAAAGACTCTGCACAGGATTTCTGAAAGCAATTTCTATCTGAGTGGAACAGACCAATACCAATTACTTACTACAAAGAGCTAAATTGTGAAACAAAGGGCTTATGCCCTTGAGGCACTCCTGGATAAAAGTATTTGGGAAAGCTTGGGTAAAAAATTGAACTAACTTCTTAAGGTTTTGAACTACGGCATCACTACTGTCCAGACAGGAGGCGAACACACTATCTGTAAGCGGAGAGTGTAACTACAGACTCAAAACCCACAGACAATATTTGAAATCTGGCCAGCTTCAACAACATAAATACATGTGGAATTCAGTGCTTGGATTCTCTCTAGAGAATCTCAATTTTAAATTTTAATTAATGAAGGAATGCAATTTTTTTAGCAGATACATTTAATTTATTAAGAACCAAACCCACCTATTATGGTCCTTCAGATTATATTTTGGCTTTCATTTCAGCATTACTCTAACAAGACAAGTACTAACACTGCAGATATGTCAGTATCACCTAACATTACAGCTGAAGCTTCCTGTCCTCATACAAACTAGCTTTCCTTTACACAAAGGTAACCGCTTTTCAAAACTCACTTGGGAAATAATTTTCTCCTAAATTTGAAAAAAAGTTTTATTTTAGCCACTCCCCAGAAAAGTAAAATGAAAAAGAGTAAGAATATTCACAAAAAGTCAGTAGCATTGCATGTTCTGTGACATGCTTCCAAAACTTTATGCAGAAAATTAAAATGGCTTTGAAGCAAAAAAATAAATGGTTATTCATAACTTTATATTAACAAACCATTTAAAAAGGCAACAAACAAACAAACAACAAAAAAACCCCAACCCTCCCCTACCAAACCCAACAGAAATGAGATTGGGTATCACTTTTTAAGTAACTTTCAATGTCTCATGCCCAACATTCACTGCATAGTACCCAAAAGAATGAACAGTGTTCTGACCTCAAGAGCTATCAATACGCTACAAAAAAAAAGGCGTTCAGGAATAATGGTAGTTACATTAGAAAGGGTTTTTTTAAAAAGTTTTAAAATGCTAAGCTACTGTCTCCAGTTCTCTAAAAGCAGTATGTTCCAAGTAATTGTTCACAGCATCTTTTTTCCAAAGATGTTCCCCCCACCCACATTCAAATAGGTAGAAGCATGCAATTTGCTTTCTGCTGTGTCTTTTATCTAGTCGGTAGGCTTCTAACTCAGACTTTCTTTTTTTTTTCCAAAATACATATAACCAGCCACTGCCACCTATTATTTTGAAATGTTCTTAGTTCTCATAAAGCCCATGAATGCCAATTTTTCTCTCCAAAACAGAAATGTTATCAACAAGATCAGAAGCAAATGACAAAAAAAGAAACAGATCCAGCAAAATGCAGCATTACCATTGGATTCTGCTGTCATTTTTCTTCAGGACTCAAGAATCAAATAACTTCCTTATTACCCATTTTCATCAACCCAAGTCTAAATCTGGTGCGGTATTTTAAAATTTGAAAAGTGCTATTTTCGATATTGATGTCCTAATGCTTTCACTATCAAAAAGCTATCATTGTCTAAAGCTATAGCTGTATAACTACAGTGAAAGCTACGGATAGTGGTATCACTATCACTGCTTTTGTGAAGTTCATCTGAAAATGTAATATACCTTTTACATAGAAACTGTAGCTCTAGGTAGGTGAAACATGTTTTCAGAGTAACACGCGAAGTATAAAAATACTAAGTGAAAAGACCTTTGTCAATAAAATGTAACACAGTTTGTTAGCAAGTAGAATCTTGTGAGGCCTTCCAGAAGGCTTAGAGCAACTAAATAACGTCCTGAAAACAGGAAATACATGTAACCACAGTTCTGTCCACAAAGATCTGACAACAGCCACTGGGAAGCAGCTGTTAGCACTCCGGCTCCATAAGGGGTAACTATACTCTATAGTCAAGGTATTAAGCAAAAAAGTATGAATTGTTATGTTAGTGGTGATGCAATGCAGAAAGACTTTCACTTGAGAAATGTTGTGAGCCTGACTGCTAACATTATCAAATGAAAGAACACTTCTGTGCCTCAAGAAAACCACTGTGATTTATTTAGCACTGCCTTGTACAGGCAGGAGAAAGGCTCAGGGACACCTAAGCCACTATGACCATCAGCAGTTGCATATGACAAGGATGACATGCAAATCTCAAAGTTGGCGTAGAGAGGTAGATCATTGAGTATGGGAAAAAAACCAAGTTTAGAGAAAAGCAGAGCTGAGTCTTCCTGGAAAGCAGCCTAAGAACTGAGCCATAGGAATGCTCCTCTTCAGTTGCACTCAAGTGGCAGAATGAGCACATGCGCATTACAGACCTGATAAGATGGGAGTGTCACTCATGGAAGTCAGAGTTAAAGGCACAACAATTTCATTCCCTGGTTTTAGAGGTCTTGCTAGACCAGTCTGGAAGGACACAAGATACCACAGAACAAAGTTCACTGCAGAAACCAAAATTCTGTGCTGTTAGCATAGAATTTGCAGGGGAGGGGAAGGACAGAAGAAATAATCCTTTCTCTTACTAAAACAATCTGAGTAGTTGTATTCCAGGGGGACTGCATATGGCAAAGACATCACTAGCTAAAGGATGCTGTGCAATTCTCAAATATCCCTCCCCCCTCCTGAAAACTCTGCTATAGTTTAAAAGGACTTACAGGTTGTACATTCAAAACTCCCCCAAAAAAGCTGGGCTTGTATCTCATTCATTTCCAGGACTAATTTACAACCACTGACACTCACCTACTCCATGACCACACATGCCAGATGCAACTAACTGGTCAGTTTGTATCTGACATACAGGTTTGCAGGTGAGGCAAATATCGCATATCACTGTGCTACAACAGGTTTGCAGCCCCAAGATCAAAAAAATGCCACTATAAGGTGTACTTCTTAACCCAAGTTTAGCATTGCAAGCCTTCTCCATGCTGTGATCTCCTTTCCCTCACCTACCATATAACCTGTCGGAAGCAAAACCATTTCAGGGTGCACAATTAATGGGGACATCTATGTCCTAAATGTGGGCTACTTCCCAAAATCTTGGGAGATCTTCCTTCCACTGGCTATGGTGGTTTTAAACATAAGTGAGAGAAGATAAGCATGTAACTTCCTGATTTAATTACGTGGCCCAAGCTATATGCTACCTCCGACCCTGCTGCATACCTGGGCTGTCTTCTCTACCTTGTTGAGACACCTCCAGAAACACTATTTGGCTACTTACTCTTTCCTGTGTTAGAAATCTTCCCGCTACCCACCATCTGCTGTTATCCATCTGCCCTTTCTTCTCTCCTCCCATTCCAATCACACACTTCTTGTTATTTTTCCTTCCAGAAAGTAAATGTAAAACTACTTCCAAGGCCTACCCTGTTACATATGGCAAAGTCTCACAGGACAGTTAAATTCAGCTCACTGGAGAAAGTTCTGGGTAATGGTTATCTACAAAGCTTTTCTAGTGATTCAGATACGCTTATAGGGTATGAGGTCTCAACATTTCATTCACTGAGAACACAGAACACAACTCAGACCTCTAAGAGCTCAGACACAACACTAATCAAAAACTGAAGGCTTTTACATACTGCCTGCATAAAAGTAGCTGATACTAAATTAAAGATATTTCCACACAGATAATGAAGGCTACATGCGTAGAAATAAAATTTGCATGATAGCATCCAAGAGAAAACTATTGAGGATCATTCTAAAATATGTGTGTATATTAAGAAGTGCTATTACCACAATTAATTAGGTTCTTTTTGCATATTTATTCATGTATTAGTTGAAAAGCATAGTAGTAAGCTTAAGGAAAGATGGAGAATTTAATTAGTAATACTGGAAAATCAACATTGTTTGAAACTAATTTTTCTAAAATTAATGAGTATGTGCCTCCCCCTCACCCACATCCTTACATATCACTGCATGGAAACTTATGATCGACACCTCACACATCATGACACTTACATGACAGGGGGCTAGGTGCATGCAGAATTTAAGATAAGCAGAGCTAGAAATGCTGCAGGGGCAGGGGGGACACACATAAAAAAATGAATCGGTTAACTTGCTGGAGTGGTTAGGAGGCCAACATTAAACAAGCAATGGAGCTTTAAGCTTTAACTGTTTCTAACCAGCCAAAGAAAAGACAACTTAGATCTACAGCTTCATACAGACATGTAAGTGCAACTTCATGAGTACTTTTCTGCAGTAAATGCTACTTGGCAATGGAAACTTCACCTCTCATTTCAGCTCAATCCCCTGAGCAAGTGCTGTGCAATAGTGTCTCCCAAGAGGTATCCCTTCTCCAAAGCTAAGGGAATTTTCCTGTAAGTTCTACATGCAAAGCAAGAGGTCCAAGTGCAACTTCATGAGTACTTTTCTGCAGTAAATGCTACTTGGCAATGGAAACTTCACCTCTCATTTCAGCTCAATCCCCTGAGCAAGTGCTGTGCAATAGTGTCTCCCAAGAGGTATCCCTTCTCCAAAGCTAAGGGAATTTTCCTGTAAGTTCTACATGCAAAGCAAAAGGTCCAACCAAAGGGATAATCAAACGCCAAGATTTTTATCTATGTGGAGGAAGAAAACCCAACATTTCATTTTTAATGTGCATTTCAAGGAGTAATACAACTCACCTTTACATTAAGAACCAAAATTATTCAGAAGTAGCGATTTAATTTAATTCCCTTATCTGACTGTGGAAGCAGAGGCAGTATCATGGTACCTGCCCTATTCATTTAGTGTCTGTTCTTTAATTTCTAATCAAAATGTGAATTTGTTCTACTTAAATGAATTACCAATTTAACAAGCAATATGAACTTACATAAACATTGCATCATCTTAAGAACGTATCTGTTAATTATGTTCTTCTACCTGCCATCTAAGTAACACTAGTCATTCTTCCTACACTGCAGATTTAATCCACAAAGCATGTTTTCCAATGTTTTGCCCAAACCAAGTTAAAAAACAAGGAAAAACAGAGTAGCTTATAATTAAAATGTAACTTGATACAGTAGTTGCAACAGAGTAAAGAACTTACATAACTTGTGATACACCTTTTATTAAGGATAAAAAGCAATGGCTCTGAAAAATAAATGTTTCTTTCCTTAAAAACTATCACTTCAGAGTAGTTTTCATCTAGAGAATATTCCGTCCTAACCAGACATGAATCCCGCGCAATCATGGTACAGTAAAACGTTACATAGTTTTCCTGGTCATTTGAGATAACAAACAGCAAGATCACATTGACCTAAGCTCTAAGTTACACTACTTGCAACAAGATTTAAGGCTGATCAGAATTTTTCATTCTTTAGAAAGCATGGAAGATACTGAAAGCTGAAATTAATACAAGTAGTATCACAACAGCACATGAAGGCCCCAGCTACAGACAGCATTGCTGTTTTACAAAAATCAGCTCTACCACGTTCTGTCTGCTCATACACTAGGGTAAGAAAAAAATGATACACCTTGGTTCAACCCTCCAACTAGGCTAACAGTAGAGAGCTCTAATGAGTTTTGATTCTGACATTGCACATAACAGTGCAATGATGCTAACAGAATAACTTCTGTCAGCATACGCTGTGTAGGGATTGCCGAGGTAGATGAAATGCCAGCACAGCTATAGCAGCAGAGACTGCTGTCCAACTGAGATCCAAGTGTGAACATAAACACAAAGAGGTTATCTGAATTTGACAGTAAACTCGTTCTTAAACCCAGGTACCAATATGTACAGGTACTGACAACTGACAACTACTCTTCAGTAATTTTTTTTTTTTTTTAATTTAGAAAAGGGAATCACTGGCAAACCAGGTGCTAAATGAAACAGGTAATCTGCTTATGAGAACATATGAGTTAATCAATTTCAGCAATGACATGACAAAAATCTGGAAAGGTTCTCAAATACTATAGAATAATCATGAAAACGAAGTCAATGGAGCAGAAGTGTGTTCCTTCTCCTTTCCAGTTGTCTGAAGCCTGACAGACCTTAAGCTAGTCATTATTGAATTGCTTTGAATCAGTTTGTTCCATTTTTGAGTTCTGACTGTGGAAATGAGAAAGCCCTGAGGAAAAAGTTGTGAAATGACCTGTAGTTGGAACTTGTTTTCCTGTTTCAGTTGGCAAATCTGTGTATCTGCTTACCCGCTCCTCTTGAGGCACAATTCCCTGGTGTTAGAAAATTCCTACCTACCTGTGCTGAAGAATCTTTAAAGTGAGTGAGTTTTAATGCATTGGAACCAGTGCTGCACTATTAGGGAAGCTTCACTCTAATCTCATTGCTTAAAAAAACAAAAATCAAGAACAAATTAAAATAATCTCCGACTATCAACAAGCTTTCTCTAGAAGATCCCTGCTGCTTGTCTGGACAATCTAGAATACCTTTAATCACTGAATACAGAAACTGAAGGAAAGCAGTCGGGCAAAACCCATAGGGAGCTTGGGAGGGGGCAGGTGGTGTTGCTAGGCCTTCTCAAGCAGTGCCGAAGTCCTAAACTGCTCCTCAGTTCCACAAGCACCACATGTTCCCTGAATCCCGAGAGCTTGCTGTGCAAAACGAGTGCTCTTACCCATTTTCACTTTCTCAGGAAGGTCGCTTTCTCCTAGAAATCATAATAAAAATCACCCCTTCCATCATTCTCCGCAACCCAGTAGCAAATACTGGTCTATAGTGGAGGGCATAAACTATTCTATTCTTTCAAACTACCGAGGACTTAGCTTAATTAGCAATTAAAAATAAGTAGTACAAAAGACTCCTTTCTCACTGGATATAATGGAGTCACCATTGTTCTCAGATTTTTGGCCATAATGCAAGCAAGCTTGAAATTTGCAACTGGCGTTACAGGAAAACATCCTACCATTCAAAAGCAAAAAAAAACCTGCCACAGGGGAAGAAAATCAACTAATAAAGGAAAATACAACTTAGGATGATAGCATTTTTACTGGCAGGGAATAAATAGATTGCAATATTCCAATTGCAGCTTTCTCGTCATACGGTTTGGAACACATCTACGTTCCCAGATTAACTGAAGACAATCTTCAAGATTAGGCATCACAGTCCTACGCAACCATATCCCATCATATCCCTACCACACACAATCATCTAAGGAATCCTTACACAACCTTCCACAATTCTTCCAACTGTTCCAAATACATCCACCTCGCCTGCAATAGATTTCCATACTACAATACAGCTTTTGCTGTGCTTTCCATTTTTTTTTAACATAACAAATGTCTCCTTTCCAGATTCTATACAACCATTAATACTTTTTTCAAATTATTTATACCAAATAAACTTTTAAAAATGTCTTGTATTGAGACTACTCATAGAAAAAATCCACACCAAGGCAGCAAAGATGGACAGTGTATAACTAATCCCAGAAAACTGTCAAAACAAGAACTTGTAAGTTAACAGAGCCCTTTTAAGGTTGAAAATGAGACCTCATTCTGCTCATTAGTTCACATGGACTCTGATGGTCTCTGTGATCTCATCTTACTTAGTACTTAGACAACAAAAATGAACTCTGCTGTAAGTACAAACACCTCTAAATCCTCCCCACATATACCAGAAGAGGCATTAAAGCCGTTTCAACTATTAATTTCCTCCACATAGTAACTACAGTTAAGAAAGCCCTCCACTGCAAAAACTTAACTTGCTAATTAAATTACGTGTGCTCCTATGCTAAAGGTATATCTGAGGATTTTCATAAAAATGCCAGAAGAGGCTGGCTCAGACATGCGTCTCTCATACCATCTAATGCTTAGAGTTTTGTTTTCATGCACAACATTTTCTTTATTTGTTTCCCTACCTCTTAAGCATGGAATAGAGGAATATGTACTGTTCTGATTCAAAATTAGCTGAACAGTTTCTAACTAGGGATTCTTTTTCAGAAATTATAAAAAGTAAAAGCTATACTCGCCCTTTTCTTTCAATTAAGAGAGGAACAAATAAACACTCATTTCTTCTTAAAAACAAGCAAAAAAAAAAAAAAGATATTCGGTTAAGAAGCAAAAAAGACCTAGGCCTAATCTGTTGATCGTTTTAACAGGTAATACTTGAAATCAGATAGTCTTTCAATGAGTTTTGTAGTCTCCTATCTTTGAAAATTTTTAATGTCTCTCATCTTGGAAAATTCAAAGGCTCTGCCCTTCCAACCATTAAAACCCAGGACAGATTAAAAATACGCAGAAAACAACACATTTCTGCGCACCACACCAAAGACTAAGAATGCATAAAGTTTTAAGAACCATGGTGTGTATAATCTACCTTAGTTACTATATTTGTAACATGCCCAGAAGCTCTATTAAAGTTTACCAACCAATGTACTCAATTTTTGTACTTCTTTATTCTTCCCAATATCATTCCACTTTTTCTTTCCTACCAGAGATTACTTATGACATGCTTTATGATGTTATATAATGGATGGTCTCCATTTGTCTTCTCTTTTCACTTTATCTTACACTCCTTCTACACTTCGTTGCATTAAACTATACCATTACGTTCTCTAGACCAGCATCATTCTCCCTTACACAGGCTTTCAATTCCATACTTTAAACTATTTCTTGCCCTTTTAACATATCCACCTACATCTTCCATACTTGCTCAGCTTTCTTTATCCTTCAAATCCAAAGGCAGCAAAACATGACATGAGAACAGACATACGACAGTCCTTGGCCTTCACTTTCACCTTGAGGAAAGAGCAGAAACAGTAGGTTTCTTTACTCTTCCCCTCCTTGGGGGGTAAGGAGAGAAAAGGGAAGCAGCAGTAGAAGATAAAGAAATAGACAATGCAGCCAACGCTTCTGTTAAAGGAACAGCTTCCTCTACCATGCCTTACTTTTATTTCAAAAATGGGAGAGAGGAGAGGCACTGTTATATGCAGAACTTACAGCATATAACTCTTATTAAGCTTTTTCCCTCAGCATCTTTCCTTCAGAGTCATGTCTGCAATGACATAAAACAGCTTCATAAAAAAGAGTTTTCCTCTATAGTCCTTGTTACATATATTCTGGCACACTCTGCTGCACCATATATGTTCAGATCTGAACCTGTCCTAAGTCTCCTTGTGTCAGACTAACTTCACAAAATACAACGTCTTCCTTCAGAGACAATAATAAAGCTGGGCCACTGCACTCATTCCATCCCTCCTCTCCAAAACGAAATACAATCCTGGCAACTTGTGCTTCCAAAATATATATAATTCCATCCCCCACAAGAAAATAAGGGAGCAAATCTTTCTGCTTCAGCAATAGTTGTATAAATATTCCTTACAGAAACAGCATCACACTAAGCAGGATCCACCCTAGCCTCCCAAATCTCTCTCTCTTAAAGCACCCGTACAGCCTTTTTTGAGTCTGCACAATGAACTGTATTCATAGAATAACAGAATACCAGGTTGGAAGGGACCTCAAGGATCATCTGGTCCAACCTTTCTTGGCAAAAACATGGTCTAGACAAGATGGCCCAGCACCCTGTCCAGCCGACTCTTAAAAGCATCTAATGTTGGGGAATCCAGCACTTCCCTGGGCAGACTATTCCAATGGCTGATTGTTCTCATTGTGAAAAATAGTCCTCTTGTGTCCAGTCGGAATCTCCCCAGGAGTAACTTGTACCCATTGCCCCTCGTCTTCCCCACGTGACTGCTTGTAAAAAAGGAGTCTCCATCTTCATTGTAGCCACCCTTTAACTACTGGAACATGGTGACAAGGTCTCCCCTAAGCCTTCTTTTCTCAAGGCTGAACAAACCCAGTTCTCTCAGCCTTTCCTCATACGGCAGGCTTCCCAGCCCTTTGATCATCTTGGTGGCCCCATCTCTGGACCCTCTCCAGCCTGTCCACATCTTTTTTGCACAGCGGGGACCAAAACTGAACATGGTATTCCAGGTGTGGCCTGACAAGCGCTGACTAGAATGGGATAATGACTTCTTTATCTCTGCTGGTGATGCCCTTCTTGAGGCAACCCAGCATCGTGTTGGCTTGCTTTGCCACAGCAGCACACTGTTGACTCATATTGAGCTTGTTGTCCACCAGGACCCCCAGGTCCCTTTCCACAGAGCTGCTCCCCAGCCAAGAAGATCCCAGCCTGTGCTGCATTCCTGGATGATGTTTTCCCGGGTGCAAGACCTTACCCTTGTCTTTGTTGAACTTCATAAGGTTCTTGTTAGCCCACTCTTCCAGCCTACCCAGGGCTTCCTGCAGGGTGACTCTCCCTTCCGAAGTGTCCACTTCCCCACTCAGTTTGGTATCATCGGCAAACTTCATCAGGGTACACTTGATCCCATCATCCAGATCACTTATGAGGATATTAAACAGCGTTGGGCCCAATATCAATCCCTGGGGGATCCCACTTGTGACAGGCTGCCAGTTTGAAAAGGAGCTATTTACCACCACCCTCGGGGTGCGGCCTGTCAGCCAGTTCCCCTTCCACCGCACAGACCACTTGTCTAGACCGTAACGCATCAGTCTCTCTGGGAGAAGGCTGTGGGAAACCGTACCGAAAGCCTTGGAGAAATCCAGGCAGAGAATGTCCACCGCTCACCCCACATCAACCAAGCAGGTTACTTTGTCGTAGAAGGCAATCAGGTTTGTCAAGTACAATTTGCCCTTGGTGAATCCATGCTGGCTTTTCCCAACCACATGCTTCATTTGACTTGTGATAGCCCCCAGGAGAATTCGTTCCCTAGCTTTCCCGGGGACTGAAGAAAGACTGATGGTCCTATAGTTTCCTGGATCCTCCTTTAAGCCCATCTTGTAGATGGGGGTGACATTAGCCTTCTTCCAGTCTTCTGGGATGTCCCCCGACCTCCACGACTTCTCAAAGATTATGGAGAGCAGCCTCGCAACGACATCAGCCAGCTCTCTCAACACCCTCGGGTGGATTTTGTCAGGGACCATCAATTTGTAGGGATCAAGCTCCTGTAATAGTTCACATACCAACTCTTTCTTCACTGACGGTGGGTCTGTGTGTGCATCAACTTGGATTTTTGTTCCTAAGGCCTGGGGCCCAACAGTGCTGGTAAAGACAGAGGTGAAGAAAGTGTTGAGAACCTCTGCCTTTTCAGCGTTGTTGGTGACTAATTCACCTCTCCCGTTTAACAGCAGGACAGTATTTTCTTTCTGTTTCTGCTTGTTGTTTACGTACCTGAAGAACCCTTTCTTGTAGTCTTTGACACCTCTACCCAATTTTAATTGGAGCTGAGCTTTTGCTTTTCTAACACCATCTCTGCACACCCTGGCAATGCCCTTGTAGTTCTCAATGGGTATTCGTCCGCTTTTCCATCTCTGGTATACTTCTTTTTTGGTTTTGAGCAGACTCAGAAGCTCGCAGTTAAGCCAAGGGGGTCTCTTGCTCCGCCTACTTCCCTTACCTGTCAAGAGGATGAACTGTTTTTGTGCTTCCAGGAGAGTGTTCTTGAAAAACTCCCAGCACTCGCTAGCTCCTTTATCCTCCATGGAATCTTCCCACAGAATCTCTCCCAACTGAGCTCTGAGCAAGCTGAAGTTTGCTCTTCTAAAATCTAAAACCAAATCTAAATACCTTCACTATTGGTTATTTAAAACTAATGAGTTTTCCATTTTTACTAGATTATTTTTGATCTGAATCAGTTCTCCTGCCTGATTCATCACACAGGCCCAAAAATGGTTTCACTAGCACGTATGAGAAGCAACAGAGAGAGAGTACTTAAAATTCTATTACCTAGAGGAAAAATACATAAAACAAAAGCCTAACTTCAATTCATTATTCTACTCTAGATTCTTGTGCAAGTAAGTTTTCAAACCATAAGATAATGAAAACAGTGCTTAAATAAAAAGTTAAAATGGCAACTGCAATGGAAGTAACGTAATACTACCAGAAAAAGAGACCTATTGGCTCTGTTTTAAAAGCCGTTGCACTGGACCTTTTGACTAATGCTGAAAATGATATCCTGAAATTGTTCAGAATTTTTAAATTCTCAAAATGCAAGCAGAAATTTAATGAAAAGCACATCCACAATTCAATCTGCTTTAGACTTTAATAACCAATCTATATTGAGAAGTGAATCAGAATCCTCAAAACGCCACTGTGAGAAAAGGAAATGACTTAAAGCTATTTTAACAAACAACAATTAATTTAACAACTTACCACAAAGGAAATTCGCATGTAGACATATAGTGTTCTGGTTGTAATTCATAACACACTTTTAGTCACTCCCTTTACAAAACTATAAACGAGCTCTTAATTCTGTATCTTAATTAAACAAGCTTCTTCCATGAATGCTACATAGCAAATGCAAGAACCATAGAAGAATCTATTTTGTCAAAACAGCTCTGATGGTAAATCATGCGTCCTCTCACACTCTAAAGCAGAAGTATCTGAGAAAGAATATTCTTCAACTCCCAAACACGCTTAAGGGGCTTTTTGTTCATTAACACAGTTAACACAGTATTTTATTTACATAAGGAATACTATCCTATCATTCTTTAGATACAGAGAATAGTATTCAGCATCAAGAATAATACCTGATCCACTGCAAAATGTTGACAGAGACTCATTTTAAAAATGTACCATCCAACAAATTTTATTAGGTCCACAAGAAAACTATTAAATGGCCCATACTACTTTTGACAGTATCAATAGAACTAGTCTTGAAAACAAGCTTTGAACCAACTAGTCTTGAAACAGGCCAGTCTTGAAAACGGCCATTTCACAAGAGGAATTACAATTACTACAGCTATTTCTTTAATGTGCCTATCTGTAAATCAGAAACATATAATAGAATATTTAATTATTTTCTCTTACAGAACTTCCCTGGTCCAACAAACTCAGATTAGGCTATATCAAACACAGTTCCTCTCTTTCCTCATAACAAAAATGTTCTGTAAGGTACCAAGATTATCCTCTCAGGTACACCCATACAAATCCTGGCAGCCTTCTATAGGGCTCCATACAGGACCACTTAGTTCCATTTTGTCTGTTTTTAACTACAAAGAAGTATTCTGCTAGTGAACAAGATTAATATTGTTAACATTTGTAACAAAGACAGTCAACTGGTCTCTATAATGACACCTGAAGTTTAATGAGCATCACTTCAATTTTTAATTGTGAAGATACATTATTCAAATGTTAAACTTCAAACACCATAGCTGCAGAACCTCACCAAGAAGGGAGATTAAAACAAAAAGTAACTTACATGAGATGTACATGTAAAATACAAGACAGGTGTGAAAATAAAGGACTGGAAGTTGTATACATATACCTATATGCATTCAGAGTGAGCACGATAATGGCTTAGCTTCTGGAATTATCTAAACCCATACTAAAACCTGGCACCTAGCTCAGATACGTGTTCACCTCAGACTCACAGCCCATCTGCTTAATTCATTTCTGCAGAAGCTGATCTAAGCCATTTACAGCAGTAACTAGTTTTTATGCAACTATTTTAGTATTTTCAAACTACAAATACACACATTTCCTCCCTTCTCAGTCTGTTGACAATACTGCAAAATCCCTCCCATTACCCAACAATTGTATCAGTTGAGGACCAAGAACAGTATTTGTTCACTAACCAGAGATCAACCTGAAGTTTAACTCATTAATCTGTAAGGCTGGAAACCAAAGCTTAATTTCTCCACAGAACTTAAGTTTGCCTAATTCCCAGCGATGAAGAACAACAGTCGGCTATGGCATGTAATTCTGGTACTGGAAACTCTTGTGAAAAATGTTAATCAGTATAAAATCACTGTATAGCCGCAAAATTTTCCATGACTCTCCTTAATTTTGTATCATCTTACTAATGTAATGAAAACAAATGGTTCTACATGCACAGAGTTATCCAAGCATGAAAGATCTACTCTTTTCTAAAATGGTATGACAAACATATGGTATAGCTTTTAGATGATGCTTTCAACACTTACTTCAGATGGTATCAACATTTGCAGATAGTCTTACCTCTATAATTATCAAGTCCACTCAACCCACTACAATGAACAAACAGCTATAGAGGCTGGCAAGAGGCAGAGTGCCACGCTTTTCACAAGCAGAAAGCACACCTGAATACTACGTATACACAAAAAAACTTTAGATTGTCTATTTCTTCTTCACATACAGTACACAAGATTAAACGTATAGAAATTTGGAAGCTGGAGTCCACAAGTATCGTGATGCACAAATGAATCACTAGAAAGATTTCAGTGGTTAAACTACTGGAATGGAATTGAAGGAAAACAATTGTGTCCCATCCTTGCCACAGGTCTTCTTCACACTTTCAAAATTTATCAGAAACCCTATTCCTCAGCTGCTAAAATACAGCAATATTTCTCTCTCTTCTTCACCCTGAATTGCTGCCTACCTTGTCTGTTTGATTATTAAGTCATCAGGGCATGAATTATCTTAAGTCTGCATATGTATCACTTAAAGAAATGGACCACTTCAGCCTCCAGACTCAGTACACCAGTACTTAGAAGCTACAATATGTAAAATTTATTCCACAAGAAACATGAAAAGCTACTATAACAAAGAAAAATCTTATATTGTATTCCCTATTAATAGTCTCCTGGTAGCAAACATAAAGCTTACTGAAACGCAATACCAATATGCTAGCTGTCCTGCAATCTTCACTACACTCCTACAAGAGCATGTTGTTTGTAGAGATGAGGTCCATCCTTGCCTTTTCATTAACATATTAAAATGACAACCGTAATGTTTGTAACTTCATTGATTTCCTTGCCTTCGGGAAGTAGTAACAACGCTGCACTTTAAACTTAAGAAACATCCAAAACATTCAAGAATGTATGTTTTGAGCAATAAAAACCACTATTTTAAAGGAATATACCTTGAACACTCGTTTTGAAAGTATCAAAACATGCCAAGTATCTCATATTTAAACAAAAAGTAGTGTGATGTCCATTAAAAAAAAAAAGTTGTTTTTAATACCAGATGAAGTACAAATATTGCAAGCCTATAACTAAGTCTTTAAGTACCAGGATACATAAATATCACATAGACAGTAATTGTAATTTCAAAGTATAAACATGGTACAACCATGAACTATAGAATGTGTCATCCATTACACCTTAATTGGATCCTAAAAAACCCTACCCTATTAACATAAAGCCCAAATTGCATACAGAAAAATACTGATCTTAAAAAATCTATACGTCAGTCCCAACTATCCAATAAACACACTTAACATTTTTACTTCAAATCTTTCCACTTCCAGCCACCTTCAAAAAGGCTAGAAAACCAGTTCCACCCATAACACAATTTACAAAATTTTAACCAACTTCAACTTGTTCCATATTAACAGACAGTACGCTAAATAATAAACAAATAATAAGAAATGCAGGATGTATTTTTAAAAACCATAAAGGAACAGCTCAGATATAAATTTACAGAAATTGGAGAGGCTGCCCACTTCCTGGAATGCTTTACAAATGTCTCATGGTACCAATTCCCAGTTTCTCAATTCCCAGAACTGCCATTATATAAGGCAAACATTATAATTCTTTTTACAGCAGTATTTCTTTGTTTTCATGAAAATAAATCAAGCCAAAACGTTTCCAAAATTATTTAAAAAAACCCTACACTCTACTACACCTAGACTAATCTGCTAAAATGTTTTCCTGCATAATTATTTTTCAAGCAGAGAATATTTAATTATAGATCAGTAGAAAATTAACATTAATGTCAACACTAAAGGGACAAAGTCAATATATACTAATTCACACTGTCCGGAACTATTTTTAAACAAGCAACACCTACAATTGTAAGAAAGATGAAAGAATATTGTCACTGTGCACTTATTCTGTATGCTTAATAAAAGCACAGATAATCACTTTGTTAATTTTGTCAACACATGTGGCCTTTACACAAAGGAAATACCATTTTTAAAATCAGCTGGAAAACAAAAGGACTGCAAAACCACAAGAGAGAACACAGAGACCAAAAACTGGCATATTGCATGGAACGACTTCATCTCTCTTTAAATCGGCTTCAACATCAATACTTTTAAAGGGAAACATGCTTCAAATTTTGTCTACAGGATATGACAAACTGTTTAAACTCAATGAATAGGAATTAACAAGCATCTTGCACCCAATACATTAGACCAGCTACGCCAACCTAAATCTGTATAGAAGCCAAATAATTATAGCTTACGAAATGGAGGTTTGTCACTGAAAGAAAGTCAACTTTGACTAAACACTGGAAGAACCATAAAAAAAAAAAGGAAGGAAGGAAGGAAGAAAGAAAAAGGAAATGCTTTGCAATTCACTTCCAATACAATGGATGTCTTCCCCCTCCCCCCCGATAATACTTAAGCTTCACCTCCTGCGAGAACTGTCTTCCTGGGAGAAAGAGACATCAAGATAACAGCAGGGTTTTTGGTTTTGTTTTGGGGGTTTTTTGCTCCTTCACATTAATGTACTTGTCAACTACAGAAGTGTAACAGCGAGCACTTTCTCCTGTACAAGACTAGCTACATTGGATTTTCAGCATTTCAACCAGTTTGAAAGGTGACCTCTCTTTCAATTTCCCTCTCCTCTCCCCCAAAACCACAGTAGCTGCAAACGATGATTTTCAAGCTCCTTTTCTGCAAAATAAATACAAAATTTTCGGCAACAGAAAATTCTATTCCTCTGTCACATATACTAACAACGTGTATACCATTACAGGAAAGTTTGATTTTTTTTCTGGCTTATCACATATCCAATACATGGAGCAACAACACAATATTCCTGACCTTTAGTCTATATCTTCAATAATTCATAAAACTGTATAGATCTGATGTCTTATCTGCTCTTTTGATTTGCTACACCCAGCAGCAGGACTCAGTTTAGTTCATGATACTACAGCCATACATCCTACAAAGCAAAACTACCAAAAAAGGGGGATTGCAGTCCAGACCTGGAGCATGAATAAAACCCACAAGTATGTTAAAGCTCCAGACACGAAGCTTTCTCCATCCCTGAAAGAGATCCCAAATTTCTCCTTATTAAACTCTGTCAGGGCGTGGCTTCATTAGACCAGAGTTCCCACTGCAAAGGCTTCATGAAATCTCCTGGTTGGCCTGCAAGTGGCTTGAGCCAACGCACTGCCTCCTGCCGAGTGAACCCCAGTAAAAATGAGAGTAGAACCTCCTCGTATTGAGGCACCAAATTTAAGCCCACGACAGAACCCTGCTGCTGCACAAGTACCTCTGTGGATAACAGAGCAGGTCCCTCAACATTTGCAACCCAGGATCTCCCCTCCCCTCCAACAGTCTCCTCAGACACGTACACTGCTCCTACACCTTAACCACAGGTTACCAGGGAACACTGTCAGGTGCTCACAGGAGAGATGCTGCTACAGCCTGCTTTTTTAAAAGGTTCAATAGCGGGTGTACTATTCTCGCATCAAGGGGAGTACCGATACATTTTTGCCTTTGTGAAGGATTCCTCTGGAAACATGACTCAATGGTTTTCCTTACCTGCTATACTGGCACATAAATCTCACATTACTTTATAATGCACTGGCTTGTAGATTCTTAAATCAGTCAGTTAGGATTTCATAATTATGGAGTCTTTGTTAGCTGTTGTTGCTCCATGCACAAAAGGAAAGATTTTGTTACTATCGCTGTAAAACCTATTAATTAAATGCACATATATATGGTCACACTTTCTACAATAAAAATAACTGTTACATGGAATTAAAGTGATTTGCTAGATTAATTACTCTAAACCTTCCCATACTATGTAGACTGTATGAAGCTTCACACACAGAGAAAAGGAATTGTTTAAGTAACAAACATCTTGAAAATAACAACTTCTTATTTATCGACACAAGTAATTGAAACATGTGCACATTCCCTGAAAGTAAAAAGCACAAACAAAACCGAAGCTGGCTCAAGCCAAGAAATTCCTCTCAAGCATCTTTGCACTGAACAGTAACATTTTAATCTTTCTACTTCCTTAACAATCTACCTTTCTCAGAGACAAGTTTGACAAAGAATACGCTTCATGAGTTAGTGTGCAATTCAAAAATGTCCAAAACACTGTCAGAAAACTGAGGTGAAATAGCAAAATATTTGTTTGTTTTTCTTTTTAGTAATCGCTGCATGGATTCACCCATTCATACAGTAGGAGAACATACAATGGTATTTCTAGAAATATACTTCAAAACTATCAAAATGCCCCACAACTTTAGTCATCTCAAACAGACTGTCTGTATACACTAAAACTTTAATCGACTAGTATAAAAAAGAAAATGCATTATATGCAAGAAAGGACTCAAAACTCAACTAATATGCTGAATTGCTGCCTGCATTACTTGATTTTACAGTACACAAAAAACTTAACCTAGGGATGTCATGCGACAGACGATCTATTTACATATGACGCTTTTATTTTCTATCTGGCATCCTTAAGCTCTATCCCATGCATGATTCTCTCTAATATTTCTGATAGCCTCAACAGCATTCACAGAGCAGACATTAATTCTGGTCCACTAACAGTTAACAGACATTATTTAACTGGTCTGACATGTCACTCCCCTACCTTTTTGATTTATCGGAAGAAGTACTTTTATAAATAACTCTGAAAATCAAAAGGAAACCATGAGATTTTTTAAAACATAAGCACAAAGAAAAGTGTACTTGCTTCTCCTTCCATCCATCCCCCCTCCCCCCACGTCCTGACATTGAGCTTTTCCAATCATGCCAGAAATAAATATCCAAACACAAGTAAGGGCCTAGGCTACCGAATTCAACATGCTTTAGGGTTAGGTCTTCAGATCAACCAAGACCAGCAACAGAAAAAAATGCTTCATGTGAAAATATCAGCACACAGCACGGGCACAACAATAGGATGAACAAAGTGTCAAATGCAACGCTACTGACAGAAACAAGTCAGAAAGCAGGAACCAGAAGAACACAGTCTCCTGCATCAACCGTGTGGTATTTTAAAAACAGTTCGGCTTATTCTGTTACCCAAACGTTTTTTTCGCGCTTAGTCTTTAAATACAACCGGCAGACACTCAGCCTTTACACAGCCTTTGTCAATAGCTTACGGATGGGCAGCAGAATGTGCTACAGGTTGATAAGAAGGACACCGGCGCTGCAAACGCCCTGCCTGCAGCAGGAAAGCACCCAGAAAGAACTTGCAATGCGCAGGAGAGTTTCCCTCAACGTTCACCGGGGGCTTCACGCTCCAGGCGACGTGCATATTCGTTCCCGGTGTTTGTTTCGTGTTTACCTCCCCCCCCCCCTTCTCTTTCTCCTCCCTGTCCGGCCATCTTGGGCCGACAGGAGCAGCCATTACTTAACTAAATGACAGGGCCAACAACTTTTCACAGAAACAAACGTCCCTCTCAAAAGACCGGGCAGGCTTCAGCAACCTGCGGGCCGTCCCGCTCCCTGTCAAGCCGCCCGGCGGTGGGGACGGCGGGGGGTCCGGCGGGCGGGACACGGCTCTGGGCGAGGACCTGGCACGCTGGAGGCAGCCGGGCCCGCAGAGTAAACAAGTCACTCGGCGACTGGCTCCGGGAGCCGCGCAGCGCCGCGCCCGCCCCGCCGCGGCCCGGGCCGGGCCCCCCGCTCCCTCCGCCTCCGGGTTGGCTTCCCCCGCGCACACACACACCCCCGCCGCGCCGCGAGGCGCAACCGCCGCCGGCCAGGGCGCGCGCAGCCGCCGGCCCCTGCCGCGCGGGGCGAAAATCACGAGGGAGGGTCCGGGGAGAGGCCAACGTCAGCAGCGCCTCGCGCGCGCCCTCCCCCCCCCTCCACCGCCTCCTCCTCCTCCTCCTCCCCCTCCCTCCCGCCCCCGCGCCCCCTCCCCCGCCCCGCCGCGCCGCTTGGCGTTTGCTCCCGGCCCCGGGCTCCGGCCCCGGCGCGCAGGCACCTTCCCGTCCCGGGGCTGGACGGACACCCGGAAAGTGTCCGGAGCGGAGCCCGCAAGGCCGCGCTCCCTTCGTCCCACACCCGGCCCCGCTCGGCTCCCTCCCGCGCGGGGGGCCGCGCGGACTACGCCGGGGGGAGATGGAGGGGGGAAGGGGCAAAGGCGGCAGCGACGCGTAGGGAGACCGCGGCGGAGGGCGAGGCGGAGCGCCCTGCCGCCTGCGGGGACGTGCGCCCGCGGATGTGGCGGTGCCCCACACGCACGCACACACTCGCGCCCAGATGCACACTCGCACGCACACACTCACCGTGTGGACCCGGGGGACCGGAGGGAGGGGGCGGCTGGGCCGGGCCGGCTCCCTCCCTCCCCTCCCCCCTTCCCCCCCAGCCCCGCTCCACATCCACCCTCGCGCTTACCTTTAACAGCAAGGCCTTCGTTCTGGCGCCATCTTCATGAAGCCTCAGAAATCCGAAGAGTCGGCTGCAGAGGGGAGCGGGCGGGAGGGAGGGGAGAGAGGCACAAGCGTTAGCGAGAGTCAGCCCCCCGCACGGGCAGGCAGGCAGGCTCGCTCCCGGCGGGCAAGGGCAGAGCGCGGCGGCGGCGGCGGGGGCCGGGAGCCCGCAGACGGGCACACACGCACTCCCGAGCGGGGAGCCGCGGGCAGGGGAGGGGGGGGACACGGAGGGAGCGCGGGCCGAGCCGGGACACGGAGGCGGCCGGGGCGGAGTGGGGAGCGGGTACCTGTCGAGGCCGGATAGGGCTTCTCTCTCCTCGGCTGTCAAGCTGGCGAAGTCCTCCTCGCTCTGGCCGCTCGCTTTCCCCGCCGCCATTTTCTTTTCCTCATCACCGAAAGGAGCAGCAGAGGCGGCGGCAGCGGCGAGCGACACTCCGCACGATTTCATGGAAACGCAGCGTAATTAACTCACGATCGCAACCCCCCCCCTGCGCGCCCCCAACACCCCCCAGCGCCGGGCGGGGCGGGGTGCCCGACACACACACACACCACAACTTTTATTACAACAACAACAGCCGGCAGGGAGGGGGAGGGAGGGAGGGAGGGAGGGGAGAGGGAGGGAGGCGGGGGGAAGCCCCGCTGCTCGGAGGAGGAGGGAGGGGGGAGGGAGGGAGGGAGCCCCAGCGCTGGAGACTCGGGGGAGGGGGGGGGGGGAGAGGAGGAGGAGGAGGCGGCGGCTGCGGCGGATGGCGGTGGAGCGGTGTTTACATCGCCGCGGCGCCGCTCGCCCCGGCGGCGAGGGGTGCGCGGAGCCGGGGTGACAGGGGCCCCGCCCGCCCTGCCGCGCGGGGTGTGTTTGCCGCCCGTACAAACTTCCCCAGCAGCTGCCCAAAGTTGTTGTAATTGTGTCACACCGCGAACCCCACGCCGCCACCGTGACCCCCCCTCCCCGCCCGCCCGCCCGGGCCCACGCAGCCAATCGCCGCCTCCGCGGCGCCGCACGTGACCTTTGTTGACTTACGTCAGTCATAGCGCTCTTCCACCGCTGCGCTTCGGCTTGGTTGGCCTTCGGCGCCCGCCTCCCTCGCCGGCCTCAGCCCGTTGGTCGGCGTCTGAGGGAGGGGGCGGGGTTTCGGGGATTCGCGGCTTATGGGAGGTCGGACGGGCTGTCAGTCAGACAAGCTTTTCGATTACCCAGCGCCAGCAGGTTTGACGTGCGCCTTTAAAAACCGGAGGACGCGAAGGCGGGGGAGGGGGGAGTTTTCGGGAGCGGCGGGTCTTGGGGGCGGGCGGAGGAGGGGGGTAGGCTGCGCTCACGGGCGGAGTTGCGTAACGGGGGCTCCGGGCTGGGGGAGTGGACGTTGCTGAGGAAGCGGGCCTCGCGAACGCCTTGTGGGTGGGGGCCGTGCTGCGCCGTGCCGCACTGGCTGGGGGAGAGCCGCGCACGCCCGCCCTGCCCTGGCTTGGGAGCGGGGCGTGGCGCTCTTGGCACAACCGGATAATAATGGCTTCCCCGCGCGGGGAGCAGGGACGGTGCTGGCACGGGCTCCCCGCGCTTGGGCTGCGGGAGGGAGGAGGAGGAGAAGCCGCCGCCCGAGGGGGTGGTTGGGTGGCGGGTGACGCCCGTGCAGAAGGGTGGCGGTAGCCGAAGCCAGGGCAGGCCCCGTGGCGCGGCAGTTGACTCCACCCGCCCTGGGAAGCGGAGGGGGAGGCGCCGAGGCGCCGGTGTCCGCTCGCAGCGGGGCAGGGACTTTCCTGCCAGCCGCGGGGGAGCGGCCGTTGGCCCGCCAACGGACGAGCGCGTGGCAGGGCTGGAGACGTGCTGCGCGCGGGGAGGGGGGGAAGGGAGGGGAGGGGCGCCCGGGGGAAAGCCGCCCCTTCCCGGGAGCCAGTGACAGGTGGAGCGGCGCCCGCCAGCGCGAGCCCCGCGGCCGTCACGTGGCGCGGGGGCGGGGCGGGGCGGGCGCCGCGCGGCGGAGGGGCTCGGGGCAGGCGCCGCGCGAGAGCGCTCTCGCGAGGCCGCGGCGGGCGTGAGGGCGGGGCGGCCGGCTCCTTCGGCCCGGCGTTGCGTTGAGCGGCTCGACTGCGGCCCAGGGGTGCGGAGCGGCGGGCTGGAGGGGGGGCTGGTTCGTAGGAAAGCGCGAAGGACCGCAGTCAGGCTTCCGGGAGCGCCTCACGCGTGAGTAAATCTCTGAATTTCTTTGGGCGCTGGGGGGAAAGGGGCTTTGCGTGCTCTGCTTGCTTCCCCTTCTTTATAAGGCCAAGCCTACCCACAGTCTTCCTTGCGGCTTAAATGTTACCTGGGCATCCTTGGTTTCTTGACCCTTCCCAGCTTACTCAGGAACTCGAGGGTCCTGTTTTCTCTTTACAGTCCCATTAATTTGCCCATACAGCCAAGAAACTGTAGGGTTTTCTCAGCCAGGTTTTTGAAAATCATTACATCTTGCCTCTGCTGTCACGCTTATGAGGAGATCGGCCTTCTGTAGGTGTGTGGTGGCATAGCTCACTGCTCGTTCCCATTTTGCTGAAAATAGATCAGCAACAATCTTCTGTAACATCGTCATATTGCTTCTCCAATGTCTAGCCGAAGCCCCATGACTGGGCAGACTTTTTTTCTGCCAGCTGAATCTCCTCCCCCTCAGAGAGGGGCCTGTTTTATGAATGCCAGACGCTCTAGAGCATCAGTGAAGCTATTAACTGCCTTTGGGAATTAGATTAATAAGGTCAAAGGCCAAACTATGCAAGGGATGTTCAATCACAATGCTGCTGCTTGCTGGTTCTATCCCTTCTTTTTTAATTGCCGCCATCAAATCACGTACTCATGAAATTGAAACATGTTTCTACCTCTGTAGGTGTTACAGCTAACACTTACGTGTCAGTGAGGTTTTCCAAATGGATCCTCAAATGTTTTCTGGTCCTGATGGTGTCTGTAGCTCAGTGCAGAGATGCTAGCAGAAGTGTGCAGGCCTGTGCTGCTTTCCACCATACTGATTGGAGATCTGATTGAGACAAAGTCTTGAATAATGCAAAAGAAGACTCAAATTAGTATGTGCTTGCTCCTCTTAGAAGCAGAATCTTGTCATGTAGCCATGCTTTCTGATGCAAATGCAGTTAGAACAAAAAAGCACCTGAGTTTTTTAAGGTTGCATACCTTTATAAGCAGCAGCCAGTTGGTTAGAGCATTCGTGTAAGAGACAGGCATTTGTGTTTAAAGTGCTTTTGAGATTGGAGTCCAGATAAAAACCAAGTTACTTTTGGTTCTGGGAATGTGCCGTAGTTTATTAATAGTTAAAACAGAGCTATGATCAAACATCTATCTTCATCTGTATTTTACATGGCTTCAGTCACATATTTTCTTTAGGTGCCTAACTCAGGGCCGAGGACTCTACTGATTGGTAGTGCGACAAAAATAAGGTATTTCAGCGCAGATTATTTCTGAGGATCTTGACTATGAGGTCTTATGTTTCCACTTTGCAGTATCCCGAGTGTAAATCAACAGAAAGGATAGTAGACGAAACTATTTCACAGTACAAGGAAGGTAACTTCTAAATTACAAAGCAATTCAGGAGACTTCAGGAAGCATACTTGGTTTCTTGTTATCCTTTCCATTGAACTTCCATGTAGCTGAAGTCACAACACCTGAATTACTCCTCTAGTACTCTCAACACCACTATACCCCCTGCATCCTGCCTATATTGCTTGAATTGAATTTCCAGTTGCTTTTTTTTTTTTTTTTTGGTATTTGAACTACTGATGACTTAAGAGGTGCCATAAAGGCCTATGTATTGTTTCAGCTCTTCAAGATGCATCCAAAGCTCAGCCTCTTTAATAATAGCAAGAAAAGCTTGAAAATGCATACTGAAACTTAACCGCCTGCCCTTGCAAACAGTCATAACAATTTTGGGAGCTAATGTTGATACACTGTCATGGTTTAACCCCACTGGCAACTAAGCACCACGCAGCCACTCGCTTATCCCCCCACGGGATGGGGGAGAGAATCGGAAGGGTAAAAGTGAGAAAACTCATGGGTTGAGATAAAGACAGTTTAATAAGGAAATCAAAAGCCGTGCACGCAAGCAAAGCAGAACAAGGTATTCATTCCCTACTTCCCATCGGCAGGCGGGTGTTCAGCCACCTCCAGGAAAGCAGGGCTCCATCACGCATAACGGTTACTTGGGAAGACAAACGCCATCACTCCTAATGTCCCCCCCCAGCTTTATATGCTGAGCATGATGTCATATGGTATGGAATACCCCTTTGGCCAGTTTGGGTTAGCTGTCCTGGCTATTCTCTGTCCCAGCTTCTTGTGCACCTGGCAGAGCATGGGAAGCTGAAAAGTCCTTGAGTAGTGTAAATGCTACTTAGCAATACTAAAACATCAGTGTGTTATCAACATTCTTCTACTAAATCCAAAACATAGCACTATATCAACTACTAGGAAGAAAATTAACTCTATCCCAGCTGAAACCAGGACATACGCTATCACCTGTATGAAAGAAGAGAGACTGTTTCACACAAGTGTGATGCTGGCCTCCCAATCTGAGTTATGCCTGGAAGCTGACCCCAGAAGGAGTATGTCCGTAAATTCTTAAGAAGAAAGAAGGAAACTTCAGTGTTGTTCTGTACCTATCAAGTATTAGGTAACTCATTTAGTTTTAGCTTAGTTTAAATTCCAAAGTCACCTGTGAGTCTCCAGAACTACTTTGCTATCTTCTGTGTGAAAGTTGTGGACTGATAAAACTCTGGGATTGAACAGTACTCTTTGGATCCCCCCTTCCCATCTGTTTTCATCCCCATTAGTTTTCCATGTAGAGTTTCTTTCTGTATTCCTATACACTGTGTCAAGTGTTGCCGTGTCATGCTGCAAGACTTGCCCCATCTGTTCAGAGACCGAACGCTGTTAGTATGTGTACAGTTGCAGAGTAATTTATGCCAGAGAGAACTCGGAGTTCCAGGTAGGTGTTTGGCATGGTCATTCTCTGCAGCTTGAAATTGAGATGCAAAGTTAATGCACCACTTCTTGAAAAGTAATGTTAGAAACAGCAAAAGTTAATTCTAGACTTCTTATAAATAAATACACATCACCTGACATCTTGTTAAGTTGAAAAGCAACTCCTGAAATCACTGCAAAAAAGTTGATATGGAAGAAAGATTCAGTTTCAACACTGGGATTCAAACTGTCATTTTATTTGATGTCAAAGGTAGTTGTGGTATCTCAAGCATCCAGGTTCATTGGCAAACAGGACAAGCTTAAGCACATATATAGGAACTCAGTCTCAGGAAAATAACCTCCTGAGCATGGAACAGGGGAAGGGTGACCTGGTCCAGATCTCCTTTTTCTTTTTACTCACACATCATATTTTCACACCCAACTCCAGCAATCAAGTGCTTAGCTTGCCATCGTCAATTAAGGGAGGACCTTTTTAGAGATGGTGGTGATCCTACCATTTTTTTATGAACAAGAGTGTGGTAGTCTGTCATGAATGTTCACCACAAATTCACTGTAAATCTGTTGATAGGAAGTCCTGAATGGAGGCTTGTTTGCTACGATAAATACTGTCTAGTGTCAGGAATGCTGGTTCTTGCAAAGCATGAAGCTCCTTGCTGCAAGTCTCCTCAGTGACCAACACATGAGGCCTGATCTCCTTTTTCCTATGCCATGATCTGGGACAAGACAGAGTAGCAGTTCGTTAGAGATCAGAACCTGCAAATTCAGTAGATTTTTCTGGAGAGAATTATACCTTCAAAAAAGACTTGGTCTTCAAAATGGAGAATGTTTTGGGCTGCTTATATGTAAAATATGAGGGAGCAAATGGACTCATAAATATTGAAGTTTTAATGTGTGCATCTCCTTAAAAAAGACAACTGTGGATTTAAACTCAAAAGGGTTACCTGGTGGGGGTATACCACGCTGGTTCATTTTAGCCATACCTAATCTTCTCACAGCTCAGGATGTGGAGTGCCCACATGCGTTCTTTGTACTTGCTTTTGGACTTAAACATTGTGAGAGCTTTTTCTTGAACTCTCCAAATGTTCTGTATGGTATCATACATGAAGAATTTTTTTTTCTAAAGGCAGTTTCTTCAGTGTGTGTCATCTGTAGTCTGCAGGCTGAACTTCCTTATACATCATTCAGCATGGACAAGCTGGTGGAGGAATCACTCCTCCTTGTTTTCCTTTGACGTGGAATGCTTGCTGGACAAGGCAGCTACCACCAACTTACTTTCTCAAAACCACATTCTTTGCTGGACAAATCTGGCTTTATTTTCTGTGTCTCTGTAGCTCTTGCTCTCCAGAAGGGCAGAAGTTCCCTGCAAGGCTTCTGTGGTCATATCAAGTGTATTGAAAAGCCAGACTTGCTCCATGAAGATTTTCTGTGTCACAGTGTGTTTCCATGGACAACTACTATTCTCTTGCTCTCTAACCTCCTCATCAGATCCATTCTCAGATACGTGCTTATTTTCAAGAATAGTGATTAACAGAACCTATTGCTTATTATTCACATATTGGGTGTGACTTCCAGGTCAGGTAGCAAATTTGAATGAGCAATATATCAACCCCTGCTGGATACAATTGAAATCTCATGGTCTTCTGTAGTCCAAGACATACTTGCTAGTCACCTACAGCAAGATTCATCATTTCAGCCCCTGGAAAAACTATGGCGCTTGAAGTCAGGCATATCAGTTCAAATGGATCTTTCATTCCTGCTTTTTGAAGTTCATCGCAGCTGCAAGCTATGAGCTGCTAGGGAAGTGAGGGTAACGGTCACCTCCTTACAGTGTCACACAGGAGTATGAAGCAGCTCAGGATGCACATGTGATCTCTACTGACATTGCTGTTTAAAAAAAAAAAGTTTTCCGGGTGTGGAGTCAACATTATGCTTTTAATAGCTCAGAAGACCTCTAACTGTAAGGCAAATCCTCTTGCAGTAGCCCAGGAGAAACGTAACAAGACAATCTTGGATTTGTGTGGCAAGGTATACATACTGAAAAAAACAGAAAAGAAAAAAGCAAGCTAACTGAAAGAACCCACAGGATGCCATTTTGTGTCTTACAAAATATAAATCTAACATTGTGTTATTGTCACCTTGCCAGATTTTAGTCAAGCTGCCTGAAATATGTGACTATTGGGCATATAAGGGAAAGCAGCATAAACTAATACAACCTGACAATAGGTGGTTAGTCAGGGAGAAAGTAGCCCCTTTGTTTAACCTTCCATATTCATTAACAGGGTTTCTTTCTGCATCTTTTTCTTGCTGCTCTTTTCTTCATTTACTCCAAGGTAAAAGCAGAAAAGCTTATATTACTAAATTGCGTTGTTCTTGTAATTGGGAACAAAAAAAACCTGCAGTACTTCATTTTTGTATTTTAGCAGTAGCTCCCATATTGTCCAGGAGTTCATAATAAAATAATCCGCAATTTGCATGTTCCCTGTACTACCCTCATCAAAGTTCTGACGAGTGTTGTGCGATGATCCATGTTACGTTTTGACAGTGGATGGTGGTCAAGAAAGTAGGGGAAACTGATCTAAAACCCCAGGGTTGGGGTTTTTTCTCCAAAACGCACAGAGAAGTCAAATGCTTTTGCTAGCTATAAGAAAAAACAATACATGTGCAGAAGTAATTATTGAAACTAGAAAGTGTTTGAAAAAATGTCTTTCTGATACTCTTTATCACTATGTTGATGAACGAATTGCTCTTCAGTGTCAGAAATACCTTACTAACTTTGAGTGGTGAGGGGAGCAAAAGTGAGCTAATCTATGAAATGCATTATTATCATGAAGATATTTTTTCTTTATTAAAGTGTTAGAAAACTAGTAATTACTAAATGCTTTAGTTATAGACCTTACTTAGTATCATTCTGTCTTGCTTGAATCACATAGTCATTTTTGCCCCTTGCCCTCTCCTCCCCTTGGTCAGCTTGATTTTAAAACCTGGATTGTATCTGAAAGGCTTAATGCTTGAGTTCATCTGGAATTTAAGTGGTAATTCATAGTCATAAGAAGTACACACAGTTATCAGTTAAGCAGTAATATCCGTCACTGTGCAGTGTGTCAGCAGAAATCATAAAATTTCCCTTGAGTAATAGAAACTTCAAAGGAATTGTTACTTATTTAAAAATAATAAACAACATGTCAACAATTCAATCTAAACATGGGAAACCATGAATTTGTATGCATAACCTTAACTGTATTTTGAGCTGTTTCGTGAAGTTCAGAAATCAGTTTTTTTGGATAATCTGTAGATTTTCTGTGTAAGAGGGACTAGTTCTCTGCATGCTAGCATGAACATACTTACCTGTTTGCGTAAGTTCTACCAGTAGAAGAAGTGACTGTTAGAACACTGTATCCCATTTTTTTGCATTCTGTAGGTCTCTAATATTATACTAACTGACAATTTCTGAGAAATAGTCAGAGAAATAAATAATATGGAAAATTAAACTTGTTCAGGAAGTGGTTCCTTTGCAATGCTTCTGTTAGTAGACTTTTTTTTTTTTAATCACGCCCGTTCCTTCCCCCCCCCACTTCCGGCAGTTTTGGCTGTGTCCGTTGGTGTGTATTCCAAACACGGGCATGCTTTCATTTATCTTAATAGCTTCAGAAGGTAAGTAGGTAAGTGTCCGCTCTCCCACTAGGAACTGGATGTGGCAGTTTGTGACATACCACCTTCCAAAAAAGTCACCCGTTTGACAGAAGATGATCATGAACAAGTATCTCTGCTCTTCAAAAACAGTGCAAAGAAAGTGAGATTTCTTGCCTTTGTGACTATGCAGGAATTTAATTCAACTTGTTGAGGAGTTGATAATAAAATCAATGTTGAGGAGTTGATAATAAAAATACTGTGTTTATATTACTTGTCTTCATGTTCAGATTGACAATTGTAACTCCCCTGTAGCTTTATAGAATTTGGCAAATGTTGTCAAGGAGGGGAAAAAAAAGCAGCTTTGTGTTTCTATGGCTAGGTATTTATATATGTATTGACTTAGTATAAGATGCCAGGCTAATACCTTTGTAGCCTGCTGGTTTTCTGGCTTGTAAGTAGAAACAAGTAAATAACATTTCTAAAACAGCTCTGAAGCAAAGTTAAGATTTTTCATGTACACATTTGAAAGGAGCTGTTCATGATGCTCAGTAAACTAGATGAATGGGTATCTTGTTTACTTTTGTAAATCCTGGAACAGAATGCAATATTATCCAAGATACATTATTATCTGATATTTTTGGTTTTCTCCTAAAGCAGAGGATGTCACATGTTCTTACTGGATTTAATTTAGTGCTTTATAGACAAATCTTTTCAAGAAAGTATCTGAGAGCTATTTATTTTAAAAGCCTCAACTGTTGTGTATGTTGCTTTTTGTTAACATTCTTGTGGATGTCTAAAATGATAAAACCTTCAATAATCAATCTGAAAAACTATTTTCGTTGTAGTCTCTGAGTCTTTCCTATCCCATTTTCTACTACGTCTGCGTATGCAGCAACTTTTAAAATCTGGTAATTTGCATAAGTAATGGTATATATTAAATCTTATAATCATGTACAGATGAAAGTTTTAAAGGTGCAAATAGCAGAAGGGGCTCTGTGATACTGGGTATGTCTTGTCCAGAGCAAAGGCAGTGGCTCAAGAAGCTCCATTGTACAATTATTAGACACAGACAATGACAATTCTCCATCCTTGTCTAAATACCATTCAGGATTCCCTTAGAGCAATTGGTGAGTCAGGGGCCATTTCAAATAAAATAAAACATGATGCTTAATTTTGAAGACTATTGCTGTAGGGCATGCAACTCTCTATTTCTTCTCTTATATTTTAGAATTTTATCAAAATAAGGTGGCATCCCATCAATTTGATGTATAGGACTGTCGTGGTTTAACCCCAGCCAGCAAAAATAAACGCCACGCAGCCGCTCGATCACCCCCCCCCCCCGGTGGGATGGGGGAGAGAATTGGGAGGGCACAAGTAGGAAAGCTCCCGGGTTGAGATAAAAACAGTTTAATAATTGAAATAAAACTAAGTAGAACAGTAATAATAACAATGAGAACAACAACAATAACAGAATACACAAAGCAGGCAATGCACAACACAACCGCTCACCGACCGCCGACCGCGTATCACGAACGGGGGGCGAGCCCCCACACACACCTGGTTTTTATACTGAGCATGATGTCACATGGTATAGAATACCCCATTGGCCAGCTGGGTCCACCACCCCGGCTGTGCTCCCCCCTCCCGGTGCAAGCATCACCCAGCAACAGCCAAAGCATCAATGGGCCATCAACGCTCCTTTCACACCGAACCCAAAACACAGCACACCCCCCAAGCTACTGGGAAGAAAGTTAACCCTGTCCCAGCTGGAACCAGGACAATATCCACCCCTTATTCTATACCATCTACATCATGCCCAGGTCTCACATTTTCCCATACATTCCAATTAGTCACCTCTACTTTTCCCTGCCTTTTCATACATACACACACAGAGATATCATTCCCTTAGTCCATGGGCCATCCCTCTAAAACGTCCGTTGAGTTCATTCAGTCCATGACTTCGGGTTCCACCTGTCATAACAGTCTTGCAGGGCAGGAGAGATGGTGTGTGGTGTTGGGCTCTTGCATGCAGAGGCCAGTTCTGGGCGCTCGTCCGGTTCCATCATTGTTGCACCTTGCTTAGTTTCATTGGCGTTCATCCTAAATTAATCTGGGTGATTCTTACTGTAATACTGTTAATATGGCATATGGTAACCATAAAAGTGATGACATACAGTGCTATGTAATAACTAACATCGTACAATTCAGTTCATTGGCTATTTTCACCCAAAATTAAATCCCCCTGAGGTACACACCGGACTTCCCCATCCTTTCTCATCACCCACCAAGTGCACCCAGGTCCCTGAGCAAAAGCAATCCCACGGATGGGTTTTCCCTTGCCAGAGGCAGGAGCAACCCAGACCGTCTTCCCCAGCATATTTCTCATATGCACGACAGGGACTTTATCCCCCTCTACAGCACGTAAGGGTTTGGATTGGGCAGGGCCAGCTCGAGTGACAGATCCCCTAGTGTTGACTAACCAGGTGGCCTTTGCTAAATGTGTGTCCCAATGCTTGAATGTCCCACCGCCCATTGCCCTCAGTGTTGTCTTTAACAGCCCGTTGTATCGTTCAATTTTTCCGGAGGCTGGTGCATGGTAGGGGATGTGATATACCCACTCAATGCCGTGCTCTTTAGCCCAGGTGTCTATGAGGGCGTTTCGGAAGTGAGTCCCGTTGTCTGACTCAATTCTTTCTGGGGTGCCATGTCGCCATAGGACTTGTTTTTCAAGGCCCAGGATGGTGTTCCGGGCGGTGGCATGGGGCACAGGGTATGTTTCCAGCCATCCTGTGGTTACTTCCACCATGGTGAGCACATAGCGCTTGCCCTGTCGGGTTTGTGGGAGCGTGATATAATCAATCTGCCAAGCCTCCCCATATTTATACTTCAACCATCGTCCTCCATACCAAAGAGGCTTTACTCGCTTGGCTTGCTTGATTGCAGCGCATGTTTCACATTCGTGGATAACCTGTGCAATAGTGTCCATGGTTAAGTCCACCCCTCGATCACGAGCCCATCTATATGTTGCATCTCTCCCTTTGTGGCCTGAAGTGTCATGGGCCCACCGAGCTATAAATAATTCACCTTTATGTTGCCAGTCCAGATCTACCTGAGCTACTTCGATCTTGGCAGCCTGATCCACCTGCTGGTTGTTTTGGTGCTCTTCACTGGCCCAACTCTTGGGTACGTGAGCATCTACATGACATACTTTTACAGTCAGGTTCTCTACCCGGGCAGCAATATCTTGCCACAATGCGGCAGCCCAGATGGGTTTACCTCTGCGCTGCCAGTTGTTCTGCTTCCACTGCTGCAACCATCCCCACAGGGCATTTGCCACCATCCATGAGTCAGTATAGAGATAAAGTACTGGCCATCCTTCTCGTTCGGCAATGCCCAAGGCCAGCTGGATGGCTTTCACCTCTGCAAACTGACTCGATTCACCTTCTCCTTCAGCAGTTTCTGCAACTTGGCGTATAGGACTCCATACCGCAGCCTTCCATCTCCGATGTTTTCCCACAAGGCGACAGGACCCATCCGTGAACAGGGCATATTGCTTCTCGTTTTCTGGTAGTTTGTTATATGGTGGGGCCTCTTCAGCACGCGTCACCTCCTCCTCTGGGGATATTCCAAAATCTTTGCCTTCTGGCCAGTTCGTGATCACCTCCAAGATTCCTGGGCAACTGGGGTTTCCTATTCGGGCCCGTTGTGTGATCAGTGCGACCCACTTACTCCACGTAGCATCAGTTGCATGATGTGTAGAGGGGACGCTCCCTTTGAACATCCAGCCCAGCACCGGCAGTCGGGGTGCCAGGAGGAGCTGCGCTTCAGTGCCAACCACTTCCGAAGCAGCTTGAACCCCTTCATATGCTGCCAATATCTCCTTCTCAGTTGGAGTGTAGCGGGCCTCGGATCCTCTGTATCCCCGACTCCAGAACCCTAAGGGTCGACCTCGAGTCTCCCCTGGTGCTTTCTGCCAGAGGCTCCAGGTAGGACCATTCTCCCCGGCTGCGGTGTAGAGCACATTCTTCACATCTTGTCCTGCCCGGACTGGCCCAAGGGCTACTGCCTGAACTATCTCCTGTTTAATTTGCTCAAATACTTGTCGTTGCTCAGGGCCCCATTTGAAGTCGTTCTTCTTCCTGGTCACGTGATAGAGAGGGCTTACGATCTGACTGTAATTTGGAATATGCATTCTCCAAAAGCCCACAACGCCTAAGAAAGCTTGCGTTTCCTTTTTGTTAGTTGGTGGAAACATGGCTGTTATTTTGTTGATCACATCTGTTGGGATCTGACGACGTCCATCTTGCCATTTTATTCCTAAAAACTGGATCTCCTGTGCAGGTCCCTTGACCTTACTTCGTTTTATTGCAAAGCTGGCCTTCAGAAGGATTTGGACTATTCTCTCCCCTTTCTTGAAAACTTCCTCTGCTGTGTTGCCCCACACGATGATGTCATCAATGTATTGCAGGTGGTCTGGAGCCTCACCCTGTTCCAGTGCGGTGTGGATCAGTCCATGGCAAATGGTAGGGCTGTGTTTCCACCCCTGGGGCAGTCGGTTCCAGGTGTACTGGACGCCCCTCCAAGTGAAAGCAAACCGTGGCCTGCACTGTGCTGCCAAAGGGATGGAGAAGAAGGCATTAGCAATGTCAATTGTGGCGTACCACTTGGCTGCCTTTGACTCCAGTTCGTATTGAAGTTCCAGCATGTCCGGCACAGCAGCACTCAGTGGTGGCGTCACTTCGTTCAGGCCACGGTAGTCTACTGTTAGCCTCCACTCTCCATTGGACTTTCGCACTGGCCATATGGGACTGTTAAAGGGTGAGCGAGTCTTGCTGATCACTCCTTGGCTCTCCAGTCGACGAATCAGCTCATGGATGGGGATCAGGGAGTCTTGGTTGGTGCGGTATTGCCGCCGGTGCACTGTTGTGGTAGCGATCGGCACCTGTTGTTCTTGGACCTTTAACAACCCCACAACAGAAGGATCCTCTGAGAGACCGGGCAAGGTGGACAGCTGTTTAATTTCCTCTGTCTCCAGGGCAGCTATACCAAAAGCCCACCGATACCCTTTTGGGTCCTTGAAATACCCTCTCCTTAGGTAGTCTATGCCAAGGATGCACGGAGCTTCTGGGCCAGTCACAATGGGGTGCTTCTGCCACTCCTTCCCGGTTAGACTTACTTCCGCCTCCAACACAGTTAACTCTTGGGATCCCCCTGTCACTCCAGAAATACAAATGGGTTCTGCCCCTTTATAGCCTGATGGCATCAGGGTACACTGTGCACCGGTGTCTACGAGAGCCTTATATTCTTGTGGCTCTGATGTGCCAGGCCATCGAATCCACACAGTCCAGTAAACCCGGTTGTCCCTTTCCTCCACCTGGCTGGAGGCAGGGCCCCTCTAGTCCTGGTCATCATATTCGCTATCTACTTCTTGTAAGTATGAGTCAGAAGTCCCTTTGTTAAGGTCGGAAGTGGAATCAGCCCTTCTACTCTGTCTGGGGAACTCACTGGAGACTGGAGCAGCAGTTTTCCTGGAAGAACCCCCTTTTGTGGTTGTTTTCCCTTGCAACTCATGTACCCGTGCCTGTAGGACTGAGGTAGGTTTTCCATCCCACTTCCTCATGTCCTCTCCGTGGTCACGCAGGTAAAACCACAGGGTGCCCCGGGGTGTGTACCCACGATGTCTCCTCTCTTGAGCAGAGGGACGTTTGCTCCTAATGGCTGAGACGCTGGCCCGTGCAGGGGGGGAGCAGGACATATCCTCTTTGATTTGCTGGATCTCCTGAGACAGTTTCTCCACAGCAGAGACACAGGCTCGTAGGGAGGAAGAGAGACTTTCTTCATATTGCCGGAGTTGGCCAGCCAGTTCATCCACTGTTTGTTCCTCTCCATCTCTCCAGGTCATTACTGCCAATGAGTTTGCATGTGACGCTGGTGCGCTCCGTACAAACTTCCGCCACATGGGTCGGGTGCATTTGACCTCATCTGGGTCTTTGGATAACTGCTCGTTGCTCAGGTCATCATAAATCACTTCCAGCACGGCTAATTCCCTCAGGTACTGGATACCTCTCTCCATGGTGGTCCACTTGCCTGGGTGGCATGTAACATCTTCCTTGAAGGGATACCTTTCCTTCACACCTGACAGGAGTTGCCTCCAGAGGCTGAGGACTTGTGCCCCTTGTCCAATTGCTTTGTCAATGCCCCCTTCCCTAGAAAGGGATCCCAGCTGCTTGGCTTCCCTACCCTCTAATTCCAGGCTACTGGCCCCGTTATCCCAGCATCGGAGCGGCCAGGTGACAATGTGCTCGCCTGGACGACAGCTGAAGTCTTTTCGCATATCTCGCAGCTCACCCAGAGATAGGGATCGGGTGGTCACCATCTCATTTACGGGTTCTGCCTCCTTCTCCTCCTGTTCCCGTGATGGCCCTGGTTCATCTTCATCCCTTACTAGACGAGCTGATTTTCTTGTGCATTTTCTTTTTTGTATGGGGGCGACTGATACCGGCATGGGTTGGTTCTCTGTTGCAGGGGGCGGAGTAGCTGCCGTGCCTGCCCTGGGGGGTGAGGGAGCTGCTGTGCTTGCCGTGGGGGGTGGGGTAGCCGCAGGGCCTGTTGCTTTGTCATCAGCTGCAGAGACGTTTCCTTCCCCTTGGGGGTTCTGAGTGGTGTTAAATAGGGCTCGGTAGGCGTGGGCCAGGCCCCAGCACATTGTAGTAATTTGCGTCTCCCTGGAATGGCCAGGGTGACAGCATACTTCTTCCAAATATTCTACTAATTTTTCAGGGTTCTTCACTTGTTCAGGGGTAAAGTTCCAGAACACTGGGGGTGCCCATCACCCTAGGCATTTGCCCATGCTATCCCACTCACCCTGCCACTCATAACTATCCAGCCTTGGGGCAGATCTCTGGATGACGTTCTTAAATCGCTTACTAACCTTGGATAAAACCGCAACAATATTCCCAAGGAGTACCAAGAGATGTATCTTAACTACCCAGGGATGTTCAAGGTACTGGCAAGTTATTTTAACAAAGGAGATGAAGGTAGTGAGGGTGCCATTCTCTATTTCCTCCATAAAAAATCTCTCGGAGGAAAAGGTATAATTGCTAATGGTCTCCATGAGGTGGTACCCGAAATGCAGAAACGGCTTCATTACGAATCCCAAATACTAAATAACCCCCAATGCCAGCGTTTTAGTAACAAATCTCCCAGGCAAAACATCATTAATCACGGCAGAGCACAACAGACTACAAAACCCAACTCCAATTTTTAACAGGTACAGTAAAAACAAGAGCATGGTGTAGAACAAACGAATATGTTACCAGATATAAAATTCCTTAATATGTTCTAAATAATCTGTCGTTATCTCAACCCTTCGTGCCCCACGTTGGGCGCCAAAAAGGACTGTCGTGGTTTAACCCCAGCCAGCAAAAATAAACGCCACGCAGCCGCTCGATCACCCCCCCCCCCGGGTGGGATGGGGGAGAGAATTGGGAGGGCACAAGTAGGAAAGCTCCCGGGTTGAGATAAAAACAGTTTAATAACTGAAATAAAACTAAGTAGAACAGTAATAATAACAGTGAGAACAACAACAATAACAGAATACACAAAGCAGGCAATGCACAACAGAACCGCTCACCGACCACCGACCGCGTGTCACGAACGGGGGGCGAGCCCCCCCACACACCTGGTTTTTATACTGAGCATGATGTCACACGGTATAGAATACCCCATTGGCCAGCTGGGTCCACCACCCCGGCTGTGCTCCCCCCTCCCGGTGCAAGCATCACCCAGCAACAGCCAAAGCATCAATGGGCCATCAACGCTCCTTTCACACCGAACCCAAAACACAGCACACCCCCCAGGCTACTGGGAAGAAAGTTAACCCTGTCCCAGCTGGAACCAGGACAAGGACTCAATGAATAAGGAACAGGGTTGTACCCAAAGCGTGTAAACTTGTTCATCATGTGTGACTGGAAGATAAATAATAAAGAGACAAATGCTATACTAAAACACCAAACTGAAATTTGAAATTTTTTTTTCATAAAATTGCTACTATCAAGAGGTGGATTGTATTTAGAAGCTCTCTAGTGGTTTGCGCTCCACTGTGTCTTCTGCAGTAAGAGCTGGATCAGGCTGCTATCAAGCTGAGAACATCAGGAGGGCATGAGGAAGACAAGTAGTTTCTACATTAAGCTTGACGTTCATAAAACCAAAAGCTAACCCTGCCTTTAAGTATACATTTTCCCTTGCTTCCCCCACCCATCAGCTGTGTTTCACTTGAGAACCTGTGAAACAGGAAATTGCTAGTTTAGGAATGGTTCGGAGAATTTCCCATCTTAAAATTTCTCAAGGTATGATTTGGTCTCTGAATGTTTGCAGTTGTGTATTTGTTTGTGTAAATATATTCAGTACTTCTAAAGTCAGTTTGTGAGCAGTTCTTCTGTAGTAAAATTTTTTTTTTTTTTTTGGTCTGTAAATGAGTCCTGTGGTGGTTTACTCTTGTGAGGAAGGTTAAGCATAGTGTTTCTTTCCATGGATATTTAGTCCCAAACTGAAAGACAAGTGAGAGGAAGGAAATTGCCATTGGTCTCAATGGGAGATTAGCCCCTTGAGAAAGGGGGCAGCAAAGGGCAGCTTCATTAAGAATGGGCAGTATTTTCCAAAGCTTTTTTATGTTCATATCGGTTCTTTTCCTACCAGTGGTGGATACACAGAATTTTACTGTAAGTTGTGGATTTAAATCTTCATACAACCGATCAATGTTTGTCCAGTGGCTTCTGGAAAGTCCCTTTAATATTCCTCCACCAATTTTTTAAAAAAAAAAAAAAACCTGCTTCTCCTATTGAACTCGCATGCGTACATGTAAGCATCCAAGTTTACCACTTTACTAGAGTCTCAATAGCATGAAAATATCAATGCAATTGGCACTATTTTAAAGACATCACAGTTTTGTAAGTATGTGGATACATTTATTCTTTTCTTCTCAAGGGTAGTTATATAAAAATGACTGGGGCATAATCTTAAGAAATTTACATTAGTCCTGCTCAGGTTATAGTTGTTCCCTGTACAAACAGGAGGACAAATGTTCTATTATAAAATTTAAATACTGTTGTTGCCAATCATGTCATTGCTTCTTTTTTTAATAAATGATCAGTTTTGCTTTTATTACACGTCCCTTCAATGCAGGCAGATTGACGTTCTGCTCAACACTTGGCAGGATCGAGTCCCATGGCAAAGTTTGAATGCTTATCAGAACCCCCTTTATTCAGGAAATATTGGGCAAGAAACAGGTTTTGTTGCAAATTCAGTGTTGTTCCTGATTTCTGTAACATGAGTCCATGCTAAAGGAGACATCCTGTACTGTTTATGCTTCTATTCTCTCTGAAAACATAATTGAATGCAGTATGCATCATTAGTGAAGAGCAACTCTTACCTGTCTGCTGTTAAGCCTGTTTTATGAATCAGCTGATTTTTTTCAAGTATATTTCTATTTAGAGTTATTAATTTTGCAGTGGAAATGCTAACTGTCAGTGGCCTGCAAAAAATACAGGGAAAATAGGAGCAGGATAATCACAGTTTCTGTCTCCCAGTTGGAGGGGTTTGGTTTCGAATACTGCCGTGCGTGTGGGTGGTTTGGCAGCGTGCAAGAGATGGAGATCATGGCAGCAGCTGGGGAGTCACGAACAAGCAGGTGAGGAGAGGAGAGCGCCAAGTGCACGAGGCGGATTTGGCCACTGGTTGAATAGAGTCGAGAATTCTTGACTAGTCACTTACTCCAACTCTTCTTTCTGTTGCTGTCATAGTTTTCCACTAGTTGTGTAAAACATGAATGTTCTGTTAAAATTACAAGGTGTCTGGCAAAAAGCAGATGAAATGATCAGATGGTTTATTTTTTGTTTAGGGTTTTGTTTCCTCAGTCTTAGTCAAGCCAATGCCTGTGACAGCACTTTGTCACAAATTACACAGCTGTGTAACCAACATGAAGGTGCCTCAGAACGTGGTCGTGTGACATTTATTCCTTAGCAGCAACCCCTGCCTCTGAAGGTCCCTTCCCAGTCACTGTTACCAACCCTGCCACCCCTGCGCTGCAGTTTGCCCCAGCCGTCCCTCAGCGATACTGATTTAACTGTTTGCAATGCCATGCTGGAAATTGAGGCAAAGTCACTGAAGTAACCTCAGTTAAAAAAACCAAACAAACCAAGAAGCACCTCCCCCCCATCCTGCCCCCTCCCCCCCAAAAAAAAATAACCAACAATAACAAAAAACCAAACTTCCAGAGGGAGGTGAAAGCCACTTCCAGACAACTTACGGTAATTATTCACATGCAATGCAGTATGTAGCACACTGAAAAATATTTAAGAATAAAATCATTTTAATATGAAATTAAATGCCAGAACAGATGATACAGTGATTGTATTATTGGGTAGCATACTGAATTCAATTAAAACTTGTCTTGTTAATAAATCTTAAATCATTGCTGGCTGCTGCTGTGAAGAATCCTAAGATTCTTTTGTAAGGAGATCCAGCCTTTTTGTAACAGTGCCTCAGGAGCTGGTTGACTGATGCATAACACAGAAAGATGATTGCATCTTGTGATGTTGACTGGAGATCGCTATCACAGGAATAAAAACCAAGCTAAAAATTACAAAAACCTGGCACCTCTAAAAGCTTATGAGCCATAGAAATGACCTACTACTAACTCCTTACTACCTCTAAGTAATTGTTAATTTGATTGCCAGTTAGATTTTAAGTTGGAAGAGTTGGACAAATTGCTGTTGGTCTTTATCATGAGCCCTCTTTTTATGCTGTTCCTGTACTGATGCAGCAGCTGTTGCTGGGAATCAAAACTCCTGATCCACACACAAGGAGGAGTAACTCTTTTTTCAAGATAACTTTTGAATGCTATGTTACCTGTGCATGCATCTCTGTCCTAATGGAGCATGGTCAAAAAGGAACACGATTCTGCACGGTTGGCAAGGCTAAAAATGAAACAGCATCTACCAAATGATGCAATTGATAGATTATGTGGGAAAATAACCCACACTCTTATTTCATTCTAAAGAAAACTCTTTCCAGGGTTTTCTCATTTGATTACTGTTCATATACTTCTTCTTTTAAAATGTGGGATGTTTTACAAATCATGTCATTATTTACAGAAACTTTCAGGAAAGAACTTGTGTCTTACATATTAATTCTTAAGTTCAGAAATATAAAGATTATCTTCTTGAACTAATCAGTCCCTCTTAAGCCCAGCTTTGAAATGTTTCCATTATGCTTATTCAGAAGTGTAGGAATCACAGCTAAGATGGCAATTCAGGAAGTGTTTAAAGTAACGATAAATAAACAATAAATACCATAAGGGTTAAAGATTAAAAATTAAACTTTTAACTACTATCTGCTTGTTTTGCAGCCTTAATACATGGGCTATGATTCTTGCTCTACATTAACATTCAGAAAGTTTTTCACCATGAACATGTAATTGTTTGTATTAGAAGCTTAACTGTTGTATGCGAAATTAGAATCATGCCTATGGGTATTTAAAATGGAAGAATAATACCAGCTAATGACTTCAGTGTAACTAGTAAAATTACATCAGGGAGAGTATTTCAGATTGCAGATTGGCCAAATTTATATTGATGAGAAATATATAAGATTTAGCTCAGTAAAATTTAATGAAACCAAGCATATATTGAGGAAATGAAAGTGTACAGGCTTATTTGTTGCAATGTGTGGAAATTGGTTAACTTTTTATTTTGGAGAGAAACGAAGTTCTGCTTTATGGAAATTTCTGATTATTTTTCTGAAGCATTGTTACTTCTTTTGTCGTAAATAGTTATATGGTCTTGCAGATAGGTTTCTTTAGTAAATTGAATTTATTGAACTTGCTGTTTCTTCACAAACAAACATATTTCTTTACCAGGAGTACACAGAGGCATGTTTCTTCGCAGAAAGAACCGAGTTGTTTTGAAATACAGAAGGAAACCGGAAGAGTTTCTGTTCGAAGTTTCAAGTGTTTTCTAGAAAAATGCTCCATCGCTTTTCTGGCTGTTATCAATTTTGTAACATCCTCTTCTGCTCACCTACTCTAAAGGTGTTGGGTTATGTCAGTAGGCTCTAGCATTCAGGCCCTGGCAAAATTCATTTGCTTTCATCATCTGGCTTGCCATCTGAGCTATAATTTGTATCATAGGTTTTGTTCTAATTACTCCAAGAAGTACAACTGCTTCTCACTTCTCTCCTCAATATGTGGTGTAACTGCCTCCTCCCAATTTCAGCAAAGCTTTGCTTAATCTAAACTGTCGGGTGCTGTAAGTAACTTATTGGTGTGAAAGGTATGAAATAGAGCATTTTGTATCTTGATATTAATTGCAAAGAACCGAGAGGTTCAAGCTGAAAATGGGATCGGTATTTTGGACTTCCTAGTGAAGATACGGAATCTGAAAAGATTAGAATAGTAGGAGTTAGTTAGTTTATTTGTTTGTTTGTTTGTTTGTTAATTAATAGAATTAATGGAGAACTTACAGTAAAATATTGGACATTTGAAAAGTGTTTAAAAAAGAGATGCAGATTCAAATACAACCATGCTTTAATGAACCAGATACACCTTTCAGGCAATCAGTGGATGCATGAGTGCTAAAATAGAATGAGATAAATCTAATTTTTAAAGTTGGATTGTTTATTCAGAGATTGAATCAAATTAAGAGCATAGAAATAGTATAGTGAATGAACAAAAAGGTAAGCCTAATAGTGTTGTTATCCATAGAACATCTGAAAGAAAGTAGAACAGAACAACATGTTTTAACCAAACAGCTCACAAAGCAGTCCTCTGATATATCAAAAGCTAATTAGGACAGAGTCCAACAATGACAAAAGATATTTAGTTGTAAAGAGATACCCGGCAATGTTTTGTCTTATCTCTTAAGCAGATCATTAAAGGCTTCCTGTTATATTTCTTCATGACTTCTTTTCAGGAAAATCTATTACCCTCTCCTCAGGAGGAGATTGAGACCTACCAGAACAATTCATTTGGCCTACTCCCAGCCACCCCGTCTTCTGAGATACAGTCGGGGAATAATAATAGCCTGCATGAATAGTTCTTGCAATAGCAATCTGCTCTGATTGTTGCCTTTCCTCATTTTCCTTATCATGCTACACAACACAGGTTGAGAATTTTGATCCAGTCAACTCTGTTGCACGTGTGCAGACAAACTTCTGAATGTATTGGGGAAGTCACCACAGCACAAAGCTGAGCCATGAGTTTTGTCATAGCAGCAAGTTTGGGTACTGCTGGCGTAGCATAGTCTCAAATTCTGGAGGAAAAGATAGAAATTATCTGTAACAGTTAATGTAGGGAGAAGAAGGGCAGGCACCATACAAGAAGTTTCTCAAAGTCTTTCTGTCAACACCATCTTTTGCTTTCATATGATTTTGTTTGTGATAGTGGCCTGATAGTCTGGGACACAATCCTTAAACAAAACAACAGCAACTCTTCTTACAGTTAAACAAAGTCTGGATAGAATAGTCCTCCAGGTACTTGTTGGGGGAGTCTTTCTTTCCTGTACATATGAGAAATGGGGAGGGCATAGAGGTAATTAGCTAGCCAGTATCCCAGACTGATGCCTAAAAGTATCATTGTTTATTTTTACACATAGATACCAGTATTTTAAAAATAACTTTTCAGCTGAACCTATTCTCATGCACTCAGTTGGCGTTTGTCCTTTTGTCCTTTCTTGGCCTTCCTCCACAGCCTTCTAACGGAAATCACTGCATAGTTCTTTTTCTCCACTCAGCCTTTGGATTTCTAACTCAATTATCACTCTTTTTGGGGAAAATGTGTGTGCTCCACAAGTATGTTTTTCCGGGCTTCCTCCTTGTTGCACTGTAAAATTGATACAAAGCATGTCCTGCCGTTTTTCTAAGCAGAGGGAGAAATTGCATAATCTCTCCCGACAGATGCTTTATTGCCACTTGGCCTGTCTACTGTCCACTGTTCTTAAGTCCTATCCGTAGGTAATCTGACTTTTTAATGAAAAGTGTTTTGGTCTAGAAAAAGGCAGATGATGTCTCTGGTTTTCATGTGGGTTTTTGCCCCCACTTTATTTCAATTTATTCTTCAATAACGAAGCAACTGAATATAATATTTAAAAATCAATTCGAAATCAAACTTCATCCAAGCTCAAAATCCTGACAGTCAGTTCTAACATTTGCAAGTACACACTGAAGAAAAATATTTTGACATCTAGGCTGTCAGATAATCTGTCAGTAACAGTTATATCATTCAGGGAGAGAAATGATTACTTCCAGAGTAATTTATTGCAAAAATAATACATTTACTGCATCCCTACTGGATGCTAGAAAAGTTACTTGGCATTTTTGCAGGGCAAGTAGTTGGCTTCAGAACATGGGTTATTCTCCTGTAACAAAAACACAGAAAAGGAACTACTTGCCAGAAATCATCAACAAAGAATACATCCCTGCAAACAGCAGTATGTTCACATACGTTTAGGAAGCATTAGGAACCTCACGCTGAAGGATGTAATGCACAGAGAAAAGGGAGGGCGTGCTCAGGAGCGTACTCCTCACAGAAGAGGCTCGTGGGGCACAAAGGATCATACACCAACTGCTTTACTTGGAATAATTTTTAAAAGCTAGAGAAGTTCTTAGTGCTGTTTTGCTATGCCTGGAAAAACAGCAGTGTCTTTGGGCAGAGGTGTTCCCTGGCATGATGCAATGACTGCTCTGTAGGACTTTCACAGCTGTTGGTTTTACATCTTCCAATTTTGCTTCACTGACATTTTTCATTTTTCTTTGTCTGTTAAAAAGTAGTCTTGTTTCTGTAGAGAAATGTCTGTGTAATGATGGTAGTAATCATTTCCAAAGTGCTCAGAGGACTGAAGCCTAGGTTTTGTTGGCTTACATATTGCTGTTAGATGGTATCAGTCTGAGGCTACATAGTGTGTCTGCTTTTAATCTGGCGTAATTTGTGTCCCATACTGATTTACACATAAAATTTAAGTAATAATCGTGGCTTCTTGGAGAGAAAATAAGTGGTTTTTTTCATGCATTTTATCATGTAATTAACAATTATTAAATTTGTTACCCAAGTTATTGCTATTGTTGGCAGTGATGACAATAAAAGCCATGTTTTGCAAGAATAAGCAAGATCAGGTCGTATAGGAAGATTATTCAGCACTTAAAGAAAGGTGTTTGTAACATAGGCAATCTCAGCTTTCAAATTCTTCGTAACTCTGCCCCTGTTTAGTCAACCAAGTCTCATTGGAACTTACCTTTCCCTTGGTGGTTAATGCCACTAGCAGTGCTCCATTAAGCTGCTTCTTCCAGAGTCTTTTTTTCAGTGCTTTTCCTCATGCAGGAAATGTTTTCCCTTTTTAGATAGGCTAAGCCTAGATTCAGTTGATGAAATTTACTCTGAGCTTCACGTGTTCTGAGTCACTTGTTAGAAATTATAAAATAAAATGTGTAAGACATGATCTTAGATTGTTACATCTTAACAGATCTACATCAACCTTTTATTCTGTTGTCATTTTTAGTGGAAAGACAACCTAACAAATTATTGTGGAACTTCCTTGTTTTATTTTTTTCATTTATCTTCAGTGAAACTAAAAAATGAAAAACTGTTGCCATATTCATCTTTATTTATCCTCCTTATTTGTTCTTCTGTATTTCTTCTTTTTCTGAGGCAAAACAGAAGAGGGGGAAAGAGGAGGCTGAGAGTGAAAGGAGGAAGGGAAAGGGTAGAAGAAAAGCAAAACCAAGGAGGAAAATAAAAAAGTTTTGATACCTTTTCATGGAAACTTTTAACTTGAAAAAATATCCTATTTGAAGGGTTTACAGTTATTCCATATGGAATAACAGTAGTTTTGTCTTTTTAAAAAAAAATCTCTACCATTTCTAATGTAAATCAGCATAGCTCCACCAAGGTCAATTGAGGACAGGTTACACAAACTTTAACCACTGTATTAGCCCATACTTGATACGTTTTAAAATACTTCATCCGAGTTGACAAGATGTGCATATGGCATCTGAGTTACCAGACTGAAGGGCTTCCTCTCTGTCTCCTCACTGTCGTATTTCACTCACAATCTTTCTACATCAGACTTAGATTATCAGCCCTTTTTTGTCAATAATGCATCCAGCATATTAAAATGTTTTGTATAAATTATAATCCTAAAAAATTTGAGCCCATTTCAAGTAAAAAAAAATTTTTTTTTTTGCAAAATAATGGCCAATTTTAAAAATAAGCAGTTTAAGCTTTTTGAAATATATTGTGGATGTAGTCATGATTTATGTGGAGTCAGTTATTTTTGTATATATTGAAAAAAAAGACAAGCTTCTGTCACGCATTTCATAAATCAAAACACGTGTCAGAAATTAGTATCTAAACAACATGCCAGTTAGCTTCTCCATGTGGCAGCTTGTAAACAAAATATTTGGGGACTGCACATTTGTGACATGATTATATGTAATGCAATGTACAAACACCAGTTATTTGGAAGTATCTTGTTCCCCTACAACGAAAATAAAATGATAAATCATACTTGCATTGCTGTATCACAGTTCAACTGGTGGAACTTTCCAAATCCATGTGGTACTGTTGTTTTTTCCAAATAGGTGTACTAATATTTTATTAGTGACCTGTCTTTGCATCAGAGTGATACGTCAAAACTGGCGTGGTGTTTTGTGCATTTATCTTTAAGCTATTTGGAATTTTTTTCCCCCATATTAATTGTGTTTCAATCAGAGACAAATTCTGGTTGTACAGAAATCAGTGAAACATTTCCCACTAGCTTCAGTGGGGCCAGGGATCAGCTGTCAGAGGACAGGGGAAGAATGCTGCTCCCTGCTGAAGCTGATCTAAAACCGTGCTGTTGCCAAAAGGGGAGGTCACGTTCTTGTTTCTACCGATGGCTATATTTCTGGTTGCATCTTTCGTGCAGGCCTAGCGATCGTGGCTGTGCAAAAAGCAAGATCAGCTTGCTGATCCACCTGAAAAGTATCACAGGAAAGAAAAAAATGATTCCTCTCGTGATAATTACTGGGGAAAACAGTGTCAACTATTGTTCACATAGTACAGATTCAAAATTGTGAATCAACATCTGTGAGAGATTTAAATTCAATATGATGAGAACTGAGAATACAAAATGCAGTAGTGCCAAGGTATTTTATTTCGTGAAAACCAAAACAAACAGGCCGAGTCTTGTGGAGAAGATGTAAAGGCACATTATTACATTTTTCCAACATAAATGCAGCTGGAAAAGGCTAAAGAAAATCATATTTAAAGCACAAAAGGTTGAGCAGCATATAGGAAGAAAACTAGAATTAACTAAAAGTAGTTGTTATCTGACTGAAATGGTTATTTAAATAAGCCTTGCAGCGCAAATGCTTTCAAGCAGGGTTGAGGATCATCAACAGGCCTAACATTAGTACATCATAAAGTATGGTGCATAAAGTAATTTAAAAACCCCAAGCATTTTTATTATTACTTAGTCAATGATGTATATTCTTTTAACATTTTATCCATCTTTTGTTTGTTATCAAGCCTGCAAATATATTAAACATCTGTAGGATCCTCTATAAAATTATTTCTTGTTGTTCTTTTGCTACTGCATCTAGTAAAATAGATGTTATGCAGTTATGTTTATGTGTCTTGTTATTTTTTGCGCATACATTTTTAAGAAATCAAGAAATACCAAATAAGAAAAACACCATTAATGAACGGTGCAAAAGGTAAGTAGCTTCCTAGTGTCGTGACTAGAGGGAAAAAAAGCTGGGTTTATTCCCCAGGTATTCCCATAAGTTAAACTAATCATGGAAATACCTGAACCTTGTATCCTTAATTTGCTTTCACACATTTCGGAACCTGTCTGTTACTTTCAGCCAAACATAAACTAATAATGGTTCCAAATGCCTATATCTTATTTAATTATAACAAAGTACATTCTTTCTGCTATTTCAACTAAGTGATAAAAACCAGACTTTGTAGGGTGAAGGCCAGACTCCAGATTCTGGTGTTCCTGAAACTTACTTAGTTCAAGAATTTTAAGAAATTCTTTATTGTTTTCTTCTTACTGTATTAACACACTCTTTGGTGTTTTCTCTTTACAGTAGATCTCCAGAATCCCAAATTATGTTTCTGTCTAAGTATTTTTTTGCAGTTGAAATGTTCTTTTGCTGCTTTTTTAAGTCTGACAATCTTCCTAGTGTCTTTCTGTGGACTTCTTGTAGTTCAGACTTACTTGTTTAATTGATAAATAGTTTTGCATACAATTTTGTATTCCCAGTTATGTGTCCTTTGCATAGCTAGTTTTGTAATTATTTCAAAAGAAGAAAACAAACTTGAAAAACTCAGTGAACCTATCCAGTTACATGACTATCGAATAGAGAAACACAGGATTAGTCAGTGAAGTGAACGTGGCAAGTAAAGTATAACTGGAACTTCAGCGGCACATTTGACAGCGTGTCATTCAGTTTTACACGGATTAAGTAAAGATTACGTGGAATGCAAGCACTCTCCTAAACCAGGGATGAGGATAAATGTCTCAGGCTGGAAGGAACGCTGGGAGACATGGAGCACTGTTATGTCCTATTTGGTATCTTGAGAAGTCATTCAGAAACAGAGGAAGGAAGTTGATTATTAACAATTAGCATGAATTCTAGCATGCAAACACCAGAGAGGAATGCAATAATGCAAATGCAGGACTGAAGACAACAAATGACAGAACTCTTGGCCAAGTGTGACTTAGTGCTGCTAAGGCAATGTGATCAAGAACAACGCTGTTCCAGGGGAGCGACAAACCTGGATGACAGAAATGCTGAATGAAACCTAGAAGCGGCATCGGGCAAGTATGTACAGCAAAAGACCAATGCAATTTTGAATAGCAGAGGTACGACCTAAGAGACCAACCGGTATTGCCTTCTTTTCACAAGGCTTTTGCGACCACGTTTGAAATACTGATTTCAGTTTCCTCTCGATAGCAGAAAAATAGCTAGGGGATTTACAAAAGAACAGAAAACTGTCAGGGAGATTAAAAGTTATGATTTAAACAGCAAGATGTAAAAAAAACCAAACATGAAACTGTTACTGATTATCCTAATTAACAATCTCTTGAGGAGTGGAGAGTGGAGTGGAGTTAGTAAGCTCCCTAAGGTTTGGATCCCAAGGTTTGATGTTATGTGTTTACAGTTTCAGAGACTAAAATTGTCAGCAAAAAAGGGAATATTGACCATGTTTATTGTGTTTCCTGGTTATCCCATTCCCAAAATTTGCCAGATGCTTGTGTGTTCTTCTAAAACGGGTTTAAATATTCAGGATTGATATACAATTCAAACATAGGGGCTGCAGAAGCCCTACAGCATCAAGAAGGGAACTAGAATGCAAATCATTAAATAAAATGAAAGAAAATAGATGAAATTTAAAAATTAAGATTCAGGCTAATTATTAGCAAACATTTAGTTACTGATGTCTACATGGCAGCATAAATCACTGCTTTCAACATTTAAATCTGGATAGGAAAAGACATGGAAAAATCAGTGATTAATTTCTGACTGGTTGGATGTATTAGGATGACTAATAAAATAGGTTTTTAATATCTAAAATCTGTACTGCATCCAGGAAATTGAAACTGCATATACATGCATGCAAGGGATACCAGAATTTGACCCTATAACTGGTGAAATCCAATTACTTCAATTTGGCAAGAAAATCCCGAAGTATTCTATGCTGCATGAGAATGAAGACTATAAATAAGTAATGTATTTATTTTTAAATAAATGGGAAAGAGTAAATTTTCCCGTAGTCCTAACTGCTCATAAATCATTGTGATTTACTGTGTCAGTCTTATTTTTCAGTTCTGCCATCTATTTCAGTTCAGTTTAAAGGCTGTACACATGGAGAGACTACAAGATTTTCAATCTCTGGAAATCCAAATCTGCTGGAAAAAATATTCTGGAGGCCGAGCTTACCCCTCTACCTACAGGAAGAAGTGGCAGCCCTTTTAATTAGGCACTGTCCCAATCAAAACTGCATTCTGTTTATTAGTTCAGGGTCTATGGGATATAGCTACACCTTTGTATAAAGATGGATGTTGAGGATTCACTGGAAGGAAAGCAAATAACAGGGGTCAATAGTAACATTTTACGGAGTTTTGATGCTGCGGAGGTGGGTAGCTTAGTTGGAGGTTACCCTGCTGTAGGAAGGGACCAAGCAGCACACAGAACCGGTCATTGGTTAGCATTTCTGCTGACCGGAGTGCTGGGAATGAACAGGGAGACCAGAGCAGAATTTCAGCTTTAGAGTGTGTTTTCTATAAAGAGCTCCCTTTTGATGTCTCTCTCAGTTTCATTCTGCTCATTTTTCATATCAAAGCTAAAACTTCCTTTCCCTTCCTCCATTTCACATCAGTTTGCAGCAGAGTGAATTAACTCTTCCAAACCAGGAGTCGATAACATCTTGCTTCAGGAGATGCCTAATCACTGTGATGAATTGTCCTAAAAAATCACAGACCTTTACAGATGACATTTTCATTTGCAGTAAGTTGAAGATGGGTTTAGCAAACAGCTGCTTTCCACAACAGCCAGGATTAGTCATCTTATTCTTACATCAAGCATAAAGTAGTTATTTTATATGGGGAATTATGAAAGAGCCAAATAATTCTGGATTATTGATCTGTTTGTCTGCTGGGAGGTTGGGAGTGAAAAATCTTTTGCTCTGTTGTTCTTAATTCAGATGCCATTAGCGTAGAGGTTACTCTAGGATCGCTATGAAAGAAATTGATACAATGCCCACAGTGCTGAAAAAAATGTTTCTTTTCCAAATAAAAATAAATGGAAGTTAACATAGAAAAAAAATGTGGTGTTTGGTAACTTGGAAACCACAATGTTTTACAGTAGCAACATCAATCAAAAGCTGCTATAAAACATGGCTTAAGACCTTGTAGAATTGTACTTAATACTTCGGACATAAGCAGCCCAACTGCAGTGTAATCAGTAATTATTACCTTGTCTTCTAAAGGATCTATTTGCACTTATTTTCTTTGACTATGATCATAAAAGATAGACTAGCTCAATTTTATGCGTGGTATAAATATGCTTTTTTTGATTTCACGATAATTGCCTATGGTCATTTAATTTGTCACTGTGATTGAGATCTTTCCTCATTTACACTTCCGAAGTCCTATTGACTTGATGTAACAGTAACGTATTGTGCAACTATGAAAATTAGTGCAGGGTATGACACAGTAAATAGCATTTTCAATAAAAAGTGGAACATAATTTGCCCTTATTTATACCCAAGTAATCGAGAGTGCTTTGCAGTAATTTCTACAGCATGTGTTTCTATATTTAGAAGAACAAAAATATACTTTTATAATAATGAATAAGAAACTGCAGAAGTCTTCCAGCTCAGTGCAGGGTTTTTTTTGCAGCTTTTTGTCTCTCTCCTGACTTATGTGGTGCCAGTTTGCATGACGGACGAGTCACCTTCCGGCACACACCTTTCGGGGGTGTCCAGCTGAAGCCCTTGAATGCACCTGCCTCCCTGGATCACATCACGCTCCCGCTGCATCCCCTTCCTTGCTCCGCTACTGTACTTTGCTGCCTGTTTTATTTTTTTTCACCTGAAGAGCAGAAGCAATTTAGCTTTTTAATTTTAGTACCTTTTAAAAGAATTCGTCTTGCTTCTCTTTATGGCTGAGTAGTTCTAAATGTCAGTTCGAAACCAGGCCAGAAGGTGTTTTGGCCTGATGGGAGCGGCGGGCAGTAGGGTCCTGCGCTTTGTTCCCACCCAGCGCTACGCGGCCATGCTCACAGGCGGCCAGAGCATCGTGCCCGACCGGCCGTCCTTCGCCAGGTAGCCGCCTGTGGGGGCACGTGGAATACTTCTTTAAATAACGTTTGTTTGGTGTAAATTAGAAGCAATTTGTTTTCAAAATCCCCCTTTATTGGTACGTACGTCTGTGTTTAAAACCAGTGACGGGCGGGGAAGGAGTGCTGAGTAATGGTCGCAGCCGGCCAGGAGAGCCTCTGTCGAAGGTGGCCGCGCCTGCAGGCCTGTGCCTGGGGAGCTGTGCAAATCCGGGGGCGAGGAGGGGGAGTAGGACTGAATCCATATGGCCCATCGAAGGGGGAAGAGGCGCACCAGGCTGCTAGACCCAGAAGGGGGGGCAACTCACGGGAGAGAGAATCCTCAAAAAGTGGGTCTTCGGACTTGTGGGTAAAGGAGAGGGTAGAGACTTCCAGAAGACAGAAATGTGAGCAGGTACAAGGGTTTGTGTTGGCAAAAAGGGCTAGACAAGACCTCACAGACGCGTGTGTCGTTTTTGTGTGTGTTCGGGGTGTCTTTCTCTAAGTGCTCTGGGTATCTCAAACGGTCAAAGAGAGAAGAGAGGACTTAAGAGGCATCTCCGGCCGCTGGAGGTACCTTCTGAGATCAAATGTTCACACCCTTCAGTTTCTCCAGGACAGACCTTCATTTACATAACTACGATGGACAACCTGCTTCAAACTGTGCTCACTTCTACCACCTGCTTTGGGCAGTCCCCTGCATGGAAGCTGCTTATGTGTGTTACCTACGTCCACATGATCCCGAGCGTGAAATGATGATCCTTGGTTTCTCTCTGAAGTTCCATGACGCGCTTCCATTCCTTATTTCAATATTGTTACTGCTTGAGCAGCTTTCATCACAGTCTAGCACTAGGTACAGACCTCAGCACTGCACAGGAATCTCAGTATCAGTTAAGAATTTAAAGAGATTTTATGAAATGCTATTCAAATTCTTTTGATGTCAGCATAAATTAATATGCAGAAGTGAAAAGGCGTGATACTATATGTTAAACACTGTTTGTACAAGACTGCACTTTAGCGAACACAGTTACTCAGAGCAGACTGTGTTGCTGCTGTATGTTTAAGGTACCAAAGGACTTTTTTACAGACTTTGTTGGAAAGAAATAAAAATTCTTATCTCATTTTTTCTTTATTCTGTGGAAGATGCCATTTATTTTGTACACAGCGGCTGTTTGCAGCACTAAACCTTAGGAGCTCTAAACTAGGAACTCTGTTAACTGTTAACTAAGAGCACTCAATAAGTTCACAACATGAGTGCTAATAAATGAGTTGATTTTAATATGTATCGCATTTCACTGTGAAAAACATCCGTATGTTTTTTCTACCCACAGTTTAATTTTATCCTCATTTGACATTCCCAGTAGGCAAGGCCAAAAGTAAACTGGGCTAGCCAGTATTACTGATCCAGAGAAAAAAAAGAAGGAGAACCCTGGGATAAATCTGAGCCAGCTGAGAGGGCAGAGAGATGCCTGAACCCAAAGCAGCACTGCCTGGCTGGCGAGGATGAAGAACAGGATCACCTACCTCACCCCAAAAGTATGGCGAGTGCTCAAGGCGGGCACTCGCTGGAAACAAGCTCAGTGAATTTCAGGCTGAGAAAGGGAGACGTGGGAGTAAAACACGAGGGAGAATAGGGATCAGTTTTTCATCAGATTTTCTGACCACTTGGATTTGCCAGTTGTCCTCCTTGCCAGCTGGGGAAGTCCCCCATTCCCTGCTTCTTTACGCTCATTCCCAGCCTGGCTTTGTGCGGCGAGGCAGCGATGTCGTTCATTGAGGGACAGATTTGAATTATTTGATCTTCGTATCCTAACTTCGCATTTGCCAGGTAATTAAAAACAGATAAACATGCACACCCACGCTAAAATACAGCAATGTATTTATAAGCGTAATTGAGCTGTGATTAATTCCTCACATTTCATTACAAACTAATAAAACTCCATTACAGGGCGATGAATGGATCCTGCTAGGAGCAGGCCCATATCTCCTCTGTTCTGCATAATCTGTAGCCACATAAAACTTTGCAAAGAATGGGCAAACGCTAACAAGACGATCGATTTGGCAGTATTTCATATCTGTGTTGCACGTGTGAAAGCAGCAGTGCAAGCTGTAAGAACATTTAGCATCGGAATACCAGCAGATCTTTCAAGTCTTACGTACACTTCTGCCTCTGTGTAGGATAATGGCATTTCTTCTGTTCCTGAGATAAAGAGAAACTTGCTTTTCTCTCCTTTCCTTCAAAGCAGACACTGTAGGGACAGAGGGATATTATCTTCTTGCCGGTGGCAGGAAGGCAGCATCTCGGGTACGGATTACCTCAGAATTACCCTTCTTGACAAGTAGGTTGTAAAACCATCGCTTAGTCTCTTGGCAGGTCCCAACCCTGCCTTCACCCAAGGATCCCTGAGCAGCTGCTGCCTTCTCTCTACCACTGACTATATGTGTGCACTTTCCTTTCCCTTTGTTATCCTGTGCATTTCAGGGTTTTTTAATCCATCTGGTGCAAGGTATGTAACTGTATAGAGCGAGCACAGTTAGAGGCGTTTATCTGCTCCTTGTTCGGTCAGCTCAGTCAAACACAGAAGCACCTGCCAGCTATTCCACCAGAGCCACAGCCCATCTGCATGTAGCTCTAGCTAAGAACTTCTTCTGAAACACCCCTTCTGTGCTAAATATACTGATTCCCTGATGGCATCTTGCACCATTTGCTCCTGCCCCAAAATTCATGCAACGGTAGCATCCAGTTTTGCTCCTCTAACATTTGGGGAGGCACGGAAAGGCACAAAGAGGAAAAAAATGTATTTTTAGTTCCTTTTATTGCATTTCTGTATGATCACTTCCTGGTTTTAAAGGAAATGTAATTGAAACCCAATGTGATTTTGGAGTAAGGAAAATGATAGCTAGAAATTAACATTTTAAATCAGAGAAATGATTTGTGAATCAAAATACTTTCTTCTTGTGGCTTTGCAGAATCACCTTCCCTTTGCCTTCAAGGTAGCCAGAAAATTTTCAGGCCAAACCAATATTTGAATTCTTCTTCTTCCCAAAGAAAACTAGTGGGTGGGTTTCTGTCTAGGAGCTAAATCAGAAATTTGCCCTAGGTTTTAGCTGCAGTTCAGCTTTAGGAAGGCCACCATCCTGTCCGTCCTGCTGGCTTCCACTAATAATGGGCACGCGGTGCCATGCAGCAGACATAGGGATAACGTTATACCTAGGTTGCGACAATACCTGCTTTCCTGCTGATCGTGCTAGGAACGTAGTCTACAGCAAACACAACTTCATAAAGGAGTGATCCACTGCTTTAGACTAACAACGCTCAGCAGTGTCTCCAATTGGCTGTTCTGGCTAGCACAACCCAAAAGGAACCCCAGTGGGAATATTCAACAAGAAAATATCCTGCACAAGCGCAATGTTGCTTTTTCTTTTTTTAAAGTTGCTTGTCTTTTTGCTATGACACAGCCAACTAAGGGAGAGGGTTCTGTTCTTTGGTTTGATTAACAAATATTCATAACAAATATGAACAACATTATAGTCACTTTCAGTCTTTTGGGCAACTGGAATGTACCAGTAAGTTTGCAGACGACACCAAGCTGGGCGGGAGTGTTGATCTGCTGGAGGGTAGGAAGGCTCTGCAGAGGGACCTGGACAGGCTGGATCGATGGGCTGAGGCCAACTGTGTGAGGTTCAACAAGGCCAAGTGCCGGGTCCTGCACTTGGGCCACAACAACCCCAGGCAACGCTACAGGCTTGGGGAAGAGTGGCTGGAAAGCTGCCCGGAGGAAAAGGACCTGGGGGTGCTGATTGACAGCCGGCTGAACATGAGCTGGCAGTGTGCCCCGGTGGCCAAGAAGGCCAACGGCATCCTGGCCTGTATCAGAAACAGTGTGGCCAGCAGGAGCAGGGAGGTGATCGTGCCCCTGTACTCGGCACTGGTGAGGCCGCACCTGGAATACTCTGTTCAGTTCTGGGCCCCTCACTACAAGAAGGACATGGAGGTGCTGGAGCGTGTCCAGAGGAGGGCAACGAAGCTGGTGAAGGGCCTGGAGCACAAGTCTTGTGAGGAGCGGCTGAGGGAACTGGGACTGTTTAGTCTGGAGAAGAGGAGGCTGAGGGGAGACCTCATCGCACTCTACAACTACCTGAAAGGAGGTTGTAGCGAGGTGGGTGTTGGTCTCTTCTGCCAAGTAACAAGCGATAAGACGAGAGGAAATGGCCTCAAGTTGCGCCAAGGGAGGTTTAGACTGGACATTAGGAGAAATTTCTTTACTGAAAGAGTGGTCAGGCCTTGGACCAGGCTGCCCAGGGAAGTGGTGGAGTCCCCATCCCTGGAAGTATTTAAAAGACGTGTAGATGAGGCGCTTAGGGACATGGTGTAGTGGGCATGGTGGTGTTGGGTTGACGGTTGGACTCGATGATCTTAGACGTCTTTTCCAACCTTAATGATTCTATGACTCCATGATTCTATGCCAAGCCAAGCAGGGAAGGCCTATAAGATATGCCTGGTGAAAAAAAAAAAGAGAAAAACTGCCATGTCTTTTCTTGATGCGTTTCCCCGCACTAAACCCCTTTTGGGGCAGAATGGCTGTCAGTCCAATCCCTTCTGCAACCCTCTGGCAGCGCAGCAACGCACGCTGCAGCGCCGGCATGAGGAGGGGCCGGGAAGCTCCAGCCAAGGGTCGGGAGCAAGCAGCTGCTCGGGGAGGGCAGGCACCATGTGAGGCTGTGTCCCAGGTTCCCGGTGTCCTCATCTCCCTGGAAGCACGGATACCCGTGACTTTGGTTCTCCGGCGACAGAGGTTTCCAGTTAGACGTCTGCAAGTCTATTGCACTCGACTGTAATGAACCTGGATCGAAACCAATGCAAAGCCAGGAATACAACTTCCCATTCCTCAGTCAACAACCATGACAGAGTTCTTCATTCACACTGCCTTTCAAACCCCATGCTACGATCATAGGATGTCCCAGAAGTCAATGATTAGCAAAAGGTATTTCTGCAAGCCAGGAAACATGGAGCAGGAATTCCCACAAAGGAATCCTTCAGAAAAAATCACCCATTATTATTTCGTTCATCTAAGGTATCTAACTAGCCCTGATCACTATGGATCTGAGTTTTTCATTCTTTAAATTATTTATCTTCTTAAATTCTTTGTGAGATATGTTGCAGTTAAGGCATAGAGACCCCCATGTAACATGATGTAGGAGGTTTGAGACAAAATAACACCTGAACTCAAATCCCAGGCTGTGGCTTTGACCACCAGGCCAACTTCCCCTATACCCTTGCTGGATTATGGAGAAAAAGAAACAGTTCATTTCACCAATAATCTAACAATATAGATTTTACATTATATATATATTTATATACATAGACACACACAAAATAGAAATGCATGTACATTTATTTCAGGTAATATTTATAACCTAATGGCATTTATATAATATATGCATGGTTTATATAACATTTAAATTATATATATGCATATATTTTCAAAGTGCATTAGTATGACATGTTGTCTCTCATTGCAGGATTAGTATTTTCTACTTTTTCCCCCCTGTTCATTTCTTACTGTAACCCACAAGAAAGCAGCTTTATCAGTAACTTATTTTGGCTGACATGCACCTATAAATGTGTAGCATTTATTTGCCATAGTGCTGCTCACAAAAATGTTGCCATGCGATTGCACTCCTTTGTTTAAAGTTCTCCTCTAAAAGGCTCTCTACAAGGGCTGTGTAGGAGGCTTTGCAGCAGGGAGGTTTGAAATTGTTTTTCTGAAAATTACTCTGAAAAGTCTGTCCTTTTCAAGGTCTTGGCCAGCTGCACAGCTAATTTCCTCTTTTCATTTTCTTTACTTCTGCAGCATTGAATAATAGTCCCTATCTAATATTTTATATATAAAATATATAATTGAATCTCTACCATATACTTCCCTCTTTAGCAGCTTTTACTAAGCACTGAGGCACTTTCAGCGATTCTCCTTTTGCCAGCGTAGTATTCAGTCCCTTAGAGACCAGCCAATTTAGGGACCAATTTTACCACCATTATACTCATCACATATTCCTTATATTGCATGTAGTCCCCCAGATGTCAACAGGTCTCTCGTATTTATGGAGTAAATTGATACATCTATGTCAAAACCTAGTCTTCAGCAGTTGTCTCTTGCTCACCTGCGGTGCCAAGGAGCCACACAAGGTATTTCCAGGAAAACTGACCAGCCGGCATCAGTACAGCCGCCAGTCCCCCAGCAGGAAATTCCCTCCAGTTTTGACCTCGGCCATGGAAAGGACAACCAAACCCGCAGCACCGGTAGTCTGCGTGGGGTCTTACTCTCGGCTCGTCTCAGCAGAGAAAAAGCACTAGGCATTGACTTATAGCCAACCTTTCTCACCAAATGTTGTAAAATAGGTGTTTCACCAGATTGGCAGCCAGGAGTTTGGTCCTACGCTCCTAACAGACAGGAGCCAAATGGCCCACAAATGAAAATCCTTGTCTGCTTCAAACTGTGCCGGTTCCTTTATTCATGGAGGTCGCAAGTATCCTACACAAAACTCAACACCGATCTGGTTCCTGCACACACCCCCAAGGCGATTCAGCCATCTGAGCAGCGACACTTTCCTCACCCTGTTCGCCCCGGAAACCTACCTATGTTCAAAAGTCCTTGTAGGATCCGTCCTCGGTTATGCTGTGGCACGATGCATTTCACATGAAGACGGGAGCAGCCTTAAGGTTTTTATATACATTGACATACACATGAAAAAGTGGATACTTTCTCTCGTTCCAGGCACTTGGACTATAAATCTGCAGAGAACTTGAGTCAACATAACTTTCTTAGCATGTTAAAAAGTTCAGACTGTGGAAGGAAGACATTTCTGAGAAACAGATTTTAGTCTTTGAAATAATTAGACTGAGCTGAACAGATTTTTGGCATTATTTGTAAGCCAGTCATTGTTCAGCCTTTGTACTTAGAAGAGCAATTATGACTCCTTTGGAAACATCCTTAGTTGAACTTTTAAAATAATAAAAACACTCCTCCATAAAGACCACATCAACATATGGTTTTCGTAACGACAGCACAAACAAATCACCCACTCATCAAACACATTTAGGAAGAAGACAGGAACAAACAGAACAAACAAATTTTCTAAAGATTACTTACTGGTCCTGATCAATCAGGAAAAAAAAAAATCTAAATTGAATTCAGGAACTGCCTATGGGATATAGAATACACATAAAATATGCAAAATACAAATAAGCAAAAACATAAATACCACCAAACACTGTAAAGCAAGGTTTATAGGTAATGTGCTGCAAAGTTGTATTTCAACAATATTGAGCTGCTGATGCCCAGCTTTATGATCCACTCACTAGTTTACTTTTTAACTTTGGTGATATGTCATGAGTAAGCAAGAAAGAGATAAAGTATGTCTACGCTAGTGATCGTTATCAGAACATCCCCCCTGGTTTCACCACCGTCCTGATAACTCCAGGGTGACGTCCCAGCTGAACAAGAGTTGGTGGGTGATGTGCATCCCTGCTGTAATTCCCTCTGGTAGATGCTGCTGTGTGGTGACTACGTGGGTGTTAACTATTTTGAGTTTCATAGACCCCTGCCACCTTTCTGTGGCTCCAGCCAGCGTGGCGTAGCTCTGTGGTGCATACTGACGATTTGGTATCACTTCAGAGAAGCAGAGTCCCAAAGCATATCTATCTAGGCCTCTGGAGCTTAATGCTAACACAGAAAATACCCTGGCAACATAACCGTCCATGCTTTCCAGGAGCCCGGTCTTGGGGCAGTCCTGAAAGCATCCACATCTTCAGAAATGTGGAAGTTGAGGTAAATGGACACAGAAAGGTTTCAAACTATAAGTCACTCCTGGTAATATATAAAAATGTACATGCACACATACATACAGAAGGCCTATACCTTTTCATAGCTTCAATTTTCTCACCACTTTCCAGCACCTTTTAGGTACTAGCCAGGTTTTTCCGGAGCCTGGAAGGACTCCCCTTCTCCTTTGTGTCACGACATCTGTCTCTCTGCTTACTGCACCTTTTTATGCATATGCTGGAGACCGTGCCCAACAGCTGCTTCTCCATAACCTCTTCCTCTGCCAGGCGACATACAGATCAGTCCTCCTGCATGACCTATGTCCGTGCAGCACCCGTACGGCTTCCTGGAGCTGAGCACTGAGAAACAACTTGGCTGCCTCAGCTTCCACACAACTCCCTGCGAAAACTTCAGCCAAACCTTGGCGTACAAGAAAAAGGGAGCAAACAAGCTCCACATTCAAGATGAGGTTTGCCATCTGACAAATACCCAGAGAGAGCCATCAGTATGAAACAGAATTTAAAAAATGAACATAAGCAGATTCCTCCAGGAAGCGATCCTGCCTGCATGTAGGTCTGTTGCTCTTGCTTGCCCTCATCCAACTGAGTATGTGTTTTGTGAATAGAAGAATAGACATGCTAGTTTTGATTCCAGTTGGAAAGCGGACCAAGCAAATCTCTCACACTTGTCATCCTCCTCCGAGTAACTCTAGACAAGACTGAATGAGAACAGCATTAAAACACTGATGGCTGAACTGGAGTCCTTGCTACCACGCTCTCACTGTTGCTGCAGCCTGTAGGACTGGGCAGATGGTATCAGCGCCAGGAAATACTTGGCAACCAAAACTTCTGTAAATAGAGCCAGAGTGTCTTGCTTATTGTCAATGCAATGAGTTAATGACAGGAAGAGAAACTAGGTTTCCTCCTCTAATTCCTACCCATTCCATTTTCAGGTTCAGTCAAACTCAGGATTGCTGCTGCTGCTGCAGATGTTCAGCTCAGGATTATGTCCCAAATAGCTTCAGCAGACGGCATTGCCTCTGTCCTGCCATGTGCTGAAAGCTCTGCACAGCAGTGTTTGGTCTTCTTTAGGGGGGCGTAGCTCTTGCTCTCCAAAAATCATTGATGAGTCCTTGGAGAGACCGTAAGTGCTGAAGATGATCGGTGGTGATGAGTCACGGTGGGCGGAATACTTCCACGGAAACAAATACTAATGAAAATCAGGCGGAAAAGGTGACCATTATCTGTCTTTGAACAGTTTTATCAGAGGCAATGTTTGCTTTCAATTTTTGTCAAACTGTGTTACTATTTTATCAGAGGTCAAGATTTGAGTATTTAAAACCTGGAAAAATTAACAGTGCTACTGGAAACAATGCTGTGATATAGTCTACTTTATTATTATTGAGCTTTGAAAGGTAACTAAATGACAGTCTGATCCTTTGGGGAATTTCTCAAGACTTAATCTTTGTCATAAAGAAATTATTTAAACTTATTTGACATTGCTGTTGTGAAGTTAGGAAAAGTCTTGGTGACAGAGTACCGTTACTCTGTACGAGTGCAATAAGGAATGGCTCTCTGATTTGTCAGTCTCCCTCCCTTGTTGCCAGGGGTCTCAACCTTTGCAGGACAATTACTCTTGATAAACAAATCTAGTTCACCTAATCTCAGGGCCGCTAAAGTAAGCTAGTCCTTTGGGCAGAGAAACGTTATTTTGAGATCTGCATCTAGGAAGGGGATACAGCCACAGGGAATGGGGCAGTTGGCGGCAGTCATGTACTCCGGAGTCTCATGTTTGACTGTCTTGGCCATGTGCATGTTTCCAGTTATCTGGGGGAAATGTATTTAGTTTTATTTCAGCCAAAAATAGGAAGCGCTGAAGAAGCTTTAGAAGGACTCTTCATAAGCTTGAGGTGAGCTGAGAGCAGCCAGGTGTTTCAGTGAATGTTACCTATGATTAGCAGAGCAGTATATGATTGAAGGTTTTTCTTCACCAGCAGTGATGACTCACAAGAATTATCTTTTCTCTTTGTATACTGTCTAGTGTTTACTCATTACAGTTCTGTATTGTTTTTCATTTCTTGCAAGGAAATGAAAAACATTATTACCACATTTCCCTTCAGTTTAGGATTTTTAACCTTTTCTTGGTGCGGGGCTTCACAAACAGAAAAGTCTGAAATTCTTTGGGCTCTTTGCCACTCAGATGGCATTTCTGGAGGGTCCTCAACTCTTTCAGTGTGGATTGTTTCTAAATCTGCCCTGCTCAGTTATTATCCTATTACTGTTAGCTTTGTAAAAAGCTATGCACAAGAGTTTTATTTTTCTCTTAATTGTTTATGTGCACTTACACTACAAAAAACTTAATAGGAGCATCTGTTCCTATTAAGTGTGGAAGTGGTATGTGTGATTGATTCATCATCACAGCTTCTCTAAAAAACTAATTCCTTACATTTTCTTTGCAAGACAGACTGCCAGAAGGTCCTCTGTCAGTCCATGTTCTCACTCTCTCCATTGGTTTGTCCGAGAACTTAAGTGACAGTGGCAGGGAACTCCTGAATACCTACAAGATATAACAAGGGAATTGAATATTTGTCTCTGAAGGACAACTTAAAAATAAAATATATCACTATATTCATGATCAGGGCTAAGAGCTGTTTAAATAATTTCTCTAAAATAATACAGTATGACAGTCAGTACCCTTTTCTGAAATTTTATAATATGGATATACAGTAGACGAAAGGTTATCTCCAGAAAGTTAAAAACCTTTTATTTTTTTACTTATAATAAAACTAAAAAATTAAGAACACAAACTTTGCAGAACTCTTTAAAAAAAAAGAAAGAAAAAGTCACTTCGCATATACATGAAAAAAGTTTTTAACAAGAATATGACAGGAACTGCGTCTCACTGAGACCTGTATCGCATTAAAGACAACCTTCCAGTGCCTTGCAAGACTTTCTGCTTTTTTAAGACTCTCAATTCCCCTCCCTGCCCTCTGTTTGCCTAGGTAATCACAAGAAGCCTCAAATTTAGCTCAACGCTCCAGTCTTCATTAAGCATTTTGACTGTGCAAGATTAACCTTCATGAGTCACAGTAGTCATCTCCTTTTGCAGTCTGCTCCCACTGCTTAAGTATTAGCTACCTCCCAGAGAGATCCTAAAGCAATAATAAGCTTAACTTCACCAGACGTGCGCTCTGCCGCAAAACTAGCTCCCCTCTTGCCACAATCTCAGCATTTGCCACATGCATGGCATACAGACTGTCCAAACGCATTGATGGGATTTATACAATAGCATGAAGTCATGGTTAAAGCTCTGTGTTGCAGTCCAAGCCTAGCAACAGATCAGAGGTGAGATCAAAAGATTAATGGATAATCAGCTTGCATTTTTAACAATGTTGTAAAAAAAAACAATGTGGAAAGATCAATCTTCCCCCTTAACTTCTTATTTTTATTTCCTTACTTTTCCAGGTTAGGGTCATGGGAATGTATCCTGCCACAGCCTTACTTGACACTAACCGTCGTTTTCGTTTAATTATTAAAACGCAGGTAATGTGGATCCAGTGCATCTTGTTTTGGAGATGCCTTTGGTTCTTGCCCATTTAAAAACCTCTCACAGCACACTAAACTTGAGGTTTTTCTTTTTGTACCTATTAGTTTAATCCTTCGGCAAGAGACAATTTAAACTCCTGCTATTTAATCTAGACAACAGACATCCCTTTCTCCGCCCTTTCCTCCTCTCCTCATACATGGGTTGTGGTGAGAATTTCTAATTGAAATTTCATTAGGATAAACAAATTAAGATGAAAGAGATTGTTACAGGATTAGAGGACTACAAAATGGAAAAGCAGAATTCATATGATGATCACAAAACAGAAAAAAATTCTCATAACTAAACAACATTTTACAAAGCTAAGAAAAACAACAAAGGAAGGTTGAAGACAACCAATACAAGCAAGCCAAAAGTCTCATCAGGCAACAGCACAAAACAGGAGGATATGTATCTTTTAGCATAATAACTACAGGGAGGAGGATCTTCATTTTATCATCTTCCTAGTGCATCACAGTTTGGATTATGGCCCCTCTCTACTAGGCAAGCAAGAAAGAGCTGGGATAACTCCTGGTGAAAGCTTTCACTCCTGCTCCAAAACCAATCTGGCGGCTGTTGCAGAAGGATCATAACCTCCAAGAGTCAGAGTCTGCTGCCTTCCTACAACAGCCCTTGCCCAGGATCTCGATGGACTGAGAACCCAAATCCCTTCCCGTATCTGAGAAGACATTTCTCTGTCATTTGCCAGCCTACTGAGCTTTGAATAACCACATGTCCAGTCTGGTTTTTGAAAAGGAATCATCCACTCCTTCCAATATGTTTATTGCCAGGTTATTCAAACTGTATTTACTAGGTTAAATCTGCTGAGAATGTAAGTTTCATTCACATATATGGCCTAGTGAAGATGGCTTGCAGTGTGTGTTGCCTACAGTTGTTATAATTAACCACGCAAGACGGTTAAAAATTCAAGCATGCGTGTCCCAGCTTGGAAGTCTGGTTAGCAGCACAAAGGAGCTGTTAAGATTGGAGTCAGGCAGGCGTTTGAAGGTTAGAGGGCTCTCCTCTGCTTTTAGCTTTTTGGGTTGCTTACTGTGGGATTTTTTTAGTATTTGCAAGGTAAGCATGCCATGTATGTTCCCTTGCAAGCCATGGTAGTGAACTTGCTTGTCACGGATACATGGTCAGATGGTGGATGCACAGGCTGAACTTGTAGCCAGGGATCGTAGAGTAAAGAGAGCAATTTTTCTGTACAATTCTTCTGATGCTTGTTTCTAAAGAGCCTTTAAGGGTGAAGCCAAAATGTGGCCTGAGTTTAAATTGCCTACCTTTCCTTGAAAAATTTGTCCCTTTGGATAGCTTGAAGGCGGCACCTATGTGCACTTAATTTTCATTGGGGTTGTTCATACAGCTGCAACATGTGATCTCCTCAGTAAGGTCTAACACAATTATGCCAAAGATTACGGTGGGGCTGGTCAAAATCCCTCCAAAATATTCTGGATCTCTGGAGCCACTAGGTTTGCTGCCTCTGCACACGTTGTGAAGTTTGCAGGAAGCAAGAGCAATCCTGATGGCGTTTTCTGTGCTGGCATCAAGCCAATCCTGCAAGCAGTGCCCACAGATCCCGTGCAGCCCTAAGGCATGCTCAGCGGCCACCCAGGAGCCGCTGAGGACCTGGCTGAACTACCCACCGTGACTGTGGTTGCCAGAGACCTACTGCACCCTACACAACTGGTAGCCCATTGGGAAATGCCTTCTGTTAGGAAGCGGGTGCGTCCTGATCCCACAAGAGAGATCCTGATCCCAGAAGAGAGATACCAGAGTCCCGCAACCTGCTGAAAGGTCTTTCTCTGGCTCTTTCCCAAATTTCTTCTTTTAGCTTGTCACACTGCCCTGACTTGGCAAGAGGGGTGCAAAAGGAGGCAGGGCTGCCCGGGGTAGCTGTGTGGTACACCCAGGTGGGATCAAAAAAACAAGCGCAAGGACAGTCTTACCAAAAATGCTGCAAAGGCTTGTGGGCTGGGCGACGTGTAGTGTGAATGCCCTTGATGAGATGTGTGGGTATCCTGAGAGTACAGCACCGTGGGGTATGGCCGAGAGAAAGGTGCAGCCATTTGTATCAATGAGGAGAGTGAGCCCAGAGATCAGAGGGACCTCAAGACAGTGGCATTAAGTTTAGAGCAGTAGTTGGACCGCTAATTGCACATGAGATGCAGGCACAGCCTAACAGATAAGTCACAAGACAACACTTGAACTTCAGACCAAATTCAGTACCCAGCATTTTGTCAATACACGCCTAAGTACTTAAGACAAACTCCATTCAACAAGCACACCACCACTTTGTAGTTTCAGTCTCCAAGTTGATGCAAACAGAAGTTGCATGTAGAATATAATGCAGTTTCTCATATTAATCTTTAAAAAGTATTGATCATGTACATCTCTGCCTTCTGAAGGGAAATTAATATAATTGTTTGTACAGACATGAGAAAAGTCATCTGCGAAGTGCTGCTGCATGATCAGCTAAAAATAGTGAAACCACATACTAAGAATTTGAGCAACAGAAAGCAGAAAAATATCTCAGCCAGCAGGCTCATACAATCCACACACAACTTTCTAGTCGCCTCCCTTACCTTACTGGCATCTGACTTGGAAATCTTGCACAGACTTAAGACCGTCTCTGTCAGGCACGGGATAAGAAATTTCAAAGCGCTGACTGAGATGATGGTTCAAAACAAGGTGGCTATAATGACCATCCTGAAAATCCTTTCTCTCTATTATCTCTTCTAGAGTCTTGTCTACTCAATGAACCAGAGAAGCGAAAGGTTGCAGGACCTCCACAGGGACACGCTCAGCCAGAAGAGTAAACAGTAGTAAAAAATTATCTCCTGGGATCTCCCCAAGATACAGAAACAGAGGTGAAAGCCAGCCATAGAAACTGCTGTAGGGTTTGCAACTGCATCAACAGTTGCGAAACTGAAAACAGCCAACAGGTCTGCCTGCGTTAGTCGAAGCACCTTCCCTGTTCTCCTAGCCAGGAGATCCCCTGCTACAGCAACCGGTATCGTGCATGCATACGCTCAGGTATAAACCCAGACTGACAACAATCAGGAAGACCCAAAATACCTAGATAATGGGAACCTTTTCTAGAGATACCATGGATGAGTTAGCTGGGTTGCCTTTTGTGCAGTCTTGGCATCGTGAAGGAAGCCAGGAAAGCAGCGTTTTCAGTTTTGTTAGCATGCTGCCTTCCACTGTTAACTATAAGGACTGCGTAACACACTCCAAACTCTTTTTTTTTTTATAAACTGCTAGTGTTAGAAAAAAGATTGTGATTCATTTAGCAATAAAAGTCAACAAGCTTTTTGTTACTGACTGGGAAATGAATACAAAGAAAAAATATTTTATGCTTAAACATGAAAAGTCCAAAGATGTTAGGTGTTTGTCAAAACAAATTATATGAGACAAATTTGTGTTCCATACACAAATAGACTTATTGAAAATCCTAAGGAAAATGATATATTACCTAGTTCTCTCTGGCATGCTATTACCTGATTATCATGATGGCACATGTTTGTAATAAAAATCAGTTAATAAGCAAGCCACTATTTTATACACGAACTTCAAATTTTATGGGCTAACTTCAATCTCAGAGCTGATTTAAGAAGTACCTTCATGTAGAACATATGTTTTTCTTTTTTTTGCACGTCTGTTAAGGCTGGTGTAATTAAGGGGTTAATTAGAATCTTAAATGCTTTGTTCGCATGTTGCGAGGTATGTCTCACTCTATAAAAATAGCTTTATCATATGGGAAAAAGTGGGGTTTTTTCATTATAATTGCCTGTCTTGTGTATTGGCAGCATGAGAGTCCAAATGAGAGACTATAAACATTTTTAAATAATCCGTTTCCAATTTTCTTGTATTATTTATAATAATTGAACTCTCTTGCTTTCTTGATGTTCATATTGCCATAACGTTCCTGAAGCTGTACTTACTGTGTCGGCTACCTCTACTCTGCGGCTATAAAGGTTGTATGGAGCTGCACACAATAAAAACAAAGTAAATGCAGTGAAGTAAAATTGTGTGGCTTTTAGCCCACCAAAGCAACACCAAAAGCATCCACCTTTGCATCGGAGGGAGTAAACTGCGGTCAAACGATTCCGAATTTCACTTTTTTTTGAGTGTTTCATGGCTTACATTGACTTTAACCTTTGTTCTTTGAGGGGCCTTGCATTTTGTTTTCTTTTCTGGTTATTAATTTTTATGGGACGGTTCATGCCCATGGCAACACGCCGCCTGTTTTCAAACGGCCCCGCGCGTGCGGTACACCTCAGCTATGTGCGGCCTGCTGTTTGGCGATGACCACCGCCACCCCTCTACTCCTCACCCATAGAAAGAGTTATTCTGAGACTTTCTGAGGACCTTACACGTATCACCAGGGTGAACACGTCTCCCACCGAACAGGCAAGAAGCCCCAGCCCCGGCCACCACACAGCGACTCAGCGGGAGAGCCGCCCCTCGGCCCTGCAGCCTTCAGCCTCCCGGGGCAGAGGGGACGCCCCCACCCCCGCGCTGAGGCGCTGACTGCAGAGAAACCGAGCCTGAGGGCGCCGGCCCCGCGCTGAGGCAGGGCGGCGGCCTCCCCCCGCCCAAATGGCCGCCCTCCCCCACCCCCACGGGGAACTACAGCCCCCACAGTCCTCCCCGGCGCCGGGGGACCCGTGACGTCACCCGCCGCCTCGGGGAGAGTCCCCGAGCGCGCCTCGCGCTCCCGCTGGGGGAGGGGAGGGTGGCGGGCGCATGCGCGCTGTCGCCCCGCGGCCGCAGAGGGGGCGGTGCCGCGGCTGGGAGAGAGCCTAGAGCGGCGCGGCCGTTGGCAGCGCGGAGCGGCCGTTTGGGGGCGGAGCCAGGCGGCCCCAGGCCCGGCTCCGCTGTCAACACCAGCCAACATGGCGGCGCGGAGGCCCCGCACCGCCTCAGGTCAGTGGGCTCCCCGTGGGCTCGGGCGCGTCCGCAGCGACGCGTCCTGTCCCGTCCCGTCCGGTCCCTTTACGGGAAAGGGCAGGAGGCATGGCGGCCGCCCTTCCTCTCGGGGGGCAGCCCGGTCCCCCTGCCGATGCCGGCGCCCGGAGGCGGGGGAGGGATGGCCCGGGCTCTGCCCCTCCCCCGTCCGCCCCCCCGTCCCCATGGCCGGTGGGGGAGGGGCGGGGCGCCTGCGCGCCGGGTCTCGCGCGTCTCCGTCGGCCCGTCCGCGGGCTTCGCGGTGGCGTCCCGCGGTTGAACGGCCGCAGTCCTTTCTAGGCGGGAGCGGTGTGACAGGGACGGGCAGGAAGCGGCAGGCCCGCGGGTGAAAGCCGCCTTAAAAGCGGAGTGCTGGCAGAGCCCTCACGGCAGTACGGCGACAGAGAGTCGCAGGTGCCCGGCGCGGGCATCGGCGGGGCCTGGCCGGAGGCCTGGGGGCTCCGGAACCGAACCTGCGGGGCGCGCTGGGGAAGCTAGGAGCGGCTTACCTGGCCTCCGTTGTCTCCACACCTTCTAACGTACAGATCTTTAAGTGTGTTGGAATAGCCTTACGGTGTAACGCCTTGGCAGAGTTTTATGTGCGTGAAGAGTATGCATGATATTATCCTGTGAGGAAAGGAATAGTTTTTTATCAATAGAAAATGCTCTAGCATTATTATTATTTTCCACACAATGTGTTGTACCTGTGTGAGTTTTGATTTGAATAATAGTTCAGGGGCAGAATTAACGGAACTAACAGATTATGATGGCGTTTTTATGTTTTTCACCATTTAAAGATGTTAAACAGTTTGCAGTCGATACCTCAAAGTTGGAAAGAAAGAAGATTCAATAACAACTTTTTAGTATTATAGGTCTTGCTATTTATGTTTTAGTACTCGAGAACACTTAGGTGATAATAAAGGGAAAGAATTCATACCTACTTGTGTGTTTCTTGCATTCTCTAACCTTTCACCCATACTTTGAGTAAGAGTTGAAAAAAGTTGCTGACACTATTAATAGAATGTTTATATCTACAATCTTTCTTTGTAATTCTAGGTAGTAATTTAACTTCTCTTCCTCTTTGGAATGTCCCAGCATCGTTGCTGAACTTACATTTCACCTTAAATATATTTAACTGATGTGGGCATTAATTCATCTTTTTATGTCCACAGACCTATGATATGCTTTTACGTTTTTTTTTTTTTTTTTAAGATTTAACTATCTCTTCCCTTTGATGTTTGAGTGTATGTGGTATTTAGGATCTCTAATTTGAAGTTGTAGGAGGCCTATTTTGAAAATGTTTATTGTACTTGTACTTGTACTGCAAGTATAGAACTTAATTGAAGTCCCAGCTTCATCCATTTCATCTGTTGTGGAAAAGGAACAGAAGTGTCCATTCTTGGCTTATTAGTATATGCTAACGTCTAGCCCTCTGAGGAGAACACTAGGCCAGAAGTTCTCAATCTTTCAAAGTTTTGGTCTATCCAGAAGAGATGTGTGTGCTTTCTCTTAAGTTAGACATGTTTCACATTGCTTAAGATCATAAAAGCAATTGTAGTAGGGCAGATGAAAACCCAGCATCCTGTGTCTGAAAGCCATCAACTGCAGGATAAGCTAAGAAAGATTTAACAGGGTAAGCATGTAGTGATACTTTCTCTGATTGTTTTTAATGATTTTCGGCCCAGGACCTCATTAGCCATGGTGGTTGTCTTTGTGTCTGACAGCCCTTGGTGGATTTTCTCCCCTCCCCCCCTTTAATTTGTTTTGTTGTTATTTGGAGTCCACATCGGCTTTTGGTATCTACAGCATCCTGCAGCGAGCTTTTCCACAGGTTAACCAGGGCTTCTGGGGGGTAGGGGGTGAAGGAGGGGAGAGGAAGACTTCTTTTTTTTGTGTTGAACAAGCTACCTTCTAGTTTCATCTGATACCTCTTGGTTTCTGTATATGAACAGGTAGGAGATTCCTGTTCACCTTTTCTGTGCCAGTCGTGGATTTTATAGATGATACCTTCCCTATAGTCTTCTCTTCCTTACCTTGAAGATGACGGCATAAAATTTCAAAATGCTTTGTTCTGTGAGCTGCTGGACCATAGGTAGCCTGTATGCTGCAATTTAAACCATTGAATTAGCCAGTTAATACCAAAAACGGTTCTGTTAATATTTGGGGTTTTTACATAGATTGTTAACTTATTGTATAACTGAAAAAATAACTTTTTTCTTTTTTTTTCTTTTTAAGAACATGAAAGTGACGATGATTCCTATGAAGTGTTGGATTTAACAGAATATGCACGGCGTCACCATTGGTGGAATCGTGTGTTTGGCCGGAATTCAGGACCAATTGTAGAAAAATATTCTGTAGCTACCCAGATTGTGATGGGCGGTGTGACTGGCTGGTGAGGGAGCATCACTTTTCATAACTGTGCTAGACCTTGTACTATTCTTAGAAGATCCCTTTCCAAGGCTATTTGAAGCAGATAAATGTATCTTCTCTAACGGGATTTCCTTTATCATTGATCAAGATTATTCATGCGTGAACAATTTCTTAACTCATTACTCTGACTCATCATTTTAAAGTGTTTTGTAGTATTGGTAAAACACCAGTTAGCTAATGGAACTCGTACCAATTATTCCGAAAAGAGTTTGGGGAAATGTCAGAACTCTAAAAGTAGAAAGAATAAATGGAAAATTACCGCATATAACTTTTGTTTGTATGGAAAGCATATTTCCTTACTAGTGTAGATTTAGAAACCTAGTTATGATATTATGGCTAAGACATATTTTATAGGTAAAAGAAATGAAGAAAAATGTGTGGCAGAATATACTTTTAATTAAGAGCCCCATTTTAAAGGGATTTTTTTTCCTCTAAATTCAGCTGAGTCCATTTTGAAGAAATTAACAGTCTGCTCTTATGTGAACTGAAGAGAGATACCACAGCATAGTTATGCTAAAATAATTAATGGTGAAAGCTAGACAGTAAAGATGAGAACTTAAACTGGAAAATGTGGCCACAGTCTTAGCAGCTATATCAAGGTATTTGTTATTTGTCAAAGGTATTTGAATGGTATTGATCTATTCCAGTATTCTAAAAAAATAAAGTTCAGTGAAAAACAACATTATGGTAGCACAGTAACTTTTAAAACAGAATTATGCAAGATTTAGAAGATGAAATAGACTAAAAATGAAATAGTGATGTCCAGGCTCAGCACAGCTTTGAGGAGTACAGGCTTAGCTTTCAGTCTAATTTTTTTTTATTTGCCTCTGTAGCCTTAAAATTATTTTTAAAAGTTAGATGTGTGTACATGAACTCTGAAGCTTCTAGGGAATAGTTCATCTGGCATACATAAAAACCAGCTTATTGAAAGATATGGAAACTGTACGTTTCAATATCTGTAGATGTATATACTCTGTGTGTGTATTCATGTATATAAATATGAATTCACTATTCATGTGCAGGGGGAAAAAAATTCCCCTGTGTGTGTGGGCTGGTGGCGGGGGGCGGGTCAGATACCAGCAGAGTTGCCCAGAGAAGTTACGGAACCATCAGCCTTGGAAACACTCAGTGGTTGCCTCAGTTAGGACCCTGAGCAACCTCACTGAGCTTGGAGGTCGTATCGGACTTTGCAGCTGGCCCAGTTTTGGGAAGGTGGCAGGACCAGGCAATCTCCAGAGGTCCCTTCCTGCCCAAACTATTCTATGATACTGGTATCTGTGCTGTTCTCTATTTGATGTGGGAGTGTTTGGAGGCTGCGAACAAGATACTAATTTTCTAGTTGCTTTTCATCGATTAAAAATAGACTAAGGTCATGTCCCAGTAGAGGGGCCCAGCTGATTCTAACTCTTGTGGTAGGGATGTAACTTCTTTTTACCTGAGATACTTAAGTTATGGGTTGCGTGGTTAATATAAATGATGGTATAACATACTTACCGTCCATTTGGGAACAGTTACAATGGCACTGTTATATTATTACATCGTGCTTTATTAACATGCTACATTTAACAGCAGCATGCAGCTTTTGTGTATAGGCAAGGTCTGGAGTTCTCAAGCTTGCTTTAAAGGGGCTATCAGACAGCCATGAACTAGCAACCATTACTGATGTTGTCTTGTGTTAGATATTGCTAATTAAATGTTGTTTGTATTAAATATTCTGATTTTCAAATTTAAGAATGTGAAATTATACATTTGCTTTGTTAAATGAAAAAATAGTAATAGTTGTAGTCAGGAATTTTGAAGTGTGGCATTGTTCAGCAGACAACTTCATTGGACTGGGTTTTTTTTTGTTTTGTTCTCCTAAGGTGTGCGGGATTTTTGTTCCAGAAAGTCGGAAAGCTTGCAGCAACTGCAGTAGGTGGTGGCTTTCTTCTGCTTCAAGTATGTAGCATTTCATGCTTTATAAGTTGGCAAATGTTATTTACTAAATAATAGGAAAAACACAGCTGTTGGGTAAAATTTAATTAGGAAGGCTTCTTATCTACTTCTTTTTAGTCTTATCAATCAAAAACTTACATTTCAGCTGGAATATTGTGTACAAAAGAGGCATTTCTAAAAATCAGTGGCAAATCAGAATCTATTCTATCCTGTAAAATAGTTTGTAGTAAGCCAAAAGAAACCTCTGTGCAGAAACTGAGATGCTGTATGTGATTCAATATTGCCAGATTAGAGGAACTGCCTGTCAACCTATGGTTAGGGAGATCAAGGAATTTAAGGCTGTATTTATTTTAAATAGGTTTGAGGATTTTATCAGTGCTTTAGAAGAAGTAGGCTTCTCTGGCAGTTGGTTGGAGGGCATGCCCTGGTCCCATTGTGAAGCCATGTTTTTCTCTTTTCTCCCCATGCTGTATTTAGTAGTTATACCTGTTGAACCTCTGAAGCTTTGCTGACTTCTGATAGCTTCATTGCATTCCTCTGTTCAATTGGATTTCAAGTCTAGAAATTTTTAATGATGTTATCTGGCATGACCATTTGCATTTTTATCAGGTATTGTGGTTAGGGGAGGGCATTTTTCCAAAAAGCTTTTAAATTAGATGAAGAAACTTTAAGTGAAGGAGAATTTCACATATCCTTCTGTAAGATGCCAAGTTATTCTTATTTTTTTTTTACTGGCATTTTTCATGTCTTATTACCTGTGAGCTCGTCATTTTTTCTCAGATCATTCTAGAGGAAATAGACCAGTGCCTACTTAGGTTCATGCAAATAATATACCATTTTTTGAGGCAGGATGTTAAAGATAGATTTTTTTTTTTTTTTTTTTTTTTTTTTTAATTCTTTCCAACATCACCCTGGAGGATTTCTGAAAAGCGTATCCCACTTTTAGTTATTTCTTTGATTGTAATGGCTGTTGCAGACAACCATTGATCAGGAAGGCTTGGGTAGTACCTCTGATGCTGCTGTGTAATGCATTAAAATGTCACAGTTGTGAGAAGTACTCTTATTTCCTTCATGACCATGTTCTCTACTGGTTTTGGGTTTTGTTTTGGTTTTTTTTTTTTTTTTTAAAACTCCTTGTTGAACATATAACTGAACTGCAGCACTTACGTGAGAATATATGCCCTTGGAACTATTTGGTGTAAGTTGTTTTCAACAAATACAAAGTGTATTTTATTTTGAATTACTCAAAAGCAAGCGTCAACAATGTAAAAAGTCAAAGAGAAATAGTTTTGATATGAAGCTCTGTAGTATTAGCATTCATTCCACTTCACCATTGTGCATTGATGACCTTTTTAAACCTCCTGGAAATCACTGGGTATTGGCCTTGTACCTAAACATAGGGATGAATTTTACAAGGGTGTTGAATCTGAAATGGTTTAGAATCATCCAGATGTAAACTTTTGGCAGAATGTGCTATGCCAGCAAATGAATCAATTTGATGGAGTACTCTGGACTTCTTTAACCCATAATGTATATTTCTGGATCATGAGGGAAGATCTTTTTTGTTATATATATATGTGTGTGTGTGTGTATATATATGTATATGCAGTGGATCTTGAAGTACTCGTCATGCTTCTCATCTAGTTGACTTTAAGATCAGAATCTCTGTTCCCATATTGTATGCCATTGGTCTTAATTCTTTTAATGATAATTCTTATCTAAACATGACTGAAGAGCCTACAGAACAGAGGCCTCGCATCCAGGGGTAGCAGGCAGAATGTTGCCTGCAGGTGCCTTCATTAGTATTTCTGACTACAGGAAGCTGAAAAGTTAAAACTAAGACCTATAGACAAAGGAAAATAGAAATTGCTTAAAACACATTATTTGTGCAGTATTTTTGCTTGTTGAGCTGTCAAGTTTGGGGAGCTTTCCTGTGCATAAAATAGATTTGCCATGTGTTTGAGTGTCTGATTTCTTAGCTGATCTCATTTACAGTGTATCTGAAAAGGAATATTATCCAAGAGGAAAAATAAGTTGCATATTTTGATTGAGTTGTCTATATCTTTAATTAAGATTAGATTCTCTTGGAAGGGAATGAAGTAAATGCCTTGGTCTTCCATTTTAACTCAAAACATTTTGCATTTTAAAGCTGAGTCATAAATTCTATAGTATAATTACATTTCTGTAGTCTTTAATTTTTTAATTTAAAGATCACACATCATGATTTTTAATTTCCCTATGAATACATGTTCAGCGCTTCCCCTGAGTGGGCAGGGGAGTGTTTCAGCACGTGACTAGAAACTTCCTTTTTATCTGTAAATTTCTCTGAAGTTGCAGATTTCATTTCAACTCCTGATTGCAATATTGACGTTGTAATTACCTGCTAAAACAAGAAGAACTACAGAAGGCAAGATTCTTGGCTAAAGCCCATTCAATGAAACATTTCTGTCCTGAAACTAAAAAAATGCATTTTTTTTCTTCAGCGTGTGATGACTTCATCTCAAGAAATCTAGTAGGAAACCAAAAGCAATACATTTTTGGAGTGTCAGTTTGTACAAGAAACAAAAAAGATTTTTCAGATTTTTGTAAGTGATCTAGAAATTTTTCAGTCTTAATACAGATTAAATGAAAAGTAGTCTGAGGAAGAAAATAAAGATGACATTAAGGAATTTGCATAGTTTTTCAAAATTAAGATCTGTTATTACATCTTTGTGCTGGATACGTCAACAGCTTAATTTGATCAGTTGAATATCCTTTTTATTGAAATAGATGTAGCTCTTCAAATATGCTGGTGTAAGACCAATACCCAGGCACTGTATTAAGGAAAGTAGAATTCATTTCTCAGAGCAAGTAAGGGATTTTCCTTGTACAACTTCTAGTTTATACAGCACGGAGTTTAGTGAAATCCTGAAGAGTATTGAAGTATGAACTCATGTGGTTCTGCTGTAATGAGTTGGTTAAAAACAATTGTTCTTAATAAGCACCTGTTCTCTCTGTGTTTTTAAACTCCTGTATCTTTAATAATGGTTCCATTGCTTTTTGCTCTGCAGTCAACACACAAATTGCAGTTTTTTCCATTGTGTGTTGTCTATATTTAATCATAAAATTGTATTTTTGTTCGATTATTTTTGCTTTCACTAATAGATTTTGCCTCATTCCATTTGCATGCCATTGGTGAATTCAATTCAATTCTTCATTAAATTATTTTCTAACTGAAGAAAAGTAAATCTTTGAAAACACAAGCAGCAAAATAAACTCTAAGATATCCTTGGCTATATATTGTACGGAGGTTTGTTGATACCATGCCATGAGGGTGTTGTGGCATCTCAGTGAAGTGGGGAGAGAACAACATGCTTCTCGGGGTGGGGTCTTAATAAGAAAGAGTTGTGTTCAGTTTTGCATTGAATATTCCACTTCACAGTTGATGTCTGCAGACTTTGAGGGAACATTAAGTGGAACAACCAAAGCAAATGGTAGTTGGAAGCTAGCCTTTTAAAGAAATACCATATTTCTGACAGGTTTTGATGTGAAATGGAGGGGCATCGTTTCTCTGCCTTTGTAAAGTGGAGTAGTTTCACTGGTTACAGTGGAGCTGTGCCAGCAGATGGTGGCTGAAGATACAGCCTCTGCAGTTAAACTCTTACAAAAAATGTTGTATCATTTCTCAGTTCCTCCTTATGTGTATATTGAAGTTAGAGATTTGGCAGATCTGTTCTGGAAACTGGTTAAGTGTGATGGGGGTTGCTACCTGTCTAAATACCAGAAAATGCCTAGAAGTATACATGGCTTCTAGATGCTGCACAAGCAACTGAACACAGGGAGCTCACCTGTACCTTCTGGGTACCTTTTTTAGTATGAGAGATTTTGTCTTTGAGGAAATTAAAACTCTTTTATCCCTTCTTGCCATATCAGGTTTTTGCTCGTAAATGTTTTTTTCTCATTACTCTTAATATTGTTTCACAATAACGAGGTACTTGTGTGCCTCTCCAGTATCACTCCCAAAATGAGGTCTTTCCTTTAGATCTCTGTTTTCTTTGATTACTGTAGAGAAGATGCACGTACTTCTAGTATTCCTGAATGGATGTATTTTTTCAATTGCTTTTTGGAAAAAATCCATTATTTTTTCAACAGTTCTGGAAGATCTTGAACAAAAATAAATTTTACTAATGTGATATATGAGAGAGAGAGAGAGATGTATTTTATATATATTATTCCATTATCATATATACATAGAGAGAGCGAGCGATTTCTGTATGTATAGATATACACACACAGCCCTGTATGGCTCTTTTAAGAATATATACGTATAGACCTATATGACTCTTTAATATATATAGAAGTACTGATAATGGAATATTATTATTTTAGTTTCTCTGTTATTTTAGGGGCTGGGTTTAAAAATACTAATGAACTTTAAGAACTTGTGTTTATGTAAATTTACTGTTGTAAGCTGATATTTTTTTTATGATGTATTAGGGTCTAAAAATTGAAGTCTGTCTCACCAACATTTGAGTTCAGAGGGATTATTTCCGTGCTTACATACAAAGTTATGTAATTAGTAGGATTGCAGCCAAAGTAGATAGACAGAGGCTCTGACTATCACTGCAATGAAATGCAGTTTTGTGGTTTTTTTTCCTTCTCAGTTATAGATTTTATATTCAAAACATTGTCCTTTCTTGCTTATTTCATAGGTGTGTACAAAAGCTGAAATGCTGAACAGATTTCTGCTACTAAGTTCAGGGAGAAAAGTAGTCTAATTTTTGTTGTGTAAACTGGAGTTTTGATACAAATATAAGTTGTATCTACTGGAGAGCTAAACAGAACTTAATTAAAAACTTCTGCCTCATCCTTGTACTCTATGGATAACTGAGCTAATTAAACTAGTCTTAATGAAATGTTGCTTTTAAAGTCCCATTTGTTTTGTGGGGTTTTTTTACAACTTTCAAGCAAGCAAATATATTAGCATTTCTTACATTGTGTTGGACTAGGTAGATCAGTCCATATTTAGTTTTCAGATTTATGAATTAAAAGGCACCAATTCAACACTTCGGCCTTTTTGAAATTCTTGTGGTAATGTTAAATGTATAATATAAAAATTACCCCAGCGCACAACTTTTTTTTTCCTGGTATGTCATCCAGTGACTTGCTCATATTTTCATACTGTATAGACAGTCCTTACTTAGCTATTCCTACTAGTGCCTGTGTGGATAAGTGGTTTTACAATTGACTGGCAAGGTCAATGAATTTGTTATATTCTGAGGTATGAAGTAAAGGAGAGTATAATACTTAATAAGTTCATTTTACATTTGTCCAGTTAATTGTTTTTAAATCTTGTTCAAAAATGGAAACTGAAGTTTACTTTCTTACATAGGTGGTCTTTTAGGAGCTTCATTTAGGAACTTTAATTTAGACAAAATCTGTCTGACACTTGCTTCATTTTAGGGTTTGTTTTTTGGGGTTTTTTTTTGAGGATCATGAAATTCTTATTTGTGGTGAAATATGTTGCTTAATTATTGTGTCTGTTTTAAAACAGGTTAGATGATCTAATTTCAGTTATTTGATAGAATGAACTATGTGAAAAATAAAATTCAGTGCCTGCAAGCGATGTCAAACATTTCTTTTTCTGCCATACTGAAAAAATTGTATATGTAAATATCTATTCCACAAAACTTCATTATCCGTGAATTTTATTTACCAATTGTACCATTTGCATAGAACGCTTTTACACAAGTTACATGAATTTGCCAAACATGACCTTAAGAAAGATCTGAGAAATTTTATTCTTCGTAAACTGTTTTTTGAAGAACAGTCATTTACCTTTAAATTTAGTGGTCTGTATCTATTTGTTTTAGCCATTAAAAAAAGCAGTAATCCTTAGTTTTGATTTTTTCTGTCTTTTTTTCCAACTAATGAGTTGTTTGTTTTAAGTGTTCTCTAGAGCATGCAGTAATTGCCTGATTTTTTTTTTTTTTTAAGCTATGATCTTAAAAACATTTAAATATGTATTTCTTTTGTGAATTGTCTTAAGGAAATTGGTGGGACTGTCAGTGTTGGTTAACAGAACACCTTACTTTTTTCCAGGATAAATTCTTAGCAAGAGAAATAAGGCAAAGGGTTGGGTTGATGGTTAAATGTGCTAAAAATCTGATGGATGTTGTTTAAGCATTTTGGGAGTTTGAATGTAAATTAGCGTGAACAATCCCCCAAAACCTATCCATTTTGCTGATGTTACAGAACTTCTGCTGTACACAGGCCATGTTATTTTTCTACTTACTGATTTTGTAGAAAGTATGAGAATTCTCTTGTATTAAATACTTTTTTCTTTGACAGTTTAAATGATGTAGGATAAAATAATAATTTTCAGTATTTCTAGGGATGATTCTGATTAGTACCAAATATCCTGCCACAAATCGGAATTTGACAATTCTGAAAGATGCTGAAATGAAACAGTTTTTCATTGTTGTCCTATGAACGTGCTTTTCTCTTGCCTTTTCTTACAAGTAAAGTTACGGTAAATGCTGAAGGAAAAATACTGTTATTTAAAGCTTTTATAACTAAAAAATAGAGAAGTGGTAAAACTAACAGTAGTCTACTGAACTTTGTCATTGCTTGTTCTAATTTGAATTGTTGTTGTTGTGGAAAATACTAGTGTTTGAAGCAGAGTACCTGCTTATTTGGCACTTTGTCATTTCCTATATCTGTAATTAAAAAAGAAAAAAAATGTGTAGGCACTAAGATACTGTATTTTGACTCATAAAATATTAACTACAACTGTTATGCAGTTGTAACTACAACTAAATGCACTTTCTTTTCCTAGATTGCTAGTCATAGTGGATATGTACAAGTTGACTGGAAGAGAGTTGAAAAAGATGTAAACAAAGCAAAAAAACAGTTAAAAAAGCGTGCAAATAAGGCAGCACCTGAAATCAATACTCTAATTGAAGAGGTAAGTCTAAGGTGATAAACTGTCTTCTACCAGCCAGTTTTTCTTACCTTCCACTGCAGGTTATGATTAGTTGAAAATGCATGTGCAAAACTGGAAGGCATCAGAAATGATCTGGCTGTATATTTTGTGAAAAGTCATCAGATTGTAGTCTTTTATTCATTTAGCTTTCTATTTTGTTCACTCTTAAAGATGACACACGAACTTTGAAGTTAATGCATTTCTACAGCTGATACAGCTTAGGGACTGCCGTTGGCTTTGCCATTTAGTCTGTGAAGATTCTTGGCTAGCAAGAAAGTAGTAAGGTCATGACACAGTAAAAAGTTGAGGGTGTTGTGGTTAAAAAATGGTAGCTACAAAGACAAAACCCAAATCGTCTTAGTCTGCTGATAACAAAATTACTTGGTTGGAAAAGACTGACCTTTCTTTCTGGAGAAAAGCTATAACCACTTCGTAACTAGAGTTGTGGTTTTTATCTCATTTTTATACAGTTTGAAGTATATCTGTCTTCAGAATCTGTCAGTTACATACTATGTTGAAAAGAGGGAGCCTGTGATACTGATCAGTGTCACTGAGGAGATTTCATTCTGTCATTTGAAGACTTCTATTTAATCGTTTTATCTTTTTTTAAAAAAAGTCTGTTTAGTCTGTTTTTACGTATTTTCAAATTTCATACAGACGATCTAAGTTTCTTTCTCAGTAACTGTGAATCCCGATTTGGAATATGGTGCAGACAATCTAACAGCAGCCACACTACTGCTTTGTAATTAAGAGTTTTGATGTCTCAGATTTAACCTGTATGGAGTTGCACAAAGGTTGATTAAAATTACCTTAAATTCTAATGTGAATGTCAAGTGGAAGTTTCAAGAGAGATGGTTTTCTAGCTTCTTTTATACCCCAGATAGCTTAAACTGTCCTTTTCCATTGCCCTGCAGAAATGGGTGGGACAGGATGAGGTTTTTGGTTGTTTCTTTTTTTTCCCTTCTTCTTTTCTTCCCCCCCATCTTCCCCCAGATTATGTTACTTTCTTCTAATTGTGCACTGGTAGCCAATCTGAAGTGTTTGAAGTGGAGGATTTACGAAATGGCAATGTTTGATATAACATGTTATGCTCTGTGGTATTACTTAATGAACTATTGTATACAAATGTTGCCATACATATGTGTTTTTTGTAGCATTGAGTTGTTAGGAATCTGGCTCATAATGGAGTGAAGTGTATTTCTTTTTCAATGATCTAGTCTTCCAAAAAACAGTATTTTTTTTTTTTAAAACTTTTTTCATGTGATTAAAATTGAAGTGATGGTAGTGCTCATGCTTTTTTGCCAAGGGAGTTTGTAAAACATCTGTCTTGGTTTAATCAAAACAAGAGTGGTATTGGCATGAAATTGCTATGACAATTCTCCTGTATTTTGACTTCTGAAATGCTAACTGTATTTTAAATATATTGTTAAAGACAGTTGAGAGTCAGTTTCCACTCCATTGGTGCCAGCAGTTGCCACATTTTTAAACACATTGCTCCCCCTGCTCCATAATTTTAGTATTCTTGTTTCCAGGCGATTGTGATGAGTATGAAATGTTACAATCGGACACAACTGACTCAGTTCTTTACGAATATTATTTTTCTTCTCAGTCAACAGAATTTGTCAAGCAGAACATCGTGGTGTCCAGTGGATTTGTTGGAGGCTTTTTGTTAGGCCTGGCATCGTAAGGACCTGAATCGTCTCTTCCCAATGGCATTCATGTCAGCAAAGAACAGTTGTGGTGACACGCGGTCTTAGAGCAGTGTGGGTCACTGGGCCTTCCAGAGGAGGACGAGTGGACTAGCTAGACAATTTGGAAGCTTTTACATTTCAGGCTTTTGCCTCTTAAAGCTTGGCAAAACTAGGATTTGCTGAAAAACTGTGCAGTGTGCTCATTATAGCATTTCTGGGCAAAACTGGTTCATCTTCATCATGACTCTTTTTATCTATGACCTTTCAAGATCTAGCATTTTTTAAAATGTTATTCTTGGAATATAGATATGTAACCATACTGTAAGAAAGAAAGCTCCATTTCTATGTTTTCCGTTAAATATTGTTTATTTTAGAAGTATTTTTCTTCACGCTGTAGTAAATAGTATCAATGACTACATAATGTATATGATATTGTAGTCTCAGCCTCATGGCTGTCCATGTTCTTTAGAAGTCACTGCAATAATCTATCAATCTGTAATACCTTTTTACAGAGTATTAAATAACAAAAAATCATGAGCTTATTAAAGGTGAAAATTAACTTTGACTCTGGCCTTTGTGTACATCGAAAATAAGGAAGTCTCATGTTTATAGCCTGCAGGCATCTGGTATAAATATTTGCAGAGATACTTGTGATATTTGTGTGCTAAGTAAATGTATGTATGTTATTTTTCCCAGATGTGTAGACATGCATAAACTCATTGATAAAACTGTAGTACATAGATAATTGTTGCAAGCGCAGACTCCACAGTGATCTGATGCTTCGTTGTTTTACACTCAGTAAACCACGGAGGTCATTTCAGATGTCAGTAGTTGGCGAGATGACGAGATGAGGCTTCTATCCGAGCACTTTGCAAGGGCCGGTACCTTGTAGGGCTTGGTAGGATGTCAGTACAAAGTGCCTTGAAGGAACCGAAGGCTGCTCTTGCAGTTCACTTTCGCTGGAAATGATACTCACTTTCATACTCACCTCTATTGCCACTATGTTCTCCCCAAATCAGACAGAATTTTTTTTTACAGTTGTCGCTTAATTTGACTTTCACTGTCTAGGGTGTCAGCTATGGAAAAATGAGGGTACAGATTGGCTTCAGTTAGCTTACTGGAAGAGCGCCTATTTCTTCTGAAGTCCGGGAAAGCAAGTGGGACTTAATCTGCTCGATGTGTTTACTGCTTCCACCTTTGACAGATCAAAGCAGGAAGCGGATTCTAAAGGAGATTGGAAGCATAACTGTGGGTGGGATGGAAAATTTATTCTCAAGTAGGTTTTTAAGGTGGTTTTGGTAATTTGTTACTAGGTTATTCTAAAGAAGTTGAGAATCCAAACAAATGCTTAATGCATCTTTCAGCATTTCAAGCTTGTGAACCTTTTAGAAATTTCCAGCCAAGAAGGACTGTTTGCTCAGCCCCCATTTCTCTGGTTTTTACTGTGCCAGCAAGTTAATGTGAAATGGAGTCTCACTCACGCAGGTTCTGTTGGGTTCATGTTCACGTGTCTGAAAAACAACAGCGATTCATTAGCACCAGATGGAAAGATGTGAATTTCTGATGTACAGGACATGGGATGAACATCCATCAGCTGGGCTGTACGTGAAAGGCGTTTGACGTGGAAACCTACTATATATTTAGATCAGTGCATCTGCAGACTTCAGAGGTCTGTACGTGAGGTCATGTTGACTTCACGTACGCGTGCTTCTGGCCAAGTTGAGTAAGTTTCGAAGCACGTCATGCATATCTGTGATATCTGTGAGGTTTAAGGGTTTAGTTAAACTAAAGCCTGTTTAAGACTTTTGAAAATAAAACTTAACACGCAAACCAAACCCCCAAACCCAAGGAACATAAATGGCCACAAACAAAATCTTAGCATCCTAAATATTTTTTTTAAGGTGAATATCTAAAGCTATGTAAACGCAATTATTGCAATTTATTGGAAATGGGAAGCCCAAGGAGGAATGTGTGTGCTGGGTCATCTGGGATTTAAAGAAAAATTAAGAAAGATTAAAATGTTAAAACATGGAAGTTTCTTTGCCTTAGTGTTCAGCCCGAAGGATAGTGGGAAGGTAACCAGTCAGCTTTCTTCTGCTGATGAAGCTAATGGATTTTTGGCATGTCAAAAGAGTTGCTGAAGCCAACTGATGTGAGTCACCCACCCTGACTGGAATGAACTCGGGCGTTCTGAAGGGCTTTAGGAATGAAGCCACCGCCTCAGGGGCATGAACCCGCAAACTCGCCTTTTTAAAAAGAGCCTACTCTGTGAAAGGATTTCGAGGAAGAATCTTTTAGTGTGCTTGCTTAAAAGGCTGCTCATGTGACCAAGGGAATATACTTCATAGGTAAAAGTAGAAACAAAAAAACCAAAACAAACAAACAACTTGCATAGTAGCATGCAAGACGGATTTCTGCAGAGGAAAGTTTTTCTGCTATTCTCTTACCATTCTCGGAAAGGCAATGAATAAAGAACTGATTGAATTAAATATATTTGGGTTTTTTATTATTATTTTATTTTTTGAAGCCTTTGGAATAAGAAGCATAATGTTGTGGTAGATGTAAAGCTGTCTGAGGGACCAAAAAATAAGGAGAAATGGTGTAACCGAAAAGGTGAACACTGGTGGTTTGTATTAGGATTGGCCTTAGGTAATGCATTCCTGAACTGAGAAGAAGAATGGCTGCTGGCACAGTGATACTTACTGAATTCTTTGATACAGGTCCTCAGGTTGGTGAGGCAGAGGGGGTGCTACCAGGAACTACAGCTAGAACTGGCGGGGTGAGGAGATCAGATGGAGTGGCAGACTTTGATAAACATAAAGTACGGAGACAAATGCAGCTTTTCTTGCAAATATCTGAGATTTTGTACGTGTCAGCTCAGGACAGAGTCTTGTGTGTCACTGTGCATAAGGGAATGCTCTTTATGTGATCAAACGAATGGGATTATCGAGAACAGAATGGAGCATGACAGAAATACTATGTTTCTGGTGGTAAATTCTTCTCTGGAATGATTTATTTCAAAGTTACTGTTACCCTCTGAGAAAAACTAATGCAGGCTAAGAAGATTCAGAGAATGGTGAAATAAAGATTGAAGAAAATTTTTTGAAGAGCAGTTTTTGGGGAAAAAACCAAGAACATCCATTTTAGAAAGCAGATGATTAAGAAGGAAAGTGTTAGAAGTATGTAAATTAACGAAAGGCTGAGCCAGCATTTCTATGCTTTTTATTGTATAGCTGAAGAACTTAACTGGAAGGTGGAAAACACGAACCTAGCACGGGGGAACACCTTTTCACACAAGGCGTAATTGGTCCGTGGAACTCATCTGCACTGCGTGCTGATGAAACCAGGGAACAGGCTCCATCCAGGGAAAGATGGGGCAACATTTAGGTAAATTGCAGGAGTGCTCAGTCATATCTAAAGATGCAAGAAAAGCAAGTTTATGTTTCTCTGGCCATAGCTAATATTGCTTGGTGAAGTTCAGGATAAAATCATTCTAGTGATCAGATTATCCTACCTTTGCCTTCTACAGGCTTGTGTGTTTTTTCCCCTCAAACAGTTGTTATCAGTCACTTTTCAAAATTGAATGCTAAGCTAAATGATTGACTAAGACATGCCATCTATCCCTCTGTAGTGAACAGCTGTTGAAAGTTCACTAAATAATGAGTTATGGGAGAGATTGCTACTAGATCAGCTATTTGTTCTGTATTATCTTAACAGGACAATCCATTTTCTGAAATTATTTCTTTTTCGTTAAAGCCGCATTGGGCAATAAGTTTTAATTTAAAGTGAGATGACTGGTTGGTCAAAACCAGTGTGACCTTATTATTGGTGTGGTTTTGTGTGATCTTATTCCTGAATTTTAAGAGGCCAGAATTTGGCTTTGAAGGCTGTTTCTGTTTTAGCAGCCAGACTTAAAATTAAAATACTGGAGTTAAAGAGAGAGCTGCCTCCTAGATTCAAGTGCATTTGTCATGAGGTCTTGAGAAGCGGGGATGCATACAGAGTAAAATGCGGAAGACAACACTAATTCAAAATTGGTGCCTGCGCACATTTCATAACATACGTAGCATACGGTAATGTCAAGAAGCATCAGTAATACCTCCTCCTAACCTCTTGAAAATTGTTGGGAATCTCAGAGAATTACTTTAAAATCACACTTTTGTAGCATGCAGCTGCCTGCATGTGGTCTATAGGTGATAGTGGAAAAAGATAATGATGTTCACCCAAATTCAGCACAGCTAGAACTAGGTGACATTTTGGAAGGGAGATCGATCATGAAAAAAATGTGGGTTTTGGTCACCCTAGGACTGTGCGTGGGGCAGGTGGGTGGTGGAGGGGAAGGACTAAGATTGAAATGTACCAAGAGGAGGAGGTTTCATCCTCCCTTGTCTTTTGTATTATAGTTCAAAAACTAGACAGAAATGATCAGCTTAAAGAGCTGTTTTTCCTTTGTCCGATTGGGAAGCAGATCTGATGCAATGTGGTGATGTCCCAGTACTCGGACAAATGGAAGAGTTGACGTTTGTTGTTTTAGGGCAATTTTGGAAGCAGGGTTCTCAACTGCTGAGACAGCTGACATTCTTTAGGACCTGTAAGACCAGAGGCCAATTTTAATTAAGATAATTGTGGGTTGAGTTGGCACAAGGCATCCAGTGCTGATCCAGCGCAGCCTGAAACCTTGATTGGGTTTGGCCCCGCATTCAAGCTAAGAAGCCATCTAAATCTTGGAGTGCTGAGGAACGTGGTGCAGAGAGTTGACGTGGGCTTTTGTGCTCGCACACTGGACTGGAAACAGCATGGCTAACCCTAGCACAAGTGGTGCTATGCTTTAACTAAGAAATCTTGCCGGACCCACGCTGGCTGTAGTTTATAGCTTGGGTAAACCAATACAGCATTAACAGATTTGACTAGTTCATGGGTTCAGCACCCAGAGGTCCTCTGCCTCCCTCACCCTCTTCTCTTGTCCCCTGACCTCTGTGCCCCCAGTTTCTCAGTGCGCTGCATGTTTGTCCTGGTTTTGACTGGGATAGTTAATTTTCTTCCTAGTAGCTGGCATAGTGCTGTGTTTTGGATTTAGTGTGAGAAGAATGTTGATAACACACTGATGTTTTAGTTGTTGCTAAGTAGTGCTTACATAGTCAAGGACTTTTCAGCTTCCCATGCTCTGCCGGGTGCACAAGAAGCTGGGAGGGAGCACAGCCAGGACAGCTGACCCAACTGGCCAAAGGGGTATTCCATACCATATGACGTCATGCTCAGTATATAAGCTGGGGGGAGTTGGCTGGGGAGCAGTGACCGCTGCTCAGGGACTGGCTGGGCATCAGTCGGCGGGTGGTGAGCAATTGCATTGTGTATCACTCATTTTGTATATTCTATCATCATCATCATCATTATTATTATTATTATTTTCCCTTCCTTTTTTGTTCTATTAAACTGTCTTTATTTCAATCCATGAATTTTAACTTTTTTTTTTTATTCTCTCCCCCATCCCACTGGGAGGAGAGGGAGAGTGAGTGAGTGGCTGTGTGGTGTTTGGCTGCCTGCCGGGGTAAACCACAATAGTGTTCCTACCTCCCTGCTTTTGTTTTGCCTGTCTTCTTTTTTTTGTAGTTACCTAGAATAGAGCACCACAGCATGCACTATTGCTGGTCTGTGAAAAAGAGGAAATGCAGTGCTTGAAAATGGGGTGAAGTTGCGGAATAAATCCCACGAGCCAGTTCAGCTGTTGGACCATCTGCCAGCTAACGCCTCTGGGTTAGAGAGCTCAAGGAAGCTGGAGACCACATTCAGTTACCTCTTCCTGGGAAACCTCTCCTGCTTCCTAGAGCAGTACCCTACCTACCAAACCATAAGGTATTTTGGCATGAGATATCCTTGGTCTCTCCTGCTGACACATGCTGTCGTGTGGATGTCTCTCAGCAGTTCATGGGAGTGAGGACAGAAACTTGGGTCTCATCTCCTCAAAGTTTACCTTAAATCATTGCTAAATAGTTAAATATGCTGCTTGAAGTGGAAGTGCTCTAATAGGAAGGAAGGAAGGAAGGAAGGTTGGTTACAGCCAGGATATTTTGCTGTCTGTTTGGTACGACGCTTACCTGAGAACTGGAATATATTGTTACACAACTCATCCTTGATACAAGAGTTCTTGGCTTCACTGTCAAAACCCCACAAAATCAACTGCTCACAACCTTAATCTGTAAAAAAATGTTTCTGCATACGTGCACTGTATATTTTAAAAATACTTAATGTTAACATCCACAAAGGAAATGAATGATTATTGAACCATACAATTCCCATTTAACATACATGCTTCAAACTTTCATCGCAACAAGAGGCTATCTACACACACTTGCCAATACGCATTCATGGGACCTAGAGAATTAAGAACCAACATATCTAGTATGATTTTTAATTAAACATCTTACTTTCTTGGAGTATTAATTGTGAAGTAAGGGTTATGCTGTTTTCTTATGTTTAACAGACAACAAACTCATAAATAAACTGCAGCCAAATATACAGATTTTTATTTTCAGATTTCAAATCCTCCCCAGTGAGACAATTGAAATGCTTTGATAGTTGATGTTGCTCAGACAGAAATCTAAGCCAAAATACATCTGAACAAATCTGTAAACATAAGAAAAACCTGCAGATGTATGAAAGGAATGTATGAAGGTCAAGTGTTGCCAAATACTGTTTCAGAATCCACTTGGGACAATAAAGAGGAGGAACGAGAATTAGTAACAGTAAGGGAGTCTATATTTTAATGCTTCTATAACAGTGTATGATTATTAAAGTTAAAAAATAATGAGAAATTGCCTTTCAAAACATTGATAATAATTATTTCTATGGCATCAAATATGATACTTAATTTCCAAACTTAAAAGCTTCTTGTGCCAGCTAAACTGCATGCTGGCTCCTGTAGGAGCTTTGATTTGAGGCTGCTTGTGCAAGTAAAGCTAAGCGTATGCTTTAATGACTAACTGGTTTGTATAGGAAAGCAAAGGTAGAACAAACATTGGAAGCGATACACACATTTTTTCTCTTTTCATGTTGTTACAGGAATCTCTAGTTAGGCATTGAGGCTCTCAGATAGTCTGTAAAGAATCAGAAAACCATGGACTGCACAATGTATAGGAGTTGAAGGGAAGGCATAAGAAGCGGAATTTGTCTGTCTGAATATGGATGTCGAGCTAGGTACCCTATGGCCTGCTTATATAAATGAAAGCAAACAGACATCGCTGTGGAAATTTACCTTATTCTAAAATTGACATCTACAGTGGCTCAGATGAATCTGACCTAGAAGGACCCACTTTTCCTCACTGTTTTTAAAGGCAGCCCAGGCCATGACTTGCTCACCTGTAGGTACTGAAGGTTGGGTGAGATGAATTCCATGCAACACGTTTGAACTGCCAAGGGCATGAAGGACAAGAAGGCGATTTACCAAGGGCAAATCATGCTTGCCTGGCCTGTTCTCCTTCTCTGATGAAATGACTGGCTATATAGAGAAGGGGGGGCTGGTGGAGTGGGCTCTTACGTGGGCTGAAAACTGCCTCCACTGCCAGGCCCCAAGGGCAGCGATCAATGTCTTGGTGTCCAGCTGGGACACTGTATATCAGAGGAGTATATCAGGGACTGCTGCTGCATGAATATTGTTCAATATCTTCATCAAAGACCTGTGTGATGGGCCAGAATGCAGCCCCTTAACAAATCTGTGGGTGACACCAAATCAGGAGGAGGCATTTGGCACACTAAAGTGTAGAGCTTTGATTCAAAGGCAAAGCTGGGGAAGTTGAGCATTGCACAAAGAGCAATCCCGCAGAGTTCAGCAAGGAGAAGCAGAAAGTCCAGTGCCTGGGGCAGGTTAACTCCATAGACAGGCTCTGGCTGAGTAGCAGCTGTGCCGGAAAGGGCAAGGCGGCGATGGTGGACCTCAAATTGAATTTGAATGAACCTTGCGCTTTCACTGCACGTGAAGGAAATCGCATACTGAGGTGCCTTAGGAGGAGCACGGTCAGCAGTTACGGAAAGTTGTGAACCGCCTGTCCGTACTTAGCGCTGGTGAGGCCACACCTGGAATACTGTGACCACTTCTGGGCCCTCCGGTTCAAGATGGATGTGGAGAAAGAGGAAAGGGTCCAGAGAAAAACACCTAAGCTGGTTAGGGCCTAAAGCATAGGACCTGAGGTTGTTCAGCCTGGGGAAGAGGAGGCTGAGGGGCAATGTAAGGCAGCCTACAACTACTTGAAGGGGAGTTACAAAGATGATGGAGCCAAACCCTCCTCAACGAGGGGCAGCAGCCACAAGCTGTGGCTTGGGAGGGTCACACTGGACATTAGGAAAAGCTCTTCCACCAGGAGGGTGGTGCAGCACTGGGACAAGTCACCCAGGGCAGGTGTGGGTTCTCCCTCCTCAGGGGTTACAAGATTTGGCTGAACAAAGCCACAGCTGACCTGATCCAGTGTTGATAACCAACCACCCTGCTGTGGGAAGAAGGCTCCAGTGGTCCCATCCAAGCAGCACGTCTGTGGGACTGTGACAGTAGGTGTTATCCCACTCAGCCCCCCGGTCTTTCTCCTGGGTTTAGCCTTGTGCTCCTGCACATCTGAACTTACACCATAAATGCTCTTCTATGGCTGGTCTCTTCATACTATTCACACTGAGCACAAAAAATAGATGCTGAGGGTATGTGGCACTGCAATTAATTCCAGTTTTTCACTTAAAAAAAAAAAAAGCAAATTTATTTATTATATCATCAGCATTGGAAAGGTTAGAGACCTGCCAAATGTTTTTGTGATATTAGATTTGCTTTTAGAAAATTAAGATACTCGGGTAGGTGACATGCAGGAATTTGTTTACGTGTGTGATTTGCTCGGAGTTGTTGCCGCAAATTCTCAAAAATGGAACAGCCAGAAAAAGGCATTTCTTTTTTTTTTTTTTTTTAATAGGCACTCCTACACTAACTTAAAAATAGTAAACCGGAGAAAGGTAAGTATCACAGAGCCTGATGTGAAAAAGTACATCATTGACAGAAAATAAGGAATAGAATATGTGATGAAGATTGACATCACAAATGAAAAAGGAAGAGGGAAAAAACCTACAAAAAACCAGAATATGCAAAGCGATTAGGGAGCACCGAGAGAGAGACGGGAATGGAAAGTTGGTGACAGATGAGGCTGATAAAGCAAAGGGCCTAAAGGAGTTCCTCGCCCACAGAGGCAGCAGAAGGCAACGTCCCAGGAACTGGAATTTGTTTTCCTCAGGGAAGGAAGGAAAATGTCAAAAGGTTTTACTCTTGCACTGGAGTGGATAGTAAGGCAATTAGTACTATTAAAAGTTGTCAGTGCACCCAGACTGGAGTGATAAATCACATCCTAGGATTGTAAAGGGAGAGGGAGATGCTGGAAAGCTTTTGTGGAGCAGTTGTGATAACTTACTGGAAAGGGAATTATTGAGAACTGATGAGTGTTTAATGAAGTTTACACTGAAAAACGGGAGGGAGCACCGCAATCCCAGCATTTACAGATCTGTAAGCTTGACTTCACTTCTGCAGGAGAAACTCAATACTGGTGAGTCATGGCTGTGTATATTTGTAAGTGGCAAAATGAATATATTATGAAAAATACATTGTTTTAACATACATGCCACAGGAGAAGTACATATAATACAAATGATTTGGAGTCTGTGCACAAAAGATCTATGCAAATAATCTCTATTAATAGGATTTCTCAGTGCAAATCCTTTCCTGTCAATATGAGAAGAGGTCTTGGCAATGTTATGCTCATGATTTACCTTTCCACAGGGTTTCTGATGTTTCTACAGTTTCAAATGTCGGTTTTCCCTACATTAATGTATATTATAGAGGAGGTAACTGCGAACCTTTTGCAAAGCTCTGTAAACATGTGAACTATGCAATTTATCATCCGCAGGTTGAATAAGAAGGGAGAGGAATACAAATTCTCTGTATGCTATACCTCCACACACCTTCCCTCGTCTGGTCTCCACACCTTTTTATTGCTCGATCTATTTTAGATAGGAACATGATTCCTTTATGAAATAGTTTAACTGCTGCCGATAAATAAAATAAAAATAACAGGCAAACTTCTCCGCTTGGTATTGCGGGCTGATTAAATCCTGTGTTGCCCAGGGGAGCAAGATCCCGTTACCTGCATCCATCCCCAGGGACCGGGACCGTGGGGGCTCCCCACGGGAGGGCGGCAGGGCAGGGCCTGGCAGCCCGGGCCCGTCCCACCGCCCCAGCCCAGAGCAGCCGGGGGCACTGGGGCAGCCCCAGCCCCGGGCATCGGGCACCTCACTGGGTCGGGGACGTGGGCCCGCGGGTGGGGGTCAGGATGAGCGGGGCCCATGGCCGGGCAGGGCTGCACCACAGCTCGGAGGGGGACTGGGACGAGGGTCTGCACCGGGCAGTAGCTCCCCGAAGAGGCTGCCCACAGCTCCTTCTCCCACAGCCCTCTTCCCAGCACCGGCTCCAGGGTCAGGTGGGGGCTGCCTTCGGGTCCCAACCGGCAGCCTGCACCTCCAGAGGTGAAGAGGGGCTGAGGGAATGAGACCAGGTAGGAAGAAGGTGACAAGCTCTGGAGAGTTTCATTTACCTTCTCCTAGAGCTGCATGTCGGACCTTCCTCAGGAAGCACCAGGGGCTTCTCTGCTCCAGGGGAAAAAAAGGAGGTAAGGAAATGGCTGGAAAAATCTGAAGCTCTTGAGGGGAGCAGCCTCTGCAGAGAGCAGTTGAATAAACCAGTCCATCTCCATCTGGCAGGAGGAACATCTGCCAGAAGATGTCAGCCAAAGGGTGGCAAAGATGCTTTGCAGAGTGTTTCCACAGTGCCCAGCACCAGCAGCACTGCTCTGACTGGGCTGGCGGAAGAAAACCAGTGAGGCAAGAGCTGTGGGAGCAACAGACTGTGTTAGAATAACCACCACTGAGAAAATGAGAGGAATGTTCAGGGGTGCAAAGGCATCCTTCAGGTCCTCCCCATCTACAGCAACCACCCTGCCCAGTACACTTACATAGCACCTGCCATGAAGGGTTTCTTCTCCAGGACTTGTGCAGGCCCAAATCCTAAACAGATGTCAATGGGACATGGTCATCACTGCAAGGTGGCCAACAGAGCCTCATCAGATACCTGCAGTTCTTGTGTGGTTCATGCACGTGCCCAAGGCTGGGAGACCTCATGGGACCACTATGTAGCGGCTCTGCAGAGGCAAAAGAGCTGCCAAGGCCAACCTTGCCAGGACACCTGGAGGCACGGCCACCCAGGGCTGGGACCTTGGGCAGTCCCCATGTCCTGCTCCCATCTGAGGAGGAGCTCCCTTCCTCCTCAGCTCCCCACGGACACCAGTTCATCCTCCAACATGGCCTCTGCTCTGCTTGGCCGCTGCTGTGCAGGTTTGGCTGTCAAACTGATCTTTGGCTGAATTTCAGGACTTGGGAAAAATAAAGGCACAACTGAGTCCAGCTGGAATTAGCCTGCTGAGGGCCAGAAAATCTGGCAGCGACCCAGTGAGTGGCTCTGTGTGTGTGTGGCATGTCTGCGCGTCTAGGCAGGCACCATGTTCCTGGGATTTGTGCACTGGTCCAGCAAGCATCACCCACCTGCGTCCTTGCTTCACCTCGAGGTGTCAAAATTAATGCCTGCTTTTCCACGCCGTGCTGCTCAGACAGGACATGGCAATACCCCTGCTGCTGTTGCAGCAGCATCTCTCCATGTGTGGAACAGAACCCCTGAGGCTGGGAGGGACTTCTGGGGCTCAAAGCTGGCTCACACACCTTTACTACAAGGGACAACGGGCATTTCAAAAAGCCGGTTATGCGCGTGCAGTGGGAGGTAGCACCAAGGACGCGACCCGACCATCCCCTAATTTCTGACCAGCCCCCAGACAGCCTCACTTTTTTTTTTTTTTGAAGGATTAATACCTCTCCCTGCAGATGTTTTCCCTCTTGAATTCTTGAGCTCTACAACAAGCCCGTCTCAGCATCCCTACCTCCGACTGTAATTTTACTTCTTTTATCACTTGTGTGCTGACTTTCTCATGGCTCTTTCTCAGCAGCCTGACTCAAGGTTACGCAGCTGTGCCGTATCAGAGCTGGGCCGTGGGTTCTCGATACGCAGGCAGCCGAACTCCTCAGGGGGAGGTTACAGAGATGGGGAGGTTACAGAGATAGGGAGGCATAGCCCTGCACTGCCCTTGCTACAGTATGGGTGTTTCAGGAATGACGACCAAGCCTTCAAAACCATGCTTTACTCCTTAGGTCACATAACAGATGGGCATTGCTTCAATTCCTGTTGACTTGGGGGTGACAAGGCAGTGCCCATCACTGTCACCCATCACTTTTGCTCCTCCTTGTTATCACGTCACACCACCGAGGAGCTATATAACATGCAAAATTGGTGTTTTCTGAGTTAAATTTGAGCACAAGTATTTCTACAAATGGCTAAAGGTGATACCATTCCTGTGCAATACGTATTATTCTCAATTTTGGGTTCGAGTTTCTTCCAGCCTGCTCAGTGTCAGGAGACACGCAGTCTTGTTTGCTCCTTGCTTCTTCTTCAAACTGATCCCCTTCAATATAATGAGCAGTGATGGACTTGATCTCCCCAGCTCCATAATCTAAACTGGAACAGGTTTTGCATTGCTTTTCAAAGGCTGTCAGCGCTTCTCATGGATGAACGGCAGCAGTGCCAACTGATTCTGGATTTCAGACAGGGTTCCGGTTCCTTGACAAACAGGTTTCATTTTTCAGAAAAGGCAAATGGAATTTTTTGCAAGGGGTTTCTTTCTGAAGAGAGGAGGAGATGTGGACACGCGCAGCCCGAGGTTTGCACCAGGAGCCAAACATGCGCAGCTGAAGTGGCAGCATCGGTCCTACACGGCTGAGAAGATGCTCCTGAGTGATCCCTAAAATCAATGTATTTTGGTTTTGTTGATTATCTGCACTGCTTTTCTTAATCTCCAGCTTTGTAAGAAGTGGAAAGTCCATTGTGTTACTATCCAGATTACCTAATATAGCTTTCCTTGGCTCAGCAACTAGTCACTTAGGCCACTGCAAGTTCAATAAGGGATCAGAGGCACAAGTCAGTGAAAGTCTTCAAACATTTTTGTTGGAACAAAATTGCAAACCTTTATCTCACTAGAAGGATTTACAGATTACACATGACACTGATAAATAAGAGTATCAGTTTAATGTCTGACAGTTCGCCTCTCAGAGGACTAAAACCTGCATTTGCAGAGGGATAGAGATGGTTATCAAATGGTCATTCCTGTCCCTTTCTTTTATGAAAACTGCCTATTTTGTGGCTAAGCGGTACAAAAGCAAAATAATTTGGAAGAGTTATTTTAAGGCCAAAACCAAGTCCTCAGAAAATATGTCTCCCAGTCTTCCAGTATGTACAAGGTTGTTATAAAGAGGATTACGATCAACTGCTCATCACGTCCATCAAAAGAAGGACAAGAAGAAATCAGCTTAAACTGAAATAAAGAAGATTTAGGCTAGGCAATAGAGAAAACTTCCTAATGACGGGAATCATGCAGCACTGGAAGACATAACCCAGGGATGTTTTGTTCAACATTTCAAAGAGAAGATTAAGGAAACATCCGGCACTGACAGTTCAGAAATGCTCAGCCCTGCTTCAGTGCATGAGGCAGTAAGGTTTGGGAGGGTGTCCTTTCCACCTGTGAATTCCTGTGACTTTGGGATGCGCTAATCTAATGCAGTGAGAGGCTTTTCAGGTAGCCTAGTGTTGCTGAGGGATTCATAGAGGCGTAATGAAGTCCTTCAGGCATTTTGCCCTCTTAAGCATCCAAAATTTCACCTGATGGCCCTCTTTAGTAAAAAGTGCCATCCCTGCATGCATGCAATTGTTTGTCCAGGATGTCATAGATCTGGGTGCCACCTCATCTCTGGTGGGGCAACAGAGGGGGCAGGACTCAGGTGCCTGATCAGGGGGGTCCAGCGTCCTTGGGACACCTCAGGATATCCAAGCCATCCATATGGGGTTTTGTGCCATCTCTACCAGCTATATATGGATGACTTGGCTACTGTAGGGTGTTTCACATGGGACAGGGTGCCTCTGTTTAGACAACCGAATCATAGCCCCAAGAGATTCAGCTTGTCTCTACAGCTGGGAGTCTCACCCTCACCTCTATACAGCTCCTGTTTGGAAACATGCAACCAACTCCCAACCTGTCTTCTTCCAAACGAATGCAAAACTGCTGAGCCTGAAATGTTTTTTAAAAAGGGGGCTGGATTATTTTTCCAAATATCATCATAGTTACTCAAACCTCCTGTAAATTATCTGCAGCAAAACGTTGCACCCCACGGAGTCTCTCAGCTGAGAGAGCAGTCATGGCCAGAACAACCACACTCCACATGGAATGATGTCCCCTCCCTCTCCTAGGACCTGAAGTTGGTTTGATATGATCTGAAAGGCAGATACTTTCCGTGCTCAGCTCTTGCTGGCATCTTGGTCCTGCAAAAATCTTCGTGCTTTAAATTACCTGTGCCACCATAGCAATCTTCACCATGGCTGACCAAGCACTGAAAACGTAGAAGACTGTGGTAAGCCATAGCACAGGACAGAACACGACCCATTTTTCTTGGTAATGGGCTGACATCATGCCATGCGCGACTTGTCGCTTGATGTGCAGACTGTAAAGTTGTGATTAGACAACCTCCCCTCACCTTCATGTTCTCACCAAAGAGAGAAACTTGACAAAAAAAAGCAAAATGTGATTGCAAAGCTATATAAATTAGCAGAGGGATCCCAGGATCTGTTAGTTTCTGAATTTATTTAGAATGATTTTTTTTTTAACTGCCTAATTTCAGTTTGATGGGTCCCTTTGAGAACTAAGCAGGTCATGTAGCTAAACTAAGCAAGAGCTTGTCTTCTTTACGAACTGCTTCTGAGTCTTGTTTGTACTCAAAGGGAACAGTGTCATGCATTAATTGAGTCTCACTGGTTTAATTTCCGATTCACAAGTAAATAGTTCTGGTTCTTAAAAAATTACACAACAAAAAAACCTCTCAGTAATACTCTGGTGACAGTCTTCCCAGGTACATATTTTTTTTTCTTTCCAGATCAGCACAAACTGCAAATGCAGTCGATATTGCATCATTCTGTTTCAATGGATGTTATTATAGTTCATTGTATTAATCTGATTATACTGAATTTTGGCTCTTATTTACAGTTAAATTAACTTTACTTATTTAATACAGCTGCATGTTTAACACTAATAAAGTTGCTAACCATTTCAGTGAAGCTGATTTTGTCCCAAAGCAAAATTAATTAAATCTGCCTAACTGCTGGGCGAGGAATCCAGAAGAAAAGCAGTATGGACACAGTTTAAGGGTCAGCCTTTCCCAGCTGTTTACAGATGCAGAAGAGAATTTAGGACTGTTGATCTCTCCACAGGGACCAAGACAGTTGGAGTGCTTACTTTCCTGATTATAGAGATAACAGAGAAATCAGCCTCTCCTTCTGCCAGTTCTGAGATTGTGCTAGGGTGAAGGAATCCTGGTGGGGGAAGACAGGAGGTAAAAGGGGATTGTGGCTGTGATCTTCTATATATGGATGTCAACCCATCACCCTAGCTGGGTAGCACAAACCAGCCCAGGCCACTTTTGCCTCGGTTGCATACTTGCTTCTCGTTAGCAGACTCACAGCACAGAGGAAGTGCGTGAGATGGCAATCACCTGATCACAGAATTTTGTCAGAAGCCTGGTAGGTACCTCAGGAACAAAGGTATGTGCAGAGGAATGGGCCTCTCTGTTGGGGTGTTCAGCTCTGGAGGTCTGTGGGCTGAGCGAGAAAGTCTCCTGCTCCCTCCACCCCCCATCCCCTGCCCACCACAGCTGGGAGAAGACCAATGGGTGATGGTGGACATGTCCGCACCTGGAATACCTGGGGCTCTGCACAAATAAACCCCTTGCTAGCAAGTATGAAGTCCCATCTGTGCATGCACCCAACTGGCTGTTACTTTATTTCAATATGACATTGCATCTAGGAAAAAGACTGCTTGAAATCATGAATTCATTTATATCCCTGGGATAGGAATCTCACTGACTCCTATCAATAGAGTCCAATGATTTGAATAAAATGGAAAGTGGCAATGATCACAGCATACAGATCGCTGCTTCTTGACATTTCCTTGTCGCGCTTGAGACAGCTGATGAAAAGAGAAGGCTTTGGAGGTATCTAGCACTCACCTTCCCACACCTACAGGGAGGTCACTGAGATGAGGGAGATGGGCTCTTCACAAGGGTGCACGGCAGGATGGAGAGAGACAACGGGCATACATTGAAATAAGACAGGTTCAGACTGGACATACGAAGGAACTTGTTCCCCATGAGGACAAGCCCGAAGCGGAGCAGGTTGCCCAGAGGGGTTGTGCAGGCTCTGTCGTTGGAGGTTTCCAAGTCTTGTCTTTCTCAAGCCATGAGCAACATGGGTTGACCTCAGAGCTGGTCCTTCTCTGAGGCCCTCAAGGTCCCTTCCAACCAGAGTTATCCTGTGATCCTATGATTACTTTAACACTTGCTTTTGGCAGTGCATCTCCCACAGGTGGGATCAGCCTGACAGGAGCTCTGGCCCCCAACCCCTCTCTCTGCTGCTATCTCCCCTCCAGAGAAAATAAGTTATCCTCTGGCCAAGGGTACTTGGTGTTGTGTCACCTGTTGCAAGCTTGCTTGTAATTGTCCCCAAGAAATGGGACAAGATGTGAAAGGGGGAAAACATATGGCAGGCTAAATTCAAGCCTTGTAACTTCAACACTGTAATTTCCCCCTTTGGTAAAACATACAAACGTGCTTCTCCTTCTGTGTTATGTGCCACATTGTGGGGCACATTTTGCAGGTCATCTGTGGAGGTAATTCCCTCATGTCAGTGCAGCTGCACTACTAAATATATAGTGGAACTGCTTTTGCAAAAATAACAGAACTGATTATTGGCAAAAATGCCTTTGATTAAGGATATTACTCATCTACTTCACAGTAGCAATGACAGAGTCTTGATGCCATTTTGGAATACATAACATTAATCTCAAATTGACTATGTTTTCACACCTTGTTTTCCTTGACCAGCACACGATCAAAAAATAAGAATCCGTTCCTAAGAAACCGTACATTTATAAAGTATTTTGCTTCACACAGAACACATATTTTAATTCACTAATCTGTATGAATTGTGTTCTTGTAAATGACTCAAAACTGTCCAGTATCTGGGCTGATCATCGTAGCTTAGCTGTGATGGCTACCAAGCACCACAAATCTTTACAGTTCCAAATCCATGACTATGATGAAGCAGGCACAGAACACAATTAATATGTTCCTACTTTATTAAAGAAGAAGGCAGTTTCACTCATCTAAACATGTCCTAAATGTACAGGTCTTAGAAAGATGACCTCTCTCCTCTCCTCTTCATAAAATAGAAAAAAAATAAAGTCCAGGAGAGAATCTTCTACTGCATCTCGAAGTCCCTTTTATGTTGTCTGTCCAGCCAGCATGGATCAGAAATGGTGCTGCATTTTCTCTCTGTCCACGTAGTGATAGTACATTTACCCAGAGACTGCATCCTTGGTCAGAAAAAATAGTCCGTCTAGTCCAGAATCTATATTGCCTCCTAAATGAGAAGGGGTCCTCTAAATAATCATCCATATACCCATGACTAAACCTATATTGCTGTACAGAAGGATTTAGATCATGACTACATAAGAAGCCTTAATCCTGGCATCTCCTATCTTTGTAACTGGAATGTTTTTTCAATCTTTTTTTTGGATCCTGTATTAATATTAATATGCCAATGAATTGTATAACATGATGAGTGGTATTTGCAGCATCTCTTTGTGATCTAGAAAAGAGGTGGGGGAGCAACATTTGAAGGTGACACAAAGTTATTTAGGTTAGGCTGAGCCAATGGAGAGAAAAGAATTCCCAAAAGTTTTGTCCAGCCTGAGCATGTGGGCAGTAGGATGATAAAGCTATGTTGGTGTTCATTAATGCAAAATCATGTCCAGCGGATGGACTAACCTGAAGCACACTGCACAGTGCTTGGTCCTAAATCACAGACAACGAAGTCAGAGAAAGACCGGGACATTCACCTGGAAGCTCAGTGTAAACCAGTAGTCAAATCACAAACAACATGTTGGGGTACATAAGGAATGGGATGGAAAATATACTCAATATTATGACATTACAGTGCCACTAAGGGTTTAGTGACTCGCCTGGAATACTGCATCTGGTTCTGGTCAGCCTAACGCTCTACGGAGACCTACTCAGAAGAGCTAATTTAGCTTAAGGAGCTTACTCTCCCTGAGATCCCTCTGCAGACAAGAGCGAGCTTTGGGCTCTCTCCGAGGAGGCGTTTCAAGCATCTCGCGGTAGGTTACTGTTCTCCACCATCTTTCAGAATAACCTGGTTTTCTCCATTAAACAGAGGCTAATGTTAGCCCTTTCTCTATCAAGACACTCAGAAATGTAAGGCACGGTTGATGAAAATTGTTAGGGAAGTTGGGAAAAAAACAAATTAAGACTGAGGAAACTGATTTACATAGGGAGGAATCAGAAGTGCACAAGCTAAGAAAGTCAAGAGCAGGCAGACCTGGCACTTCTCCCGACTTTTCATAGTAAGACAGCGAAACCCATCAGTGACATTGAGAGGCAGGGGATGAGAGAGGAAGGCTGTTCCGCTCAACGAGGGGATGAAGCTTCATTGCCTCGACAGCCCTGCAGGATGAAAAAAATGTCATCCACTCCACAACTGATGAGACTACCAACAGTTACGCTAGCAAGGGTTACAACGTGAGCAGTCTCAGGGCTTGGGTAGCTGTGCTTCAGATTAGGAGTTAGCTTCTTAACATAGAAGCTGGATTCTCATATCTGCCCTTCTTCCACCAACGAGCAGTTTATTCACTGGTTACCTGCTCACACAGCTTCTGCATTTCTCCCTGGGGCGTCTGGCACAGCTACCCACAGAGACAAAACCTCCCACCCGCTGGATCGGTCCCTGTGATCTCCTCAGCCACTTCCGAGCAAGTATAGAGTTGCTAGCTCTGCAGAAGGAAAAGAGACCACAGGGACAAGCCTGAACGTGCACCTCAGAGCAAACGATGAGCCAGATTGCCGTGAGTGAAAGGCCACCCATTCCCTCACCTCTCCAGCGGGGTTCCTGCCAAGCCATTACTGCAGATACACATCATCATATCCTGGGTGAAAAACAGTGCTGAAAGAGACTGCACAAACTGATTTACAACATCTCACTGACCCTGGGGTGGATCAGCTGTACCTAAGCCATACCTAGCAGAAATGTGTCTAACCTGTTGTTACAAGCACTGGAAGATGAGGATGCCCTGCTCAGCAGGGGCATGACACTCTTCTTCGCCATCCTACCACTAGAGCATTTTTCTGGTGTAAACTGGATTACTTTTTGTCATGTCTTATCCACTACGGCCATTAAACATAGATAAAGAATCGCCACTCCAGAGGGATACTTTGAACCTTGGGCTTTCTTACATGCAGCATCTTTCCCCACATTTGGTGCTTTCCTTAAGGCACGGGCCCAAGCGTCCAGGATGCAGAAGCACAGGGAGATGCTGTCAGCACTGGGAAGGTTGGCTCCCTCTTACCTGCAAGGCTTTTGGGGTCTTCTCCTTGGCCACACCTTTTCCTGCCGTTCAGCTCAGAAGCACAGGATGCTCAAAGCTACGCAGCCAACGGCCCCACCAGCCCGCACGCGCTCCCCGCGTCCTCCCCTCCTTGCTGTGCATCCTCTTTTTCAGAAGGGCCACAACTGCTCTCAGCTGCAAGAGCACTGCGGGAGCGCACCCGCCACTCACGTCTCTCTCCCCCAGCTCCCTTCAGCTCTGGTGCTCCCTGCATTTTACAGCGATTGCAGACCCCACAGTCTCTGGCGTAGGCAGCTGCGTAAGCACTGGTAGCGGGAACCAGAGGGGATCTCACATTTTGCTTCTGTTTGAAAGCCCCCTCCAAGCGTGTTTGTGGTAGGCCTGTCCAGTCCCCCAGTACACACGCACACACACGTACACACACCCCACACACACCTTGTGTGTGGCTCATATTGTTTCTCTTGTACCTACAATGCCTGTTTCTTTGTCATAGAAGGAAATTCGGCGGATTTGGAAAAAGGCAAATCATATCAAGCTGCATCTCATTTTTAAATTTCATGGAATTATAAATCACCTGATTGGTTGTTTTAGTCTTTTCTTAGGAGTTACAGGGATGGTGATTATTTCTAATTCCCTGGCTCCACAATTCCCTGCCCCTACTTTTAACAGAAGCACTGTGTTTGTCCTCTTCTAGTTTTCTTCAAAAAAGGCACTAGGCTTTCTGAGCTTCTCAGCATCATCTGCCAATTTTCCTACCCATGGAGTCATTCTTTCCTTAGTTTCCCTTTCTGTTACTATCAAAAATGCCCTTAAAATGCCTTATTAATATAAGCAAAGAAAAGGAGAAGTATTTTATTTTGTGCTTTAGACTTTCTGATTTTGTCTCTGTATGCTCATGCTGAGGGCTTTTTTAACATTCATTTTTAGATATTTGACCTAGTTTCTATGTTCTGTACAATCCCTTCTTGCACTTGAGATCATTGAAGAGCTTGTGATTTCACAGATACCTCTTACTGCATTTTCTATCCTTTCTACACACTTTTTGTGATTCTGCTCCTGCTGTCTTTTGTTTATTTATTTTTTTATTTAATGAACCATCAACTCTTTCTGGAGCTCTTCTCTTCCATAGATTTGATTCCCAGAGGAATTTACCCACTAATATCCTCCGTCTTCATTAAAGTCTGCTGCCTGCAGGTTTATGTTGTCCTTCCTTCATTCCCTGAGGCTTACAAATCCTGTAACTCTCTCACCAACATTGTCCTCCACCTTCACACTCCCCAGCTGTTCTTCTCCTGTGGTAGGAACTGACTCCAGGATCGCCACCTGGGAAGCTGCTTTCTGTACTGCTGCATGACAAAATGCCGGTGACACACTTGCCGAGCAGGCTGTGCCCTAGTTTATCACGTTCTTCATAACTATCGGAGCAGTTAAAGACACCCCCAAACCAATCAGCCCATTTTTTTTTAAATGATTCTCCTAGCTGCTCAGGAGCGACCCTCATCTACCTGAGTTTCTTAGTTAGGGGAAAGAAGACGAGTGTAATGGAAGTGATTTTTTACTGTATTATTTCCTGCTACTATTTAGAGATCAGGTCTATCGCGCTCTACACTCCTTGTCTGAGAAGAAATGTATGTATCTGTTTTTCCCTCGCCAGTTCACATTTCTCCAGTTCACTGCTTTCCACTTCTTCCTCGCGTACGCGGTCTCACGTAGACTCTGCAGAGCATCCTGGTGGCGGGGGAGGGCAGAGCTCTGGCAGCCGCTGAACCTCCCCTGCTTGCGAGAGGCGAGAGTTGCACAGAGAAGCGCCGCTTCACAGGCAAGACCTCTAAGGGAGATTACTTCACCCTTCCAAAAAGTCACATAAAGTAGCCAGTAAGATTTTGCCCAAACCAGCAGCCATGATTTGACTATGAGGACCTCTTTAGTCCCCATTTCTTTAATAGGCAGCTTTTCTTCTTGAACATAGACAGTTTAAAATTTGTTGCTGAGACCACGCTGGATCACTCAGTTTAGTCTGATTTGATCTTGTCATCTTCGTTATGAACTGACCCTACAATCTGAAACAGAAACGTCACAGCTACATTAAATACCAATAGAATTATGTGCAAATACAAAGATTAACTCATTCTAACTTGACTTTTCGCTGCATGATCCTGTCCTCCTCATCCACATAAAAATTATTCAGCCGCAAAAGGCCCTTGAGCATAACATGACATTTACAGCATCTCTGAGTATTTCTTGTTTATTTCTCATAGATTTCCTTTGGTGATAACTTAGTCACCCAGCAACACTTTACAGTATACACATACATTACATGATTATCTCATATTTTATACAACACATGTTAAAGTAATTAATTTTCTCAGGCAAATGTCATACCATTTAGTTCATCGTTAGGAGCCAAATATTTGTGCAACCATTTGTTACAAATATATGCATAACCACAGAACACTTCAGCTCCGTGGTATTTATTAAGTGTAATTTAAAAGGACACTGTCGAGTTGTTACAGTCTCAACTTTCACATTAGTTTTTGTTCCACTTGAAATTCCCTTAAGGATTCAACTTCAACTCATTTATTTATTTGTTAACTATCCTTCCTACAGCATTTAGCGCACAAAAATAAATATGGTCTCACTGTGGTGTGGAACGTGCTAGCGATCAGGTAATGTCGTGCCCTAGCATGACAGAAGGGTTTCATCTCTCATTTAAACCTTCTTTAACCTTTTCATTGACAAGATCTGGAGTTTGTCCCGTCTTTAAGGTAGAACCATAGCAAATAAGAATAGGTACCTCCTTCATAAAAAGAACTGAGTTTAACCACAGGTTCAAACTGAACTTCAAGTGAAGACATTTCTTTCCGTGCTAACACAGGTTACCTCCAAACAAACAGACAAAACCCCAGCAGGACAGTGGCTCTAATTTCAACAGATGGAAGACAAGTTAGCCATGCAGCATCAGGACCGTTTGCCTTGAAAAACATGTTTTAAGGGCATGAAACCACCTCTGATCGATCGTGAAGTCTGCTTCTCCCACCCCCTAAATTAGGTCTTACCCACACTCCTCACACACTGATACAAAACCCCTTCAAAGTACATTTAGAGAGAGGAAGAGCAGCAGTGGAGCTGAGCAGTAGGAAATTGTGCTCAGAGACTCGACAGGCTGAACCAGACGGCTCCATTCAAGCTAACAGCCCAATAAATCCTATTCCCCGCAGACCACTTATTCTTCAGCACATTCAACCAACAGGTTTGGAAAGGGGGACCTGACACTTTTCTCACTTATTTTGGCCTTCGATGAGAAAAGCAGCAGGGAAGAAAAGAAGCAGAACCAAAAGTGGTACCAGTGGGAATGAGAAGGGGTAGGAGGAAGCGCAAACCCAAGAAAGCAGAAAGACAGGAGAAAGAAATATTGAGAAGACACAGCAGAGCGACAGCAGAGATGAGAGTGACTGGAACAGTGCAGCACCCTGGCGAGACTTCTTTTGGTTACTGTGAGTAGTTACCTGTATTCAAGGAAGACGCACTCACACTGGAACCGGCAGAGAGAGAAGCAGACCCGGGTGCTCAGAAGGAAGATGAGCTATCACACAAACGGAGTGCCAAAAGGTCTGGTTCGCTCAACTTGGCGAAAAGCTGAAAGGAGATGTGATTGCTGTCTGCCATTACGTAAGAAGCAGGCATCGAACGGCAAAAAAGGGACACGTTATTCAAAGGACAATGTCAAAACAAGGATGAAAAGCGTATGTTTCTCGTGAATGCCTTTAGTCTGCAAGTTAGAATAAAGTCCTCATCAGCAAAGGGATTAGGTCTGGGGTAAACCTCAATTCCTAACTCATTCGTAATTGAGTGATTTCAGCCAGTTTTGAGAGGCTGGTATTGACCAAGACTTTTGATCCATACAGACGTCCTCACTATCATTAAGACACAACTTGATCAATTTAAGAAGCAATTTCTGTTGCGGTGCCTGCAATTGCCTATGTGTAGGTCTCTATGACAGAGGGGATTACTGTCACTCCCGTTCCGTTATTATTCTGGCAGACTTCACCAGTTTTGAGACCACTGCTTGGAAACCCAAAATGTAGTTGCTGCTTTGATATCTTACACTGCCTTAATTTTTTTCTATGGACAATGCACTACTATATTTGAAGCAGAATGGATGAGTTCTCAAAGCAGCTTTGATCTGTCCTAGATCCTCAAAGCAGCCTGCAAGGATAGCTTGAAAGCTTTTTTATTTAAAATAAGTGGCATTTCCTCCCCTCTCATTTTAATTGAAATAGATGCTGAATGCAGGGCAAATTGTACTGTAAGCTTGATTGCAGAAAGCAAGTATACTTCTAAACCAGCCTTGATCAATAGCAGTTTCTGGTAATTGACTGTAATCTATCTATCTATTTATTGCCACGGGAATTTTAAAAATTGTTGGGTTTTTTTTTTTTGTTGTTTTATCCATCAGCTGAAAAGATTAAGCTGGAAAATGGAGGATGGGAGGAGAGGGAGGAATTGATCAGTCATGCAGCCTCAACCGATGGCATATCCTCAAGGCAACTTGCAAGACTTGGAGAAATGCCGACAGAATTTTCCTAGGCAGAAGGAAGCAGACTGGTAAGTCTGGCTGAACAGAGCCAGGGCTGGGGTTTTTGAGTGTCTTGTGGTGCCTCGTTGGCTGGATGGGAGAGCTTTGACAATGGGCATGGAGATTCAGGCTACAGGCAAGTTACACCACTGGTGGAAAGGAGGAAAGACGTGTATTGACACTTCTGCTGTGCCAAACCCTTCATTTTTGTCAGCAAGGCAGTGTGAGAGCAAAAAGAGGAAAGTCAGGAAGTGTTCCTGATGTGGATGGGTTCGGTCCCATTGACATCCCAAACAAGTCAGGAGTAAAGGAAGGGAAACCAAATACAGCCAGGAGGGCAAGAGCTGCCTCCCTTCTTTATTGTAGCCATGAGTGCCACCCAACCATTGTGTGTGTGACACTGTCATCAGGTGTCTGGATGCGGCAGTTGAGGCGATAGCGGCATTTCCCTGACTTTCATGGGGCCCTCTGGGGGTGGCTGCCCTTTTAGGCTGCTCCTGTTAGAGACACACCGTGCCCCCCTGCCACGGGGGCTTCGCGCTCCCAGGTGACGTGTCTTCACTCTGAAAGAGATGTTATCTGGAGCGAGGAACGTGTGCTTCACTCTTTGCGCAGGTGACGACGTAACTTGGAGGCCTCGACTGCATTTTGACGAATGGTTACGTTGCTGCCGAGTGCTGTATTCGTACCTTCCTCCTGTCGGAGTGTTAGGTGCGTTACTTATCATGGGTTTTTCCTACTCTTCCCAGCAACTACTGCGCGCTGTTTTAAACGCATGTCTATGGTTTAATTGCAAAAACTCTGCATTCCGCTGCTGAATTAAATTAGAGGCTTTTCTGCCAGGTTCATTTTCCTAGCGTGGCTGCATCTCAAATCAGCCCACGTAAGGAGGGTGAAGAGGAACCAAACAGCTACTCCGTACTGCAGATCTCACTGAATATATGCAGCGGGGGCAACTCAAAGGTATCTACCAGGCTCTGAATATTTCTTTTTCGTGTACTTTCAGAAGTGTGGGGGACTTAGGAAAGCGGCCCCTCATATTCTCCCCGACTTCAACGACAGGGAAGTCAGGCTGATTGCAAACATCCCTGAAAAGCTCACACCTTATGTAAAAGAGCTGGGTATCGGATGAGTAGCAACTTCAAAATGCTTTAAACGGGCATGGCACAGTGAAACACGCCCACCGAGCTTGTTCTGTGAGGCAGCAAACTTCTTCCATCGAGTTTCCAGAGGCTGATGAATTTGTGAGATGGTGTGATGGGGTGGGGACAGAAGGAGAGGAAAACCAGCCTGCTGCACGGCCTCTAGCACGCAGGCTGCACCAGGGAGGTAGCACCAACGGGGCTACTACAGCTCCCACCCTTCTCCCTGCCCAACGCCTCGCTTCCCCAAAGGGCATGGCAGCTCTGAGCGAGGTGACTCATGCGCAAACATGCTGAATTGGAGCAATTAGCCGTGGAAAGGTCATTCTGGCCAAGGAAACCTTCCAGTGAGACCAGGCTGGATGTAACCGCTTTTCTGTTCTCCTATCCCCCGCAGCATCGACAGGAGAAAAAGGTTACGGGCCATGAGCTGTGGAAATTCATGCTTAATACCGTGCCTTCTTGGGGCAGTGGGCAGCTGCAGCAATAATGTGACAAGCACCCATGCGGTACATGGCCAGCACAGGCCCGCGGCCGCAAAAATGTCCCGTTTTCCCTGTCTGGGTTGTCTGCAGCACTCCACAGCTGCAGCCAAAAATTACGGTCTGAGCGTTGTTTTCTGGCCACTTCCAAATGCTGTGTGTTCATGGACTGGTGAAAACAAAATGAATGAGGTAATAAAAGACATGGGAAAACATAAGGAATTGATATTTCTAATGATCTTTCATTGATGGTATCAGTTGACCCACGCTGCACTGCAATGAACAGCTCCTTCAGGACCTGTCCTTTTCCCCCTTAAGCGAACTAGCTATAGGGAGGGCTGTAGCTCTCTCTGCGTGTGTACGTGCGTTTAATTCCTTTATTCATATCCTCTATGTGATTTCTCTGAGGACTGCTACAGCGTTTGATATTTTTCTAAGACAGGCCTAAGGAAGAAGGTATTAATAGGTAATAATTCTTAATTTCTGGTTCCTAATTAAGTGTATGTCAGAGTTCAACTTATGTTCAAGTTTTAGTGTGCTTGCGTGATGATCCACATAAGGCCATAATTCACTTTAAAGTAGGCAGCCTGGGAGCAATCTCATTTTGGACAGCCCAGCCTTAACGTGGCCTGTAAAACCAGTCCCAGAGAGAGAATGAAGTAACACGTATGACGGAAGCAGAGACATGTCTTCACAGTGAAGTGACACTAAATTATGCTGATTTTAGTCAAACTTTCCTGGTCTCCTCTTCTTTCCAAACTTTCCTATTCTAAACTGATACAACCTGGAAGTGGAAGACCTGGTCTTCCACTCAGACAAACGGACTAACAAAAGCCTGGAACCAACGGCATCTGGTCAGAGTGAAAACCAGTATTTTTAAAAATTAAGCCTTTTCTGGGAAGTTTGGGATTGCTCAGGAATTTACAATTTGAATACCCTTACTGATTTCAACTGTAGTAGGTTGTTAGTAAAACTCAATCCCAATACAAAGAGACTAGAATCTCTGTCTTTTTATCACAAAAACAGTATTTTCCATGTTTCCCCCAGCTTTAGCTTCCCTCCTGCTTTCTTCCTCCTTTGAACTGTACAACTAATGCAGTCTTACGTACATTCACCACTATTATCTGTAAAGTACTGTCAGAAAATACAGTTAATTTACTACTGCCAACTGCTTGCCTTTGTTGTCATTAACAATCTTCATTTAATGAAAAGCTTTTATGAAAAATGGTTTTCCTGTAGTACTTTTATTTTTCCCAGAAAAGGCATTAAAATTAATTTGTTTTCACTTGGTCTGTATTGAGTGAATATAGCAAGGAACAAAAAAGATAGACATGTGAGAGAAACCCCAAAGAGAAGGTAATGTAGAAAGACACAATTCTGTTCTGAAGTAGAACATACTCTTTTTTTTTCTCACTTTTGGAAGCAAACAAATGATTGAAGACTGGTAGAAAACATCACATTGCAACCGTGCTTTTGGTGTACAAGGAAGATGCTCCCCTCCTCCACAGCTGCCTGTGGCTTCTTTAGTGGGTGAGGCAGAAGGTAATCCTATGCAGAAAGATTTGACCTGAAGGTTAGGGACAATTCACGGGATTTTCTACTGGAAGTTCATTGGACTCTCTACTGATGCCATGCACTTCACTAACATTTCTAAAGAAGTGCTGCTGTTTCCCTTGCATGTTTTTCACATACAGCCTCTGCCCATACTGCCTGAAACTTTGGAGCAACAGTTTATTATTGATATCAGAAGAGTATTAAGACATTTCAACCACCCTCCTATGTAATGAGCCACAAAAACCAAACAGGAGATACCAATTCTGGAGGGTAAATGAAGTGAAAAGAGACACTAACTCTTCACTATTGTGTTTTGATGATGGTTACTACCCCAAATGAGAAATTGTGCCACTAGGTGCAAGGGGCCTAACAGGGATTCTGCCCAAAGCTGCAGCTAGGCTGGTTCACTAATCTCAGAGAGACACATTGGCACATACACGTTATAAAACGCATTGGATCCACTTTCTGAAGATCCTCACTCTCTAATGACAGCTGCCAAAACTCAAAGGTATGTTTTATGAGTATGCCAGCTGTCTCCCATGCAATGTTTGTTAGGTACATAAAGACATATTGAAAGGATATTGGGGGATCACATGAACGTGCTAAGAACAACAGGCGATGCTGAAGAGCTTCACTGCTGAAGTACAGCAGTGTTGCATGCCCTGCGATGACCCTTTCAGAATTTGCACAGCTTGCTTTCCTTCCCTCCTTCCTTCCTTCTTCCCTTCCCTTCCCTTCTCCTTCCCTTCCCCATTTCAAACTTTTGGCAAAAAATAAAAAATGAAAGAATTTTCACTGAAATTACAGTTTTTGAAATCAGAACGTTTTGGCCAAATACCAATTCAGATAGCGAATGCTGCACAAGCGCTCCATGGGAGCTGTACGGGGAGCACCTTCTAGACTCATTCAGACTGCACATATCGCCCATACTCGTTCCACGAGCCTCTGTTTCAGGGAGGAGAGATGATATGTTATGGGAATTTCATGGTCTGATGCATCATAGAGTATGAAATATGGCAGGGGAGATCCATTCCATCTCTGAGAATAAGGACATTAAGCAACTGAAGTACAGCTCCTCTGAGACAGCATGATGGCATATCAGAATTGAAATATTTGGGTTTCAGCTAACTATTTTATCCATAAACTCATTTTTCTGTAAAAAGCAGTTCTAATTAAAAAAACATATTCAGGAACAGCTTTATGTAAAATGGAGGAACATAACGTAGTATGGTTGCTGTTTTCTGGAATAGGCTTTGGAGGCGATCTGGAATGCATCCTCCCTTATTAACAAGGAAAATGTTACTTCCATTAAACAAACAACCCTTCCCCTGCAAGCCATCCGTGAGAAACTCTCAGTGTATTTTCTGTTTGAAATTTAAATTTGAGCGTAATACCACCCACTGTATGAAATGAATGTGATTAAAATGATGGTTCCTTTTAGTTTCAATTAAAATACATTTTAAATGTTTACCTTTCCGCACTAGATGCAAATGTAGGTGCATAATACAGCACTGGGAAACCAGAAAGTGGAAACCCACTGACCTAGTTTCACCATCCCAGTGGACTAAAACGCGAAAAAACAAACAAAAAGATCTAGAAGCATCCCACCCCCACTCCCCCAAGCCCGCCAGGACTCCAAAGTAACATGTGCTGTATTAAAGTCACAAAACTAAAAACATTAAAAAATTAATTTGTGCAGAAAACAGCAAATGTGGTGGGGTTTGCCCTGTCCGTGACCCCGGTTCCAGAGTCATTTTGGGGGGAAAATATGTTCAGCCAGAGGTTACTGCACCCCAGGAGGCGGGGCGGGGAGGAGAGGACATACACCACACACAGCTTTGGCCTGAGATAAATTTTGAGAGATTTTTGAAGAAGACGGCAACGAATTCTGAAAAATTAAATAAACGGATTCGTATTTAGTTCTACTTCGGTCCCAAAGGCCGCAAACCCTGCCTCGCCCCCCCGCGCCTGGGCCCGCACCGCCACACCTCCCGCACTCCCGCGGGGCCGGGGCTCCTGAGGACGAAGGCCAGGGCCTGCCTCCCTCCGGAACCGCCTGGGCGGGCTGTAACACCGGGGGCCGCAGGGAGCGGCGCCGCAGGTGCGCCCGCGGTGCCCCGGAGCCCTGCCCTCAACGGCTGCGCCGCCCCACCGGGCCCCGCCGGCCGCCGCGGGGCGGGGCCGCGCCCGGGAGGGCCCCGCGCCGCTCCGCTCGGCCCCACCGCCCTTCGCCCCGCCCCCCGTGACGTCACCGGCCGGTCTCCAGGCAACGGCGCCCCCAGCCGCGCGGGGCTCCCGGCGGGCCGGGGCGGCCATGGCGCTGCCGCTCCTGCCCGGGGCCTCCCGCGACCGAAATGTGAGTGACAGTGGAAGGGGACACCCCTTCCCACACCCCTACCCCGGCGCCGGGGCTGCCGTGGGGGCGACGCCGGCGTCGGTTGGCCCGGCCGCCCCTTTCAGGCCAGGCCAGGCCGGGGGCGACGCGGCTGTCTCAGGGCAGGCGCCGGCAGCGCTCCGCCGGCCTGAGGGGGGGCGAGGGCGGAACAAGATGCGCTTTGGTTGCCGGTGGGGCCGGCAGGAGGGGGTGAGGCGCAGGTGCTCCCTGCGGAGTTGGCCCCGGGGGTGGGGAGCAAGCGCCGGTGCCCCGGCGAGGCCTGTCCCACCTCTCCTTACCCGGCAGGTGGAAAGCGAGGTGCTGTGAGGTGCACAAACCTCCGGTTTTACCTCGGGAGTGGGAATACTTTGCAGCTAGGCCGGGACTGAGGGGTCTGGCAGCTGCTGCGGGGCAGTTTGAGCTCTTGTTGCGTCTCTAACAAAGCAAAACGGGGAGAGGCAGTTACCCTCTAAATAAACCAAAAAGTCTTTGCAGAGGGGGGGAAAAATGCTAGGAATGCTAACGTGATTTTTCAGAGTTGCCAGTACTGTTAAATACTGATGGCAGTCTGCATATATAAGGTGGTATTTTTATCACGAGCTACAATAGCAAACAAAAGAGAAGGCCTGCCATCACTGCTTCAGACTTGTTCATCAAGGATCGCTGAATACAATCTGTACTGTGAAATAGTGCAGGAGGTAAGGAAGGATTTGGGCATGGCACTGCAGCTGGTGCCTTCAGGAGGCAGATGAAACAGTGTAGACTTTCTTAATAATGTTAAAATATCTCAAAGGGAATCTGTCGTTTTCACACTATGAACATGTTGTGGCCGTTAGAGCCCTCGTATCTGCAGCCTGACTGCTGGGGTTCTTTGCTAGCTCCTGAGTCTGGTCCACCCAAAGAGGGGGAATGTAGAAGGTGATAATGTATTTCAGGGACCATTTGCAAACGATTTGTCAAGACACATGTATTAATGGCAATGATACCATGAAGCACCCTTCAATATGAGACTTGTCCATGCCTGGTAGCATATCTGGGAGCCCACTTTATGAGCTATGAATCAAGTTTGTGTTAAGTGAGGTCCTGTGTAAAACCTCTGGCAGCTCTCTAAAAAAACAAGACAAGTAGAGGCAATTGTAGCTGCCTAGGTGCTGGTACAGGGAACATGAAATTATGTAGAAATATGTGGACTCCCCAGCCTCACTTGGTGTGTCACCATTGCCCAGGTGTGTGTACAGACAGAGCCTCTTGCAGCAAAAGCTCGGCTTACAAACAGTGAGGATCTTTCAGGCAACTTCTTCCCCACAAACAGCAGGCTGGGTGCCATTGTTTTAGACGGAAAAACTAACAAAAAAAAGGGCCTGGTGGTGAATACTCAGTCTCTCTTGTTGAATTCAAATTTGTATTGTAAAGAGTTGGTTGTGTATATAATGCTTCAGGTAGCTGCCAAGTGGGCATATCAGCAACGTTGAAAGAGGTGTGTGCCATTGGTATCTGCTGGGTGGAAGCAGAATAGCTTAGCTCGGTGTTATCAGAGACTTTATTGTTCTCCAAATTTCAGTTTGACTTAATTGATAGGGATTATTGGTTTTGGACTATGATGGGAGTGAGTTGTGTCCAGAACACTCCATGCTGAGGTACATATAGTGTGCATATGTGTTATGAGAACTAAAGGTGTGAAAACCAAGTCACAATTGCCACAAGACAGCATTGTAAAACCATGGTTATATCATTGCCAGGGCTCCAGATTGCTCTTTTTGACAGTCCTTGAGATAGTGGAGTTAATACTGATAACTCGCCTTTCTTGAAAAGCATTTCTGATCTCCACTTAGTTGTTGGCTATTAGATTTAATTTTATTTTCATATAGTTTCACAAAGGAGAGGCCAAGAAGAGCATATTTAAAGGAAAAAAAATGTCACTGCTGTAGATAAACCGAAAAGGAAAAAAAATGTTTTCACCTGTTAGTACTGTGAGCATTGCCATCAACACCTCTTACCACACAGAAACAACAGTAGCAAAGCATGCCCTGAAGAAGGACAAGCAGGGGACAGGGGATTGCTGTTCCTGTCAGCCCTTGGTTTATAATTATGGGTATTAATTCCACTCTTATCACTGTTCAAGCTACTGCTGCAATCCTCTTTCCTCTGTCCCTAATGCTTCCACCTGCCTCACATATAGGCCCGTGAAAGGCAGTGGAAGAGGAGTACATACGCATTTTGTCTACCTTGGATGTGTTTAATAAGGCAGCTGGGCTGCCTCCAGAAAATCAGAGCTTTAATGTAGTTAGGGACACGGAGTCTAACTTCAGGGCAGCAGGGACTGCATTGGCAAATGGGAAGGAAGAAGTCCTTTCGCAGCGCTTAGGTCTCTGGATCTAAGAGACATTAGCCCTTGTATTACTCGTCTGTTATGATTATTATTAATTCTAGCTAGCTCTACCGGGAACACTTACTTCCTCTCCAGCCAGGGGCAGAAATGCTTCACCTTTGGCTGGGAGGAAGGGCAGCGAGGCCGAGCAGCTCGCAGCCACCCCTGGTGCCAGCACTGCAAAAGGCAGCAGCCGCTGGCTGGTTTTTACTATTTTTCCCTCCCTTAACTGTACCGACTGGTGCCCAATTCAGCAGCTTCCCCGAGAGCAATGCTGCCGATACGGTCCTGCATAGCTAGGACAAAATCTTGCTGCTCAGGCATCACAGCTAATGAGAATGAAGGGAAACATAGGGAGGTGATAGGCATTTTTAAAACAGCTAGAGTGGTTCCTACGGTAACGTAAGGTAATGTTTCCTTTGCGCTGAATGAAGAGCAGGGATGAAAGGGGCAGGCATAGCACAAGCAGTGCCATGTTTGATGTTTGGTTTGATGGGGTGGAGAAGAATGACAACTAGCAGAAGGTTTCAGGAGCATAAAATATTTACTGTCTACAAAGAGAGTAAAAGGAACCGCCCCTATTTTTCAAATCCCTTTAAAATCAAAATTATAGTAGTCTGTGTACACACAAGCCCACCCATCAAATAACCCCCCCTCACCTCCTTTAAAACTCCTGTTCCTTGAACAGAAGTCCAAAGATAAGCTGCTCATCAGCAGTGCCTGTCATGTTCACATGTGGGCGATCAGGAGACCTAATGATAGAGCAGGCTGGTATTTTGAGCACAGATTAGCCCATCTCCTGCCCACTTGCAAGGGCCCTCTCCTCAGGGGGCTGGCTAATGGCCAGAAGTCAGACCTTTCCCCTTTGCCAAGGCTGGGGAGGCCAGAGTCTGTGCTGGGCGTGCTGCTGCCCCTTGGCAAGGTGCTCCTCTGTCCTGAGCCTTAGAGAAGTGCCTTTGTCTGCCCCTCGGCAAGGCTGGATGTGGTACTCACACATCATTTACCATCCTGTTGCATTAAAGGGTTTATTCATTTCTTTATTTTCACAAACAGTAATTCCTGGATTACCTGTTTGAAAATTTCACTACCTGTTGCATACCCTTAAAAAGGGGAATTCCTTATTTCTTTTCTTTTGTTCCTGCCACTGAAGTCAATGTTTGAGAGCTGAGGGGAGACCTAGGTACTGTTACTATCAGCAGAGCCCAACTGATATTGAAATTGTGCAATAGTGAGAACTTCAGCTTTGCCTATACAAGTTGCCTGTTTTTCAAGACAGAAAATCACGGATCTTGATCACTACATTTAATCCTGCATGTGGTGGAAACGTAGCATATAAGTTTACTCTGTTCTTGCAGGAAAAAAGTCTGTGCATTCAGAGTCTGGACTGTGTTAGGGATGACACTGGTTGCAGTGCAACAGCATCATTACTTCCTTTGTTAGTGTTACTGGTCCACCTCCCATTGTTCAAGGCAGCTATCCCTTCTGATACCAGATTGATGTTCTTGGCTTTTATCAGCAGCTAATGGAGAGGACTGCATATTCGTATGGGTCAGATATACCAGGTGCTTGCTGACCAGTGTATTTTCTTGCCTGAGGTTTGAAATCCCTCACAGAGAGAGAATTCCGTGCAACAGTTCTGCGTGGCATTTCTCAGAGAATCGGACAATAAGTTTATAGATCTCAGGGGGAAAATACATCCTTGAGAATATAAGTTTCTGTTGCAAACATCAGTGGCGCAGCAGAAATTCCACATCTTCCTTGTTTATTGCAGGAGCTTGGAATTGCCCTCAACTGTGCTACTGTTGCTATCTCTGTCTTTCCTGGCTTGAGTATTTTCTGCTGCTCTGTAATCACTGGTGCCAAAATGGGACATCAGTTTTTCTTGACAGAGCGCTTGCCAACCTCTTTATAAGTAAGCCTGCCTGCTGTGCCTTCCCTTCTTCTTTCCCTGTCCTTCTTTCCTGAACCCCTTCCACTACCTCCTGCCCCTCAGCCCCACTCTCCCAGATCTCTGTCTGTTCACAACCCCCAAACCCAAATGTTCCTGTGGCTGCCTGTCAGGGTTGCTTTTTGGACCCTTTACTTTATATCCATCTGTTGTCTTCTCTCAGGCTGTACCAGCTCAGGCAGTAAGAGCAAGCTAATAGAATCATAGAATGGTTTGCGTTGGAAGGGACCTTTAAAGGTCACCTAGTCCAACCCCCCTGCCGTGGGCAGGGACATCTTCAACTAGATCAGGTTGCTCAGAGCCCCGTCCAACCTGACCTTGAATGTTTCCAGGGATGGGGCATCTACCACCTCTCTGGGCAACCTGTGCCAGTGTTTCACCACTCTCATTGCAAAAAATTTCTTCCTTATATCTAGTTTGAATCTACCCTCTTTTAGTTTAAAACCCTCCCCCCTTGTCCTGTCACTGCAGGCCCTACTAAAAAGTTTGTTGCCATCTTTCTTATAAGCCCCCTTTAAGTATTGAAAGGCCACATGAAGGTCTCCTCAGAGCCTTTTCTTCTCCAGGCTAAACAAACCCAACTCTCTCAGCCTGTCCTCGTGGGAGAGGTGTTCCATCCCTCTGACCATTTTTGTGGCCCTCCTCTGGACCCGCTCCAACAGGTCCATGTCTTTCCTGTACTGGCCCAATGTTAGTGTTGATGCACCTTGTTCTGGGATGTGTTAGAGGGGCACCACAGTTGCTGGGAACAATGTCTTAAGGTAATCTTCCTTTTACAGTACCACTTAACCTCTGAACATACTGAAACCTCTGCAGCAAGCAGATAAAAGATTTGAAAATCGGTAGCTGAAAATGGCTTTTCACTAAGCAGTGAGTGCTAACTTTGTGAGAGATGCTACTTAAAAGTATTGCAGGAACTTCTGTTTGGCTCATCTCTGGTAGTGACCTGTGCTTTCCACAGAGCAGGAGGTCTCATGAATTTGACTGGCACAGTGTGCAGCATTTGCGTTTGTTTCCATCGCTTAGCCGAAGCAACCAGCAGACTGTATCAGCAGCCTAGAGTAGTTCAGAGACGCCACAGTTCATCCTGATACAGGATTTGAGCAGGACCTCCACAGTGCAGCTGCTGTTCGCAAGGTGGGAATTAAAATTGGATACGGGGAAGAGAACCGGACTGCTACCAGCGGCTCCTGCCATATCTCCCTGTCGGACTTGGTTAAAAACACGTAGCTCCTGAGACAGCGTGTGTCACAGGGCTCCCTCATTACTCCAGCCACTGTCGTGAAAGATTTCCAGTTGTGTTTGGCTCAGCTGAAATGTGCAGCTCCCTGATGAGTTTGCTGTGACTATGTTCCACAGTGTTAAATAGCAAGAAGGAGAGAGCACGAGGCAGTGTTCCCCAAGGACTGCAGTGGCTGAGTTTGCAAAGCCAATAGCTGCAGTCAGAGAATCCTGACCTTTGCATTAGTCACTATTGAATGTATCCTCAATATTTATTTCAGGCTCACCGCACAGAAAATGGCCAGCTTTGTTCAGCAGATCTACAGCTTGCTCAGTTTAGCTGCATTAGCACAGCAGACACAGTAAAGCACTTTCCCTGCACTCTCACAGATTTCTTTTAGAAGTCATTTAATATTAGTGTGGAAGTAACATGATGATCTGTCACTATTTTAGGCTGGATGTGGTCTTAGTTCATTAGCTGAAGTTTCCCAAATGTCAGTTTTCTCTTTTGTAATCTTCAATTATAATCACTCTTTTTCTTAAACTTGCTTTGTTGTTGTTGGTTTTGTTTTGTTTTGTTTTGTTTTGTTTTTTAAGAAATAACTGTGCAGACTTTTAGAAGAGATTATTTTGCATATGGATTTAGGTGCTTTTCATGGAGAAGGGGCTTATCAGTAATTCTGTGATTAGGAATCTAAAATAGTCTTTCTGTCAAACCCTAAACAGTTACAAGAATGCCACAAAAGATTCTTAACAGAATTGCAGCTGTTGGACCATCTATTTTTCACATCAAATTGTGAATGATGTTGTGATTTCATCCCTAAATTCTGGAAAATTTCCAGCAGGAACAAACCTGGATATCTTTGATGAATACTTTACCACACTGTATCTTGCCAAAACCCAGAAACAAATGAACAGCAAATGCTTCTAGAAAAAGCTTTGAGGACATGAAAAGCTTTCCTTTGCTCAGGAAAACTACCACCCTCACTGTGCTTTGATAACTGTGCCTTTCTCCCTAACTCATGCTTTGGTAATAGGGGGAAAATAATTAAATACTTGCTGTGCCAAAAAGTGGATCTGTTCTATAGCACCTTCAGTATAAATCAGATGTTTCTGCCTACAAATTTCCCTTTTAAAACTCAGCTTGACTATATTTATTCCATATTTGAACTGATAAATGTAGAAAGCTCCCTCCCATTCTGACTTCTCCCCAGCTCTTTATCAGCTTACTGGGAACAGAATTATTAAAAAAAGAAAGAGAAGAAGAAAGGGCAACTCAATAGCACCCAAAGGAGAGGGAGAAAACCATCCCAAGTGCAGATGTGTTACGAAGCGGGTGCCAGACCCTGTCAGTGCCTGTCTGTTCTAGAGTCCTGTACTATGAGAGCACCTGTGTTTGCTTCTTCAGGGAAGGGTGGGATGACCACATGAAGATATGCTCCTAATGCCTAAATGTCAGTGCTTACACTGCGCACCAAAGCATGAAATTTTATATCACGGCTCAAAAAAATGTGCTGATCTGAAATATTTAATTTTGGGCATTATTCCTGCAAATATGCAGCTCTTTTTTTAATCTTGTTAAATTCCTGGCTTGAGCAATGCTGTGTGGCAGGGGGGCCTGTGGGCTAACTAGTCGTTACACAAACAAGTATTCCCTTTTATTGATTTTCTCTGTTATTCAGTAACAACCCTTGTTTGTGAGTTATAAACATATGGTTCAGGAGTACTTCTTATTTTCCTTTGTATTGTTTTTTAAATTATGATACTTGCCATGTGCCCTTTTATTAATCTCTTTTCAAAACATTGCTTACCTTTTAAATATCTTCTTTGGGGAAGTACTTCCATACTCCCAATCATTACTGTCCCCAGTATATGAACCTTATCTCTTTTGCAATGACTGTTTCAAAGGGTGCTGGCCAGCCCACCCCTGAGCAAGGTATGGCCATTGATTATTATGGTATTAAAAATAATAATTTGTCAAAATAGTAAGTCCTTTATTGTTTTCCATACTACTGTCCTTGCAAAAGGACACAAGTGGTATGCAAAAGGATTTTAAGCAAAGGTTAAGCTGAGGTAGTGATTGAGCTGTTCGTGTCAAGGGCAGCTCTCTGTCCTGTGTCATTGGATTTAAACCACCGCAAGGCAGGTGAACAGTTCAGATTGTAAGTTTCAGTGTGCAGTAGTTTGTATATATGAGCGTTGAATGTTATGAGCCATGCGGTTGGTTAGCTGCCTTTCAGATTCCTCACTCTCTTTCATATTGGCAGAATGAAATAACTACTTGGCTACTTTCAGGTTTTGCTGCTTCACTGCTTGCGGTTGTTCCCAGAACTGCTGTGCTGAGCGTGTTACGTTATCTTGGAGCACTTGAACGTTGCCATGATGAAAAACAATTATCTGTTCCTTTTCTTTGTTGTTTTTCTTGGCCATTTTTTGATTCCTGATAGTAACTTAGAGTTGTCTACACCTTTTGGGGGAGTGCTGGTTTAAATATATATATGCGTGTGATAATTAGTGTTGCTCAGTCTTCCAAATGAAAGGCAATTTTGGCCCTCTGCTACTTTGCTGACATACCTGCTCTGGTGCTACTATGAAAATTTTGCTGCCCAGCCTTTTCCTCTACCCAGGGCCTTCTCTGTGCTCACCTGTAACATCAGTTCCTCCCCCTTCAGCCTCATCTTCCCTCATCTTCACCCAGTCCCAGGCCGAGGGAGGGCACAGCTGCGGTAGTCTCCGTCTCCCCTTACTAGGAGTCTCGGCCTCCCCTCACTAGTCTCTGTCTCCCGTTACCCTTCTCTGCCTTCCCAGACAAAGTGTTTCGAGGATTTGAGAGGGCGAGGAAGGGAGGAATAGCAGAGCGAGAGGAGCTAACGAGTCAGAACTGCTGCTCATGCGAGGAAAAGTTAGTTAGCTTGGCTTTTCCTATTTCCCTGTCCCCTCGTATGAGACTGATGTGTGGGCCTGAGTGCAGCTCACTCCGGCTGCCTCTGTTCGAGGGAACGGGCCAGCAAAGCAGTCAGCTCATTAGGAGGGACATTCCCACAGGCAGGAATGATATTAATGTGAGGCCAGAGGCTTTTCTGCATCACCTCAAGACTGGCTCCAGCCCCAGCCAAGAAATGCGAGTAGGCAAGAAATGCACAATTCTTTGCAGCTGATTGTGCATATTTTTTTAAGCACTCTGTCCTTGTTTGCCTGAAAAAATAGTAATAATATAAAGAAATCACTACAGAGACCTTCTTTTGGAATAAGCCCAGATGGAATGAATATTCTGTCTTTTGATTCAGATCCAATCTCCCAAAATTCAAGTGTATTCACCAGTACAGAGCTATTTATTTTGCACTTGGGGATGCAAGTGTAAATAAGATCTTTGACATATGTAATGAGAGCAGGCTGTTCTCTGGGTACTCCTGAACTGTTTCATTTGTTCTCTGGAGATCTATAGAAAAGGCATTTCCCCTCTACCTTTTGCAACAGTTCTCGTGGGTGACTTGCTTCTTTCTATCACATGCCTCAATCCTAGTGGCAGGGAGGGAGGGGGGGAAAACAGCTGGTATCATCCTGAATTTCAGCCTGGGTAAATTACTGGAATATTTTTCCATTTTCATCCATAAGGCTGGCAAATTGACCACTAAAATACGTCATTTCACTTGCAGCATTCCAGTTGTTGCAGGTTTTTAGACTCTGTATTAAAAGTAATTATAGAGAAACTTTTACATGATTAATCCCCCTTGCCTAGATAGTTAACTCTTACGGATTTAAAAACAAACACACAGGTGTTTTTCTCTCTCTTTTCTTCCAAACTTTTGACAGATAGGGAAAGAAAAGTTCCACAAGTCACAGCACTGGGGTTACTGCAATAATGTTGCTATGCTGGTTGGAGAAGATAAACCTGGAATAGGAGGTGAACCGTTACCTGGTCAGAAGCTGAAACCTAAATACAGTGTATTTCCTGAAGGGATGGGAAGTGATGCTCCTGCTTGGGTAGCATTTGACAAGCAGGTATGTAGAAATCTGTATCTGCATGTTTTTTATGAATAGCTACGATATGACAAAGAAGGTGAAATTCAGTTGGTCAAATACTTCAGAAGATATTTTTGTGCATGCAAAAAAAGCTCCTAGATAGACAAAAAGAGTGGTAATATCAATTTTTCCATCATATTGGTATATTGGACAATTAATATGAAGACATATCATGCCATACAGCAACATATAAAAATATTCTGTATTGAGGTACGTCTCCTACAGGATATAATAAAAATAAGGGAATGGTTGATATATTTCTTTTTAGTGAAAATGGTGACAATAAAGGAATTATTTGGCAACCTGGTAAGAATGAATGTAACGTAGGCCCCAGTCCAGCAGAAAATTTGCATGGGCACTCGGGAACCATTAACCACAGCGGAATGCTATAGGCTTAGAATTCACTTATGCCATCATGCTTGCTCAAAGTGTTGTTGACTTGTGTGTGATCTGTTCATGTGTAATATAGGTAGATTGTGTCCATTATAGACACAGGAATGTAAAATTAATATTTTTTTATTTTGTAAGAATGTAGTGACACCTTCAAAGTTAGAGAGTTATCAAATAACTGTAATCTGTGATGATATGAATTTTGTAGCACACTGTTATTACTTTCCATGTTTAAATTTACATTAAATTCTACTTAGCGATGTTTTATTTCTAAAGCAAAAAGCCTACAATCAGAGAAGAACAATGATCCAGAAAAAGAAATCATTCAGCAGATTGGAGAAATGTTGCGTGACTGAATGATTATGGTATTTAAATATTCGGAAGAATGGCTAATCTCGTAATTTTTGCTTTAAAAGAAAAGCCATGCAGGTAATTGCAGTACAATTACGTGTTTGTCTCTTTGGCAGACCAGAACTACTACAAGAAAATGTGAGGCTTGAACCGATATGTATGACTTCGGTTGGCATTACCTCAGAAGTCCTTAGTACTGCTCACATAGTTTCCAGCGATGTGCTCAAGTATGAATTGGTCTAATGTGCCAAAGTGTTAAGGCTTCAGCCAGTCCTGCACTTGCTTTATCTGCACCCTTCTTTCAACAAGGAGGTGTGCATTGGCTTCCCAGGGCCATACGTAAGTTAGCAGGACTTGGACCCAAGTTTATGAAATAAAGGTGTTCGGTAGGACGCAGTGGGGGCCTGCCACTGAACATGGCTGGTGAGATGAACTAGCTAGCCTTTCTACATTCCTTCTCTAATCAGTGTATTCCTCCACAGGGCAATACAGGGCAGGAGTTTGCAGGTTCGGAATTGGCCTCCGGAGGGCTTATGTGTTTGTATTAGTTGCAGACAGTTAAAGGGTACTACCCAACTAATTTAACTTCCCCAGTTAAGAGCCTAGAATGCAGCTATGTCCTCCAGTGCTGCAGTTTGTAACTCAGCAAAATGGACTATATGAAAAATGGTTTGAGTAGGTGTTTATCTTTTTAAATGTAGTCTGCTTTCTTACCATTTTTCTTTGGTTTCTAACTTTCAGCAGTACCACAGTAGTTGGAGGAAGGACAGGCATAAAACTTCATTATTAAGTAGTTTAAGAAATACTTTTTGCAATTTCATATGCCTAATAGGAAGCAGGTGTAAATTTAATTTCTTCTACGATTAAGTACACACACAAGGCCTCGTGGGCTTGAAACGATGTTTATAATTTGAGTACCACAGGTGCCAGGGAAACCTTGTGCCAACTTTACAAAATGCCACGGAGTTTATTCAATATTTGTTACTTTTGGTTTTCATAAGTAACATTTAATTTTTTAAAGAGTGGGATGCGAACTTTGCACACAGCAATGTACTACAGATGAGACATGAGTTAGGAAGTGTTACATTTCAAGTATTTTTAAAATTAACTTTGCTTTAAAATAAAAAGTAAGTCATCTTCTTTTCTGTTCCGTCCCCTCCTCACCCTTCCTGAATCATCTGTTTTGATCTGCAAAATTGCAGTTGGCTGCTGCATACATTTCATACACTAGCATGTTGATAAGGGTATAAAGAGAATAAAGTTTAAGTGCAAAAGAACTTGCACAAACTCCTCGAATGGAGTAAACCAGGACATGGGTGTATGCTCAGTGAAAGAAAAAAATACAGTGTATTTAGGACCTGATTGTGCTTGGAGATCTGTGCAAACAGACCGTTTCGCCTGGCTGATGTCTCACAAGACAACCATTCTCAGAAAAGATCATTGACAAAATTAAGAACAATTAGTGATCAAATAGGGCACTTGTACAACATGTTTGTCAAACAACTATACTCTAGTGGAACTAGCAGAATAGGGAGAAGAGGGTACAACATCTAAGGAAGTTTCCAATGGTTGCATGGCTTATCAGCAGCTGGGCAAGGAATGAAATTCAGCTCCGTGATAGCTGAACTCCAGGATGTTCAAACTGGGATATAGTTGTTCCACCATAGTACCTTTTAAGTCCTCTGGAATATTCAAGAGATTTACACAGGGCTCCTGGTCCTTCCAGAATAGTAGCTGGAGGCCAGGAAGGATACCTTAGTCACCAAAAATGACACTATACAGCAATGTTTAGACAAATGGAAGAAAGAAGAGGTGTTAAAGGATGATAGAGTTGTTTGTGTTGGCTCTGTTGTATGTCAGACATTTTATCCAGTGTTTTCGTGTTTGATACATGAAATAGTAAAAGCCACAGTTAAAAAGTACATGTGGCCAGAATGAATTTTTATTTATTTTCAACTATTTCATCTGTAGGTTGTTCGGAAACTTGCATGTTATACTCCTCAAACAAACCATAACTGATAGTGTCTAGATTATTTTGTGTGAAGATTTAATGCCATCAGGTTTAACAGGTAACAGTTATGTCATTTGATTATAATTTAAATTTTATTTCTCTAATGGTGGCGGGTCACAGTGCAGGAAAGTTGATGCCAAAAATGTATCTGTCATATTGTTTGATGTATGCTGAAAATCAGTGGGATCTTAGCCTTTGAAATAGTTTGTCGAAACAGAGTTTTTCTCATCTTGCAGTTAGCCTGCCTGAGAGAAGGGAGAGTGGCCTATGACTAGGACATAGGGTGGCTGTTCTTGTGTGCTCCTGAGCAAGCCGCTAGCTCCCTCTCCCCAGATGTAGAAAAATAAGTTGTGTTTGTCTGTTAGGGTGTTTTAAAATCTCTGTCATTAGTATTCATGGAAGTACTTTGAGGTTCTCAAAGACTAAGCTAAAGGGATACAGACTATTAACCCGTCTATTCTGTGCCATATAGGGATCTTGGCTAGCTCACTAGATTTCAAGCGTTTTCAAGTCATAGTCTGCCAGATGCTGATTGAAACATAGGGAACAGCTAAGTTGTCTTTTTTCCAATGCTTCAGTTTGTCTAATGAATCAAGAATAAAGGTAATTGAATATATTAAATAGAATAATTGCAAAAAATGAAGTATGGATTAGCACTGATTTGACCCAAATGTGTTGGGGGGGGCAGGATGGAAACCTTGTTGTAATTATTGCCTCCTTGCACAGACTTACCACAGCAAGCATCTTGGTAGATAATGCACTACTAAGTAGATACTTCTTGCACATTGCCTTAAAATTGATCTTGGTGATTAAACACCATAAATGATACCAAGAATTGCAAAACTGTGTAATGGTTTGCCTTATTTGAGTTGGGATCTCCAGACATAAAGGCCACTGTAGTAAACCACCGAGCACCGAGCCCGTGAAGGTTTTTTTTCTTGCATTATTGCTATTGCAAGAGACCATGAAGATCAGTTGGTATACTCTCTGAGATTTCCCCACTCGCTGAATTGCAGAACCAGGTAAGTTTTGAAATGCCAATATTGCACAGGTCTAAATGACTCCTGAAAAATGTCATTTCTCTCTGATAGTCTTCAGTACTGTTCATTAGGCAGCTTGCAGGATCTGCTTAAAAAGAATTCTTCTTTCCACTTACCTCAATGGTAAAGCCATTACTATCATAATGCACTTTATTTTCCAGCAATTCATTGAATAGAAGTCTAAAATTTGCTTCAGGACCTAGGTAGCTCATTGTGCTATCAAAAGTGCTTTGTTCAGAAGATTTTCCAAGCAGCCTGCTGATAGTTTTATGTTTGATTTATTTCTTTACTTTAGAGTTCCATCTCTGCCTAGATGTTGTGATAATAAAAATGCCAAGCAAAGAATTTTAAATTTATGTGATTTAATGTGGATTTCTATTCTTACATTTCTGAGAAATAAATCTACCTCCTGAAATCCATACATTTAGTTACTTATAATCTATACAAGTTTATTTTATTGACATGTTTTGCAAAAGCATTGAAGATTTTGCTGCTTTATATTTATTTATTGTTTTTAATAGGTATTGTCTTTTGATGCCTATTTTGAGGAAGAAGTGCCTGACAAAAACCAAGAGCTATATAGAATCAGACATTGTAAAATATACTTCTACCTTGAAGATGATACAATTCAAGTGATTGAACCCCAAGTGAAAAATAGTGGCATAATTCAAGGTATCTATTTTTAATAGCACTCTTTTTTTTTTCCCTTTATATCTTTCTTCAGTACAGTCTTGATTCATTCTAATGGATACGTAACGTGACTTCTTATAGTTAAAATGCGTTGTAAGTGAACAGCTATAATTGTTTTTTTCTTGTAACGGATCATAATATGAACTTTTGTATTGTCTTAGTTCCTGAAGATGTAGGTTTTGTAAGGCAGAATCCCCTCCCGCACTCAACATACCTTTTTTTTTCTAATACAGCTGTTTTAAACCATACGATAGTGGCTCTGTTGTCAGTGTCGTGTCACTTCTGCAAAACCAATTTGTGTTCTAGATCTCCATTCCTGAGCCTGGTTCCTCCCATCTTAGCACTGACAGTAAGTTCTCTAGCTGCAGCTCCGTAATTGTTCCTTAGCTGCTGCAGTATCTCTGCTGTTGCTGAAGGAGAGCGCCTTTTGTGCCTCTGGCTGTTGGTTCTTTTATGATTAAAGTGCCCTTGGCACAGTAATTTTTCCTTGATGCTTCTGAGTTAAGAAGCTGCCTTGCCTCAATATCGCATCACTGCACTTTGGCCAGCCTGAGGACTTTTGGAGGAGGGTTTACTGAGCTGATTTACTGGAGTATTAATGGACTTCGTTTACATTAAGAAAATGTGATCTAGTAGTCAACATCCTGTGGCAGAAGGGGAGCACAGCTGCTGCTTCTTGGTGTTTATGGATCACTGCCAGAATTTAAGAAGTTTTCAAGGGATATAGTCCAGATAAGCAGGATGTCTTGGGATGAGTATCTTGGGATGACTGCGCCTCCCAATCCCCAAAGATATTTTGTACCCTCTGGTAGCACAGCGCTTTTAAAAACTAAGTTAACCATTTAACTACCGTATTCTTTTCCAAGATGAGCAGATGCTATCAATTTCTCTGTCTACAGAGAAGGATAATATTTAAAGGTGTTACGTGCATCATTACTGCTAGACCTGGGATAAAGTTACCTGGGAATCTTTTCTTAAACCAGTACTTCAGGCCCTGCTCTCCCTGTGTTGAGTGATTCTTCTTGCCAGAAATCTTACTGGCTCTTCAGCAGGAACTGATTTTGAATTCAGAGGAACCTCGTCCTACTGCTACCTGGGCAAGTGCTTTTTCAAGACCTGAAGAAAAGCATGTTGGATCTCTTCTCCTGGGAACTTAAAAGTTACTTACCCCTCTCTGCACTCATATGTGTGAGGCCGGAGACACCACTGGGTTTAGGTTTTTCTTGACTTGTGTGTCACGGGAGCGGGAGTGGCTGTTTCTGGATTTTGTGGCTTAGAACAAATGACCATCGACAAAGGAAGTACAGTTAACCTGAGAGGCAGAGGTAACGTCTTTGAGAGAGAAGGTGGAAGCCAGGTTCATTAGAGCAGGATAAAGCAAATTCAAAGCTGATTCCTGTGAATCTAGCTATAATGAGTCATTTTGATTGTTTTTGTAGTATGGGTTGTGCAGGCTGCCTCTTCAGGCCTAATGTTCCTGGTAGTCTAGTCATGATCCTGCGGTGACAGGAAGAATACAATTTCCCCCTATTTCTGTGGTTGTATCTTATGTTAATGATTTTGGAGTCACCTTTGATACTGGATCTAAAATTAACTGAATAGTGTTAGAGAGAAACAAGAATTCTCTGTCTTCCATGCAAGGATGTTTTGAAGGCCTCTACAGCTTTGTGAGTACTTTATGTGGGATAAATGAGTATACACAACGTATTAAACTGATAGATTAAAAAGAAATGTTCCAGGATCTCAAAAGTGCACTTAATTTATTTGTTGCTGGTACGTAGGCTGGTAAGGAAGCTCTGTATATTGATTGTGTTTGGGAAGGAAGAGACTGAAAGGCCCAAGGACTATTTGGGCTTCACAGTTGATGAGAAGATCTGGGGCCTTACTTTATCATAAATATCTACATAAATATTCGTATTATCCTAGAGGTTAATATGATGTAGGGGGAAAAAGGTGGTGGAGATGCCTATCAGAGGATTCTTTACTCACATGCACTTGGGCAATGACTTCATGCTCCATAACTGAAGAACAACCACAAAGTTGTTATGTTAAAGGCACTAAATATTTGTTGTTGAATATATGCAAAAGCAGTGTTTCTTAAAAAGAAATCCCAAACCATCAGCTGCTAGTCTTATTCCGTTTTCAATTAAAAATTGGCCCATTGCCTCTTTTATTATAATTATATGTATCTCTTATGTTATTCAAATTCCCTGTCCTGACTGGGAATTTGTAAGCCCGAGAACAACAGAAGCATAACTGTCTGCATTGTGAAGCTGGTAAACTGAAGCACAAAGGAATGAAAATCTTGCGCATGATCATGCAGAAAAGGTCATTAACAGGATGAGGAACTGAACTGAACTGAACTGAAGATCTTAACCATAATGCTGTCCTCTGCATGTCTGCTGAAATACGACGTTTCAGTTAATTAAAAGGCCAGGGGTTTGTAGAGGAGAGTTCAACTGTAGAAGAGCTTGGGTTGTTGAAAGGCAAACTGCGCTGAACAAAAGAGCACAGGTGTGGGGATGTGGGTGAAGAAAGAAGTGTGGGAACATCAGGAGCAGGATAGGCTCAGTCTGTGTGAACAGTTGGAGAGCTGCAGATGGCAGGAAAGGGGTTGGGTAAAGGAGGAACAGCAAAAAACTGTAATGGAAAAAGTGGAATTGAACTGTTGAAGGCAGAAGGTGGTGGTTAACTTGGATGTTTACTGCAGCAGAAAAGATGTAAAATAGACAGCTCAAATGGCTGTTCTCAGGAGTCTTCTTGCAGAGTAGATATAGCAGTGGTGGGGTAGATCAAAGGCAGGTGGTAGGGTAGATCAAAGGTAGATCTTCTTAGCTTGGCTGGTTAATGCCTTCAGGCCGCGGCATTATCAGTGTTTGTGCCGTAAACCGCCAATGAGAGCTTGATGGTCTGAATGGGTGTCCCTGGGCATGGTGGGACCAGAGAAACATAGTAGTTTCCCACTGTACTCTCCACTGTGGGTAACACTTATGGCTTTGCAGAAAAAAAACTTGGAGAGGCTTATGGACTGCAGGAGGATTTGGTGAAGGAATAGGTGTCAAAGAAGTTAGAAGAATTTCTAACTTCAACTATGATTTTACAAAACTACAAAAAATTGGCTTTGGGAAAAAAAAATCCAGAAAATGTGCTTTTACCATTGATCAAAATCTCAGAGTGACACAGTAAATGATCTGTGGGAAATGTATTTCAGTGCCTTTAAAAAAGCACATTATGGAATTGGCTGCTGTACTTGGACATGAATTTGTACAGATAAGGTTGCTACCAAATAACTGAAGTTTAAGGTTCATTTAATTTTGGAAACTGCCTTGCTATAGTTTGAACTTAGGAAAATATTAGAAGCATTAGAAGAAATCTATACAAATAGAGAAATTGAGTGCAAAACACAAAGGAATGCAGAGGCCAACCTGAACTTGAGAAACCAGAATCAAAGCAAAAAATACCAGGACAATCACAGTGCACAAAAACTAGCTAAAGATAAGGGAGTACAGAGCGAAGAGAAGGACAGTAAACTTGACCGCATAACAAACTCCACTGTGTTCTTCCAGAGCCAGAGTGCTAATTCTTCCCATATAAAAAGAAATTCTCCCATAGAGAGCCAGATATGGCAGTGCAAGTGTTTTGTAGATCTAATTCCCAGTTAACAGGACTGTGGCTGGCTGATACCACCTTATCAAAAGGTCATTTATGTCCCATGGGGTTGACTGTAGCTTCCAGTGCAATCCAGGCCCTGCAAGCCAGAGCAGAGTGGAGCAGCTGGCTGGTTTCCCCAAGGTCAGCCAGCTGAAAAAGAGAGTGGAGCTGCCTGCTGGCTGGGTTCCCAAGGCCAGCTGGCTGAAAAGTACAAGCGGGAAAGTGAAGTTGCAGTCAGCTCCTCCAATAAAACCGATTATCTAAGAGTTTAAGACCTCCCCTGAGGCCTTGAAATAATTGTGATTTTGCCATACTTAATGGTGGCCAAATCATGACCTTGCTATGTTCTGAGACGGGTGACAAAGTGAATGTAAGAAGCTTCCTTGTTTATTGGGGTGAACTCTTTATGTTGCAGAAATAGTAGTGGTTGCTTCTCCTCCTTTCTGTGCAAGCAGTCAAGAGTGTACAAACTCCAGGTGTTACCCATTCCTCTCCTCTCTCTAATGCACTCTTGAGTAGTGCAGAGGAAGTCAGAAAGCTGTGTTGAGGAAATTCTTCATACCACTTTATTTCTTCTGCAGAGCAGTGTAGCAGCAGAGACCAAATAATTTGCTGCCCAGCTTCGTGAGCTGCCCCATAGTTAAAAGGCCTTCGCTACTATTAAGGTTTCCTTAAGCTGCTGCTGTAGTTGCCAAATAATCGGAAGCCCTAAGAGAAAAGAAGATATGCTTCAAATTATGGTATGGGAACTCGATGCCACCACCATTGTTAGAAAAAAGCAGTACCCCAACTCCCTTTACAAAAGCACAGTAGAGGAGAGCTGCTGACCAGATGCAAATATTTAAAATAATGCTTGGTGGTGCAGTAGGATAGCCTGCTCAATAAACTGACAAAAGACAAAAGAAACATCAAGAATAGCCATGCATCCTGAGCAACTTGAGTGTTGCGCATGCCCAGATCCTCCTTTAACAGCTTGTAGCAAATTTCTAGGAGTAGAAATGTAATTATTTTCCAGAAGGAAGGACAATTTAAAAAATGCTGAGACCTAACCTCAGCTGATCAGGTTTTATTAAATTTCAAATTCAACAATATAAAATGTATCTTCTACATGTGTAGATCAGGCACAGTGGTACCTAATAAAAGCAAAGGATTGCTACAGATATTATCTTTACAAGACATTTTCCATTAGGAAAGAAATTCTTATCCCTCAGAACAAAATGGGCATGTGTTTTATACTTTGAAAAGTGATATGAAAAACTAGCTGAAGGCTTATTCACCAATTCTGAGGTGAATATATCCTCAGAAAACACGTTATATTAGAAAATTGTCAGCCATTATATTTTCACTAAGGTGATGATTCAACAGGATTTGCATTTTTGCAGAGGACTGTTCTGATAGCACATTATCTGTTGATTTTTGTAGGAGTGACCCAAGGATTAGCCAAAATCAGGTAACATATTTTAAAGCATGTGGTTTTGTTAATGGTAATGCGAGGCAGTTTTGCATCATGTTAAAATGTGCTAATTACCATGTTTTCTAACTAATATTTCCACGAGGATGCATTTTAAATACGTGTATAAGTATGTTTAAACAGATAGGTTCAAATTTATTTTACAGTCAAAGGTCAGTAACCAGAATGTTGGATTTGGTACATGTTAAACATCAGGATGCTGAACGGGTCTTAAATAATTATTTTAATGGGAATGTAAAGTAAATCTGCTTTGTTGCTTTATTCCTCTGAAAAATTAAGGGTATGTTTTCATTGTAGGAGTTAGCATTTAACAAACAACTCTGATAATGTAGTAGTGGCAGGTATTTCATACAGATTAGTCCTTAGGGAAATAAAGCGAACAGTAAAGAATTTCCATGGACTAACTCAGAAATAAGGCCCTTCAAACACCAAACAAAACCACACACGATATCTTTCTCCCTCCTCCTCTGCCTCTCTTCATCCCCTCTCTCCCCAGGCCCTCCTCCACCACCACCTACCCCCAAAACAAAATAGCAGTGCTGGAAAATCATCAAACAGGACTCAGTGGGAAACACTACCAGATGCACAGCTGAAGGGCACTGGAAAGAGATCCAGTTCTGTAGTGAGAGATAATGAGACAGACCTTTTCGATAATTGTGTCTAGTAAACGATTATTGTAGTAGTAGGGTAGTACTGGAACTATTTTTAGTTTTCAAATTGTTGTGTGTTTACTGTAGTTGTCTTAAAGTTGCACCTTTTATAATTACTGTAATTTTGAAGTTGTTGGGAACCTATCGTGGCAAGGAATTGTTATAACAGTATGGGTTGCTGGTTCCTGTCTGGTCTTAGCCAGTGGGTATCCGCATTATAAAGTTGGTGCTACAGAAGTGTCTGGGCTGGTAAGCACAGCAAAGAGCCTGAGGTTGAAGACTGGACCATCTTTTTATTCTCTGCAGGGTATTTTCACACAACTATACTAAGATATTGATGTGACAAAACTTTCATTGTTGTCCTTTTTGTTCTCTCATAATGTTGAAAAAAAGAATTTAGTCCCAGCTTTGCCAATCTGCTGTTCTTTGTGAACTCTAACTTCACTCAGAATAAATCATAGCTTGTGTCATATGCAGCTGCATACCTTTCTTTAACATATGCATTATGTGTTTGTTTAATCTACTGAGGCTGTATCTTATAAGTTGTTTCTAAAATACTTACAGTATCACAGAACCGTTGAGGTTGGAAGGGATATCTTAAGATTGTCTAGTCCAACCCGCCTAGTCCAAAGCAGCATCAGCTAGAGCCAGATGCCCAGGGCCATGTCCAGTTGGGTTTTAATTATCTCCAAGGATGGAGACCCTACCATCTTTTTGGACAGCCTGTTCCAGTGTTTCATCACCCTCACAGTAGAAAAGTGTTTTCTTGTGTTCAGATGGAATTTTGTATCTTTTAATTCGTGCCCATTGCCTCATGTCCTGTCAGTGGGCACCACGGAGAAGAACCTGGCTCAGTATTCTTCATTCCCTCCCATCAGGTATTTATAAACATTGATAAGATCCCCCCCCGAGCCCTCTCTGCTCCAGGCTGAACAGACCAGCTCCCTCAACCTTTCCATCTGAGAGATGGTCTCTTAATCATCAGCAGTGAGTACTTTTGAAGCATTACCCAATTCATCAATGTATTTGTGAGTTTTCAGCTGATAGATCAATAGTAGATTCCTTCTCTTTTAATGTGGTAAATGTAAACAAATACAATGCTCCCAGAATAACAGTTCTTTCATTTAAAGACTATCAAGAAGAAAACTTAAGCGTGTACTTACTTTAACAAAGTTAAAATGCCTCTCTTTTTTTTCTCTGTTCTTTTTATTTTCCCTTTCTTTTTTCTTTTGGATAGTGTTCCTCTTAGACTATGGGTTATGAGTTCCTGGCTCGGTATTTCTGAGATGGATAAATATTTACATTTCTCTGCTGCAGCCCAGCAATCAGCCCAACTCATCTCAGTTGTCTCTACTTTCAGTTTGCTCCTTTAGGAAGCTTGGTTGAATGCACCTGTTTCCATGCTTGATAGATCACACTTTTTTCCTTGGTAGGGCATTTTTTTTCTCTAACCTTAACTATATATGGCTCTCCTCGCCCTGCAGAGTGTAGACAAATCTGGTCCCTCCTATACACCCCGGCACATGTTTGTGTGGTTTTTTTTTTTTTTGCACAACTTTTTGTGTGGTGTTTTTTTTTTAAAGAAAAATTAATTATAATAATGAGTACTGGAGACTGCTTTGCTTCTCAGAAAAAGTGAAAAAGACATCTCTTTTCTTAATGAGAGCAGTGTCTTTGCTATTCTTGTTGAAAAAATACTAACCTGTTACGTTTGCAGCAACACATGGGGATTTATTCCAGTGGTTTTCCTGTTTGCTCCAGAAGGTGGTAATTTTCTGTATTAACTTAAGTAAAGTACTAGAACTTGAGGTTCTAGAAGATGATCAGCGTAAAGTATTGTTGTTAGTAAAAAGGATCCTCTTACCTAATAGTTCTTTTGCTGAATGAAGGATAATTTTGTTTGTCCCATATGGCTTCATCTGTTTTGGTCATATCAGCATAGAAAATGAGCAAGTCTGTGAAGTGATCCTCAGAGTGAAGGATATTCACTCTACGAATTTATTCTTTTACAGGAACTATTGTTCGACGGCATCGGATTCCACTTCCACCTCCTCATGAAGATCAGTTCTATACTATAGATCATTTCAATATCAACATAGAAGTAATCCTTTATGCCCGAAGATATAAGATTATAGATTGTGACCAATTTACAAAAAATTTCCTGAGGAAAATGGGAGTTAGATTAAATCCTCCCGCAGGTCGTCCAGATGACCCGTACACCAACGAGCGGCAAAAGGTCAGATGAGGCAATAATAGTGAAAACTTGATTTTAATAAAAGTGCCATTGCTATTAGTAATATGCATTGTATGAAATATTTCTCTAATAGCAAATAGAAGGTATGTAGAGGTAGCTATTTCAACATAATGAATCACAACAGAAAACTTGCTTTTTAAAATTTTGTTATGTGGCTCATTGTACTAACATAGTGAAGTCCCAAATATAACTGATTTTCTCCTGATGTGTTCACACAGCTTTTGAAACGGAACAAAATTAATTGGTAAAAATAAAATAAACCTTTCTGCATTAAGCTGGAAAGAAAAAAAATGGACCTATTATATGTTCTACTTATGACTTTGCTTGAGCTAATGTAATGGTAATAAACACTTCTAAAGTGTCTAAAGGAAGATCTAATTGGAATTGTGGTTCAAGCACATCCATGGCTTCCTGCAGACTCTTACTTGGTCTATTCATATGTCATCCTTCATCTCTAACCCACATGCTATTAACAGCTCATTGCATGTGTAAAGCAAATTCTGCCGCCACAAAGAACCCAGCACTCTGCAGTTTTAAGACTTGTGAGATTTTATTTGAACACGGTTGCCTCTTTTATGAGTATATGGGAACACATACACACCTCCTCCAAAAATCTCACTTGCAGCTCCTAGATGCTACGTGGATTCCACTCTGCAGGATTTGAGGTCTTTTCTCTGGGAATAGTGGTGGGAGTGATGTTTTCTGTATTGATTAATATGAGTGCAGATGGCACTGTATTTTTCCCTTGACCTGACTCTGTTAGGACTGTTGGCCCACGATATGCCGTCTGTTGTGATAGGTTCAGCCTAGTACTCTGAAAGCAACAAATACTGCACGTGTCTGTTGCATTCGACTTAGTCCTCCTATAGAGAAAACTGCTGCAGCTCTCAGCAGCAAAAATGGAAGGTAATTGCAACTGAGATGAGTAGGACCATTTGCATGTCTTTGAGGCACTCTCAGGCCAACATGTTGCTTTCACTTCATTCATGCTTTCAGGCTCTTTGCAGTCCCCCAGTGAAAAGTAGCATTTGTAATATGTCTTCTCGTTCTGCATAGTGGCGACTCAGGCTGGCCATGGGTTGTTTTTCCCTTACTCAGGCTTTGTAGGTAACAAGTGTGTTACCTACATCCTGAGTTGTCTTGATATTGGCAGACTGTGTCAACATTATATATGGTACTGTATAACCTGCTTAGATTTTTTTTTTTTTTGTAAAAACAACAAGCAAAACATTCAAGTATTGTGCATATGTGTGCCTAAAGAGAATGGAGAGGGGAAAAAGAGGTTTGAGAAATAAGAGCATCAGAAGACCAAAAATTACTGAAATCTATGTCTTAATATTCTCAGTTGTTGAGAAATTACAGAAAAGTTATCTAGGAAGTTCTGGCTGCTTTATGCTCTCACTTTCCTGTGACTGATTTGTGGAAGGTAATTTTTTTTTATTTATTAAGGGTGGATTGCTCTGGACTGCTTTGATCAAAATTAAATCGGTTTGCACCAGACTCCTAATAGTGCAGATGGCCAGAAAATGAAGGTATGAAGGAAAGGAAGGAATACGATGAGACAGAAAATGAGACCAATGACAAATGTAGCAAGACCCTTAGATTCATATTTCCGTATTGTTGGAGATGTTATCCCATGGATGGTGATGTTATCTGGCTCTGTGGCTATATTTGGTTGCTCACTGCATCTTCAAGGGTCAGGAAGGAGGAAAGATAGTAAATAGTAAATACCATGCATATGAGCATGATGATGCCTGAAATGGAAAGAGTGCTGCAGATCAGCAGATTGGCAGGCAAAACTTGGTTCTGCTCTCCTTATTTTAAGATTTGATGCTCTGAAAGAATGGGCCTTTTCCCTCTCAGATTTTTAAGGCCAGAACATGTATCAGTGGATAAATAGAAATTTATCCATAGTCAACAGTTCTTTCTGTTCAGACAGCTCAGCTTACATTGTGTCATTGATGTCTGTCACCATTTTCCTTTGGAAGCACTAGTGTATAATTTTGTAGATTAAAAGGACTGTCTTGCTCCTTTAACCCACTTTGGACATGACGGATTTTGACTTAGGAAAAACACCTTGTTCAGAACAACGTTTATATATGTGACTGTAACTAACAGTATATGAATGCAGTCCTTGGGTTGAATCATCATCATGGGATCTGATTTAATGCAGTGCTACTGGTTTTGTGGCAACCATGACTGTAGATAGCATCTTGTCATAGATCACATCAGCTGGAATATATTTTTAGTTGGAGATTTGCTATTCCTTTTGAGATCTATGAGTGTATATTGAGAGGAGAACATATATACCCAGTATCTGCGAACTGTATGACATGAATCAAAAGTTAATTAACTATGTTTTAAAACCAAAAGAAAGAAAAGCCAAAGGGAAAAGAAAGAATTAATTCTTTATACCACATCATCTATAAAAATAATTCTCAAGGAAGTAAATCAGGAAGGGTGATGCTATTTGGAGTTGTAGTCATCTGATTGCCATGGGCAATTTGTTGAAAATGTGAGCTGTACTATAAATAATTTAACAATTTTCTGATCTGAATGACCTTATTGCAAGAAAAACAAGGATCAAAACCAATCCAAAATTGTTTTCATATATTTTCTGAGGGCACAGCAACCCTGTAAATAGTTCTTTGGTAATGACAATGTGTGGTGTTATTTGAAAATCCAAAAAGCATGTTCTAAAATTAGATTGTACCCTGCAGTTTGGTATCCTGTTTTTAAAGGCAAATAATTGAAAAGGTGTGTCTCTTAATTTCTCCTTTATCTGCAGATTCTGGATAGTATGAAGCCATTGCGCCCTTATGAGCGCATTGACACTTTGAAACAATTTCTGGAGCATAATGGACATGTTTTACGGTTTTTCTGTGTGTGGGATGACCCAGAATCCATGTTTCATGACCCACGGGAACTTGTTCTGCACTATTATTTGTCTGATGATACTATTGATATAAAAGAAATTATACCAGTAAACTCAGGCCGGGATGCAGTTCCACTTTTCCTCAGAAGAGATAAGCTTCCAAAGGTGAGGAATGAAAATTTCAGCTTATTTTGAATTCTTCCGCTAATTAAGAATTATTAAATGCCTTGTTTTGAAAATCCTGTTTTAGGATTGTAATGATATTTAGAAAGTGTTACCAGAGTATTAATCATAATTGCATGATTTTGCACACATATTCATATAATAATAAGTGATAGAAAAAAATAAATTTAGGCTTGTCATGCTTTAAGTAAAAGGAGAGAGAATTTAGGCAGAAAGATATCCTATGATTTCCTTTCTCCCATATTAGTGTGTTAAGGTAAATGTATTGATAAAGCTGTGCAATAATGGAAGTCCAGAAAATTAACTAATATTGATAGATAAACTAATGTAAAACTGAGGTGAATTCAGATTTGTTCCATTAATTTATATTTGGAACCTTTGGAAAAGTCCAGGTTTAGTATTCTATAACATGACTTCTTTGTAGCAAATCTAGAGTGATTTCTTCAAATTGAGTTCCTAGATTTGGGACCGTAAGCAAAGCTAGTTAAAATCAATAGGAATCCGTGAATAAGCTTTGTCAGGCATTAATCAGGTGCTTATTTGAGAAGGCTCCTCTCAGAGAAATCTTCAAGGAGTTTGAGTCCTCTGTAACCTATTACGATTATAAAATTAACAAGCTGGATACACTTCTGTATTGCTCCAGACAGATCCTGATGATAGAATAACGTCAACCCACAGAGTAAAACACTGCGGGACATCTTCCCTCCTTTCGTTCTAATACTGGTAATCTATTTGTGATGCCATACATGTATGTGAGATTTTATAGTAAAAAGCTAACAGCAAAATATTGCATTTTTCTCACCTTGTGCATCCTATGTTCCGAGATGCTGATTTAGCGGTGGCTCTATGCTGACAGACCCCTTCTACCATTGAAGTGCATGTTGCAATTTTAAGGGCTGGCTTCTTCCTCTGAATTCAGTGGAAATTTTGAGAAGGACAGCAGAGGAGATCAGTCAAAAGTTGGGGTGTCAGGGAAAGTGGTATGACAAAATAACCCACTTTGGTTACCCTGCCAAAAAATGTAATTTGTTGGCATATTAAGATTGATATTACTGGGATAAATTACTATTGTAATTTTGAAACTTGCAATAGAAACAAAAATACTAACATTTTTGCCAGTAGAATCATGCTGACTTGAATCCTCTCTATTTGTGCAGTGCTTAGCATGGTAGGACCAACCCTGAGCGGTTCTTTTGCATGTTTTTATAATTATTACCAATCAAAATAATAGCCTTTAGAGCAGATGTTGACAAGGATGTGCTACTTTGGGTGTGCTAACCTTTGCTTTCTGTTTGCTTCCAAGAAAAAGGAGACCTTACTCTTGGATACACAGTAAGATTCTGAATGCTTCATCTGGCATACATACTGGCTTTTGATGTATACAGTGGCTTTTAGGTTCGGTGGTGTAATCTTACCTTAGAATTTACTAAAAATTCTCCCAAGAAAATACTACAATAGCAGTCAGTCTGTAAAAAACCTGCTAGTTCTAAGGTAACTGAGTTCTCTTTCTTCACTGTTAATTGTATTTCCTAAGAGTTGGTCTCTTTTCTTGCAGTATGCTCCCACCGGGCTGTATCAGCCGGGCACAATCACCAGTCGCACTGTTCTCAATGTGTTTGGAAAGTCAGTAGGAAACGGAGGCCGTTACATTCTGGACAATCGTAAGGTCAGATATTATTGAATGCCTCCAGCTGTTGAAAGTCTTTATAGTAGTTTTTGTAATTTCTGTGGTTGTTATCCTCTACCACAAAGAGAGTTATTTATAAAATCGTGTTGCTACTGGAGAATAGCTCAAATGAAAACTACTGAGATTTATTGTATGTAAATTCCACGTTTGTGAAAGTGAGGTAGCTTAGCATGGGTTGAAAAGAGACTTGCAAATGGACTATGAAGGTTATATTTTAAATCACACGCACTAAATGACCTAGATTTTAAGAAAGGTTGTGGGATTCTGAGATTTATAGAGCTGCTGTTCCCTTTTTTATTAGACAGGAGCAGTGCATCAGGAATTTTACAGAGACAGTGACCTGAAAATAGGGGCGGTAATTAATGTTTGGGGAAGGAAGATAATACTATGTGATTGTGATGAATTCACTAAAGAATATTACAGGACAAAGTACGGAATCAGTAAGTAGTGATAATTATCCTTTCCTTATGAGCATTTTTATACTTCTGAGTTTGACAGGGCTGTCTTCGAATTTTATTACTGACAAATCATGTTCGTTAAAACCTTTAGCAATAACAATCTGTTGTAGGCTGTTAAACAGCAAAGCAGTAATTTTGCAGGTGATCCTTTCTTATATGTTGCTCCATTGAAAACTAACACATAACGTGCATGTTCTGTTCCTAACTGCCTCTATTTTAAAACTAGAATGACAAAATAGTCAATATGGATAGACTGCCAATTCTTCTTCTCTCCTTCCCCCTCCCATTCCAATAGCTGCGTTTCCCGTCAGAAAACAATAAAGAGCATGTAGTGAGTGGGTAAGTAGAATGAGCTCAATTATTCCCCATTATACTATGTTTCATTTTATATGGATGTTAGAATCCTCACATAATAAGATTTTCTGACACAACAGTAGTAGTCTATCACATTATTGGTTTTTACAATGCAGTTTTGTGTATTCTGGACCATTAGAGTATGTATCCTGTTTCAGCACTGAATTCTGGAAACATTTAGCAACTATGTCCATAATGGGAAAGCATTTTGGAAATGTATAACTATAGGGGCTTTCGTTTATCTGTCTTTGAATTCCCTCAGTCTATTATGGACATCTTCCTGCAAAAACAGCTTAGTTAATTTCTGGCAGTTTATTCATTCAACAAATATAGCTAAGTGTCCAACTGTTCAGAGATGGTTGGAAGAATCCTACTACGGCCTTTCTCTGACATTGTGAAACACAATACCTGGGTAGACTATTTCTTTCATTTTGACTTGTGATCAGATAGAGTGTAGTGTTTGGATCAAAACTTGTCTGCTGCATTGGGGGAATTAAATGATGTAGCGCTGCCATTACACTAAATTTCACTAAAATAGTGCCAAGTTTTCGTGCCAAAACACTAAATTTCTTAATTGGCAAAACATGTCTCATTAGGACTTTTCTAATAATAGCTTGGCATGTCTGTACCAAAATAAATCTTTTCTTATACTAGCCAGTGTGTGATAAAGCCATATTCAATAACTGTAGTATTATCTATAATAATAGTGAGTCTAACTCCAGAGATGCAAAACAGGGGGTTCTTCCCCGAGAATTTTTTCAGCCAAGACCGTTGCTGCTGTTTGGCAGCAATATCCTCTGTCTGAGTAAAATATCCTGGAACCGTGAATTTGGATTTCTTACTCACAGCAGGCAGTGAAATGCAGCTGACCATTCTGTATCAACCAAGCAGTGCAACCAAGTGTTACACAAATGCAAAGGCTCTTCCTCTCCCTATAATGCTGGCTTAGTAATTACTGGTTATGTCTCTGGATGTTGAAGTTAGGAGAAGTCAGAAGTTGCTGATGTGTAGAGTTCTAGAAGGCTGGGACCATAGGCTATCTAGTCCATTCCCAGTGTTCTGAGGCAGGATAGTGTATATGCATAGCCTGCACCTGTATATGCATCAGTCACTGACTGATGTTTGTATAGCCTTTTATCGGTATCCTCCAGGAGAGGAGATTTCTCTGCCTCCTGAAGTATCTTATCCTAACCTCACAGTTAGAAATGCTGCTTAATAGCTATCTGAAGCTGGTTTGTGTAAACTGAGAGTAACTTTTTTGTCTTACCTTTGTTGGTAAGACAGGGAGAACAATGGATCAGTGTCCTCTTTTTATAACAACCTCGTACATATCTGAACACTATTCCAATACACCATCTTACCACCTTACCCCCCTCCCAGGCCATCTGGTGCTAGGGGAAACCTTTCAGTCTTTTTCCCTAGCCCATTCTTTTATATCTGTGATAATTCTTCTGGTTTTTCTCAGTGCTTTCTCCAGTTTGTCTCCCTTCTTAACACAAAACACACAAAGATGTGCTCTACCTTCAGGAAACTCAGAAGTGTTTTGCACATACCTGTAAGGATACATGCTGGCAAAGACTCTGACTAACACAAAAACCCCATCCATCTTGATGCTGCCTGTCTTGTTCACAGAAAATAAACATTTTCTTAGAGCTAAGAGAGTCTCACAATTTGCTGTGAAATTCTTTCCTGTTTTCCCCATCAGGATTTAAAAAACGTAGATATGACTTTTTAACTAGAAGGGGCTAAGAGTAGAATCAGGGTAGTTTTTGGCTTAGAAGCAGGTTTTGAGAGAGAAAGGGTTAGGGTTCACCTTTCATTCTTAGTGAGTTACAAATTTTGTTTGTGTCTGGTGGACGTACAAGGTACTCTCAGTGGGCTCAGTCCCACAAAGTGCCCAGCGTTCTGCTCCCATCCAATTAAACACTGAAATGTGCTTAATTGCAGTTTGAGTCCAGGGAGACCATTTACTTGAGTAAGAGTAAGCAAGTGGATAAATGAGTTCTTACATCAAGGCACAGTGCTCAGCACCCCACGGCATCAATCCAGCTGTTTGTTTGTTATTGTGTTTTTACATTACTCCCCTTCAATTCATACTCTTCTGCCAAAGCCATTAAAGAGGCCGACATTTATTTTTGACTCTGCAGTTTCAGCATAAGTTGCTTGCCGATGGAATCTGCCCTTTAGGAGAATTAAGCACAGTTCAGATTTCCCTTGAATGCATGATTACGATATGTTATGTATTTCCAATGTTGGGTTGCCTGTTCTGCTTTTTATACTGTTTGTGAAAAGCAAAGAAGAGCTCTTCCATGGGTAAACGATAGCTAATGCCCTTCAATAGGAAGCTAATGAAATTACTGTCATCTAGCGGTGCTATCAATGGAAGAGAAAATGCCTTAATGTGTGATATTATCTGTCCAGACTTGCTAGTCTCCTCAGAGAAGGAGAAAAATATTCTATAGCCATGTAGGTGTAGTGGTCACCCAGCTGAAACATGAAATAACTAATGTGCAGTGGGGGAAAGCTGGTACTTGTTCTTCTCGCTAAATACAGTATCTCAGGACGGACTTGAGTGTAAAGTGTAGAGCTGAGTATAAAGTGTTCCTTCTTAAAAAACAGATTGTTCCTGAAGGAACAAAACCAGTAAAATCTGGTTTCGCACTGATTTTTATTCAATGTCCCGGCACCTCCCAAGCCTGTTTGTTACGCCTTTTTGCAGCACCCTGCGATCCCTCTCCTGTCCCAGCTCTCCTCGCCCTCCCACCCCCTCATTTCTCAGGCTCCCTCCCTGACCTGCTGCCTGGGCAGAGCAGCGTGCGGGGTGATCGGCTGGCCAGTACATGTGTGCTTTTGGCCAGGCAGCTGCTGCTGGATAACAGCTGACTTCTTGCTTTTCCCTCAGTGGGGGCATTAAAGCCTGCTGCCAATTTTCACTAGACTCGTCAGAGATCAGAGTCTCTCTGGCGTCTAACCTCTCCGCTACATGTGGTGGAGACTGAACAACAGCTTCTAAATATACTTACGCATTTACAGATGCCTTTTTTCCTCAGGTAACTGGAATAATCATGAAGTAAGACTCTGTAAAAGGAGATATTCTTTGAATCAGAATAAACAGTCATGTTTTAGCTGCATGGATGGTTCTGTGACCACTAGATTTTCTTTAATCCTGCATGTAAAAGTTGTGAAGATGGTGGTATTGCCTTCTTATTTTACTTCTTACCTAAATTGTGAAACAGACTTTCACAAAAAGCAGGTCTCAGCTGTTTGTTTTACATCTCCTCTTATGTATAAAGAACATCGTGTTAACAATGTCATCTTACAATGTATATCAAGATCTTACAGTGTGTATTGAAACTGAAAGCAGACAAGCTCATTCAAGCTGGTTTAATGCTGCCTCTGTGGCAACAAATTATTTTTGAGGAATTTAGTTTTTCTTACGAAGAAGGCTATGCCATCTTCGAATTGTTTATATGCTAAACATGTGGCTGGAGCTGTTTTGTTTCTTGCTGTTCCCAGTGCTTGTTCAAATCTCACTCAGGTTTTGATGTCGTGAGAAAAAGTTACTAGTATGCGATACATGTTTGATATAGTCGGTGAAATAAACCCCCTAGTGCCAGCCCATCTCCTGCTGGGCATCAACTAATGCAGTAACAAGGGGTGAAACTGTCCATAGGGAAAATATCTGTGCTATTCTTTTGGAAGTAGAAATTTGTAGTCCCGGACTTTCAATTTGCCCTCTACCCACTGCAAATTTACACTGAAAACGTTACAGCCTGGAAGAAGAGAGCATTGATTCCTTTTCCAGACTGGACAGAGGTAATTTTCTTAAGAAACAGTGATAACCTTGAAAGGAGCGCTTTTTATGTGTAAGTGCAAGTTGTCTGTCTGATTCTACCCTGATGGTGTGTGGCAGAGCAAAGATGAAACGAGTTTTGAGCTCGGGTATGGCTGTTAGTCTACTGCACCTAGCTGGCTGTTCAAAAGTTGCAGAAATGAGTTTTTAACTGGTTTCGTAAACTGTATTTCTCCATTTCTCCATTTCTTTCTGAATTTCCTCTTCCCAGGAGAGAATCTGGATACATAATCCTTCAAAATCCTGGAAACTGTAGGTGGCACAAGGCTGGCTGTTTGTGTTCAGTGAATCTGAATGAAGCAAGGTCATTTTACACCAGGGAAAGGATGGGAACCAAAGCGCTGAACTTCTCTTTGGACTTTGTATACCCCATGCTTGGGTTGTGAGGGATTTAATATACGCTCTGGGGCTAACACGATATTCCCCTTAATTTGTAGTTTCCTTTTAGTTTATAAATGTAATTTTCATCCGTATGTGCTAAAGTACACACAAAGGGCAATGCGCCGGGCGCTGAGGGGAGCGGCGCGAAGCGGGGGATGACGGCCGCCGCCTGCCCTGCCGCGCGGCCACTAGGTGGCGCTGTGGGAGCGCGGGAACCGCCCGCTCGGGGCCGCCCTCCCTCGCGCCCGCTCCGCGCGGCAGCGGGGACCCGCGCTGGGAAACCCGGCGCTCCTTCCCCGCGGGCAGGCGCGGCGGGGGTCGCCTCGTGGCGGAGCCCGCACCCAGGCGGTACCTGCGGGTACTGGGGTTTTCCTTCTGTCTCCATAGACGCCGATTGGCACACGCCGCGCTTCTTGTAACAAGAATTGCGTGTGGAAGTTCTGTAACGTGGCACACTGAAGATGTCTCAAGAGGCAATTTTGTCACCAACAGTATTTAGAAAATAATATTTTGGTGCATGTTTACAGATACACTTACTCTTTCACGGTGAAAATTTCTGAATGGGCTTTCTTTTGCACATGGGTTGGCCTTTGTACTTCTTCGGAATCACAGAAAGGGCACGTGCGGTTTTTATGGAGAAAAATGTTGGCATGGCTTTGCAAAACCCCTTTTTGACTGATTCAGGTGAAGGTATTAGCTTTTCGAGTCACACCATATTCTTCTAAGAGGTAAAGGCCGAAGGAGATCTCATTGTGTTTTCAAGTTAAAGAAAAACTCTGGCATCTGAATGCTTTCTATGTTTTTCAACTTCATACTGCTGCTAGGCAAGTCAGATTTTAAGAGAGTATGTTGCTTTGATCTTCTGATGTAGCCATGTTTAAAACATTTTAATCACAAACCAATTCAGAAAATGTTCCAAGTGACAGCAGTTTTGTCATCCTCCTGAAACCTGTGCTACAAGTTTAGATTATTCATGTCTCTTCAGTTCTGGGTAGAAAAGTTACGTTTTAATGAAAAAAACCTTTATTTCATGGGATCCACTTTTATACACTGGTCACTTATATCAGTCTTTGCCCCCTGGGCTGCGGTTTGTGATCCATCTTTTTCCAGTTTGCCTCATGTATTTGTCTTTCACTTACTAGCCCAGCCAGCTTTCTCTTCTTCAGGGCAGCATCTCCAACCCACCCAGGTGTGGAGGTGATGCCGCTCCATGCAAGCAGTGCTGCGCCGGTTGGCTGTGACCTTCTCATTGGTGCGGGAAGGGCTCTGCGGGTTGTGAGGGACAACGAGCTGGGCTTGAGGTCACAGCAGAGAGGGCCAGCCACAGTCTGGGCTGCCCAGAAATTGAGGAAACTGACTATCGCCCTCTGCTCAGCGCTTGTTAGATCTCATCAAGGTACTGTATCCCCTTTTGGGTCTGCCAGAACAGGAAAGACATGGACCAGCCATGGCGAGTTCAGGGGAGGCTCCAGGATGGTCAGGGATGAGGAACATCCTGGGGGAGCAGAGCTTGCTCAGCCTGGGAAGGGTCCCAAGCAGCTGCCTGCACCCACCCGTGGGGACGTGGCTGAGACCAGGCAGCCTGGCTCTTCACAGGGGTACACAGCATGAGGGCACGAGACAGCATGCATAAGTGGAAACCAGAGGCTCAGAGTTGGTTATCAGGAAAAACTGTCCTCCCTGGGGCAGGCTGCCAGGGCAGGCTGTGCAGGCTCCGTTCTGGGAGGTGTGAAGCCCTGACTGGACACAGCCCTGAGCAGCCTGGTCTGGCCTGGGGCTGACCCTGTCCTGAGCAGAAGACCACGCTAGAGTCCTCCTGAGGTCCCGTCCAACCTGAATAATCCTGTGTTCCTATGATGTATGTCTTCGTTTGCCTCAGGTCTGCCCATTTACTTTCTCCAATATACAAGTTCCTTCCTTCCTTTCACCTTTTCCATTTTCCATTAACCTTATTTAACCAGCAGACTGTATTACTCTGTTGAAGTTTTATGTGAACCCCACTGGCAGCTGGAAGCTGTGTTGCAGTGAAAGGGCAGTGCAGGGAAGCAACAAGGGGCCAAATGGTACAGCAAGATTTTCACCAAGAGAGGAGTAAGGAGGGACCATAGAGCAGCCATAGGTTGCTTTTGGGAGCAACCCCTATGGGAAGTGATTGCAGGTCCCTGACCAGACATGTCTCCGCTGAGTCAGGAGAGCTCCTGCTGTGTATCTGGGATAGTCAGGACCATTGATCACTGCGAGGAAAGCCTTGAGACTGGGGAAAATGAGGGAAAACAAAGCTTCTGAAACTTTGGATAAAGCGAGATGTGGACTGAAGCTATTGGCTTCAATGTACCAAATTCTTCTCATATATGTATGATTTAAAAAATAAATAAAATTTTATTTATTTATGTATTTATTTTCTTCTGGCAAAAAGCAGAGAGCAGGAAACTCATAAGCCAAGTATTTACTTAATCATGTTTTCTCAAAGATAAAACTGAAAAATTAATTTAGAGTTGTTAATTTATTATTTTATCCCATTTTGAAACGATATTTGTCTTTCCTTTTGCCTGTGTATCTTCATGGTATTTGTCAAACATTTTAAGATTATAGATGAAATCCTGAAAGATTTCTGAAGAAACAGTAATTTCGCTGTTGGCTTCTATGGAGTCTTTTCCTACCCTTTTCCTGGTTTGACTTTGATCAGTGCTCTGTTACAAAAATAGGCTAATAAGTATTCATATTGGTAGTTTAAATTCTTAGTAAAATGGTTTCATCAGAACAGTAATAAATAAGTCTTGCTGTCTTTGTTGTAGAGGATTTCAGCCCAGTTCCATATAAGGCTCCACCGCCTCCAAAACCAGAAAAATCGTTTCCTCCTTATACTGGATTTGGTTCTGAAGAGGATTCTCTCTGCTCCTGTATGGGTCTGCTTCCCAAGCCTCCCCAAAAAGATTTCAAGAAATTCATGGAGAAAGACAGGTATTTCAGTGAAAAATAATTCCAACTTTTTAAATTATGTCGTTTTGTGAAGGAGATAAACGTTAAGTAGGGATGTCATTTTTTTCAGAAAAATATGCAGCTCATCAGACTTTTAAGGGACAGGTGCATGAGAACTGGTTTAGTGACATGGTATTCCAATTTTCTCTGAACTCAGCAAAATTTCTCTTTTGAGAAGGCAAATGTTCTGACCCTCCCATCCCCTACCTCCTTCCCTTCTGCTGTCTTCGTTGGGAGTTTGATGGAAGTCTTAGTCCAGGAATTAGTCAGGAATTTTGTATGCTTCAGCAGTCCAACACTGATTTGTTTTTCTGTTTGACTTTCTAGCATTTATTTTTTTTGTCTGCTGAATTTCATGCAGTTTACTGTAGCAATATTAAAGCATTAACCTTTTACTTTCCGTTATGAAATGATTTGTCAGGCAGTGGTTGTTGAAGCCTAAGTGGAAAGCAAAGTCACATGCTAGAGATTCAACTGTAGAACCTCCGTAGAAGAAGAAAGCTATTAGAAAAAGGCTTGGGAATGTATTGATAGCGCATATAGTGGTACTGTAAATAATTTAAAACACAATCATTTAACAAATATCCAATTAGTAAGATCATCTGGTGGGCCTGATTTTGTGGAGATAATCCTAGCATGTATTGCTATTCAGAATTTGGTTTGAAAATATACATACCTAAATGTGTTCTTCCTTTATAAATTTTCTGGAAAGAAACTTGGAGCTTGATTTGCAGCTGAATTTGAATACAGATTCATTCCAGACCTGTGGCAGAGAAGTAATTTTCCCCTGAAAATGATTCCTTTCTATTTGGCTGACTCTAGCTGGTTCTGTTAATATAAGCAGAAAATGGTTTTTGACAAAGTAGGGTATCTTATGCTGTTTCCTTTCTTGGTCCAGGAATAACACAATTAATGTATGTTACAAAACTCAGAAGAATGCATCTCTTAGTGATGAAAACTTTTCTCATACTCTGTTTTTGATTTCTCATCTCTTCCTTTGCTTTTTAGAAGTGGCATGGAAAGTAATATACTGCGCTTTCTTGCAAAACTCGTGACCGATAGTCCTATCGACAAGGATCGAAAATTCATTATTTCCTACTTCCTGAGTGATGACACCATTTCAGTTTTTGAAAATATACAGCGAAACGCAGGTAAGATGTAGTAATGTCTTGCAATCAGTCCCAGTTGCCCTGCTAATTTGATTAGAGTTTACAATAAACATTGTGGTCAGAGTCAGCACTAGCAGAAGCAGGGATGTAGATTTTTAAATGCAATGGGAATTACTTCAGCAGGTCTACTGCATTATCTTGCATAGCTGTATGTCATAGTAATTTATAATCTTCATCACTCAGAATAACGCTGTTCATTGTATGACAGTACTTCACAATATCCTTTGGGAACTGGAAGTTTAATGCATTAGAACTTTTATTACATTTTAATTTGCAGATTTGGCCTTTAAACATTTGCTTTTGTTGTTGATAACATACAGGAATTGTATTGTAACATGATAAATAGGAACAGGAAATGTAAGACATCAAGAATGAAAGAGTAAATCCTTTGTTTTGCAAGATTGCGTTATGGTGTTATGAAACCTATATAGCATCCATTATATAGAAGCAGCTCATTAAAGCAAAACAGCTGTGACATGTTTTAACATACTTTATCATTAATCATGTAGTGTTGAGCATATAAAGAGTGAAGATTGCCCTGTACCAGTGTCTCTGTGTGTGTGTGTGTGTGTGTGTGTATAACACTGAACTGAATTTTGAGAGCCAGACTACTGGTGTTTAAGTGACAAATGCTTTGTTATTTCTCAGTTGCTTGATCACATTTATCCTGTTGCTTGAGCATCCTATTGCTTGTCATCATTATTTTGCTAGTTTCCTGCCATCCAGTGGCCTTTTATTTCAGCTTCTTTTATTACAGCTAAAGACACATAAACTTACGTATATATTTACTATGTAATGCTGCTGTGAGCCTCAAGAGCAGCTCAGTTCTCCACTAGTGAATGACATGTTTGATTGGCATTCTTTATGTCCGGAGACATAAAAGATGCTAAGGGTACAGCTGCACTGTTAAATTAAAGAAGTCCAGGGAACGGTTTGAATCTTGGACCCAGGAGTTCGGTCATTCCTGGTTCTCCTTTGCACTATTCCAACTAGACCAGCCTGGGCCCTCCCCTGGAGGATGCTTAACTCCAGAAAACTCTCCTGCAAGGCAGTAAGGACAAGACTGCACCCAGTTTGGCTTGCTCCACCCTTATCAGTCACCTAACACTATCCCAGGAGGTTTTGCACACTCAAAAATTCAGGTCCTTCTGCCATACCCAGAGGCTGCAATACATACCCTCAGTTTTATGCTGTAAAACACGACTCTCTTGGACTGCAGCCCTCACATACCTTCAAACAATTTGAACAGACAAAAATAATAGCTGTGTCTTAAGACCCCAGATTTATCACATAGCACCCAGAGCAGAGCCAGAGCCATACACTGTGCAGTGGAGATGGGGTCAGTTGGTCAGGCTCTCAACAGCGTGGGTGCCAGGCCAGAGATTGCTTCCTGGCTTCCTTTTATTTTGGAATGAGAATATATGCTGGGATTGCAGCTGGGAGCCCATTGAACATTGCTAGTCAAACAAAATGTGAAACGATAAATGGACAAGTTTGCATACCAACAACAACAAATGCTTTAAGATGCATATGAAAGGCAAGTATCTGTAAATGGGTTTTTAACTTCCCTGGGATGTTAAAGTGGATGAGTAGCTGACTTTCACAGGTGGTAGAAAGGTGAAGTGGAGGGATGTGGCTAAGAACTGGCCGTTGGAGAGCTTAGTGAGAACAGCCTTGAAGGGGCAGGATAAGAAGTAGGGATGGGGGGCAGAGATGGAGCAGCAGTTGGAAACAGGCCTTGGGACTGCAGAAGTTTCTTTGTTCCCACCTTCCTTCTTTTCTTTCTTCTCCCTTTTTCTTCTCTCTCTCTATCCCTCCCCCATTTTAGTCATGTCTGAAGGAAAAGTGAATGGGTTTCTTCAAGGTTAGGAGTGAGAAGGCTTTGCAGAGGTCACTAAGAGCGGCTAGGAAAAAGGAGTAAGGCATGTAAAATGGGAGCAAGAATAACATTCATGTGTGAGGAGGAAAAGTGTTGAAGTGGATGGGGTGGGAGAAGAGTAAGCTTGAGCACATCTTAGAGATGGCATGAGTTAAAACAGTAAATGACTCCCAAAATAACAACTTAACCATCCCTTTTGTGCACAGGTTCAACGGGCTATTTTTGCCTTTGTATTTGCATGAAGTGATACAAATTGGCAAGTAAAAATGTTTCAAATCTCAGTCCTAAGATGGAAGTAATAAATTGCTCTTACTTTTCTCAGTCCAGCAAGCTGAAGGTTGCAGAGAAGTACTTCACACTATCAGTAACACTGTGAAACTGTATTTGAAATGCACAGGGCTGGACATCTTGAAGCACTTCTTGAGATGGGGGTCAAAGCATGAGAACTTTGGCTCCTCATGCAGAAGATCACAACCCCTTTTTTACTCAGTGTAAGACCAAGCCAACAGCTGTACAAACACCTGCAAAGTCTGATCTGATCTTAATGGAAGAGGGTCTTTGGTTGTGGTGTTTATTTTGTGCTTTGAGCCTGGCTCTTGTAGATTTCCATCAAAATTTCTCATCAGGTTTCAGTGTAAAATCTCTAACCTAATGAGATATTTTTGGTTGTTTTCCTTCATACCTCTTGAAAAGTACTAACCCGTAATGTTTAAAAAACAATTATGGAACAGAGGTATTAAGGTAAGTTTCCAATCTAAGTGCACAATTGCAGGGAAATAGAGAGGCAGGAGTGAAGTTCCAATCTTACAGAGACCAGTTCTGTTTAAATATTGCAAACAGTTGCCAGGATTATATAACGTAAAATTTCATATTTGTTTTAATAGCTAGGTGAAAAGGAATGTGTTAAGATTAGAGTTACATTAGTGATTTGAGTTGTTTTTTGATTCAAGCTAGATCTGACCATTACCATAGCGTATTTTTTGTCTTTTGCTTTTATGGTGCTAGTGAAGCAATTAAGACAGACATCTGATCCAAACTCTGGTTTAATAAGTAGTTTGGGTTTCACATTAATTTATAATTTTGACTATAAAAAGGCATTTTATTACACTGTTCATCAGCCTTTTATTGGACTTGCATCACTACCTAATATGTAAGACATCATTAGACGTTACTAAAGTATGCTTTTTGGCTTTTGGCTTGGAAACTCAAATATAAACAGGAAACGAACCCCAGGCACTCCAGAGTTCTTGTAGGGCACATATCCTGATGAAACTAAACATGTGACAGAATGTTTTCTAGAAAGCTTGGTACATGCAATGCTATCTTGTGGTGCACTGGAAGATATTACTGGAAAGAGAAATGTTCCTTTTAGTATCTTACATACCCTAGAGCACTGCGTGCAGTTTCCAGTGGCAGGAATAAAATCCATTATAATGAGAAAAGAAATAATGTGACATACCCAGCTCACAAAGGAAATAACAGATCACAATTAAATTGCATTGGCAGAACAGTATGTGGAACATAGCATCATGTCACTCCTTTTTTTTTTTTTTTACATTCAAAAGCCCTTAAAACCAAGTTAGAATTATAGTGCACCAGAATTCATGATCTTCGTAGGTCTGTGCTATCCTAAGTTGTGATTTTTTTTTTTTTGCTTTTTTGCTTTAACAGTTCAAGGATAATTGCCTGCATCTTACATTTTGCATCTTATGTTTCTCAGGGTCAATCCCAATGCTGGCGACAGGGTTATGGGAACGATTTGAAGAGGCACATTTCTGTCCCATTTTAAAGAAAAGAAAAAAGGGAAGGTGTTTGGCAGGCATTCAAATGAGACATGTCTTAGAATATGCACAATGTAACTGTTGCTGTGGACACTGACAGAGGCAGTTCTTTTAGCAATGAGAGGGAGCAGGAGAGTATATTATGAGACAAGAAACTCAAGGATGAAAACTAATATTTAAATACAAACCAGCTGGTTTGGGGTGTCTTTTGGGTTTTCTTTTGTGCTTTTTTTTCCCCCAAGTAAAGCCACAATTAATTATTTACAATTCTATTCCCATAGGGATACTTGGTGGGAAGTTCTTGGAAAGAGGTCGCATTAAGAAGCCTGGGCAGGAGCTCTTTAAGAGTGAGCCATCTGAATACTTCAATGCTCAGAATCTGTTTGTTGGAGCCAGAGTTTGTTTCCATGGTCACAACTTTCTTTTAGTGGATGCTGATGAGTACACGTTCAACTACATGGAGAAGCATGCAAATGAGGTGAAGCAGGCTCTTGTTATTTTCTATTCTCTTTAAGGACTGTATATTTTTCAGAATTATTTATACCTAGTTTCTTCACCCAAAGTTCACAGCCCAGTGCTCTCTGTCTAGCAATAGATTTAGGGGATGTTAGCTAGGGAGTGCATGCAAGCCTGGCCATTCTTTACTGTCCATTCCCCTTCTACTTTCTCAGCATCCACTCTTATTGTATTAGGGGTTGTTAGAAGGTACATCTCTGCCTATTCCTTCTTGGGACTGTTTATGGACCTTTTGTCCCTGAATTGATCAAACCTTTGTTGAACCTACAGATACTGTCTGCTTCCACAGCTTTCTGTGGCAGCAAGTTGAAAAGTTCACTGCCTAATATAAAATATATAAAAAAAATACATGATAAAAGAAGTAACTATCTTTTATCTGTTTTAAACCAACCTCCCACTAGTTTCAATGCCAGTTCTACTGTTCTGGGTTTGGAGAAGATCCCCATTCACCTTATGCACCACCTTCATTATTTTGTAAATCTTGGACATTCTTCCCTGTCAGCCTAATCCTATCCAGTTAAGAGTCTCACCCTTTTTAGTCTGTCCTTGCAAGGCAACTGTGAGATGTGGAGACTGGAAGAGTACACAGTACTCAAGATGTGGGCACATCCAATTTACAGTCTTAGCGATGAGGCTATTTCATTCCCTGATTTGATTTTTTGGATTCATACATATTTATTTGCCAAAACGTTTCCCTTGTAATATTCATGTCACAGTCAGGAATTCAAGGTTACAGTTTGTACTGAGTTTCACTATCTTTTGGTGTTGCCTTCAGAGGGGAGAGCAACAATAAATAGAGAGCTGGGATGCCTCTGCTGACGTATACTGTTACCAGTCATTAAACAAATGGCTGGTAAAGAAGCCCTCATTCACCAAAGCCAGAAATGTATCCAATAGGAGGAAATTGATTGTCGTGTAGCAATTGTCACAGAGGTCAAAAAAGAAAGGATACAGGGATAGAGAGTCACAGAGCATTTTGTGGAATTTTAGTTGGTTTGGTACAAAATGTAGATTACTATTTTTTTTTTACAATGAAGTTTGTGCTGCAATATTTGAATAAATGTACCCTGGTGTACTTGGAAATTCCTGTTATGTGCAGCTCTGACCAGTCACTCTGAGACGCATCTTAAGAATGCATCAGCTCAGAAGCCAAGGCATTTCTGCATCCCAGTCCCTCTTCTGGGTTGTTGCTTCATCACAGTGTAATCTTGAACATCAGCCTTTGGACTAGACTGTGCTGTGAGGACTTTGGACTAGACTGTGCTGTGAGGACTTTGGGGTAGTGCGTATGCTTCATAGCTCATGGCGGGGTGACAGCATGAATTGTGCCTTCAGCAGACCTTCTCCAGAGCTGCCATTTTGCATAGGCTTATTGAGAGTACCCCTAGGGAAAATATCCAGGAGGGTTTATCAAGCTATGGTCCTCTGCCCATTTGTCCAGACCTTTTGTGAATGGAGAAGGGAGAAGGTTCTTAGTGCAAGTTTTAATTGTTCCCTGTCTGCTGGCTCACCAAAGTGAGTGAACCTGCAGGACTCCCAAGACACCAGTAGGCCTAGCACAGTCTTGGGGACTTCGAGTCTTGATGCCGTTGTGCTGCTGAGGGAGAGGTAGATGCAACCTGACCCTGTGCTGCCTTTGGGCCACATGTGCTGTTCTCACTCAAATGAAAATAACAGAACGGTATGATTTCTTTGTAAATTAACATGGAGTTAGCACCACCTGGCTTCCCTGGAATAATGAGGAAGGTCTGCAAAATGCTTGTTGATGTAAAATGCTATGACTGCTAAATGCTTTAAGCAGTAAAATACAAAGCTATATACATTATGCTTTCTTACTGCTGGACTGTTTCTCCTCCTAGTAGAATCAAAACCAAAGCTGTTCTCCAAAATGCAGAACACATCATTAGATTGTAAATGTTCTTTGGAGCTGCTGTTTGCATTGATTATCTTGCATCAAACAGATGAGATCTTTTCCAGACTGAATGATTGTATATCATCAAAATAAAATCTGCAAGATGGGATCCAATACTAAAAATAATTCTTTAAAGTGAATTTTGAAATTCTTTGCACAGTTAAGATTTTAAAACAGCTGGTAGAAAAAAACATTTATTCTCCCAATGATAGATGCTTTATTCACATCCTTTGAATAGAGCTCCAGAAGTAACGACACACCTTGTTTGCCTCAGTTCATCAGGAGATTGCATACTCAGATCGCAAGAACTTCAGCAATTATTAGAGGAAAGCAGAGCTTGAAGATGGGGAAACAATTTTAAGATGACTATTTGTCAGTTATTTCTAAAATTAGACAATAAATAATTTTCCTTCTGAATAGACAGAGGTTTCCTTTCAGCAGAACACATCAATACGTTTTCTGAAAACTGGTGAAAGAAAGCCAGATGAAATATTTTTCTTCTGGAAAATGCCATTTTGACCACATTTCCATAGGCATATGTTGATTTACATGAAATTTTGATTGGTAGTCATAGTGCAGGTGGAAATTGATTTTTCTGTCATTGAAACATTTGTTTGACACCATACGAGATATTCGGAAAGTTTTAATTTTCTGTTTCAAAATTATATTTATTGTATTGTTTTTAAGTTATGGGGAAAGAAAAATCATTGAGTCTTATAATTTTGATTGCTACCTGTACTGAAAGTAACTTTAAGGATCTAATTCTCAAAACTTTTCAACACTTTCAGTTTCTTTTCCAATTTGAGGAAAAAAAATGTATTTAGAAAACGTAAATTTGCTTGCAAAGCAGAACATGTGTGTTGTGCGCAGTCCTACTGGTATTATCCAGATTTGAGGAGGACTCTTTCAAACAAGGCATCACTGTGCCTCCTTGGAAATGAATTCACCATCTCTGAAACAGTCTCAATTGTTCAAACTCTGTAGTCTTCTGCAGCACAAACATGGAGGTTGATTTTACTTCCATTGAATTAAACATAATAACCTGACTTAAGCAAGACAATCAAACAAAACTAGATTGTGACTACTAGCATGCCAGCAATTACATGAGAAGGGGGGAAAGCGGGTAGTGCCATGCTGCTCGGATACCTGATGTTTATGTAGGTGTTGGGAATATGTAGTTTAGAAAAAAGATGTAAAAATAACTGCTTTGATAATGTAGAGAAGGCAGGTTTTTAAATAGACAGAACGTTTTCTCCATTTTTAACTATTCTGCTGACTGAGTCCTTTTGCCCAGTCTTTTCTCAATCTCTGTTCCTTGCTTTTTCAGCAAAAAGCTGTGTGCTTACGGCCCAAATAATAACAGCTTGGGGAGGGGATTGAAAAAGTTGCTGTCTCTAAAACTTTTTGATTGCTGGTCCAGCTGCTCCACACCACTGCCTTGTGGCATTGCATGCCAGGGTTGCACCTGGAGCAGTTTTGGCATATGCAGCAACTGTTTTCTCAAAATGTGAGCGTGTTACCTGCAACCACTGATGTATTTATTAAACTTGGATAACTTTATTACTGCTCTGGCAGTGTCATAGGGACTTTACATACCTTTTTCTAGATCCCTTTGAACTGATACAATGCTGTAGACAGACTTCAGCATAATTGAGAGTGACACCCAATCTCTGTTGTGATTAGGTCCTTAATACCAGTCATACCAAATTTCAAATAATTGCTAGTTAAGACACCATTGCTTACTGGAAGAAATGGGAGAAAACTATTTTCGGACAGTTCATTGTGCTTTGTAAATTAGGTAGAGCATGACAGATGTAAGGGCATATCAGATATTCACGCTTGGACTCAACCCCTATGACTAAGTACATAGATGTTTTATGTTAAAAATGAGTATAGCAAATAAATCTTTGGTAGAGCTCTAACACAACAATTGGAATATAGGGTGGAAGCTTAAGTGTTCCAGTTCTGTTTATCTAAATTTTATTTTATTTTAATGGCCTATATTTAGAAGAAATAAGCATTCTTCTTACATGACAGGAAAAACTGGTTCCTAACAAATTTCCAATCTGCTAATTCTGAGTATGTAAAACAGCGTACTCAGTCTAATATGAATGAGAATATCTGTTCAACAGTTCATCGGAGCCAACGGTGAAAAGATTAGTTTTAGCATGGTGAATTTTATTAATTGAGAATTAAATGAGATGCACCAACATAAAATGAGGACCAAGTTATTAGAACTGAACTTTAAATGTTTCTGCTACTGCTTTAACAATTCAATGTTTGAAGCAAAAGTGGATGTCCTTTTATGTAGCTGGAATAAGATTTCTGAGAGTGCATGATCTGATGATTTTTGTTTAATTTTTTGTATTCTCGGTAGAATGCAATTTTTTTCAGCGGCAAGCTTCCCTCTAAACTTAACAAAGTGCTGATTTCTGCATTTGAAGTGAGACAATGAAGAAACTAATAAAACTTAGCAGTTCAACATTGCCCTGCATCTTGACAACTCTTGCTGGTACATGCATAGTTGGTTGCATAGTGCCTTTCTCTCTAATCTGTGTCTTGCTTTCCTTTGTTAAGTTCTCCGTGGCTGATATTGGTGTCATCCTCAAGAAACTGAAAGACATAGCTGAACCTCGTTCCCGAGAAATCAGACAGGTGTTTGCAGCTGCTGACCCTGAGCATACCAAGGTGATTGAGTACGACCCTTTCAGGTAAGACAGTGGATTTTGTTTTTTAATATTTAATGAAGGCACATTCCCCAAAAATGTATAGAGCATGACTGTTTCTTGATGCTTTCTGCATGTGTTAGCTGACAAATGGGATACATTTGTTTTGCATTTACTTGGAGTCTGTATGTGAAAAAGAAAGTGAATCCATGCCCCAGAAAAAAAGAGAAATGCAATGGTTTCAAGTAAGCTGAAAAGCACAACTAAAATCTGTCTAGTTTTTATGGAGCTGGCACAGGGTGTTGTGAAGAAGGGCAAGTCAGCAGTAATATATACACTGAAGGATAAAGAAAAGCCTATCCTGAAAAAGTCAAACAAATTAGTAGTTTTGAAATTCAAGAAGGAATGTTTGAGTTGCCTCCTGAAAATTATGTTATTTGGGTTTTGAATCATTGATAAAGAAGAGAGTCTTCACAGAACCACGGTGTATTGAAATTATAGGATGCAATGATAAGCATCTTTAAAAAAGACTGGAAAGCAGTAGTGAGAGCAATGATTAATGCTTGGATAGTAATTTCAGCAGAGATAGGGTGAGTAGATACCTGGATTCTGGCAATGATCCAGATATGGCAATGGGCAAATGTGTAGATACTTGAAAGAGGAAATCATGTTCAAATGCAAGCTGATTTCGGTTTGTCTCACAGCCAGAATACTTGAACATATGAACTGTGTTGGGTACCGGTGAAGTTAATGATGTGGAACAGAGGAGGAGATTTTACCTAGAAGCATTTTGGTTTTCACAGTGGTAGTATACTGTGTATTTAGGAACTGTCATAATAACTAAAGCATATAAGTAGATGTATATTGTGTGGAATGACATTCCTATAGGAATGTTAACCAATGCAGAAATTGCTTCTGAAATATCTCAGAACATGTATAGATCAGCAGAAGGTTCTTCCAGCAATTCAAAATGAAAGTAGTGAGAAATGAAAACAAGCTGGTATTCAGAAATGAAAAATAAGTGATTAAAAGGTAGGATTCGACTAAGAGAGGCCACAGTTATTAGCAGTTTTTGGCAAAAATATTTCTAGACTCAGATGTTTTACTCAACAGAAGCAAGATTCTAAATTGTTAACTCCATTAAGAAGGACAATCTTATTACTAGAGTAAGAAGTGGAGAAAATTGAAAGTTAATGTATATCTGGAGAAACTTTATAGCACTTGGAAAAGGGCTTTAATTTATATACACAATAACTTTTTAAAATCAAATAATTATGGTTTTGGTTCAAATTATGAAATAATCATCTGCAAAACTTTGTCTTCCTATATGCACTAAGAGCAGGTCAATGTTTCGGAACATTTGCATGACGAAATTGGTGGAGCACACTTTTGGAAGGGATGATTGTGCTTTTGAACAGCAGGGAAAGATTTTTATTTTATCAAGAAGAGGCTCCGTTGAGTGTAAATTTAATCACAGTCATACTCTGTGCAGCTGCGAACTGCCCAGCTGTTTAATTGAGGCTAGCGCTGTTCTGTGGCATGGAGTAAGATAGGTCTAGTTATATTGTATTGAGGCACTTGGTTTCAGCAACAAAAATGCAGTAGCCCTCTCCATGAGTAAGAGAGAAAGCAGGGGAATCCATGTAATAGGGTTCTTTGGCCTCAGTGCACATCTGGGCCTGTCTGAGCACCTACTAACGGTCTACATCTCTCCCGCGGTGGGACCGCAGGGGGTCTAACAGGAAGCATTCAAACTGCCAGAGGAAGAATTTGCCTCTAAGGAACATTTAACTTTTGTGCTTTACAGTGGTGGTAGATTTTGTTTCTGTTCATTCATATTACATCCAGTAATCTAAAGGCTCTCTTCTTTTTATTATCCAGGTATCTTATTTTAGAACGAAAGAAACATTTTTAATGACAAAGACGAGAGCACTTCTTTGCATCTGTGAAAAGTCAAAGATCTTTTTCTGTGAACAGAATATGTATTTTTCTTTCAGTGTTGTATTTTCTTGTGTACATCACTTTATTTTTCATCTGTTGTGGCATTTCATGATTATAACTAACTACAAATGATATTTTTAGTACAGGCAATTATCTGTGTGAGAGCTTCAACCAGCGTGATAATCCTCTTTTCTTATCTTAAATACAGCTAAAGCTTTACTGTGCTCTGAATTTGGCTGTTCAGATTTCTTCCTTTCTATCCATGTAATTTTATATGAGCTGCATTTAAAAATACACCTATAAGTATGATGTAGTGAAGCAGAATTGTAATTATATAATTTACTTCAACTACTTTCAGAACCCAAATCTACGGCACATCATCCAGGAAATAAATACATGGCGTACATTGAAGCTATTCCCTAAGCTATTGTTAAAACTGTTGAAAGCTTTGTTAAAAAGAGAAGCAAAAAATACCTAAAACTTAGATGCCTGTGCATCACATGGTCTTATCCAGACTGCTTTTTCTCATAAGCTGCTGGCAAAACTGCTTGCTGTTAGAGACAAAGAACCACGTGGGTTTAACAAAGATGCCTATCTTAATTCAGCTTGAGAAACAGCTCTCTTAAGCAGTTAATTATTATTTCCTCTTTCTCTACCAAATTCAGATTGCAATCTGTCATATTCTTCTAGAACAAAAAAAAAGTAAAACAAAAGATAACTAAGCTGTGGGAACAATTGTTGCAGCTTGTTTCTTTTTGTCAGGAAGAGTTTAGATGTAATTCTGTTTGTGAATTTTGGGTCTCTCTCATTAGTTCCTAGCAATCACTAGAATATTCCTTAATTCCCAAACGAGATAATAATTTTATCTGGGGGGGGTTTGGTGACTTGATTGTCACTGACTGGCTTGAGAAAATAAAAGACCTTTAAAATCCTGACATTGGAAAAATCTTTGCCATGTGTGGAAACCGAGTCTGTGGAAATATTCAGATGGGTGATGTTATCTGCATGCTTTCAGCTTCGCCAGCCCAAGCGTTTGAAGTGCCAGGCTTATCAGGCAGTATTGTCCTCTTTGTGTTTGCAGGCTCCAGGAAAGAGGCTCCAGTTTTGACTGGATCTCTGAATGCTGCTACGATATAAATAATAATATTCAGTAAGGGGAATAATAATACTGACGAGATAATGATAATATTAATAGATGGACAAAGTTTTGGTCATTGAGTTTGCATAATCTCAAATATGGTTTGCTACTGTCAACAACTTGTCTTCTCCTTATATTTATCTCCTGCCACTGCAAATAAAGGATCTTTCTGATTTATGTAATATGAAAAAAAGCAGCAATTGAATCAAAGTAGACACTATACAGTGTTTAGCATCCTTTTTTGAATAGCTGTGTAAGTGCAATCATATTCTATGGAGAGAGATATTCATTTGAACAGGACCGCAAAAGCCTCTGAGAGGAAGCAAGTGAAAAATTATGTTTGTTCATAAAAGTTTGCATTTTGGAAGGGTACAAAGTTTCTGTGCTTCCAGTTCACATGTGGATGTTCAGAGACTCATTATCAGATGCATTCAAGAATTTAATTATTCTCCAGCCAGAAGTTTGAGTCTTGTGTCAAAACTTTGTGCATCACTAATGATTTCTTCCATTTGTTTTTAAAGATCGGTATATAATCACAGTGATGCAGTACTCTCAGGGGTACCACAAGGTACAGCTCTAATTGCATCAGCAGTTACAGTGACGTTTATTCTTAGTGCAGTTCATCCAGAAGTATTATATATAATTAATCTAATTTTGATTGAGGCGCATAGGCCTATGTTGATGCTTGTTGTTAAAAAAAAATCCTGTTGAACGTGAGTTCACCAGAGGCAGACGTTTGGGTTCATAACACCAATCTATAGTTACACTAAACCAGGTTTGACAAGAGGCCTTGTAACAGCTGAAGTAACCTACAATTCAGGCCAGTTTTTTCCAGGAGAGCAGGAAGCCTCCTGGGTTTCCTTGCATACCTCACTATTGGTGGTTTTCTTCCCTTATGTTGTGTCAACATCCAGGACATATGAAGAACTCTGTAATCATTGAAGGCAACAAATCCCATACTACAAAGACAACGTAGTCTTTAAAATTAGTCCTTCTCTTCCCCTCCACCAACAATATAAAGCAGAGGGAGATTGTTCTGAACTGTAATTACTAGTCCTGGTTCGTAAGCTCCAAAGCTTGTGTCCATTTGCTGATATACTACAAGTGCCTTCAGGAGCTTACCCAGAAATCACTCCAGCTCTATTATCAGCAACAAATTCTTGATATTAACAGAAGTGACTAGTCATTCAGTGCCAGCTCTGGCCCATCAGATGGATCTCAGGAACATTTCTTCTTCCTTGGGTTGGGCTGATTCATGTGAGCAGCACAAGCAATCTTGGGAGAGCACATCTCAGACTCTTTCCTGCATGGGATCTGATTCTCCGCTGACAGTGTCCAAGCATAAACTGGTCTTGCTACTGCCTCCTGTCTTCCATTCTTGCCAGGAGGGCTTGTGATTACAAGTTGGGTGTAATTTCCTGCCCTCTCTCTGTGACCAATTTCTGTTTCCCTTCCCTGAGCTTTCCCTTGAAAGCTACCCAACAGGGCCAGCTTTTACATTGCTGCTAATATTCCATGCTATGGCATCTGCAGTAAAGGGCTTCAGTCATGATTATTATGTATTTTTGTATGTATAGCCAACTACTGAGCAAATATGGACATCTTGCAAAAGTTTAAGAGTTCAGGTAATTTCCATTATACCTCCTTGAACAGATCTGGATTTCAAATTTAAGTAGATATGTTCTTTAAAGATCTAAATACAGCATTTTATAATGAGTGCACTGTAAGCCTTTTTCTTTCCCCTAAATTTAGTGATTATTAACTGTTTTTAAATCCTTTACTTAAAACTAATGTAGGCTGTTGTTTTTTGTGAACAGAAATTTGATAGTCAGTATCACTGATGGAGCGTTTTCAGAACATGAAATTATGACTCTTGGGCGCTATTACAGTGTGAGAGATGAATATGAAATGGACCTCCACTTCCTCCTTGCAGTGGTTCAAGAACAACTAAAGAAAAATAGCTTTGAGAATTTTGAACAATTGTCTGCGGTGCTTATATACAATGACCGTGAAAAGTAAGTTTTTATCCTAAGCTGTTATTTGGGAAGCTCTGCTTTTAAACCTACCTACTTTCTGTTTGTTACCGATCAAATGATATATTGCAACCAAAGAATATTATTTGTAATGTTAAGCCTCTCTCAGCACTTGACAGTAGACACGAAAAGGATAGCCTTTTTGTCTCTTTTTCATTTTGTTTGTGGACTTTTTATTATAGCTGCTGTACTGAACATTCTGTGACATAATCAGATGCCTGTTCACAGGCAAAACACAGTATTTTAAATCGAAGAGGAAAAATAGTGATTTAAGGGAAAAAAGAAAGGATCTGTAGCTGATTCTTTATATGACTCATTTGCCCTTTTTGTTCTCTGATGTCGCAGATAAAGAATCACAGAGAATCACTAAGGACCTCAGTGTGTGGGAGACAGGCCACCATGTGCACTTCAAGTTTCTCGGCTTTGTAATAGCAATATTTCATAAAACGTTGTTTTCTTTACCTCTACCCCAATATTCCTCACACATTTTCCTATTCACAGAAACATTCACTTGAAGTAAACATGGAAAATGCCTAATGTACACTTCTCCCCTTCTCTTTCTGTTTGTGTAGATGTGGAGTGCTGCCCCGTGAGATGTGCAGGACTATTTGCAAGTCCTTTAAGTTGCCAGTGGCTGATGATGATCTGCAAGCTTTACTGACCATGTAAGTTAAGGGCAGATAGTATGACCTGCATGCATGGGTGCAAATCAATGCTAAATATCTACTGCAGACACAGTTCTTAAGAATTTGTTGTTTATATAATATTAATCATTTCATGGTGCTGATTTTGTCCCTATACACATGTGGACTTTCCTGTTTATAGAAGATTTATAATCAACTAAGGTGCATCCATCTTAGCAACTTCTCTACATTTTGTCTGGCATGGTAGATCATCTGCGTTTTGCCGGAATTCTATGGAATTAGTCTTATGGGAATCAGCTACTGATACTTATCATTATCAATGAAGTTCACTTTTTTTGCATTATTTGTTCCGGTGTATATGTAAGGTAAAACCAATAATCTTATGAAAGCACATTATGTGAGTTTTAAGAAACATACCAGGATGAATACAATGAAATGTTCTTGAATGAAGTAGACAGGATCAGTAGTAAGTAAAAGTGATGCTACTCCCATTAATCTCACCTGAAATGTATTTTATTGTAATTTTTAAAAAGGGAAAGGAGTGTTGGCATGGTTTTGGTATATTTCCATAGCACGTTTAATTGTTTTGAGACAATTGCTTGGCTAGCTGTATTAATGGGAATAGAAGTGAAAAGAACTAATATTCAGTGCACTTTTATTAAAGGCTAGAGTTCAGAGTAACCTGTGGTGTTTTGAACACTCATGTCATGTTGAGTTTGGTTTTCATGGCCAGATTTTCTGCTAATAGGTTTAAATGCATGCTCAATGGTCTCTTCTTTCCCTTGTGGGAAATCCTTAAATGTTTTGTCTGTGCCTTCATACTGTGTTAAAAGCAGGAGCAGGTCTTGTCTTCTGTCATGTTTAGATGCTTTCAGGTAGATATGCTTGTTGATTTCAGGAGGAATTGCAAACTAAGCATCTGGATTTACCAAATAATGAAAAGACTCTTGTCAGGCAGAAATGTGGAATCCATTTTAATAAAGTATCTTCGTACTGCAAGCAAGACTTCCTACTTAAATCAGTATCAACAAGACTGCTTTAAGAAGCCTAAGGGGCTATTTTTCACAAAGCCCCTGTTTCCAGACCAAAAACTTTCAGAACAGTTCCTTGCAGTAGCCAGATAGACAACTGGCCATTTGTTTGCCGTTCATCACTTCTGACAGTTAGGTTACAAGCATTAGTCATCAGAAGCATGTCTGAATTTCAGCATTGATCTAAAACTAATTTTTTAGAACTCTCACTAAGCTGCCCAACACAAAAAGTGTTGGAGGACAATTGACATCCTGTACTAGACGAGGGGTTCTCATAGTTTCCACTTCAGAAAGGCTGAAATTGAATAGATGCACAGACAAGGGACTGGAGGTTTTCCTTTATGTACTAACTCAATGCTGATGAAAACCAGACAAGCCTGACACATCATAGGCTCCAGAGACGTGTTTATTGTTTGTGAATTTCTACCAGGGAAAGCTTTTGTGAGATGAACCTCTTCTCTCCTGAAGAGTCTCAGTGTAGGCAGTTAACAAGAAAAAGCCCAGTACACTATAATAAAAATTAGAGATAAGCTTAGAAGACAAGGAGGAGACTAAGGGTTGGATTTCACCCAGCTTTAGGCAGGTACCCATGGCAGCTGAATTAGGATTCAGCCGCTGTAGGATCTTTCTGTAAGCGATGGAGGAGAGAGTTATCTCCCCAGCCTGTATAAGAGCTGGATTTCTAAATTACCATCCATTTTCCTTTGTTTCTAAAGGGGCTGTGGCCAGCCTGTTTTGCAGATTTCTGTATGAGAAAGGTAAATGGTGTGAAGCTGGGCCTCAGAAATCAGTGTGAGAAGTACTTCATATGATAGAGTGCTATGTGTAATGCCAATTCTAAATTACAATATCAGCTGCTTCAAAAAATGGCAGTTTATGTGGTGAGTCACTGCACTGCAGATAATACAGAAGATTGTCACATACTTAACAACGTGTGCAGTTGGCACTGCTTAGTAAGTTTATTGTTTCATGAGGGTGCAGAGTCAGGGAAAGATTTTTTTGAAGACTATTTACTAGGAGTTAATTTCCAGTAATCTGGAAATCAAAGAGTAGAGTTGGCTGAATGAGATTTAGACTTTTCTCTTCCTTTCCTCCTGCTTTCTCTAATTTTCTTTGAGATTGAAGAATGATGGAACAGGCAGGTTTATTGTTAATGAAGAACAGTCTCACTCCTGGAGAGTACACAATTCAGCGTGGGCAAAGTTTGTCAACAATATTCTTTCCTTGGGTTTTTTTTGGATGAGGAAGCATGTAATTTTGTGTCCATTGATGTTTCTGAAGCAAGCGGTGGTGGTGTTCCTACTGTGTGTATCTGTATTTATGAGGGAAGAAAGTGGTACAATAAAAGTTGTTGGATTGATTCCCACAGAATCAGTATATATAGCTAATGCACTAGCTGGACCCTATTCAGCTATAAAATGATGCTAGACAATATGATCAGATAATAGTTGAAGACTGAAGCTACATGTTTATTCAGCTTTGCTATCTGAGATTAGGTGGCAAAGACTTTCTGTAGGACTTAATGGTTCTATTTTTCCATTTTGAAAGGCAATACTCTTAAAGTATTTATTATTTACATTTGTAAATCATACTGCAATGATCTGTCACTTATTAAAAGCATGACATGGGACTAGAAGTTACTGTCTAATTTTGTGGTCACCTCCAGATGACCCAACACTTTGTTTACTGTACCCAAAGACCATTCAGTTTCCACAGAGTGCAGGGAGAATTAGCACAAAGACTGTGAGGTTTCATAAGACCCTTTGAAATTGTAAATTTATATTTTTAATTGTGGGATGGTGGAATAGTAGGATTTAGGTACCCAATAATGCGTCAATTTTTCCAATTTACCTGAGCTGGCTTAGTAAAAAGTATTTCCTTTCTCCATCAGCATTTTCTCACTTAGTTTTTTAATCACAGGGCAATACAGACTTTTAATGACAATGTATTAAGCAATGCAGATGGTACACAATTGTTTCTGCCAGAAAACTCCAGTAGTCATTATAAGCATTTCTTTAAATTTATGCAGGCATAATGAACAATTATAGTTTGTTTAATAAATAAATGTTGCTAAAGTGCTTAAGTAATGAATTTAGGGGTTTTTTTCTATTATTTTTATTTACTGCAATGCTAAATGTATGCTAACAAGGACTTAAAAAGATGCAGTCCTTCCCCAGAGGGTATATAAACAGCTGGCAGATAAGGAAAGAAAAAATGGAGGGAAGAAAGAATGGATGACAAGTTTACAAGTATTACACATTGATTGTTCTGCATTAGTTTAGTTAAGCGTATGTCCCTATTTTTTAAAATATGTCTTTTAATTTCTGTTAAAAGCTGCTGTGTAATTCTTCACCTCTCCACAGTACCAGGGTGAGACTGTTGGACTCTGGAGGGGGCCTTGTTGTTTTGAAAAAGTTAATCCCTAGTGTCTCAGGTAGCAGTGCCTGATAACAACGGGCCTCCCACATGGTCATCCCAGTTCTCAAGTCACTGATAGGCCAGGCCACTCCTGCCTGCTCAGCTTTTTCCTGGTTTGTGGCTAGATAATAATTTTTTACCTAGTTGCCTACCTGTCATGTTTTTAGGGCTGACCTATTTCTTTCAGGAAGCAAACCCTCTTTTCCTGCTACAGCAAGTGGCCTGGTAGCAGGAGCAAGATTGGAAATGGTCACAAAATCTTTCTCCTGCAATCTGTCTTCTGCTCGTTACCTTTGATGCCTGAGACTCCCTATGCCATTTGTGATGAAAAGACTCTCTAACATTAATATTTAGATCTCTTAAAAGAAATTATTTCTATTATTCAATATGCTGAGGAACTGATGGTTAAATTTATAGGTGTTCAAGACATGAATAAATGTATACACAAGATGGTAGCCATTACTTAATTCGTACTGATCAGCTGCATAGACTTGTCCGTGCTTGCTATTTTAAATCTTTTGCTATGAGCAGTTTATGACAGTTTAGGTGTACACTTGTGTTACACAGAGACTATCAAACAGGCTGAAGAATACCAACGTTTTCTCTAAGGTTAAAGCAGCATGATGCTTCTTCTCTATTATTGTCAGATTAACTTCTTAATAAATGTTATTCAAAACTAAGGAATTAAAAAAACTCTGCATGTACATCAACTTTTTACATAAGTGTTTGGGTTACAGATTTCTTGATGGGAAAGAAAAAATATTTGTAAGTAGCCTTTACTCACCAAAGCATCCTCAGGAATAGTCATAATGTGATTTAACCAGATTTTTCATATATCTGGAGTATTTCATTATGAATATATTTTTAAAAGCAGAAAAGTGCTATTATTTCAGTAATATCAAAGGAAAAAAAAAGCTCTGCAGACTATGATAGGGATGGAGGAGTGACTTTCATAGTCTGAAATCACATGCATTGGTGAAGTCATAGGGCAAAGCTGAGCATGGTTTCAAGACATCTTTGTTGCATCTTCTTGATAAGACAAATCTAATTTCCTTTCCTGAAGAGCACTGTCAGTTTCAGTCATATTAACTCCAGCCACTGAAATGTATGACATCTCTGTCCAAATAATACACAAATTGATAACATCTCCTCAGTCCATCTGGATACTCTGTGCCAAATTGCAAGTGTGTGCTTTTAGTAGATTAATATTGTAAGTCACAGCAGGAAAGAGATCTGAAGAGTAGATATGTTTTTTTTCTTTCTAGATTATTCTAGAGTAATATTTTAAGCTGCTTTCTGTAGCTATTTAAATATGGGATTTAGGAATCCCATTTCCTCTGCCCATGTTAAAATCTTTGGTTATAGTTAATTTCATGCCCATGTTATCGTCTCAGTTTGCTAGTGCTGTCACATCAAAGGACTTTTCTCCTTGTTAATGTTTGCTGAAAGCAGAAGCAATGCTTTTCTTGACTTCATTGCCGCAACATAAAGTTTAAGTAGTTACACGCATTCACTTGTTCTTTATTTAAAAATCCTGCTTATACAGCTCTGCATCTTGGCAGTAGACTTAATCTTTTGACTTTTCACAACGAGCAAAAGATAAATATATATATAGTAAAAGAAAAAAATAATTGTCATGATAGTTCTGAAATTGAAAATCTGTGTGCCAGTTTCTGCAAAACTCCTTTCTTTTCCCAATTGCCACCTGCAAAAAACCTGAAACAAACTAGAACCCCCTAGAAATGGGAATGATAATTTTGTATATTGGATATATTGCCCAAAAGTAAGGCTTTATGAAAATGTTAACTTGCTTGTGAGCTACTATAAAGAAGCAAGCTATCATAGAAGGGTTTCTCATGGCAATGTTTCAGGCTCCTCTTTACTACTAGTAACAGTAGCATTCTTTTCTGACTTTGCTTTCATCTTCGGCATAACTCACTGTACTTAACATTCCAGTTTATCGCTAGCATCTCTGTTTATGGCTTTCAGTATATTTTATTGTTATCTCTCCTGCTGACTATTAAATGAAAGGTGTGGGGGGAGGAAGAGTGGATGAGTTGCAGTTTATTGCAGTTTATTTTTGTCACTAGATTTATTTCTCCTCTTCTCCAGTATTGTTTTCCAAGTTTGTGCTGTAAATTCTCCCTTAAAGTACCTTCATGCTTATTTTTTACCAGAACCCTCTGCAGTGGTTAAAGGATGTTGAGGCCCATGCTTTGTGCAGTGCTATTTCTGTAAGAACAAGATAAAATGATTTTCTAAAAGACTTGTTTCCTGGAGATGATCTTGCTCCTGTGCACTAGTATTTGTAATTTCACCAGATTACAGGGCAGAATTGTTTAACCTGATGTTTCCCACCAACACCAAAGAATAGGTGTTGAGTCTCGCTAGTTGTATATGTCTCTCCATGGACCCCAGTGAAGCACAGACACTTCCAGGGTGTGTTTATATGCCTAAACCAGGTCCCTTTTATATGTAGATAGCGTTAGGTGAGACAGATGTCATTCACAGAAGCTGCTAATACAGTATTTGTAGCAGAGCAGTTAAGCTGTTCATTTCAAGAACAATTTGCATGGTAGCTTCAGCTTGCAGACATCTTTCAAGCATTTGACTAGTCCCACTGAAATAACGGTGGTTCCCAAGTGCCTTAATCACCTAAGTGTTTTGCTGAATTGCGGACTTTTTTCTGAAGCTGCTTCATCCAAATGAATGGTAGAAGGAAGACGTGGCTTACAAATCTGCTCCCATGGGATTTATTAGTGCAGAGTAATGATTTTAGACATTTGAGGGAGGGAAATAGCGTGTTCCACAGGTACCAGTAAACCTTAGCTGGCAGCATATATATCTTCATGCATTTAGGGGACCCTCATAACTGACACAAATATATATTTATTCTATAGAAATAAAGAACAATGCCATAAAACAATTATCAAATGACAAGGCTTGTGATTTTTAAATCTGGCCATTATTTGATAGGTTAGAGAGCTGTGTGTTTGTCAATTGTAAGTTGATCCCAAGGTGAGTGCAAACAGCATTTTTGAAGGATTGTTTGTTTTCAGGAAATGATTGTAGAAGCCATATAAGGCAGTTCAGTTGTGTTATAGCACAGCTCTCTCGTATCGTTCTACCGTTTCTTTTCTATACAAAGGAATCATACACTGATCATCCCAACTCTATGTTTGTCACCAATTGTGGGATCCCAGTGTGGAAAAGGTGAGCAATGCTTCAAAAGTAAAATTAAATTAGTTGAAATGTAATTAACCTTAAAGAAGTTGAATTCTACTCTGAGAGACAATAATAAGGTATAAGAATATGGAATAGAATGTGTAATATAGAAGTCCTGGCAGTTTGGTAGTGTTTTTCTGTACTCCTGCCAGTGTTTGGTAATAAAGGAGTAAAAAATTATTACCCAAAAGGTAATGTATTAGTATGCTGTAGATAACATGATACAACTTTGTTAAAAATTTCCTTTAACCTTCAGTCATCTTATGGCTATTCTGCTTAGGTTTGAAGATGACCATAAACAAGTGGAATATAAAAAGTTTGTGGATGGGCTGAACTGGAGAGAGAATCAAATCCCTGCTTTCCAGACAATAAGGGTTCCTCTCAAGGTAAAACCAGTGTATCTGAGCAAGGGAGCAGTACAGTATATTGATGTAATTTATCCAAACTTAACATGAGTGGTTTATCCAATGGAGACCACAACAGTTTTCATATTTGTGTATTTGTGCCTGTTTTCTTCAAGCAATTAATTTTTTCTGGGAGATGTAGAATGAAGCGGAGAAGTCAAACAGGGACGAGGAGCCCTGTAACACCCCCGTGCCTAATAGGTGTCACAACTCTGTGACATTTTCCTAGAAGAAAAAAATAAAAGAGAAAGGAAAACAGGTGTATTTGTCCATGGGCGTGAATACCTCTTCACCCACAAATATTGTTGTCACATGTCAAACGATCTGTTCGCTTGCTGAGATAGTCAGGAAATACTTTAAACCACTGACACTGCAGAAAATAGCTATGTATTTTTTATAACTCTGTAGAAACTTGTACATAATACACCACATCACTGGTAAGCATACAGCAAGAGCAGTATTGATGGATCAACTTTGTAAATCTCCACCAGCCTGCTACTTAGGGTAAGCAAAAATGCGGTATCAACAAACTGCAGAGATTAATCTGATCTTGCCTTCTTGTGCTGAATGGAACATTTTAAAATAGATGGTGCATAAGGCAATTATGCTGATTTTTAAAAACTTCATAACAGATAAATCCAAAACCCTTCTGCCAACACATAGTTTTGCTGTTCTGGCCTAGCCAACATGTTGCTATGCTTATACAGAATGTGTTTGATTGTATTCAGACTGTTCAGAAACACAGCATTCCTTTAAATTCAAGTTCAACAGTGACATAGTTTAAACCAATATTCCTCAAGTACTGTGCTATTAACCTGAGTCCTCTCTCTTACTTGGCTTACCAGCTCTTTCTTCTGTAGTATCTCAAACGATTGGTGATGTCTAACGAGGGCCCAATGCTGCTGGTTTGCTCTGCTTTCCATGGTGGTTTATTTTTCACTTCATCATTGAGAAGAATTTTTCCATCTTGTACAGATGAAATCAAAGCCCTTCCACATGTTTTATACAGCAATCCTGTGGTTCCAAGTGTGCATTAGGTTTTGTTCAGTGGTTATTCTTTGTTTTTACAGAAGAATTCGGTGCTTAAGTTATAACTCAATATTTAAACAGTGACTGCTCTCAGGAGATTGTGTCAGGATAAGGGGCCTCGTGAGCCTCAGTACCACAGAAACAAAAAGAAGGACAGAGTCTGTGCCAGGAGGATTTTTGCCTTGAAGACGCTGCTAAGCCCTGTACCAAAAAGCAAGGGTGAAAGAAGGAGAGGCACAGATACACTTGCTGTTGAATGTGTTTGACCGTTTTTTTCCCCTCACAGGATGGCTTATCTAGCCATTGAGTATGACCTGATTTCTGGCAGGTGAGGGAAGGAGATGCCTTCTACGGCGTGAAGGTGGGGTGCAAGTGGTGGTGGAACCAAGAGGCAGCCTTCACAAGTTGAAGGTGTGGAGGAAAAGGTGCTTGTGAAACAAGCAGGAGGTTGAAGTGGACATTTGTGGTGAAACTTATGTTCTGATCAGCATAAGAGATGAGGTTTTTGGGTATGAAGAAGACGTTATCTTTGCTTGGAGAACAGCCAGTGGATGGACTTTCTGGGAATGGCTGATGCCTAAGAGCCCCAGTTGAGAATGGTACATGGAGTTATGGGAGGAAGGTTACAGCTGAAATCAAAAAGAAAGAAAGAGCATCGATAGAAATTATAATCGGTGATCATCATGCTGGGATAATCAGTTCCTCCTCAGCTCCAAAGCCTTGCTGTAACTGTCATACTGACATATAGCACTGCTTTTAATGAACTGCGCCCAAATTGGTGCCAGTATAGTTTGTTGAGTTTTATTGACTTTATTATTTTTGTGCAGCCTAGCTGCAATACCTAGGCTATCTTTGGTACAGTACAAGAATATTTTAATGAAGAGATCAATACGAAATGGAAAAAATTAGAGAAAGGAAGGGATTTAAATCTTGTTCAACTTTAGAAGCCAATTGTCATTCTGTTCATGACTTACCATGAATTAACAGCAATATTTTGGGACTACAGTACCTGTATTTGACAGATAGATTTCAGCAACAGAGTTGTGCTTGTTTAGCTGACTTTTTTCTTCTTTCTCTCTATCTCATTATTTTGTATGATTTGTGGTGTTGAGACATAGATGACTTGCAAGACTTTCAAGTATAAGCATCTTAATGAAGAAAATATAGCATTATGTAATTTGAAAATATCTGCAAAAGGGCTAATGATAGAAAATATTTTTAATAAAACATTCTGCAAGATTGATAAAAATGTGCATGTAGTAATCTTTTAAGAGGATGTGCTGTATAAAGGTCCACTTTTTCACAGATTTGTATTTGGAAATGAAGCAGCTCATTCAATCTTATGTTGACCAGCTTTTAATAATTCTTGTTTTCAATATTATATTCTAAGATACTCTCTGGGTCACTAATTTCAGAATGAAAATGACTGGAGTGGACAACCACCATCCGTTCCTGTGAAAGTGATCAAATACTTACCTCTTCTGGATGATCTGTTTGGCAAGGAAGAATAATCTGATCTGTGCAAGGCACTGCTTTTGGATTAGTGTTTCAGCTCCAAAGCTTACTTAGACAGATACTGAAAACATTCCTTGTAAAACAAAAAAATCAGATATAGGTTTTATTGCGTTTATTTTCTTATTCCAGCATAGATGTATACTTTGTGTGTTTTTGTAACTCTTCCTAAATCAACAGTACTCTTTCATACTTATACAAGCATAATTAAAACTGTATCCTCTAATCTTTGTGTCTGGTTATATGGAAAATTTACAAGTATTGAGAAATCTTTGAGTCAAACAGAGCAAAATCTGACTGACCCTGCTCTGTTCTGCAAACAAAAGAAGTTGTTGGATGACTTCTTAAAATATTGGGTCAGACTATATTAGGACAATAAGGTAATTCCGTTCAAATTTCCTCTCTTGCTCTTTAGCTTGTGTCTGGGTTTTTGCTATATCCCTGTGGTGATGCTTAAGTACTATTTGTGTCAAAGTTTGTTATTTTATGGAGGAAATACTAGCAAGGTTTTAGCACAGTATAAAGTTGCTCTGGTATCAGAGATAATTATAGCCTTCCAATGTAGAAGTAAATATTTTGCAGGCATGGCACGGAAGCTATCAGTTCTTGCTTTTTGTTTTAAATGTGACTCAGATTAGTAGCCACCCAAGTTTACTTGGGTGAGACATGTATGAGGAGAAGGTGTTTCACAATTTTAGTGTGCAGCTTTCTTGCGGTAGCACTGTGCTTGCCCTTTGAAAATTAATTGATGCCTTTCTCTTTGCTCAAAATCGCGATGACTAAATGGAGTTCCTGTTAGCATTTTTGTATCTTTTTAAGCTTATGCCAGCTCAAAGCCATCATTAGATTGGAATTTGCTGCATGCTTTTGTAAGAGAAGTAATTACCCCAGTTTAAAGAATGGAAGAGCTGAGGTGAAGGAGGGAGTTGACTCATCCATGGCGATTCCACAGGGGAAGGGGAAGAGGTGTGAGCCAGTGCACCTCTGCCGGTGGCAGGGAAACCACGACACACATTCAGTAGACTGAGAACCCTGCGCTTTCTGTAATCTGAAATTACAATTCGGGGAGGAAGTGTTTGATTTAAAAGGATGAGAATTCAACATCTCTAAATCCCCAAACTGAGGGAAAGGCAATAATTCAAAGAATAACTTAATTCAGTAAATCTGTATCTTTTTGGAAACTTGGAGATCCTGTTTAGAATTATGATTTCATTTAAAAATACCTCGCTGCACTTTTGCATGATAGCGTAAATGAAATTTTTAATTGTATGTCTTCTCTCTAGCCCCCCCCAGCTCCTGAGAAGAAATTCTTTTCCCTCCATATGGCAAAATATGAAGCTTTTGGCAGCTTTTAACTTTTTTTTTGTCAGCAAAAAAGGACTTGAGGCAAGGCATAATAATGTGTGTTGCTGCTACTTAGGAAGATGTTTGTAATAAAATGGGTAAGTGATGGTCTGTGTCCAGGGGGTCAAAAAGAAAAACGAAAACTTGTTCAAGTGCTCCAAGTTGTAGACAAGACCATGTACTGCTTTTTGATCCAAAAGAGGAAAATGGTTTCTTACATGACAAGAAAAATCTCTGAACGTGGGGATAGCGTCAGGAGCCAAAACAATAATAACTTGCGTTTGAAGCCAGTTTGATGAAAGCTGAAGATTTTTAAAAGGTGCCACCAAGACTGAACTTGACACTTTAAATGAATGCAGTTGCCCTTGTAAATTTTTAATGTTCCCCAGACTTCAGAAGGATATGTTTCAGTTGTGGAAATCTTGTACAGCTGAGGATTTCCAAGAAAGATTGACTCTGAACATTTAGAACTTCCCAAGTAGCTGTTAGAGATGGGAAATTCACTTTAGTTTGTTTTCCTTTATGTGTATAAGACAAAGAGGAGCCTCATTTCAGAAAAAAAAAAATTGGTACCTGAAATATCATTTCTTATAATTTCATGTGGAACCCTGTGCATGGGTCTGATCAATCATGGTCTGGTCTGATCTGGTCATGGTCAAGAAAGATGACTGCAACCTGGAACCAGTGCAGAGAAGAACTAGAAAGGTGACCAAGAGAATGAAGATAAGAAAGGAGACTAAAGTAGTCTTGGCTTATTTACTGAAATAGAATGAAGTCTCAGAGAGAATATGACTGTTCTCTGTAAATACATTATGGCCAGGTGAGGAAAAGAATCTGTTTCAATCAAGAACATTGGTAGTCTAAGAACAAATGTGTATAATTTGCCGTGAATAAATTTAAACTGGAAAACAAAAGGTGATTTCTCACTTCTAAAACAAAAAGGGTCTCAAACAGCCTTCCAAGACTAAAGTATTCAGTTAGATTTAAGGTTGAGATGGGTCATCTGATGACAGTAATTTTAGGATGTTTATTGATACCCTTCTGAATTATTATTCTCACTTCTCTTTCTCCTCTTTTCCCATGCATCTTGCATAACCCTGACGAGCACAAAAGGATCTCCTAGGGGCAGGGCAGACAGGACCTGAAAAATATTTTCAGTGCTTGTCACTGTACTCACAATGTGTCATACGCTGTGGTCTGATGTGTTATAAACACTTTTCACCAGGTTTTCTTTTTTACAAGCAGCAGTGCTTCCAGAAGGGAAAGCTCTAGCCAATGAGCAGTCCAATAATACTCTTTGTATAATATGACTTACAGCATATGCTGCCCAGAATATTTCAACCTCTCCTCTAATCCTGCCACCAGCTTCTTCTCTCTTTTCACATTGCTGATGAGGGGCCTGAATGAAGACAATACCACAAGATTATGTTTCAAGATGGCAGGAGGCCACAGCTTTAAAGCATGCATCGTATAAAGGGGAAGGCAGCCCTCACAGTTGCCATTAATCTCAGCTCTCGATCTCTGTAGGGGAGCCAAAGATATCTTCTTTCCACAAGTATCTGTGCTGTCCACGGCAGGAGTGAAGAGATTCACATTACAGTACCAGCTCTCCATCTCACTGCTGCATGTTCAGTGTTAATTTTTATTTCCTCAACTTGGCATTTGAGAATAGGAGGCTTCAAGTTCTCTGGAATAGCTGCTGCCGCTGCAAGCAAATGGCAGGCTGCAAATGGCAAAGAGGACCAGTCCTTGTGTGCAGGTGGTGCGCTGATTAGCTCATGGCCTCGCATCAGCTGCTGCTCCTGTCCAGTTCAGAGTGCCCGCTCTGGTCGCCAGCGGATGGGCCCCCTCAGCCATAGTAGCCACAAGCAGCCAGGGGCAGTCTGTGGACAAAAATGGAGTTCCTCACCGGGGCAATATTTTCGTGTGTCCTGCCCATCACACAAGCATCTACTGTATTTTTCTAGACAGAGCCATTTGTACGAATGTCAGACAGATGTTCATCTACATAAATGAAAAGATGTTGAAGTCCTTCTTCCGCATTTGTCCCTTATGTGCTGATGTGAGTTGATCCTGCTTCATGGCAGAAAAGCTCTTCACGGAAAAAGTTTGGGCTCAGTTGACGCCTATGTGTGCTCTCTCTCTTGTCCTTTTATCCCAGGAGACATTTCTGCCTCCAAAGATGAACTTTCTGTGGGAAAACTGCAGGGATCCTAATTCCACAATAACCAAAATACTGGATGTTTTCAGTCACTTGACAGCATTCAGAGAACAGCAGTCCATATATCACTAATAGTAATTCACTGGTCTCTTGCTTGCTGGACCCTTCTATGTGTTCCCATGGTTTGAGACAGGGAACTAATCGTTTTAAGAATTTTCCAGTTTTTGATACCTTATAGGCATACGTAGGTTATTCAGTGACATGGAGGGAAACATTAGTTCTTTAAGCAATAACGTCCTGTACCCTCAGTAACTTTTCCATTTCATATTTACTTGCAGCATTTCTTCCTCTTCAATGTGGCTTAGCCAGCAAGCCCCAGTACAATGAGAAAGACAAAACGGCAGCATTTTTGTGAAGAAGTTACAATATCAGGAGGAAAAAATACTGCAATCTGAGCTCAGTCAGATTTTTTAAACTATTTTTAGGTTTTAGAGGGCAATATAGCTAACGTTTAAGAGAAAACTAGCGTGAAAGAAGGCTTTTTAAAGTTGGGCTCTGAATTAATGTTTGCTCTGAATTAATTTCTTCTTGTTTGTTTAGGGTGGTGACTCAGACCCAGTCAGAAGCAGCACTCATGGTTTAGGCAATGGCCAAACAAGCCAGATAGGGGTGTGGGGCGAAGTCCGTGTCTCTACCAGTTTCCAATGTAAAGTTAAAACCAGTGAGGGAGCATAACCAAGATGAGGAAGGAAGTTAATATAGATATAATATATTAAGGTTATAGATTGATTATAGAAAGTCTTTTTCTGCACAGTTGGTCATTTCTGAATCTTCTGGAAGTTTCTTCTGGTATGTATTACACACAAATGAACTAGCTATCATCATCTGTCCTTCACCCTAGCCATCTGTCCTCTTTGCTCTCCTCTATCGTTAGGCTAGTTTCATATTAAGAACTACGAACAAAGAGAAGTAAAGGAGCTGATTCCCAAAATTCTTCGAAATCTGATGCAGATCCCTGGCAAGCAGCATGGTGGGATGATCTGTAACAGCAAAAATTCATTGTATCACCTAACAGTACTTGAGAGAGCTCCCACTTTCAAAGGCAAATCTGTCAGAAGAATGGCATTGTCTTGAAAGGCAAGAGGAAGACCTTTTGCAGAGCTGCTGTGGCGCAGGTGGGACGCAGCCTCCTCTAAATTAGCATGAGGTTTTTAGGTGAGACTTATGTCCCTTGCCTTCAGATGTCTACAGCGTGGATGTCTGCACCTGCACTAGCTCTCTGGATCCCTTACTTGCTGATGGAAGGGCGATGGGCACCTCTAGGGAGTAACTAGCCTACAGGCATATCTACAGGAGGCCTGTTATCCATATGCTGCTCCTCCCTCTGCACTGACTGTGAAGGGATTTAAAAAACCAGGTAAATATAGATGTTTGCATTGCTGTCAGGTGAGATGAATCCCACCCTTGGGGTCTATCAGCATTGCTAGAAGAGCACTGAGGTCAAGCATGGTGACTGCTTGGCTGCTCCCCACCTTTGCTGCAGGTTGCGGCCACACTGCAGTGAGTATGGTACGTGAAGGAAGGGCTGAGCTTCAGCCAGCTGTGGGTAGTCTGGATTGAGCTGGGCAGGCCGGGCAGAGGACAGCGTGAGTCCACGCTACGTGCTGAACGTGTGTGTGATCCCTCTCATGGGGTATTCCGGAGCTTAGGCTGAGCAGAGACTCGGCGCCATGCTTAGCAGGTGGACCTGGCTGTCCTCAATGAGCTTGACTCAGACTCTGGCCGCTGGGTCTTGGTCGAATTTCACTCCAGCTAGGTAAACAGGAAAACCTGGGTTGATTTAAATGAAACTATGATTTCTCTGGTTAGAGCTCTCTGAGAATCTAATTTAGCCAAGTATTTAAGCATAAGGCTGTCCCTTTTGCACAAAGCCACTCAAGTGTGTGCAGGTGGCTTCCTAAAAATCCATCGAATGAAGCACTGGTGGAAGTGCTTTCCTGACAAAGGGGAATCCTAATTTGAGGCATTTAGGAATTAAATCATTGTAATAGACCCCCCCACCATACGAGAAGGTAGCAGTGAAAGGAGGTAATATAGAATTGTCTGGACATGTTTATATAGGCTATATATTGTGCGTTGTTATTGTAGTTCTTCTGCAATATAAGCTAGCAATTAGCAATTAAATTCCCATTATGGGATCATGTTGGTAATTGAGATAAACTGTAAGTGTGTAACTGTTTTAAACCTTTCTTTTAACTAACCCAAATACTGCAGTACTTATATAATTTAGAGATAATATCCCCATTAGTAGAGTTTATAACTCAATAAACAGCTCCCACAAGTTCATAAAAGCCCAAACCGTAAACACCAGGACTATTAATGCAATAGAAATTCTGTGCCTCCCTCTTGTCTTGGTGGTCTAGATAGCATTTCCCTTTGACTATCTCAGAAAAAAAAAATATTCTGGCAATATAAATATAAATATAAATATAAATATAAATGAGTTGTCTTAAGACCCATCTGGAAATTTCCTCTCCTCCCCATGTCCCAGGTGGTCTGGCAACAGTGATGCATTCTGCTTTTGTCTGCAGGCAAGAGCAAGAGCTCCCATTTGAAATCATTTACATGAAAGGATTGCATGTAAAAGCGCTGGTGGTATCCTCACCCTGCCTCTCCCTTCTGGAGAAATGGGAACAAAATCTTCTCTAGAGTTGGGTTTCAGTGTACTTTTCTATTGTTATTTTTTTTTTTTAAAGGAAAAGCCTTATTGAAGTGCCTGGACTTCACAGTTTTTGAACCTCTCTGCTGCTAGCATTTTTTCCCCATTTTGACAACTAAATGAATTTTAGGGAAGAGCATCTGCTTGCCTGGAGGTTAATACAAGCAGAGCTTTTGTAGCTCAAGCCTCTATGCATTTGGAGCTGAGGGAAGTGATTAATTAAGCCGTTTGCAACAAAAAATGAACCCTTCCCTTTTTGTCTGAAAGAGCTTTATTTCGCAGTCTGGCAGGGCGCCTTTCTGCTTAGCAAATCATTGCGCCTCTATCTGGTCGCTTACTTTGCTGCTGAAGGACATTTCTTCCTGTGTTGTTAAAATCGTGTTGTTTGAGTTCATCAAAATGCAGGAAGTTTTCGTCATCGCTAGCCGGCTGGCTTCAAATGGATGTGAAAATCTGGAGCTACACAACAGAGCCGCTGCTCTTGCCCTCCCTCTCCCAGTAGGTAACTCATCCTGGGACGAAACACACGGTTTTCATTTGTTTTGCTGTTGCATCGTGTCTTCTGTTTTTGCCACTTTTGTGAGAGCTTGTTTCCAGAGTAAGCATCTCAAGTGGCTGTTGGGATTCGTGGCTATCACCTTGCCGCTGCTGGATTCCTGACCTTTACACCTACGAGGGAGTTTGGCCTTCAGGACCCAAGAAGGCTCATTTTCACAAAAGGCAGAAACTCAGACATTTTGTTCTGCGGAAGCGTGGTGAGAAGTGAGCAAATACAGTCTCTCTTAGGCTTCGTGCCATTTGCATTTCACTGGCCTTCCCGATTTATCCTGAAGTTTTAAGTTTCCATAACAATGGTATCAAACAGGGAGGCGCTCCCTCGGGAATGTGCCTGCCCACTCGCTCTCATCCCGCACGTAGCGCTCGCTCAGTGAAGTTTCACAGCCTCGCAGCAGGTTCAGAGATGGCCCTTTTGATTCCCTGTTGGCAACCACATAGTGAAGACAACCCAAGACCCGAAGCAAATCAAATATTCAAATTAGAAAGACTCAGCATCTTAATGAAGCAAAATTCTTTTTAGGAGGCAAACAATCACGAAGGACCTGAACTATCATGCTGAGGTCCCAACAGTTTCACTGTTGATTTCTGTGGGAACAGGGTTTGGCTTTACTTTCTGGGAAAGGGCAATTGCTTTGCTGCTTTCCTACCGTTGCACACAAAATCCTCAACTCATCTCAGGGTAGTCCACATACTTCAGCTGCAGCAGCCAGGTCTTAGGACTGGGTCAGATCCTGGCAGATCCCAGCTCAAAATGCAGTATTGCAGATATGCAGGTATGGGGGTCTGTGACGGATGCACTCGATCCCTTAACCAAACTAGCGGTTGTTTGGTACAGGCTCCAAAGGAGGTAAAGGCCTAAGCCATAACCTGGCCAAGAACTTCTCTAGTTCCAAGCTGTTCTCTGAAAACGCACAAAGGAGCAGGGTGGCACAGTGAGCATCGATGCGTATGAGCTTCGAACACCGATTGTGTGATTAACACATGAATAGCAGGTGGCTTTTCAAGACTCATTTATCAAGGAACAAAGAAAGTTGTGGCTACAAGGAGTCTCATGCATGTATTTTCCATCATATGTAATTTGACTACAAGCCAAGCACTTTATTCGATAAATCTGACAGCCTAAGTGAGCCACCTTTGAGCTCTCCCTGCTAGGCAGCATGGCTGCATGGTGGTGATCTCCCCTTGAGCTAGGACGCCTCTCAAGGTTGCTCTTCGAGGCAGAGAGACCTTTCACCAACAGCAAATCTTTGGTGAGTGACTGATATTGTGTATAACCTTGTATTATGGTAACTTTGATTTTGTCTTGGGAGCTTTGATTTTGTCTTAGGAACTTTGACTCTGCCTTGGTAGTTTTGAATCATTGTTGAAATGATTGTGCAGTACAGTAATAAAGTGAACCTTGCCATCGAACTTTGTTAAGTTGCACTTTTACAACATCATATTTCAATAAAACCACTTTTGCTGATACCTTTGACAGTGGTTCTTTAAGCGATCTAAATCGCCCATTTGCAACAGGGTCGCACAGCCTCCTCCGTGGCTGCAGCGTTAGTGGCTCTGGCTCTCGGCACCCGGTGGGACGGAGAGCCAGGAGGAGCCGTGCTCTGGCTCCTAGCAAGACGAAAGGCTGGATCAAAGCCTCATGCAGGCAGGAAAGACAGATGGTGACTCCAGTGCCAGCTCCAACCTGCGAGTAGGGAGGTTGCCTGATGCCATGTAAGTATGTTGATGAGCAGGACAGGATCTCAGATTCTGCATCACAGAAAAATGTCCGTAGTATTGTCTTTCTGATCTACTACATCTTTATCATCTTGTGTCAACGGAGGGGATTGATGGAGTAACAGAGAAGTTTTCATAAGAAACTCTTGCAAGAAGCGAATTAATGACTTTTCATTATCTGAAAGTACACCTTAATCTAAGGATGTGGGTGGGCTGTTACTTGAATTACAGAGAAGAAAACTGGACTTCTCAGGCTTTGACTCCATTGTATGCAGTTATGAAATGCTCGAAAGCCACCTGAGAGGTTCCTGGTCATTTAGAGGGAACGGGGTCGGGCTTTTCTCTCAAGTTAGAAATTCATTGTTTGAAGTCTGTGGGTGACTGTGGGTCTCATGGGTTGCCCAAGTCCCTGTGTGTAGCTCAGGAGGCAATGGGGGGCTGTTTTCCCAAAGCAGGCCCAGCAATTGCAGGATTGCCTCCTCACCGAGGAGAGGTTTTGGCTTTTTGATCATTCTTTTCCCTCCTGGATTGCTCTGCTCAGTTGCACAAACCTACCACTTTCTCTGGCTAAGAAGCAATGTTCCCTTTCTCGTGGGTCAGGGCAATTGCATAGTCTTCCTCCTGCTTCATCAGCTGAGGCTTTCAGATACTCTGAGACTGTTTAGCCCTGCCCTGCAAAGCCCCTGGCCGAGCTTTTCCTATTGATGGCGCGTGGAGAGCTATAGAAAGAATGAATGGCATGAGTATTAACACCCGACAAGCAGGAGGAAGAGCTGCACAACTAATGCGTGGATGTTGATGAACGCTTCCCTCCCCTTACATTCTTTTTATAAAAACGTCCCATTGGTGGCATTTGAGGCATCTCTGCCTCAGTATGCCAAAGGCCTCTCGTATTGCACGAGGTAAACCGTAAATCACAGTGCGAGACACAATATTTTGGATTTAGTATCGCTAATTTAATCCATGTTAGTGATGCTGAGCTTGCATTAGCTAAGGAAAGCAATCAGTTGGCCATCTCTGGGGATTTTCAGAGTGTTTTCAGGTCTAAAAGGTAGAACGCAAGTTTATGGAACAGGACGTTTCCAGCACAGCTGAGTGGAAATAGTTCTTGGGGTGATATGGTTTAATTTTGCATTTATCTCAGGAGTACAACTAATAGATAATGTACCAGTGCAAACAGATTTTACAGTATTTATAGCAGCCTTTCATCTGTGTGCCTAAATATTCAAACCAGAATAGCATCCTTGAGGGAAATGGTTGCTGTCCTTCTGGAAGATTCAGGATTCTGGAAGATTCTGGAAGATGCAGGATTCAGCGTAAAAAGTTGGCCTCGTGCAGTGCACTGGACTACATCAGTTAAAACAATGGTGGTAATGTAAACAAGAGAGAAGTGGGTCTATCGGGATAGTAATGGGACTGTTGCCTCTTCCCTCCCCCTATTTGCATCACTCACTGTATCTGCTCTGGGTAATATTGTGGAGAGAAAATATGGACTCTGAGTCTGCCAGGAAAGAAAGGGTGGGTTGCAGCAGGGCACGTTGTTGCCGGGAGTCAGGCCATTTTAGGAAGGATGAGCAAGAAGGACTGGGAAGGACTTGCTGCACAAAGATGATTACAGTAAGGTGAGTAAGCCTTGCCTTGCCCACGGGGAACTCGGGGCTTTTGTTTCAAGAAAGCCAATGTGTGTCAGGTGGCAGAAGGTGACTCGTTAAACAGCATATGCTAAAATTACACTAGTGGTGTAGTGAGAAGGATCAGGAATGGAAGGAGAAAGGATAACCAACATTTATTTTCTTTTAACAATTCTGAAATTAAGCTTTTTTATTTTCAGGGCCAGCTCCTGAGGTTGCTGTGCTCCCTGAACCGCTGTTCATGGCTGTTGCTGCTCCTTATCCGGAGTGGTCTTCCACATAAGGTGAAAGCCAGTGTTATGAGCTGGGTACTGGCCGGTGTGACCAAGGAAGGCTGTGTCTCTGCCAGGCTGCACTTGCCATTTAAGTGGTAAAGATTTCAGTCTGTATTTTTTTCAATTCAAAGTGTGATGCTGTAATGTCGGACTGGTAGGAACACTGCTGCACACAGTTGCTAGGGAAACATCTTCAAGTTCATTTTCCTTTGAGTTTTGTTATTCAACTCACAGCATGGCCGTAATTGTTCTTTTAAAAGTGGGACGTGTGAGCCGTGAAGGGGTGCCAGTCACTGACGGAAGAGCTGGCATTGACCAAATGCTCTGGCTTGAATCTCACCAAGGATCTTCTGGTAAGCGGAGAGGTTTCTGCAGGTGCTGGAGGGGGGTGGGAAGCAAAAGAGCATCACATGGATTTGAATAATGTGTTGAGAAAAACTCCTTCAATTATACATGCAGCAATGATTCAAGTTCAAGCTTATATGCTTGAGATGTTTTGCTAGACTTTGTATTCATGTTTGAGTAGCCTTTTCTTCTGGCAGTGATGCCCCTTGTTTTGTTAATGAGTTTGCTAGCAGTTCATTGGTAGGCTCTGTAATGAAAGAAAATATGACAGGAGTTACTGACACAATACTCAGAACTGATCAGAATATTCTCCTCTAAAGAGGAAGTGAAATGACAAGCCGCCTTCTATTATTGAACCTTGAACGTCATTAAACTCATCCCTCGTCAGCATGCCACAGAGGCACTGATGGAAGTTGTGGAGGAAGAGGCCTCTCAAAATAGGTGCGTCTCCCTAACATTTGTATGTCTACACTCTCCCTTGAAGAGATAATCAGGCACAAAATCACTCACCCCTCTGTAGGGACTGAGCTGGGGACTAATTTTCTAATGGAAACTCTAGGAATTGCTCTGTGAGCAAAGGCAAAGCAGATATTTTGGAAAAACAGTTGCAGTTTTGTCATCATCTCTCTGTAATGCCTGTATGTCAGCAAAGCTGTGTGCGGAGCCTCGACTCATTGCGGAGACACAGCAGGAGTCGGCTTGTGATTCAGAGATATCGCCCCTGAAGCAGATTAGAGGGAAGTCGGGAAGGAGTCCCGACAAGTGAGATGAAGTGGCACATCCAAGATTAGCACAGCAGACCGGAGGCAAAATCCTGACCCTCCGAACCCCTAAATATAGCACCTTCTCCAGCGGGCTTCATCCTTCCCTTTTGCTTTCTGAGTCTACAGCTCAGGTAGCGTCTTCAGAGGACGGCTGCTCTCGCTGGAACTTGCCAGCTGAACCAGGATGGGGTCTTCTGTGGGTTTTGCCTTCCCTGGGGGCCCAGTGTCCTGCGCCGGGTGAGGATTTGCAGAGAGGGGGACACAAGGGAGGCCCCCACAGCCCCTGGGGCCGTGCAGGAGGGTGACCCCCATGAGCCGCTCCCGGCAGGCTTGAGCGCTTCTCCTGCTCCTGTCCTCCGTCTCCTTCACAGCCACAGGCTGCCAAGCACAAGGAGGCTTTTTTGGAGTGAGATGGGATCCCAGGCGTCGGGAGGGAAGAAGAATGATCCCATACCAGCTCTCTCATCCCCGTCCCCCCCTTTGACAGAAAGTTGGGACACTGTTGGTTTTGTTTCTGCTTCTTTCTCCCTTGCCAAAGAAATCATTGTGACTAACTCCTCATCATACATGTTTGACAGTGTTTCTGGGATCAGGTCCTTCTCATGAAAACAAAAATAATCCCTCTTGCCTCCCCTCCCAGCTATCCTGTAACATACGTAAGTGTTCAAGGAAGCCAGGAACGTATTTTAATTCAGATCATTATTAATAAGTTCAGGAGCTATGAGTTTTCCCCTCTTCATTCAAAATGAATTATGTTTTGGAGAAAAATATATCCATCTTACAAAGTTTTAATCCGAAGGGACACCTCTTAATTAAATTAACCAGTGAAAAGGAAATACTTGTAATAAGGGTGCAAGATAAATATTTGTACCGTGCACATTCTAATTTATCACAGCCCTAGAAGAGTCCATAAGGTTTGTTTTTCCTCACTGAAATGTGACGCATTCAGATATCATTCTCATTTATAAATTAGCGTATGCCACATGGGATACCCCCCTATGGGTTAAGGGCATTGGCCCGTGAGTGATGTACTGCAGCTGAGAGAGCTGCGAAGTGAAGATGAGTAGTCCTGAAACGCAAGCCCTAAATTTAACATTACCCAGAGGCAAACAGAGCCCTGAACTGACTCGAGGGTGGAGGCAAGGCTGCACAGCCCTGATGTATTACCATGTGGGAATGCACAGTGCGGCGGTGCTGCTAATTTTGAGGGAGAGAGGTGAAAGCACCCACGCTCCCTCCATTAATCTGCATTTGTTTACCCAGGTAATACCGTGATGATACCTACTGAAGCCCTGGGTAGGCAAAATATTTAAGCGGGAGCCTATTTTTAAAGTACCTGATAGGTTGCATTAATTTCATAGACAGTGCTTTCATATTTGTAATTATGTTCATGATTAAATACTTGATGCCTTCACTGCTCTAGGTAACTTCTGCCTCTTTGGGTTTTATTTAGCATTTTTTGAAATAAAACACAATTCCTGTACACATACCTTTGTTTATGCGTTTGCCTTCTCTAATGTCTGCATGAATGCTCATGCAGTATTATGCACACACACGCACATGCACACACTCAGGTGTATAAGACAGACAGGTAAGTCAAATATAGACTTGCATGTTTTTACCCTATGTTATACATTTGACTACATTTTAAAAGTATGGGAATTTCTACTTTGTAAAACTGGGGGTAATCATGCTGAAGGAAAATATGCTAAAACATCAACAAATATGCACAATTATTCCAGGAAAGGAGCGTGCACAGGAAAGGAGTGTGCACAGGGAAAGCTCTGATTTAGAATAGAATAGAATAGAATAGACTATTTCAGTTGGAAGGGACCTACAACGATCATCTAGTCCAACTGCCCGACCAAAAGTTAAAGCATGTTGTTAAGGGCATTGTCCAAATGCCTCTTAAACACTGACAGGCTTGGGGCATCGACCGCTGTACCAATATAACTGAAATTATAGAGGCAAAATAATGCTAGTGTATTTCTCAATGTGGGAGGGCCCTAATTATTTGTGAACTCAGATTGCAGCATTAGTTGCAAATGCCAAACTATATGACAACTTCTGGATGTTCAGTTGATGCCTTATATTATGTTTGAGCCACAAGAGACTATAGGAGCAAAATTGTGAATACAAAAATGGAGTTTATGGGGGAAGAAATTGCCAGCGCATTTTGCGGTGCAAAAACTTTATTCAAGGAACAAGGGCAACTTTCCAAATATTTTAATTGTGGGCATACTTTGGCCCAGTTTGTGGAAGAAGTTACGCTTTTAATAGGGAAACTAGGACAGATAACTGAACTTGCCCACAGGGAATATTTGTTGTCCTTCTAATTATTAATAAAACCTCACATTTGAACCTTTTATTCCAGATATATTAACTATAGCTAGAAATAATTCAAGAATGAACTGCAAACTAATGTGCTGGCCTTCTATACCGGGCAAGGTATTGAAAATTATATCACAGATTAGAATTGATAGACATGGATGGATCACATATGTGTGAGATAGATGACAAAAGGAAAGAAATGTTGCTTCCGTGGGGAAGAGACAGGCTTCGCAAATCCGCTGGCAGGTTTTGCAGAGGTCAGTAAGTATGTGACTAAGTAAGGCATCACTGATAAAGCGTATCCAGCTTCCAGAAATGGTTCTTTGCCCCAGGCACATTGGAAAGCCAAGCTGCGGAGGGAAAAAAGGCCCAAGTCCTCTCACGGAGTTGCTCCAGTCTAGAAAACAGTGTAGATGTATGTATTAATCAAAGATCTGGAAGAGGGGATAAATAGCGAGTTAACACATTTGCAGATGATGCAGAACTCTTCCGAAGAGCCACCAGCAAACAGTTGCAGGAGGATCTCAGACTGCCGAGTGACTGGGAGATAAAATGTCAGGAGAAAGTCAGTGCAAACTAATGAAATAGCGGGAAAGCAACACAATGACCACTGCTTATCCAGCAGTTGGCTCTCAACAAGCTGCTGCCATTTAGAAAGAAGTTTGGAGTAATGATGGAAAATTCTCGGATAGCACTGTCTGCTACTCAGCAATGGAGGAAAAAAATAGGCAAATTAAGTACTAGATACTACCAGGAAAGGAAGTGATTGTTTGAATCGTAAGTCCAAGCATGCCATGCTTCAACCCCCCTAAAATGGATACAGGAGAGCCAGAGGTACAGAGAGAAGAAAAACAAGAATGAGGAGGGCTATGACCAAGCTTGCATGAGAGGCGTGATGAAACAGCTTATGAAAAAAGGCCTATTCAGGGAAGGAGCCTATTCAGTGTTTCTCGTAATTTAAGAACTAAGAGTCTTCCAAGGACATTATCAGGTTTAAAAAGAGGGCAGGCAAGTATTCATTTCACAGGCAGAATAGCTGCCTCGTGCCTGTGTCTTTGCCACAGGAAGCTGCCAAGGCCAAGAGGGTAGAGGGGCTCAGAAGGGGATTCAACAAATTCGGAGAGGACCGGGCCGTTGGTGACTGTCGAAGGCAGCGGCCCAGCTGCAGCTCCAGCTCAGGACGCCCTGTGACCACTGAGCACTGGGAGCGCAGCGGGGACACCGGGGAAGGCCCCCGGGTGCTGGTCCTGTTTCCTCTGTACTTTGCCCTGAGCATCTGCTACCGGCCGCCGGCGGAGGCAGGGTACGGGGTTGGACCGACCCTTGGTCTGACCTCGCAGAGCAGTTCTTATGTTCCTCTGTCTCAGCGAGAAATACAGATGTGCTGTGCCGACAACTAAATAAAATAAAATAATCTAACTCTAAATAAACTGAATGTTCTCCTTGAACTAAAAAAAAAAAAACAAAACAGCAAAAAAAACCCCAAATAAAACCAAGATAATGTTTATACTGGGAAATGAGCATTTTTTTCTTCCTGGATAATTCAAAAACAGCTGTAGGGGTTTTATTCAGACTCCCCCCCTCCAAAGTTCACTTTTAGGTTGAGACAAATGTTCCCAGTGCCAAAGAAGACATTTGAAGAAGGCTGTAAATGAGAGAAAACAGAGTTAAGATGCAAATTGTGTTTTGCTGCAACCTTAACCAGCAATCTCACGATTTACAGTAATTTTGCTAACGTTTGCTTATCTTCAGGGAGAGAATGGCTCTGGTTTAGCAGAAGCTGTGTTTTACCAGGAGGATAAACAGCGGTCTCACTGACTAATCAGGATTTCCCAATGTTGTCTCATGAAGATTTCAGGAAAAATCTCCTCAGAATAATGCTTTTGATACTAGGGCTGAGAGATTTGAAAGAGAGCATTAGACCTGATAGTGCTTTGCAGCTGCTGGGACAGGCCCTGTGCATGTCACAGAACCTAAGGAAATCTGGAATTAATCTTGGTGGCAGGCGCAGCGGGGGATTTTGCCTTCAGTAAAGACAGGATTGCCCAACACTTCCCATTATAAGCTCTTGCTTATGCTTTCTCATAACATTGGCAAACATTAGCTCTTCAGGCTAGAATTATGCACATCAGATATCTTTTCCTAGCTTACAAGTTTGGGAAAATGTCAATGCAAATGGAAACTTCTGAGGAGGAGGAGAGAATGGAGACAGAAACAGGGGCTTACAGCCCACCTGCCCGCTCGTTCCCATGAAGGTTGCTAAGTCCCTCTGGAGGTGCGGCAAAGACTTGAAACCTAGCAAAGGAGCTGGTGTCAAGAAGGTGTGTTTTCCTGCTGTCACCACAAAAACTAGCTGTCAGTTAGCTATGTGACACTCTAAAGTCCCATTTTTACATGCTCAGAAACGAGCAGAGAGGCTACTAAGGCATCAGCAGTACTGGGAATGCTCCTATCCCGTTAAATAATTCCTGTTCGGTGGGCACTAGAGAAGAGGAATTACCCTGAACAATGTTTTGGGGGGTAGGAAGAATCCTGCATTCTCTGTTTGGCTCTTCCCCTTGCAGGTAACTAGAAGCTGATTTTAGAAGAGCACCAGTGGTGTGACTTTAGGCCCTGCTGCATTAGGGAGTGCTGGAACTGAGTGTGGAGCCTTGGCAAGGCTGGACTTCAAGGACAAGGTCCCAGAACTTCAAGAAGTTCCTGCACCCTCCCATCTTCCAGGTGGAGTCAACCTGGTGCTCCAGAAGCAACGTCAGAGGCAAGATTGTGTGTTAGCAGCCACGGTTCTCCCCCTCTGAAGGGGAGATGAGAAATGACCAAGGGTGATAAGTACCAAAAAGCTGTTGACGTGCATTCAGGACTCTGGGAAGGAACATAGGAAATTTGTGTTTCCTGTTCTGCCAGAGGCACATTTGATGAAACTACCATAATATATATGTGAAGAAGGTTTGAACGAAGGGTCATTATATGTTAAATTAACTGTATTGCAAGAGCATTAAAGAAAACAAGAACAGGAGAAACTCTTCAATCCATGAGAAGATTTGTGTAATGCCTCAGAAAAATAGATCTTCTTGTTAGCAGGAGGCCTATCATTCTTGCGGGGTCGTTGGAAGAGACCCAGGGCCTCTTGCACTCTGCATGTGCAGCGTAAAATAGCTTTGCATTTGCTTGATCTTTCTCATTATATTATACAACCTTGAGGAAAGAAAAGCAAGCATTGAATTTGTGATTTATGGCTTGATATTTACTTGCCGTATCCGGGTGCGAGACCTAGTCCAAGAAACAAAAAGAGACTGTGAGCCCAGAACAAAAGCTACACGCTTAAGGACTAAATGTATTTTTCTTGGAGCGCTGTCACCACTAGCTCTGCTTGGAAAGCCGACCGCCTGCTCACCCTGTGAGGGTGTCCAAGCTCATGTGCTTCCACGTTGAAGTCTCTTTCTCTCTCTCTCCCTCAACGCTCTTCGCACTTGGCTCAGTGGACCTTAACCCCCATCCTCACTGCTCCTTGCGGAGGAGATTCCCGCACCCCATGGCTGGGCTGAGAAAACCCCTTTTTAATAAATTAACACAGTACGAGGGGACGCGGGAGCATCTGGTGCTCCCAGTTCTGATTTATTTCTGCAGCAACACACAAAACATCGAGTGATAAATTATTGAAAGTCCATGGGCCCTTGGAGAATAGGGCCGTGATGAATAGTAAGCAGTTGGCATCCCACATAACCATGTGTCCCTGAGGGCTACCTAGGGAGACGGTAAGGGGAAAGGAAAGGCAAAAGCCTTTGAAGGATACAGCTGTTAGGAATGTCTTCCTTTCAGTGAGAGATTACTTTGATTTTTAACGCCTTATTTCAGCAATGGGAAATGGGATTAGTAGTCGGCTGGGAATAAATAGTAACCACTAAGCTCACTTTCACCTGCACCCTGTTCTGATATAGGATGACAATGAAGCCGAATATTGATTTACCCTAAATGAATTTTTCATTAAGGACACCAGCGGCTCCCTTAAAAGACATGGCAGATACCAGAGCTGTGTTTTGCAACTTCCAAGGCAGGGAAATTCACAGTCTGTGCCTCACCAGCAAAGAAGCCACAATGTGGTTGTTTGGTACAGAAATCAGAATTATTTTGGAGTCACCGTTTAAAGATAACAGAACAAGGGCCAGTTAGCATAAACACTTCCCGATTGGCCTGGCTGTGTGGGATTTTCACAAGCAGCAGTGGAGAAACCACTGAGAAATACCTTTCCTTAATGATCCTGGAGCTTGTGGTCATGGGGAAAAAATGTCCAGGCGAGGGGATGTGGTGACTGGGATCACTGTGGGGGGCTGCTGGCTGGGGCTGCTGGGTGGCACCGGGGCAGGTAATCAGTCCCTGTGCCTCCCTCCCCTAACTTGGGAGCTGGGTGCAGAAAACGCACCATCGGTCATGAAAGACCAGTTGACAGAAGGTTTGTTGTACGTCGGATTGTTACAGCGGCCTTTTCCAAGCCTGTACATAATGTAAGCTTTACTACATCCTCTGAAGAAAAATATGCCCGTATCTTGCATACATGGGTGTGAGAGTTAAAACGAGCCCTGTGCCCAAAGGTGAAAAATTGGAGCCAGGATGAGAGCAAGAGAGGGTAGTGCTCCGGGCCCTGGCCACCCTGGCCTGACTCCAGCTTTTCCCAGTGGATTTCCTTTCAGAGGGGCATGCAGGTAGCTGTGCATGGGCATCTAGAGCACCCTTGTGCAAGTACTTTGAAAATCTTGAGCTGGTGCTTCAGACAGTCATGCTTTTTGGATGATACGACTATTTATCAGTATTACAACTGGCAGCCAGTGTGTATCCCACGGTCTTATTTGGGAGCACTCTCATTTGCAAAGATTCTATCTGGCAGCTAGTGATAACTTCACTTTGGCTCCAAAATTTTCATTTCAGTTGCCACAGCAGCCATCAAATGCTACATCTGCCTGTCTGCTTCTGCTTCAGGCAGCTCTGCTTTCAGATACATGAGTTTGGGGGAGATGTTCACATGCATATCTACCTCAACGAGAAAAAAGTCAGTACAACATTTTCATGTTTGTTTTCTCATCTGCCTCTTGTGTTCTCTTCTCTGCCTCCATCTTTTACTGTCATAGGTATTCGTATTTATTAGTTATTATTCAGTAACTGGGGAATTCCTTTCTGGTAGTGTTTTTTCTGCTTTGCTTTTGTCTGAACTACATGTTTTGGAAGTCCCTAAAAATTACTAGTCAGGTGATTCTCATAAACTGCTATGAGTTACTCTAAACAGAAAGGCAGAAACACCAAAACACCATTGTAATTTATAATTGCTCGTTGGAAACCTCCATGAGGGTTTTTGTTGTGACCGTGAACTGCTCAATGGGCCGGTTGAGCTGTTTGTTTTAAAACATTGTGGGCAGTTGCAAAACTGCAGGTGCGGAGCGGGACGGGCGCCCGCAGGATGGAGGGGCTGCGGCGGAGCCGGTCACGTAGACCCCCTGTACATCAGCGGCAGCTCTGGCTTTCCCTGCCCAGCCCGGGCTGCGGCGGCGTGTCGGCTGATGAAAGCTAACTTTGACTGTGCTAACTTGGGAGTCAGCAGGTATGGCGTGGGGTCTGGAGTAGATGAACTTGTACTACTTCTCTGGAGGGCTTCACAGCCTAGCTGGCTCTGGGCTGGCAGGGGTCGGTTCAGGCTGTCTCTGGTGTTTCAGACTTTATCCACTTCTGTGTACACCCTTGGCACTATTTTATTGCAGCTATCACAAGGCAATGGCTACTGAGTTGCCCCTATGAAGGTGCTTATAACACAGCCATGTCAGGATATTTTGGTACCCGTCTAAAACCTTCCTCCTTGCCTCTTACTCTCCCTAACTCTCTCTATTTCCAGTCTCTCTTTCTTCTGCAGTGACATTGTCCACACTGCGTTGCCCCCCTTCCCCTTCATCCTTGCTGCCAGCCTGTGTTTAAAGCTCCAGCAAAGAGACCAGGGTCTGAAGGGACATTAGAGACTGAATTACTTCCGAAAACCTATTCTCTGTGCCAGGCCTCTGAATGCACCCAGCAGCACCGGCTCTGCCTCCTGAGCTGGGAGACACTATTGGGGTGCAGCAGGTACCTACTCTGCTCACGCAGGACTTTGGTTATTCTGTAGCTAAACCAGTGGTTTTCATTAGTACACTGCATGGAAGATATGTCATTTAAAGTGCCTTAATTAGAATAAATCTACCACTGATGATATCAACAGTGTCCTTCTTATAGCATGAAAACAAAACGTTTACTCTTTTTAACGGAGCTTTTTTTCCTTCTGCTTCTCATATGAACAAGATCTTATTATCACCATTTCCACTCCTATATTCCATATGTGACTCCAAATCAAATCCTGAGTTATTTCATCTCTTGCCTTTAAGGGTCAGTTTAACGTATCAAAATCAGCCTGACTTACATCTGCTTTGCAGATCATCACTGGCATACTTTTGAAATTGTTATATGTCTATAATGACGCCTTCCTCCCCTCCCCAATGCTCCAGTAATGTCAAGATTTATTGAATCTGAAGGTCCAGTTGTGACCTTGGCTCCCACTTGCTAAATCTGAACCTCTGGGGTCTATAAATCTTTGTGCGCTGTTCAATTTATACAAGTGAACATCTGCTTATCATACAATATTTAAGTTGCAGGTGTATTCTACCAGTAAAATAAACACATAAGTTCACGATTGCCTAGGCTATAGGACATTAGACAGATGTTGAAGAGGTGGCGATGGTTTTGCCTGTTGGGAGAGCCCTCAGCAGGAGCACTCACCATTGGCAGAGCTGCTGGATGGCAAGGTGGCTCTCGGGGCTCTGTGTCACCAAGAAGTGAAGGCAGCATAGCTTTTACCACAAAACATCAGCCTAATCACCTTGCTGTGTGGAGAGCAACATCTGGCTGAGATGCACACAAATCATGTAAGGAAAAACATCTCATCTTCTTGCCTCTTCTACGTCTGGTGGGAGAGGCGTCAGCCCACGTAAGGACGGTTAGCTTTCTGCACAACCTGGGGAACAAGAGGGAGAGCAGTGACTGTTTCTTCACTCGCAAGAAGAAAAATACGGTGCACAAGAGAACACAATCTATCTCAGAGCGTGCACAGAGAGGGAGAGACCTATGAACACCTGAATGTGATGAGAAAGACTGAAGAGTCCTGCTCCACAGTGTAAGGAAAGCATTACAGACCACAAATCATTGGAAAGAGAAAACAAAAGGAGCAGAAAGTATCCACTGTGGATAAGGACGAAAGAAGAGATGACCAAGCAAATATAATCAGAGTCAGTGATGGCTAAGCTGGGAAACAGAAGGGCAGCACAAAACCAAGATGACTTAGTACGACCCACAGGAGATGACCAGGACAGAGGATTTTTAACAACACCTGAGACGCCAGGGGAGACAGCAGTTCCACTAACAAAAGAAGGAGATAAAATGAATGACTAAAATGACTGAAAATCTTCCTTGTTTGGAAGGAAAATGTTGAGCTTTAAATACTGCTTATATTTTAAGGCTATCTCACAACAAAGTTCCTGAGCCCAAGCATGCATCCCGACTAGATCCTAACTCCCTGTTGGGAGCTTATCCTCCTCCCTGTCTCCTTGCCCTCTGGGAAGGCAACGTGGACATGGGGGCCAGCCGGGAGCTGTGGTGTGCCCGGGACCTCCTTGGGCATGTGGCCTGATGCCCCGCAGAGATGAAGGAGGCTGATTTGGCCATTTGGGGCAGTGGGATCACTCCACCCAGCTCCTCTGCTCTCCCCAAGGCTTGGGGCCGGTCACACCATACACAGAAGTACCACTTCAAGCAGTGCCTGGAGAGTAACTGAGCTGAGAGCTGTGGTGAGCATGCACAGAGGTTGGGGCAGCATTTCTGGTTGCCCTCCATCCCCATGGATGGCAGGGGCAGAGCCTTTCTCCTGACTTTGCCCAGGAGATTCCTTGTAAAGGGCTTTGGCCCAGCACCAGGTGAAGTGTCAATTGCAGGCAGGTAGCAAAAGCACCTTTGGGCATGAGGCATTTAAAAAAGCATATTTGCATTTTAAAAAAGTGCTTATGCTCCCTTTTCGGGATAAAGAGCCTCTCTGCAAGAAGCCCAGATCCCACGCTGGAGCATGGGGCTTTTTCCTCCCAGCTAGCAGCTGGCTGGGGAGGAAACCGGCTGCGATGGACGCAGCTACGCAGCATGGCATGGTGCTGGGCTGAGAAACTGCTTGGCGTCTCCCAAGCCATGTAGCTGCGTCAGTGTCAGCAGTGGGCTGGCCCCCAGCTAGGTAGCCCTGTTTGCAGGAGGAGAACGGAGGACCAGCACCAGAGCATTTCTGAGGCAGAAGGCTGGACGCTATTCTGCCACTGTGCTTCTCCCTGCTCGCTGCTCCCTTGACGCTGCAGGGTGTACAGGTGGCCCTGGGGCAGCCCGTGACACTGCTGGAGCTACTTTGCACAGCCTTGCACTGAAAATGCGAATTCACTAATTGGAAGTGTTGGACATGACATGAAGAGTTGCAGTGGGGCAGGATGTATTTTACTTTGCTTTTATTCCCGCATGTCCCTGTGGCAGTTAGAGCCCTGCAGCTAGAGACAGTCTCATCAACCTGTTGCGCACATTTTGGAGGGTGACCAGGTCAGTTCATTAAGTTGCCCATGAAGGAGGGCAGGAGGGCACCTAGTTATCGTAACAAAGCACCTGAAGAAAAAAGATTGTGAAATATTTTAGCTCTACTTCTATCAAAACTTCTATTAATATATTTCAAGACCTTCCATAGTTGTTTTCTCCTCCCTCCGGGCTAGTCTAACCCCAGCCATAATTTAGCATGAGGCATGAATATCTTCACTTATTTTACCCATAAAAGAAGAAAATTGGGAATTTGTTCAGACTGCCAGGAATCTGGAATTTGTTGATGAATGGACATTTGGCTGAACATAGTGAATTCCCAGCTAATTGAAAGCAGATAAAGAAAGTAATGCATTTACCTTGAAAAACATAATTTTCTTAATAAATAATTGAAATGGCAATCTTCTGACAGATGAAATAAGGAAAAGATACTAAATAAATTCAGGATTAATTCCTGTCCTATATATTATAGCGTACTTAACAGTCATACCTTATGAGGAGATTAAAAACTATAAATCCTTTTTTCAGCACAGTCCCAGAGAATACTTTGGTCTAGAAAGTGCAAGGGCCATCCTGTTCAGGGGAGTATGGTTTCAGTCATCATCAGCCCATGTTTCTGTCTCCAAATATCGTACCTCAGGAGAAGAATGCAGAAGCCGGGGGAAGAAACCAACCTCAGAAAAACGTAGAGGGTAGCCAGCATGATCACAAACAATTGAACTAGCATCTTTGTAGGTGTTCACCCTTCTCATCTCCTTCCTCTCCATGAGGGTGGGCCAGCAAACCTGTTTCACATTGCACTGGTGGGGAACTGTGGCTAGATATTACACTTCAGTCAAGGGGCAATGATTTTCAGCTGAAGGGAGGTTAACGGCTGAAAGCATGTTAGCTTGAAACACTTGCAGATGATCTGAGCACGCCCTCCATTTTAAGGAAAAAATAACGAAGGATCCAAACAAAAGCATATGGGTCCAAATATCCCGATCTGGGTAGGGCTATGACTTGGAAACCCTTCTGGACCTAGAAGCAGGTTCCTCCCATCTTTATGCAACAGGACAAAATTAGACTGCAGATCTGAACTCCACCAAAGTGTAGAGTTTTCAAAATGCAAAGGTGAACTTTTTTCTTAGCTTTAGTTTGGCGGTAATAAGTTGTGGGATTGTGGTTTGAGTGGAACAAAATGTTCACAGAGAGACACGAAAGCCGACAATTTTTAATCTGTTAAACTGCAAAACTTGGCTATACTAGTTGGAAGCGTTATTAATCTGGGTTAAGTTTGGAATTACTTTTCAATGAATTTGCAGCAGGTTGTGGTTTTGGGGAAAGGCCATGGAAAACTTGGTAGTTTCACAAATTTTTAATGGGAAAAGGGGGAAAACCGTGGTGATTTTGCTTGAGTTGTGATTTAAGACTTTAGACTTGGTCAAACTGATGGGCTGCAAGGCCATGTGAACAAGTCCTGCAAATGGAAACTTCCCCACCGAGTGCAGCAGAGCTGCTCACAGAGGTGCTTCCCGCCAGGTCAGCTCTTCAGCTGATAAACAGCAAGAGATGCATCCAGCTTCTTCATAAAACCAGTGGTCAAGAAGCTCTACGAGGCCACAAAAGGAGCTGAGGAGTATGAAGAAATGGGATAAATGGTTTTGAACCTCTAGCTTCCTTGCTACTAAATGTTCACTAATTTGCCAGATCTGTAAGTCCTATCAGCATGGGGAAATTGCCATACTCCCAAGATAGAGTTAAAAGAACAACTGCTGAAAAGCTTGACAGCGACTAAACATGGTGGCTGCACTAGCCAAGACGTCTTCTTTTGTCTATCTGTAAAAGCAAACAGTAACTTTGGGAATGTTTGAGCACTCTATTGTGTAAAGAAAGGTCTTCCTAGTTGTCTCAGTGGTGAGACAGTCTGCTGGACGAAAGACTCGCTGAAGGTGTGTGTCATCACTGACAATCTATTTTCTCAGATTTTTTTAAGGTTAGAATAGACCTGAGGGTCTTCTAGACAGATCTTCATTGTAACACAACCCATGGGACCTACCTGGGTTTCTTCCTGATTGAAATTTTACCCGATTTCCTCCAGGCTTTATTAGAAACTGATCAACAACAAGGAGCCTATTGGTGAGTAATTCTGGCAGTTAATTATTCTCCCTTCTGAAAACAAATGTCTTACTTCTGTCAGAATTAATCGAACTTCAGCATGAGACCATGAGATTTGTTAAACATTTGTCCAATAAGTGAAGGAGCCCATCTTTGTGAAAGCTCTGCTGTCTGTGTGCCCGTAACTCATTAACATCAAGTCATCCTCGAGCCTTCCTTTGGACATGTCACATAAATTGAGCTCTTGAGTCTCCCAGAATAAGGCATGCTTTCCTATCCTTTAATTAAGTTAGTGTGGTTTTTTCTGAATCCTCTCCATTTTTTTTCAGGACCTTTTTCTGAACACCAAAACAATTGTGAAACACAGAGGATACCTTGCTCCTTAATGGACCCTGCTTTGCACAGCTAAAGGCTGTCTTGGCCTCTTTAGACACTGGGCTCGTGTTCGGCTGACTTTCTACCAGGATCTGGAAATCTCTTCAAAATCACCTACCTCTTCACTTGGTCAGTCTGGCCTCCTTTGCTGTCCCTTACTTGTGCTGTGTCACAGTTACGGAGCAAACCGGATTCGTCTCCCAGATTAGCTGTTACATCTTCACCGTTCACCAGTCCCTCCCAGTCTTTGTGTTATCTGCCAACTCCATCAGCAGGGAATGATTGTTAAAGAGTGAAGGGCCAAGAACCCAGCTCATGAGATTGGCCGATTCTCCCAAGACAATTTTACTTGAGGACCTATCAGTTGGTAAAATAGTCCAACAGTATCCTTTACATCAGCACTATTACCTTTACCAATTAAACTTGTACATGCTCCAACATTATAAAATGATTTGGATAGGGTCTGCTTTTAATAAGTTCATGATAATTTCAATTTAATTCTATTTTTTCCCCTTTAATTCTTAATAGAGTCCCCAAATAACCGTTCTATTATTTTGTTCAGATTGATGTCAGGCTGACAGGCCTATATTTATTCATGTCATCCTAGTTACTCTCTTTAAGTGCTGGCACAACATTATCTTTCCTTCACATCTCTAACTTCTCTAGTGTTCCAAGACTTATTCAAAATCAGCAGCAGGGGTTCAGTGAGCATCTTTGCCTCTTGGATGCAAATTATTCAAGAACTGCCAATTAAAAACCTCTAAGTTTAGAAATTATTGTTATAAAAGAAAGGGTTCTTTTTCTTACATAAGATGCAATACATTATCTAGCTTTTCCCCAATATAAGTGGGAAACATTTACTCAACATTTTTACTTCTCTGGGTTTATTATTGGCAGTCTTAGCATGTCCATTTAGAAGTAATGTGGTACCTTTGTGATGAACTCATTTGTAGGTAACATACTTTTAAAACTCCTGCTGACCATAGACTTGTACTTGTGTCCTTTTCTTACCATGCTTACCATACTGCTGTAATTTACAGCCTGTAATTCACATTAATTATCATCAATTCACTCTTTTTTTAATTAGTGACTGCTCTGGACGAAAGTCTTTAGTACAGTTTCTCAACTTATTAGACATCACAGGACCCACCCCAGAGAGAACCCTTATGAATAGCCAGCAATAAGCAAAGCTTTGACCAAGCTCAAGCCTTATCAGATACCAACAGTCACTTAGTGGTGAAGGACGTTCCTCATAAACTAGGATTCACTAATCTTAGTCATCACTGATCTGCTGTCATTAAGCAGTTGTCAATCAATCATCCACGTTTCTCTGTTTAAATTCTTCCTTGTGATATTTTCAGTTTTCTGAAGCCAGGCTTTTCAAAATACCCAATCCTGGATGCGGCTATATGATAATGATCCCAACAAACATGATCCAGCCATGATGGCTTGTATCTACGCAGCCACTATCTCGCACTGTCTGAACAGCTGGTAACCTGTAAAGAAACAAATCTAGCACATAGTATGTTACACATCAGATTTTACATACTACATGTTATACACTGCATGTATTTAAGTTATGCTGTGTCTTCTGTATGGCTGGACGTGCTATACAGGTTTTGGTAGATGCAATAGGCAGTTTCTCACTTGAACCACACAGGCTGCAGCACCCATGACAATCCAGGTTTTTTGTCCTTATGCATCATAATCCAGTGAGCTAGATTCACTCTTCCTTCTTGGCTTTGGAGTTGTTGCTGGCTGTACCCATCTCAGACACCATTTCTGAGGACACTAATCCATAACAATATGAGAACATTCATTCCCGAGTTGCTAAAAAATTGGACGCAGGCCAAAGTCCTTTTCACAAACAGTGCAAGTCCTCCTTAGCTTTTGCTCAGCTGGTGCTCCTGAAATACGCAATAAAGATTGATTTAAACATTCCAGCCATGGGAATCTTCCCGCCAGATTTCAGCAATAGCGACCAGGTCAAGCTTGTGTTTCTAAAGGAGCAAAAATTGTTCCCAATTCGCTCTACAAGCAGTTACAGAATTTCTTCTCCTGGTATAGAAACATGTTTTCCCTGAACTTTCTGATTTTTTGCTAAAGGAAGGGTCCGATCTTCTCTTGCTTGTCACCCCTTTGCTCCAGCATGGGACCTTCCTTCCTTCCCAGGAAGGCCTCTTCCTTCCTGAGATGGATGCTTCCCAGCCCGCCACAGCCCCTGCACTAGAGAGCAGAGCCAGCCGAACCACAATCGAATGACAGCTGCTCTTGGCATTTTAAAATGGCCAGTGGTAATTTTGCTTATGAAATAAAGTTTCTAGCTGTTTCTCACATAGCACAGGAGACAGCCTGTCTCAGTGCAGATTGAATTATTATAATGAAGCAATTATCCTTTTACTGCCATTCTACCCTTACACTGACGGGGTTGTGCCAAATGATAAACAGAGACAATAGCAAATAAAGCTAAGATATTGGCTGGCTCCCTCCAAAAAGTCCCCTCAGGTCTTTACAGAGGCATGGAAAGAGAGTCTAGGTTGGGCAAATGTTCTGTGATAATTAGAATGAGGATACAGAAGTGAAACATGAGGTCATTCTTCCCTGAACGCCTAATTCATTCATTACGTTTATTAGGATAGTCTGGCTGGTTTTCATATTGATTTAATGGAAATGTGTCACTTCTTGAAATTTCCAGCTTTATTTTCTTGTTGATATTCTATTTTGGGTGAAAAGCACAGAAAGAATGAGTTAACCTGATACAAACTGGTCATCTATTAGTAAAGGCTTATTCTGCCTTTTGTATGTGTTTGTTGGATGATAATGGTGACGCTGAGACCAGTCATCTTAAAAATCATTTTCCAAAATGAAATCAAGTTGTACTTGGGCCTGATGGCTTGCTCTGACCACAGAGGTGGAGTCTGCCTGAAGTGAGTAGACACCCAAGGCTCGAATAAACCTAGGGCAGGATTCATCTCACCTGGCTTTAGGAAGCTAGAAGGAAGCTTTTGTCATCAGTGGAGAAGAACAGGTTTGTCTGGGGTCTCAGTTTTCCTTTCCTATAGTAGGTGTCCACACAGGTGTCCACAGAGTCTTCAGTTTTAATTAACCACCATTTCTCCTTCTCAGCAGCCCCAAATTCTGTGGGCAGCACTGGTCTCCTCAGCAGGACTGTCCAGGGAGCAGAGTCCTGCCCAAGCTGGGTGAGGCTGGCAGAGTGCAGGTCTAAGCCAGCCCATCATTTTGCACTGAATGTGCAGTGATTTGATCCATTTCTTTAGATTTCAGAGTTTGAGAGAGAACGATGCAATTCTCAGAGCTCTTCCCTTCCGACTGTCCTGCCAGACTTGAATGCTCTTCAGCCATTTGGGAAGGTATTATACTTGCAAATCCATTTATTACTTTGACTTTGGCATTCTCATTAGAGCCCTGGCTGTACATCTGAACTATTACCCCAGCTCAGTTTACCTTCTTGTAAACTTTGCTGATATGTGAAGTGTTGGATGGGTCCTGTGTAAAGCATATTGTCCTATTAAAACACATTTAAAGAGTCTTGTAAACCCTGGAGATTAACCCCAATGTTTATGGAGAGTTATAGATACTAATTCTTGCATACTTGTCATTCCAGAGCATGGCCTGGTGGCAAACATTCTTGCTACCCCACAGCATTTACGTCAATGGGATTTGTCCATGCTCTGATTCCTTAAGACAGAGAAAAGAAATGGTGGGAAAGTGAGGAATATGGGCATTTACCATCCTGGACTACATCAGTTGGTCATAAAATCTTATAGCTATCTCATAACAGGAGACCTCAGACTGGGAAATAGAAGAAGGACCTTCCCCAGAGGACAGTTTTGGTTAAGAGCGTATTGATAAGAGGTGGTCTTGTCCTGTTGGAAGAAGAATTTTCTCTTTCAGTTTTTGTTAATGTTCCTGCAATGGGGCACATCTGTGTATGAATTTTGGCTTCTTTGACCACGGGGAGGTTTACACGGCACCGGGCCTGCTGGCGACGGACGGAGTTCAGCTGTCTCACAGGGGGAAAAGGATTCTCGCGTGTGAGTTGGCGGGGCTCATCGAGAGGGCTTTAAACTAGGTTCGAAGGGGGAAGGGGATAAAACCAGGCTCACTAGAGAAGAGCCTAGGGGTGGCACGCCAATGTCGGGGGAGAAATCGGCAGCCCAGCTCAAGTGCATCTACACCAATGCACGCAGCATGGGCGGCAAACAGGAGGAGCTGGAAGCCATTGTGCAGCGGGGTAGCTATGACTTAGTCGCCATCACAGAAACATGGTGGGATGAGTCTCACAACTGGAGTGCTGCAATGGATGGCTATAAGCTCTTCAGAAGGGACAGGCGAGGAAGGAGAGGCGATGGGGTAGCCCTGTATGTTAGGGAGTGCTTTGACTGTCTAGAGCTCAATGGTAGTGATGACGAGGTCGAGTGCTTGTGGGTAAGGATGAGGGGGAAGGCCAACAAGGCAGATATCCTGCTGGGAATCTGTTACAGACCACCTAACCAGGATGAGGAGGCAGACGAAATATTCTACCAGAGGCTCGCAGAAGTCTCACAGTCGCTAGCCCTTGTTCTCGTGGGGGACTTCAACTTTCTGGACATCTGCTGGAAATACCACACGGCAGAGAGGAAACAGTCGAGGAGGTTCCTGGAGTGTGTGGGAGAGAACTTCCTGATGCAGCTGGTAAGTGAGCCCACCAGGGGAGATGCCTCGCTTGACCTGCTGTTCACAAACAGAGAAGGACTGGTGGGAGATGTGGTGGTCGGAGGCCGGCTTGGGCTTAGCGACCATGAAATGATAGAATTCTCAATACTTAGTGAAGTAAGGAGAGGGGTCAGCAAAACCGCTCCCATGGACTTCCAGAGGGCGGACTTTGGCCTGCTCAGGGCACTGGTCGAGAGGGTCCCTTGGGAGACAGTCCTGAAGGGCAAAGGGGTCCAGGAAGGCTGGACGTTCTTCAAGAAGGACATCTTAAAGGCGCAGGAGCGGGCTGTCCCCATGTGCCGTAAGAAGAACGGGCGGGGAAGATGACGGGCCTGGCTGAACGGGGAGCTCTGGCTGGGACTCAGGAAAAAAAGGAGAGTTTACCACCTTTGGAAGACAGGGCAGGCAACTCAAGAAGAGTACAGGGATCTCGTTAGGTCGTGCAGAGAGGAAATTAGAAAGGCAAAAGCCCAGCTAGAACTCAACCTGGCCACTGTTGTGAGAGACAACAAAAAATGCTTTTACAAGTATATTAATGACAAAAGGAGAGGCAAGGAGAATCTCCATCCTCTATGGGATGTGGGGGGGAACGTTGCCACCAAGGACGAGGGTAAGGCTGAGGTACTCAACGCCTTCTTTGCCTCAGTCTTTAATAGTCAGAGCAGTTATCCTCAGGGTACTCAGCCCCCTGAGCTGGAAGACAGGGACGACGAGCAGGATAAACCCCCCATAATCCAAGAGGAAGAAGTTAATGACCTGCTACGCCACCTGGACGTTCATAAGTCTATGAGGCCAGATGGGATCCACCCAAAGGTGCTGAGGGAGCTGGAGCAGGAGCTTGCCAATCCGCTCTCCATCATTTACCAGCAGTCCTGGTTAACTGGGGAGGTCCTGGACAACTGGAGGCTTGCCAGTGTGACTCCCATCTACAAGAAGGGCCGGAGGGAGGATCTGGGGAACTACAGGCTGGTCAGCCTGACCTTGGTGCCGGGGAAGATTATGGAGCGGTTCGTCTTGAGGGTGCTCACGAGCCATGTCCGGGACAACCAGGGGATCAGGCCCAGCCAGCACGGGTTCATGGAAGGCAGGTCCTGCTTGACCAACCTGATCTCCTTCTATGGCCCGGTGACCTGCCTAGTGGATGAGGGAAAGGCTGTGGATGTGGTCTACCTGGACTTCAGTAAGGCCTTTGACACTGTCTCCCACAGCATTCTCCTAGAGAAGCTGGCGGCTCATGGCTTAGATAGGTACACTCTTCGCTGGGTAAAAAACTGGCTGGACAGCCTGGCCCAGAGAGTTGTGGTGAACGGAGTTAAATCCAGTTGGCGGCCGGTCACGAGGGGTGTTCCCCAGGGCTCAGTACTGGGGCCCGTCCTGTTCAATATCTTTATCAATGATGTGGATGAGGGGAATGAGTGCTCCCCCAGTAAGTTTGCAGACGACACCAAGCTGGGCGGGAGTGTTGATCTGCTGGAGGGTAGGAAGGCTCTGCAGAGGGACCTGGACAGGCTGGATCGATGGGCCGAGGCCAACTGTGTGAGGTTCAACAAGGCCAAGTGCCGGGTCCTGCACTTCGGCCACAACAACCCCATGCAACGCTACAGGCTTGGGGAAGAGTGGCTGGAAAGCTGCCCAGAGGAAAAGGACCTGGGGGTGCTGGTTGACAGCCGGCTGAACATGAGCCGGCAGTGTGCCCAGGTGGCCAAGAAGGCCAACGGCATCCTGGCCTCTATCAGAAATAGTGTGGCCAGCAGGAGCAGGGAGGTGATCGTGCCCCTGTACTCGGCACTGGTGAGGCCGCACCTCGAATGTTGTGTTCAGTTTTGGGCCCCTCACCACAAGAAGGACATTGAGGTGCTGGAGCGTGTCCAGAGAAGGGCAATGAAGCTGGTGAAGGGCCTGGAGCACAAGTCTTATGAGGAGCGGCTGAGGGAACTGGGGTTGTTTAGTCTGGAGAAGAGGAGGCTGAGGGGAGACCTCATCGCGCTCTACAACTACCTGGAAGGAGGTTGTAGCGAGGTGGGTTTTAGTCTCTTCTGCCAAGTAACAAGCGATAGGACGAGAGGAAATGGCCTCAAGTTGCACCAAGGGAGGTTTAGACTGGACATTGGGAGAAATTTCTTTACTGAAGGAGTGGTCAGGCCTTGGAAGAGGCTGCCCAGGGAAGTGGTTGAGTCACCATCCCTGGAAGTATTTAAAAGACGTGTAGATGAGGCGCTTAGGGACATGGTTTAATGGGCATGGTGGTGTTGGGTTGATGGTTGGATCTGATGATCTTAGAGGTCTTTTCCAACCTTAATGATTCTATGATTCTATGATTCTATGATCTCCTCTCCTCCCTGTCCTGCCAAACACACTGAGTTGGCAGCAGCAACCCCACAAACCTTCAGCTTCCTCACCAGCTGTAGGCACCTTAATCCGCCCAGCTCCCATGAGTTTCTTCTCTTCTGGGTTTAGCAGATTTTTAACATCTACAAGCTTCTGTCTGGTGGCAAGATAGTAAATAAAAAAGTGATGGACTCAACTGTTTGGTGTATATGGGTGTAACTGTAGGAAAATATGTTCTGTGTGTTCATATAAATATGTATATATATTGGTTCAGTGCATTCGTGTGTGTGGGTGTGCATGTGTGTATACATGTGCGTACACACATGCACGCACAGTTTGGCGCATATTTATATGGCTGAGCAAATTCAATTTGCCTTAACTGACACCTAACTATACCACTGCCTTTGTTGATATCTTAAACAAGTAACTTTGTAGATCTCCATAAAGCTAATCCTGGCAACTTTTTGGTGGAAGAGAAGGCATGTTTTGGGTGATATAATTTCTTTAGGAGGCAACAGATGTATCAATTATGACACTCAATGGAGCCACAACCAGCTCAAGAATTTGAACTTTATGGATAGATGGGCTTTTTGTTGAGGTTCTCAACACTTTCTTCACCTCTGTCTTTACCAGCACTGTTGGGCCCCAGGCCTCGGGAACAAAAACCCCGGTTGATGCAAACACAGATGCGGTGTCAGTGAAGGAAGAGTTGGTATGTGAACTGTTACAGGAGCTTGATCCCTACAAATCGATGGGCCCTGATAAAATCCACCCGAGGGTATTGAGAGAGCTGGCTGATGTCGTTGCGAGGCTGCTATCCATAATCTTTGAGAAGTCGTGGAGGTCAGGGGACATCCCAGAAGACTGGAAGAAGGCTAATGTCACCCCCATCTACAAGACAGGCTTAAAGGAGGATCCAGGAAACTATAGGACCATCAGTCTTTCTTCAGTCCCCGGGAAAGCTAGGGAACGAATCCTCCTGGGGGCTATCACAAGTCAAATGAAGCACGTGGTTGGGAAAAGCCAGCATGGATTCACCAAGGGCAAATCATGCTTGACAAACCTGATTGCCTTCTTCAACAAAGTAACCTGCTTGGTTGATGTGGGGTGAGTGGTGGACATTCTCTGCCTGGATTTCTCCAAGGCTTTAGGTACGGTTTCCCACAGCCTCCTCCCATCAGTAACGTAGACTGATGTGTTACGGTCTAGACAAGTGGTCTGTGCGGTGGACGGGGAACTGGCTGACAGGCCGCACCCCGAGGGTGGTGGTAAATAGCTCCTTTTCAAACTGGCAGCCTGTCACAAGTGGGGTCCCCCAGGGATTGATATTGGGCCCAACGCTGTTTAATGTCCTCATAAGTGATCTGGATGATGGGATCAAGTGTACCCTGATGAAGTTTGCCGATGATACCAAACTGAGTGGGGAAGTGGACACTTCGGAACGGAGAGTCACCCTGCAGGAAGCCCTGGGTAGCTGGAAGAGTGGGCTAACAAGAACCTTATGAAGTTCAACAAAGACAAGGGTAAGGTCTTGCACCCGGGAAAACATCATCCAGGAGTGCAGCACAGGCTGGGATCTTCTTGGCTGGGGAGCAGCTCTGTGGAAAGGGACCTGGGGGTCCTGGTGGACAACAAGCTCAATATGAGTCAACAGTGTGCTGCTGTGGCAAAGCAAGCCAACACGATGCTGGGTTGCCTCAAGAAGGGCATCACCAGCAGAGATAAAGAAGTTATTATCCCATTCTAGTAGCGCTTGTCAGGCCACACCTGGAATACCATGTTCAGTTTTGGTCCCCGCTGTGCAAAAAAGATGTGGACAGGCTGGAGAGGGTCCAGAGATGGGGCCACCAAGATGATCAAAGGGCTGGGAAGCCTGCCGTATGAGGAAAGGCTGAGAGAACTGGGTTTGTTCAGCCTTGAGAAAGGAAGGCTTAAGGGAGACCTTATCACCATGTTCCAATAGTTAAAGGGTGGCTACAACGAAGATGGAGACTCCTTTTTTACAAGCAGTCACATGGGGAAGACGAGGGGCAATGGGTACAAGTTACTCCTGGGGAGATTCCGACTGGACACAAAGGACCATTTTTCACAATGAGAACAATCAGCCATTGGAATAATCTGCCCAGGGAAGTGCTGGATTCCCCAACATTGGACACTTTTAAGGTTCGGCTGGACAGGGTGCTGGGCCATCTTGTCTAGACCATGTTTTTGCCAAGAAAGGTTGGATCAGATGATTCTTGAGGTCCCTTCCAACCTGGTATTCTATGATTCTATGATTCTATGATTTTTGGGGAGAGCTGAGTTTTATGAGAGAGACCACCATGGAAGGAGATGGTGAGGATGGAAAGGTAGCACAGCTTTGACCAAGAGCTTTGGGAACAGCTGCCAGCCAGAAGGGTTGTGCGCGGTACCTGCAAGGAGCTCCTTTCTTGATGTTGATTATTCCTGTCTTCAGGAGAATAGGTCTTTATAGTTTTTTTTCTTTTTGCCTAACTTGATAAACAAACAGATGCCATCAATAAATCAACTGGCTTTATTATCCTCTTAATTTGACACAATCTTCTGGATTCCGAAGTTTGGCTGACCACAGTGATTAAGAGGAGTGAGGTAGATGGAAATTAGTCTTCCTCACACTAGCCAACTCAAAACCAATTTTTTTGATGGAGAAGGACTCTTTGAAGCTTGAACAAAGAGAAAAAGTGCTCTATACAATTGGGAAACCAAGAGGCAATAACAGGACAATTAAAGGAAAGCAGATCATACAGTCCTTTTTTGGTTAGAATGCTACTTGACAAAGCTGGGCTAATAATTTGTCAGCAAAAATCAATCTGATAAATTTCATTTCTTTTTTTCTTTTTAATGTGTTTCCAAGAGAGCTCATTATTTTGAACGCATTCATTAATCAACAATACTTTCTGGATAACTTTTGAAAAATATTTCTTACTGTCTTGGCCTAAAGCAGGTCACAGTGAGTAATAGATATATTTACAATGCTTTGGTTGCATGCTTCGTCACTTAGCACGCTTCTGCTATCTGCCTGAGGAAGCACAGCTTAAAGAATCAGGTTTCTAGTAACTATATGTATTACCCAGCTATATCTATGATGTAGTATAAAGGAAGGTACACTTACCTGTATGAGAAGATTCTATGTAGATGGTAAAAAAGACATGCCCCCTTTTGCCTCTGGAGCATGCTGGAGCTCCTGGTTTCTAGTAGCACTTAAATCTTGGGAAGCTCTTTGCTGTGGCCAGCCTCAATAAACAGGTATGACTGAGAGAGGTGTGTAAAATAACTCTTACCTCCATGATGACCTGTCTTCATATCCTTAACATTTGATTGTGCTTCCAAATTAAAAACCTGAAAGGATGCCCTTGTAAAGAGCCATAGGCATCCAGCTCCAGGTGGTGCTGAGCACAGCCGTTTTACACAGATGTAGCGTGCAGCTAGTGTTTCTTCTCCCAGTGTTTAGTCCAGTCAGAAATACCCACCAACAACCTTACCATTACCTAGTGCTTCTGAAGGCAAGATTTGCCGTGCCTTGTTAAAAAAAAAAAACCAAAACAAAACCAAAGTGTCATCAAGGGTTCACTTCTTAGTATTTAAAACTGCATCTACACTACCTTGCAGAGTGATTCTTGGGGCACGTGAAAAGACCGTCTCCTGACTGTGCTGCTAACCTTCAGGTGCACCCGCAGGTTGGACTGTCTTGTAACTCCCGGGAGGAAACATGGGGGCACATGGTGTTTCAGGCCCCGTTTATAGTGCAGCCTGTGAGCAACAATGCAAAACCTAGCACTCTTTTCTATCAGTTTTTTTTGGTTATGCTTTACAACAATCACATTCTCCTGTGAACAGTTGTGTAGGCACTGCATGGAAATCTTACTGATAATTGTTGAATTTCACCTCTTGCCCTTCCACAACATCTCATTTAGGAAACTTGCTTCGTGTAGGAGCAGCTTCTGTGTCTTGCTGACCCAGAGCATGGGTTACAGCAAAAACGAAGCCATCACACCAGCAAAGAGCTAAAGACAGTTTTGCCTTTGGGTGACTAAGAAATTTGAGTTTGTTATCTCAAATAGCTAAAACGCAGGGAGCCAAAATTACTTCATCTTGGAGCGGTGCAGAGTTGGATGAAGACAGCTCCTCCACAGGGGAGAAGGAAAAAAGCTCCCCTTCCCAATCATTTATTAATTTCATGCCTGACATGAGATGGCTGATAGCTTTAAATAACAAATCCATTCATTGCATTTGCTTATGGGAGCTGACTGCAGCGGCTGATCTTGCCGCAGGGCGTGGACCAGGGTGCTGTGTGTGTTTCCCGTGGCTGTGCAGCATCCTTCCGAGCACCACAGCTTGGGCCCTGGGGCTACCAAAAGTGCTACCAAACCAGGCATGGGCTAAGTGCGCTGCACCCTCCCTAAATAGAGAGTGTCCCCCCCAAAAAAGAGAAAAACTATATGACTGGTTTGGTGGCAGAAGGCTGGCAAATTTTGCTCATATTCTGGGAGCCGTAGTGGCCCCTTGAGGTCGGTCTCCCCACTGTTTTTCTCTCAGTGGAGTTAATTTAGACCTTTGTTTTGCGAAAAATGTTATGTGCAGGCCCTGTGCGCTCTGCTTGAGCAGGAATTTCTTCTGTGGTCACAGCAGGTCTTTGTGGGAGCAAGGGTGGCCGCGGGAGCGTCTGCAGTCTCTCTCCTTGCACGTGCCCAGAGGGAGTGGAAAAGCCTCTGGGCTGCTGTGCGGGGCTCCCTCTGCAAAGACCTCGGCAGCGAGGTGAGGTGGCGGGCAGCAGAAATCGGGCTTTCAGCGTTACGAGGAGAACCCAAAACATCAGGATTTCCTAGTCACTAACAAATGTACCCTGACTGGATCTGGTTTATTTCTTCCTCAGTGAAGAAAAAAGAAGTTGTTGTTGTTTGGGTCTATAAAGACGACTGGGAAGATTGGGAAGAAACCAGCAGAGCTGAGCGGCTTGCAAGCTAAAGCAACACGGAGCTATTGAGTTTGATCTGGGTGAATGATTGCTTGATTGTGCAGTTACTGGAAAATGTGGTTTGAGTGGCAGTGCAAGCAGTTTGTCATAAAGCCTTGGGAGACGCTGGGTTCCTGCTAACCGTAGGCTCCCCTGCATCCACTGATGAGCGGGGAGCCTCCCGGGGGGCATGCGGGAATGCCGGCTGCACGGTAAAGGGTGGTGACCGACGCGGACCCTGAGGATGCTGTCCTCCCCGCCGGCCACCCAGCAGCGGGAAAGCCAGCCGGCGTTCCTGTCAAAAGTGCAGGCTCTTTGTGGAAGCCAAGGCTGCAGCATCACCAAGCGAACAAAAAGTGGCAGCCTCAAATGAAAACAATTTGGTGGATTGAATGAAATCGGTAAAAGATTTATGTTGCTTAGAAACACACCACTCTGCCTTCCTGCTTGCAAGGGTGGTGAGGTTATAGCCCACAATGACGACCACAGAGACAGCAACCAGTAGCTCATTGTTTGTGAGGAAGGCCCCGTGTTAATTGTTTGTAGTCCCAAGCAATTGCTTGTTGCAACTAGCCTGTGACTGATTGCTAAAAAATCTGGTGCCTGTTTTTAAAACAGACTCTTTCTGCCATACCTGAGCTTGTGGCGTGGGGCTTTAGCTGGCTGAAGGGGAGGCCGCTAGTAGGTTGTCTTGACCTCGGCATTCATACCAGCTCCAGCCTGCCTGGGCTTGGGGTAGCGTTGAACGGGCTAAGCGTTGTGGCTTAGCTGGGGCTGCCCACAGCTGCTTCCCTGTTTCGGCTCTGCACAGGGACGCCTTCGGATGAGCCGGGCCGGAGGGATGAGTAAGTCAGCTTGTCTGGTCTGAATGGCGTTTTCCTGCTTGGATGAGCACAGCAGAAGAAAGAAGGTGCGGATCATGGGAAAGTGGTGAGAACCTCCCTCGATGAGCCAATTACTCAGACTTTCCCCCTCTGATTGTGTCAGGTGCCTCTTTCAAAAACCTTAACTCACACTGTTAGGAGTTTAATTTTAGGCTCATGCCTCCCACATATGGCTTTTATACTGTGGGAAGCCTTCAGACATATCACACTTAATCTGTTTATCCTTACTCATTTTCTTGCCACGCTCAATATTTGTTTTTAATCAAGAACAACTTTTCTGTCTCATGCATTCATCCAGCTAAATGATAATGTGCAGTTCTGCTCCAAGAAGTCACTATGTGCTTGCTGCGTCAGTTCAAAGCCGGGCTTGCTGAGTTGAGTGGCAATATGGCTTCTTCTTCCCCCGCCCCTGAGCAGCCAGTGCAATTCTGAGGCAGTAAAATAAATAATATTTTATTTCATGCCTCATCAAAAGAAATGGCAGATAAATTCCCTATCTGTGGCCAGCTTGCTTGTAGGACTTTTCCTAGGAGGGGAAGGACAGAAAGATTCCTGTTTGAGTGACACTGTCCATCTGCTCACTAGAAAAACCACAGTGAGTGAAAGCTTGGCCCTTCAGAAGACAGCAAGAGTTTTGCTACAGGCTTTCATAAAACCAGGATTAAACTCACCTATTTTTAACACAAATAAAGCAAATTTTGCACACAGTACATCTGACACATTTCCCATTGAATTTACTAGTAGCTGAAATGGGATCTTGGGTCTGAAAGATAGTAAACTCAGAGCCACAACCATATCTCACTGGGGAGCCTATGCTCTCATACCGCAGCGGATGTTGCCAAGGCAGAAGTACATGGAAGACAAATGCAGATGTTTTGGCTCTGTAAACCTTGGAGTCAAACTGGAGGAAGAACTGGATTGAAAGAAAATACTCTTGCTTCCCTTACAGTCATTGAAGCCGTGACAGAGGGAAAGGAAAATGCTCGTCCACAGCATGTCCATACAAACATGAGCTTGCAGGGTGTTAGAGGAAATTACTTCTATGAAAACAGTTTTGTAAAAAGATAAGGAAAAAAGGTGTATGTGTTTTTTTTGTTCAGCCATCACATTTTAATCTGCTTCTTTACTTCTGTTGGCTATTTCAGGGAATGTGAGCTGTTTGGGAATACCTGACACACACATCAGGTATTTTCCAGATGTCAGAATCACCATTTAGGAGATATCATGATGTTTTTCAGCACTCGTTTTTATCTGTTAGTGAAAGAGATGAGTGAATGAATCTACGTTCCCAGCAGAGCTGCTCGGGTGGGATGGACATCCCATACAGACAGCCTCCTCACACGTGCTGCCAGACACCAGCGCTTTAAAACTGCTTATCTTTCACCTTCCATTTTTGTGCACAAAATAATACCCTGCAAAAAGTACATGCTCTGGAGCGGTCAAGGGTTAGGTGAGATATAACCACACCTAATTTCTCTTTTACCCCCCCCTCTCGCAGAAATCATCCTCCAAGTCTCTTCTTTTAACATCAGCTTTGCTCTGGTTTATAAGGGTGAAGTTTTTTTTTTGCGTGGCCAAGTTTTACAGCACCCTGCACCGATGTTGGTCTGTTCCTTCTCTGCTCCTTGGAGCATCAGCTCAGAGGTGGGTGACCAAGAGGGGCCGCACGGCAGAGCTGCGGCGTGACACAGGGGGAGGACCGGGCACACGTGGGCTGCTGTTTCACTCAGCCGTAGATGCAAAGACAAGCTTTAGCCGATCTGTGTGTAACCCCTGGGAGAGCAAAGCCCTGGCCTGGTGCTTATTAGCTTCTTGGGCCCCAAAGCCTTGGTGCTGTCTCGGTTCTCATGTGGCTTCTGGGATGAATTAGAAAGTTACCTATGTTTTGCTTTCCTGGAAGATGCTACAGTCATGGGACAGCTGGGAAAGCGGTGACATTACAAAAACCAGACAGTGACCACGGGGCAGCTGGAAGGGAGGAGATGCTTAGTCAGATGGTTTGCTCTTCTCTGGGCCAGAATTTCTCCCCTGCTGAAGAGGTATCCCAGTATTGATTCAACGTGTCTCCTGTTATGGCGATGGTTTTGGTTTTTTCTTCTGTCAGCACCCACATAACTCAATGACTACTTCTTTGTAGAAGTAAACATTAAGGACTCAAACCGTCTGGCACTCCACAGGCAGTGTAAGAAATGACAAATAAAAAATGCATAACATCAGTAAAACTTCTAGAACAAGGAAGAGATTTGAATTTTTTTGTATTTCAGTCAGAAACAGAAAACGCATCTTTAAACTTTGGTCTTATACGTCATTAGCTAAAGCAACTATAATCCTAGGTTAAAATAAAATATCCTTCTTAAGTCCTCTTTAAGTCAGTCTTACCCACATTTCAGTCAGGTACCGAAGAAGCAAAACAAAGCAAAGCAGTTTTTCATTCTCATAAATCAAAAGGCTTTTCCCATCATACTAAAGCTTTGTGCCAGAATTTATTTTACAGATAAATGTACATATATGCTCTGCCCGAAACACCCACAATTGCTAGAAAACACAGAGAGGCTTTGGAGGATTAAAACAGAGCATGAGACCTGCAAATAGAGCTTGGCTAATAAGGCGTTTTTTTTCAGTTCATTGGCAGTACTGAAAGAACTAAAACACAGTTTGTTTCAGGTTGCCCCAAAATGAGAATATTCAAAGTGTTTTGGATGAACAGAAGAGTGAAAAAAATCATTTGTGGCTGAACAAGATAGCTTATTGTGCCTGAAATCAGATATTATAAGTATTTAAGTGAAGCTGGAACCCTGTTTTCAGTCACAAAAGCATAGCATTTAATCTTAAAAATATGAACATTCAATTGTTTTTTCATTTTGGCAGGGTTTTTTAAGGTTTTCGTTTTAAGGTTTAAGGTTTTTTTATTTTTCAGACCAGTCCAACTAGGCAACATTGGACATAAATTAGAACTTATTTTTGTCGATCTGTGTCAGCACTTTCCAGGAGAAATCTATAGCCATAAATGCTGACCATCTGCCCAGCCAGAAACAATGATGTTACCTGCTTCTCATTTGTATAATAAGTGTGATTCACTAATGACATGCAACTGTTAGGAAATTATCACAAACTCTCAGTCTTACAGCAGACCTCTAGTTTTTCATCCTTCTAGGGTAATATTGTACTGAAAAAAAAGAAAGACGACACTGGTCTCCGCTACCTCTTTGGGGGAAGGTTTTTTTCTGAAGTGTCAACTCCATCTCCCATGCAGCTATGCGAAGTGTGGAATCTGCTAGGCTGCCTGGCATGAATAAGTTTGCAGTCCCCAAGTTAACAAGTTCTTGAATGTTGTAATCAACTAGCATTTTTAATGGTGGGAAATCTTCCATCTCGCAGTGGGCTCTTATCTAAAATAAGTTATACAACAGACTTTTACCTGAGGTTATGCAGAAAGCTATTGAAAACGCATAATACGTGTTATTTTACATAATAATGTCTTCTGTGCAGCACATATTCTAAGCTATTTGCTCTGCAAAGACCTGTGGTAAAACATATGTTGACCTTAGTAACATTCCCTTTTTTTTCTTTTCATTTGCAATGCATATGGTTGTTGAAGAGCCAGCGCTTTCCTATCTGTGACAGCCTTGCATTTGAGAGCCAATATGGGAACAGAAGACTCATATAATGGGGAATGAATATATCTGTCAACTTCATACTTCTTTCTGGCATATTAATGCACATCATGGGGTGAGATCCTCAGTTGCTGAGTATTAGGCCCCTGTGTGTTTCCTCTGTAGAGCGTACTGTGAAGTCCAATGGTTGCAATGCAACAACAAAGCAAACCCACTAAGCCTGGAGCAACTGCAGTGTTTCATAACCCAGAACATGAACACAGTGGTGTTGCCAGGACTGTCAAAGGAGCTGTGCAGACTCCCGACCCCAGGGGAGTTCGACGTTGCACCTCAATCAATGGAGATGAGGACTTTGTGAGAGTCAGCATTTGTGTTAATTAGAATAGCTGAGATGCTTGTCTGGTTTTTCTTTTGATCTCTATCATCCATGGATATGTGTGGAAAGTATTCCTTTGACTAGGAAGCCCACAGTGCTTTTTGTTTCTTGGTATTGTCCCACAGGACTAGCTCCCTGGACACAGTGGAGGAGCGTTTTCAGAGCGTTACTCAAAATCTTTTCTTTGCTGGAGATTGTGTACAGCCCCAGGAAACAAACACAGAGGAGGGCATGAAAAAGCAGCAGGCATTAAAAGCACTATCACATGCTTCTTTGCCATTCTCAGAAACCCTGGTTGTATACTCTGCTTGTTCTCTACGAGGAAGAAGTCATGGGAGTGAGGGCAGGGGCGCATCTTTCAGTTCACTGAGGAAATGACTTCTCTCTGCCCTTCTCCACGTAGGAATGGGAACCCTCCAAGGGAATCCAGAGGGATGCACAGTCCCAGAAGGATGTGCTATCGGTAAAATACGACGCTTTGCACAACTTAAGAAATGTAGCAGACGTACATTAAATCATGTCCATTGTTGGGAAAGACATTTCTACCCTGGGTAAGATCACGTCTTTGGTTCTGCAGATTTACTGCTCGACCGTGGGAGGCTCATGGAAAGTCCTGAGTATTCTGGTATGAGCCGTGCTGCGGAGGTGGCGAAGGTTTACATCTGCCTTGGGCTGGACCACTGTCCATGTAACTCTCTGACATGATCCAATTCTGGACTATAGGGGGCAGCTACTCAGAAAATGAGACTGGAAACAGCAAGTTGATGAAAAACCCAGAAACCAGTTAAAAAAAAGAAATCCTTTTCAGTTCCAGAGAAGTCTAGGCTCCTGCGGGAGGTCAGTTCCTGTTATTTATTTGCATTGTGTTGCTGCCTGCAGGTCCTACTGAAATGCCAGCAGCCCCATGTGGCCGGCACATTCGCAGTAGAACCAGTTGCAGTGACCTTCTGGCCAGCAGTCAAGCAGAGAGTACAGAAAACAGATGCAGAGGGTACCACTGACAGAGGGGCAGTTACTATTAGGGTAAGCTCTTGCCGTTTCACAGTAACATAGTACAGTATAAAATATCTCAAGGTACAATTTTGGCATGTCATGTTCCAGTCTTCACCCTGGCTGAGGAAGACTATGCCTGACAATGTGATGTGTGAAGATTGATTTTTTTTTTTCCATGGGTACCATTGCGGAAAGTGGACCTGAGCCTGTCAGCAGGATCTTGATGGTCCACACAGCCCTGCTGGGCTTCCTATGGCACTGCAGCGTCCATGCTGGAGATCTCTGGGGGATAGGGCCCCTCGCCACCCAGGGTGGCTGGAGTCTTGAATCCTTTAGCAAAAACCTTCTTCCACAAGAAGAATAAGGGAAAGAAATGTGTGGGTGAGGGAAGACTGAAGGATGATATAAAAGCAGCCAAGGTGCAGTGTGCGAGTAAGAAAATCAGGGGTCATGTCGGTCTCTACAGTGCGGCACCCAGCCAGACTGCGATACAGTGCACTTTTAATCATGAGCAACAAAGTAAACAAACTTTATGGTCGCTTTGCAATTTTTCAGAAAAGACCCAGGCAGAGAGGCATGTCATGTGAAACACAAGGAAAGTAAGTGGGATTTTGGTTTTCCACAGGCAAGCATAATTTTGGCAACTGCCAGAGACATGCATGATCTCTCCCTAATCCTCCCACCCCAAAACAAGTGGTACTTGGCAGAGACAACCCCAGCCAGTGATGCTGGGGGAAGGTGCCCCCTCCTCATCTTCCAGACTGGCATCTGTTCATAGGAAGAGGGTCCTGAACAACAGCAATAACCCCACGCTCAACCTTTCTCAGCTGACTTTTCATGAAGCTAACCCATCCGCAGACATCCTTTGCTCCTCCACGGCCAGAAATGATTTGCTGTTGCCTTCTTTTTTTTTTTGCGGTAGAACATGCTTGCTCCACACCCTCCCAGCCTCCCTGGGGTGCCGTGTGGCAGACTGACTGATAGCTGGGTCCTGTCCTTCCCACCCTGCACACCCAAAGCCCATCACGGCACCCTTGGGGGCTCAGCATTGCCTAAGAAAGTCATATGTTGAAATGTAGGGCACAGGAGTCAGTCCCCTTTGCTCCTCTCACCAGCGATGTCAGCTCAGAGCAGGGGTTTCATGGAAGCTGGTAGCTCTGGTGGGTTTAGATCTTGGTCAAGCAGAGGGTGGGGCTGTGAAGCCATAGACAGGGAGAGTGGGCGGGTGACCCAGGAGGTCAGTGGGACCATTCCATGCTCTGAAGCAAGCCCAAGTGTATCTGCATTGCCCCTGGCAGCCTGCTCATTCCCAAGCATTTTGGACCAGCTCCCCACTTCTGTGCCTGAAGTCTCTTGGAGATCCCCAGCGTAGCCACCCCATGCTAGCAAGTCTGTGAATTTCAGCATTTAATATTGTTCTGAGTATTATTTACAGTGGAACCCTTTCTCTAGCCTAAACGAATTATTCCTTCATCTTTTCCCCATAAATCATGCGTTTCAGTCGCTTGCAGTTCCTCCCGCTCCTCCTTCCTATGTGCTCCCATCTGCCTGCATCCTCTGCAGAGCCTGGTGCCAAGGCCTGGGCGCAGGGCTGCTGCTCAGGGCTCCTCAATGCGGAGCAGAGCAGAGTAATTGTTTACAGCACTTGCTGGCATGTCCCAGAATGACATTTGCCTTTTTTCCAACAGTATCACATTGTTGATTCATGCTCGCTCCCCGCTTCACTCTGACCCCCAGACCGGTTTGCACAGCAGCCCAGTCCATGTCACCAGCTTGTCCTTCTCCTGGGCACCCAAGTTTTCCTTCTTGAATGCCGCCCTCCACATTCGTCTCGTTGAGTTTCACCCTGCTGATTTCAGATCCGTTTTATTTTATTTTATCAGCACTGCTTTGAATACCAGTTTTGTCTGTGAAAGCACTGCTCAAGCCTCTCCAGCCTCATGCTGTTGAAAATCTTATTGAAACCATACCACATCTACAGCATACTCCGACCCACCAGCCCTGTGACCCTGCCAGAGAAGAAAATTCGGTTGGTTTGACATAATCTGCTCTTCACAAATCCACCTTGGCTGTTTCCCTTCCCCTTGTTATCCTCTGAGAGTCACAGACTGGTTATCTAATAATTTTTCAGGGTGTCAGGGTGTCAAACTTCGGTTGACTGCTCTGGCATTCCCCAGGTGGTCTTTCTCTTCCTCTCTAAAGCCAAGTACCATGCTTTGCCCTCAGTTAGTGAATCCCACATGTCAAAATTCATTCACACCTGGCTTTTTGGGAGCACTTTCCCTGGGATTGCCAGGAGGGCCAGCAGTACGCAATGAGTACATGGTCAGTCCCGTAGGTAGATCTACACACACTTACTGGCCAGCTTTCAATGAGCCATGTGTTTCCAAAAGGCAGTTTGCTGCTTTCCAACACACAGCAAAAATGGTGTCATAGGAAGAAGGGCTGCTGCAAATAAGTCAAGTCAAGATCTGCTGTGTAATTCTGGGAGCTGAATTTGTCCCACGAGAGGTGGGTCTCCGTACACAGGTCTGGGAGCGATGCCTGAGCTGACCAACAGAATGGCTGCCTTCTGCTGTATTTTTGGAAAGTGTCACAGGGAGTTAGCCCCTCCAAAATAAAAAGAAAATATAGTGCAACATCCTCGCCTTCACCTCTCCTAAAACATCTTCTGGTGGAGTTATCCCCCGATCCCTTGAGATTCACTGCTGAGTTTTCTGAATTTGGGAATGACGTAATTTCCTTGATCTTAGCCTGGTCCTCCAGCCACCTAATCCTGCGCTACTTGCACCTACCCCCATGACTTAAATCCCTGTGCAATACCTTTTACAGATGCCTTCTTTAAAGATAAACATATGTTATAATAATAGTAAAATAACACATTACTCTCGCAGGCCTTCACACTCGTTAACACTCATCTGGATCTATGCAACCTCATTTTTATGTCTATAATTTTATTTCCATAAATTTTAAATCCGTACCTAGGCTGTGGGATTTAATCACAGGTAACTAATGCCTTTCTTTATGAATCTTATTGTTGGTGCACTTAACTGTAGTGTAGAGTACAAAGCGCAAGAGAAAATTTCTTTCCTGGGGACCATATGCTAAAAGAATAAAGCTCTGACTTAATGCCGTAACCTTGCAGAGTAGCACAGTCAACAAACCACTATTAGATCATAGGATAAATATCGACAAGTTCCAGAGTATTGTTTAAGCCTGTTGCTATAGTAATTTGAAATTTTGTTCTATCAACTACTTAAAACAGGGGGTGAAACAACATGTTGGTATTCAATTCTTCCCAAATTTGCTGCGTTGGCAACACTCAAACCAGAATCATCTGCTTTTAAAAGAAAAGTGGAGCATGGGCATCTCTAGGCTAAATTACTCTGCGTAGGCTTCCACCCTGGAAATTATTTTTTCATATTAATGGAGAAGAACAGTCTTTTCCCTGCTCACTCAGCCGATGCTTTAAGGTTCACAGCTCCAAACCAGATGACACTGCCTATTTTTGGAGCCACATAAGTTTATAATTTCATGTGAAGGATAAGTGTTTTAATGGGTAGTCGCAGAAGGGCATGGGGTCATGTAGCGAGCTTTCCTGAGCAGCGAACGCCGAGGCTCTTACTCACAGCGCAGGAAGGTGTGTATCATCCATAATGTATGGACTACCCCTGAGCAGACATTCTGCAGTGTGAAAAGATGGTGTGAGTGCCCCGGGGAACAGCAGAGACGAAGGTCAGGAACCTGGGCAAGCCTGAGGGGACTAGATTAATTGTAGGATGCGACAAAGAATCAAGCATTGACTCTTATCCAAGTTACTTCTTCATAGCTGTAGCCTCAACTGTGTGAGGCTTGTGTCCCTTAGCAGGACCTGACAAACTGACCAGTAATAATATTTCCTCGTTTCTTACGCATTTCCTTCCATACCCTTAGTAAACCACAGAGCAATCTTCTGAGACTGCATCAGTCCCCTCCTGCGTGTACAAAGTTGCTACAAAGGGTGTGTAATTTGAGAAAAAGTTTCTTTTGCATTTTCTCTGAAGTAGGCACTATTTTTTTGCCCCTCTGTTTTTTACTGTTACCTTTATAACCAGTTAGAGGTGTCCTGCTAGGTAGTTTCTTAGGATTTTACAGTTACTCTTTCTTAATATAAAGCTGTAGTTTAACTCTTAGCATTTTGTAACACTAAGGCTCTAGAAGGGAAAGGACAGTGCTTTTCAGCCTGTGGTACACACATTGTGCTGGTCTGTAAGGCAGCAGACGGGTGGTCTATGGACGGATAAAAGAAGTAAGAAAATCAAAGCACGCCCATACACATCTGAGAAACAAACAAACTAGGGGGGGTAAAACAGACTTAAAAATTAACATCTGAAGTTCAGCATCAATTGCATTTGCCTGCAGAGGAAAAGCAAATTGGCAGCACTACACAAGCTGGCTCTTGAATTTTTTTTCAAGACGATGCGTAGCTTTTGGAATAAGGAATGTTGTCCACAGTGTTGCATAAGAGTTACGGAGACTGCAACACCACCATGTGAAATTTGGTAAGTGTCTTTGTCTAAATGTCTGGGCATAGTACAATTGCTGTTGTGTCTTTGATTTGGCACCATACTGCAAATTATTAAATAGATGGCTGTCTGCTCTGAAGTTACTGCATAAAGGCCTTTGATGGTAAAGACTGATAAAAGTGGGGCTCATCGGCTCGTGCAAGCCAGGATTTGCCACTCTGGTGAGTTTTGGTACTTGCCTGGGCGCACTCGCTGTCCCCGCCACTCTCTGCAAAAGCAACCCTGGAAGGGTTAAATCTTTCCACTGCCAGTGACCGACTCACACCCCTGGGTCCAGCCTTTCCCCGAGGAGCAGCCTTTCCCCCTTCTCAGTGCTCAGAAACCGGGCGGCTGGCACCCTGCCCACGGCTTCTTTGTCAGAAACTGGGATCCTTTCTTTTCTGAGTGCGTGGCCGAAGAGCAGCGAGCGTGCCTGGCCTGGCCTGGCAATGTCCTGCAATGTCCTGGGGCTGAAATTTTTCTCACGGCTCTGGTGACTTGCTGCTGGTGTGGTGACAGCTCTCAAGATCCACTGGATAACATCTTTTTTTTTTTTTTTTCTTTTCTTTTTTTCCACCTTGCAGCCCTGGCAGGTACAAATCTACTCAAGACTCATTAAGCAAGCTTTTTCGCAAGGAAGGGTTTTGTCCCCTCCTCTGCACTGATCTTGACATGCATCACCCAGAAATGAAGACATCCTGGTGGAGGGAGTGGAAGGAAAGGGCAGCAAACACTCTGCTCTCACCCTGAGGACTGCTCGCCCTCTGCAACTGCCGTGAACACCTCTGAGGGCTGCCCCTTTCCTGAATTTCATGCAAGGCAGGTAAAGAGAAATCAAACGCTCTTACTTGCACCTGCAACTTATTTGGAAAGTGCCACGCTGCAGGTGGAACTGAAAGGTTGGGGACCATTTTTTTTAATAATCTACCCTGGAGCACCGTTGCTTGGGCTGCTGGCAAAATCGCTAGTGCAGTGATGGGGCCAGCAAATGCTTTTGCACACTCGTTAGGTCTCATATTTGCAGGGCTCCCCACATAGTTCTCATCTGGATCTTGACACACAGAGTTTATAAATATTCAAAAGGTGACTATCTAGTTATTTTTGCATGAGTAAGTTGTCTGGGCAGCAGTGAACTGTAGCTTCTGCTCCAACCTGGAAACTGAGGTAGTTTGTGTCTCCTGGCCTCTTTTTTCCATGGGAAACAATGGCAGACAATTTCATTCAGCATTGCCTACAACGTCCTGCCCCGAGAACTGTCAAACACCTCCTGTGCAAAAAGGATCTGGGGAGCTTTCTCTGAGCTACACGCTGTGATGTGCAAATTTGTCTGCTTGCCTGCATGGTGCAGCCACCCTGAAGCTTTCAATGGTGGCAGAAGAGCTGCCTCTGAACCCTTCTCAGAAATGACCAAGATAAGTAATCTATCCACAGCTATTTTCAAGAGCTGCCTGTGATTTTTACAATAATGTGCACTTTCTGGGAAAATCTCTCCGTTGGCAGAAACGAAGAGAGTGTCAAGGTCCCAGTTAACCAAAACCAGTTGTGTGGGTGGAAGGACTTATACCACTGAGGACAGTTATGAGCTTGCTCTCACCCAGCAAAAGTTGGACAGAGTTTAATTCTACTTTGTTCTACTGGATGCTGCTGTCCCCTTCAAGCTTAGAGCTTGTCTGTGCTCTTGGCTGCAAGGAGAAATCTGTTGGGGGTAGCACGGCCTGCTCAGTGTTTTCTGCTGACAAGACTAAAGAGGAAGACCCCTCATTTTGGAACCACAAGCCCCCCCGTGCTTCCCTTGCAGCATGCCAAAACGGGCTGGCAAGGAAGCCATGTTGCAGGTCCCCATCTCTCCAAGCGCGAGAGCCGGTCTCTTCCCTTAGGGCCGATAGGAGTTTTCTCATATGCAGAAGCCCAAGAAATTTCTTGGCTGCAAGACTTGGGTGAGGGAAGAGGAAGAACTCTTTAGTGGTCCATTAAAAATCTGCGCTGTTGGGCTCATTAAAGATCACAGGTTGAACTCTGCGGCAGCATCTTTCTGCAGAGGCCACTGGCAGCATCAGTGAGAAGTAGTGGAAAATTTGGACCAGTTTGCGAAGCAGTAGCTTGGAAAGGAAGCAAAAATGACTTAGAAAAGCAATGTTTGATGAAGCTGTGCAATTATGACTGAGAAGAAAATATGAATGAAATGGCTAGGAGGACAGTTCACCTAAGTCCCACAGAAAAATTATTGGACACCTTCATCTCACTAGCGCACCCAAGGAAGTCTTGCAGGAGTTATTATCCTTCAGATATGACCTTTTTTTTTCAGCATTACTTCTTTGCAATGCAAGGATGGTCTCTGAAGTGCCTCTGTAGGGAACTGTAACTCTATATACGGCATTTCTGAGTTTAGGGAGGGCAGATGTAGCCATCCTCAAAAGAAAAGGCTCTTGGCAAGTGAAGAGTGACCCTGTAAAACTGAGACGCTCTCTAATAACTAGAGCAGTTGGCAGGTCTAAGCATTAGACAGGGCTAGAGGCAGGTATGCATACGCAAACATGAAAACAGATACGAAACCAGATAACATTTATTTTACTTAATCCTTGGTAGAGGCACATTCCTGAAAGTAACCAGAGCACCGAGACTCACGTGCATTTCAGGAAAGCTGTTTCTGTGCCGAAGGGGCACACAGCCTCGGCCACGCAGGGCTGCCGTGCTGCTGGCCCAGGCTCGGGGCCGTGGCTGGCCCCTTGAGTGGGCAGAGCCAGGCGTTGCATGGGAAGCATCGACACCGGGTCGGGCACGGCGGGGAGAGCAACCACCGCCGTGGGTGCCGTGAGGCACAGCCAGTGCAGCCGAGCTCCTGGAAGAGGACAGAGCTTCCCTGTGAACCATGGGGTGGGAGCAGGGACTTTGCCCCAGCTCTCTGAGTCAGTTTGCTTTCCATTCCGGATTTTTTTGGCAGGATGTGTAGCCACATCTATCTGATTTAAGCATATCTTCCATTTCTCACTGAGTGCAGGCCTGCGGGCACGAGAAGCACCTGAACTCTGCTCCCCGTGGCCCAATGAAACAGGTCTGTGGCACACACGTGGCACGTTCTTCCCACAGTAGCCCTGGATACCCTGTCGTGGGGTGGAGGGCTCAAGTGCGTGCAAGGTTAGTGCAATCACATGCGTGTCACCAGGCTTATGGACAGACGTGATATCTTTCATTAGACCAGCTGATATTTAAAAGAAACTCAAACATGCAAATTGGTGGACACACAGCTCTTTCCTCAGGACTCAGAAAGCAGCAGCATCATCTTCCAGACAAAACACAGGTTAGAAACAATAACCCTTTGTTCAACTCATTTGTCCTAGCTGACCAGCCAACTTGAGAGAAAAAGGGCTGTTACAGCCTGTGGGGTCAAGATAGGGTTTTAGCAAGGGAAAAGTGATAGCATGTTTATTCCTTCAGAGCAAAGCAGGGGGGAAACAGGTCGGCAGGCAGCCCATGTGGAATGAGCATCTTTCAGCTAGACAGAAGGAAGATCAAAGTATGCCTTAAATGCATGGACTTTGCTGAGTCCATAACTTTTTTTTACTGTAGTAGAGTTGCGCATCTTCCTTTTCAGTGTTGTCTTCTGGAGTTGTATCAAAAGCCACCCTTCAGGACGACCCTCTGAGAGGTCAGAGGGAACATTTAGTGAAAAATATTCTCTATGTGGTAACTGGATGCTACGGTCCTTTATTAATTGTCCAGCAGAGTTCACTCCAGCACATAAGTGTTGTCCAGCTGCATAGTTTCCATAAGTCCTGCAGTGTACGGGTGTAATGTGTGTCACGTTTCATGATGAGCATGTGAAGGCTCCCTGGATTGCAGTGGGGTTGCTCGGAGGGCAGTCGTGGCAGTGGCTGTGGAGATGGGCTTACAGATTTTTTTTCTGCTTGTTGCTATTCATTTGTCAAGGGCGGGTTCAGTTTGTTTTGCTTCTGATTATGAGTTTGTTGAGGGTGAGGGTTATTTAAAAGTTAGGGAGTTAGATGCTGGGGGAAATTTCTTTCAAAACATATGGTCTTCTAATGCTGGTTGTGGTTGCTTGCTGATTTTCCATGTGGATCACATTAGGGTTTAGTATGTGAAAACAGAGGAGTCGAGTCAGTCGGTTGGTTTGGTTTTTTGCGTTGAAGTAAGCTTCCGGTTCCTCATTCACTGTAAGGTGAGAGTAATTGCTTTGATAAGCAAACCCCAGTCTTACACCAATGAAGTAAGTGCCATCATCGCTCTTCTCCAAGTGACTAGTGGTCCCTGAGAGTCTGCTCACATGTTTTGAATGGTTGCAAGCTTGGTGGAGATACATGTGTCGATCTGCAGGCATGCTTGTGCGTGGAAGATTTAGTGTGTCACTTCTCTAATGATAGTGCCTATGAAGCTGATAGAGGTGTAAGAATATTTCAAAGACAGCTTGATGGCATTGCTGATTACTGAATTTGTGATGGGAATTTAAAACAAAATACAGGCTTCCAATCCAGATGGTGAACATGTGATTTCTGAATGTTGGTTAAAGCATAGGCTTGGTGGCATAGTTATTTAAAAAGAAAAATCTTCTGTGAAGTTGGTTATAAAGAAGTTGGTGTATTTTGGTGTAAACTGGGTGCCTATGGCCTGAATTTATTGAAAAAGAATATTGGTGGGGTCAGGGATGAAGTGGGTGAGTTTGGTGGTGTGTTTGGGCTGGGAATCTGTGACTACATTTTATTTTGCAGGTTCTTAAGAGAGGCTGCAACACTCTCACTGGGGATGTTGTTGCGCAGGCGGTGCTTGGCTGTGGTAGCATGAACGGTGCTAATTTGGGGTGCTTCATGTTACCCAGCCCATGGAAAAAATCCTCAGCTTTCTGTGTAAGGAAGGGCTGAGGATCGTTTCTCTGCCTTGTGATAATTCTTCAGGAAAGTTGGAAGCAGAAGATCTGCCAAAGCTGGGGGGGGGGGTGTTTGTGTGTTGTTGGCTCAGGAGAGCAAAAGCACTGAATTCAGAATTGTTGTCTCAGTGCAACCTTTGTGTGCCGCAGGGCTTCCCAAACTCTGCAGCCAGGCAGCTGACCAGCCTCCGCCAGCAGCCAGGCTCCGGCTGCCAGCGCTACGTGTGCACGCATGCAAAGAGCTGCCTGTTCTCCTGCTGCCTGACCTCCTGCATCCCCTCCTCGATTTTGCACGAATCCTCCGGCGGAGGAAGAAGTTGCTGCACGGCTGAGGAATTGCACAGACAGGGAGCTAGGGGGATATACTGGGATTTTCAGTCATATTACCCTGACTTGGGAAGCTGTTTGTCCTCCTTCAGTATTCCAGGCAGCCAGTCTCAAAAGAAGTCCTTATCCTGTGCCACAGGCCAGTCGTGTTCACAAAGGTCTCTTTGTTACACCCGTGTCTGTTGCATTGTTCCTCTCGAAGGAAACTCCCCTGCCAAAGCCTCAGCGTACTTGGCTCTGAAAGTGCCAAGCTGGTAGCGCAGGGGGCAAATTCCTGCTCGTTCCTCCTGTCCTGCCTCCTGCATCCTCCTGCCCCATAGCTTTCCCCTCTCTCCTGCTATGATGGGCAGGAGAATGCAGGCAAGATGTGGTGCTGCATCCTCCTTGCAGCCCGTGTTTTTCACCGGCTTCGCATTATCAGGTGGGCAAAAGTCTTGCTCTCCAGACAGGTTTGGAAAGGTTTGCCTAGTGTCAGACCTAGCATCTGGCCTCCGAGCAGATGATGACGAGCAGGCTTTCAAGAATGGGACTGGCCGCTCAGACCATGGGGAATCGAAGCGCTAAGCTCTTCATCATACAGGAGGGTTTTTAACATGTGCTGGATTTATTGGGATGTTCCTCCTGCTTCCTCCCTGCAGCCATAGGAGCAACTCGGAGAATAGCAACATACACTTTAAAAATTGACCCTCCAGGATATGAAGCGAGAGGAGAGCAGCTAAAGACCTGGAGAAGGAAGCACTGGGGATATCTGAAGCTGCCACGCTCCTTGGTGTGTGTACAAAATCACACTGCCAGGCACCTGGGAGCATCTGACAGCTTTTTAGTCTAACGCGCCCATTTGTGACCCCTGGGGCAGGGGACACACTGCAATCCCAGCGCAGCCAAAGGCTGCACCTTGAGTTCTTGTTGCTGGAGGCTTTACCTGAATTGTCATGCAATATTGTTAATGCTCTCTTTTTTCTAGTCAGCTTGCCCTGTACTCTTGCATGTGTTCACTACTGCACTTTTCACTACCTTAGAGGAAAATCAGGAGAGTTTTCCAACCATTATTTCTGTTCAAGTTGACTTGTATTTCATAACAGAAGGCTTAATAGGGAGGTAACAGAGGTAGGGAACAGAAAGACCCTCTCCCTTTCCTCCTCTCTGGCTCTGCATCTCAGTCCTGAAAGGTCCCTCTAAGGCATCCATCTGCTCCTGGCAAGCACCAGTCAAACACCTGTGAGCCAGATGTAAACAGCTGCATAGTAGGTGTCATTTGTGATCCAGCCTTAATACAAACCATGCTTAGGAATGGTTACAAATGGCTCCATAAAAAAGACAAAATGCATAGCACAGGTAAGTAGCACCTCTTTTCTTATTTCATCTTTCCTTTTATGTTATTTGCTTTCATATCTATGCTATGGAGGACGCTTTTGTGTGATGGGATGAATAGCAGTTGAATTTCATTAATCTGGCCTCAGTGTATTAAATCGCTTAAGTAAATGCTTAAGTCATGTGCTCAGTCTAAACATTTGTTTAACTGCTTACCTGAATAGGGATACTTCAGTGCTATTACTTACCTTCACTAACACTAGTGGCTAGCCTGGCAGGCTGGCTAGTTCTCTCTTTGGTATTTAACTTGGTGCCTGTAAAATTACCTAATCTGAGAGTTTCTGATAGCAAATCCCTTTAAATACTGCAATCCCTAGGCAGGACAGACTTTGCAAGGGCATTGCCTTACAGCAAAGTACCTTCTGAAGACCCCTCTGGGCAAGGGTAATGTGCCTTTTGCCTTTGAGACATCAGTGTTACAGGCTACAGTTGCCTTTGTTCACCCCTCCAGGGCTGGCTTTTCGCTACTTGCTTCCCATTACATTTTCCATTTTTGAGTATGTTGGATTGATAACAGAAGCCTTTTTTAGTTTGTTTATTTTTATTTTAAACTTGCAACTTCTTGCCTTGTCCAAAGGCCGCTGTTAGCAACTGAAGGGAATGCACTGACTATTTTTCAATAGTCTGTGTGCCTTTGCTGACAACTTCAACAAATATATTGAATTTCAATCTGGATCGCGATATTTTATAATCTCACATTTTATAATCTCACATTCCAGGCAGTTACAGTTTGATTCTCCTGTCATTGCGAGCTATTCGTATTTTTAGCAGGCTGCTGAACAGTTCATGCTGTGTCAGATCATGCTGGTTGCTCTGTAGTAGTTGCATTATAAGCCCCAAAGGAAACGTATTCTGTAAAACAGGTTTGGCTCAGACTGGATGTTAAATCAAGGTTATAAAAACGCTTGCACTTTCTTTTCTTCATTTTCTTTCTTTCCATTCCTCTCCTTCTTTCTTTTTCCTTCTTACCTTCCCTTTCTGCCTTTCTTCCTTCTCTTTCTTCCTTCCTTCCTTCCTCCCTCCATCCCTGCCTCCCTCCTGCTCCTCTTTCCATCCACATCTGGCATGCATCTGTTTTCATTTGCCATATAGGGTGGGAATCCTCAGGAAAAAGAAAGCCTTGCGGTTGTTTCTCACCTACCATCAAGCAAAGTTGCTGAAGTGAACTTGTAGCCACAAGAAGAAGGATCAAAAGGTAAATGATAAAGGCAATGTCAATACGCTGCTTTTGCAAGCCAATCTCAGAAACCTTTAGGAAGTGGAGTACCTTTAAGTAGACTTTTAGTGTTTTTCTAATCACACCTCAGTAAAGCACTACGGACTTGACACTTACAGTCAATTGCTTCATGTTTACTTTATAAAACAAACAGCAGCCATTAACTGGTATCCTTAATTGTATCCTTACTAAAATTTTAAGAGGCAAATAAAATACAAATCTAGGTATAACAAGCACATGTCTATCAGGTAAGTTTGCACATGCATGCAGACCTATAGCAACCACTCAGTATAGAAGGGAAGCAGGGCTGGAGATTAATACCCCCTTAATTCAGGGGATTAGTTAATAGCGGTGGTCTCCTGTACGGGCGCATATTCCCTGCCATCTCCGCGATGCTGTTTCCATGGTATCACTTTGGCGACAAGTCCTGAAGAGGCGGGGAGAGACCGGAGTCGAGTGTCTGCTGGTACTATCGCACATAAACATGGTTTACTTAATCTTCAAATGTCAAAAGAAAATGTAGAAATGTCAGGCTCGGCTGGCAATACCAGTTGTAGGTTGGACACTTGAAAGTTAGAGATTCTGTAAATACAAGCCTTTTTTGCCTTGTTTGCTCTTACTATCTCCCCGCCCTTTTCCCACCAAACACTTCGCTCTCCGACCCAGCAATAAGTCGAATCATTTTTGTTCCTGTTCCAGGAAGTTCTAACAAATTTCAAACTTTAATAGAAAGCAAGAAATGGAGCAAAGGAAATACACCAGCCTCGAATTTTTTCCTTGAGAGCAAATTTGCAGAACAGTATTTGGATAACTTAATTTATAAGGACATAACAGAAAATGGAAGATGACATTTAAACATGTTTAGTGTCCGGGCAAATTCTTAACATGAAAAAATCACTTTGGGTTTCTTTGAAATCCTTGCATTAAGGCTGAGGTTCACTATTGACGGGAGAAAAAAAAAAGAGAAAAGAGCAACAGATAGGTTGGTTTTCCCTATCAAAAAAAGGACTGAAACATAGTCTGCATTTGGAAAGCAAACAAGAAAAAGGTAGACTTTGCAGGGTTGAGTAACCCTTGCTAACAGTTACTGGCACGGTACTTGAATCTAAATGAGAACTGTACATTGCATTGATCTGTGTGTACAGCCTCTGCAGTTATGCTGCAAAGGAGGGAAAACAAGTTATGCCATCTCTGTATTTGATCTAAAGGCTCTTGTTTGTTTTGGGAAAAAGGAGTGATATGGTAGTACAGATGGACCAAGTTAAAAAAAAGTCACGCAATAATTCCCGAAAACTTCCAATCCTGCACCCACCTTTCCGGACCTATATATAAATGGCCTGCTGTGTCAAAATGGCAAGACCCCATAGCCCCCTGAAGGCAGTCACTTTCTAGTCCCTGGCGTTTGGTGCCCGGCGGGTGGCTGGACAGTGCAGGCATCCCATGGACGTGTTGGGAGGTGGCATAGGCCCTTTTCTCACCTTCCTCCCTGGGCTGTGGGACAAGTGACCTCCTGAGAAAGCCCATTGCTGCCTAGCACAAGTCAGAGCTGCTCCAGCCATCTCCTTGCATTTTCCTTTCTCACAGGTGGTTTCAGTTCCCAGATACCAAAACTGCCTCATCGCTTTGTGGGTGGTGGTGCCCCACTGCGGCACCGGGCACAAAGACTGACACCGGGAGGTAAGTTTTGGGGGACCAATGCTCCCAGCTGACCCTGCCAGACCCCCATTTCTTCATATGGGTGAAGCATGATGCCAGACCATGCTTCAGCCAGACTTCCCCGCACAAGGGCTGAAGGGGTTGTTCATCCCCCCGCCTTTGCATGAGTTGAAGACAAGAATGAAAACTTTCAAATGACTTTCACAAGCCCCTGCTGTGTCTTACCTTTGAGCGTCGCAGTGTGCATGATGCCAAGTAGGGATTTGTTATTTATCAGGGACCTTCGCACCCTAACCCTGGATATAAAGCCAAACAAGTTGAGGGACACAGCAGGGATGACAAGGGAATACCGCAAGTCATTGCAATTAACATGCCTTGCTCTGTGCCTGAAAAACACTGCCCTACAGAAGTACTGTGTTTATGAAGGAGTGGAAGTGCAGGATCCTCGTCCTCTGGGTGCCATGAAGGGTTGTACCCGGACCAACACAGCACAGTGGCTGCGAAGCGGTGCTGGGACTGCCCTGTCCATGCCACCGCAGCCCAACCCAAGCCCGTTTCACCGGCTTCCTCTGGCGCTAACCACTTTTTTTTCTCTGCCCTTTTTTTAAGATGGCCCCTGCCCATCTAGAAACAGCTAATGAACAGCAGGATTTTGGTTCGCTTTTGGGACCCACCACCAGTTGGACGGAAACCCTGGAGCACCAGAGGGACTTGGACATGGTGATGTGTGTTAGTGAGCACTAGAGCTTGTCTCTCCAGACGATGCTCCTGCCCGTTCCTGTGCATCTGGGGGTGGTGGTGGGGTATTGCTGCTGATGGAGCTTTACCAGCTGAAGATCTGCAAATGAATTAGCTGTTGACTGGGGGGTTCAGTTCTTATTTTTAGATTTCTGGTCCTTTGTACACATCAGAATTACCAGACAGGTTTATCAGATCTTCCGGGTCTTTGTATTTTTGATTTGGTAGCATTATGTTGACTTGTTGACTACAGACAACCTTTTCATTTGGGGCCATATAAATGAAGTCACTGCACAGCTCCTGGGAGGAGTTGTTTATTTGGGAGAGAAACTATCTTATTAGCTCTCTGTCATAAATTAGACATATTTATGCCTGCCACAAAATGGTTACAAATTTTTTTGCTTCTTGTTCTTTTCTGTGATGCTCCTACGTCAGACAAGATAGTAATGTACATAAATTAAATTTTAGATAGTCTTCCAAACTTCATAGCAGGTGCTGTTTTGTCTTACTATATCATAGATGGAATACTTTGGGATCAAAGCGTATCTCCCTGCACAGGAGGACGCCAACAAACTCTCCTTCATGACAAGTGATAAATGATTTCAGCATTTTAGCAAGGTGGCTGCCTTCACCTGGAAAATCAGAATTGGCAATGGTAATTAAAGAAACTGATTATATAGAGACATCAATGCTTGAGTGTTACGAGCAGTCTGAGACTGCTGTGCTGAACAAAGATGTTCCTCAATTTGTTACAAACTGGACAGATAGAGCTGGCCTCTCGAGCTCTGTAGACTAGGCCATTGAAATAAATGGATTTGATTTACAACCACAGAGAATCTGAATTGTAATTTTACTATTGTAGAAGTCCAGAAGAGATCATTTCTGTTTTCGAACGGCATCATTTTCTCCAGGAAAGTACAGCATAAATGCAAATGGAATGTTCTGTGAAAATGTAACAATCTCAGAAAAAACCCACAGCCCAAATCCCCAGACAAACAAAATCAACAAACCATGATATTGCTTTTCTTTATCAGAAGGCTTGATTTTCATAATTTTGAGAAGTGCTGTTCTGAAGAAGCAAATTCATTCCCTTAATTCAGTAAACTATCATGCCACAACTGTGCCATGCTATAACATACCTTACCACATCAATTATAAAACCCTAAGCATGGCTGCACTGCAACAGGCAGAGGTCCACCCAGCTAGCAGCCTGTCTCCAACAGCGGCCAGCAGTGGACTCTGGTGGTGAGGAGCAGCCAAGCTTGTGGTGCAGACTGTTCCTGAGCCTTGCGGTTTGGAGCTCTTCATAGCCAGGGCTGGTGTCCATGCTGCCCTGCCATGGCGGCGAAGCATTCCTGCCCGAGGGCTCTGGCACCACAGCACTTTCTGACTAGGTTATCACCACGACTTTTCACTCCCGTGGGAGATCTGGAAGCTGCAATTCGCCCCAGTGTCAAGAGGGGAGAGATTTGGATGTATTGGATGGGTGCCAGGTTTTCTAACCGTGCTATAAGCAGCCTTTAGAAGACTACCAAAAATGCCGGTCTTGTCTACACTACAGCTCCTGGTCCTCCAGATAGTTGAATGGGCTTGACCTACTTCCAGACATGCATGAGTTCGCATGACTATTTGCAGGTGACAAATCTGGGTATGGGCAGCTCAGACACGCGCAGTGAATGCAGTGGTGATAACAGAGGCTGAGGTGCAGGAATTGCGTGCACAGTTCACAACGCCTTCATTGCACTAACAGTCTGCTCTGTGGCTGCTGTGTCTGTATCATATTGTGTTGTACATGGTTCAGCATCACTAAAACAATCAGTCTTGCTGGTTATGAGAATATCTCTCTTTTGATACCTAACTTTGAAGGCCACCTGTTTTAAGCCAGAACAACAACTGCAGAAGAAGAAAATGGCAACAATTCCTACGGACTGACCATCCCTTTTCTGTGTTGAACAACAGTACAATAAACTGCAACTACCATGTCCCCAAACTCTGGAGGTTTTTTAGAAAGCCTAGAGCACAGCCATGATTCCTTCCCAAACTTACTGTGAGAAATCAGCATCCTACAGTGCTATGTTTTAAGCACTGAAACAATACCACTGCTCCATCCCATTCATTGGATTTATTAGATTAATAAGTATTGAAAATACCAAATTAGATACTATCACTGTATAACTGGAGGGGTAAATTTAGAGCTGGTGTAAATTTAGGAGTCTCACTGATGGAATTAATGCAAGCCCTCATATTTTGCAGACTAGGGCTATAGCCTTGCCACTTTACGTTCCAGAGTAGTCTTTTGAAATAGAAGGTGTGAGCTTCGCAGTTTGAGGCACTCCAGTTCCACAGCATCTCGTACAGTCATTGCAAATGGATGTTACAGGCTGGTAGAAGATTGCAACCCCAACCTAATCTTGCACAGGTTGTAGCGACCCAGGGTCTCAGTGCAGCCAAGGGAACTGTGAAGGCACAGTTGAGGAGGGGGTGAATAATCAGAGCTTTTACGAGCTTTGGACCAGTTCTGACTAAGCCAGTCCACGGTGCAGAGCTGTTGGCAGTCACAGCCAAATCTGTGCCGCTCAGAAACCAGGGAACCTGGCAAAGACCTGTATAATTGATTTGTTCATTCATTCATTTATTCGTTCATGCAGTGACTGAGTTGTAAGTGATCAGCATAGCCCAGGAAGGAAGTCTGCAACTCACAATCATAATTCCAACTGTTACAAAAGCATCCCAAACAAGTTTCCTCTTTCTTTCCTACCAGGTTAAACAATAAACGTAACAACTAGCAATCAACAACACAGAAGTTAATGCCATATAGGCAATGTACTAATTAGTGGTACTTGCTGAGCCTCTGAAGAGCCTTTTGCTGTCGAGTGAAGGTGCTGGCTTTGCCTGAGATGTCTGCACCGGTGCTGTTAGGAAGCAGCAAACCCACTGGCTGTCCTAAACCCTGGAGCTCAGCCCCAGCCTGCTGCAATGGGACAGAGCAGGGGCTTACAAGGACGGCCGGTTGCATTTCCAAACCCATACCTGAGGGTCTGACTTGACCCTATGAGGCTGTGCCCTTGTCAGATATTCTTACATCAGGTACAATGTCTGTGGCAAACCCCAAATCTTTCTGCCCGTTTTCCAAGGGTTTTCAGTTAATGTATCTGAGTCCTAGCCCCAAGGCCATGGGCTCACAGCAACATCAGTAAGTCCTATTTTCTCCTCTGTGAGGTTTATCTTGGAGGCAGCCAGCTGGGGTGGTCCAGAAGAGAGCCAAGGAATGGGCTAACACTTATGCAGCATGGACCAGCAGGAAACCATATGTGAGCTTGCTGCATCAGCCTCTTCTAGTTAGCAACATGCCCAGACCCTTACTGCCCTTCCTGTGTCCTTCAACCTTCAAAGATTTCTTTTAGGAGAAAATTTTCTCTTTAATGCTTACTAGGTGGTGGGAAAACCCGGTCCCTTCATCCTGGCCAACAGCTTGAACCACTCTGCGGGGCGACAGCCTGGGCAGCGCCTTTGGCAATCACAGTCTGCACCCTATGCGATGGCATCCAGATCTCCTTTCTCCTTTGCTCTTGGGGCCATGGACAGGCTCCTTGTGCAAAATACACAAAATGCTGATCTCCAGGCATGGGATTCACTCATCCTTTGCTGGGAGGTGTCTGTGAGAAATTTAATTTTAGGCTTACTCTCACAGCGGTGCAGGGTCAAGGATTCTTTAAAGGTTTCTTCCTCTTTCACAAAGTCTTTATTAAAATTTACATACCATGAGCACTGGCTAGAGCTGCCCATGAGCCTTGTCAGCTTGCTGGTGCTGCGGGTAGGTTCCCCATACAGGCCACCATCCCAAGGATACTTTGCATCCTTTCCTTGTCTGTTGGGACAGATGTATCAGTAATGATTTCAGCCCTACCAGGATCTGCCTGCATCCTCGCTGTGCTATTCCCCCTGCCAGGCATGTGATTTCTGCTGCATGGAGTTGGCAGTCATTGCTAGCTTTGCTGCGACCCCGGGAGGCTGAGCCATTTCCCGAGCTCAGATCTGTAGATTTTCTTCCCTTTAGACCACAACTTTGTGTTTGGAGACCAGGAAGCTTTATGCAGTCAAAAGGTGGCTTTTCTTGAGAGGTTTCTTTTCCTCAGAAACACCTCCAGTTTTGATCACTGCCCCGATGGCAGCGAGGCAAGGATATCTCTGAAATAAGGATGCTGAATGCATGCTCTGTTTCAATACCAGCTCCTGCCCAAGAGCACTGCCTGATGCGTCAGGTGTAGTGTGCAGTATCAACCGTCTCTTAAAAGCCATTCCCCCCTGGGAGGAGAGGAAAATGTGCTCTGTTCATGTACTGACTTCATTTTCCTTATTTGTTAAGGAAGTGACGTTTCCTGCTGTGACGGATGCGGAGTCCCTCCAGGGCTGAGTTTCTGCCTGGACCCCTGATTCCCAGGGCAGTGCGCCTGCAGCCCTCACCGCGGGCTGGGGGCGAGAGGCTCCAGCCTCCCCCCTGGAGCAGGGATGGGGAGGGTGAGGTGCTTTTGCGCTCTGTTCTGTAGTTTGCAGAGACCACCTTTACTCCCTGGAGTCCCTCAGCCTTTTCCACTATTGTTTTGATTCCAGTGCATTCGCCCTGGGGATGAGATCAAGGATGTGACATTTTAAAAATCCCTGACACTATCATGAACTCTCTCTTTCATTTGCACACGCCTTTATCTCCTTCAGTGGGGAACAGCCCTTCTAAGCCCTTTCTTTTCTTACCTTATGCTGCCTGTAGCTTTTCTTTCAGTGCTCGTAACCCTGTCAGACACCTTATCAGCCTGTGCAGCTCTGTCCAGCCGAAAATTGATTATTGCCATTTGCCTACGGTCTGGTTGTCCTTTTATCTTCTGCCACAGCATTTTTCATGGCTCCTATGAATAAGCCCCTTCCTTCTAATGGTGCTGTCACCATCCTTCTCACCCATGCTGTGCACCATAGGTTCATGTTTATTCTTTCTCAGACAACGTAATCTGTTGTGATTTTATATCTTTTCCCAAACGCCAGGTGTAGCTGCAGCTTGCCAAGGCATGTGCATCATATGTGGTCTTTCAATGTCTCCCAGCACAGAAGACTCAGCTTCCCCTGCCATTTCAGGGCTCTTTTCTGAGGTGTTTCAGAGTCTCTGCCCGTCCTTTCATCAGCCTCACTCTGTTCTGGTTGACTTCCTTCGCTTGGCAAATCCTAATTCCTTTCTCCAGAGTTAATTCTGCTTCCTGCGGTGGCCTCCAGGCCCTGCCCCAGGCAGCAGCTGCAAGGCAGGCTCTTGCCAGGGTCCGCTCCTGAAGCTCCTAAAGCTGTAGCTTTGGCTCTGCCACCTGAGGGCAAACTTTTCTTTTTGTACCCTCTCTTTGAAAACCTCTTATTTATCTTTTTAGCTTTCAGATGAAGTACAGGACTCACATTTCTACAATGGTTTCTTTGCCCAGTAGAATTGAAAATTATTTGGAAACACCAAGGAACAGCTCTTTCTCCTGCCTGTCCTGCCTTTTGCTGGCAACCTCTCTTACCCTTCCTGTGCTCGCTCTGGGTACACCACAGTTTATACCCTCTCCTGGTGTCCTTTCCAGCTCCAGTGTGTTTCAGCTCTGTCAGGTCTTTCACCACCTCTGGTCTTACACAAAGAACGTTTTCTTAGTTTATTTTGCTCCTGAGGCCGTGCGCTGCTGGCCTTGCTACCCAAAAAGCCCCTCTGTGGTCTTGCTCATCACAGCCCAAGCTGGGGCCGAGGAGGATGGTGAACCCCTTGGCTTTCCGTGGCCTGTCACCCCTCTGTGCCCTGAGCACCCCCCTGCAGTCAGCAGGGCCCCAGGAGCTTGACCAGCCGTGGAGAGTAGCTGGCTTTTCTTATGGGTCCTTGGCTGTGGGCAGCATCGGGCCTGCAGAGCATTTCTCCTTGTAGGGAGGAACCCAAATCACTCCTTTCTAAAGGTAGTAATGAGGCAGTGGTTTTCTCAAGTTCAAATGTGCTTGAATTTATTACCGTATGAGTCTTTACTCTCTTTCTGTACCTGAAGTCTGCCTCTGATTTACACTTGCAGTTTGAGGCATATTCTATATCAGAAAGATGTTCTTGCTTTTATTTGAAAAAAAAAAAATCGTTAAAAATTGCATAAGATGCCAAAATTTCACTCACATCAAAATCCATAACAAGATCTGTATAATTCCTTATTCTAGGCTTATAGCATGGTGGAATGATTAAGTTCATATGTTCATTTGGACTGAATAAACTGCAGTACTCTAAGGAAGATCAGTGAGCTTCACCTCTGCTGCGGAGACCAGAGGGCAGAGCACCCAGCTGCCAAGGACCAGGCAGTGGTGGCTCCAAATTTGCACCTAGTGCGAGGTCACAGGTTGCACCAAAAGCCACAGAGCATTGCCGGCTCTCATTAGGTGAGGATCCGGCCCCTGGGCTGTCTCCTTCTATGGCAGCAAGCTGCCTTCTGCAATTTTGGCATCTGCAGCACAGGCGTATATTGCATTGAAGCCGGGGTCCGCACGCAGCTGTGTACAGACATGTCCTTGTGGATCTGCTCCCACCAACTGCTGGGGCTCCAGGAGTTCATCTGAGTTCAAAGGGACTTGTGTGTGTGTAAAACTAGAAACTAGCACAGATTTCAGTGCAATTAGAAAGCTGCCCACAGGGAGTGCCAAAAAAGAACTTGTTTCTGGCCCTGTTTAGTAGGTGGGAGTTTTGACTGGGGACATTTGTAAAGCCGGGATTTCAGTGAATTGGCCAACATGACCATATGTCTGAAGAGCTACCTGCAAAGAGGTATTAAAATGCACAGGTTTTGCAACTGAGGGTGCAGGCTGAGCATCTGACCATTCCACCGTAATGACTTTTGTCCTAATAATAACTTAAATGGTTTCCTAAACATTAACTTGAACTTGCTCAAGGGAATGGCCTTTCTTTGCTTATAATAATTTCACATGAAGTACAGCATGCACATTGGAGGGTAACTGGAGTTAATGTCAATTATGAATCACCAATTTCCTGCTCTAAATAGCATTTCTTCTCAGCAACTTCACAGACAGCAAGCTGCCCTGCCATTTTAACCCAAATTGTTTAGCTGAGACTGACTCTCATTTATTGTTTCCTTTTTAAACATGAGGTTTGCACAGGGAGTGGCCACACAAGCCTAGGTGGTAGACAAATGAATTGGCTTTAATTTTCCGTAGTAAATAGCATAGAAAAATGTCTCCTCCACTTTGCTTATTGCATTTTTACTGCAACAAAATCACATCATGTGGGTATTGGCAGAAGACTGCAACAAAATAAGGTTGCCATTATTAGTATCTGGCTGTATCTTGCCAGGTCATTTTTGCTGCTCTAAGTGAATTTATGGGAAGGCTTTTGTCATTATGGAAATGTTGTTCAAATCACAAGCCTAACCTGATATTATTCTGAGGAAGGCAATGATGTCCTTCCCAACTAAGTGGAGATACTCCTGTCACCTTAGTTAGTGTTTTCTCTCTCTCAAGCAAACCGTCCTAGAAATGGAGCTACAGTTTGACCCTCAGCGATATGCAAGCTACAAGGAAGCTCTCAGGATCTGACCCTTGCTGAGGGAAGCGACTTTAAACCACATTTAGAAACATTAACCTCCAGTTTGTACTCAGGCAAAACTGCCAGCTGTGCCACTGGACGCTGTTTAGGACTTTCTGACAAACTCTGACCTCTTGAGGAACACGGGGGACAGGAAACAGCAGAAATGTTATTGTTTGTGGTTTGGGGTGGTGGGGTAGAGAGACCAGCTTTGGCCCCCAAGGTGCACCATATAGCACCCACACGGGGAGATGCAAATGCTGGAGAAGCATGGGAGAAATTGCCAGAGATGCCACATGTAAGCTGTAACCCAAGGTCCCAAACTCCACACTGGAAACCTGGGGTGCATGATTGTGACTCCTTCCTACAAGAGGCTGGGGTTAATACAGCCTGCTTTTAGATGTGGTTTGGGGATCCTGTAGGACAGACCATAACTGTTCTTTGATACTCCGATAAGCATTTGACAGACTACAAGTCTTCACAGAGAGACTCTTTCTGCCTCTATCGGATGGAAGAAATAACACACTGCAAATTGCACCCTGCACATCAAGTGTTATTATCCCACACTGTTTGACACAAAACTTTCCCTGCAGCCTTGGCAAAAAAGCAAGATATTTAGCATTGACCTATCTACAACTATAGATATCTGGTATGTTAGTTATCTACCACATATGCTTACAAGATAATTTGAAACAACCTTAAAGGTGGAATTAATCTGCCCTAACCAAGGCATCCAACAGCTGGATGACTAAATCTGAACTAGTCACTCTTGGCTCCCTTTGTTATTAATAGAGATAAATGGATACTGCGAAAAGGCAATTCCACCTGGTCCTATCATCGGCAAGTGAACGGCTCTTCGGGCAGTACCTACTTGTGGTTTCCACTGACAATAAGAGAAGCCAAGCTGGGACTGAGACATCTGACTTCAGGGAGGGCAGATAAATCCCACAAGTGTCTGCAGAACTGTTGATCCATATTGCTGAGATTCGCAGAAACACGGTAGCTTTCCTCTTTCTCCCTTAGATGTAAAGAAGTGGCAAAGGAGACCAGAGTGGTGCAGCCAGTCACTCCAAAGGTGATGGAGAGAGGGATTATGGTGGCCGCAGTCTCTTCTAGGAGAAAGAGACTGTGTCTTCCAGCAGTCTGAAGGTAGAAAAACTCTCTTATTTATGATTTTCTCATAGGATTGAATTGACTCTTTGTCTGCCCTGATGTTAGCCTCTCCCATTGGTGTTTCAACCAGCTCTCTGATTTCAACCAATTTTAACAGCAAAGCAAAGGTCTCTGAGAAAACTAAGTTTCTAGACATGTTCTTGGATATGTAAGGAGCTGTGGCGCTGAGGCAGGAGTGTTGCATCCTATTGCTGTGCTGCAGAAGGAAACTGAAGCACCCACAGTTTGGCAGTCTGAGGAGGCGAGGAGCCACAGCATGCTGAATAGTGAGCACGTGCTTGCTAGTCGCGGAGGGCACGCTGCCCTTGCTCAGCCAGCAGACTTGTAGGGGCTTTAAAAGCAGTTGAAAATTTTGTGGGAGAGAGCAAAGGCAAGGTGGAGCATTACACATCATCAAGAGGTGCAGGGGTCAGGGAGTTGAAGGTAACGCAGCGTCAAAACCCGGGTGGGTAACCATGAGGGACATAGGCTTAAAAATGTGTAGGAACCCAGGCTTCTTCATTGTCCTATCCAACCTGTTCATCACGGCTCTGTGGTGAGCACAGGGGAGCCCGAGTGTGACTAATGGCAGGCAGCGACTTCATTAGGAGGGCAGAGCAGCGTCTTCAGGCACTCGAATCGCTCATGCTAACCTTCCCCCGCCTGACCACCGCCCGCCTCTCTCTCACAGACCTGTTCAAGCCACTGTTCATTCAAGATCTCTCCTTGGTATATTGTTTTCCTTGTCAGGCTCTTGAGCTTGTCTTTTTTAAGCACCGATACTCCAACAGCATTTGTGCCTCGCAGGCAGCACACCACAGGGGAGCCCTAAGTGACCAGCTCCCACTTCTTGCTGAAGGAACCAGGGGGACACCAACTTCTGGTCCTGCTGCGACCACATTTTCAAGTCAAACTCAAGTCCGAGTATAGTCCAAAGACAATAGACTGTGGACTATACCATAGCTTCTGTGGTAAAATGAATAAGCAAATAGTTCAGACCCAATTTTCACAGTCTTCTCCATAGCAGCCTTATTCCCTAGATGAAGGGAGCCTTGCTTTATGCCGGCGTATGTGTAAGGCACTGAATAAACATTTCCAGATACTGTGTCTTAACAACACACATCCATGGATGCATATAAACATTGAAAGAAGAGGCCCATTTAGGTTACAGAAGAATATATGTGTTTAGGTATTTAAATATCCTTGCAAAACAAATCTGAGGGAATGCATAACGGGGTGACAGAAGAGATGAAAAACATTGAGTGCCTAAAGAGGCTTTTGTGCCACCTGGTCCTGCATTGATGTATGTGGGTGTGTAATTTTATTTATTTGGAATATTATTTACCTAATACTTATTTTGATTATTAAAATGATAGAAAATGCTTCCTCTAAGAATTCTGGATACCTCTTGTCTGCATGAAGTATATATTCATTACTTAAGTATTATGTTGCTTATTACTGTAGACTATCATTACAATACTTTCAGTTCCTCCTACATTCCCAGCTACGAAAAGAATACTGCTAGCCAAGCCCCAAATATAAACCACCCTTTATCAATTCAATAATGGAACAAAGCATTGTCCTTCCCTGAACCGCATTCCTATACATCCTACTCCCTCTAACTGCTTGCAGCAATAGCATGCGTGTTTATGTCTGTGCGTGAGTGTGTATCTACACTTAAAAATTATCCTTGCGAGTGTACTCCGCTCATGGTCTTCGCAGACACAAGTACAGATACCCAGTAGTGCTTGTTCTGACAGTACATTTGACGATATGAAGGCCTGTTATCCACTGTCTCAGCATGCAAAAATTGCCTGGGGAAGACTACAAAATGGCAGCACTGGAAAATCCTTCAGATGAAAATGAAAGATTGATTTTGCTGCAGAATTCTGAATGTATTTAACAACATGCGCACGATGGAGAGGTGAAATCCCGCTCCTTTGAGGAAGCAACACAGTGCTTGATGATGCCAACAGGGCAAATAATTCAGTCCCACTGAATTGCAGGTAATGGTAGTACAATGCTTTTCTGAGGGCAAACGTGAGTCTTATAGGTCAAACAGTGGTGGAATAAGGAAACCTGCGAATTAGGGTTGCAGGTCTGCCACACATTTCATGGGGATGGAACAAGGGAGGTTGGTAGAACTCCATGCAGAGGTGGATCTCCATCTCTTCCAAATTACATCCTGAGTCCCTGAGGGGGGAATTTATCTCACCTAGTTTTAGCTATTTAGAAAAATAGATATTTAGTCCAACTGAGTCAGCAGAATATCTTTGGTTGTTCACAGAGAAAAAAAACTGTTATTGATGTCGACCTTAAACTGGCCTGAACTGAAAGTAATTTGGGATGGGAACTCTCCATTTGCTGCTGGGAGAGCCTAAACTTAGTTTTCAGGCAACTACTGCTAAGTGAGATAAACTCCCTCTGAAGGGAACGCATACCAAAACCGATGGCAGCAGTACCTTAGATCTTCTGGAAATCTTATCTAATATCTGGGGCCACCTCAGATGTTTAATCATCTTTGAAAACTGAGCTCTGAGCTCCTGTGCTTTCTGCTTTTATTTGTTTCTTTAAAATGATTGTTTTTATGCGGGATTAAGTCACAGTGGTTGAGAGAAAATGAAGATTTATGAACAGCTATGAAAAAGTTATGGGCCACAGTCTTCTTGAGGTGGGGGGAGGCTACATTTGATGCTTCTACTTTTGTGCTTGTGATCATGTGTAAGTTCATTCAGAAGGCCACAAAAGAGAGGGTCAGTTTAAGCCACCAGCCAGTGAGGTCAATTAACTGCTGATTAGCTCCCACTTACTGCCAAACACAGTCTTGAAGCTGAAGATAAAAAACTGAAATCCACTTTTAATTTTTTGAAAAATTTTTAGTCCAATATCTGCAGATTTTCCTGTATTAGGAATTGGTAGCTGTGGTAGCAAACCGCTGAGCACTACTTCTCAAAACTTCTCACTCTTTGAGATATTATTGGTAATTGTGGAGTATTTGAAGTATACTTAGCACCCAACAAATAACTAATGCAGATATTGTCTCCTGTAGATGACACAAAGATAACAAACCTAAGCTGCACCAGTAAAAAACTTAAGCATCATTTTCAGTAAGGACCATGAGTAGGGTATCTACTGTCTCCTGGAGGATTTAATCCAGGAGCTACTTAGCCAGGCTTTTGTCTTGAACATGGCAGGTCCTTAGGGCAAGCAACTGGAATATGTGAGCCACTTTCTTTCCCATGGAAAAAGAGAGACAACCTGGCAGCCTAATGACCAAAGAGCCAATACCCTTAGTTTTAAAAGAGAGTGTTGGCTAAATTAAACAAGATTGCTATGTGTAGTCTATGTGTTTAAAGTAAGTAAGTGTAGTGTCAGAGCATCAGTGACATTTCAGCCCGCAGCTACAGCACGGCAAAGATGCCGGTGAGCTCTGCCATCATCCACCCTGGGCAACCGTGCTGGCATCTGCGAGAGAGGCAGAGAGCTGGTACACAAATGGTCGGTGAGAGAAACCCGGGATTGACTTAAGAAGCAAAATAATGTAAACACTGAATATGAGGGAAAAACTCAGCAGCAAAATATGCAGCAAAACTCACATCCTGAGAATCTCGGTCCTAAGTGGATCGTTTGTTTACCCCACCAGCCAAACCTGGCTCTGCAGCAAAGCAAGCCAAAGAATGTCTCCTTTATTGTTTCCATGATGCTTACTCATCTACAAGCCATTCCCCTTTTAGATTATTCTATTTTTAAGGCATAATTTCCATCTGTTCTTTGATCTTATACCACATAAGACATTTAGCTAATAACATCATCCATCAAATACCAACTTTCCTTTGGAGTTCAAACACAATCGACACAGGACCCCGTCCATCTGCTGGCCAGTGCCTCTGAACAGATCCAGCTTGTGAATGGCCAGCTATGTCGCCTATTTTTTAATTAACCGGCTAAGGTCTGTGCTTCCCGTAACGCCGCAGGACGACTAGGGGACACTCCAAAGGGAAGTGAAACGCGCTCCTCTGTGGAAGCGGAGAAGAGGGTTTGGTGCATGCAGAGCTGCGATGTGCTTGTTGTAAGTGGGGTTTTCCAGTGGATGGAGTCTGCCTTCAGCCCCTCAGGGAATTAATTTTTGCATAAAAGATGCAATATTTATATAAAAGGTTTGAAGAAGAACCGTTTTCAAACTTGGCATTCTTCAGAGGAAGGTGGGTAAAGCAGAAGGCTAATGTTTGTTTGACATTTTAAATAGCTCTGCTTCTGTGAGTAAACTTCTGACGTTATTTGAGAAAAGCTTCAGAATTTCAGGGCAGATTATCTGAAGCATCCAAATTGCAGATTTGCAGACAAGTATTTATACAGAAAAAGGCTTGTCTGCTTACCCAACTGGAGAGCCAGGGAACGTCAGATGATTTAGGTGACCAATTGTAGTAAAGCAGCACAGCTTGAATTAAGGATATCTGAGATCAATCACAGTTAAAAAAATTCTAAGAAAAACCTGTCAGAAAAAAGGAGATCAATGAGTAATCTGGGGAAAAGGCAGTTTCTCTATGGATATTTTCCCAGTACAAACAGATATCAAATTTTTTAAATCGTTACTTTCAGATTCTTCACTGAGCTCTATTACCTTGCTTCTCAGTGGTTTGCTTTATCTTGCACACAGTGCATTTGTTTAGGAAGGAATTTGAGTCAGGATTTATATTCCACTGGTTTACGTATGCCACAGCGTACGTATCTCCAGATCTGAAACAATAACAACAACAAAAAAAGCGCCTACATTTCCTTCTATTTCCTGGCTTGCCAATAATAAGAAGTCCCTGCAGAGGGAAGCTTGGCTGGTGGTGTTTTGTGATTTCTCAGATAACAAGAGCTTCACATTTCTGTGGAATTCCCATTTGCCAGTGAGCTGCTGCTGCCGCTGCCCTGATTGATATATGACTGCAATGGCACTTTTCCATTTGACATTCCCTCTCTCTCCCTCTCCCTCTCCCTCTCTCTCTCTCTCTTAAAAAACAGCCCTAACTTTTGTGTGTTGCAAATATAAAAGGCAAGCCATGTGACAGAGGGACAGAAGAACAAAAGCATTTGGAAGTAACAGGACCTCTTTTTAGCTCTCCGAAGAGTTTGAGGGGAGGAAGGAGCAGTACATTTTCCAAAGGTAAGCAAATAACAGATTCCTCCAGATTTTAAGTATTACATGGACTTAAACTGAGCGCTTAATCTCTTTATCTGACAAACATATGTTCTTCTTGTACCATTTTTTAAATTAAAATGTGTTGATGTGGAATCGACACAGCTCTAGGACCTGTGTCTCCTTCTTAAGCTTTAACTGTATCTCCTGTCTGCAGGATACCTGTACACAGTCAAACAGGTAGCCCAGCGTGCTTCCGAGCAACTTGGTTAAACATCTATTCTTGTGAGCGTGCCGGGCTCATGTCTGCAGCTCTGCGCTGGTCCTAGCTGTATGGCTTTGGAGTGAATGGACATGCTGGACTCTGCCCTGAATTCATCGGGAGAGTGCCAGTATCGCCAGCACCCTCTTTGTCCCATTACAATAGGGCTCTATGAACACAGGCAAGCCTGCTAGTTTAAAGCTGGACAGTTTACTTTTATCACTACTTATGCATGCTGTTCTCTTGCCAGTCATCTGCTGGAGTGCTTAGAATAATTTGAAACAACAGGCAATATTTATTTCTAGCTTTGTGTGTCATGCTTCGCAGGAGTACTCTCAATTTGCACGTTATTATTTATCCAAACTTCTGGGAAGCTTTACTATGGACTGGACAGCACTGGTTGTGGATTAGGACAGATTTAATATACACTCTTGATTGGCTGAAACCTATGAGGAAAGCCACGGTGTTTGCCTTTGCTGTAACGCCGAGGGGTATATTTAGTAGGTAGCCGACCCCGTCAGCGTGACACGTAATGCAGCGTGGCTGTGCCGTCGGTAGCTGACACGGGAGGATGCTGCAGGACCCCAGACCGCCTGCTGAAGGAGAGAGGGAGGCTCTCCTCGTTTGCCGGCAGATCGTTTTGCTGTGCATCAGCGTCAGAGGCACGAGCGTAACTGTTCTCTCTGTCTTTGGGACAAAAGAAGAGTTTCACTGTTATGAGCCCAGCGATAAAGTGTCAGTGTAGTGTAACTGCGAGGCGCGGGAACGGACACTGCCCCGAGAGAGCCTGGCTGAGGAAGAAAGCCCTGTCTCCCTGCTAGGATTCAGGTGAGTGAATTCATCCTATAAAAGTTCAAATTAATGGGTCTAGTAGCAAAAAACAGAGTAACAAAGCTGAACCATGGAAAGGCAATCTCAGTGCTGCGCTAGCTCACTGCTGTAGCGTCAGCAAAGCAGGCTCACACAGAGGGTGTGTTGCGGGGGTAATTTTCTTGTGGCAAATCTGAATTTGCCAGACGATGTGTGTGGACTGACTCTTGTGGGACTGTCAGGCAGATTTCTTATCCTGCCTCTCAAGTTCATTTAAATTTCTCCCATAGCCTCCCCGCAACATATCTTAGTTGTTTCTGCCTGGGACAGATGGCATGACAAGTAACCTGTTAAGGTTTCTGCAGCTCTTTAAAGATGAAAAACATGTTTCCTATATGCTAAATGTTACTAACAGTTCCTAAAGCTTTGTAACTGTCCCACTGGCTGAGAGGTGAGAACTCTGCATATTGGAAAAGGACAGGCAAATGATTATTTAAAACCAACAGTGGCGACAAATTCACTTCAAACCAGTTCCTCATTGCAAAGTTATTTTCTAATAGAAGCAACGCAGCTGCCTGGTGGGGTCAATAAATGTGGATGTAATAATGACTTGTCCTTCCTCAAAAAACCATCTACATTTTAGGACCTCTATTTTTTTTTTCTTTTGAATTACTAACGATTCTCACTTTTGCTCAGGCTGTGGGACCTTACTCATATCTGTGAGCAGTCACACACATGAATAATTCCCTCGACTTAAATAGAACTATTTGGTGAGTAATTACTTACCAGCTTGAATCAGGGGTTCCCAACGTGACTTTATACATACATTGACATGCTCTTGCTGGAATAATGAAATCTTATTTGCAATACCAGTATTATAAGAAGATACTTTTAGATTTTCCAGTTAAAAGCAAATGTGGAAAGAATAGGTGTTTCAAGCTTACAAAATAAAATGCTGCTCATTACTCTAGTTACAAGCTCAGATCTCTACCTGAAGGTGTCCCACGTAGGTTTCCTGGATTTGCACAGCGCCTGGTTTTAATCAGATGCATGTACGCTGATGATTCCCCCTTGCAGAGCAGGATACTTGTTATGGACAGGCTTGTGTACAGCTTGCAGTAGCAATACCCCAGGTAGCTACCTACGCATGGCTGATCTCCACAAAAGCCATCTGCCCCACCAGAACAATCCCTCACGTGCCATCGAGGCTTATGAAAGCACCTGTATGTTCTTGCTTGCTTGAGTTGCCAGGATTGCAATCTCTTTTGCCCAGGTGGGAGGGAAGCGCGCCACCTCCTTGGGGGCTGGTGTTGATGCCTGCAGTGACCCATTTGACAGGAGTCCTCCTGGAGTCGGCTTGATTCCCCATTTCCCCTGGGGCTGACTGTGTCCCCTCCCTGCCTTGCCTGCTCTCAGATGCACCAGGAAGTGCTCCAGGTTGTTCTTGGACCCTGAAGGGAGTTGACTATCTATGGTGCAAAGCTTGCACGAAGCCACTGAGACATTTGTTTTTGCAACAAGTCTGGTGGAGTGTTTGTTTAAATGAAAGAAGAAGAAAAAAAACTCCTCTTTTTTTTCTGAAACACTACCATTGTAATTATATTAGATAGTTGTATTAGATAGTTGTATTACAAATACTACAAATTCCCCTGCCTCTAATGTCCTGCTGAGTATGAGGAGAGACTTGTCTCTATGAGTTTTAGAAAATTTTGCTACATGAGACCGTGCCACAGTCCCATGTTATTTGAGTAATCCACCTCTTGAGCGTGGCTGGAAGCAGCCACATCAAAGAAAGACCCCATGGCAGGCAGCTACGGGGTAACTTGCTGTGGTGAAGGATTTTTCCCTAACCCCATCAACTGAACTCTCAGAGTCCTGAGAGTTTATAACCCTTCCAAAAACTCTTTAAAAATAAAACCCTTATGACTGTAACCCTCCCATACATAACAAGTCCTTTTGCTGAGCCCAGCTAAACTTTTGCCCTCTGTGATATCTTGTTCCACCGGATCATTGTCGGTTGCGTAAACATGTGTTTCTTTTCATCAGTGTTAAATGTGCAGCCTCTCGGCTCCCCTACCCTTCCCCACGTCCTGGTATCTCGGGATGGGGTGAGTGGCCATGCCCAGATCACCTTTTTTTCTGCTGTCTTGCTTCCCGCTCGACAGCCCTTTCTCTGAAACTCAGCCCAATGGCAGAGGAAAGGTTCAGCTGGTGTCAGGTTAACTCGGGTACCTGAGTCTCCCCGGCCAAGAGCACCCCACTTTGCCCACGCTTCTGTGCATGCATACGAAGAGATGCTGCAGTCTCCGCTGACTATGATCAGCTGTTATTTCCTTTTTATATGTGTCAGTGTGGAACATATTAAAATTTCTCAGTAGTGGTATGTTAGGAATCCCTCTGATGCCCCACCTCTAACTTAGCAGAACAATAAAAGCAAGGTTGTAGTAAGCCTTTGAGCAGCTGGCCGTCTATATATTCCTTCTTTTTTCACATAATCTAATTCAGACTATTATCCGGGTAGCAGTGGCACTACCACTTCCAGACACCATCAGTCCTTGTCCTGTTTGCTGGAATTTCATTGCGTGGCACGGAGATCCTTTCTACCACAGACAAGTGTAGCCTTTCTTCTGGTGTCAGGGTATCGGGCTGCTGGTGCCATGGAGACACCGGTCCTAGGAATTCCACCGCACTGCTATTTTTCAGCTTCTCTTTGTTATTTTTCTATTTGCATCAATCATTGTTATGGCTTACGCTTGTCACATTTACGTGCTTATTATTACTGAGCTGCAAACTGTGTCGGTCCGGCAGTGCGGAGGCAGCATAGGTTATGTTGCCCTTTAAGACATGTGAGTTGAGGATCTGAGTTAATGCCTTAGCTCTGGTTTGGCAAAGGTTAAGCATACCATGGCAGTGACAATCGCATTACTGTCATAGCAGCACGGCTCAAAGAGAGTGGGGACCTAGGGGAATGCTGTTCCCCTTGTTAGAAGACATAAAATTGTTACCATGAGCCAAATATTTAGGTTCCCTAATTATCAGAGGCCGAGGTATATGGATGGTGGTCTGAATTTTGCCTGTGTGTAAAAGAAGAGAGGATTTTGCCCCTCGGGTTGGAAAAGAGGGAACATCCCCTTCAATTGTGTGCTGTCATCTCCAGCATGCATAGCACTCTCTGCTGGTCCTGGTGGCAGGGATGTCTTTGCTTAGTATTAAGGAATAAGAAACCCATTCCTATTCCTGCATCTATTGATAACTACAGTCCTTTGAGTTCTCTCGGAAATACATTAAATCAACCTCTAATCATCAGGCATGTGATACAGTAAAAGACAGAGAATGAAAACCTCCCACCTGCTTGTAACACACTCCAACAGGTAGAGGACACATGCCCGAATGCCCTAGACCTCTCAGCAACTTGTCGTTTGGCCAAGAGTCATTTTTCCTCATGTTGGGTCATAAGACTAAAGTAGAGGTAATTACTGAAGCAAATCCTATAGCTAATGCTTGGCTGGGAATATTTGCACTTTAGCCAGCAGCCACTCTTGCTGGTTTGCCTCCTGGGAAGGATGGGCAGCCTTACTTAGGCAGCTCGGCTCTGCGCCTGGTGCTTCACCGAGGAGTGATCCCATCCAGCACACTCTGGATGAGCAAGTGGAAAATGTATTCCTCTCAATTCCTGTCCCAGACTCAAGACCACGACTACTCTGATATTCAGCGAGACACAAGAATAAAGAAAAAATCCAAGGCTGGCATCACCTCGCCATTAAATGGCTCTACTAGCTCATTAGAGAGAGATCCCATACATGCCCCTAATCAATCTATTTAAAGTTTCCTGGAAGCAGGAAAAGGAAAGAATAAAAACACAAGCGCTCTTTTGTCCACCAGTAGTTATTCTTTGCAAGTGTATTAAAAACTTTTTCTCCATGTTGGCCTGTGCCTGTCTGCTGGCAGGGCTCCAGCTTGCAGTACCCACTGGAGTTTGTTATTTCAACTGCCTAGCAGGAAGGCGCAGTTAGCTCCCCCCCTCTAGCTACCTGAAGGGCTGGAAATATTCTTGGAAACTTCAAAAGGAGAGGGAAGCTCAGCCAGCTCAAGCACCGTTCAGCTTAATTTGTTCCACCTCATGCACCAGGTCCCTGCCGCGTGAACACTTATGGGGGCCTTACAGCAGCTGCCCCATCGAAGCCCGGGGAACCAGTCCCATGCGTGCTCACCCCATGCATGCTGATGCTCCCAGGGATGCTTGCAGCAGTGCGTTCTTCCATTATATTTGCTGCAATTACTATGTTGTTTCTTACGCTTCAAATACCATGGCCTTCCTATTTTTTCAGTCTGCTTACAGTCACAGGTATCCATCACCTGAAATATTAAAAGATTTAGTGAAGCCTCACAGCAGAAAATGATGTGCAGGAATTTCTCTCAACTACCATCAGCGCGTTTGACATTTCTGACTGCTCAGAGGTAGTGTCCGTTTTCTCTTCTTGGTTTTTATGGGACAATGCTCTGCAGTTGCTGGCTGGCAGGCGGTAGGACAGCGCAGCCTCAGTAGGACCAGAAGATGTGCTTCCCTCCTGTGGACACCCAGATGAAGAGGCTTAAGCCCCTTCTTTTGAGCCTATTTTCCTTTCTACTGCCTTTTTCCTTCCCCTCTCCCGTTGCCCACCAGCTGCTGCCAGCTCTGGCCGGGAGTGCGCGTTACTGGTGTACCCCCCTCCCACAGGCACGCTGCCCCGCAACCTGCTGTGTAGTGGGTGGATGGAGCTCCCCGACGACGGGTGAGAACATTCCCCTTGATGTCAAAGGGGACAAGCTTCAGCACAGCTGGATGTCAGCGGAGCAAACGCTCATTTAGCACAACGAGGCCTCGGGGAAGCATTTCACTTATTTAGACCTGTAAGAATCTCACGCAAAATATTTAGTTTGGTATTTGCCCTGTCTTGGGAGGGGAAGAAACCAGTTCACATGCTGCATGGAAGCATTTCCCAAACAACTGGAGTTCCCGGTGTTCACCTGCTGCTTCCCAGCTGCCACATGGCCGCTCGGTGACTTTGTCAGGTGTTTTGAAAGGCGGCTGCAGAGCGGAGCGAGGATTTTGAAAGCATATGTAGGAGGCCAGCTACTTCACTGCTGGAACAGAAATGGCTACAGTAAAATAACTAGATGAGAACATGACTACATTTATTTACAGAGCTAAAACATACACTGGAGCTGATAAAGCCTCTGAGTTGATTCAACAGAAAGCAGGACCAGGCACAGCATCTTAGGTCGTCTCTCCTACTAGATAAATTGTTCTCTTAAATTGCTCAAACGGTCACTCGTACGACTTTGTCCCACGGCTTCCCAAGCGGTTCATGGGCATGGTGCAGGCAGTTGCATGGGCTGGAAGAGTGCCATGGAGGCTGGAGGTCTGGGAGCAGACCACCCCACGCCACAGCACCGGAGAGCCACTCCGGGGGGCTTTAATGTCCCAGCAGATGGCCTTAGAGCAAGACCTGAGCTGCGGACGTGCAGAACAACACGTGGCTTTGGGAGAGGGCTTCACAAGGGTAGCCCTGGCGTAAGGGCACACCCGCTGCTGCTGTCAACTGGGAACTGTGGTAGAGCGTGGGGCAACTCTGTACACAGGGGGCCCCCAGCCAATCGCCCAGCTGGGGCTTTGGCAACTCATTACAGGAGCAGAAATGATGGTTCCCCAAGTTCCCTGAAAGCACAGATCCGTTACTCGGAAATCTGGGTGATGGGTTGCCGTGGGCCACACGAGCACCGTGGGCCATGCTAGCACCATGGCCAGGCAGCGGCAGTATGCCTGGGGCTGGGGGACTGGGGGTCATCTCCAGCACAGATCGCTCCTCCCGTCTTCCTATCCCCAGCCCCTTTCCTGGACCTTCTCATGGCAGTGGGGAGTTCAGCCCTGCAGAACAAACCCTGGTGTAACCTGAGGGTGTAGTTTGACCAACACAGTCGTTTCCACTGCAGTCCACCCTGGAGCGCAAAATCCCCAAATCCTTGTCTTTCTGGCCTAAACTTTTCCAGCTTAGATAAAGTTCTCGAGAAATCCATTTCGATCTCATAAAGATCATGGTGGCATTTTTGTCAGAACAGCAGCGGTGAACACACACACACACATATATATACGTATATGGTTAGTGACACTTTTTTAGGGCTGGATTTTGGAGAAACTGAGTAGTCTTGCAACTCTTCTGTTTACATAACAAATTCAGAACGAGGGAACCACATGGTAGGATCCAAGTAATTGTGTTTACTAAATATGCACAGCATGCAAGGCCAGGCTTAGTTACATATACACACTGCTGCTCCAACAGGATTTTGGCAGCCTCCGAAACATAAAAGGCATGGAGTGACTTGAATTGTACCCTCATCGTCAAGCAGGAGTCTCAAACATGGAAAATGCACAGCAAAGGAAGGCCAAGCTGAATGTACGTGCATGCCTAATTCACGGGGCTCAGGAGCGGGGAACAGCTAAGTAGAAGTACACCATAAATGAGCTTTTCCATTGCTCCCTTCCTACCTTCCAGGATAAAAGCTGTGCAGATCCAATAGACCTTTGGAGAATTGCTCAGCTCTTTATTTTTTCCAAGATACATAGCAAAAAGGGAATTTCTGTTTACGTTCTCACAAAGTGACTGGCTAAATAATTCCAGATGATGGAATTTTCTTCTATCCTTAAAGCAAAACAAAATCTTAACCTTCACCACTCTCTAAATGATATTAAGACTATGATAAGAAATCTCTATTTCAGCATTCAAAAAGCAGTTAATAACAACATAAAGTTGGAAAAATAACTCTAACTCTGTCCCTATGTCCATGTGCAATACAGTCTTGGATTGTATGTTCATATGGTCTTTCTTTGGGATGTCTTCTATTTTTCCCTGCATTTTTTAGGTAACAGCTGTAGCAGTTTTAGGTAACAGCTGTGACAGCTTTTAGCATTTTATGTCTCTGAATCCCTGAAAAATAGTTATATGGGAAGGGCACTATAAGCCTATTACTAACAACATGTAATGCCCATATCAGTGAATTCTGAAAAAAATGGGAAGCAGTGATTTTCATCCACTGTTAGGCCAAATATTTTTGTAGCCAATTTTCAGCCTGAGAATATGAAGTCACCTTTTTCTTTTCACCTTCACTTTTTACAGCATCTTTTTCTTTACAGGATGCATTTTAGCTTCCTTTTTGTTAGCTTGGTTAGCTTGGCAGATGAGCTGTTTACCACAGTTTTTCACATGAAAAGAAACTGAGGAAAAAACAGCTTAAATAAAAGAAAAAAAGCTCTATGTGAAATTGTTGATTTTGATAAAAAAGTGTCTTTTCCAAATGAAACAAAATGTCATCGTATGTACAGCTGTCATGGTTAAAGATTTCTGCAGGTGTACTTGCTTCTGTTTACAGAAGGATAGCCTGGAAGCTACGTATGTCACTCCTGATATCATGTACTGTCTAGGACTTTATAAAGTCAGACAGCATTTCAGACAGCTTTTTTTAAAAAAAAGAATGCTAGTTTAAGGTGAAATGCCATTGCACAGTATCAGCTGGAAATGGAAAAAGTCATGTCAACGTACTTCATCACGGTGATGTACCTGAGTGAAAATATTTAGACTTTTTTTACACAGTCAAAAACCTACGCACTGACTTCTGTATGTTTAAATGTCCCCGTGAGACTTTTTTCCCATATATCTACATTATATATGGCATATGTACTTGAAAAATGTATGTGTATACTTCACATAGGTACGTCAGGAGATATTGGCATGTGCAAATAGCCCAGTGCTGTCTGCAGTCCTGCTTCCAATACCTAGACACTCGTTTTGCCAGTATGTCTATCAACAACTGTACACATTTTTTTTCACAAAAGATGGGTCACATTTACATCCGTGGTCTCTCTTTCTACTAACAAATATGTGATAACAGTACTTTTTTCTTCTTTCAAAGTTTTGTTACCAAAGCCCGCTACATTTCTTTGCCAGGGAAGTATCAGGGCAATTTTAAAAGATTGTGGAAGTGTTAATGCTTTTTGTATTGTGTTGTGCTTATCCTGAAGAAGGTACAGACGTCTTCCTTTTCTCACATTTTTCCCTGCTTCTTTCCAGCTTTCTCAGAGTGTTTTCATGAGGCAGACTCTATGTCATCCAATTATTTCCTGAAGAAAACTACAGAGATAAGCCTTTGAAAACGGAGCCAGGACTCCAGATTTCTCTCTCTGTGTTAAATCATACTGATCAAAAACATGGAAAGATATAGAAGCGCAAAATTAACAGTGGGACAGAGACAGTGAGACAGTGAGAAATGGGGATCCCTGGACATAATATTACATGAGATGAGACCATCCAATATCAAGTAAATTTATTTGGACAGAGAGGGAATTACTGGGTGTGTAATACTGATTAACTATGTTGGAGAGAGACCTTGCCAAGCAGCGTGTTTTGGTCAGCCTCTTTATAAAGAAGAATAGGAATGTAGGTAAAAGGTTAAATGTTAAAAAAAAAGCGCATCAGTCCTCCTGTTAGCTAATCCTTGGGCATCATCTGCATGAACCAGAGTAGTACAGTTCACTTCTGGGAAGGAGTCTGTCCCAGCTCCCATGACCGAGACATTTCTCTCTTACCCTGCTAAAATGTTTGGAGGGATATTTATTGACATGAATGAGACTGTGCATAAATGTATCTGAGATCCTAAGTGTTTCGTGTTGTTTAAGCTCCTTATACTGCAAAGACATAGTATTTTTTTAATGCCATATCCACTGAAAAACATTTGCTTGAGGAAAATATATCAGGTCATAGGTCAGACTCCGGGAAAAAAATAGGTTGTCTGTTAAATCCACAGTCACATCATTTTTCCTTTCCTACTTAGGCACATGGACAATAGTTTGAAACCCAAAAAAGGCTTTAAAAAATGTCTAATACACAGAGCATCCCTAATTACATTTCTTCCCAGCATGAGACTTTGTATGTCACTTCAGCCCGACAAGTCCCGACTCCCAACTTGGATGAACTCTGGAAGTGCTTCTCACTGCTATGCAAAAGTGTTTGAGCAAGCTATAAAGCAATACACAAATCATCAAGCGCTCTGGTGGGGAGGCCTCGTAATTTCAGGCTGTTTGGGAGATGAGTATCAGTCGGTTTAGAGTATCGCCAGCAAACCAGAAAACAGTTTTGAAAGAGGCTTGTATAAGGCAATAAAGGCACGCATCAGCTCTTTAAATAGGCAAGAGGCTCCGGGGGAGCATTTCTGCGTGACCAGGGAACTGTTTTATCATAAGTTTCTTCAGAAAGTCCTTGCGCTTTTAACTTTACTGATGACTATCCTTCGCTTCATCAGGTTGTATGTAAATGGATAATTCACAGCTCTTTCGAGCTACAGCTGTCTGTAGTAAAAGCAAAATTAAATCACCCATTTGAGACTACAGGCTTTGTGAGAAGGATCAGGGGGCTGTGATGAAGCAGCTGAGGGAGATGCCCTCCTTTCCCTGCTGGCACAGAGCTCCGGGCAGCGTTTCAGGGGCTGTCCTGCGCCTGTTTTCTGGGGGATCTCCTGGTCTCCAACATGTGCCAGAAAGCCAGATGCCTGGGTGGATATCCACATGACTCCACCTGCATATATTTTTCCCAGTTGATAGCTGGGATGTACTTGGATATTATGGAATATAATGTATTTTTCAGATGCTGCACTTTAATTAATGGGGAAGAGACTGACACTGAGCAAGCGCAGCCCGACGAGTAAGCAAGTAAAGCATGCCCACCTGTGTGCGTGGGGTACTCAGGAGGGCAGGGCAGCCAGAGACCTAGGTAGTCCGCCAGGCAGTGCAGGTCAGTGCTCAGCAAGCTTTGCTCATGCCTGGCTCGGACCCTCAGCACCCCTCCATCCTGGGGGTGCCCCTTGTCCCTGCAGCACAGCAGCTGCAGGAGACTGGCACGCAGCCCCTAGAGCCAGGGGTCAACCTGCCTCCAGCCTTTCCATGTGCTACAGAAATTCCCATCTGTAATGTAGGAGGCAGCCCAGCTTTGCCCCCCTTTGACGCTTTGAGCGGATACACAGTCCTTCCAATTTGCAGGAATCTCTGATGTGTTACTAATCACCAGTTTTGAGGAGAACCCATTAGGGACATCACCAAGTGAAAAAGATTGGCATTGCATCACTTCTGATGTTAAAAGCCAAAAGGTTCTCCCCAGTAAAATGACAGAGCAACGCTGAAAGTAACAAGGCCTTGACATCTCCTTCCTAATGCCATACACTCTACCTACTGTGGGAGTGATGCTCCCTCAGAGTGTGTATTTTGGCTAGCAAAAATCCTGTGTGCCTTAATGTTATTTATGTCTGTTTTTCTCCAGAGATCTTTTTGGTCAGGATTGTGATTTATGTTGTTTTTATTCCAGCTACGCAGGAGATTCTTTGACGGATTACAATCTCAGCAAACTCCAACTCCAGAAGAAGAATGACAGCTAAGAGACTTAAACCAGACTTTTCACCATCCTGGAAAGGAACTGGCTGCCAGTATTTGGAGATTTTTTAATACTCTACCTCCCTCTGCTGTTATCAGCGAGAAGTTCCTCGACAATGGGAAATCATGTACTTGCGGCTTCGATTTCCATGCTCTCGCTCCTAGCGATGATGGGAGACACGGACAGTAAAACAGACAGTTCCTTCATGATCGACTCTGACCCCAGCCGCTGTATGAGGCATCACTACGTTGACTCCATCAGCCACCCCCTCTACAAGTGTAGCTCGAAGGTAAGGACTTCCCTCACCCCCTCGCCGCAGGGTGCTGCGTCGGCAGAGTTGTTAAAATGAGCCATTTTGGGTGATTTTCTCTGCACGAATTCCTTACCACCAAAATCTAGCTGCAGAGACGTACAGATGTAGAGACATCTGGGTGGGTACGTCAGAACTGGGACTGGAGAGGAGGGCTCTTGACTCTCTTTTCACCATTTCAAAAGAAGAAACACACCATGAAGGTAAAGCTAACATGCAGTAAATGATAAGATTCAAACAAGCACGTTGGGGTCTCAGCCATCAGTGCCAAGGAGATGGGCTAGTTTGGAAGTTTAGATCATCCCAGTCACTCCCTCCTTCAAGTGAGTCTTTAATTTGGAGTATGTAAACTTATAACTTTTGAGGTGAAGTACTGAGATAAAGAATCAAGCTGTGAAATGGTAATGAATAAAGAATGTGAAAACATTGCTAATTTTTTTCCCCATTTAGTTTCAAGGCCTTTGTTTTCATGCAGAATGACAATTGGGTGTTTACTGTAGGGCTTAGGAGCAGAAGGAAATACAAGATTGCCTTCCATTTGAGATTTCAAGCCTGAAAAAATTCGTGTCAAAATGGTTTAGCGGACTGTGCATGTAGCCTACAGTCATTTATTTCATTGTGTGGAGAAAAAGAATAGGGAGAAACAATGGGAAAATCCTTGCTGGTCCCTTTCGTCTTGTCCTAATTTGTTCTGGCTGACTTAACCCAGTGTGTATTCTGATGTACAGTCTCTGCCTGGACCATCCCTCTGTCCTGCGGAAAGTGGCTTTGCCTTATGCGCCCCCATCCCTGGATTAACGAAAGGGAACAACCACCAGCGCCAACAATTTACCAGCGCTGCGTTGGGTAAGAGAGCAATGGGAGGCAGGTACGCGATGGGGTTTAGGACAAGAGGACTGCCTGCGGTGTTGCCTGATGGCAAACCCCAGCGGCACTGGTCCTGGGAGCATTTCCCAGGAGAGAGGATCCACCCAGTTCAGACGGATACAGCGCTGGCTGCAGAGACCCCCAGATGCCTTTGTGTGCAGAACGAGTTATTTGCTTCCCGTGATCAGCGCAGGGGTGAGGTAATGACACAGGTTGCAGCAAGCTATAAAATTTAAAATAAAGCACAGAGAGAAGCGTCAACAGAAAATAAGATCCACTCGGTGCTCTGCGCTCCCCCTGTGCACCAGGACAGCTGCTGCCGTGGCTGTGCACCCTCAGCGGGGCTTGCCCTGTGCCTGCTCACCAGAGCGGGGCTGAGGGCCTCGAAATTCCCCTGAGGGCACAGGGGAAAACTCCGCTCTGGGCTGCCTTACACACGTCTCACAGCAGTGCTGTCTGCCCGGCTTTGCGTAACCATGCCTGATCCACAGCAGTTGGAGATCAGAGACTTTTGCCCTACTGTTTCTGAGTTCAAACAGTAAAATCACGCATTACTTGTGATTCAAGAGATCTTTTGGTTTGCTTTCAACCTAGACTAGACCTTCTTACCATCTGCAAAACACCCAGCATTAACATACAAAACTGCAGAGATGTATCTCTGTGCAATATTGATTTTATTGCCATTGACCCCATGAGAGGCAAAGGTGAAAAGTGTAGGTATGTGGGTGGCGTGGGTGGGTTTTACTTACTGGTATGTGCGTGCTAGCAGCCCTCCCCTCTCAAGGCATTTCAGATCACCTATTAGACCTGAGAAGTCGTAGCTACTGTGATGCTTTTGTCCAGGAGGGCGATGCTCCACGCAGCCTGCCCTCACTCTTGGCTCCCTGCTCTGCCAGAGAGCAGGAGGAGCTGTGGTATGTAGTGTAGGCAAGACAGTAGGTAGCCTCCAGAGGCCCTTTGGTCTCCAGCTTTGGGTAGGATCCCCCTCTGCCCTTCTACACACAGAAGAGCAAATGAGTAGCAAGCGGCGACTTCACTAGGGAGGTGAGAAATGCAGAGTATAACTGACCTGGGCACACTGCCTCAGACATAAAAGGATAAACACAACAGGTCCCAGCCCAGCCCCTGAGGCAAATCCGTCATGAAGGATGGGGCTTCTCCAGCCTGGGGCCAGAGGACTGCCGTATCCCAGTCTCTCCTCTCCCCTGGGCCATCACCCACCCGCCCCCATCCTTGGCTGGAGCGGGTTCCCACAGCATGGCTTTGCCTCCGCTTGGCCCCGCATCACCACCAGCCCTCCAGCGGCCACTGCCACAGCCAAGTTCTCCTGTCCCTGGGCCAGCCAGGCACTTGGCCCAAGGCTGCTGCATCGGCACTCCCAGCCCCGCAGCTCCACACACTCCTGCCTGCCCCGCGGTCAGCCCGTGCCTCACCTCCGGCCATGATTTTCTTCCATGCTCAGGGCATTGCTTCCTACACAGCTCAAGGGCTTTTGCTCCTCAGCTGGCTCTCCTGGTGGAGGCTTTTAGGATAACTTATCAGGTGGGGGATGCTCCCTGGTCCACATGACTGGGAGCTGCGATTGTGCCTGTCCAGGACTCTGTTGGTTTGTTGCCCAATGGCTGGGACGTGCCGCTGGGTCTGGCACGCTCCTGCACACTCAACAAAGCCCTTTCACTGTGTGGCTGCCTTCCTCGCTCCTCCATTGCCACCACCATCCTCTGGGCTTTTCTTAAAACTCTGGCTGCCACAGACATCAGAGAGGGTTATTTTTCTGAAGAAAGAACAAGAGGAAGGAAGGAAGGAAGGAAGGAAGGAAGGAAGGAAGGAAGGAAGGAAGGATGAATGGAAGGAAGGAAGGAAACCCACCAACAACTCAAATTCTTAGCATCCCTAATAACAGAGAAAAGCAATCAGGCCTTTAGGAGTGGGACCGATCGAAATGAGAATACAGAATGAAAACCACATTATTTCAAAACTGAGCTTTGAGAAAAAAGCTGTTGACATAAACATTTGTAACTCTGACTGCAAAAATGTCAGTGACTTTTTTTAAATCAAGCCTTTAATGGAAATCATGTTTGAAAATATTATCACATCTCTTGGCTTCCCAAATTCCACAATGGTTTCAAGAAGTTTTTTAACAATACTGCAAGTTGTATGGACTTTCTCATTAAGTGGAAAATGAAAACAGTTTCCATACAAAGCAAAATAATGTTGACATTTCCTAGAAAACGTCTCTCTCTTTGTTAAATCAAGCTCTTTTTTTTTAAGGTCTGAATCATCCTGGTAGACATATGACTTCTGTTCTTGATCTAGCATATAAACACAGACCAATATTAGACTTGCTAATGAAAATTAGATGCAATGTCTGTTCCTATATATATTGTGATAAAATATAAACAAGTCAAAAAAAGGAAGGTTCTGTGGGAGTAGCTGTGGGCATTGTGGTACCTCTTGTTTCCACGAGTTTCCATTGTGAAGCTCGGACTAACGATTGATGTCAAGCAGAGACTTTGCCCTTTTTTGGCGTGATATATTGGTTTCACCGAGCCATCCTTTTTCACTTTGTATGTTTTCCCTTCTAGCGCAGCATAGAATTACAGAAGTTAAAAATGGCTTCAGAAATTGCAAGACATATTATGTTTGCTGTCCGTCTTGGTTAAAAAAGGATTATGTCCACCGTGCTTCTCTGTGGAGGCTGCCAATTGTACCCACATGGGAAGTAGTTTTGTTACATTTGGAAACATTCACCCAATATAATTTAATCATTAAAATCCCTCTTGCGTGTGACCTCAGGCAGATGTTGAAAACAGGTTTCCAAAGCCTTCGGAAATGTAGTCTGTTATAGTAACAGAATGTATAAAAGAAACACAAAAGAGGGATGGAAGAAGGTAATTTGTTCCTGAAAAAGTGTTTTCCTTTGACTTCAAGGAAATGTTTGTATCAGCTCATGAGGTATTGCCTTTTCTGACCATATTGGATTCTGCCTGACCTCTGTCACAAAGACCCACTGGTCTTCATCGATGTGCTGGATCGCCTCGCCGCTGTGACCAGAGCCTCCTAAATTACAGTATTGGCTGTCACCAGTGCTTCCTCCAGACGTACCAGAAGTGTGCTACCACTGACAGCCTCGCACTAAAGAATCCAGCCCAGAGAGACATGGACCAGATGAAGGAAGATTTAGCAAATGTTTGAAGACATTTACTGTTGAGGTAGCTCAGGGGATTTTCAGTAATGCCTGCTTGCAGCCAGGCCACGGATACTGCGTGAAAGTCTGTTCTCATGCATTTGAGCCCATCGGCTTTTGGGCCTCAGCTTGTTGCTGAAGAGTGCGGAAAAAAGGACTACAAACACCGTTAATAACAAACCAGTTCACAATTTCTGAATTTCCAGAATACGGCTCAAATGATCTGAGTCAAATATTGCCTCAGATTCAGGTTACTCTCTTTCGTGGCCTTCCAGATACCTATGAGACTGTTGACTTTAAGTAAGAAAACCTGTTCTTCCCTAGCTGCTCACACATGCGAGACCCCCGCGGTTCCCACGTTGTAGCACGCTGTGCTTCCGGATCCAGCATCGCAAGGTGACATGCACGAGCTCACATGTGCGGGGGACGAGGGGAGCCGAGAGGCACATGTATCAAGTTATAAAATACCCACATGTTTTTACTATATATACACCCACTGTATTACTGTGCTATGCCATCATAGCACAACTAATTATTTAGGCGATAATCTCTATTGCGCTATAGTATACGATGCAATAAGCAGCTGGTGTGATTGATTAAATGGCAAAGCAAAGCTTTTAAAGTACATGCTATTTCCAGCTCATTTGCACACCTGCCAAAATCCACTGGTGCTGTTCTGGATTTATGAGGAGGAGAAGGTTAAATTTTGCTGAGGACTTCAGGTTAGCCCAGAAATTTAGAAAGCTATAAAAATGGGAAATCTGAAATTTTTTTATCCTGCCAGTTTGACTTGATACCCCTGGTACTGTGCCATTTGTAAAAATTTACACTGTCATCCAAAAACAGGGCATAAACCCAACACTGTGTAATTTTACATGATATGAATACTGACCATACTCTTATGAAAAACTAAGTAGCCAGCAAAATTTGAGATTAAAATTAGAGTCTCCACAGACTAAAACATGTTTTTAAAGACAAGGCTTGCTAAGCAATTATAAATGCAGTTGCACATTGAAGAAATATTTACTGGTTTTGCATTAGAAACCTTGCTGTTCATAAGAAATGTATTGAGACACAGATATTGGCACATCAGATAATTCTACCCTATAATTACACTGCTGCAACTCTTCTGTAGTCCTTAATCCTGTTCCTTGGGGGGTTGGGTTTTTTCCTGACATTTCTGAAAGTACCTGCAGATACAGGAGCAGATGTGTGCCATAAAAAGTCCTTAGGGTAACAGTACCAGAAGTGACTAACCGTTCCAGCTCCAGAAGCATCAACCATTAGAAGTCACTTCCACCATACCGCAACGTGTGCTGTCATATTTGGGCTGAAATCACAGAATCATAGAAATGTTAGTTGGAAGCAACTCTGGAGGTCTTCTGAACCTCCCAAAAAGCAATCTGTGGCTGTTGCATGTCCCCTTTTGCCACTCCTGAGGAGAGTTTGGCTCCGTTGTCTTTGCAACCTTAAGTGGTTGCCAGCTGTCTTTGGATTGCTCTTCACCCTCCTCTTCAGCCAAATGCTTGGGCATAACCTGAGAGTGCACACAGTCTGGTGAACTGGTCAAAGTGGGGGACCTAACAAGAGCTGTCAAGATGCTGGGAAAGGAACTAACTCTTCTAAATGTCCCAATCTGCTGTCTCTCCTTTGCAATAGAGGCAGGATTAGATGCCTGTGTAGCTCTTCACCAGCTGTCTGCCTGTCACTATGGGAAGTGAGTTTTGTTTACCAAGGGGACAAAAGTGGATCTTTATCTGTCAGTAATGGGGTGCTAGCACTGTAATGATTGTCCCTTTCCCTGTTCTCGTGTACACTAAAGACACTGGTATTGAGGAGCTTGACATAGCTGATACGTCTAAAGCCGGGGTGTGGCTCAACAGTACACTGAAATTTCCTTCCCACCATATTACTACTAACAGCTGAAGTGAATTTAATTATGAATACGCAGCATCACAGGAAGGGGACCATAAATTTATGCTACAAATCATAAAGGATCGCATATTTGTCGGAGAGCAACAAGAACGCGTGTCTTAGTTAAACCAAGAAAAAAACTGGTATCAACCCTCGATCATCAGCTCATGAAGACATCTTCCTTGTGATCTGTCTGTGTTGACTGGAAGTGTAGTTGTTTACATTGAATACATTTCCAAGCAAACCATTTAGCACGCAAGTACTCTCGGAAGACTAATTTTTAAGCATTGTACAACGGATGATCTGTGCCTTTCCCATGGACACAGACAGTGCTGGTATCTCCTACTTGATACCAGGAATATTCTCTCTCTCTTTCTCTCTCATCTTTCCTCATGACTCTGACTAAAGAGAAAATCAAACATTTGACATACCTGCTTGCAAGACTTGGATATTTGCAGCCAGTTGAGCATGCGTAGTGAAAGAAGCTCAAAAGGGTTTAACGTTGTAAAATATTTGCTGTCACATCTGTAGTTATCCTTTTAGATTGTCTGGAAGAAACATGAGATATGTGCAGCATGGTTAAAATGTAATTTTCTTCCTTGGTTATACGATAGACTTACGACTGTTTTACTGCCTACTTTATCACCTCTGTCAATTTTGACCTTGTTTGGATGATACAATAAATTGATTTTGAAGTTTGTGTTGGTTAAGCAGGATTAGCTGATATTATATTCCATTTATTCCTTAATATTTCATTCCCCAGGAAAGTAAAAGATTTTGTTCAAACTTGTCCAACACTTACCCATTATCAAGGTGGTAACAGCTGTTTCTAACCACATAATTTCCTGAACCTTAGAAGATCCTTTCCATGTTTTATATAGAGCTTAGGATACTATCCATCTCCTCTACTCAACAAGGGGTTGTTGGGAAGGGGAGTAGGTGACTCCCCATGGACTTTCCTTCCTTAGTGCCTCCCGTTATGCAAGTTACCTTGTTCTGGTCACAGCTCAGTCGGTGAACTCAGGAGGAGAAGGACCATGGAGCCTGCACTGCTTTTGGAAAATCTCACTAGTGAACCCTCATGTTTGGCAGTGAGTTCATCAAGATTTTCACTGCCTTATGCTATGCATTTTATACAGATACAACTGATTTATCACTGCATTTTATACAGATACAACTGATGCATGTATCTATACACACACATATAATTGCAAATACGTATTTAAGGTGATCTTTGTAAAAGGAGGGAGCTAGAAACGTACTCCTTTAGAAGAAATAAACTGAGCATCTTCTTTATATTTCTACTTTATATGTTTATATATCTAAGCATTTGAGACATTCACTGGCCCCGAGGACCAGTTCTGCTGATCACTAGTATATACACTCAAAACATTGGAAAATATCCAACCAAAGTATCAGTCTGGCTGATGATTTAAGGGCTTGGCTGCCACAAATCTGGGGTCAGTAAGTCACAGTTGCAGTCACCACGCCTGGAAAGCAGGGCTGGCTGTGATCATTTGGAGCCGGGGCTTTCAGAACAGCAAGCCCCGTAGTCCTTATCGGAGTCGGTGCCTGGGACTCCAGGAGGAGCCTTGCTTTTCCTCCTTCCCATGTTACCTTCTCCGCTCTCTCAGATGCAGCTCAGGGGCAATGCACTGTGTGGGGCTGGGTGCCTTTACCACGGTGGGAAGATGCAGTAAGTGAGGGAAGACCAGTCAGACTGGAAGGAGGTACCCATCTGCTGGTGTTAGCTGCGCCCTGGCAGCCATGAGGGCACGTTTCCTAATCCGCCTCTTTTCCTTCGCAGATGGTGTTGCTGGCTCGCTGCGAAGGGCGCTGCAGCCAGACGTCGCGCTCGGAGCCCATGGTTTCTTTCAGCACCGTCCTGAAGCAGCCTTTCCGCTCCACCTGCCACTGCTGCCGGCCCCAGACCTCCAAGCTGAAGGCCATGCGGTTGCGATGCTCGGGGGGCATGCGGCTCACTGCCACCTACCGCTACATCCTCTCTTGCCACTGCGAGGAGTGCAACTCCTAGGGACGTACCTGCCACAGCAGAGAGGGGACTGGGATGCTGCTGTTGGGGAAGGCTCCCGAGAAGTGATCCAAGGTGAGGCCGAGGCTCCCAGCGTACGATTGCAGCGAGGACAGGACTAACCAGGCTGGATTGGATCTGAGAGCTAAAGTGCAAATATCCTGGGGCCCTGGGTGGTGCCGGTACCGAAGCGTGGGCTGTGACAAAGGTGAAAGCACGAGGACTTGTTTTTAAGAAGCCTTTCTTTTTTTCTGAAAGGATATCTTTGTGAGTTTCTTCTTTTTCAGGCTCAGCTCTGGCTACAGAGAGGTGCTTTTACTTTAGGTCAAGGGCAGCAGGGGAAAAGAGAGGAAGGTCAGCCGGATGACAGCACTGCGATCTGGAAGTCGGCGTTCGGACAGAGGATGGGCATCAGTTCCCACATACAACCTCTTAACCTACCAATTTATTCTCAGTCTCCTAGTTATATTGGCCTTCAAAACAAACTGTGTTGTTGGCAAGGGTTATCTGTTACTGATCTAGCAGCCAAGTGCTGGATAACTTTAACCGTGGTTTAGCAGAAATTACAAATAAATCATTGAAAAGTGAACTCGATATGAAATGTCGTGCTGGGATTACCCAGCCCTAGCTAGATGAAATGATTATTTGCAGCGTGTGGCATCAGAGTTCAGTGGCTGAGCGACTCTTGAGAAGTGAAAGGTCATGATACTCATTATTCCCCTCTAAAAGCCTGGAAATGTGACACATCACATCTGCCACAAAAGCCATTATTCAAATGCTAAAAACTAATCAAAGATTAAAATGACATGAACTAAATGGAGTCTTTTCTTAACTTGAGTAGACCTGTTGATGTACAGAGCCAGAGCCACCAAAATAATGACCAAACCTAGGACTTATTTTCATTTATCTTAGGCCATTGAGTGAGTACCATTTTGCCTTTTAAAGACAGGCAATCCCCAACACAGGGCAATCACACTGATGTGCCCATAGGAAGTTTAAGGCAGAGTCTGAGTCCCAGCGTCACCCACTCCACCACAAAGACTGTGTTTTGATTTACCTAATGATCTACTACCTGGGGTCCTGGTTGACTCACCATCCAGCTTGGCAGCTGGTCGGGGAATGGCACAGCTCTTGGCTGGTCCATACGTCCACGCGTCCTTTGTGCGCACACAAGGATGTAGGAGGCTGTGGTGGGGTTAGCACAAGCCCAGACCTCACCTGTAGGTGAAGCTGTCCCACAGCCAGGGCATCAGAGCTGAGGGGTCCTGCAGAGCAGGGGTAGCCAGCGCTTCTCTGTAAGAAGCAAGTGAGGCCACGAGCTGCTTTCCCCTGTAGGACCATTGCAGAAAGAAATGCCCCGAGGAGCTGAATGAATTGCAGTGATTGATAGGGTGAAAGGATCTCAAAATAACAAAGGATCCCAAGTTTTGGAATGGTATTTGGTACTTGCAGAGAAACTCTGTCCTTCCTCCATTAACATGAGGTTTTAGAAAGGTTCAGTCATAGTCTCTTGTGACTGCAAGGAAACAACATAACAGTTCTTACCTCCTATTACAGTTCTTATCTCCTTAAATGGCAGTATATCCAGTCAGTCAGCAATATGTCTGTGATGTTCACATAAACCCAGCTAAGACATTTTTTTGACAGAAGTCATGAAGATGTTGAGAGCATCTTTGCTGTGTAAGGATTCAGAGTCAGTGCACTTTCTACCCCTCAGGAGTACCTGCGTGCCTCGTCCCACAGTTACTCTCTGGGCCAGCCTGGAGCAGCTCCCCTGCACAGCAAAGTCTGGCAGGGCCCCATGGTAAGGAGGGGAAGTCCTATCCAAGCCCAGCGTTTGGTCCATCTGTTCAGCACCATCCAGTCTATCTGCAGCAAACGCCATACGCAGCAGCTCGAGGAAGCAGACTGATGTTGCAGGGGATCCCCAAGGTCTGCCAGGCAGGGCAGTCGCCCTGTGGTCTACACAGGAGTTACTGTGGCAGCTCGGGCAAAACCAAATTCCTTTGCCACTGCCTCCTCATGGCGAATATGTATGGGATGTGAAGGCAGGCAGGTGACGGACACTGGCCTTGCAAGCCAAATCCTGGAGCAGGATGGCAGTCAGTAGTGGAAAGTGATGGGTGACAGGTACACCCGCAGACACTGGGTGGAGAGGTTTGTGATACATGGGAAGGACTGTCTCCGTCTCCCGGAGATGACTTGGAGATGGCCAGTTTTCAACAACACAGAGCTGTGGGCAGACAAAAGGGTGAATCAACAGTTAGAAGCTGAGGGGCTCAGATTAAAATGTCAAAACCGGGAGTGATGAGCCCCAGTGAGCTCATTAGACACCATGCGTTGTTTCAGCACCGTCAGTCATTCTTTTCACATCTGATGCACGGTCTGAATGTCAAAGGGCGAGCAAAGGGAGCGTGAGCCGGGCATTATCACCAGACCACTTTATATGAAAGATCATATGTGTGTCCCTTTTCCATTCTCTTTCAATCTCCAGCATCTAAAAACCCCATTATCCAAAAAAGCACCACCCTCTGCTGTTAATTATAAATGGAAAATTCCAGTCTTTATCCGAAACATCAGCAATACCTTTGATAACCAAATAACTATACTGCAAAATATGCGTGACCTCCAAGCGTGGGTACAGAGACTGCTGCACAAAGCAATGCTATGCAGTTACCTAAGGAATGGGGAATGTTTGAAGGGTAACTGCTATATCCAGCATCACTGCCCCCCGGGTCGTGCTGCCACTGGTCTCTGTTGCCAGTGAAAAATGGGATGCCAGGGGGCTGTGACTTGAAATTCAGGTGGCGACTTGCAGCACTCCTGCACGGCCGCAAGCGGCTCTGCTGGCCGGACAGGACATGGCAAAGCAGCACGGGCCCGATGGCGGTCCTCTGGCAAGGAGAGAGGAGGGGTTTGAGTAGAGACCGTGCCTGAGCTGATTTAGAAAAAATGAGAGTATTTATAGTGAGAGAAGAGCTTGGCTGGTATTTATTCCCACGCCCCCTCGCTATCACAGCGCCAGAGCTATAATTGCTCAAATCGGTCTCACAGAAGATATTCGTGTTTCAACAAAAGCTTTTTTTTTCCCTCTCGCACCCCACATTCCTTCCACTTTTGCTTGGTTCCTCTATTGAAATCATCGCCTTGTGACCGCGAAGGCTGTTGCCAGGCATAAACACTGAGGTGAATTCAACATTGTCTAATTTAACTGTTGAGTCAAATAAATGCATGGAAGGAATATAACGGAAATTATGAATGACAAGACAAAACATACTTGTAAATAGCTAGAACTGGATATTAAACAATGAATCAAACTTTCAAATTCTCCTTTGGGCTTTGTCAGGCAACCTTCCTATTGACATTTAAGAAAAGGAGGAGCTATTCTTCAAAACCAAATGCCCTGAAGTCAGTTATAAAGCTATATTTTGATACTTTTTTATCAGTATTTTAGGCAACTAAATGCTGAATGAAGCACACAAGTGCTACCCATGTTAAAATTCAGGAGGCGTATTGAAGCAATAGAAAATGAGGTTTCAGGTACAAAATACAGGATATGGCTCATGGTGAGAAAGAGTCTAAATGGCGCTTGGAGATAAAATGGCTTCCTGATTTCTTAGCCTGACATCACTCTGGATACTTAAGCTCTCTTTTTTCAAGTCAGACTACGGTGTAAGTGCTTCTTAAATTGAACAACAGGGAGGGCAATGTCTAATTGTCCAGATAATGTTGTGGGGCTTTTTCTTTGCTAAAGCATCCCCTCACTGGGACTCAAATGAGGAGGCTTCGTCCTTTTTTCCTCTCTCTGCGTCTCACCCTTCAGGCACCGTCTTCCCTCACAGAAAGGCTGGTTCAGCTGTGATCATCCTGTGGTTTGCTCAAGATGAGATGTGATACAGACGTTCGACTGTCACCACCCTATGCCCTCTTTTCTTTTTTTTAAGTTTCTGAGTCCAACTTGGTTTACTTTTGAAAGCCACCCATCCCAGCAGCGGTGGTGTTATGTTTCTGCTGGATTGACTTACTCATGGAGACCAGAGGGAAAAACAAAGGGACCTTTGCTGGTACCTTTTGCTCGTAAGAAAAGCCTTATAATGCCACTGCATTTTGAGCCTATCAGAAATAATCTGTGATTTGCCAGAAGAAAAGAGCCTATGACCTAGCAAATTTTAATTATTCTGCTCCCAGTTTCAGTGGGTCTGTTAAGCGCTTAAACCTGCATAGATACAAAACCAGTTTGCTGGTTCAAGCTTTATATGAATCATTAAACTGAAGAACTCGCTGCTTTCTTGGAGATGACTTTCCTCACCTCACCTTGCCCTCTGAGCCTGGAGAACTTCTACCAGACAAGGCTGTGGCCTTTATAAGGGCTTTTGTAAGCTTCTGTCACAGTGCTCATGTCAATAACGGAGAGGTGAAGTTCACTGACATCCATGGTACATCACAGCCTCTGCTGGGCCTTCACGTGAGCCTTAGTTGAGACCTGTTCACCAAGTCCTTGCAGGTCTACCACGAAGCCCTTAAACTCATGTAGGACTCTGTAGGTTGCAGCCAGAATATTTCTGTGAAAGAGGAGAGAAATAAAAGATGAGATGTTACTGTCTCATAGGAATAGTCCAATGCTGTGCTGCTCTGTGTGTCTAACCTCAGTCCTTAGGACCTGATGTGAGAAAAGAGATGCCCCTGAGCTCCCTTCTGTGGTGAGTGTTTTTTCAGTGCCTAGTCCTACATGTTTAAAGACAGTGGTTTCTTACTGAATTTGTCTGAAACAGGATTAAACCCTCTAGGAAACAGAGTTCTGCTTAGCAAGGAATTTTTCCTCTGACTTGGGCCATAAGTATCTTTGAAAAATCCAAATGCCATTAAAAAGGTCAGTGTAAGACGTGGTGAGGGAGGGTGTGTCTTACTTTCTTTGACTCTGTAGTTATTTAAAATACAAGGGCTTTGGAAAAAGAAAAAAAAGATTATATCCAGGGTAAAGATGACTGACAGCCTTCTAAGATAGATTGCATTATAGCTAACAGGTATTGAGACAGATACTCTTACAAAAGTGCAGCAGGCTGTGTTGGAAAGTAGCAGCCCAGTAAAGTTTGCTGTGTTGCACATATACAAATAAGCTGGTTGGAAATCCAAATAGTGAGTCTATCCCTTTTATTTTGCAAGGGGTCACAATCTTTATTTATGGTTCAAAAGGGAGAGGATGGGTAATCACTAGTCTGCACACTATGTTAGTAAGCAGGCTAATGCACTGAAAATGGTTCTTGGTGGTTCTATGATATCAAGAAGATGCTTTATGTACATCAAGATACAAAAGATCAGAGTTCACTAATGAGAATAAATAACCTTGTTTCGCCTGCACCAAGAATGCATATTTCAAAATGTTTTGTTTTGCCCTTTTTTTTTTTTAAAAAAAAAAGACCATTTGGGAGCGGTCTAGAAATCAAAAACATGTATGAAAAGACAAAAGGACATCTATCATTTGTCTGAGTCAGAATTAATACTTCCTTTAGATGGTAAACAACAGTACATCCCATGAAAATGAAATATTAAAAACAGTTAATCATTTTCCCAAGTAATCTACATATATTAATCTGATCTTTTTTCTAGGAAGAATTAAAGAGCAAATCCTGAGTTAGAGCTGTTTTTATTCGGATGCACAATTGCTATTCCAAGCTCTACATGAATCTCAAGACTTGACAATTTTCCATTCTTTTGAGGCTTTCCAGACACAAAAACTAACGGAGGTTAGCACTGATGTTGTGTAGTGCAGACAATCACCGTATAAAAAGAGGATTAATCTGGGGAGCAGCAGTAAGTGGTGTGCCAGGATTCATCTCCCCCAGCTCCCTACCCTAAGCACTAGAGACTTTGTCTTGTTGGGTCTAGTTCTGCCTCCAAAATGACTGATACTCCGGAGGAGAGGTGGAAGGTCCTCTCCCCTGAAAGCAGCGATGTAACATCCCCCCATGTAACAGATGGGAATCAAACCCCCTGTTTGAGTGGAGGAAGGTCTGGAATCAGTCTCCACTGTCTTGGGTGAGCATGTTTTCCCACGGGAGCTGTACAAAAGTGAGGTGGTAAAATCACCAAAGCAGTTGTCACTAAATGCAGTGCAGTCTGAGTGAGCTAAGCACGCTCTCAGCATTGGCAGAAAAATTAAGCTCCTCTTTGGACTTGAGTTTTCTGTATGCCAAATGATTTGATGCAAATGCAAGTTCCCAGGTAGTCTCTGTAGGAACGGCAGAGATAACCTCTGCTGGTCAGAGAGACTTCTGTCTGAAACTCTGAGGCCAAAAATGTCCCAGGTAGGTGTCTGAGTGTATTAGAAATTAGATTTGCAGAATTCACACAAATAGTATCAAAAATATATTGCAAGTATTTCAACTATTGAAATGACGTGCTTACTGCCTGCTTTGCTCTTTGAAAATTATATAAATATGCTTTTGCAGAAGTCAAACATTCACAAGGGTAATCAGCCCCATAGCTTTAATAAGGAGCAGTTTGGTGCTGTTAGAAGTAATAACTCTTGATCTTTTTGTTATATTCCTGTGTATATGTGTACGTAGATGTATGCACAAAACAAGGCTCTATTTCACAGCCATCTTTCTTCAGCCTCACAGCCTTCCACCACTCCCTGAGAGCCTGGTAGCTGGAGAGGAGCAGCTGGAGAGCCTGGTAGCTGGAGAGTCTCTCCTAGACCTTCTCCACTGCTTTTAGAAAGCAGTTATGTTTCACCACTGCTTATCAAGCAGGTGGCCTGAATCACTCGTCATTCTCCTGAAGTGAGACATCACAGTAGGCGCCCAAATCTACCTAAGTCCCTCAGCTGACTGCTCAAATACAGCTCTCTGTGGTCACATCAGGGGTCACTTGTTGAAGCCAAATAAACATTCCAGACATAAAGTCGCTCCTTGTATAAAAGGGATCAGGGTGATCCCACATGAGGCTGCATGTCTACATTCACTCTTTTCATCTGTGCCTTTTATGGGTCTCTTATTTTTTAAATTGCAGATTTTCCCAAGTCTTGTTTTGATCCCTTTAGGGTATTGACAAAGAGAATTATTGGCACTTTAACAAAATTGTTGTATGGTGTTTAGAAATTGTTCCATTCCTCATCTCTGGAATAGTATTTAAAAACGCAGTTCTTTTCTATAGACTGTTACTGTGGGAAAATACATCAGAGGATGAAATGCAGCAGGGGATGCTTGGGGGAACTAAGACACCATATTCTACACTTTGATGAAATGACAGTAAGGGATTTTCTTTAGCTAAAGAGATCCCATAATTAATACTTAATTGAATAAATGCTAAATGAATTCTGAGTTGGATTTTTCAAAGGTGCTCAGCATTGACTTAACTCCACTTCTCTACACACCAAAGGAGAGCAATCAGTAACTCCAGTGAGACAAACCCTGGCCAGCACCACAAAGTCTCCTGCCTGAGGGAGATGGGTGAGGCAAGGAGGGAAGAGAGGGGGAAGGATCCAGTTCTGCGATGCACCTGCTCAAGATATTGGCAGTCCTCAGCATCAGATGTTCACAAGTCAGCTGCCCTTAACTGAGGAAAATTCAGAGTTATGCTCATTTAAGTTTTCTTCATCCCTTTCGCCTGCCTTGCTCCTCCTCACCCTGCACCTCTAACACTGGAAACAATTGTGCTGCTGGGGTCCCACTGCTAATGTCAGACACATCGCCACATTGTCACATACAGTCCAAACACTCCCAGTAACTGGGAATGGGATGCTGGGAGAAGAAACCTGTGACCTGCTGCAGCAAGACTGTGCAGACTTGAAACCGATTCTAATTTTGTATGAGCTAGGTATGTTCAAATATTATCACTCCAGGGACTAGGGTTACTACTACCTTTCATATTTCATTCTCTCTGAAGTGCAACAGAGCCTCTACACTGGGAGAACCCATCCCTGTGCTTCCTAATTTCTCCCATGTTGTTTCTTTGTTTATGTTTGCTGCTGCCTTTAGCGCCTTGAGCAATGAGGAGCCAGTAGCCCACCTCTCTTCCTTGGTACTTTCCAATTTGGAAAGAGCCTCAGGGGGGAAATATATGCATCATCCTCCTCTGTACTGAAGACTTCTTTCCTCTTTTGCATCTTGTTTCACAGATTGAATGATGTGCTAATTCTGGCTTTTCATCTGCAGGCACTACAGAGTCGGGGACACTGGGGCTATCTTATGACCTGGTGTGGGAAACTCACTAATGACGACTTTGTGGTTATTTCCCATAAACTGTAATGTTAGATACAGGTGTGTGTGTATGTGCACACACACACAAGCACACACACACACACACAGGGAGGGTGAGACTGCGTTTACTCTAGGATGGGAAAAGCTATAGTTTCTAGCCTTGATAACCACAGCTTTGTGGGAAATGATTTATATTACAGTCTTTCAATGAGATATAAAAGAGAAACATACAGAGACACACTCACATCTACTTTTATATATTCATAAGTATATTTTTATGCATTTAAACCTCAATAGTGCTATTGCTGACAGACAAAATAACTGCATGAATGACCTTGAATGCAATAAAATAAAGGATGATAAATACAAAATGATGCTAGGTCAGCAGCACACCTGGCTGCAAGGGAGGCAAAGGGCATTACTGGCTGCTCCTACATTTTGCTGAGTAACCTACACTTTTCCCTGGAGGTGGAGCATAGCGTGAAGCTCAGGCATGATGAAATCCCTGCGGAGGAGGATCCCTCCTCCCTTCCTAGGAGAGAGCTGGGGGCTGGGGCTGGGGCTGAGCCTTTAGGTGGAGCTCACGTACCGCCGCTCCTGGGAAGAGCAGCGCTGCAGCTCCTGCTGGACGCGGCTGACCTGGCCCAGCCCTGCAAGGAGAGAGCCAGGAAAGCAGAGATAGTCTCCTGATTTTCACAGCTCGGGTTAATCGCCAGATTCCTCACAAGCTGAAAAATGGTTTCTTTTGAAAGCTGTTTGAAGATGACTTTTGTCATGTGTACACCGCGTTGACTAGTGCATACGGGACATAAGGCTGATAGTGGATCCACTTTCGCTAGGCTACGTTACCAGGGCTGGAGGTGTTGTGTGCACCTGGCTACCATTGCAGGACGAGTACGGTATCAGAGACTCTTTGTGTAGGTCCACACAGCCAGTGAAGCTCCCGTCAGGTCTACCTCACATCCCAGTCTAAAAGGATCCCATGGATCTTCAGCTCTGGAATGAGACACAGTATGGCCCAGGAGCACAGGACAGGGGATGCATCATTTGCTGTGCTGGGCACATGTTGCTGTGTTGGGTTGTGGGATGGGGAGAGCAGCGCAGAGGCTGTGTGATTGGGAGGAGGGCCACTGCACAAGCGAAGTGCAGTGGAAAACATGAAGAGGCAGGCTTCTGTGCAAGTTTTGTGCTCAGGAAGGGAAGACTGGCAGGCTTGCATCTACTGCAAAGCGTGTTGTTCCTAATTCTTCTCATCCCTTCTGTGAGATCTGGCAGGCTGGAGAATGGGCAGGAATAAGTTACGCTAGCAGCAAACCCCAAATCAGTGGACTGCAATTAAGTCATAGAATCATAGAATCATTAAGGTTGGAAAAGACCTCTAAGATCGAGTCCAACCGTCAACCTGCCACCACCATACCACTAAACCATGTCCCTAAGCGCCACATCTACACGTCTTTTAAATACTTCCAGGGATGGTGACTCAACCACTTCCCTGGGCAGCCTGTTCCAATATTTGACCACTATTTCCATAAAGAAAGTTTTCCTAATGTCCAATCTAAACCTCCCTTGGCGCAAAGTCACACGTGAGGGCTTGCAATTTTGTCTAACAAAGCCAGGCTTGTAAAAGCTGTGTTCATTTCACACTGTAAAGGTGATACCAGGCATGACAAGCAGGGCCTGTGTCAGCTCAGGAGGATGAAGAACCTGGGTCTCCTGGAGAGCACCAGGGGATAGCTCTAGACAGCAGAAGTGGACAGGAATGGTCCTTAAACCTGCATAACATGAAAAGTCAAAATCACAGCACTCTACTTTTCTTATTACACCTGAAGCTGCCAGTAATATCACACCATGCTCACAGAAGAGCCTGACATAAGCCCAAATCTTGCCCACCATGTTTTTACACTCCCAAGCCTCCTGGGATGAACAGATGTTTGGGACAGCAAACTTCTTAAAAAGCAACTTTACACTGAAGTTGTTCAGTTGCCAGCTGTGAGATGGTGAGAATCTTGCATGGATATGAAAGAGGGATCAGGAGGTGCCAAATGCCCTGTTGAAGCCCTGGCAGTGAATGGAAAGGTTAGATTTAAAGCAACTGCTCCTAGCTTGCTGCCCCAGGGCTGAACTAAAAAGTTTGGTGGTTAGAGCGAGCCTGGGCTGCGGGGTCAGCGTGCAGACGGCCTCTCCCGACGCCGCAGCTAGAGTGGTGACGTGTGTTATCAACAGAGTTGCTCTAACACTCTTGTCATTTCATGACATTTTGTGAAATACCATGACTTATGAGCTCTTGCTCCTTCTTGCACTTAACGTAAGTTGATGTGAGGTTTGGTCAGAGACAAACAAGGTTAATACTGCCAGTCTATAACAACTTCAGCCAGGAGAGTCTGTCTTACAGCATCCAAGTTTATGCAGCTGGGGCAACTAAAGGGGAGGCGAAGTTCAGACATTCAGTTAGCAGCCAAGGCTTTTGAAGAGCAGATTTTGTCATCCACCTTCAGTTTCATACTTGATATTTAAGTCTTTACAGCTGAGAATCGGTGACAGGTAGAAGAGGAGATGGAAAGTGATGCCTCCAAGGAAGAACTGACTGCAACCATGCTACAGACAAAGGAGAGTTCAGAAGGGCAAGAGGCATTTTGAAAGAAAAAAACAAAACAAAGCCTAATCCAAACCAGATAGGCTTTTTAATTCTGCAGCCTGAGAGCTACTCTTCTTTCTTACTTTATTTCAGTTGGATTCTCAAAAATCCCTACTCTTTTTCTCTACTTGTGCAAGAAAAAAACCTGATGGTTGTGAATATCTGTAAAATAGTAAATTGTTTGGTTTTCCAGACAAAACTTCATAAGCTGAAACTACATATGTACCAAAAATCTTTCCCCATTTTGTGATCTCTCATACCAGTATCCAAACCTCCCTCTCATGTATGTGATAAGAAGTTTTGAAAGGAAATCAAATTATAAGGGAAACAAATTTTAAGGCTGTTGCTGCCGTATGCTTCTCATTCTGTTATTACTTTATTTTCCTCCCCAGTCCCTTGTTTTTTCACAGGATAAAGCCCCGCTACTATAAATGCAAGCAATCCCGACAAATTGAAGGTACTGCCTAAAGTAAACAGAAGGGAGACCTGAAAGATGCACCAGACAGGAAGGAATACTCAGCTGTACAAATACAAACCTTCACCAGGAGGAGATATGGGGGTTACGGTCAGTCATGGCAGAACATGATTCAATAACATCACGTTGTTGTGAGAAAGCTAAGTGCAATACTGGGCAGCATCATGGGGTATCTGAAGCAATCCTTCCACGTTATTCAGTGTTAGTGAAGCTTCAGCTGGAATAGTGTGATCAGTTTAGAGCTCAAGAAAGATGTTCACTAACTGGAGAAAGTATAGAGGAGAGAAATTTGAATAATCAGAGGGCATGAAAACATAACCTATAAGAAAGAATTGAAGAAAGTGGGTTGTATAACTTAGAGAAGAGAAGGCTGAGGGAAAATCTGCTGAAAATATCAAAATATGCAAAAAGCAGCTGCAGGGATTAGATTCATAATAAACATAATGAAAAAACATTCTTAAACAGAAGACAATGAAGGACTGGAAAAGATTGCAGTAAGTGGCTGTTAAGACATCTCCTTAGGTGCCTTTAAGAACAGTTTAGATAAATGTTTAGGTATAGTCAATCCTACCTCCGGATGGTGCAGTGAATTAGATGATCTCCTCAGGTCTCTTCCCATGCCCCTGTGTGTAACGGTGCGTCATGACCATTCTGTCACAATAGCTTTCTCTTGGGTAAGTTCATGACATGTGACCCCGGAGGAGAAGGTTTAAAAAAATTGTGCCACTAAACTAAGCAGAGGAGGTCAAGGCGTGCATTCTCATTGCAGGGGCTGCCGCAGAAAAATTATGTTGAAGTGGTTGTCTGATCAGGAAGCAGAAAAGGAGAGTCAGTTGTGAGCTGCCACGGAGCTAAAAAGACAGCAAAGCTGCAACATTTTAAAAAAGCAAATATGGCACGAATTTGTTTCACGTAACGGGGCAGCCTGCAGAGGCCTGGCAATGTTTGGCTTGTTAAAGTGTAGGCTAAGGTAGCCTATTTGTTCTGACTGTTCTTTGGCAAGAGGGAATCTAGCTTTCGCTTGCAGCTGTGAGCGTGAGCTCTCTGTGCCTGCTGCAGTTGCCTGTAGAGCTGAGGTAGATTTAACCCAGTCTTGAACATACCTCTTTGCAACTGCTTTTACCCTTTTTTTCCCCACTTTTTGTCTCCAAGAGTGACTTGGTCCTGTTTCTCCTCGTTCACATTTTGTACTCCTGTTCTTGTTTATACTTTGCACTTTCCAAAGACCTTAAAGCACTTGTCACGTAGCCAGGAAGCTTAGAAATCTCTTGAGGTTTGAAGTCAGGTCCTTGACACAGCCAGTACCAACACTAATTGTTCCTTACGATAATGCTCCAGCAATAAACAGATATGCTACTGGTCTAAAGGATAGTGTCAAGACTATAAAAAATAAGACATCTTAGTTTTGAATAAAGGAACAGAGAGGCTTAGGCTTTATAACTGTGAAGGTACATAGGAAAGGGGATGGCCACAAGGTAGGGGAAAAGGTGTTTTGAAACCTCAGGAAACAGCCCAAGACAAAATATTTTGAGGGGAGAAGGTAGTGGTGAGGCATAGGGGTACGACTTGTAACTACAATGCAAAAAAAGATGTAAATGCCGGTTTCATAGAGAATAGGCACACAGAGCTACACTGACTATCAGGGCAGGCGTCTCCTGGGAGTCTCTGCTAATGGCAAAGAGCAAAGGTTAAATGAAGATGTGTGAGGAACCTCAGACTTTCCCTGAGTGAGCTTTGCTGTGTGTATGCCTTTGCTAAAGCACTATAGCTCTGAGATCCCAATTCAGGAGGCTCCTGGGCAGCTTCACTGACTTCTTGTAACGCAGTATCACTTTTTACTAACCCTGTTTTTCACTAGAACTGATGAAAGCAAGTACTTCCACTTTGAAAAAGAGCTGATTATGCTTTCCTCCTATTCTCCACCCCCCTACACCCCCAAACCCAGCTGAAGAGGGAGTAACGTTTGTGTATTCCCTCCTTTCCTGCCTACTTATCTGTGCTCCTGGAACAGCTGACTTTCAACTGAAGCAACATTGAAATGCCCTCTCCTGAATTCAAAGACAAGGTACCGGGGAAAAACAACAACACAAACCCAGACCTTCAGTTGCACCAGGAAGGAGCGAGGCCCAATTCCTCATCCTCTGGATTCAGCAGAATACCTCATCATACAATATAACGATGTGCCACACCGTGCTTTTTCTGGTTTTAAGGTTTGTGACATTTCTTTCCCCTGCCTGCACTAACAGACAGCAGCAAGAGCCTGCTGGACATCGGCTCCCCTGCTACCTTTCAAAGCAATGAGCAGCTCCATGTTGCCTGGTGTTTAGCACTATCCAGCTGTGTTTTACAGGCTGGTTGGAGTGTGAGAGGCAGCATGGAAACAGGATGACTGTGGGGAGCTCTTCTCTTTTTTGTACCAAGTGTAAATCCTTCAGTCACAAAGAGACCGCAGTTACATAGTCTGCTGGGGAACACAAATGCCCTTTACAGCTCATGAACATGTATGACCTATGGACCATTTTGGACAATAACTATGATCCAGAATATGACCAATGTCAACAAGGAGATAGAGTGACATTATCATACTTTCTTTGTAATCTGTCTTGAAATCACTAAGGTTATGAACCTTCTGGAGAAGTATACACCACCCAGTAGAATGCTTTGCCTCTGTCTCATTTAATTGCCATGGCCTTTTCAAATGCCAGCACTGAAAATTCTTCTGTACTGAGATCTAAGTACAGGACATGTGTTCAGGCTCTGAGGTTTCATAGGACTACAGTAATAACCAGAACATAATTTTTAATTGTATTCTGAGGTGTCATTCTGATTTTGCTGGATTATGAATCATCGTTGAGTATCAGGCAAATCTACCAAAGCTAGACACGTAGAGGAAGAGATAACCTCATTGTTGATAAAACTCAAGATTTTCTGTTTTGCTGCTTCATACGTTTAAACCAAGTCACTCTATCACTTTCATTATAAATAAAGACAGCTTCTTTGTCTCCTGGCAGGCAACATATGTTCATCTCCCCTCCTTCCCTCCCCCTCAGGGACAGTTACTTTGATGGGAGCTTGATTAGATATTGGAAAAAGAAGAGGAATCTTGCTAGAACAGAACCAATGACAAGAGAATGTAATAAAAGACCACACTGTTCACACGAAAGAGAACAGGTACTTCATAACATAGCTGAAACACATCACCTTTTTGCTTGCCTATTCAAAAGCAAATAGTGACAATACAGTTTGTCTTACATTGAACACAGATCAAAATGCTAAGAAGATGAAATAACTATCAAATAATGAGGCCGGTGATACAAATTGTTAATCTTATGATATTCCTCTTCAGCATTTATTTCTGTTACAAATATTTACAAAGAATTCCTGTTGTAGAGCACTAATAATGTTGAAATACAACTAAAATTGCTACAGTCTATGACGAATATTAATGCAGGGTAGGTCGGGGCTAATGCTAACTGCAGAACATGTGCAGTGACAGCTCTCCTTTGAAATAAACTATTTGATGCTGTGTATGGCATGTATGAATTTTAAGCTATAGCTGGCATCTGGAAGTGCTGGAAGTATTTCTTCACAGTAAGACATTCAAGTCTTACACTATTTCTAGTGGATAGAACTGATATGCACTTCACATCAGCCAAAGACAGACAGACATTTATGAACAGAAAAGCCTTCTTTTTTTTTTAAAATCTCTAATCATAATCAAAACAAGTCCTCTCTGAAAGAATGTTGTTCCATACTTAGGAATTAATGACATCATTTAAATTTTATGCTGTATCATTAAGCTGTCCCCAGACATTAATATTCATTTGTGTTTTATCTTCACTCCTCCATAAAACCCAGAGGTTACGGAGTCTGGCATTCTTCACTTGTGATTTCCAGATTTTTTATCCCTCAGGCCCATGTCACCTCTCAGAATTTCTGTGGGCAACCATGCATCTTCAGCACAGTTTTAACTGGAAATACTGTGAAGGTGATGTTAGTTCCATGATCATCTGCAGATCGCTTGCCACAGTCTCGCAGAACAACATGCTTTGAAGACAAACAGTTCCTTGGGATTCATTTACAGGGTACAAAGAATAATTTCCTTTAAAATTCAGAATGACATTATTTGGTTGGTGGGTAATAAGCAATAACATTATCTCTGGAACAGGTCCTTGTTCAGGATGCATTTTACAGTCGCTGGAATGATGAAGACCAGCAGGCTAGGAATGTTGGAAACTGTTTTAAAGAAATTACACAGTTACTGCCCACGACATCATATTATCTAACCTTCATCATTTGGGGGAAGATTATTCTGAATGCACAGTACCATCTTAAGACATAAACCCCAGAGCCAGGTTCCAATGTCCCCAGGTTTAAAAAGGTCCTCAAATCCAACAGCGAGTGCCCTGGCCACAGAAGACCTACTGTATGCCTGCAAGATTATCCACAGAGAAACTGTGCTCTGGGTCTGCGGAATCCCTGTGCTTTATTAGAGCGTGTCCTATCCACAGGTGCCGTACCTGTTTCTGCGGTCATTGGTCAACATTCAGCTGGAGCTCAGGACACCTTGCATAGGCTGTTACCATGAGTACTTTTCAGAGGGGAGTGAAAACAAATTACAGCTATTCCTAATGAAGAAATCAATCAACATCAAACAGCTGTCATGACAATATTCCATGTCTGGTTAAATTAAATGTCATTACGTTCACTCCTCTACAGTACCTGTGCCAATACCTGTGCTCTCTTAACCTCCTGTCACCATAAAGTCCTTCATCTAAGCTTTACCCGCATCACTGTGTACTGTTCATTGCCAAAGTCCTGTACATCTGCAACCTCTTTTTCAAGCACAGGAAACCACTGTGAAAGTAGGTATAGCAACACTGCCGTATCGCAACAAGACGAGAACTAGACACGAAATTTCACAACAGTTTACAAGGCATGAACACTATTTACTTTACAAAGGCTTATGCAAAGGAAAACATAACATGGAAAATTCCAGGCATGATCTTGGGAGAGATAAATCAAAGTTTTAGATAGAGAAGAGTTCCCTGGAAGGAGTCGGTTGTGGTTTAAAGCATGACTGCCATCTCCCTTCCCATTCAGAGTGGCTGGAAAGACTGTTCAAGTGAACAACAGCGCTGCTTATTTTGCTGGGTTCCTCTACACCTTCTTAGGCCAAAGTCTCACTATTTCCTTACATGGATTAGCAATGTGTTCAGTATCAGCACTGCCTGAAATAGCGTGAATGCAGCCGCCAACCTGCCTTCAGGAGGCCTCCATCAACACGTAGCTACAACACTTAGCTTTGAAACCTGCAAGTTTATCTCTGACCTTTTGATCAACCTGAGTAAACATAGCTACTACCGGCCAGCCAGCTCTCCAACACAGTTTGCACTAGCACTGCAACCTGGAAAAGTTTTGTGCATCGTGATCTCCTAGGGGCGTGAAAATGGTGCTGGCTTTCCCCAAGAGACAGCTCAAGGGCAGAACAGAGAGTTTTAAGATTTTGACTCCTGGGTATATAATTCAGTGGCTACAGGCTAGCTTCTGCAAGATGTCTCACCACACAGCATGGGACCAAGTCTACGAAGCACAGACCCTAGCAGCTGTGCAACTGAGTGCTAATCCATGCTGTGCGACAGCTTCTTCAGAAGAAAACCTATACCTGTTTCTCAAGGGAATGATAATTTGTAATGCAGTAAAAGCCAGTGTTCATGGGGATATGGCTACTGAGTGCCAGTTTAAAAGGTACAAGTACATCAAAGAATCTCACTTCAGAACACATTCCTTCATTAAGCAAGCCTTGTGGTTATACAGTGTTTGCAATCCCAGAGTCTCCTATGCAAATGTCAGGGTTTTTTTTCAGAAATACCACATATATTTGCTAATTAATCATAGTGTGTTTACTTTGCTTATCTCTACTATTTTTATTGGTCAGTCAATCCCAGGCGAGATACTGACTATTCTAATGAACTCAGGGTATTTAAATCACTAGCCAATATTCAAAAGGCCATTTCTTTCTGGTATTGTCTATACATATTCTCCAAGTATGAAAGTATGCAAATATACTTAGTTTATTAAAATCTTACATCAGTGCTAAGGCATTTATGACTGTGAATTCATAAGACCTGATTGACACAATTGCTACAATTGCTTCACTTGACTGACATAACTTAAAAGGCACATTTGTTTGCCAGAAGAATTACCAGATGAGATATTTCTTGTACCTCTGTCCAGGTGTCTCTGGATATGTACCAGTTCCAGAAACCTATGTGGCTTAGACAAAAGTCTGTCTAACTTCAGTGAACTGCTTGCACACATTAATGTTCTTTTCATCTAAAATCATGCATGAAAAACAAACCAGTTTTTTCAAACACAGCAATTTTAGAATAGCAATAAAAACCATAACATAGGCTCTCCGAAAACAGTCCTTGACACCAGTATGAATGTCTCCACCAACTTCAACAGTCCCTGGAACAAGATCACAAAATACATCGGTGATCAGCAATACGCCAAGTGAAAAAATGTGACAGAAGTTGCAGATGGCTATACACCAGTCCCTCACACCACAGTCTGCAATACTAAAAAAATCGAAACAATGCAACTTATTTTGTGACCTAATCCAAAGTGATGGAGAGACACAGCAGATGAACCAACCCACAGCTGAACCAGCCATATGCATAATATAAACGAGAGCAGTAAGCAGTGCTACTGTATTCAGAAAGACGTCTTAGCACTTTCCCTGACCGCTATGCTTATATTGCAGATACGTGCAGGTAACGGGAATAAAGACTCAGAAAGTTCAGGCTCACTCAGCAACGGTAGAGAATGCTGACAATGGGGAACCAGAAGAAAATGATGCAAAACAAGACAGACCAAAAGGATGTTAAGGAAGCAGGCAAGACTTCAAAAATAGCACAGACTCAAATCAGTGCATGGTCTGATCCCAGGGCATCATTTGGAGTTCTAATAGAACATTTAAAATAAAAGGATGCTTGTCTGAACAAGCAAAGCAGATAGAAATAGCCTTCCTGAGTACCCTATTGCAAGTGCCTGCATACGCTGAGTTACAAATGTCTTTGTACACCCATCACCATCAGGTATCAACTATTCCCCAGAAGGGCATGAGCAAAAGCAATGGCCACTGCATACAGAAAGGAGGCAATCAGTCAAATGCACGCAATGGCTCAGGACCAAGATTTTAATCCCAACAGAGAAAACGCAGAAGGTTCGCTTTGATTTTTTCTGCCATCTGCTGTGAAATGATAATTGCCAGAAGATGAAGGATCAGTGCAGTTCTTCATCCAAGCATGCAGACAGTAGAGTCACACATTTGAACATGACAAACTTCTGTTTTCACACTGCAATCCAGATGGTTGTTGATATTCTAGATTCTAGATGATGTTCTGATTCAAGAATCTAGTTCATGAAGATAGAGCTGGGACCAGGCAAGGTCTTTAGGTAAAATAGTTAAAGTTACTCTCGGCCCTGACAACTCCATTCAATGCAATCACCAGCAACAAGAAACTAGATCTCCCTGAGCTGAGGAATGGGACAGAGACAAGGTCCCCTGATGCTGTCCAGCTGGTTGCTCTTCGTAAAGTAACAGCATTTTAAAATATCTTGTCTATCACTGACCTCCTCCAAAATCTGCCTTTTGTGAAATAAAACCCACAGTAACACTAACTACATGCTGGCTACCTCATGAAAACAAAATACTAATCATGAGAAATGTGAGATGAGACCAAATAATATTTTTACCTGAAAACTATTGTTCAGTGTCTGTATGTGACAGTAGTTAGAATTCTGATGCACCTAAATTCAAAATATTTATATTTCATTGAAACTAGAAGAGAAGAGAAGATTGGCTTGGAGATCTGTAAACATAAAGTGAATGCAGCAGGCTCATTTTGCAGAAAACAAAGAGACTTATGACTGATCCTGGCTGCACTGTAGAGAAGTGCTAATATAAACAAAACACCTTTGCAAGTTAGGCTTATTAAAATAACCAAGTGTTTCAAAAGAAGCAGGCGATGAAGTGGAAGACAATAACCAAAGACAGATCTAAATACTTAAAGAGACAAAAAATAGCATGAAGACAACATGAAAAGCCCTGCTTATTTAGATCCAGATTCTATGGATTTTAAACTAGTAAGTGCATACATACGTATTTTTTTAATTCTCTGGAGGAGGTTTGTCTTTTATGGAAAGGAGTTAAAGGAAGCATACACGGAAAAGTTGATGAGGAGCTGGACTTGGGAACTTACAGGATAATTAAAGACTTTGGAGAAAGTTTAGGCCTGAAAAGAATGAAAACTGTGTATAAAATAGAAAGAAAAGTAACATGAGTATGGAAAATCTACCCAAAGTCTCGAAGAACAGGATCAAGTCCTAACCCCAGAGGATTTAGCACAGAAAGATTTGGATTAAACTCAGCACTTTGCAATGCCAGGATTTTGAATGTTTAGAAAACACAGAGTGCAAAGGGCAATTACAAGATAAAAACTTGATTCTGGTCCAGCATACAGCTAATGCTGTTTGTGTCTATGGGCGCTTAAAATCTGTGCTATGACGTTAATAATTAGCAAGGCCCCAATCTTCCTATGTAAAGGGGTTCTCCATGCCCATTCAGGAAACTATATCAACTTTGCTTCAGGACACTGAGGGGCACTAATGAAAGGCATGGAGAATGAGCAAGACAGCACAGGCCTTTGCAGAGGTAGTCCTAGCCTCCATGGAAGAGCAAGGAGCCAATTCATCTTGCTTGCTGCTTGCACAACTTCCTGCTGCTTCTCAGGAACAAAGACAAGGTCCTATGGTCTGTACAAAATAACCCAAGTGGTAAGTTTCCAGGGAAGATATGTGTTGATTTCTCCTTTTCTTCTAGGTTAGAAGTATTAGTTAGCACTTCTACCACCTTCACTGAAGAACTCTATGAGTAGCTCTTTGCTCCCTAAGTACATACTTGGAGTGGGACTTACTTCACTAGTTCTAATAATCAGAAAGTTTAGCTAGTTGAAATCAATTAGTTAGGTGTCCTTGGAGAGAGACAGACATCTCAGGAGGAAACTTGTCCCATGTCTCTTGATTACCTATCCTAGTATAGTATAAATCAGTCTCTAGACCTACCTATCTCAGAGAAGAGGGCTTGTTGGCCAGTGCAGATGGTCAACATAAGATTAAATGAATCCCACCTGTATAAAACTATAACCTCTTAACCTTCTCCTCTTTAAATTTAGATGTTTTTCACTAGCAAGTCTATTTCCCAATCCATTTATTATTTTCAGGGCTCTTCACTGAAGCCACTTCAACTTACACAGGACCATCTTGGACTGTGGAAGTGTGCACAGAAGTGTAAAGAACATCCCCTGAGTAGTCACAGCAGCATTACCATATGCAAATATACATACATAGATAATAGCCTCCTCAGTAATAATAATCCCCACATTGATACATGGTAGCCCGTTGTTCGTTATTTAAACTCTTTTCTAAGTTTGCACTGTAGGAGCTTCCAGTTCATCTTCCTGTATGTTTTTTTTCTGCAGAAGAACATAAGTTTTGCTACTGATGCTGGACTATTTCACCATAGCTAACAATTAAGGAACGAGGCATTAGAAGAAACATAGGGGAAAAGACATAATTATAGAATGAGGAACCAGAGGAATGCAAACCTAGGATCTCCTTTTGACTCCAGTTCAGATGAAATAGAGTAGCAGTGAATTAATGAAGGCTGGCAGTGGCCATCTTTCAAGTGATGGATGGAAACGGTGTGCTATGACTTCGATAGATGCGAATCAGCAGGAACAGCATGATTAAGAAAAAATAAAAGGTCACCTGTCATTATTCGCTAAGAAAACATTTGATATGAGTGAGAGACATAACCTGTCTCTTCAGGAACTTTTCACATTACGTTACTGGTGAAGGACATGGGAGTTATTTTTGTTAAAAGGATGAAAGTGTTTTATTTCCTCATGTGTTCTGTGTCAGGCCAATGCATATAACACAGGGCACTGTCTGTTTAGAGGTATGAGAAGGAATTTCACTGCTATCATCTGTTTTGCATCTTTAGCCTTTGCTCATCTAGTTCAAGAAAAAAAAATTGAGCTCAAACAGACTCTAAACAAGGGTCAGAGGAAAAGATGGGCATTACATAGCAAAGGCTGTTGATTTTCAGTTCAGAACATATGTCTTCTGGTCACTGCTTACAAAAGTGATTATTTTGGAACAATATCCTTCAATTGCAAAATTAAGTCTGGCTCTGTCTGAAGCAGGAAGATACTCATTTGGACTGCTCCCTGCCATTCCAGGTCATGCCCTGCCTGGTGGTCTCGTTTGTGGCATTTAGGCTATAGGTGAACCGGAGGACTTGGGAGCACCTCATTCAAACTAGTTCTCCAACCTGCACAATGGGGAAAACGGTGCTCCACCTTGCCATGATGCACACATGGAGTTCAGTTTAGCTGCTGCTATGAAGGTTTATTTTTATTTTTCCATTTTTGTTACCTTCTAAGAAACTTTAATTTTTCTAACTCCTTTACATCTACTTAAAACGTTGCTTTCCATTCTGTTATTGTCCTTGCCTGTTTGGGTCACCTGTGGACTTGTCTGTTAGGACTTCTGCATGGCGGGAACTGGCCATTGCCTGTGAATGAATGCAATGTGTCTTTTGAAATTGGTAGAAGTTCATGTCATAGATGCCCTGGCAGTACCAGGCACCTCTGCCAGATACACACGCTAATACCAATAGTGAACATCACCGCAAACCTGACGTTGGATTTCTTTTGGAGGAAAATTTTGCAAAAGAGAGAAGTAATAGGAAATTACAATAGAAAATTGGACCAGCCTGAACTGTAGCTAATGGTCAGGGAGAGATTAGCATAGTGCAGGGATGAGCTTGACGTTAGAAGAATAATTTATGCTAGTTTAAGGTTTTTCCCCTGTTTTTGTTTTGTTGGTTATATTAGTAAATATGCATATACTTGTATAATTACCACAATCGTTATTAATTCTTGAATCAGAACAGTGGTTACATCAGTCATAGATTTGTAAAAGCAGGCTCATTAGGACAAAGAGTGGGAAAGGAAACTAGAGACTATGAAGTAGGACTAGCTGGAATGGTTTGAGACATCACATCTGCTTTCCTCCACTCCTTCTTGGGGTTTCATTACACAAGCAGTCACGATGAACGCGTTCCCTGTGAGATCAAAGGAGGGGATGTGTATTTGACTCCTCGTTGTGTTAGAGCCTACATGGCCTCCCTCCACTGAACGGGAGGCTGCCTCCTTAGCCTGTTAAGGATGCTTTGGCCAGGAAGATCCTTAAGTCTAAATAGACAAAGAGCTAATAAGAAGAAAGCCAAAATTATTTGGTGTTATAATGTTGTGGTCTAGAAACCTGTGCACTTGTATTTAATGATTATGGTACCAGTAGGGCCCTAATTTTGCTGGTCTTTCAATACACAAAGCAGTTTTCACTCAGCTTCAGGGCTCTGAGGGCATCACTAGCCCCGACTGCCCCTTGGCAGCCCCCTTGGCTCCCCCACCCTGCCCGCGGCCCAGGACCCCATGTCACCCCCCAGGGCCATCAGCCCCTGCCCAGCGACACTACAGCAGGGCCGGTCTTCAGCTCCCCACAGCCCTGCCCTGCCCGGCCATGGGCCCTACTGAGCCGGGCCCATCCGTGGGCCCACGGCCCAGCCCATCCTCAGCCCGTCCCCGTCCTCAGGGATGTGCCCGATGCCTGGGGCTGGGGCTGCCCCGGTGCTCCCGGCTGCTCCTGGCTGGGGGTGGGACAGGCCTGGGCTGCCAGGGCCTGCCGTGCTGCCCCTGCCGTGGGGAGCCCCCACGGTCCCAGCCCCTGGCCTCGGGGAGTTGCCAGCCTGGCTGTGCCATGGCACTCGGACCCTTGTTCAGCTCTTGCGCTGTGGCTCTGTGTGCTCACGAGTAATGTGTTTACATTCACTCATTGCTTTTACTAATGGGCTTAATTTTGTAGGTTTTATATTTAATACTCAGTCTTACCTTGAATGGAATCTGACTGATAAAATATTCAATTTTTGCTTATTTGCTCTAGATTAATGTCAGACTGTTGCATGTTGGATTAAAAATCTTGGTTATTAACATTTAGCCTCTCCAGTTAACATTCACTGCTAATCAAGATATATTTTGGTCATGGCTGATGCTGCCGTAGGGCAAAGGGACAGACTAGACAACCTCCTGAGACTTCTTGCAGCAGTTTTTCTTCATCGGAAACCCTGGCATGGAGCTTATGCTCATTTAATTGTGTGGTATTTCAAAAGCACTGACATGTGCTTTCACAATTTCTGCACTGATTGCTTTAGCGAAATTTGAAATTATGTAAAATGTATGTTTAAAAATGAGTTTAAACCTACCTGTCTTCTGTAACATCAGTACTCAGTAGACACAAAGGTGCTAACCAGAAGAATGGCATGACCTGGTTGCAGATTAGAGAGGTATGTTCACCCTACCTTCAAGGGATTCTCCACCACAAACCAGTAATGAGGTACAAGCACCAAATTCATTAGGTGCCTGAAAGCACCAAGTCTCAGTGTATGCTTGTGACTGATGGAAGATGTAATCTTGCTCTTCACAACCAAACTCTTTGTTATCTTTCCCTTCACACAGTTTCTCTGCATGTGACTGTGATGCCCTAAGGCTACACCTAGACTTACCTGTGCCCTGAACCTCTGACCATCAAACAGCCTAAAACCTGTTGCGTCCTTGTGCCCTGACCCCAGTTATGAAGGTCTGGGACCCACTGTGGTGTGCCATGGTGTCCATCTAGCCTGTGTGCCCAGGCTTCCTCCCTGTGTGGTAGGGGACAGTGGCAGTGGTGGGGAAGGGTGGGAGGCAGGATGAACGCCCAGGGCTCACTGACGTGGACCTAGCGCAGTGGGAGTTTGCATCCAGACCCAGGAATTTAGAGGAATTCCTGGCTCTGATCATAACACTGTGGCTGAAGCACCCTAGCGATGCGGGTGCTAATACAGCTTGCAGGTAACGGAGGGATCCATTCTGCCACCTTGATTAAAGGTAATGTCAGCATATAATACCTGCCAGTGGGAAATTTCAGCAGTGAAAACTGGCTTGTCCTGAAGCAGAGACTCCCACCGAATGTGATGAAGAGAGACTGTAACACAAAACAAACAACAAAAAGCTGGCCTATTAAATGCATTGCTATTTAAGGAACAGAAGCTGAGAGGATATGTAATTTAAAATGCTGCACTGTGTTTTTACCAGCCACTGACCAGACAGTCATGAAACATGTGCCTAAATTCTACCTCTTAGTCATCGTAAATTTGGGGGTCTTTGGCTTTGACCCCTACTCCATCAACTTTCCACTCATTTCTCAAAATTTAGTCCAGGGCTGTCAGTACGTTTTCTGCCAGACACTATAGCTATTTATGCCATCTCTTTGCCACAGTGTATATGTGCCTAACAAAATTTATGAAAAGAATATACTTTGTCTCAGGTGAGTTCTCTTCCAAGCTGAGAAAATGCAGAGGCTCTCAGTTGCTCTGTTTTCTCAAAAAGTTTGCTTTGCTTTTAACATTATGCATTCAAAGGATAATGCACCAAAATCCAGGTAGAAGACTCTATCTGTTTAATTAGTTAGAACCACACGGGATGAGAGAAGTAATGGGGCCATAAAAAACAGAAAGAGAATCCTAATATGATTAGAAGAGCTGTTTCCAGACATAAAAAAAAATCTTTATGCCATCAAAGAGGCTTTATTAGGATTACACATACCGTTCTGGTCATACCTGTTGAAGATAGATACTTTTGGACTAAGACAGATGTAGAAAAGAGCTATTAGGATCAGCAAATGTGGATCCCAGTATGTAAGGCTACTAAAGTGCTTGACAAGCATCAACCTTGCAAACAGAAAAACAGAAAGGGGAATATGATATCTGTTTAAATGCATCGTGGTGTAAACATTTTGGAAACAGAAGAGACTGAGATGAAAAAATGAACCTTTGAAACGGACTTACTGTGGGAAGAGAGGAGGGAAAAACTACCAGCCTGGCTTTGGGAGAGATTTGGCCTGCTCTAGACAGAACTAGATTTATTAATTAGAAGTAGTATATAATGTGTCCATGATGATAGAAAACCAGACTTAATGACCGAGATGTTTGCTCTGTTGTATCTGAACAGCCCTTTGAGGGCTTTGTGCCCTCAAACACCCCCATGGACCTTCATGTGACTTTAGGGCATGCACCACATACCCCCCACTGCAGGCAATACAGCCTTCTCTGTTTCAAACACTCATAATAAAAAAGGAAAAAAAATATTATTCCTTAGAGCCACAGGAGGAAGACAAGGTCCAGAGGAATCCCAGGACTAAGTGTTACATATTGTGGACATTGTGAATCTGCGGCACTTGGTATTAAGTGCATAGATGTAACTATAGCTACCCTCACCAATAGCCCAAATAAAATTACTCACCTCTGCTTTTGGAATAGCCTTCCCTACCTTTCAATGTTTCATATGGGGTTTAAAATAATCTCTACAACTATTATTTCTGACTACCATTTGATAATTGTGTATCTGTCAGTACGAAGAGGTCTTGGAGTTTGATTTAACTGTCCTCAAATCAGACAGATTCTTTTAATCAGAGTAAGAATATGTATTTCTGAGCAGAAACTAAAAATCTTCTATTAATTAATCTTCTATTAATTCAGCCTCATCAGTCTCCCAGTAACTTTTTATTCAGGTTGTTTGGAGAGACCTCTTTCTCTCTTCCCCATTAACCACTTCTCTCAAAAATAAGGAATTTCTCCCTGTAAATGATTAATCATGTAGCACTGCTTCAGGCAGGGCAAGGATCACTCAGAAAAACTGTTTTCAGAGGGAGGTATTTATGATACTTTTAATGAGGCAAAGGTTCTTGTCTTCACATATCTTCTAGGTAGAAATGCAATAATAAAAGTAAAAATGTAGATGGTCTCATTAGACTACTTTCTTTTGTAAAAGGTTGATACATATATGCTCTTAACAAGAAAGATATTGCCTCTAAAAGTATACAGAAAGGGTAAGCAAGCAGCTAGGCAAAGATCTAGAGAACAGACCTAGGATATGGAATGAGAGCAACAGAAAAATAATAGGGTGAGGAGCTGTAAATCTTCTTCACAAATTCAAATTTTCATAATTTTTTAAAGCAAAAGATTGGTTTCATCAAAGCAGACTTCACCAGCGCAAAATAGAATTGAATATCTAAAATTGTCTGGAACTGCAGTTCCAGACACAGCACCTAACTGCAGTTACGATATTCATAACTACAGTGATGAAATGAGACCCAAATCTCATATACATAAAATATCCTAGACATTAAACATATTAGGTATGGCAATGCAGCTTCTTGCTGACCCCATCAAAAGGAATATATATACTAGCTAACTACTTCTTAGGACTAGCATCCTCAGAAAGAAATCCAGTTCAAGTTCTGAAGTATAATGGTTGGTTTCTCACATTCAGAAAATCAAAAATGAACAAAAAAATGTGCACAGACAAGAGGCAAATAAATAGGGCCACTGCCCTCTCCTCTTCCTCTCTACTCCTTTTTCTTCTCCCCTCATCTACCCTGATCTCTCCTCTTACCAGCAACCAGCCTGAACTTCAGAAACATAAGTGTAGCATTCTGCTAAGCATATAAAAAGAAACAGTACCACATGTCCCTTGCCTTATAATGAATTTCCTTGTATATTCCAAGAGGTGACCTGGCCCTCCAGGTGATGGCTGAGTCCCTAGGACTCTGACATCCCTTGCCCCTCTGGCATGCCTTCTCCCAGCCAAGACAGAGAATACTCATGATCATGGAGGAATCGCATTCCCATGGAAGATAAGCGCTGCACGTGTTTTCTGGGTATCACCGCTGCAATTATTAATCTAATAGTCACAAAGTAATAAAGATATCAGGTAAATCAACTGAAAATTTCATACTTCAGATATTGATAACTGTGATAAACTAGGTTCAGCCAGATATTGCTCTTTCTCTAGGTTTTTGGGGTTTTTTAAATTTGATCTTTCCTTTAACCCAAGCTTCCCCTTATGCTGAAATCATGGGGTTTAGTTCAATAGTTCTTCAGGTTTTGGGGGGCTTTCATTCTAAAGGTTAGACTTCATCTGTCAATTGGCACACAGCTTGGAGAAAGAGTGGGTAAAATAAAAGGAGAGGAGGTATCCAGGAGAAGAGGGCTGGAAAAGGGATTAAAAAAAGGGGCAGGAGAAGTATGGAGAACACATCTTTAGGGAATGAGAGATGAAGCAGAGATGGGGAGCAAAGTGAGGTGAAAGCATATGGAAAAACTTTTCTATGGAAGAAATTTTTTACCATGAGGGTGGTGAGGCACAAGGACAGGTTGCCCAGAGAAGTTGTGGATGCCCCATCACTGGAAGTGTTCAAGGTCAGGTTGGCCAGGGCTTTAAGCAACCTGATCTAGTGAAAGATGTCCCTGCACATGGCAGGGGAAGTTGGACTAGATGATCTTCAAAGGTCGCTTCCAACCCAAACCATTCTGTGACTCTGTGAATCTATGAAAAATACAAGGGAACAGAGACTGCTTGTTAGATAGTATACTTGTAAGATGAAGGGTAGTTCATCCCGGAGTGTCATGAAGATGCTAGAGCCTTGTCACTGGACATTAAACTTGCTGCCCATGAACAATGTCACCCACAGTGCATGAGATACAGGATACAGGTCTCCTAGCAATTTAAGCACATCCAGGACATGTGCCCAGCCAGTGCCCTGTGATCATCATACTGTCTAAATGTTAGCACACCTCCCAGTGCTGTTTGGCCCATGCCAACCAGCACAGCGCCACACAATTCCTGGGCAGGACACAGGGAATGGCACGGAGGAGGAACTGTTCCCAGCAGGGAAAGAGAAGATGAGTCCATGAATGATTATTAGCTTTGCAGACAGCTGATATAGACCTATCTTTATTCTGACCTCTACATTTTCTTCCCTCCCATTCTCCCTCTCCAGGGCTGCACCTGCTGTAGACAATATCTGTGATTCCCATCACAGGTGCCTCTGCCTCTGTAAACTACAAACTATCATCAAGACACATGATTCAGCCTATACGATCCACTGAATTATGGAAGAGGGAATCCTGTCCAGACTGTCATGGCCTGTTTCTTCTGATGTACGGCTCCAGGAAGTGGAGAACGACACAGACTGAACAAGTGTCTTTGGCTCAGAGAAGTCTTGGAGCTGGGTACCTTCTGCCATGAGCCCGCTGAGTGTGGAAGGTCAGGTATGACTGACATGACTGCTGGATGTAAACTGTACAGATACGCCTGACGAAACACATTTGCACGCTTGGACCATCCCCAAGCCCAGTTCCCCTGGAGCCTCATTCATGGTAAAGTAGAAACCTGAGTGATGGAAAACCCTGTTGGGTCTGTAGGGGACCAGCCTAAAGGCTCCAGGTGAATTTGATGACACCTGTTTCTGGATGAGCCAGTTCTTTTCTCTGTGGGTGAGTCTCATGGGGGTCTCGGCAGACCACTCCCACTGTGGAGGCCGATCTGGAGGAGCAGTGACACAGGCGGCTCTCCGCAAACTGCAGTGGGCACAAGGTGCTGCTCCTTTTGAGCCTCCCTCAAGAAAAGCCCTAACTGGTCTTCCAGAGTCCATGCCGCCAGTCTTGGCAGCCACAGGTCCCCCCTGGCAGCCCCCAGGTGGCTGCAGACAGCGCGGGAGCAGACTCCAACGCTTCAAGGGCCTTCAGGGAGTGGCGGGCAGCGAGCCCCAGTTGGGGACTGGGCTCCTCGACCAGGGGCATGCTCTCTCCCCAAACCCTCCGAGAAGTAGTAGAGAAAAAGGTTATTCTTTCTTAACGGCGTGGCTCCCGCTGTGGGTGAGTGGGGCTGATGCGAGGGGTCAGCCATCATCTGGAGGGTGAGCGGCCCCTCAGCAGAAGCCCTGCTCGCCCCCGCCTCGGGCGCCCCTGCAGCCCCGCGGGGCGGGCTCCCTCACCCGCGGGCCCCGCAGGGGCCCTCACCGCCCCGCGAACACGGCGGGGGCGCGGCGCCACCAGCCCTCGGTCTGGCACGGGGCGGCGGGAGGCGGCGCCCATCGGCGGGGCGGGGCGGGGTGAGGCCGGGCCCGCCCGGGGGACGCCAGAGCCGGGCGGGAGCTGCTGCGGGAGGGAGCGAGCGGCCGGTGCGGGGACAGCGCCATGGCCGAGAGATACGACGTGGTCGTGGTCGGGGGCGGCATCTCAGGTGGGTCCGGCGGCCCGGGGCGGGGGGTCCTGTCAGCCCCTGAGGCGCCGAGCCTGGGCGGCCGGTCGCCGGGCGGGGTGGCGGCAGCCGGGGCGCAGCGGGCTTGGGGCCGTCGCCCACCGCCCCGCACAGCCTCTGGCCCACCCGGCCGGGGAGAGGCGGCGGTACCGGCGTGGCGGAGCATCGCGGCGGCGGCGGTGAGGGAGAAGCTGCGCTGGTGCTCGCCTCCTCCTCGGCCTGAGCGGGTCTCCTCCGGGGAGCCCGCGGTGCGAGCGCGTCCCGACCAGTGCGGTAAAGCTGGCTGAGCGCAGTCCCCACAATTTAGGCTGAATGCCACATGTTGCAGGCAGTATTTTAATCATTTTATCATTTTTATTTATTCTATTATTTGTATTTTGTTATTTTTTATTTTGTTATTTTTTAGTTTGTTATTTTTTATTTTGTTTTATTTTTTATTTTATTTTATTTTTCTCGTTATTCCACTATCCAACCCCAGCATTCCCTGAACCTGTGTAATTCTTACTGGAGCCCCTGGAAGTTTTGGGCAGGCGAAGCTATAAGCATTCTGCGTCCTCTGTGCAGAGTCCAGGTGTGTTATGCAGAGGCCCTCGGTCACACATGACTAATTTAAATCTTGGGGTGCCTTCTGTTTAGAAGCATAAAGGAAAAATGCCTGAAATCAGCTGGATTGTTTAGTAAGTTTCTAGTTCCTCATTCAGCGTGAGCAGTCTGGCAGAAATGGGCAGCAGGCCTGGAAGCCTTGTTGCACTGGGTAGCAATCTGCTGTTTTTAACCTAATCCTGGCTAGAAGACCACTGTGCCTGCCCAGAGCAGATCTTTCTCTCTCGTGCGTTTTGTTCTAAGATGCACGTGCCCAAGTAAATTGTGTATGTGCACTAAATTTTTTTCCTGTGCCTTTGACATATCAAACAGTTGCTTTTTGGCGTGTTAGGGTTGGGAGATATGCAGTGTGATAGCTCCTGTGCTGTACGTTCATCTCCTCAGTGCATAACGAGTATGCATACGTCCACAGATCCAAGTAGTATCTTGCGCCAAACTGCAAACAAATTACTCGAGATGTGTTGCAAAACATGATTTTATTCATCCTTTTTTAATGTGGCTTTTAATTTCCACTCTTTATTTATATGTAATTCTAAATGTCTCTTTAGCTATTCTATTAAGGTGTGCAGCGTGCAATTTGAATGATATACAAAATGCAGTGAACAAAATCATTGGCCTTATTTCCTAAGGATGATTCTCTGATAACAAATTGCTGCATAATTATTGAATGTTTCAAGTATGTTTCTGCGATTAGCAAAAATTAACCATCGCTTTTCTATAAAGCACAGTTGATTCTGAACACAGTCTTATGGCTAATTTTTAACTTACACAGTGTTTCACAGTGAAAGTCGACTACAGAAAATTAACCAGTGGTAACTATCTATTCATGCCTTCTAAATGAAAACGTTTCCAGTGGCATGTTTTTGTACAGGAGTAGTGCTACAGGTTCCCTCTGTTCAATGAGTTGGAGTGAAAGAGTTAGTGTAACAGCTTTTAGTATACCCTTGTTTTTCATGGTTGCCATGGGAATATTTTCATGGCAGGCCTGCACAGCCCACATATGTTTTTCTGGAAGAGCACTTGGAACAGAGAAGCAGTGCTATGCCGTATTAAATCGTGCACTTTGCTCTTTGCTGCCTGCAGACAGCAGCAAGTGGCAGGGGGGATATAAGGAACCAGTTTTCTATTTACTTCCTTTTACACCAAATCTTCACCAAAGCACTCTGGTTTCATGCTGTAGCAGCTGTCCTCACGCAGAGGATGGAAAAATATACATGTACAAAAATTATTAATGACTAAGCACCTCTCTTCAGTCACTTTCCTTTAGCTACTGTGTACCACTCCTGATTCACCTCTGCCTTCTGCCCACACACTTCTCTGTAAATCATTGACCTTGCAGCCAGGTGGTGGAACTATGGTTTTCTATCTCCTTGCCCTGATTGAAAACTCCTGCTGACGTGCCGAACTGCTGCAGAGATCTCTTCTCCTGTCCACTGGAGAGTGAAGTATATGATTTTTAAAATGGGTTGATCCTTGGAGACCAGGTTTGTTATTGCTCCAGATCTGATGGGCATTCCTTCAGAAAGTCACTGTTTTTTGAGCCGCGTGAGGCGCAGCCGACTGAGACTTTACTGTTACTGCCTTTAGGTGAGGAAGGCATCAGTCGGTGCATGGCTGTAAAACAGCGGAAAGGTCTCGTAACCTTCAGAGTAGGTGTGCTTGAGTTAGCCGCTACAGCCATAGGCAAAGCAGGTAATCACAGAAGAAACAAAGAGCTGCTGTGCTGATGTGAGGATGCGAACAAACATGTTGCAGAGGTGCCGTTCAGTGCTCTCTTTTCTATTTATTTATTTAGGTTAATAAAAGCTGTCCATTTGCAGTGCTCTGACCCTCTTTGGCAGCAGTTCTGCCCATCTTTTATCCATACTTAATAAGTGGGGTTTAAAATTTGAAGAGTAAAAAACCTGATAATGGAATAGCAGTGCAGAGGCCTTCACAACTCTGACAGTCACTGTTCTCTTCTGAAGGGGCTGATGTTTTATCTGAAGGTACCACTTCCTTTGCTGAATCATTTTCGGTGTCCTTTATTGCAGGTTCATTGAAAAACAAAGAATAAAACTAAAGAATTGGCTAATCCAAGTGTTATGTAATGAAAATCTATTCAAAATTAGTCTTCACTAATTTCTTTCAAGTCTAAAAAAAAAAAGTCTGTGGCTTTTCTGAAGATTTCAGATCATGTCAATACAGTTATTACGACAATGAAGACGTTTGAGGAACAGAAGGATTTACTACGGGGTAGATTCTGTTTTATGAGTAAAACTTCTGCTGAAGTCCTTGAAATTTTAGGGAATGGTGAGGATTAAAAAGGGATCTTTTAGGAGAAAATTTCCCAACTTAAAAATGCATATATGAAAACACTTCGCCACACACTGTATGTAGTATGCCTGGTACTAAAGAATATTTAGATCAGAAACGTAAAAGGTTCTCACAGAGCTGGAACTTGCATCGTGACAGGTTCTGCTGTTTGCTCAGAGCTATCTCTTTTTCCTGGAAGGACTCCTTAAGCATGAGGATGGAAACAACAATGAGAAAACTATGAGGTTGTGTCATCAAACTTGCTTATCTTCTTAATTAATTGAGACACCGATGACAGGAATTTTCTTAAAATCAAAACTTGGAATCTGTTCAGAGGTTTCATTTTAAAACTTCCTCCACATGTTTTCAGAACTGCCTTCCTGTCCCTGCTTTTGCCATGGGGATCTCTTTCTTTTTTGTTTTAAAAGAAGTTACCAGATTTTAACCTAATGTTATGCCAGTCGTATTTAAGAAAAAGCTCTCTTAAATTACTGGTGCACAGATTTTACAATTAAAGTGAGGTTAATTGATTTATTTTTTTTTTTCCCCTGAAAGGTGAAGCCTTTTTTTAATTATGGCAAATGTTATTTGAAGTATGCTTAGTGTTTTCCTGTTCACAAGCAACTTGTCATGTTCCTGTAAGTTTAGAACCAAAGCCTACTGTAAGATAGAATATTTCTATTGAAATGTTAGGGTTTTAAAATATTTACATACCTATTCTTGTGTTATTGAGATACCACTGTGCTCTATACTCTTCTTCTTAAGTCGTGCTTTGTATTTGTATGAAGATCTAATATGCTGTATAATTACGGTAACTCTCACCTGCATCTGTGAGCCAGTTTCAAATTACTTTAAAAAATACAAAAACAGGTCAGGTGTTTTGGGGACTATTATCTGAAGATGTTCAATCTGTTTTAAAATAGACTGAACCAGAGGGCAAAATGGTTTTTCAAAACAAATCTGGGACATGTTATAAGAAAAGTATACAAGAGATGCATAACCTCTACTGCTTACTTATGAATGTTTTCTTTTTGCTCCCTGGTAGTAATTTACAGTGTCATAATACTCCTCCTTTGAAAAGATAGTTTGCCAAATGAGACACTATTTTTTGGAGAACATTACCAATCTAGCAGTCCTATACTAGATGCCCATTTGGCCAGGAAAAAAAACCCAAACCAAAAGAAAAGCTGGGCATGGATGAAATAGCTGTGCATGATTAAATGGAATGGACCCATTTGTGGGAGGATTGTGACCCTCTCCGAGGGATACCACCCTGTCCAGGATGCGCTTAGGCAAAGGGAATCCAGGACATTTCCCTGTCAGTTGACATGATGAAGCTTTTCATTCACATTTTCAATTGTCCATCTCTGTATCTGCCATCAGGGGATTCTTCCTTTTGTATTCTGCTACTCTCATAGCTACTGCAAAGGAGTATGAAGCAATTAGGGGGAACCTGCCGTTCTACTTCTAGATTTTTGACAAAACCCTTGGCAATACACAGTAAACGGGACAGAAAGTGGCTGCATTACGTTGTGAGATAGTTTGGTAGCCTAGGCAGCAGGAACAGTATTGTAAGTCACTGACTGATATGTCTTAATTAGTCTGAAAGTTGATTTGATAAGAAGCTTTCCATTCTACCTGCAGAAGCCATCTCATCTCTCAAGGCTCAAAGCAACGCATCATTAAGGAAAGCTTTTCCATTAGCTTATTTAACCTTTATGAAAGGATGGTATTAGGGAAAGTTCATTCTGTCTGTTCAGCAAAACGTGATAACCACCTGGGAAGGGGCAAAAAAGATAAGTTTAGGATGGCAAAACTTTGTGCAAGGGATTGCTGGGTAGCTATTATGGCAATAACTGGTGGAGAACCTAAGTTTCTATGTAGCAGTTGATAGTAGGGTTACAAACTGCAAAGTCCACAGGATTTTCTTATCTGTACTGCTGAACTGCATATTTTTTGACAAACAGGATTAGAACAGGAGAGGCTTAAAGTTCTTTGTAAGAAAGTTCAGTCCATTGTTTACTTGGGCAACCGCCTGCGGTGGTGCTTTTAGTTCGTTAGATTTGCCAGAGTCTAGTCTAGCACTCCACTAGAACCTAATCACACTACAGGTGGTGGTAGATACTCATCTGCATTAGTGTATTGGTTCAGATCAAGCATGTACCTTGAGCAAATCTCCTGATTGACCCTACTTATTGCTCTACAGTGTGCACCAACAGAGCAGGCTCAGAGCATATGCATCGGATTCCTTTTTGCACGAGACCAAATGGGAAGACATGCTCTAGGAGCTCACCTTTTGAGCTCCAATCCCTAATGTGATGTTCAGCCTGTAAGACCATACAAGAGCTAGTCTGAAATAAAGCCCCTTTCACGCATATAGTATGGACACTGGGTATTCAGGGTACAGCTGGTTTACTCTGCAGATCTTCTGCTGTTCTGCACTATTCGCTAACATAGACACTGCAAACTTGCTGTCCTGGGATACTTTTAGTTTTGCAGATCAAAGGTAGTAACATGGAAAGAGTAAGCATTTCAATTTTGTGCTCTTCTTCCATGAAGACACAGTTAAAAATAATTTACTTGGTCATCTTGACCACAGAAGTGCACCTGCATACTCTGTCTCCATCCTCCATGTCTTCTCCTTGCCTACCTTTTTTTCTTTCTTTAATTTTCTTGTAGCATCAAGAGATTGCCAAAAGATCACATTCTGTGCACTTGTGAATTTTGATTTGCTCATTTTACTCCTTGGCATCATCCAGGACAGGAGTAATTTTAAAGACACATGATTCAGCATGCTTTCCCCCCTGTAGCGAGTGACCATAGTGTCAGTCTCCAGCAGATGGCAAGATGTTCATCACCACAGTGACAGGAGTCCTAGTCAAGTGCTGTTGCCCGCGGTCCCAGAAGCTGTGAGGAGCAGCCCCCTGCTCTGGCTCCATCCTGGGTGTGTTCAGGCTGTCTAACATGATCTCAGGAGCATGCAAGGACTGAAAGACATCAAGTGAGTGAGTGGAGGTGGTCTCATCGAAAGGTGGAGAACTGTGGCAAAAGCTAAGTAGGCATGTTTGTACTGCCTGAGTAGGAGCCTGAGCAATGCAGGCTTACGCAGCCCTGATAGGCCCAGAGGTAAACTTCCAGTGCTGCTTGTAGTATCGTAAACCAGCAGAGAATTTGCTCTGTATTTACATACCTTACACAGCAGCTAATGACAATGAATTATGCATAATTTAGTCAATTGAGAAGACTTTTCTTCTTCAGAAGTTACGATTCGATTCTGTATGTAAACAATCTGGGTGATTTTGGCACACTTCCCACTGGCAGAGTTTCCTTCTCTATAGAACAACTGACGGCTGTAGTTAAGTCGTTCTGTTACTTAAAGATAAAAAGCCATTTTGTCTCACTGCCCCTTCCCAGAACAGGAGTAGCTTGCCTTTGTGTTTTGTCTCGGTTCTGTAGCAGCTAATTCGCAGAGTGCACTGATGCAATGGTAAAGTTTACCATGGTTATAAAAGTTTTCTAAGCAATGCCATGGTGGATTGAAGACCTTCCTTTGGTTTTCCTTTACAGAGAATGTGTCTTGATTCACTTACAAAGCTCTCAGTTATGTTTCTGAAATAGTCATCATTCAACTGGGCTTCAATTTCTTGAGGAAATTGCATTCATCTCATTACAGTTTCAATCGTTTAATTTCTTTATAGCCATTTTTTAACTTAACATGATTTTCCTTCTGGGCTGATAACCTATTTCATCCTTGTAAACTCATGTCAGATATTAAGGTTTTTGCTGCCTTGTGAGATGGTTTGTCAAAATGTGATGGTTCATCTAATTGACTACCTTTATTTCCTTATGGACTGATTTGTGTCTAAGGTTTATAATTTTGTGATGTTGTATGATCCTTGTTTAAAGATATTTTTTGCTGATTTCAGTGGTCAATGAGAGTGCACTGCAGTACGTTCGTATTTAAACCATGAATGTCTAGTATTCTTTTAAATAACTCAGCCATGCATTTGTATTTTGTGCAACCTTTTCTGTCCTGTCAGTTTTCTGTTCAAACAGCTTGCTTAAAACTAATGTCAGTGTGAAGTCCCTTAAAAACTGTATTTGCTCCACAAACCGTTATTATGACCAGTGTTTGGGGCTGGAGTGCTCTAAGGGAACAGAAGGAGGAATGGGCATCAATATCTCAGTTGTGGAGATCCTGAGTTCTGGATAAGTTAGCAAAAAAGGAGATGCTGGAAAGCGCCTGTCAAGCCAAGGAGTTGCATTGACTTAGTCAAGAAACAGTGATAATATTATTTATGGGAAGAGTAGGCTTCCAAGGAGAGAGAGAGTGAAATATTTCTAGGGACAAAGCTGCCCACAGGAATTCAACCCAGCTTTTTCTTCTCCCCCATCTCTTCTTCTCTGCCCCGTCCTTCTTCATGCTGCCCCCACTGCCAGAAAGATGTTCCCACATACCTAGCAAATGTGTGGGGCTGCTGTCCCCACCCCACCCACAGCCCCACGGGACTCAGCTGCATGGACTCGGTGTTAGGAGGAAGGGCTCTTGGAGCATTAGCAGATATGGATGGAGAGCAGGGAACTGCTTAAGGAAATGATGGGCATCAGGATTTTTTTAGGGGGTCTCTGTGTGTTTGTGTAGAAGAAGGGAGGGCAGGGGACAGGATGGGGGAAACACAAAGTGCAGACCATCCCCGGAAGAAAGGGTAGTCCGGTCTAGAAAGTTTGAGACCTCGTGAGCTACTTCTGGTAACTGGTGTATATGTCAAAATACATCATAGATGTGCTAATTTTTACACTGGCTTAACACTGAAGAGTCTGGCTGTGGTTCATTAGAGCCTCTGGCATCTTGCAGTTACAAGGATTAGGTTATGGTGGTGACCACTGTTTGGTACTTCATGTTTCAGGTGGTTAAAGAGTTCCATGAAGTTTTAATTAATTTGAAACCTGTTCATCTTACAGATATTACTTTGTACTATTCAACTTTTTCACGTTTTTCAGTTTCCACCATGTAACTCAGCTGGGAAGAAGGGCGTGGAGAGGAAAGATGCCTTTGTAGCCTCCTGCCTCCCAGCCAGCAGGTCTTTATCTTGATGGTATAATTCGTATATAAAACATTGAATGCAGTCTATTCGGTTGACTGCACACGGCAACAGCTGATCAAACAGCCAGTTCATACTATGCATCGTGATTACCTGGATAGCTTGCATATAAACTTGCATCCTGTTTGCCTGAGTGATAGATCTGTGTTTGAATGCATTAAATATTGGAGCAAGACACCTTTTTTGTTCCAATATGAGTTAATTTTTTATGAGGCTATCTTGGCCAGGGGCTGGATCAGTGAGTTATGCTGAATAGCGAGCACAAATGAGGAAAGGAAAGAGTGTAAATTCTTTTCTTTTACATCTTAGATGTACATCTTTTCCTCTATGCTTCCTTCACATTTTTTTCCCCACACATTATATCGGAACGGTACAAATCCAATGGTAGCATTTTTTCTTTCATTACACAGATGTTTTTATGAACTGTTTAGCTCATAAACTTTCTCCTGCCTGCACTTAGAGATGGAGGGAAGACAGTCACTTGAAAATCTTCTTATTCAGTGGTTCCCTTTTGGGCTTCTCTGGATGACATCTATGTTCTCAGCCTTTGATATCTCAGCTAGGGAATGGTTCATCCTGAGCTGGCAGTCAAGAAATGAAGTGGTCTTTTTGGGACATCAGCAAAGAGCTGGCTGGCATGTAAGGTGATTTATACAGGATACTGCGAAGCGGTGGGGTTCATCTTCATTTTTCAGTTGTTGAGGTAGACAAGCGTTCACAAATCCTTGTAAGCTTTACAAGCTAGTAGTATCTAGCCTGCATGTGCGTGTGTGTGTACACTCACCTACTTGTATACGTGTGCTATCATGATGATAGGCATTTTCAGAGAGTCACTGAGGTACAGCTTGATGGATATTTGAAAGTGACACTGAAATATGCTCGATATAAATCCATAATTATTAGGTGCAGCTGGGTGAAAATAGTTAGCTGAAGGTCAAGGAAAACATGAAACAAAATGGATAACCATGGAATGAGGGAATCGTGGCTCTGCTGGGGGCTTTGCCATGAGAAGTGACCTTCTCTAGATGGATGCTTGTGAGTCACCAGATACTGAGCAATCTGGGTAATTACATGTTACTCTTTCATGTCAAGATATGAGAATGATACTCTGTTTATTTTTTAAGTTCACATCTTCTATTTGATCATGTATTTTGAGCATTTACTTTTCTCAGGGGACTAAAAAAAAAAAAATCTTTGCTTGAGAACATGCAAGACTTAGCAAAACAGATAAGCATTTCTCTTCTGAGACAAGTGCTGCATGTTTTGCAAAATTTTCCAGATGTAGCGTAGTCTTTTTTTCCCCACCCTGCTGTGTATGGAAGGCAAAACTCTTCTTCAGAGTAAATCTGGCTGGCATTTTATTTGCTTGTGTATCTCTTCATAACAGTAATGCCTAAAAGGATGCTTTTAGTAAACTACCTGTATAGTGCCACAACCAGTTCATTGTGCTAAGCTTTGTTTGTTCCAATGCTACGGTATGTTTGTTGTAGTGCTACCTTGTCTTTCAGTTATCTGTATCTCCTTTGTTTCTTCCCTGTGTCTATTGTGTTTTGAGGCAGCCTATGTTGGTAAACTAGCAGAAAGGGATCATAGAATCATAGAATCATTAAGGTTGGAAAAGACCTCTAAGATCATAGTGTCCAACCGTCAACCCAACACACCATACCCACCTAAGCCAAAGTTGGCTCTGGGATTGAAAGTGTGAGATAATACTGCAGTATAGATAATAATAATAATAATAATAATAATAATAATAATAATAATAATAATAATGATGCAATTAACTTTAACTCATCAGTATAACCTGGGGCCATAACAAAGGACATGCAGAATGAGTTTGGGTTTTTTTACCTGACCGGAGCCTAGAAACAGACTTCTGACTCTTCCTTTCGAAGTGTGAGGTGGGCATTGAATTGGTGTACTGCTCCATGTGTAAGACATGAGAAGTCTATAAAATGAACAGAGTACTGAGTAAATGATTGTTACTAGAAATACTTATCCTTTGAAATGCTGGAGTGCCCAGTTTCATCAATCTAAAGTTTCATTGGAAACTTCAGATGTAAAAATGCAGCCCTGTGCAAGGGCAGAACAGCTGTGGCTTCAGCGCTTGAGCCTGGGCACTGCTGCACTGAAGGCGTTGGGTTTCCACCCAAGCGCAACAAGCTGTCTTCATACCATGCCTGGCAGGGCTTGAGCTTAAGGCACCACCACTTCGCTTGTCTCATAACTGGCCAGGCTCCATATCACTTAACCAGGTGCTATGCCTGGGACAAATGTAGACTGAATGTTTTTAATGTTGGTTTTCAGAACTCTGCTTAATAAATACTGCTCTCTGCACCATGAATGAATCGCCTAAGAGCACTGCCAGGGAGAAGAGGTCACAGAAAGTTGGGACTGGAGTTTATGCTCACGTAAAGTCGCATTAACTCATGGGAACGCTCATACTGACCTCAGTGACAAGGTTACAGAACCAGTGCTCAGACAGAAAAACACATTGCCTCGGCTAGACAATCAAATGCGAACAGAAATAAATTATATTTGCTCACAGAGTGCCGTATCGTAGGCAGAAATGTTGTGTCCTTTGTTCAAACATTTTAAGTTAAGGTACATTTTAAGTAGATAGATAGGCAGATTGATAATGTCTTTTTTTGCTCCTTGTGGTTTCTGAAACTGTAATTTTATTTTTTTGTTATTTTTTAAGTTCTCTAATGTTGTAGGTGAGCGATATTCATTTTAGAGGCATTCATTGCCGCACAGTGATACAGCTTAGGAAGAGAGAGTATCTCCCCCCACGGTCAAAATACTTGCATCAAAAAAGAGTTGCTTTGATACCTTTCGCTGTACTGTTCAGCACGTGGAGGTAAGGCACTAAGAATAACCAAGAGTGACAATTTAGAGAGACCCAGCTCTGCCATGTTTTTAGGTTCTGAACTATAATTTTTGTATCTTTCTTCCATGAGATTGAATCAGGTATCTAAAGTACCTTTGTAAAGGTGGCCCAGATTAGAGAAGTTAAAAGGTTACCTTTCACCCTGAAAGCATATGGATGTAGGTGAGGGGCTTAATAAAAGATATTCTTGGTTTGCAGTACCTTGTTGTCCTTGTAGCCCTTTGCTTTTCTGAAGTATTGCCACCTAGCCAACTCTTGGAGCCATTTGGATGCTGTGTACCTTGTCTTGCAGAGGACTAAGAAAGCAATGAAGCAAGAAAACTGACTACTGTTCATGCTCACCGTTTTTGATAGCCCTGTGCCAGCCTGATGTGAACTGAATTTCAGGCAGCATGCTCTTAGTTATCTCTGTTGTAGTGCTCCTGTTACAATTCTGAGCATGTCCTTTGAATTTATAAAGGGACAGTATTCTTCACAAGAGCAAAATCCCTTGACCTTTCCATAATGTGAGGAAAGTTACAAAAAATGCCTGTATCATCTTAACTCACCCAGACCCTGGGCCAGTGTTGGTTTTTCTTTTTTTGTTGTTGTAGTTTTGTTTTTTATTTTGCTTACAATCCTTATCTGTAATGCCTTACAGGCGTTATTGTCTCAAGCCATTATTTCAATTAAAACATTTTAGCTGGCTAATGATGAGTGACAGAGGTAAAGGTAACCAGCGCCAAGTTCAATGTCTCAGTGGCGGAGCAGTAATCGGATTGTGTTCATTAGAGCAGTCAACACAAACGAAAACAGTGCTATTAAATTGCAGTTTCTAACACAATAATGCAATAAAGGAACTGTGGAAGATTTGAAGGAGAAAACCCACTGGTGCAAAATGGCTACTTAGCTGCAGATAAGTACATGCCTTTTCTCGTGGTTCTGCCCTCCATCCCTTCAAGTATCGCGGCGTTATGCAAACTGTATTGCGCTAATGGCACTGAACCTACAGGATGTTCTGGGGACATCTCTTAAAAGGAGGTCAGAGAACCCTGAGTATAAACAAGGAGGCTTTTTATTTGAGCTTTAGAGTAATTAGGTCTAAGCAACAGCAAACAGGATTCTTCCATTAACTGATCTAATTTTTAGATGCTAGGAACTTACCCAGAGGCTATTATGGGTCGAAGGAGTGTTTTTTTGCATCCCCCAAAATTTAACTCAACTGCTTGAGGCATATTCCTCTTTATTTCTTCCTATTACCCTAGGTCAAACGCTGCAATTGTGTTGACCACTAACAAAGGGGTTCTCTTCAAAAGTTCTGTGGTGTTAAGACAGGTGGATTTTGTTTCACTGGGTACAGAGCAGCAGTTTTGGTCAAACTCATTTATTTACCACGTGCATTTTGTATGTATTTGAAATGGAGAGTCAGACATGGTAGGTAAGGGTTATTGTATGCAGACAACTAATAGTGAGGGAAGTTGTGTTCCTGGTGTGATCCCACAGCCGGCTTCTATGACTCTGTGTAGGTTTTGACAGATTTGCTGGTTTTTCTTAACATTTCAGCTACTTTAGGTTTCGTGATTTTTGTGAGACTCATCGCTTCATTAAGAAAAGAAATTAAATTCCTGGCCCCTCTGGTCAAAATGAGGCTTAAACTCAAAATCAAGAAGACGAATATAAATCTTGAGACTTCTAAAATAACAGCTTCAAGGTGTTAAATGTCCATGGACAAAGGTGGTCTGACTAATGTTTTTGAATACTTATGTTAAGAAATACTTGAGTTAATTTACCTTAGTGACCCTGAACTCAACTCTTACTTGTTTATATATAATAAATTATGGTATGTTTTCTTTTCTTGCTATCAGTCTTGTGAAACATTTTTACATCCCACAATTTCTTCATTCACCCCAGGGTGGAGGACTGTGCCTGTCTTCAGCAGGCTGAGTTGTTAGGCCATTTGCAAGGTGGATTTTGCGACAGATCCTCATGTCGAGCCCTCTGCGAGCCTCGTTGTTTCCTGCCCTGGACCTCATCAAGAGTGCTCAGGCTCAGACTCCGGTGCTGTGGGCTGCTCTGCCCGCTGGCTCTGGGAAAAGGAGCATCTGTTAGCTGACGTCTCTCCAGGCAGTGATTTAGATGTGGCCGGACAGGTTGAAAGCAAGGAAAAAGTCCTCAAGAAACTCGTCAGTTTTGGCTTTATTTACAAGGTACGTTGCGGCAGCCACTGCTCACGTGAGCAGACGCGCGTGAGCTCTCAGCTGGCTGCCTGGAGGACGGCTTGGCGTGCAGTTGCTGCACCTGCAAATACGCTGCAAAAACCAGGTGTTAGCCCCTGCTCAAACACATGTTGTCAAGGGGGACGCCGTCAGCAGTTAACCAAGCCAGTGTAGAGCTTGTTCACACATGTATATCCAAGTTGTGGAGGCACAACAAAGCTAAAAATCAGCTCCTTGCCTCTTTCAAAAGCGTTGGGTGTTTCTAACCTACATGTACAGCCAATGTTTGTATGCAAGTCTCAAGTGTCTGGCATCTGTTACAAATGTTAAAACTCCCCTGGGCAGTACTTTGTAAACATATCTTTGGTGTTAAGATAAATAAATAAAGAGCAGGAGAGAGAAATATCAGTAAATTTCATGAATCTGAGGAGATCCAGGTGTGAGACATGTAAGTTCTGCAATAAGACCTGCAAGAAGGTACAGTACAAGTATGATGGCCGCCTTTCTTTCTGGTCAACTTACAGTTTTAGATGGAGAGAAAAATTTTTAAGGTTATAAAGTAAATAATTTTTTGACAGCCATCTTAGAAGCTATTAAATGAATGCCAGTGGTTTAGAGGCTCTTTCTTTGCCCCCTACATGAATTTAAATTTAGAATTTGTAGATTATTTTTATAATTGCATATATGAGAGAGAAGAGATTTTTCTGTTCTTAGAAGGGAGATAATAAACATGGTGGAACATGGTAAAACAGTGAATAATACAGAGAAGGTACACCAGGAGCTGTGGGAATGTCTTCAGAAATAAACTTTATTTACAGCTTTATAATCTATCCCCCCTCCAAGTTACCCGCCCTGTCCCGTGTACGTTGCAAGGGAATTGGGTGTAGCCTGAGGGAGAAATAAGATCTTGTTGATGGGCTTGCTGTTGTGTATTGGCTGTCTGGCCGTCCAGTGTATGACAGAGGTATCCTATGAAAAAAAGTAACTAAATGGAAGAAGGCACAAGTATCATTTAGAGAGGTATCAGAGATGCAACTTCCAATCGTGTTCTTTCAATTGAAATCTTTGTGGAAATGCCAAGGTAAAAGGGTATTTCAGTAAATTTGCATATTTCAGGCAGAATCAGACTGGTGGTACAAACTTTCCATCGGTTTTTAAAAAATTTACTTTAAAATGTTTTTTTAAATACTCAGATGTGTTTGACTCTAGGGCTTCATTGTAGCCCATAATACCTTGGGTTCAGATGAAAAATGTGACTCTTGTCACATTTGTCAATCCAAACGCGAGTTTGGATTCTGCCCTAGGACAGAAATTTATGATCTTGTCTTTAAAAAAAAAAAAATCCATATGAATTGTTCTCTTAGTATAAGAAAGCTGTTAATGCTAGGAAGTGAGGTTATAATGAAGCTGTTTAATCAAATGGTGCAATTTAAGATGTTTAGCAGGTACAGAGATCTCAAACAGGAAAGAAATAAGTTGGAACTGAATATGAAATAATTATTGTGATTATTACATTTGAGTTAGAGCCTTGTGAATGCAGAGTGCTGCACGATGGAGAAGTGATTTTCATGGCTTGAACTTGCATTATAAAACTCTGGGGGAGGCAATCTCTCGCCAGTATCTCCAAGTGGCTGCGGTTGGGTACCGGGTTGCTATGGTAACGGAGGAAGGCTTGCCTGGTTAAACATCATCTAAGCACAGTGGTATTTTCAGTCTGGGGCTTCAAATAAGACCCATCATCTTGGCTTCTTTGTTGTCTGCATTGATTATCTGCCTATTGATTCTCTGAGCAGAACTGCAGGCGAGGCTGCTTAACTGTATGTTTTCCATTATATATATGGCTCTCTATTGCCCCTTGAAGAAAGCTGACCTGCAATGGAAACTGGACCCAGTTACTGTCCTCTGCAAAGGGGTGGCAAAAGTGGTTGAGCCCTTATATTGCAATTCAGATCTGATTCTGTTGAAATGTTCCTGGGGAGGAGGGGAAGGGTGACAAAACATTGTGCACGAAATGGGAGTAGCAACGGCACCAGTCACATTTTTGGATGAACTTTACATTTGAATGTGGTTGGTTGCCTCACTTGTGAGCAACAGGGACAGTATTAAAGATTTGCCTTTTGTTAGTGATGTGCGAGCAAGCGAGAGGCAAGCGAGAGGCAGAGCTGAAATGTGTGAAACTTGCGAAGGGTTAACTTTTCAAGAGGGGATCTTACATCATGTATGACAGTATTTTTCCAGGCTTTGCTTCACAGGCTTTGTGCATGCTCTGTTTGCGGCAATTGGTGTATTAAGCCCAAAGAGGCCACTCTTGCCCAGAAGAGGGGTTGTGGTTTGTAGGAGTTTCCTGCAGCAATTCTTAGTTTCTGAAAAGCACACTTCAACCTCGTGCCCCAATATTCACGTACTAGTATTCATTTCCATTTTAATATGCTTTTGTTGCTGTTCCTGGCGCCTTATCTGTCCTTGTATCACTTTGGCTCAGAGCTCTCCCTCCGCAGCATCCAGTCCTCTCACTGATATAATAGTAACAATCCAAGAGCCCATTTGGGATCTTGGGTCCAGCTCCAGGGAACAGGTATGGGGTGATGTGGCAGTACCGTGATTCCAAATGTGTGAGATACAAAAAGAGCAAAATTCCTGCCTGTCAATATTGCAGTGTAATATGGTATCTGTGACAGCAGTCTTGCCTTATCCTGTACTGTGCATACTACAAGGCCCGATCCGGTCCTTCGTTGTGCCATCTGACCCTCCTGAGCCTCTGCCTTCACTTCTTCCACCAGTTTCCCCAGTTACATGTTTGGCATCTCTGTTAGTGATGAGGGGGAGGAGCTAGAGGCAGGCCGTGTTCCCCGTCTTTGTCAGCAGTTATCTGCGTAATTTCTCCAGCAAAACTTTGCACCAGAAGAGGGCTGTCATGTAGGTGAGAGAAGGGGGTGGACCACCAGCCCTTGAAAAGGAGTAAATGGTCAGGCGATGCTTAGTTTGGGAACCCTGTAGGCTGCAACTTTCTCTATAGAGTCAAGCCCGGAGGACACATCCCTGCCCCTACAGAGATCTGACCTGCTGGAGGATGGGCATGGGGCAGCGAGATATTAATGAGCCCCATCCTCCCCTCAACACTTGTTTGGTTTTTTCTATTTGCATCAGGAAAGAGTAAGCTGTTATCCATCTCTAACAGGTACATCTGTATGGAGGGAAAAAAAAAGGTGGTACCTGCCCCAAAATAAATAGTAGGGAGTAAATAGTAGGTAGGTGCAATAGGGTGGGTGAAAGGTGCATAAGGAAACAAGGAGTGGTAACTGGGCTGACCACCGCGAATCGGCTGCATTTCAGTTGAGTCTAGAGAGCTATCCTTTCACAAGCTTCTCTGTCTATTCAGCTCCTGGGAATAAACTGCCTTTGTTCCCGGCTGTACTGAAATGTTTATTCATTAGATTTTAATAAAGAAAGTCAAATCTCATATTCCTTAATCAGTGTTGGTAACTGAATATCGTTAATTGATTAGTCAATACCTGTTAGTGTGATAAGCCAACAGAAACCTGCGGTGACAACAGCCTTTAGATTACGTATTCATTCTGTAAATTGTTAATAACTACTATTGAGCCTCTCCCAACTGATGAAATATTTGTCTTTTTTTGAAGAGCAACTTTTTTTTTCTTTAACTGGTAAGCTGTATTTATTTAGCAGTTTTGTTGCCTATTTTCCTTCAGGAGCCAATCTCTTTTTTCAGGCTGTTTGAAGGGGTGGTCCGTGTTTGCATACCATGACTGTTTTCTGTATTTTGTTCTTCCTTGGTATTGTAAAATATTTGTGAATGTAGTCAAGGCCACTGATCCAGCCAGATGTTTTTGCAATATAATTTCCTCAATAAGGAAGTATGGAAAGACCTTTATCAGTATCATTACTGGTTTTCTCACTAACACTTTTGTGAAAACCCAAGATGAATAAGCCCATGAAGCTAGTAATCAGAGCAGGACAGTATGATCTTTTAATGGAAACATCTGCTGCTTTTCTTCAGAAAATGTCAAATCCTTTAGGTAGATAGATCTACACCATTGTCTTTTTTTTACAGATGGGGAAACAAAGAGCTTAAGTGATTTAACCAGCACAATGCAGCAGGTTCACTGCAGTGCTGGGAACAGGACCCAGTTCTCCTACTTCCAAGCCGCTGGTTGACGACCAGGATATTGTGTAGCACCTTTAGTAGCTCTCATTAATATTCTTTCTCTATCCAGGACTGCTATATTTTCCTCATTATCGTTTCATTCTTCATTATCATTTCATTCAGTCCTGCCATGCTAGCTTTGGCCATCTTTTTCCTGCCAGCGCTTTTGCCATTTCTTCCATGGCTGCCGTATGCTTGGAACAATCTGCTTGGATGACTCCTTCTCAAGAACTACATGTACTAGGACACAGAGAGGAAACTGATGGTGACAAGGCAGAGTGCCAGAAAGGATAGCTAAATGATGATGTATGAGTGTGGCTTCTAGTCTGGTCTGTGCTGAACTTTATTCAACACATTCCATCATTTCAAGAGGATGATGCAACCCTCTAGAATAACTCTTGTCGTCCCACTAGAAATTCACTCACGTGCGGCCAAAGAAAGAACCTCAGTTTATACAAATCTCAGTTTGTGTGCTGAAGTAAAAGGCAGAGAGGATCTTAAGAAGTTGAGAGGTTGTGGGCTGTATTTCCTCCATGTTGTGCACCCTTTCTAGTTCCCTTCATTCCCGTAGCAGCTTGACACACTTGCTGCAGGCCTGATGCTAATATTTTCCTCTGCAATTATGAGGATTTATGGCATTAGAACTAAAATGAGATGTTCCCTCCTATATTCCCATTGTTCCCTGTCTTGGTGTCTCAGCTTCAAGAATTGCAAGATGGAAATAAAAGTGTATGAAGAAAACGGATCAGGAATGAAACAATTTTTTTGGGTACACGTACCCACATGTTTACTTCTTGTTGCCACACACAAGCTTACATTCTGTCTCTTCTGAGTCAGACCATGTGTTCAGAAGAAGAAACCTGTGACCTGACTGTGTGGGAACTTTGCTAATGTACATTAAAATATTCAGAGCAGATACTTACAACAAGCTTCAGGAAAACTTTTGAAATGTAGGACAGTCCTAATAGAACTTCACTTCTTCCTTTTTTTGTTGAGGTTATAAAAGATGATGTGCTGATGTTAGAAAATAAGAAAGCTGTCCTCCCCAAGTTCTCTGCCTGGCTGGATGACTACCATAACAAGTGCTGGCTTATGCATCAGAAGAGCTGAGCATGTGGTGCAAAAGGTGCTCAGCACATGTAAAATTTGACCACAAACTGTTTTAATATGCGACTTCAGTTCCATTTCATGTTTGGTTTTTTTTTTTTTTTTTTTTTTAATTCCACCTCGCCCCCCTGGCAAAGTGTTTGAATGAAAAATTCAGGATTTGGATGGATAGCTATGTGAGAGTTTACATGTCAATTCACAAATGCCATGGGGTACATATACAGAAGTATTCTTTAATTGTTTCTCTTTTTATCTTTTAGGTCTCTCAGCAGCCAAACTGCTGACTGAGTCAGGCTTGAACGTGGTGTTGCTGGAAGCCAACGACAGGGTTGGTGGAAGAACTTTCACCATAAGGGTAATTATCTCCAAACCCATTTATACTACATATACATACATACAGTATATATTATACATATGTATAATTATACACATGTATAGTGTATGTGTATATATATATTTATAGTATACTTATACTATATGAACAGTGTACCTAAATGTATTTATTTATCTTTCCTGCTAGAGGACCTACTTGAGGGAAGATTTCTAGAGCACTAGCAGGAAATTTCCTGACATTGTACCAGCAAGAGTAGGGAAAGACTGGCATGATGGTGGGGACAGAATATTTCTGTGTGATCTGCAGACTCCGGAGTCATCAGTTCTTTCCTCTGGGAAGGAGAACATGATTAGCTAAGTTTCAAAATCATTTCCCGGGGAGAGACACTGGCGAAATCTCTATGAAAAAACACCCATAAGGCCAACCATGCCGTGCAGAGCCTTGAGCTGAACCGTAACAAGCCCCGTGAGGAGTGACGTAGGCTAGAGGAATGGCAGGGGTGGCTGGGAACTAGAACCAGCATGTCTCCCTTCACTCCTTTACCTTCTGCCCTACCTTGCCCTGGGAGACCCACCCCCCTCCCACTCTGCTCATTAGAAAATCTTATCTGTGCTACTTCCCAGTACAGTCTGTTTTGAACCAGTCATTGGCGAGATGACTGACTGAGCAAGAACTGCACAGGTGTCTCTGACTCTGTCTTTCTCTCTTTGCCTGTCAGGCTCTTTCCTCTCGTGTTAGTTAAGGCTGTAATGTAACAACAGGCCAGCTAAGCTGGTTACGAACTCCTCTTGGTAATGGCCACACCAGAACTCTGCCAAAGAATCGAAGTTTTCCATGGGGAGAGGAATCTTGGCCAAAATGCTCTGGGAGTGTTTCGCTTAAAGAATTCCTCTGGATTGCTCTTTTAACTTGTGTGCTATTTACAAAGGGCTTATCTTTTTTTAATCTTTTTTTTTTTTCCCCTTTTGTGTATTGTGTGTGATATACTAGAATAAGCAAGTTAAATACGTGGACCTTGGAGGAGCTTACGTGGGGCCAACACAAAATCGTCTCCTGCGGTTATCTAAAGAGTTAGGAATAGAGACGTATAAAGTCAATGAAGTTGAGCACCTGATACACCATGTCAAGGTAAGATGCTCTCAAACGTGCTGCTATAGACAGGCAAGTTGTAGTGATCTCCTTTCTCATTGCTTTCCATCCATGCTACAGTGGAGTATATCTCTTTAAGTATGCATCATCTGAGTTTCTTGGAGAAAAACAAGTATGTTGGTAATGAAGAACTCATACAAATTACTATATGCATGCACATCTACATGTGTACCCCGTAGATGCATCCTGTTAGCCTTGGGTTCAGGTCTGAGCTGTTAGTTAAAAGCTCTCAAAAAGCTTCATTGTTTATGAACAGTACGACTGTGACTCTTCTGTACAGGTCGGCTCTCATGTACGCTGCCCAAGGTGTCTGAAAGTCCCTTTCGGAAGTCCTAGAAGTATCTTCAATCAGGCTGAAAGTTTCTCAGGATTGGCTTCCTAAACCAGTGACAATTAATATCCTGACTGAAAGAAACGTGAGAGGTTAAGCCTGGTTTTGCTGATGGGGAAACTAACACGCAGGGTAGCAAAAGGCATTGTAATAGTAATTGCAAAAGGTTCTGGGATCAAACGTTCTTGTGGAGGTAGATCTAAACAATCTGTTCATGATCTAAAACAGGACAGCTATGGCAAAGCTGTTAAAAAGCCCACGTATTCTCAGTATTCGTACTATTCTTTCTCCAAAAGAGCATTCTTTCTCCTTTCCTGATATAGACCAGTGTTGCACTCCCACAGAAGGGAAACTTTCTATGTTAGTCCTGAGGAAATTAACATTGAGTTTCATTATATGCTTATAAAAAGCCATTGTGCAATGACTGGCAAAATATTTGTCAGATATTAGCTGGTGTTTGATGTTAAAGAAAACATTGACAGATTTAAAAACAGCAATAGAGAAAAGGTGTTTTGCCATATGTTTTCCAATATTTTTCCCACTCAATTGTTATAAAAAAGAACTGTCTTCTCAAAGTGATTTGCTATGGTGACTGTCCACAATTACTTCTACTGTGATGGGTACATCCACACTGTTCTGTTTTGTGTGCCTCTGGCATCATCCTCAAAGCCAAATTTTCTGCTTGTTCAAACTATTTAGCCTTCAGAGGCTCCACAGTACCAATAGGAGGTCATGCCATGAGGGGAAACTTTAATGGTAGAAGACAATTGACATGGCCAGTCAGGATGACCAGCTCTCAGGACAACCTTGCTGTCCTAGCATGGGGGCATTCCAAAATGCTGCCAGAAGTCACTGAAGCCAAAGCTGAAGCTGACATGTGGGCCTGATTTATTGTCAGCAGCCAGTCAAGCATGGCTGCTTGTTTGATAAGCCAGACCCCATTTTCTTTTAGGCTCTCTAGGAAGTAGCTTGTGGGGGGATACTATGCTGGTTGAAATAGCCTTTTGTTTTCCAGCAGGCTTTTAGAGTGAGGAAAACAGAGAATGGCACAAAAATAGAAGTTTGGGCTCTTGCCAAGGACAATCTGTTTTTCCCTTGACCACAAGCGTCTTATTGCATGAGTTGCCAGAGGTTGCGCATAGCCTTTCACCGACGACTATGGATACCTTTTAGCCCAGGGCAGTGAGTGCTGGTGTGAGTCAGGGCTCTCAGCTTTCCTCCCTACCCAGCACTGACAGGACTTGCTGGCATTCAGGGACGTATCCCAGGCTGGCAGAGGAGGGCATGCCTTGGCTTTGTCTGTATGTTGGGTGTAGAAAGGGCCTTTATTTGGGGCCCTAAGGCATTAGGACACAAGTCCAGGAACTCTATACAGTAGTATTACTTGTATCCAGAAATCCAGAGGTGGGGGAAGCCGCTCTGCTCCTGGAGGCATTCAAGCCACCCAGGCCTGGAGATATGGGGTACTTGCTACTTTGGTTAATGCCTGCATGTGTGCAAACAGATCCTGGAGGAGCTGTGAGGAAGACTGAGGGCCTGGGCTTGCTCTAGCACTCATGTGCCTGTGCTAAGACCTACTGAGAGATGCTCATAGATGACAGGTTATGCCCTTACATATGCCAAGGGGATGAAGCATCCATGGCAATTTGATGCAGGCAAGTGGCTCGGTCTGAGCGCTGGCAGGCATGTGTGAGATTGGCACTACGCCTTACGCAGAGCCATGGAAAAAGCTGCCCTGGAAGGGACCCTTGGAGGTTCCTACTCCACCCTGGGCTTGGAGCAGTGTCTACCTCCTAGTTAGGTCAGGTTGCTTGGGGCCATTCCCAGTCAAGTGTTGAAAGGCTCCAAGGAGAGAGATCCCATCTGCTGGCTGAGGTGCTCCCAAGGCATGCTAAGAGCTTGCAGGTTGGATTCAGACAGAGTTTGTAAGCTCAGGCTCCCAACATGGCTGCCTGTAGGAGAGCTCCTGAAGAGAGGATGGAGAGAAGTGTGTGCCAGGACTCCCTGGTAGCCAAGCAGGAAGTAGAGAGAGGAGATACTCCACAGTCAGTAGCTCCTCCTTTGAATCTCCTAATTTCACTCATTTTAATTCTTTTATTTCCTTTTTGCTTCTGTGTTTATACAACTGTGGAAAAGTATTATCATAGCTGAAGAATTACTTGCAGTTAAAGAAGTGGAAGGTGAACAGTTGTGCTGGTTTTGGCTGGAGTAGAGTTAATTTTCTTCATAGTAGCTAGTATGGGGCTATGTTTTGGATTTGTGCTGAAAACAGTGTTGATAACACAGGGATGTTTTAGCTGTTGCTGAGCAGTGCTTACACAGAGTCAAGGCCTTTTCTGCTCCTCACCCCACCCCACCAGCGAGCAGGCTGGGGGTGCACAAGAAGCTGGGAGGGGACACAGCTGGGACAGCTGACCCCAGCTGTCCACAGGGATATTCCATAGCGTGAGACGTCATGCTCAGCACATAAAGCTGGGGGAAGAAGAAGGAAGGGGGGGACGTTCGGCGTTACGGCATTTGTCTTCCTAAGTAACGGTTACGCGTGACGGAGCCCTGCTTTCCTGGAGATGGCTGAACCCCTGCCTGCCGATGGGAAGTGGTGAATGAATTCCTTGTTTTGCTTTGCTTGTGTGCGCGGCTTTTGCTTTGCCTATTAAACTGTCTTTATCTCAACCCACGAGTTTTCTCACTTTTACCCTTCCGATTCTCTCCCCCATCCCACCAGGGGCGAGTGAGCGAGCCGCTGTGGTGCTTAGTTGCTGGCTGGGGTTAAACCACGACAACAGTATGTAGTAAACATATGCATTGTTTTGTGACCAAATCAGTGTAATAATCTTCAGCCTTTTGCATTTCATGTAACTGTAATACATTCCTTACAGATCTCTTTCTTTCAGCCATGTGGCTTGCCCATGCATTCCCTGAAAGTGGACACTGTTCTTGTGTGCTCCCTGAAATTGAAAGTAGTACTCTCAAGTGATAGCTTGCAAATCGGATTCCAAAATATACAAAGGTCTGTTGCCCCTGCATGAATTTGAATTCACATGCTTTGTGACTGCAGCCAAATCTGATTAAATTCTGGACTACAAAATCCTCTCTGAACCCAGAGAGGCAATGAAACCTAAAGGTTTTAATTCTTCTCTCACTACACAATCAGGCATCGCAGTGCATCTTGTAAAATCAGATGCTGTTTTTACATATACCCAAAGGCAAAATCCAGCCTTTCATAGTTAATTAAATTCATTTCAGAGGCTTTTTAATACAAGTAATATATGCAACTTCTTTGTACTACAAAATGAAAAGAATGCATTTTGTTGATCTCTGGGTGGGTCTTCGCTAATTAGGCTTTACCAGCTTGATTGGCTTGTGTGGTTTTTTCCTCTTTAATCTTTTTTAGTGTCAGGTTCTATTGTGAGATTATTTTTGGTCTCACTTATATTGTGTGTGATATCTTCACAGAAACTCAAAATTATATTTCTTGTCCTACATTTTTTTTCTTTTCCTCCGCTTGTTAAGCAGCCTTTTTCATGCTTTTTGAAAGATTAGTATGTTCTTTTCATTTGTGTAAATACTGGTTCATCAGCCTTAGTGAGGAAATTAGCTCTGCAAGTGATATTTGGTAGGCAAATTGCTGCCTGAACACCATTGCTTTTCAATAGTGTAACTGAAGTTAGGTTCATAAATCCAGATTTAAGAAGCAAAAGCAGAACTGAGAGGTCATCATCTCCCAACAGTGGTCCCACTGGACTGGTAAGCAGATGTAAAACACTTCTTAAAATAAGATAACTTTTCCTTAGCTGCCCAAGAGAGAATTCAGGGTCCTACCTTAAATAGGTAGATTTGCAACTTTTGACTGGTTGTGTTTATTTTCCTCACCAAAATGACAGCTTTTGTTTTAGAAAAACAAACCAAAGTACACATAGTCCAGGTAATTTTTACCTTTGCCATGTTTCTTTGTTAATTCAAATTGCACTTCACTTTTGTGCAGTCCCAATAGCCGTGCAAATTTCTTGCATTTTAAAACACAAATTTATCGAATGTTATCAAATGTAACGCAGGTTCCTTTGCTAAGTAAGATAACTGTGGAACTGGTTTACCCTGCTACCCTAAATCTGTGGAAAAAAACATTTCTTCATATGACTGGTTTGCCAAATTAATCTTTTTGGAACTTGATTCCTTCATATACAGTCAGTATGATCTACCCTTTGTCCTGCTGTGGTGCCAGCTGAGCACCCTCTGATCCCATTTTTGCTGATGGAGAGCTTGCATGAAAACCTGGCAACATAGACTCCTCTTACTGGCTACATTAGACCAACAAAGCTTGTTTCTCAAAATCTAATTATAAGCCTGTGGTAGATCCCCCCCATTGCCATTGATGCTCATTGTCATTTTTTTCCAGATGTTTTTTCCACGGGAACTTTCTATGGGATAACGCCATGATCCTTCCTGGAATTTCCCCAGATTATGGCATTCTTGCTAGAAAGTGGGAGTAGCATTTATTCCTTTTAATCTCTGTGTTATCTCAGTGCAGACTGTGGATAGTGCTGACAGCTGGCTTAGGTAGCTGGCTGTTTTAACAGTGTATTGCACCTGAAACATTCCTCTTGTGGTAATTGAGGTAAGTCCTGCTAGTTCGTCTCCTTAGCACCAAAAGGCAGGCTGGGCATTGCGCACATCCAGGGGGGTCTTTCACGTTAAAATGCTGGGTGAAACATGAAGCATCCCCTCCCTACTCACTGGACAGGTTCTTGACGGTGAGTTGCTGATTACTTCATTACCTCAGTTAAGTTCCCTGTAAAAGAATGGAGTTTTCTCATACCCGTTCTAGCCAGCAGTACTGGCTAGAGGTGTCCAAATGCATGTCAAGCCCTCTTCAAGTTTAGCACAACTTCCGTATACAATCAGCATTTCTGGGGAGAATGTAATGTGAACCCAGTCTGCAGCATATCACTGAAGGTGAGTATTTAGTCTTACACAGGCAATACTTTTAACTAGGACCACAAATCTGCACTAATGTTAGTGGGTTACATACTGATCTACAATAGATCTGCAGAAAAAAATTTACAGCCCTCTTGGGTGTCATTCATTTTCAACACTATTGTGCTTATTAAAATGCAGTTTGCTGTGGTCTTGTTCATGAATAAAAAATGTGATGGTCCTGTTGTATTGGGATTTAATTAGCAGCTGGATAAGTGACTGCTGTATCTAAAGTTACAGAATTTATTGGTGTTTCTTCTGTGATATCAGTGATATATGCTCTGAAGCTAAGCAATATGATTTATTTAAGCTTTTGACCTGCTTCTCTGCAAATCTAAGGGCAGTATCTCCTGGCATAGTCTGTAGTATATAGTGTAACAGCTTAAATGGATTTTTGAATGGCTAGATAAAAGCGCTTTCATTTTTCTTTGTATATCTTAGAGTGCAGTCAGAGAATGAAAAGTCTGTGAGACTCTCAGTTGCCATTAATTTAAGTGAGGCGAAATGTCATCGCATCTTTTGGTTTTTTTCCCCTTTTTGCTGACTATTTGTAAGCAGGAACTTGGGGAACTGAGAAGAATACATCTGAATCTTTAAGAAGCTGGGCATCTGGTGTCTTGAAAAGGCAGCCAAGTAAATTCAAAGATCCTTGAATTACTACAGGGCCTTGGTAGTTTCATGTGCTGTTACTGGAATGCAGGTCTATGTTATTTTAACTCTTTACTAGATATGAGGATGCAGGCGTTCCTGTCCAAGATGCCGTGTCATTGATCACACTCACTGATAGCCTCAAAAGAGTCTGAGGATTGAGTAGGCTGAGGTTGGTGAAAGCATCTTCCAGACTCCCACAAAGGCTATCCTCCATGCTGTGAATGAAGAGCGGTCATTGGCAGGAGTGTAGGAAAGGCTGGTCTTGTTTCAGTCTCATTGGACCTGCCCTGTAAATAAAGGGGCATCTTCCCTTTTTTGTGCCAGCCACCTAGCAGTAATTGCCAGAAGGAAGTTCATAATTAGGCCATTTTAATTAAAAGACGGATAATATATTTGTTTTACAGCAGCCTAAAGATTACGTACAGCAAATCTGCAAAGTGATCTCCGTCAAAGGGGACTGTAAAGCAAGGTCTTGCAAGGGATGTTTATTGATCAAGAGATTGACTGAAAGACTGGCATCCTAATGGTAGCATGAGGATGAAAGTAGTAAGAAAAATGAACTGGAAATAAATTATGCATTTCTTAATTAAATCCGAATGGAAAGAAACTTTCTCAGTCTTAGCCCTCCCAGACCCCAGGGTCTGTTCTCTGCGAGATAAGGAAAAGGAGCTGTGGTCCCACCTAGCTTATTTAATTCAAGCTCCTGGGAGAAAAGCTTCAATTGCATCTGATTGTAAGAACTGATTTTTGTTTCCCTTGAGAAGTTGATTGAGGTCTACAGAAAAACAGAATTAGAGAAATGTGTATTTCATACAGGAACAGCTGACTGAGTATACTGGGTTTCACGTGTCTGTAAAATTTTATGTAAGGTTTCTTTTTTTTTTTAGGTAAGAAATTTAATAACCTGGAGTGTCTCAGACACAAAACTAGTGAGCCCAATGTTATCTTCTACTTTAAAGACAGCGTTTTAGTTGTGAGAGAGCGTGTGTGTTTGGTTATGTTATCTGTGGGCAGAGCTCATTTGATAGCTTTCTCCCAAATGAAACTCCTCTTTTCTCCTGTTTTCATTTATTTTTGCCCATTTATCCGCTTTTGGGAGGGGAAGAAGGGTTTTTTTTAAGACTAATTCTAGAAACACTGAAAAGTTTTCTATTGATTTTATCCCCTTTGTTGGCACGTTTAATTCAGGTGTTGAAAGTCACATGCAGGCCTGATTTCCAGGATTATTTAGGACCACGGTCCCTATAAATCTGTGCTTCATAAGACACCTGAATGCTTTTTGTAAAGGTGTTTTTTAGCATCCAAAACCAAAAAATCTTGTTCTAGTAGGAAGGAGATTTAGTTAACTCTTTTCTCAGCTGATTGGAACAAATAGTTATATTTGCTTTTAAATTCAGAGCAGAACCTCAATTTCCCTTTCTAAATCACTTCAGTGGTGGTGTTTTTCTCATTCTGCCTTTTTGCAGATGAGACAGGTATTCCAGCGATTGTATGACTGATGTTGTGGCAGTGTGAAGATGGACTTTATTTCTATAATATGGCAGAAACAAATTGTTCCCAATTAGCTCCTTTCCTTTTCAGGATGCATGTTTCAAGCCAATGTGACTGGCTATGCTACACTTAAAATGGAATTACTTTTGCTGACCAACTTTCACAAAACACTCTGGCATCCACAGGTGATGGTCTCAAATTAGATATTGAAAGATATTTGGAGGATATTTTGGCGTGTCTTAATATTGTAGCATTGCTCCATTAGTTATCCAGATTTTCTTGTGTTGCGTTTATATTTTCTAACCCATACATCTTTTTACCTTTAGGATATCTGTCAGGATAGTAGCCAGCTGAGTGTACGAGCTCCTGAACAGTTTCTCAAAGAAGGGAACTTCAATGAAGCTCAACACTGTTACAGTTTTCTAAGTAGGCCTGTATACCTTGCTCAGCTTGGGCCAGCTAGTTGCCATATTTTATTGAGAATTATGATTACCCAAGAGGCTTAGTCCCAAAGACACATATTGTTAGATGCTATGGATTAAAAAAAACACCAAAGAACACCCACCCACAAACCAAAGCGAAAGGATAGTTTTCCACAGGGCAGCAGATGAGAAACTGACTATCTGAGACAGGTACAGAGTTACAGCCTGAAATGATGCTTTGCTGTTTCTCATTTTCCTTCTCACAACTTTGCATCTTACTGTTTCTGTGCTTTATGTGAATGACGTTACTAGGATCTTAAGTTGAGAGAACAAGGTGTGTGTGATGTACCAGTCCTGTGAATCAGCAGAGGGCACTACGTGCCTATAAACCTATGTAACTGTGAATTAGCATGCAGGGTGACATCTTGGTGAAGTTATCATCAGTTGCTCCAAGGTTTATATGATTTAGCTGAGGGAATATCTGTGCTCATTCAGTGATGCAGAGAATGCATCACACCATCTCGTTTCTTCCAATGAAAGCTGACTATATTTATAAGATGTTTATACTGTGCTATAAAAAATGCATGGATCATTGGCACCAGGGGCTTCAATTCACAATACTGCATCCCACTCGGGCGCTACCTGGATACATAACGTTTAGGGGAGCATGAAGTTGTCTTGTGGCTGCAAAAGCAGACTTTCTCCTGAGATCCCACTCTGCATTGAGATACTGATGATATTTCCTGGGAGAGCATGTCCTTTCTCAGCCAACCATTCACTCACTCTCACCCAGGAGAAAGTGTGGGATCCAGTCCCTATGCCCTCCCAACTGCTGGGGCTGATATTCAAGGGGCTGCTGATATTTGGTTGCCATGCTGTGGTTTTTTTCCCCTGTAATAACCAACTTCTTATGTCAGCTATTTGACCTGAAACAGAGCTGATGTATGCAGAAAGTTTATTTTTATACTACTTATATGACATGGGTCCAGTGTAACTAAGCCAAACATTGGTTGACGTGAAACAGATGGATGAGAAAATCTATTGGGAATTGTAATATTTGTGACAAACACTGGATTTCTCATTTCCCTGTTTGTTTATTCCTGAGACATCTGGGTTGCATGAATTTCCTCCCTATAGTTTGAGCTTCTTCAGTATGCTTTAGCCCATACTGCAGCAACAGCCTTTGTAAGCAGCAAGTGACCCATACAATAGGAGGTAGACCTCCAACAGCTGATGCTGGTGTTCTGTTTTTGGAAGCATTGCAAGTGGCATCATGAAATAGTTTCTAAAAAATATATATGCCTGTATTAAATACCACTAAGCCCTAAGAAAAAAAAAAAGGTAAAAAATGCTTCTGAGCGTTATAGTATAGGTGTTGAAATATGTCAAAGCGTGGTTATTATTGCTGGCTTTATACTGCTCTGATTTAGGTATAAAAAATATTTGAAAAGGAAATGTTTTATGCATCTTGGGGCATATTTTTCATCTGTGTCTTGTTTTTCTTTAGAGATTATACAGCACCAGGTGGTATGGAGAATGCTATTCCCAGCAATATGATAGAAATAGGCAAATTTTGCCTAAATATCAATGAGGTTCTGGTTTTTGCAAAAGTGCAGATTCACCAGAAGTAGAGCTGAAATGTTTCAGTTTGTTGGAAAGTACTCAGAGCTATGTGTAGTCTTTCTCTGGTGCTGCTATTTTTGTTTCTGGTTAGAGCCTGGTCTTGCAGTTTCTTCTCAAACAAAATTCTGATGGACAGCTCCTGGAGTTTTGTCTGCGTGGGAAAAAAGAATCAGGCCCTAGGTAATGTCTTAGGAGCTCTTGAAAGTAACTTTCACAGTAACTTGAAAGTAACTCACTTTTATGATTGTTTTTATTTTTCCAGGTTGAACTTTGTTCTTGTGCTTCATGAGACATGTCACCCCAGATTTCTGCACAAGAGGCATACCCAAGATTTCCCTTTCAGCAGTTCAAATGCAGTGAAATAGAAGAATACTAAAACAAAGATATGTTTTGTATGTCTCTTAGCTGTGCGCTCATGAGGAAGCACCACAGGGAGTTCATAAGACTTGAGTTAACTCAGAGGGGATAACTCAGTTAGGATTGCCTCTGGCAGAGCAGGAAGCTCAGAACAAAATCAGTAATTGGAATAACCCATTCTGATGCTGTCCTGGTTTTCTTGAGCGCAGCAGTATACATGTTTTGTAAATCTAAATCTGGGAAATGCTAGGTACTTAAGACCAAACTGATATGCTCTGTCTTTGGAATACTTACACGGTATTTACACTAGTGAAGGGTGGCTCCAGTGTTCAGAAGAAGGCATGGTAAAACTGACTTCTTGCTGCCATAGGAGTTAGCTATGGAATTTTAATGTGCCCAAACAGGCAAAAAGGTAATTACCAACATGGTTCAGATGTTACTAGCTGGGACAGGAAGGTACTCAGTCTGAGAGCTTTTGCTGCTCTTTCATAGCGCTTTGGCGGCAGAGTATGAAGGTGTGCCTCAGTTCAAATTAATTTCATGGTAAGGGATCCCATAATAGTACCCAAATGTCCATGTCTGGACCAAATGTTTCCAATGAAACAAACACACTGAGTTAATCTCCATCTACAGGGATATGTTTTCCTGATTCCAATTTAATGTATTTTCATATGGTTGCACAGAAGAGCTGTGGAAATGCGCTTTTGTTCCATGCTGAATGAAAACAAGTAAAAAAAACCACCTCCATTTTCTGGAGTATTTGTGAACATGTGCTGTAATGTCCATTCTTAAATTGGAAATGCTAAGTTTTCAACCTTGGTACCTCTGACTCATGAAGTGACTGGAGATCTACTCTGGCTGTGACAAAACTTCTGATTGAAAACTTCCTAAAATCTGATGTTTTGGCATTTTACAAACAATAATGTCTCCTCAAAAGTGCTGCAGAAGGAAATTGTTGTTTTGCAGCTACTTCTTCATATGTCCATGTACCAGAGAATTAGTTCCTATCCTCCCACACTTTGCTTTCTTCCTAACTTTCATTACCTTGGTGTTTCTGACAAGGATTCCATTAGAGTCTTCCATCTGTACAAAGACTAGGTGAAAAAACAGTTTCTTCTTCATTTTCTCTAACCTGTTGGGGTTTTTTTGTAAACTGCTTTTCTCTTATCCTTAGGTTTGATTTTTGCCTTACTGCTTTCTAAGTATCTCTCGCTTTGAATTAGAAGTCCTCAAAGTTATTAGCCAGCATTTTTCAAGGTTATATCTCATTTTGTTATATCTCATTTTGTTATTTCTGGACCAAGTCTTTCAGGATCCCTTTGTGCCCTTTTTGCTATTTCTTCTGGTGCTTGCAAACACCTGCAGATTTGAATAATGTGCTCTCTGTCCCTTCTTTCACATTATTAATAAAGAGGCTAAATTAAATCAAGCCTGACACTTTTTTGAGTAAGTGGTCTTCCAATACTTCTCGTCAACAAGACACAGTGTTGTTGTTGTTACCTGGCTCTAAATATTAAATCTTGATGCAGTATTTCTTTTGAAGCCAGTGTAAATTTTTTTTTTCAGTGATGGGTTGGTGTGGCACTGCATCGAATAGCTATTAAAAGTTAGTACTTCTGCCAATTGACATTCATGCTGATGCAGTGCCCATTTAAATACATAATTTAATATAAGCTTTGAAAAATGAAGTGTGGCACACAAGACGGCCTTTATTGTTTATCTGTTTTATGGAGTTCAGAATGTATTGTGAAAAAATGAGTAACCACATAATGCTAATGAGCATTTCTTTGTGAATTTTTAAAGCTGTTGTGCTGCCATCCATATAGTCAGCCAGGGAAATCCCATGTAAATAAAATAGTTCTACAAATTACCTGTCTTCTTCCACTCTTAATTCAGCTAGACTTTCTGAATATCTAATAGTGGAGATATAGATATATAAAATCTAACTATTAAATATATAATGACATAATTAGGACATTCATATTGGCCACACTATCACTCTCGGGAATTTATGGCCAGAGGAGTTGGATTGATTGGAAGAATGAGACATTATTAGTAAATGCTACATTTCCTATAGGGCTGGGGATTTTTAGGTTAGCTGAAACCATTTTTTTCCAGAAAGGTCTCTGAGCTATGATTTTAGTGTATAATAAAGCTCATCACAGCTGCTTTTGTCTGATTTTGAAAGAAAAAGGCCCCCACTAAATACAATTAACAGTTCAGTCTTTTCATGAACATTTAGGAGAAAAAAATGTAAGATATGTTTCTCTTTTTCAGTAACAAATAGCCAATTTTTCATCTTAGTTGAGCAATGCTGTTCCATCTCATTTTTTTGGTCTGATCTTAGTGACTCTACTGCAGGGTATTAGTTTTGTTGCCCAGAAGTGCCCAACGTAAAACTTTGAAGATACAAAGCAGTATTGGTTCTGCACACAACTGACTTAATTCAACTGTATCATGTGCTTAAGTTGCACATGTAGAATAACAGGATCACAGAATAACTGAGGTTGGACGGGACCTCTAGGGGTCATCTTGTTCAACCCTCCTCCTCAAGCAGGGCCCAGGACCACATCCAGATGGCTTTTGAATATCTCCGAGGATGGAGACTCTACAACCTCTCTGGGCAACCTGTGGCAGTGCTCGGTCACCCTCACAGTGAAAAAGTGATTCCTTACATTCAGACGGAATGTCCTGTGTTTCCTTTTGTGCCCATTGCCTCTTGTTCTATGTGCACACACACACACGATCTGTCGGAAGCTGTTACATGTATTGATTAAATTTGTGCTTTCTTCCAGTGAACACTTAACCGTTTGGTGCAGCTTCATGCACATAGAAGCCATGATTATGGTTGTATTTAGTTTTTGTGATGTTTGTTTGTTTTCCATCTTGTAGGGTAAATCTTACCCCTTTAAAGGTCCGTTCCCTCCTATGTGGAATCCATTGGCCTACCTGGACTACAACAACCTATGGAGGACCATGGATGAAATGGGAAAGGAGGTATGGCATGAGGAATTGCAGCTGACTGTCTCAGCTCAGCTTTGTCTCCATGAGGGGCAGAGTGAAGGTGGGACTAGGATGCAGATAGGCCAAGCTGCCCTAGCTTGAACAAACCTGGTACTAGCAAGAGCAGCATCGTGCCATGCATTTTGGTACGCACCGATGGTCAGAGCACATGTTAAAAGTGGCATCCTGGCAAGCTTTTCTGAAGGCCATGCTGCTGAGGCTGTCTGCAGTCATACCTTCATTTTTCTGGATATATGAACATTAGGGTTTATGCATGTGATTTTTAGCACTTTGCCTGACAATTGGGTAAGTAGTATTTAAAAGGCTTCAAATGCACGTCCTTCTCCACCCTCAAATTCAGCTCAACCGTTTTAGTCTGTTACCAGTAGTGTATGTTTTCCATTGACTGAGCTGCAAGACTTTGAGAAGAGGTTGCTGTTACTTGCATAGATGAATGGGAGAGATATGGAATAACTCAGAGACATGCCCCAGCACTGTACTTTGCCTTTCTAGGCAAAGTTCTTAACTCTAAAATTATTCTCTATTCTTAAATCTAAAAAAAAAAAAAAATCTTAAAACAAACAAACAACAAAAAGCTAAAAGCATCCTCGTTAAGTTCACTGTATTACTTGCCTGGAATTTGCAGGCTGAATTACCATTTAAAGATGAGATTGTTTGTGATTGTTTGTGTTTGTTGTCTCTTTCTTATGCCACTCGTTCATTTGCTGATGAATGCTCTTTTATGTCTCCTTAGATTCCCAGTGAAGCCCCATGGAAGGCTCCACATGCAGAAGAATGGGACAAAATGACTATGCAAGATTTCATAGATAAAGTTTGCTGGACAAAGTAGGAAACTCTTTAATACAAAATATAATAGCTTATATTTATATGCCTTAAAGCTCCAAATAGGCGTTGCTGCTTTGCAAACAGGTGTAACTACCACTAGAATACAGCCTTTTTAAAGAAATGGGATGAGAAAATCTTGTAATAATGGACCACGACACCTGTCAGCACACACGGATTCTGTTATATTTCCATAACTTTTTAGACTAAAATAAAGTTAAAAGGAAAATGTATTTGGGGAGGGTTGCTTCTGAAGACATAGGTAGTATCTTCATCTTTTATATGCACTTTCCCTTTCTTGCCCTTGCGTGTTTAACTTTTACAAGAAAAATGCTTTGGCTACAGCAGGTTTTTGAATCAAATTTTTGATGGAACAACACACATTTATTTTGTGCTGGACCAGCTGATTTTACCGAAGTGCTATAAAAATAACATTTGTCTTGAAAGAGCACTAAATCACTTTAACACCTATCATTCTATTGTTTAACTGCTGCACTATATACCACCCAGGGAAACTGAAAATGCTTCCTGTTTTTATGTATACATCAAAGCAATTTTTCTTTACTTGCCATTCAACAACAGTTTGATTGGTTTTCTTTGCACTGAAGCAAAAAAAACCCAAAACATCAATTCTGCCTTGCTGTAAAGCAGATTGATTTCTACAGCAACCTCTTCAGAATTGCTAAGCACCTGACACACGGCTGCAGCGAGCCTGCACGAGCTTGGTGCAGAAACCTGCTAGCACCCACTCAAGCTGACACTGTTGCCGTCAGGGGCATTTTTTTACGACTTCACCCAGCCTCGAGAGAGCAACATGATCACTGTTAATGGACAGTAGGCTCTTGTCCAAAAACTTTTAATCTTCTGGTTGTTTTGCTTTAACAAGAGTTACAATTGCACAAAAGCATATAGAAAACCTTTCTCATTTGTATCACCATCCATATTCAGTAAAACCAAATAGAAATGTAGGCTGGTGGTTCTGCTGGCCATCTGAACCTCTGATTTAGTAAGGAATGTACAAGTTAGCAAAATGCCATGCACTGGTAGTCATTCAATATCCAATAGCTCACATGACTACAGTCATATTTTTTCAAACTCTGATGGAATAAGACTAGACATTTTGAATGTTGGCATAACTGTCAGCCTCCCTTAATTCCAAGATGCTTTTCAGATTTTATATGTGCATCTTGGCTTGATTTGCCCAGTTTGTTCAAGATGTAGGTAACATGCTGTAGAAACTTCCCAACCGGGAAGGTAATCATCCAGAAGGGTAATCTTCTATTATTTCCTCTCATCTAACAGACTGTACAGATTTGCTCTTGTCTATAATTGCATGCTGGAAATACTCTGAGTGCTCTTGGTTGAAATCATACTGCCATTTCTAGGTAAAACACCAGGAGAAACTGGGGAACTGAAATGCTGAAAAGCGATGGGAGAAGGCGGCAGAAACTAGGAGAATTTAATCACCATCTAATACCTTCTGCTTATGAGATGTTAATAAATACATACACTAATTCTCCCATTAGACAAAATATCTTTCAGAGTTGATCACATTTTACAGTATTTGTTTATACAGACAAAAATTGATAAATATTTTCTGTATTATTTTTGGCTGTCAAGAATGAAGCCAGAATGCACCCATATTTCAGAAAATGGATCAGCTTTTTACTGCAGCAGGACTTTGCATTTTTAGAAAGGAAAGAAGATGCCTTTTTTCTATGTAAATCTACAGCTGTTTGAAATAGTATGTTTGAGTTATGCTTTTCACTTTTTTTTTCTTTTTTTTTTTTTTTTTAAGTTTGAAGACTGAAAAAAGAAAGAAACAGCTAAAAGTGAATTCTGTACTGGTTTTGGAAGTTATTGATTGCCTGATGCCTGGCATATGAAATACCTATAGAATCTCAGTCCCTGTCAATCACAATGCAGTTAAGATAAGCATCTCCTGGTCCTGTCCATGTCCCTTTAAACTCCTCCTCAGAGTGAGGGCAGAGGAAATGTTTACTTCTAACAGGAGGAATGTTTCCCTAAGCCTTAATTAACTCTGTCTTAGTGCACCCCAAAATCTTGTACAGGTTTATACAGTAGTTTTCAGTAGAGCTGTTATGAAAGCACCAACTGGAGGACATAAAGCAGTGATCCTTTTTCAGACACAGGCCACTTTTCCATTTCTGTGTTCATCACCACTGGCTACCAGACCACTTTTTAAAATACCTATTTGAGCAACCAAAAGTATCCTTTCCCTTTTCTTGCCAGACTTTTGCATGAATGTGTATATGCTGTCTCTTGACTTATGGCTTCCTACTTACATTTCTTTCCTTGTTGTGTTCCAGCTGCAGCACCCTCCCGGAGCACAGCAGAGGAGCAGGCAGTGGGGGGATGCTGACTAATCCAGAGAGCTTAGATAATTAGCTTAGACAAGATCCCTACCTTTTTTATGACAAATGTTGAATAATCCCTATGAGCTGCAGTTCTTGGATGTAACCCAGGAGCCATGGGAGGACATGGTGGTTTTGGAGTCCGGTGAAGACAGGGGGGCTTGCTTCCCTTAATCCTGAGTCTAGGGTGACAAGCTAACTTCGTATTAGTAGCATAAAGTGACATAAGCTTTCATTGGCTCTTGTGTCTCCTGGAGCCCAAATTTTGCTGGAATACAGCAGTGCTTGATTAACATTTTTTTAAAAAATGTTGCGTAAAAAGGAATTGATATTGTTTCATACTTCAACTGAAATTAAGGAATCCTTTGCCCTCAGTGAAAGAAGAGGTTGCCAAAGATAGTCTCTCCCCTACTAAAGAACAAGATTGTCACCCTTCTTCAGTTTTTAAATTAACTCACTTTCTTGTCTTTGTTGCAGTGCTGCCAAGAGTTTCGCGACTCTGTTTGTGAATGTGGATGTCACTTCTGAACCCCATGAGGTCTCTGCCCTTTGGTTTTTGTGGTACGTGAAGCAGTGTGGGGGGACAACAAGGATATTCTCAACAACCAACGGAGGGCAGGTACTGTCAGCCACCACCTTCTGCAGCTTGTGACAGGCCCTGTTTTAACTTCATTCTTTTGCTTGTTTATTTTAGTTCAGAGGGCCAACTGAGACGTCCATGATTATGAGCCAGTAGCACATAGTTCTATTCATTTACACGTTAATCTGGATCTTGCAAAACTAATGTTGAAGGCTCTTCCTGTGCTGAAGGCATTGGCCCAGCGATCAGTAGATTTGTATCAGTTCCTGACTCTGGCTTCCTTTTGGGCTCTGGTTGAAACACGTGCTTTGCTTTTGCACTTTAAAAAAAAAGAAAGCATTACTTCTGCTTATTTCTGTCATGAGGCTGAAGCAAGCCTTACCGCTTCAGAGGCACTTAATGGGGATGGCAATGCTAGCTGCACGAGTGTCTAGAGTGCTCCAAATTAATATTGAAAATGTAGCCCAGAACTGGTTCCTAAAGACACTAGCTCCCAGGATTAAAACTGTTAAGATTTTAAAATCAGTCTGAAGAAAATGAGCACCCCTGTTCAAATATGGTATTGCTCTGAAATGTTTGAAATATGGTATATTAGTGCTGCTTCTGCATTTCAAGAAAGTAAAGACTCTGTTAATGGTCTTACACTTCAGAAATGCAAATTCTACTAATTATATTAGAAATAATTATTTTTTAGAAATGCAAATTATTTAATCATAAATAACTAAAAATACAAAGAATATATTAAAACATGTTAAAATGCATAAATATGCATAGATAAGCAATAATTATAGGTAATTTAACTGTATATGCATTGCATAAAATATTTGAATTCTGTGTTATGTTAGAGGTGATTTGAGTTTAGGTTAGACTACATACTGCAGGATACATATTTGGTGTGAGCTATGTCACTTCTTTATATCTTGTTTTTTATTACGAGGATCAGGGTTCCTACTTCTGATGCACAGAACTCTGCAGGGATAAGAGTGAACTCAGAGAAAGGTTTAAAAGTTTAAGCACTTTTCAGAAGTCTTGCTGATTCACACAGGTCTGTGGAATCCATTTGGAGACCACATGAGAAGGGATTTTCTCATGAGGTTACTGATACTTTTAGTTTTGGCTAGTGGTCAAATATGGGAAGTGTTTGAGGAGTTCACTTAAAGAGAAAGGAACGTGAATACGTTTTCCAAGTGAGACTGCTCAACTTTCCTAAAAAGGTTTGATAACAACAGAAGAACAGGATTTGTTTTGAATGCCAAGCAAAATGTTTATCATGATACATGCTTCACATGCGTCACTCTGCTGATTCTGCTTTGCCGAGGTGTCCTTTTCTGTGTTCCAGGAGAGGAAGTTTGTTGGGGGCTCTGGCCAGATCAGTGAGAAAATAATGGAACGCCTGGGAAGCCGGGTGAAGCTGAGGAAGCCAGTCGTCCGCATCGACCAGTCGGGTGAAAGTGTCATAGTGGAAACCTTAGATCATGAATTATATGAGGTAATGAAACCTCTGACATTTAAGCAATTGTTTGTGCTGGGATAGCTAGAAAACCTTTAGCTTTTCCTTTTTGACTTCTCCAAAATCCTGTACAAAAATGTAGCAGAGATTAAAGTGACCATGACAGAAAATCACACTTCCTCATTGTGCCCGAGTAATAGCAATGATAGAGCTTTAAGTGATGCCTGAAAAGCAAAGTGTGTATTTGAACTCTTCCTTCACTAGCATCTCTTCTAGTATTCAGTTGCCTTCTGAATTAAAGGATAGTTGTAAGGTGAACACAGAAATGTAGCTTAGTAATAAACTTTCTGCAAAAAACATTTCAGGCTTTGCTTCCAAGTTGTAGCAGAGGAATCCAGATGGAAGGGAGACTGATGGACTCTTGTAACACAGAAAGTCTTTCCACTGGCTTTTTTTCAAGCGCTGGGGAAAGAGCAGCTGCCCATCTTTGGAACAGATGGCTGTTTATATAACGCTTGTTTCTTGTTTAACAACCAGGATTTTGTGAGGGTTCAGTTTTGCAATTTTTATGCTAAATGCCAAAATTCCTTCAGAAGATACACCCTGCGGTCTCCCCAGATGTCTGCCAAGATCATTAGAGTAATATACTTAGGCTGAAGTAGTAGAGAATATATTTGGCTTGTGTATAATTTCTTTTCCAGGGCAAATATGTGATCAGTGCCATTCCCCCAGCTCTTGGTTTGAAGATTCATTTCAACCCACCTTTGCCACCAATGAGAAACCAGCTCATCAACCGAATCCCCATGGGCTCAGTCATCAAGTGCATTGTGTACTATAAGGAAACTTTCTGGAGAAAGAAGGGTATGACATTTTAATTGCAGGGAATAGCAGTGATAGAGGGGAAAGGGTACGTGGTAATGGAGTAGACTTTGTGTTTAGGGGTTGCTGGACCTTAGAAGGAGACTTTGTACACTTCTATGCCATTTTTGCCTTTCCCTGTTTGAGAAACTTGAGAGGTCGGTTGGGAAGAGAGGGTGGATGGGAGAATAAAAAGGAGGAGGTAGGCATGAAGGGAGAACTCATGTCTGTTGCTTATTGCCTTGGTTGTTCTTTGTTGTCCTCTCCTTTTCCTTCAGTGGCACCTGGGTGTGAGGTGAGTCTCTCCCACTTGTACGGTAATCTAAAGGTACAAGTGATATGTGATGGAGAGAGATTTTATCCCATCAGTTATCAGCCTGTGAAAACTCTGCCTTCTGCATGCACTGGGCAGGAATAATTTGAAGTGTCTATGTCACATAGACATCCCTAGCTGGGCTAGCCATCCTGCACTCCCTTTGCATGCTGAACACTTGGGTCATGATTCCTCGGATCTCTTTTAGAACTTCCTGAATCTAAGACAATCTGCAATGTAATAGCACCCATTTCTCTTCACTTTATAACATCTTCTGCGGTTATAAAGAGTCCGCATCTGTGTTTATCTACAAATGTCATCCACCCTTCATCTCTGTGAATGATTTTAAGAGTTCTGGATCCTGAAATATTCTGGCTATTAGATTTGGGATGGATTGGCTTCCATTTCCTGGTAGAACCCATAGTTTGCATACTGTGCTTTGCTAACACTGTTCTTCTTTTAAGAACAATTTATTTTCTTCAAACTCTTCTTTTAAGAACAACTGTGTTTTCAAAACAATGTACAAATATCTCCTCCTATGTCTGACATAAATGTCACATACGGAAAAAATTGTGCTGGAGGCACTTGAACATCTTCAGTATCTGAGAGCAATCTGTGCAATTAATAATTACCTTGCTAACCGGGTTGCAGAATAATTTATTTTTCTACCATGAATTCAACAATAGGAGATTCCTTTATTGACTTTCTGTTTTAAAGATGCTTGAAAAGGATTGTTAATTGTTAGCACATCTCGGATCTGAATTCTAGAGATGATCTAGCACTTCTCTGAGCCAAAGGAACACTACACTGCAAGGGAGCTGTGCACTAATCTTTGTCAATTGATGGCGATCACTTTACTTGGGTTTTTTTTGTTGTTCTTTCCTTTGTTTTCATATCTCCCTACATTAGAATCAGAGAATGATGGAGATTGGGAGGGACCTCTGGATGTCATCTAGTCCAATGCCCTGCTCAAAGCAGGGTGAATTTAGATCAGGTTGTTTAGGGCTTTTTTCCAGTCAAGTTCCGAGTATTTCACAACTTCTTGGAAGCTCGTTCCTGCATTTGGATACACGGATCCTAACTTCTTTTCCACTTTGTGCTTACCAGGGTATTGTGGTACCATGATCATTGAAGATGAGGATGCTGCAATTGGTTTAACACTTGACGATACTAAGCCTGATGGCAGCTTTCCTGCCATAATAGGGTAAGAGACAAAGAAGGTGTCTAGTTAATGCCTTTTTATTTTGCCTTAGAGGCAACAATTGAAACAGACAACCTGCTACTTTTGAAGGGGAATACTTAAAAATAGTTGAAGGGTTGAGTTTCTCAATGTGTGGTGAATATGTTCTATGAACTTTTCTTTCAAAAAAGTTCTCCCTACGATGTAGTTGGTAATTTAAAAAAATGCAATTCTATTTTTCTTCTGTTTTTTGCACTGTCATCTTTTGTCTTTTTGTGTGGCAAAATACAAAATTGGAGAAGAGGAAAGGAAGGAGAAGCAAAAAGGGGGTGATTGCAGAAATGTAAAGTTTTCTCCAAATATTTTGCCTCCCCCAGATCTTCCAGTTCTCTAAATGAAAATTTGTTTTCCAGAATTATATTTTGTTTTGTTCTGTTTTTTTTTAAACAGCCAGAGAGTATGATCAGTCTTAGAAAATTTATTTAACAATAATTTCCAGTTCAGTCCAGGCTTCACCTCTTGTTGTTATATGCCTGCACACACTGCTGTATAAAATTAAGGTCATTGGGAAACAGCTCATACAAGTATTCTAACCTGAGAGTGGTTCCTTCCACAGGGAGTCCTGCAAGCAGCAGGCATAGCATATAACATTATGCAGAGAGGTGAAATGGATATTTTGGGTAGAGACCCAAATGCTAATACTGTAAATCACAAGCATCTCATCATAAGGTTTTGGCATTTTAAGTAATACAGGAAGTGTAGTAACATAATGGAAGTCAATTGTTTGTGGTCTTCCTTTTTTTACAGCTTCATTCTTGCTCGGAAGTGTAGAAGACTGACATGTCTCACAAAAGAAGAAAGGTAAGTACAAACACTGGAGATCTGCATGGAATCTGAGTCAAACTTTTGTTATAAATGACCAGAGCAGAAAAAAAAGTCCCGATTTGAAGGAAGTTGTCTGTAACTTTGCAACAGTAGGAGGACATGTCACTTAGAAGAAATCTTCTTCCTTATTGTTTTTGGATGAAGACCCCACAGAATTCACACAAACAGGCAGCAGATGTGGTAGCTAGCCCCTGCCCTTTGGACACTCTCAGGTCCTGGTTCTTGTTTTCCAGCAGGGCTGCTCTGCTTCTGTGACTTTGGCAAAAGAACTGCTCTAAGCTGCTGACTATGGAAGTAGTGTAGATATTCTGCTGCCCTCACTGGAAAGCATCCAGGACCAGCCTCATCCCTCCCCACTGCTACCCCTCTGGCTTCTTGCAAGTGCACTGAGCTCTTTGAACGCTTGTCAGAAGGGACAGGTTTGGTCCCTGTGCTTGATTTTTTTCTAATCACCCTGGAGGGTCCTTTCAGTGTCTGTAACTTAATGCAATCTTGGGGCTGCTGTAGCTGCCATGAATGAGACCTCTGCATCATGAAGGGGTCAAAAAGCTGCCTCCAGCTCTCCACCGTCAGTTATGGGAAAAAATGCCCTTCAGGCACAGATGAAGGTCTTTTTTACTGTCTTGTTGAAACAAATCCCTGCATACAGTAGTGCTCTTTTGTTTATTACTAAAATAGAATTTACAAAATAATGAGTTTTTTCCATCACACTGATTCACAGTATCTGATCAAATGAAAGCTACAAGTAGAGAGTGTGGATATGAGGAGAGCCTTATTCTGACATGGAGAAAATACATCTGTTTTTAAAGCATGCCATAAGGAATACTGTGTCCAAGTAAACATTTTTACAGTAATAGCTAGCCTGACTAGAGAAGATGTAGTCATCTCAGATTAGCTTTGCAGGTAGTCTAGCAGTCTGTGGATAATGGGTCTAAATGGGACTGTTAATAGCCCAAACTTTTCAAGTGACAGTACCACAGAGCACTTTTAATTTTGGCAGGAATGGACAAGGCAGCCTTTTCCTCAGCAATCAGGCTTGGAGATAGACTGCCAGCAGGTGACTGACAATAAAAGTAGTGTAGATATTCTGAAATCCAGTGTGCCCAGCATTTTAAGCCATCATAAACACCAAATGGTGTCTTACGCTGTGTGTCAATACACTAGATACAACCGAGCATTTGCAGTATTTGAGAACAGCTTCTCTTTCTGTGAAATGAAGGACTGTCCTGGCTGTTTGCAAGGCACCATGAAGGAAAGGTTGCTTTCCCCTGGGCGTTAAAAGCATTAGCACAATTTTCTGACTCTGCTGCTGCTTACGGCCAAGTTTTAAACAAAAGGATTTTGAACTCTTGTCTTTTGAGGAATAAACCTTAGACCAGGAAGGACTTTGCTTTGGTAAAGAATGGTTACGAAATATGCTTGAGTTGGTACCTGATAGAGGTATCCCGGTGCAGGGGGCAGGAGTGCCTCTGGCTCCTAAAGTCCTGGTCACAGTCAGCCAAGGCAGGAACCCGCTGGGCTGCATTGCAGCTCCTCTCCTGGACATGAGCACAAACCTCCTTCCTGTCGAAACCAGGGTCCAGGAGAAGGCAGAGCGCAAACCCAGACCTTCTCCCAGTGTATGCTCAGGGTGCAGCCAGTTTGTGGTGTTTAGGTGGGGGCTATGGTGTTTGCAAGGAGGGATCTCTTCTGAGGACAGGCTTCTTGTGGCACCCTACAGAGGATGCATCTTGCTGAGATGCTGTGCTCGCCTGTCAACACAAGCTGGACTCTCCCTTTATCGCGTTGATGACAGGGTAAGGTTTTTGGTGATCCTTGGATACGAAGAGTAGGATGTAGAGTCCGTGGCAGCTATCCTAAATCATGGCTGGGAACAGCGATTGTGGGAGGGGATGGAAACCGTTTTACAGCCTAAGCCAGACTGAAGGGAGTAGAACTCACTGCTGCCTTCCAGCTGGGCTTCCCAGGCCAGGTGCCCATGAGTAATTACAGTGGCTAGATTGTGCCCTACTTTTCAGAGCTGTGCAATGAAGGTGATGGCATCACACACAGCTGTGGAATAAGCTGAGTGTCTGCATGTCCTCAGTGATAGGTTACTGTTGGTACGATTCAATCCTTTAGAAACTGCATTTCTGTGGGTTTTTTTCTGTCAATTATTATTGATTCCTTCCAAGGTTGAAGCTTCTTAAGAGTCGGAAGATGCCCTTGACCTGAAGCTTAATATTTTCTTTTGCACAGCTATCTTAAACTAACTTTATCTGTATTTGCAATGTAGTTAGCAAACAGCAGTAAACTTGCACCTTCTTGGAGCCCTGCAGTTGGCCGTACATGAGAATCCCTACCAGCCCCTGGTATGCCATTTCCAGGCTCCCTGAAGGGTCTGCAAGTCATGTGTGGGAAAAGAGCAGGGCACAGGCAGATCTAGAGGGGTCCTTCCCATCCCTGTCGTGGTGCTGGGAGGAGCAGAAGCAGATGGGTCCCAAGGTGATTACTCACTTTCCCGTGGAGCCCTGTGGTGCTACTGACCTGCCCTGAAAGCAGGAGCTGGTGGGCATTTGCGAGAGGTGGTGGGCAGCCCTCAGCAGAGGCTTTGCTGGATCATGCTGTTAAAATGGCTTTATTCTGTTCAGACACTGGATAGGTGCTGGTGGCCTGCAGGGCACGGTGGTCACCTCACTTAGGGAGAGACGGAGAGAGAGAGATGGAAGAAGTGATTCCTTTTGTTATGGCTGTTGCTGGATTCATGTCGACCCCTGACTGCAGAGTCACATAGATCCATATATGAGATATATGATCCATATCTGAGATCATATATAGATCCATATGCAGAGTTCATATATAGATCCTGCAGCTCTGTCGGCCCTCAGTCACAGAGGCCAGTCACTGCGTCACCATGCATTTCTGCTTCTGGAGCAGGCTGACCCTTGTTCTCCGCTCAGGGACACAAGGAAGGGGCCGCTTCCTTCCCCTCTGCTGCTGCTGGGCTTGACACCTGCCAGCAGCAAAATCACCCCAGGCCACGGCTCTTCCTGAACTGTAGCAGCCTTCACTTTCCTGTTCAAGCCCCAACCTGCACAGGAGGAACCTTCTTCAAGGCCCTTCAGGTCTTCCTGTTTGTTTTTTTCCCCTCATCGCCTTTCTATAGCATTCTTTGAGTTCAGCTGCTCATGGGTATAACTGGGCTCCTGTATAGCTGAGGTGCTTCATACAGCAGTATAGGTATGGTTTCCTCATATGCTTATATAGCTGCAAGCGTAGCCTATACAGTTTCAAAGCTGGGACTGCTGTATTTCTGTGCCCAGCATGGCTTTCTGTGGGGCAGAGGATTTGCTTCCAGAAGTAAACGTCTTTCCAGTGTTGTGTTTGCGGGTTTGTTTTTCATAATTGTTAACTATTATTTCATCTTGATCTTCTTGTGTTTGGGAGTTGGTGCAGTGCAGCTAACAGTAAACGGTAAGACCCAAAAGCTTCTAGGAACAAACTTAATTGCACTTGGGGTTTGCTACAGGATGAAGTATATTCATGGATTCATAGATTCATAAACTAAAACAGGAGGAAATTTTATACATATAGAAATAAAGTACTGATTCCCTGAGACCCTCAGGCTACCAATACCTGCATCTTTGTAGGAACAAACCATAAGTTAGACTATGTGCCAAGACAAAAAAGTGCAATGCCTTACTAGTTTCTTTTCCTGACAGCCTAGAGAACCTTTGGATAATATATGAATTTGGGCTGCTAGAGGTATCTTAAGGGAACAGCTTGCATAACTGCTGGTAAAACCGGCCCTTACGCAGCACTGGAGTTTGAGTGAGTTATTTCTAGTGATCCAGAGGCTGAGCGATTAGGATAGATCCCAAAAAGCTGGAACCTCAAGTTCAGGATGATATTAATACTGGTTCTATTGAAACTAGGACATATTAGAAGTGGTTTGTTTTCTCTTTCCTTACACAGAAGTCTTCTGTTGCTTTTCTCTTTGCAGGAAGACGAGGCTGTGTGAGCTCTATGCAAAGGTTCTGGGATCAGAGGAGGCTTTACATGTAAGCACAAAATCTAAGCCACGGTGTCTCTTGTCAGACTTGTTGAGCTGGGGAAGGGCAGAATGAAACCGGAACGCAGCAGTGCTCCAGCACAGTGCTGCGTAGCGTTTTGGAAAAGGTACCTGCTACGGGAGCGCTTGCTGCCCTCTGTAGAGGAGTGGGGAGAAGGTTATGGCAAGTCTTGGGTTGTGTTTGGCAGTGAGGGTAAGAATGAGTTTATGAAACAGTTAAAAGGCAGATGTGTTATTGCCCAGCTTCATGGGTGGCATTCACTGTGCTTGCCACTATACGTCTCAACTGTTTTCAGATGTGACAGCCTTGCCTTTCCCTCTCAGTCTGAGCATAACGTTTCTTCTCTCTTACTAGTTGCTAAGATCCATTGCCGCATGTGTTTTTCTTTTTGCCTTTCCCTTGCCTTCTCTTCCCTGTAATGGTAAATAACTGATAGGATTTGTGTGATCTCGCACTTAGTTTATGTGATCAACGCCCTTTATCCTTTAAGGGCAATTTTACGCGAGTTAAAAGTTGTAGACACCAATCTGGAGATTACATCATTTTAAACACAATGATATTGTACGCAGAGCTACGCAAGTGCCATACTTTGCATTTTTAACAGTATATATTTGTATCCAGTGTACATATTACAAGTATTATACCTGTGTACACCGGAGGTTAATTTTGCTTTACATGGCATAAATTTGTGCTCAAAGCATAAATTTACATTGACAGATTAAGCGGGTTATGTTCTACGTGGCCAGATTAGCTAGTTTTTTTAAAAATAGGTAGCAGTGTCTAAAATTAAGGCATATTGTGTAGGATCCATTGCTGCATTAAGAGACTTGTTAAATGTGCTCGTCTTGTCAGATGTTGACATGCAACAAATCATAAGCTATTCTTCTCTGCTGTCTCATCAGTTCTTTTATCAGCTTCCTCAGGACTTTGTCCTTTCCTTGAGTGATTTAATCTCTGTTTTACAGCCAGTGCATTATGAAGAGAAGAACTGGTGTGAAGAGCAGTATTCCGGGGGCTGCTACACAGCCTACTTCCCACCAGGCATAATGACTCAGTATGGAAGGTACAGTGTCTATTTATAGTGGGCTTTAGAGTAGTAAGATAAGAGCAAGTTAATAAATATCCTCAGAAAGGGTCATAAATCCTCTGTCACAGTTCACTTTATACCTTTAAGATCACAGGGGAATATTTTAAACAGATATTATAACCTTCCACTTGTCTCAGTTGGGCTTTATGATGGATGAATACGGTATCATTAGGGGTTTTTATTCACTTTTGTTATTCGGTGAATACAGCTGACTAGGTTCTTGGAAGGGAATTGGGAAGTTTTCACAATCTGTTTACAAAATTGCCATTGGGTATTTGTGATTGGTGTTACCATTTCCGGCACATCTTTAGCTGTTTTTTTAATAAATACTGGCAGAGACTTAATTCCTGCCAACACTGACAGTAATGAGTGATTTCTTTGAACTGCTCCTTTCTTTTTAGCAGTCAAGGCTTAACGTAGTAATCAGTGTGCCATTGTATACAGTCCTTTCTGACATAAGTTTTTGCATCAAAATAAGATGTAGTAAAAAGAAAAAGGCTTGCTGGTCAGACCGATGATTGGATTCAGATACATAGTTTTTAATGTGATGGCATAGACCTACTTTTGAAATATAAGTTTTCACAATTTAAAAAGAACTTAGAGCAATAAAGCAGTTGTAATGAAGAGCATATGGAGGCCTTAGTTTTTAAAGTCATTTTAATGATAATTATTGCAAATTCTGGCAAAAATAGGGTAAAAAAAATCCTTTTTTCTTTTTTTTTTGCTTGTTACTTTAGATATCATAGGGATGTACTTCAGAATGCTACACTGTGCTAGTAATGTCTGGCACTTGCATTTATGACACTGGCTAAAATCGTGAGATAGAATAAGCCTCATCTCAAGCTAATTGTCCTTCACACGTATGAGCACTAGATTCACAACCAGAAATAACATTTCAAGAATTGCAGTGTAAATGTTTAGAAAATGGGAACACTGGTGTGTTTACTGTAAGAAATGAAATGTGATGCAGACTCCCCTTGCAGCTCAACTCACCCAAAGTTACTGTCTTTAAGTGCTCACTGCTATTTAAAGCACTTTTGTTCTAATATTAACCCAAGGATTTCAGTTATCTTTCCTGATATGGCTGATGTGACTTACTGCTTGTCCTCCTCCAGGATTATTCGGCAGCCTGTTGGCAGGATCTATTTTGCTGGCACAGAGACAGCCACAGAGTGGAGCGGATACATGGAGGGGGCTGTACAGGCTGGAGAAAGAGCAGCCAGAGAGGTACAGACGCAAGCTCAAAACGGGGGGCACTGTCAAATATCCTATGGAAAATGAAAGGTCTGGTTGGAGGTGAAATGGGAACTGAGTGTTGACAGCTTCAGGCGTTCTGAAATCTTGATGCAAATCCTTGCAAAGGGAGTAGACGTCAAAAAGGATGAAGGTTTTGCACTTAGATTTGGAATGCTTAGGAAGGGCTCTGGCTATTGCATCAAACTCTTCTCTGTTTCCAGGAATGAAATCCTTTCTTCTTTAACAGAAATCCCAAATTCTCACCTAGTCATTTTTTCCCCCAAATGGGCACTTTGGTAGTCATAGTACTGAGAAATCATGGCCATTAACCTCACTACAGGAACAGCTCAGTTCTGCAGCTCTGCACACCAAGCCAGTCCTTTCCTCAACTGTTTCCAACCATACAATATTGACACAGTGATATACCGCTGAGACAGCCTTACATAAAGTCATTGAACAAGGACTTAAATATTTTGCTTCTGAGAAAAATGCCAGTTCCTCAAGTATTTCCAGGAATATTACAGTTTATGGAGCAGCAAAAGAAATTTCACCTTTGTTTTATGAGGTGAAGGGAACCTTGTGGCTAAAAACTACAGTCGTGGAACAGAAATTGGCCTGGAAGGGATCTGGAGAGTTCATCTAACCCATACCCCTGCCCCAAAACACAGGGATCAACTGTCCCTAAACTGTCCCATTCGTGAAGGTTATACCTAATCTGTTCCTGAAAACCTCCAGAGGTGGTGCTTCACGACATCTCTCATGTAAGGACATTACAGCAGAACCTCCATAGGCCTCAGCAGAGAAGTTGTCAAGTGAGCTTGACTGGTAAAAATGTTGGTGTTTTCCTTTCCTCATTTACTTGTGAAAGAAAAATATGTTTAAAATCTAGTGCAAGGATGTTTCTCACGCTCGTGTATTGAAAAGTTGATGGGGTCAATGAACGTTGCCTGGAATAAAAGCCCGTCATAAAAGACGGCAAATCTTAAACCTACAAGTGCCTGGAATAGGAAAAACATTAATATCACCACCTCCATTTTATTTTACTGTAGAAGAAGTTAATCTTGCTGTCTTTCATGACTATCATTTCAGATAATCTTTGCTATCCTACTGATCTCTGGTATCTTTGATACTTTGAATGGTTACTTTTCCATTGTGAAGGTTTTCTTTTTAGTCTTGCTTTTCTCTGGCTGAAAGTGGTGGTCTGTCATCACTCACAGGATTCTCTTCCTCTTCCTACATCATGGTAAAATTTGCAAAACTCCTGGCTTGCCCATGCGGTAGCTGGTTTATGCACGCCTCACTTTGCCTATACTTAATTCTTAGTCATATTCATATTCCCCTGTTCCATGGGACTAGTCAAGTCCTGATATCTCGCATGGACTAAGCATAGAGAGGTTTTGCTGTTACTGTTTCTATTTTCCACTAGGAGGAGTGTCTTATTAAATATCAAGCCTCCCAGAAATGAGTTGTACAGAGGTCGAGTTTTCTTTTAAAATTTGAATGCACAGCAATTTATGTGCTCAATTGTCATCCTTCATCATGCCATTTTAAAACAAAATTTGAAGCCCGCTCTTTTTCCCTTTCAAAGAATGAATGGTACTTACTAGAGAATGTTATTTATTTTCAGATACTCTTTGCTATGAGGAAAATCCCAGACAGTGAAATTTGGAAGCCAGAACCTGAATCAATTGTAAGTCTTTCTGTAGATTAAATGGATGATTTTTTTTTTTCTGCAGTTTTGCTGATGAGGTAAAATTTTGTTGGCTGTTTTTATTTAAGTTCACTAAATCAAATCTGCAGTAAACTTTCCCGTACTCACCAAAACTGCCCTTCCCTAAACAGCAACGTGATAGAAACTCAGAGAGAGCACCTATCTGACAACTATAATGCAGGATCAGAAATAACGGTGCTTTTTAAGCGGGCTATGAATCCTTTCCATGTGTCTCTTCTTCTTCCCTTTGAGCAGAAAATTTTGATAACACTGTACTTCTTGGTAACATGAACTGCTTCAACCCAGTTCTGTTTCTGTCGCAAGAATCTCTTGATTTACATCCTGCCTCTCACAGTGGAGATGTTGTTAGGTTGATAATGGATGCTCTTCCCACAGGATGTTCCAGCTTTGCCCATCACTACAACCTTCTGGGAGAGGAACCTGCCGTCTGTGCCGGGACTGCTAAAGCTGATTGGATTTTCCACTTTCTTTACCTCTGTGGCTGCAGCTGGGTTATTTGCCTACAAAAAGGGACTTCTAGTTCGAAACTGAAAAAGGTGCCAACGCAAAGCCTCACACTTCAGTGGTTTTCTTTTTTTCGGAGTTTTTTTTGGCATGTATTTACTTCCCGGTCTCCAAAATCAGGTCAGGACTGGGGAAGAGGAGAAAACAGTAGAGAGAAGAGGCTGGAGGGGAGGGATAAAGGAAGGGGATCCGTATTGAAAAAGAACCCCTTGAATCCAGGCCTGCTTCTAGCAGTAACTTTTTGGTTGTTGAATTTCTAGGATACCCTGACAAGCGTTATAACCTTGAGGTTTTTATCCAGATCTCGGCATAGAAGTGGCAAAATACCTTTATAAAGCCTGTTCTGGTGAGATTTCCAGTTGTTTTTACACTTATATCTGAACCAGACCCTGAACTCCAAGTCTTCACAGGCACTTCCATCTCTAGTTGTAAACAAAGGATTTCTGCCTTCCTGTGTGGTAGGCTGAGAAAAGAAATCAATAGCTTAAAGAATAATTAACCAGTTCATGCAAATTGCTGGTAAGGATCTTTTTAGTGGTTTTATTTTTCACCCACATGTCCAGAGCCCCGGCAGCACCTAAGGGACAAGTCAGGCTAAATTTATCTATCCGAACTATGCAAGTGTGGCCATAGGTTGTTGGCATTCCAGTGGCATATTTGTCCTACAGTGAGTTAAAGGACAACGTTTTTACTGCCTTTGGCAATGTGGTTGAATTTCAGGCTCCCCAGCTGTGTTCACACTGCCTGGAACGGCAGAGGTTGTGTGTCCCAGTCGAGTCCGTCCCTGTGCGGGATCAGATCTCCTCTGCCTAGAAAACTGGCAGGCTCCAGACTGTAGCTGATGTGTACAGCAGCATGGCAGATCAGGCTGTTGGACCAGAGTGTGAACGGGGAACCTTGTGCTAATGTACAGACACAGCTTTTCGAACCTTTTTCACCCTGTCTGACATCTCTTTGCCTCCAAGGTCCTCTTTTAGCTCCCTAAATTGCTCCAAGACAGCAAGAGAACAAATGAACCTCTGCCTACCCTGGGAAGCTGTAAAGCCGTCCATAAAAAACTCCTTTACATATTTTTTTCTTATCTCCTTCCTTTCTTTCATCTACTTTAAATTTATACTTTGAACACCTTGAGGCTATCTCTTGCCTGGCAGGGCACAAGGGGCTTGAAAATGTAGTGTTAGAATTAAAAAAAAAAAAAAACAACAGGAAAAACAACTTAACTGCCCCCCAGCACTTGCTTCATGCTGAACACAGTTTAGCTGATTCAGAGCTTCAGTCCCTCCTAACAACCATATTGATGGGATTAGCACTTCCACTTCTGCCTGCTGTGCTGTGTTGTACTAACTGTGCACTTTTGGTAACTAATCAAGGATCTAAATGATAGAGAGATCAAAGCCAACCGTGGATAGGATAGTCATATGGAAGTGCTTCTGCCCTCCCTAGCTTGGTACCTTTCAAACAATGTAAAAAAAAGACAAGAAAAAAAAGAAGGGAAGAAAAAAAGAAACAAAAAAAACCCAACCATCAAAACCTTAGGTGCCTACATGTCATCGTGATGGTACCTTGTTCTATGTATTTCTGCTGTTTTACAACTGCACAACACAAAACAGGAAGACACAGGTATAACTGAGAACGGGATTTGGTGCACATGAAGTTTGAGATGTCTGGAATTTTTCTGAGCCTGTTTGCTGCACTTGTCCCTTCAACCACTGCTGACTTACATGTAAAAAATTACATTGCAGTAAAAAGCCATGGAGGGAAGTATAATAACATATTCAGCAACTAGTGTGAGCAGACGGTAGAGGAACTGTATCACCACTCTCAGGCAGACTTTTTGGGCTAGCATCTGATCTTGCTTGTGCAGAGTAGTACTTCATTCTCCAAATAGTCCCATGGAAATCCACTGAACTACTTATAAAGCTATAATATTTGTGAACAGCACATCAGTTTCTGGCCCTTAGGTTTCATTCTTTTTAACTTGATGTGCCAGTTAAAAATCTTCTTGTAGCAGCAGCTTGGATTTTATCACAAAGGAATATCCTCATAACAGCCTTTTAAAATGCATAGGGGAACTTTTCAGACATAAAGATCTTCAAGTCAGAAGAACAGTGCAGCAGTGTACATATGGCTTTTCTCATTGTATCACATAGAGCATTAATTGGCTGGGACATTTGCCTGCCACAGAGTGCTTCTACATGGCTTTCTCTCTGTGTGATTTATTTGCTAAATGAATTAGGAACTGAAAGCTGAATGGGAACTGTGTAAGTTCAGAGCTTTTGCAACTCAGACAATTCTCAGGCCAGAAATAAACATAGGAACCTAAATTTGGGAAGACATTTTTAAAGTCTTAGCCCAATATTTGTAAGTGCTAGACGGTGAATACATACTTAACATATAAAGAACTGCTGCATTTGCAGATGATTTCATTGCCAAAACTGTTTGGAATTCAAGTCCTACTTCTGCCCTAGAAGTACGCTGCAGGTCTCTAAAGGGGAGCAGATCCATGAGGCTAATGAGCATAAATTGGTTTCATTTGCATCCAAAATGTACCTCTCTCTTCTTTGCTCCTGAATCTGGCAGAGGTTTTTCCCAGTCTAACAAGAAAACATGTGCCACAGGGGCAGAAAATCCAAGGAAAAACAGAAGTTAGTTATAGTTAGAACTGAACTGAATCACAACCAAAGCTTTTAATGAGATTGGTCAATGTAAAAACAAGAAAAAAGTGTATATAGTTATAAACCTTTCTTATTCTTAGTTTCAAAGTGAAATAAAAATGGGGAAAAAAAACCACAAAGCATTTCTCATGTTATTCTGCCACAACTAAAAGTAGGTGCAACTTGAAATCTCAAATTAACTTTGGATCCCCTGAGATTTCTAGCCAAATCTGGTGGAGCTGGGAGGTCTGAATTGCAACATCTGTATTAGCACTCAGAAGTCTCTGTCGTCTTCCTTCCAGACTGCCAAAGCATTAGGAATGCCCTCTTTGTCTTTACAGCCATGTCTTGTTACGATTATGCTGTGGAGCTTATCACCACTATGGGATTAAAAAGAAGGATTTGCTGCTGTTTTCTCGACATCTTCCACATAAAAGGAATACGTGGCACTTTGTGTAAGTGGATGCCAGTGTGATGAGAAAATTGACAAATGTAGGTAGAGAACCAAGTTGCTTCCCCATGGGTAGAGGGAACTGTTAGCACTGGCTTACATTTTTTAAATTCCTTCGTGCCAACCCTTCAAAGAGAGGAATGAAGTCTGGTTTAACGGGTAACCAGTCGTGCTGTATTCTTAATTTATCAACATGTTTGATGAGAAATCTGCTATCATGAAAGTTCCAGCAGTTTACCAGCTTCATGAAATGTATTATAGGATCAACCATGGAAATAATAGTATTTGTCTCTTATGAACCAATTTGTGTTATCATGCATATTTTGTAAGGCTCTTAAAAGTTTGCAAAAAAAAGAGGTTTACTTGCTTGTACATTGTTCTGATAGCAACTGTATATTGCAAAGGATGTTGGGTCATGGCATGAAAATCTGTGTTAACCGAAGTACTTGAAAGCTAATTGTATAAACTACGCGACAATAACAAGGAAGTGAGCAATCTGAGGCAGCCCCTTGTCTTTCCTTTAACTAGGGCATTTTTTTCTCAATGCAGATCTTGATTCCAATTGTTTCACTGGGGTAGACTTTACGGAAGTGCAGAAATTTTAAGATTTTTTTTTTTTTGAGACATGAAAGAAAAATATTTTTGAGGAAGAAGGAATTGTATGTCCTCCAAAAGTACTTGGATGCAAAAGGAGCCAGGATTAAATGACAACAGATCTGCCACTGCTCTCAGGCAAGAAGCAAACCCGCTTGAATCGCAGGTTACAAATGCTCACAAATAAACCTGACCTGTGTTTAAATGGACTAACGTCCCCTCTCCCATCTCCACCACCTTAAGGTCACCTTGATCTTACAATCTGTTCTTCAGCAGAGACAAAAACGAGATGGCCAAAGCAGTCTTGCTTTCAAAGTATCTCTACAGTCAAATCGTTTAGGCATTGTCATAGACTGCTGCTTATAGCGTGTCTGCTGTGGTCATGTACAGGTCGGTGTTCAGTGATGCCTGCCTCTGTGTTTTGGAAAAAAAGAGTGACTTCACTTTGCAGGAATATATATGCTGTGTGTGTGATGAATTTGTGCCTTTTATAACTGTAGCATTTTCTCAAGTGCCTCTGTGGTGACTGTCTCCCTTGGTTTCCTTCTTAAGTTCCCTTTTCAATAGGCTCTGCAGATATTTTTATCTGACAGCTGTGACCTTTTTTTAACCTTAATTAGAATCAATAAATATTGTCATGTCACATTTACTGTTTGAGGCTTTTCTTTTGTGGAAGCCCCTTTTGACTTGGTTGTGATGGTGAGTATTACTTAGTAACACAACTAATTTTGCATTCCATACTGAAGCCAGTGAGGTAACTTCAGCTTTTCTCAGTAAAGAAAGCTCTGTAAATAAGAAGGATAAAAAAAAACAAATAACCCCCAAAAAGGCAAAACCCCCCCCCAAACCCCTAAAAAACCAAACACCAAAAAAATCAAACCACATTTGGCAATAATTCTTCCTAACGTATAGATGGCCAACTGTCTTACACTTAAGAATTAGGTTTTATTGCTGTAGGTGGATTTGGAGCGTCCCCATCATGAACATACGTCTCTCACAGCACCTTGTTTACCAGAACACGTATGGGCAGGGACACATTTTATAGCTGCTGATAAGAGTCAAGGGCAGGTGGTAGGCAGCCGAGGGCGAACATGGGAAGAAACAGACCTTGTACCAAATACTGTGTGGTGTAAACATAAAAAACCTGGAAGAAAAGAGAGACAAAAATCACTGGCTTAATTTCATCCAGCAGCTCAGTGTCAGTGCTAGAGAGAGAATGTAACTGAAGAAGAAATTCAGCCTTGGGAAGGGACCTGTGTTTCACAAAAATGTAGTCTATGAATAGGAAAAAGAGTAACCATACATGTGCAAAACGCGTCAAAAGCATGTTCTGCTCTTTGCATAGGCTTAACTTTCAGTATTACTTACAAGTTATAAAAGAACACAAATACCATGAAAGCAAATATCCTCAACTAATCCTTTGTATGCTCTGTAAAGCATCCGTTCCCCTAAGAAACGTATCAGAACCAGCAATGCATTTCACAGGCCCTCGCAGCAGCTCACAAGTGGTTATCACTCTTAAACATTGCTGCCTTGGGTCGCATTTGAACTACCTCTTTAACCCTTTGTTCAGACATACCCTGCGGCATCCCAGAGGAGGTACTGAAATGGCAGTATTGTTATTGTTTATTTATTTACAAAGCTTTCCGTGTGCATGTCAAAGAGACTATGTCAGCCGGGGGGCACTTCATTGTTTCCAGCAGTCCAGTGTACAAAAAATTAATTTGGGCAGATTAATACGGGAGAAATGCATTTCGGATAACATCTATAGAAGATACTAATATGATTTCCTGAGAAACCAGTTAGAAATCCCACTCATTGTTTAGGAGAGGATAGGACGTGTTTGCAAATTGTTTGGCTAAATCATACAAAACTCACTTCTAATATGAGAACTGAGGATGATTTTTTCCTCTTGCCGTGCATAATTAGACCAATCCACTCATCCAAAGCAAATCCCAAAATGTTTGAGGGACTGTCGAGTTTTGCCTTCTGGCTCAAGGCAGGGTAAATTCCCCTGGGGCCTGTAGGGTTGCCTCAGAAAAAAGGCATCCGAGAACGAAAGGCAAAACTGGCCTCCGACCGTACGGAACCAAGATACAGTTTGGTATCTGCTGGAAACAAGGGGAGGCTTTCTGTTTAATTTCGACCAATGCATTAAGGCCCAAGTTTTTGCCACCTCGTTTGAGGTGCTTCCATCAACGGGGCTGCCGAGACCCAGCTCTTGCCTGGCTGGTCCTCCTCTGTGCGGAGAGCGGGGAGGGGGGCTCCTCGTGCTTCAGCCCGTGCAGGGCTGGAGGGTCCCTACGGACACATCCTTCTCTCTCACTCCCGGTGTAGGAGGGTGCCTAAATTGATCGGGTTTCTAACTTTGGTATCTCAGTTATGTGCTTCAAATACATGGGATGAACTCAGGTTAGGAGAAGAGATTTTATAGCTAATGCGTGTGTTTCCTTGTTCTGCAAAGACATTAATTACCAGGTTAGATGTTTTCAAAGAGCACGTGATATTGACCCACCTAGAGAGCAATTTGGGAGCCGAAACGCAGTTGCCTTGTGCCTTTCAGACACCTGAGGGCACCTTGTCCAGCCTCCAGCTGCTGCTCCGAGAGGTGGCAGCTCTTCCAGAGGCCGTGTGTCCTCAACCAGCCCTGCGCAGGTGGCACAGACGCGCTTTGGATACCGAACTGGGCAGCTTCTGCCTCCCACCAACTGCCGATGGCAATTGGGTACTTAAATACTTCCTTGGGATATTTAGCTTTGGAGAGATGCAAACAGGGATAATGTAGGCCCTGTGAATCTAACATGATGCAAGTTAATAAATTGCATGTTAACAGGTAGCTGCACATGTAGTATGTTAATACATAGCTGTCCTTTATGCAGGCAGGCTGTACAATGATTTTGTTGGTCACTGGAAAGAAAAACAAAGGCCTGATGATCTTCTAGGAAGTTAGAATATTAGTGGTGTTTGCTAGAAAAGCTTTCAGTTAGCAGCTGAGTACCAAGTTAAGCTGTAAAAAAAAATACACCTGAGTAAGAGGGTTTGTAAATTGATTTTAGTTTGCGTGATTTGTACAGTCAATAGCAATAAGCTATTCTGAAGCTAGGCTAGAAAAAGCTCAGAAATAAATTTTAAATAGCTGTGATAAACTGTGAAACACACATTAAGGGTTTTGGCCCCTGGGTCTTTACCCAGTGCCATGCTAGCTCATCCCAGTTTTCCATTATTCCTGGCCTTGCTGAAAGAGGCAAAGAAAGTGGGTGTGACTTTTTATGTCCATTGTGGGTCAAAGACAGCCTCACTCTCTGTTTTGACAGCATGCGAGATACCTTTTCTAATTTAGAAGTAAAGGGTTATTAGCTTTCACCCAGGGTTGGTTTTTGCTACGTGCTCAGGGAATTTTCTGTTAGCAATTTTTACAATCACTCCTTAGTGAAACAGCCCTAACGAAATAATCAATATCTGTCCAGCTCCATGTACTCTGGCATCTACAGGTTCTGCAGACTCCCTCCCCCTGCAACTTCGAGGGGGGGGAAGCCTCATCCAGATCCAAGCGATCCGTTGGTCCGACCTACAGCAGAATGGGTCTGAGCAAGTGCAGACCAGCCTCACCTACCCGAGGGCATAAAGTCATTGAACGCCAGTAGTAACTTCGGGGGGGTCTCATCGAGTGCCGTTTCCCTGCCGCAGCAGAGACTTGTTGAAGAAGCGCTCGAGGAAGCGGTACCCAGCAGAAACACCAGCCTTTGGCTGGTGGGGTTTGTCAAATGTCTCGGTTCGCGCCTGCACCGCTGTCTAATGGGATTCAACACTGCACTCGAATATGCTCTAATATTTGGATAGGAAGAAGGGGAGAAAAGGAAGTGTATTAATAATGCACTGAGGCATCCTTGTCAGCTCTCGGGCTGTTCGCTCCCAATTTGCATATGCTCCAAGTTGTAAGAAAACACTTTGCACAGCAGTGTTGCATTTAGCAGAAATTACATTATAATTTCAGATGTGGAAACTTCTATTCCAGGTCTGAGGCAGTGAGATGCCCCATCGGGCTGTGCAGTCATTATCTTAAACAATTGAAATGCATGCTTGCACTTAATCAAAATCAAGGGGAGATGTTACTCCAGCCTCCGCTTGCCAATTCAGCCCAAAGGGGAACGAGAATATTAAACTAAATTAGAAACTATGTTATTTCCCAATCATTTCTTTACAAGCTAGAGTTTGGCCAGAGTGTTTTTTCAGAGGTTGCATGTTTGAGCCACCACCTCTATCTATATCCGTAAAGCAAACTGCTCCCAAAGAAACCCCCTTCTCAGAGGAGGGGAGTGTTCAGTTGCATTTAGGATCTGTGCTCACACTTTTCTCCCAGCTCCTTCATGCTGCCAAGCAGCAGAAAAGACTTAAGCTTAAGATTTGAGAAAAGACTTAAGACTTCAGAGGTTGTCTTGCAGTGCCGGCAGAGGGGCGGTGCAGCAGCCATTTCAGCGCCCTGGTTTCTCCCAGGGACTGGCTAGTGCTGGGAAGCAGAAGCTGCAGGGATGGAACCTGCCTTTCTCTGCTTCCTCCAATGTGGCATATCGGAGCTTGGAGATGGGTGAGAACTGGGGCTTGAAGCTGGGGACTTGCATCCCTTTCCTTTCGTGTGCTTCCGTTCCAGAGTTTGATATTTTGGGTACCCAACAGGACCAGCGCAGAAATACCCACTGAGACCTTTCTGCAAACCAAAGCCTTAAGCTTTTGCCACGTTTTTGTTTGCGAGGTGATAAAATACTGCTATTATGTAGCCAGAAGATGGCAGCCTTTATTTCAGCCTTGAGCCCCGCTGTGCCGTGCTGCTGTGCAGCAGACGGGCGGCCGGCCGTGCTTCAGCACAGCTGTCTGCAGCTGGAGTCTGCTGACAGTCGTCTCCCCATCAAACGCTAGGCTCTGCCTTTTGTAATTCGTCCGGACATCCTGGATTTAAGCAATGTTTTGATGAAAATGATGGTGTTCAGGCAATAATCCGAGGAGTTTTTAAGTGAATGGTCTGGCCGTGGAAGTCCCGATCCCAACACAAGTGGTAACTATGTCCTTTGCTTCGTTTTCAACCCATCTTGAGTGGAAGCCGTCTTGTTGCACCGTGAGTGGCAGTGGAGCTCACAGTTACATTTCACAGAGAAAGAATAACAGCGTGAAGATAGAGACAGCAAAGGACGTCTGTCTGATAGTGTCTTGTGCTTGATAAGGTCACAGGCAGTGCAAACTCACACCGCTGTCTGACCCGTTCATGGTTATAGGCTGGGGCACATCACATTCCTAGGAACCCCTGGAAGAGGAGACGGGCAGCTCGGAGGCACTGCTGACCTCCTCTGGCACCCAGCAAGTGGCCAGCACCGCTCTGCTGAAGCTTCCCTTTCCTCTCATAAGTAATGCACTCTCACTTAGGAAAAGTTTTCACCCTATTCCTCCTTTGTGTCCTGGGTTATTCTGGCTCTGCTATGTAAGATGAGTCCAGAAAAAAAAAACCAAGGAGAGCAAGAAACAGAGAACAGAAACTGGGAAGCCAAGCGCTACAAATAAAGAGCAGAACAGGAATTGCAACTGGAGCCCAAAGCATTGATTGCCAAGTGCAGGAGCTGAGTGGGAAAAGAAAAAGTTACAGTTCACTAACAAAGAGCACATTTAATTTCCCCTTCTGGATATTCACCAAGATGAAATTTGCTTTCTCTCTGTGTGTGTGGAAAGCAACTGTTGCAGGGAACATTTACAAAGTAAAATTGTTTGTTTCCAACTGCTCCATGGAAGAGAAACAGCCCAAAAGGAAAAGAAGAGAAACGACTAAAATCATGTTTCCACAGAAGAGGACCCTCTGGATTTGTCCATTTTTCTATTTCATGATGCTGCTGTCAGGAACTGGGACCTGAGCTCTGTGCAGAGAACATAAGACCAGCCCCCAGCTCGTTCCCGGCATGGTTTCTGGCCGGGGAAAGCCCTTGCTGCCAGGCAGCAGAACCTGGTCAACAGGACATGGGAACCGACTGGTGGGAAACCTGCACGTTTCGACCCGTCAGACTGCGCAACGTTGGCACATCCCCCTGGGTGGTATTTTTATTCTGATATATAATGCTAATTTGTGCCTGCGGTGGGGGCTATGTTTCATCCTGGGAAAAGAGATCAAACAACATACAACCAGAGGCTGGATCAAACATGGACTGGAAAGTATTGCTGGTGAACGACTATCGAAGAGACGGGGCGCAGGCTGCAGCCTGCAACCACTTGCTTGCCCCGAGTGGCTTTTGAGGCTGGGTGTACCTTTACCACCCCGGGTGAATGTGGTCAGACCTCCCCCTTGCTCCGCGCGAGGAGCATGGCTGGAGGGATGCTGCCTGATCCGGGGGAGGTTCACGTCCACTGCGCCAAAGCAGGCAGCCCCTTCAACCCAGCGCTTCGTCCTCATGATGGTGGCTCCTTGCCAGACCTCTCACATGGTGGGTTTCCAACCAGAAGGGTTTGGGTTGTCAGTTCCCGCACCAGGCGTTTTATAGGTTGTGTGACGGGCAGGTGACAAAGGAAGGAAAACCTCCCTGGGCTGGTGGTGCAAAAAAGCCAGCCGGCAGCTCTCCTCGCATGCCTCCTGCCCGTCCAGCTCCTGATGGCCCAGCAGCCCATCCTGTTTCGAGGTCCCCGTCCCCACGGGGCTGGCTGATGGCAGCCAGGGAGGGGGCAGCCGTGCTGCACTGCACAAGTGGGAGCTGCAGCCGAGGGGAGCGGGGCAGAAAGGAGGTGGGACGCATGAGTCTCACAGGAGTGTTTTTCCATCCCCATGCCGATTTCTGTGGCTCTCAAAGGTGTTGAAAGGCTAATTATGTGACACGCTGTGAGGGGCTTGGGCACAGTTGCTGTGGTATCTGTAAGCAAAACCAGCAATTTAATTAAAAAAGAGGCAGGTTCTTTCACATGCATCATCTCCGCTTGCTTCTTTTGGACTGCCTGATCTATCTGCTCCATGGTGCCCCTTATTTCACTGCTAGTATGGAGGATTAGCCTATATTTTTCTCTCTTTCCGCTCTGCTGCTCCTTCTGCCAGTGCTTGCTCTGGTCTTTGCTTTATTTCCAAGCATCAAACAGCAGCCCTTTCACCTGAGGCTTTCCTGTTTCCCAGGCGAGTCGATGCAATTCAGTTCCCACCCTGGTGCTGATGGACTTGGTGTGGACCTTGGCCTCTCCCGTCTCACCCCTCACTTTTAGAGGACAGAGCATCTCCCACCTCTGCCAAGGGGGGGCAGGGCTCTTCCTCCACCAGCTGGGGCACTGAGCACCCCTGTTAGGGAAGGTCACCAAAGGCTTTCCCGCCCCACGGCCCGGGTGAGGACTCCACGTGGTCCCCAGCAGAAAGAGGTGTTTCCACAATGCTTCAGCCTCACGGTTTTAATAAAGGCAGCGGCTTGCTTGGAGAGTTGTCAGCGGAAATAAACTCAGTCCCATTCTGTTTCAAAATTGGTTTTAGAAAGATGCCTGGCTGTTTAATATTTAAGCGAAATGTTTAATGTTTAAACAGGGAAATTGTTCTGATTGTCAGAAAGGGCATGAAAGCAGGATGGAAACTGGTCTATAATCTCTGGCAAACGCTGCCCTTTCTCTGCAGCAGCGTGGTGCCTGGGAGCTGCAGGAGTTTCAGAAATGCCAATTTTAATCAACCTCTTTCATTTCACTTGCTGCTTACCACTCCAACAGCAGTGAGACGTGCTTTTTCCCTGGAAAGTGGGGAACATTGTACCTGGCCCTGTTTAACAGGTTTGAGACTAGTTCAGCTGAATTGAACCTGCGCTTCAAAACCCAAACAAATTGCAACAGAAATGTGCATGGATAAGGTGAAAAGCGAAGCTGGATGGTGTCAGCCCAAGGGTGTAGTCCAGGTGATTTGGGGTCCCTTTTGCATGTGCACACAAAAGCTGTGAAATTCAGATGTCAAGTTTAAAGTCAGCACAAAAATGAATGGCTCTAATTGCCACAAATACAGGTATGGATGAATATTTCTGAACAGATATGGACAGTGTTTTTCAGGCAGTGGAAATATCCCTCTGGGGGAAGTGTGTAACGGTGCAGAACCGTTTCACGCCAAAAAAGGCTTGTGAGGAGTGAGCCTGTGCTCCCTCCCTGAGCCCTCGAGCAGGCACTGTGGCTGTGCCAGGCTGCATGCTCAGGGTAGTCCTAGCGCACAGGAATCCCTGCTTGGTAACGGCTGGAGCTGGGGATAAAATCTGCAGGGGGCCCTCGAGACAAACAGCAATTCACGTTAGTCACTTCACCCCCTTAAAATGTTCCTAAGGTGGATGGTAAACTGACCTGTCAAATGACCTGTCAAAAAATCCTTTAAATAAGCATTTAATACTACAGTTCAGTGTGTTTAAAATCCAACATTGCTGCCTCCTACTGAGACTATTCTCTCCTTTTCAGTGTGGATAATTTGAAGTGCATAAGTGCAACGTAGATGGGAAAGCTGAAGCTGAAAATGTAGATAGTTTTCTTATAAATAATCTGTTCAGGCTTTTTCCCCCCCGAAGAAATCGGTAGTGGCTGGCTGATCCTCACACAGAATGGCTGTGCACAATGAACAAAGTAGCTCAGGAGACATGCGCTGTCCGTACAGCCTCTTCTGTGTGGTGCTTAACACCGGCACCCTGAGCACCTGCTCGCATCTGATGACAAGGGGCCACCTGAAGCACCCCTTCCCTCTGGAAAGGGCTTCTGGTTTGGAGCCCACCAGCACCTAGGCTGAGATTGGTCTGCGCTTACAGCGTCTACAAGGCTTTGGTCCAAAAAAGTGAGAGGACATACGGATGTGGTTGAAGCAGAGGCCAGGCGCAAAGTCATCTTGGGTAGGTAGGTATTTCTGTTGGCATATACATATGGACCATATCCAGCAGAGCAAGGGTTTGGTGGCTGCTGCATGTGATATGCCTGGTGATTTAACACAGGTGCAGAGAAACACCACCTTCCGCAAACTCACAAAAAACCAACGCGAGAAAGAATCTGAAGAAAAGTTTATAGAAGAGCTCCTCTTGTCAAGGTTTCAGGATTATTGAAAGGCACATTTCACCCAGGCTGAATGACAGTTGAGTTCATGGACACATACAACGCTCACATTTCATGGCAAAAAGATCACATAATGATGGTACATTGCGAAACATATATTCCAGATTTCAGTTAAACACTAAAGTAATTATTTTAAGTGTGTCATGTACATAATAAGAGCGGAACAGGCAGATGCATCCAATTACTGTAATTTACAAGGCAGTAATTCAAGACCCAAATATATTTCTCCTTATAGGAGGAAGGCAGTACAGATTACGAGCAAAACGAGGGGCCGCAAATTGACAGGGAGCCAGGAAGCTGCTGCCATTTGGAAAATAACAGCTAGCATCTGCTGCAAGTTGGAGGGATTTTAACTTTGCTAACTCATTTCACTCCGCTTCAACAGGGAACGGCCGGGCTGGATCAGATGCTTTTGGGCCAGGAAGCAACCGAGAGCTGCACCGTGGCCGTGCCGCACCGACGCAGGCACTCTGCGGAACAGATAAGCACGGATGTTTGCTCAGTAGCGGGATGAATAAAGTCCACTCGCGCTTCCTCTCTTGCCGTTTAGCGAGCTGCTTCGTACTAATTACCTCTTTTCAACCAGCTCGTGGTTAAGTTTCACGTTGTGATGATTAATAATTAATCAAATGCATTTGAAAATTAATTTGGCAATTCTACATCTGATTGGCATGCTAATCTCTTCTGTGCAGCGGGGATGTTTTAGCAATAACCTCAGATATTCCGAGCTGCTTCCCGAGGTGAATACATAAGGGTATTTATTATCTCATGTGGTAAAAAATAAAGCAGCAAGTGGAAACGAATGCATTCTCCAAGGCCTCTTTGCCTTACAGGAAAGGTACGATCTGCATTTTGCCTTCCCTGTGCGAGGAATATATCATCGATGTTATCATGCCCAATCAAAACAAATGGACACGGAAAAGGCGAATTTGAAAAATGCCCCCATAGTTGATTTATTTCTGTTTCGCTGGTAGCAACTGCAGTAGATTTGATGCATTAATTACGGTGCTAGAAAGAAAAATCACAGGGAGAACAACTTTTGCCCTTTCCAGCTGTCTGTGCCACTTCTCTCCACAAATAACACTCATCTGGTAAAAGGGAAGAAGAGTATGCAGCTTCCACTGGACGTGTGGTCCCCACTAGTTTCGAATTAGTAGTCCCTTTTTATAGGCAAACAGCCCCGCAGCAGCCACAGAGCTGAAACACACGGTAGAGGTAAGCAGGCACAGCAGTCCCGGCACGGACGGCAGGTTCCTCTCCCAGAAGCTGGTGGTGAACGGTTGGGCTGGGACATCCTGGGGGAGAGAGGAGATGGTACCACCGCAGGGTCTCCCTCACCGTGTGAGTGGGGAGGCGGCCAACATCCCCCACTAGGCTGGGGAGATCACAGGTTTTCCCCGAGGACCAGACTGGGGGTAGGAAGGAGGGTCAGGGCTGTGAAATGCGTATTTTCTGTCATCCCGAGCAGCCACAGGAGAGCAAAGGTGGAGTCACTTGTGACTGGAAGGAAGTTTTTTGGCTTAAAACCATGGCCTGGGACTGGGCAGAACTAGGCTGATTTCCTGCATTTTGCAGTGCCCCAGGCTCCGAGATCTTTGTCCCTGGTGCTTGGCCATCCACCCCTCAGACAGGGGTAATAATATTCCGTGGACGAGTCAAAAAAATTAATACCATCAGCATGTGAGGTAAACAAAACCTCGCCCAGGGGCAGGCCCCATAGGAATCGCCGAAACAGGGACTGCAGCCTGACCGAGGGGTGTGCGCCTGACCGGGTGACAGCGAGAAAGTCCGCTTACCTTCGACTCTGGCTCTGGCATCCAAATTTCATTCTCTGAGATCCTCCCCATACTGTGCAATATCTAGAAAAAAAAATTATTTGCACCACGTGAGAAAAAAATAAAACCCATGCTACTTTCAGTTTTGGAAAAGTAGAGCAAGTCAGAGCAAGGTGACATTGATAACAGGCGTAACTATGACTAGCTGAAAGTGCCTTGAACCAGAAAATGTATAGTGATTTCTCTGTTTATATCAGCAAAGAGAGAAGGAGGAGGCAGTTTTGGTAGTTTGCGTAAACATATGACAGCTGTTTATCAAACAGTTCTGTGCCTAACCAGTGTTTTAAGGATAAATGGACAGTTTCAGCGAGTCATTTGTAAAAAGTAGACTTCACTCAGAAATCCACAGGAACTACAGCTTCTCCAGATGTTTAATTTTTTTTCTCAGTATAAGTAAAAATGCTTTTTCATATGACAGTTTGAGAAATAGCAAGGTGAGGTTACCGCCACACACTCGGGACGCAAAGCCTGTTAGCAGTGATGCTACTTGGATCATAAACTAGAAAGAGGAGAGATACAACTCTGGGGCTTTCAAAGCATACAATTACAAAGTTATCCCTTGGTTATTCAGGCAGTACAAAGCTCATAGAGGATTTTTCTTTAGAATAAACTGATTGTAACAATCATGGACGTTCTCCGGGGAAAATCAATGTCTCCAGAAGAGACAGCTAACCGTCTTTATAACTACTGCTCGCAGGCATGGAGAAAAGAAAAGACAAATTAGGTGACTTGAAACAGAGCAAGTAATGAGGATTATAGGGCGAATATGATGTTCTGTCAAACGGAAGCAAAGGGCTGATTTTCCCTTAAATAACAGCTCCGTGGCTCTGCCATACAGCAGTTGTAACTGTAATGTACACCCTTTAATGTTTTTTTTTCCTCCCTCCAGACTGTTGTAAAGGGGTTTCACGGTGACTGGGAACCCAGCCCAATGCGTGTCATTCTGAAGAGATTTAGACATTATCAGAGCCGCCCATTATGAATTCATAAAGCCGAGCTAACGGTACTTTCTCGTAAAAGGAGAAGCAGAAGGGATAGATCAAAAATGAGAACAATGCTCAGATTTCCAGATTGCTGCATAGGAAATAGCTGCAATCATTTGTTATGACTTAAATTACTTTTAAAACATACAGTGATTAATTTGTTAGAAATTGCGGTACTATATCTAAGGGCAGCATCAGGTTGGAGGGTTTTTTCCTCTAGGCATGAGGTATACAGCATAAGCTTCGTTTTAAGTCTTCAGTGCAGCAACACACTGCATAATGTTCTGATTTGGGTGAGATTCTTGGCTTCACTTTATTCAATAGCAACTAAGTAAAGTTTTAAAAAAAGAAAGGCTTTGATTCACATCCTTTTCTGGGATTCTTCCCCATCAGTTCCAGGAGCCTCTGCACAATTACAGGGTGTGATGCACAAAATCAGACCCTTGGAGCTGTACTTCATCCTTTCTAACCTTTTAATAGAGATGTTGAAAGCAAACCAACGGTCTGTACCTCTCTGGCTGCTCTCTCTCCTGCCTGTACGGCCCCCTCCATGTATCCACTCCATTGGGTAGCTGTCTCCGTGCCAGCAAAGTAGATCCTGTCAATAGGCTGGCGAATGATCCTTCAAAAACAAATGGAGAATGTCAGAGGTTAAGTAACAGGAAAGCGATGATCCTTCTCAAAGCAATTTACGGGCTTTGATGAAGCGCTCAAACTTCAGTTCTCCAGAATTCCTGCAGACCTGGGCTGGGGAGCACGGTGCAATAAGCTGTCCCCGCAGGACCACCTACCTGCTTCTGTACACAAAACTCAAGATCTGAGAGAGAGAAAATCTAAGGCATAAATCAGTGTGCCCAGCTTCCGTGCAAAATAATACGAGCCTTATTTTAGTGCTGGGATAAGGGATAATCCTAACAGCCTCCAGAAATGCAGTGCAGCTGATAGACTTACATCTTCTGCATGGCAGCTTTGTTGTTATCCTGCCATTACAATGGGATGTGAATGATGTTTTTGCAGGGACGGGTCACTAATACCAGCTTCTATTTGGAGGCTGGACTTGCCTGGCCGCAAGTTCCGCCAAATGGGGATGGCAGTTGAAGGCCTCTGCATTCAGGGAGTTGCATTCGCCCCACAGGGTCATATAAGCCAGCCCCTCAGCTGGGCAAAGCTGCACAAGCATCCCCGCCAACCCAGCCATAGGTAATGAGCTCCCCCTTTCCCTCAGAGAGATCTGCTTGCTCCGAGGGCTCCCATCTAACCCCCGATGAGGTTTTCCTTGTCTGCCTGACACCAGCTTCCCCAGGTCAGAGGCCTCACCCACCACTACCCAAGTGTTCAGATAAGTTACCGCAGAAGAGTCTCTGCATGGGATGACTTCTTCCCACACACATCTTGGCACAGAGGCAGAGTGTAACTCCGTGACGGACATGCTAAGGAGCTCACGCTGCGACGTGCTACATGGTTTGTCTGGTCTTTGGCTATGGATACAAGATTTGTCTGTTCCTATTACTGCTGAACTGTGCCTTCCACACACTTTTCTGTGATATACCTAGTATTAATCAGCATTATCTCACATGTTCCTTTAAGAACACAGCAATTCTGCATGGGGAGGGCATGGGAGGCTTTGTTGGGTGGGAGGAGCGAATGAGTTTTCATGTAAGGGTTTTGTGTCTTCCCCTCGTGATGTGATTCAATGGGCTTCACCAGGACCTGATGCTCCACCTACACAATCAGTGAAGGCTCTTCTCTGTCCAAGATGTGTGCCCTCAAGGTCTTAGAAAGCTTTAAAGGGATCTATTGCAAATACTGTAAGTAATGTAGCGAGGAAAGGTTTCCTGGCTCTAGCAGGTCCCTTTGTGACTTGCTTTGTTTCCTCGGAAGTCACAAGAGAAACCCTGCTCTTACTAAAGTCAATAGCAAGATCCTTGTTAGCTGGGGAGTAGGGGAGTGGAAAGAGGGCTTGAGTTCCCCCAATATGCTACATATGCCACAAGTGTTGCATAAAGTATATCATTGCACATGAGCTAAGAAATGTAAATTAGAAAGCAAAGCATTCTCCGGTTTACCTTCCATAAGAACACATTATGCCTGGTGGGAAGTAGGCTGTGTAACAACCCCCTGAATATTGCTCCACGCTCCAGTTCTTTTCTTCATAATGCACAGGCTGTAAGTATTAGCAAACATTAGAGAGTGAAACACTGGCAGAGAAATTGGAAATAAAAAACAAATTTCCTCTGAAGAGGGAAAAAACAGGCTAAGGATACCTGTCAAAGGAGTGCCATGTCATCTGGCTGATGCTGTCCATCTGCACAAAACAAATCTTTGCACTTTTACAGAAGCACCAGCCTCCCATGGGGAAATGACAAGACAAATTAAACCATGCACTGCCTTCTCTTTTCTTGTAAAGAGTGAGACTGGCAGCTCTTTTCTTGCTGTACTAGATGCTGCTGCCCTCCCCTTGGGAGTACAGATTGTATGGCACAACATGCAATTTTAGGTACACATTTTAGCAGGAATTTTGGCTTCATGCTCCAGAACAAAGGAGGAACATTACTGTACAACAGAGGTGAAAACAGGCATGCATTTCTTACATGTAAAGCCTCTTCCATCCCCATTGCCTTGGCATATGCCTCACAGATCTTCTTCTTCCTATATGAAAATAAAATCAGAGTCAGAAAAAAAAAGGTGGAAAAAACCCTCTCAGCTATTGCTCTTCTTATAAAAAAATCACATTTATTGCAATATGTTGGAAAGAAAGTTGGGTTTGGCTTTGTTTTTAAGTCTGATTTCAAGTTCTTATCTTAAAGCTTAGTTCAAATGCTGATGCCTAAATGTGACATCCAAAATGGACCCAGGGAATGGGAAATGAAGGTTGATTTTGGCAATGAGCTCTGAAGAAATAAATCTTTGTACAGTTATTTTAGGATGCAGAGCCAATTCATTCTCATGTTCACTGGTGTAAGACCAGAAGAGAAGCAATATAAATCAATGAAATCCCTACAGATTTACTATAGCTGAGAACAAAATATGAGCTGAAGAATTCTATTCACATTCCTAAGCAGAGCTCCTCCTTCACTTGGATGCGTACCAAAAATCACGTTTAGAAAGTACTGTTTGTTCATTTCACAGACTAGTAGAGAAACCATACTGTTGTAAACACGGAGGTTTAAAAATTTTATGGTCCAGTCTGAATTTGAAGGACACCCAAAACTATGCATGTCAACGCTCCCTATCCCTGGGGTGAAGCATCTTTCAGTGGGGATGCAGTCTGGGAATGTCTTCAGAAAAATCTTCTCAGCTCACACAGAGACACAGAGCTGATAAGTCAAAACATGGAAGAATGGGCAGGACTTGGAAACTCAGAAATATCCATACCTGGATTCGATATTAGCATTAGTGTCTTCGCCTGTTTAGGCTAAACGCTCAATTTTTGCCCCACTTTCCAGTATTGGTAGTTGCACTGAGCATGTGTATACGTGCATATGCATACACGTATCCACACACATATTCCTGTGAGGCAGCATCCCAGAGAACTGACTTCTTTCTAAAATATTTACAGTTTCTGAACTCTTACCTCTCTTCCTTACTGAGATGGGCCAGTTTAACAGCCTTTCTGGTAAGGATGAAACTGAAAAGAAAAATATGGCATATAAATATCACGCAGTGTCAGCACCCCAGCTGATTCGCAAGCTCTTGCTTGAAATGACTCTAAAAAAGATGGGCAAAGCACTTTACCGGTATGTGATCGGCTTGACATTTTCTCATCATACCTCATCACTTAGTAATTACAGGTCACACGTGTGAAAAGGCCTGTGCGGGGTACCCTGGGGAGTTAATTGAAAGGGAAAGCATGCATTCCCAAGGGGCAGGTGCAGAGGACTGCCTGGCAGCTACCAGATAAGAAAATTGCGCATTGCAAGTGTGTTTTCAAACCTGCCAGCACTGGCCTCATTTTGCTCCGTAGGAATGAACTCTCCATCCCCACTGACTCAGGAGAGCAAAGTTATACCCAAAGTGGGCAGAGAGACGACAGTGTCCAGCAAACTAGCCTGCACTGCCTACCCTCTTATACCTAGGTCTTATCCAAAAGGACTGAGACCCTGAGTTTCCTGAGCTTTTGAAGTCTCACAGACAACTGGCCATATCACTGCCCATGTCATTTGATGTTAATAAGTGATGGGAGCTTGCTGCTCTGACAAGCACTGCACAGTGTCATGGACCAGTCCTGTAAGAACTGCGATTAATATTTATTCAGCTTGAAGGAAACAGATTTGGTGATTAGTTCATCTGACCTTAGTCGAGACACCCAGGGGATGAAGTATGTTCCTGCACTCTTTTAGAAAGTTGCATAAATCCACAAGGAGAAAGCAGGAAACTCTTTGCCATATGGGGTTTGGAGGAGGCTTATTGCTCTCAGGTCCTGGCAGTTTTTAAGCTTTGAACATGCCCATAAACACGTACAATTCAGTAGAAGTGGCAAGCTTTCCTTGCCAGATACTTAAGGAGTAGTTGCCTGACATTTATATTGGCCTTTTTTTGGCAGTCTCAGCTCAGATTAGTAGAAACGTTTGTAAAGATTGTTTGTTCATATTGGCTTAACCTATTTTAAAAGCCAGTCAATGCTGTTACATATTTTCCCATCTGTTTGTCCAAACTACAATTTTTTTACTTGGCGGTTTCCTCAGAATCCCGATTTCTTCACTGCATAGCTGCTGCCCCGCTCAACCACCAGCTGATGTTTGTTGTCCTGCCTCAGCTCCATGGGCAGAGGAGGCAAATGAGGATTTCTTGGACAACTGCATTTTCATTTCGGCCCAGGTGCTAAATACAAGGCCCAACATAAGCTGAATACAGGCTCACAAAGCTAGGTAAGAAAGGGATTTATTTCTAAATCTACTCCACAGCAAAAAAAAAACATTAACTGAATGCTTAAAATGAAATACAGCTGAATTCAGCAACTCCTTCCCAACCATCTCCTTTGTATTAGGCTATTTATAGGAAAAGCTTCACCTAACAGCTTATACGGACTAGAGAGGCACAAGAGGCTTGTCAGAAGTGCTCTCCTCCCTCTGTGAAGTCTGTGGGAGGAGTGGGCACCGCTGATGTGAGCTGGCCATTTCCCCTCTTCCTCCTCCTCCCACTCCTTCATACAAAAAGAAATACACATCTGTAAGTATGGGCTAGAAGCTCCTAACCCCATAATGGCAGGGAAAGATCCATCAGGTTTCGTGTCATCTAGGGTTATTCCAATTGGGGACTCTTCATCCTCAATGATGAAGGAACCGCAATAACCTAAGGAATGAAAAGAAAACAAAACGATTGTCAGAGAAACTTGTTGAAGATCTTTGTTTCTGACAGTAATGAGTAAGGAAAATTATCCATAAAAGGAATTGTACAGTAATTCCTTTGTCACCAATAATACCTACATGTCCGAAGTGTTTTTGTAACAGTCTCTCTCCTCTCTTCCCTCTGACTCTGGGAAATTTTGTACACAGACTTATAAAAGTCATATTTAAATTCCATTATTACTTAGCAAGGACTTTCTGTGGATTGTTGCAAGACCCTTTGGTTTTCTATATTGGGAGCAATAAACATTAAAAATAAACAGATCTAGCAAGAACTATGATGGTTCATTCCATGAGTAACTTCGGCCAAAACAACAGCAGCAGCAACAAAACTCAGTCTAATCACGTCTGGTCACTGCGGGCTCAAATTTACGGATTGATTTTTCTAACGATAAGACTGTCAGGAATGGTGTCCCATAACAGTAATCGCTCTAATCTGGTATCACATCAGTACATGTTTCAGCCGAACATGCAAAAAATCCCATATAGATAACAGTGTACAAACCTGCCTATATTTCTTTCTAATCCCAATGGCCAGTTTATGCCTTGAAACATGCAAAATTATATTCTTTTGATTAAGAAATATTCTCGCCCAGTGCAACTCCCAGTATCGTTAGGAAGCGGAAATTAATCTGTTCACACAAATAGTTCTGGAAATGGTATCAGTTAAAGCTGAGAAACACATGATGTAGCAGCCCATGGAGAAAATATCTTGAGTTAAACAAAAAGCTAACCTACTTTTTCCAGTCCTCTGAGATACAAAGTCTGTAGAATAGAGGATTAAAAAGAGGGAAAGGTCTTGCTTACACCTTAAGCTCTCCTTGTCATCTGCTGTAGATTCTTTTTGGCTGCCCTAACTCTGTCCCTGGCAGGGAGAAGCAGGGACCTGCTGCTGCATGGTCACTGCTTCTGTGCATTGCAGGTTTCAGCAATGCTTCCCAGGGAAACCTTGCTTGTTCTCTCAGTCATCCCTCCTCAGCTAGCAACAATGAGATTCGGGATCCTATTTGGGTCTGGACTCATCTTTGGGACAAGGCGTGCACTCAAGCTTAGAGGAAGAGCTCTCCTTCTAAGAAGCTTTACCTTTCACTTTTCTGTGTGTTCGGTTTGGGGGTTTTGCACATTTAATCCCCTCTTGGATTTATTCCCTGCCAGACAGCAGAGTTTCAAAATTCACGTAGCATGGGGCTCCCGAGTCCTTCACTTTCCCCACATACCCTTCCTCTCCCAGAAGGCTTCCCTGTAGTACACCATGCATTTTATGACACACCCCATAGGCAAACGTTGAATTAACTGGTTTCTCTTTGGCGGCAGTTCTGGTTTGTAATGAACCTTCGTTGTCAGGATCGGAGGGATAGCACTGATCACATACTTGCCCTGAAACATAAACCACAGTCAGTACAGACAAGGCGCTGCCTCTCACTGAGGTTGCCCCCCCGAACACGTTTGAAAGACGTTCCTATTAGTTGTTAACAGCTTTCCCACTCCTGACCTTGCTACCTGGCTTTCCCACACAGATATTTCCAGGTAACCAAAATAATTCTGCCATTTCAGAAAAAGGAGCTGGAAAAAACATGTTGTTTTGTGGTTAGAAGATTCTTGACAGCCTTCCGGACACTACAGGACCAGAGTTGAAACTTGGCTGGAGACAGGTGTGGAAATGGGACAAGATAGATCTTATGGCATAGGTAAAACTGCCTTTTATCATCCCCAGGAAAATATGACCCACATTTGTCCAAATTATAAGCTGTTAAAAAAAAGAAAAATCGCTTTTGTGCACGTTCACAGGGTACTACTTCAGGACAAGCAACACCGATGGCGATTTCAGCTCTCCTGAACATGCTCCATCCCTCTCGCAGGTCCTGTGTCTGACTGGAGCGATGAAGGACGCTCTGCTTCGGGGCTCCGGGTGACACTGTATCACAACAGACGCTGCTGCTCTCAAACGCTCTCACGCTGGTGAGGCCGCTGAGTGCAAGAAGGCTGTCTCTTCTGACTTGGCTGCTGCTCAGCCAGCATGGAGGGAGAAGCCAGTGGTTTAAAAATCCCTGGAGGAGGAAGACAGGCCCTCCTCCAGGACATCCTTAGACTGGCTTCTCTGCCAAACAGCCACTTCCCTTTCTTTTCACTTTCTCTAAATACCCTCCAAACGCTGAGACAGGCGTCCTGCAGACCATGACGTCCTGCAGAAACCCCCATGGCAGGCAGGGCTCTGTGTGCAGAAGGGAGCTGCCGCCCCGTGGCTGTCACTGCGGGTAATCATGTACTGACGGAGCATTTCACAGCGCCACTGCACAGGGGCAAAATGTTACTAAAGGTGTTTGAAATGTCCTTTTTTTGTTCTGCAAACCACAAACTTAGATATGAACAGGAATGTTATTTTTCCTTTTGCTGAAATGGCCTCAATGCAGAACTAAAATGTAAAAATATATAACCACAGAAAAAGTTAAGCAGAAAAGGCAGAGTAATGACAGAAACTAACTAGCAGAACACCAAGAAGAGACCCAGTCATAAATAAATCCGTAAAGCAGGTTTCACAGAGTGTCAGCATAGTCCGAGAAATAGACACACACAAATGGGTACTTCCTGATTACATCTGACTAAGAGCTACAGCAGATGTATTCCCCCTCTAAATGCATACTCTACTTTTATTCTGATCAAATTACCTCATATATCTCATGGTTTAGAGTCTCCACAATGACATTATCACCTGTCTGATCAATACGGACCACAGGTCTCTCCAGTTTAACTCTGCCTTTGAGGCGTTCCATTATTTTCTCCGATATCTGACCAGAACCCCCTTTAAACTTCCTCTCCTAAAAAACAAACAGAAAAGAAACACAAACAAAAAATCACCAGCATTAATCACAATGACATTGGATCTGACTTCTGCTCATAACCGAGAAACTCCAGGACAAATCTGCAAGTCCTAAGGGTGCAGAGAGGCCCAGACTTTCAGAAGAGCGAAGGCATAAACCTGAGCCTCAGTGGGGATTGCTGCCTAAACCACTTTTGCAATGGCTTCCTCAATTAGCTGGCTTAAAGACTCTTGAAGCCTAGAGAACAAACAAATATAATGCAGATATTTTAGCTAGTATAAACACGTCACTTCATTAAAAAGAGGTTTTGAGTATTTTACCCATCACTGTGCTATCAAAACCCTCATGTATGACAAAGACACCAACTTGCATCTGTACAGCAAAAGCCTGCACCAGCCCAGAAGCAAGACAGATCTTTAACTGGCCTCGAGTGCAGCAGGCAATGAGCTTTATCTGTCCCTGGGAAGACACAAAGACATTGCTGTCTGGAAAAAAGCACAATCTGTGACACATATTTCCTTGTGATGTCTGTGCAGAGGCTCAGGGGAAGCACTAACCCTCTTTTATCTACCAGCCACCAGCGTTCTATCAAGCAGCTCACTTTTACATATACGATGCTGGTATGGGCAGGGAGGAAAGGATCCACAGTCTTGTGCTGAAAGACTGAAATGGCTGCCTGAAGAAGTTTTACAAGACTCGTCATGGCTGCCAAGTCAGAAACCTTTAGCGTTTTTGCTCAGCTGATTTTGATTGGGGTGAGAGGGGAGGGAAGGATGGTAGAAACCAAGACAGCTTGCCCCATCCAGGCACAAAGAAAAGGAAGTGCTCTTCCCAGGCTAGCTTACCCCTCTCCACGTCTTGTTTAGCCATGAGTATCTTGGAATTAATTTTAATTCTTGCTGCAACATCTAGCAGTTTCTGATGTGGGACAGCAAATGTGGCTGAGGGGCTCCTGAGGAAGAAGGCTCCTGGGTCTTGCTCCTACCTCAGGGCAGCATTAGCTCTGCTTACACCCTTCCTGACACATGGTTGTCTATTCTTATCCCAATGAAGAGATGTTGATGGAGACTTCGCATCTCTCCAGGCAACTTCTCTTAATGTCTCCCTATCTTGACACACTTGGAAGGGTGTGGTACTGTCTCCGCTTTGCTGTTGGTAGCTTAAGTCTGCAATGCTGCACGTGCTTTATGAAGCTGTGTTAACTGCGGTAGGAAGCTAGTAAAGGGTGCTGACACACCACATCCAAATTACTTTGACAGCCCTCTCTCTCCTTTTCTGAAACTTCATCCAGAACAACCACATGAAAACCATGATGTTCTGCAGGCAACCAGGCGCCTGCCATGACCAAGGCAAGAAACAGTCTGAAGTAGCTCATAAAACATGCTGCCATATGAAGTGTCCCAAGAAGGAAGGGCCTTTTGCTATCTACTTCCAACCCTTGTCATTAGAGGCTTCAGCCCCAAAAAACCGTATTTCACTCTGAAGTACACTTGCTTTGAACTCCTGAAAACATTCAAATGTGCTAAGTCCCATAGAAAACAAATTGGCAAAAAAGCAACAAAACAGCAACAAAAGGACTGTGCTGAAGTGAATGCAGGAAAAAACAATTGATTAAATTGTCCCAATTTATCCCAAAGTCTAGCTAATAAAATTCCTCATTGTACAGTTAACCGAGAGGATGTTCCACCCCATGAGAACACAATTTTCTCTGGTGCCACATGAACTTGGTGTTTCGTCCTCTTTTCATTAATTGCAGGGCTTTGATGGGTACAACACTCCACTTGCTCTTTATGGTTTCAAGAGAGGAGGAAGAATATGAGACATTTTGTACCTGGCCCCCATTGGTGACAGAGAAAATCCTGGCTGTGCCCCCACACTGCCTCACGTACCACAGGAACCAGAGAGCGGAGACTTCATGAGGCTCAGACGTGACATTGACATTCACAAAGAATGTGGCAAATTCTTTAGCAGCTCTGCATGAGACACAGGAGCAGAAACAGGCAGTGAGTAAATGGGACTTCTTGACTGCTTTCAGGATTTTCTTTGTTATTCTCGATCAGGGCTGCTTTCCCAAAGTCAGAAAAGCCAAGATGATTTGTATCTGTCTCATTTTTTAGCCTGTAGCGAGACTGTTTCAACGGGTTTGTATCAGCACTTCCCTCCCTCCCTTTACCCATTCAGTTTGAAATCCCACTGATTTCACCTTAGTTATTTCTTTAAATAGTTTCCCAGCTGCTATTCCTTTCACCAGAACAAATATTTTTCTCAACAGGAGAATGCATTTGGTAACCAGTTAGTGAAACTCTTCTGCATTTCTCCTCCATGGGGAGCTCATCGGGCACATCATTTCCAAGGTCTGATGGGTCCCGAGGGACTCAACTAGCCACACGGCCAAGACATTCCCCATCAACCATGTAACACTGCTGCACAGACCTTTTGTGAAACCAAGAGTCAGACACGGTAAATAACCCAGAGAAACCAAATTGGCAATCATTGCCATAAATATAAGGAGAGGGTCAGCTGCCTACCACAGTAAGTCCTCTGAACGTAAACAGAGTTACAGCAGCAGGAAATGAGGACCTGGCTATTCACATTTCTTTCATTTGTGGCTACAGATCTCTAAGAGAATTGAGATAATTTTGCAAAGAAGGTGAAAGGTCCTTGACTTGGGTGAAGTTTCATAAAACAACACGAATTTATAATCGTCTGCGAAAGGAAGGCACTGTGCAAGTTACCTGGGCTAAAATATGTAACTTATAAACTTTTATAACCTCATTTCTCTGGGTATTAAGTCCAGACACCTCTATTTCATTAGCCAGAATATGAAAACATCCTGCACGCAAGAACCCTCTGCAACAATCCTGAAAGCACCAAGACACTCAACAGTTGTAGCAGGTTCAGGCCTGAGAAACGTGAAGAGTCTCTCCAGGATCAGTAGATGCTGATCTGTGACACATGACAAACAAATCTTTTATAGTCTTGACCCAAGTCATATAGAAAATGCTGCAGAAGAGCTTTTCTGTTTAGGGCACTACGGTCTTTAACTATGTGTAGAAAAATCTGGCTTGGCTTGAAGATCTAAAATGGCTTTTTACTGAGTTTTTCAGCTGAGCACATCCATTAAAACTGGAGTGCCACAAAACTATTGGTAGTAGAGACTTCTCTGCAGTCTTGCAGAGAAGCGTGTTAAAGGAGAGATCACTATAAAGCCAGTTCTGCTTATACGCCCTGACTAACAGGAACAGTAAAAACAGAAGAGGAAAAGCCAGTGCACAGGGTAGTTCATAGTGACCAAGTTTGCAGGCAAATGGCTCATAAAACTAATTGTAAAGAAAACTACGATGCCACAGAGAGCAAGAGAAAGTCCAAATGGCTGTACCTTGTATCACACGAAGCTGGAGCAAGATTTAAGCCAGCCAAATAATTTCAAACGGAAAGTTTTGGTCAGGAAGCTGCAGGCACAGTGCTAAACCACAGTCAGAGTGAAAGGGCAAACAGAGCACAGCCGCGCAAATAAAAGACACTGAATGCAAGGGAGGAGAGCGTTACAGAACAGCACAGGGCTGGGCACAGCAAGCGGGGATACAAGTGCTCATATGAGCACACTTCTCTTTGCCTTGTAAAGAGAATTCATTGAAAAAGGAAAGGCAGAAAAGAGTATTTCCAGTTATTGTCACCCCAGATTGAACATTGTGCCTTTTTTATTCGTACAGCGTGGTCCCTCATAGGCATATAAAACACACTGGCCATTTTCTAGGCCATATATCACCTTGGGCCCTCTTCCTACCAACTAGGGTTGATGCTTTGTCGGACCTGCTACTTGCAAACAAGGAAGACCTGTCGGATGATACAAAGGTGAAGAGCAGCCTTGGCTGCAGTGGCCATGAGACTGTGGAGATCCTGAGAACAGTAAGATAGACAGCAGAACGGCAATCCTGGATTTAGGAAGAGCAGATTTTATCCTCCTCAAGGACCTGCTTGGCAGCATCTCATGGGAAACTACCCTGTAGGGCAAAGAGGCCCAGGAGAGTCGGCTGGCATTCAAGGACAGCTTCCCAGGAGCAGAGAGAGGGTGGACGGCAACGGGCAGAGCTGAGCAAGCGCAGCCACAGGCTTGCTGGGACAAACACGGAGCTCCCGAGCAGGCTCAGGCACAAACCAGCCAGGGAGGTGAAAGGCAACACAAAAGGGTGCCTCGGCTGCCTTGTTTCCATCCAAGGGTTTCGGAGGCCCAGGAGGCACTACTGCTAAAACAAGGAGCAGCATTTGAACTTCTCCAGAGTTTCCAGAGCCAACAGCTGCTCACTCCCCGCTCCCCAGGTCTCGCGCTGCCCCATCCATTGAGTGACCACCAGAAAGCAGCTGCCCGCTAGCACAGGTGCGGCTCTCCGATGTGCCAGTGGCACTTGCCTGCTCCATGGTACACGATGCAGCTCACGCAGTAAAAGCAGACACAACTGCGCAGGAGAAGACACAGCTGAGTGAGAGGACATCACTCCTCAGCTCCTAGCCTACCCTGGGGCTGGGGAAGCCGCCTCACCTCCTTCTGCCTCCATTTCTGTGCCTGCAAGTGACCTTTATTCATACCTACAAAGCAAAGTTTTATTTACATGTTGCTTTTCCTAAAGACAAAGGCACACGTTCTCCCACTGAGTGAAGAGAAAGCACGGTGATAAGAGCCCACGCTGTCACTCTCGCGTGCATGGGCCTGCTGAGGCAAACCCCAGGTTTCCCCAGCACCTTTAATCCCATCTGCCAGCCAACCCGAGCTCTGCTACCACTTTATCCTCCAGGCCCTCGCCCTCGCCCACCGCCTGACAACAGCCCCTCACAAAGACCAGCCTCATCGCAACCACTCCTGCTCTCTCACCGCCTGTACCCCAGCTGTACTCAGCTGTACCCCAGAATTTGGCAGGGAACTACTATCATTCTGCAGCTGGATTTCAAAGTCAATAAAGAGTTATGTACTTGGTCCAGCAAATCTTATTTATCAGCTCTTCCATGGTCATTTTGTCCCATTCTTCAGCATGCGGAGCATCCCACGGTGCTTCAAGAGGAATCTGGAGAGAGGCAAAATATTCAAGAAATTATTCAGTACTGTATCATTGCCTGGTCATAGCTAGTTAGTAGCACAGAGTTGATCGATATGTTGGCCAGGAGTTGCTTTTGTCCCCTGCACATGGCTGTAAATTTGGAATAAATTCACTAAATGGAATAGTTTCCATTCACACCTTTGGGCATGAATTGTACCATGATCACCAAATCTAGCTTTGCCTGACCAATGAACTATATCCATATGTTGGGACTCATCTGGCCTTTAGTCATCCAGAGGAGAGGTGTCTATTCTAATTTAGTTGTCTTGGTGTCCTCTAACAGCTGAGGGAAAAATTCCTTCTCCAGTCAGAGATTCAGTCAGTTACAACACGGGTATCTGAAGGCCCCTATGTCTCTTTGTTAACCACAGAGGGAGGAAAAATGTCTAGATACTATTAAATTATTTTTAGACAGTTAAGTTCTTAATAATAAGCCATTGCATGTAAGTACCATGACATGTGAGGACACTATCGTATATTTGAATCTTAAAAAAATATCTATTATTTGACAAAAAAGTGTGTAGTATCATGCACAAATTTGATTCTGCAAAACCACATAAACCCAATGAACTTTGCAGGAATACACTTAGTTATGCTTGAAGGTTATTGTAAGGTAGGGCCCCTGGTTTGCAGCTGGATTATAAGGCAACTGATGATAAATATTTGAAAGACAGCATGATGCTCCAGGGGCTACACAGAGGAAGATCTGCAGTTGTACTGCTTGAATTTTGAAGGCATTTACTGTTTAAGAATTTTAGAAATAAAATTACTATGAAGCCAAACTGGAGCCCAGCTTAGGCAGCTACAAAAAAGAATCATCCTTACTTAAAAAGGATGTTACAGGGGAAGGAGAAAAACCCTTCTCATCTCCCAGCTCGTGGAATGGTTTTCCCTGGCATGAGAAAGTACATACACTGAGATTCAACCTCATTTTTTTCAGATATCTTAGACACCTACAGATCTTTTTGTATCCTCTCATAGAATCATCGCATGGAAGGTGCGATGCGATCGCATGGAAGGTGCGAAGGAAGATCTTTAAAGATCACCTAGTCCAACCCCCTCTCAGTGAGGAAGCCCTGCTATTCCTGACAGTTCCTGGGCAACATAGATATCTTTCCTGATGGATGTTTGTTTTTTGTTGGGGTTTGTTTTGTTTTGCTTTGTTTTTATATTAAAGAAGCAATAAAAAAGCCTGCCAGAAACAAAACAAAACCAAACCAGATTTACTCATGATGACATGCGCACTGTAGGAAAAAGATGCAATTTACACAGCCTACCTCTTCTCCCAGCTTGTCCATGGTCCTCCACAAGTTATTGTAATCCAGATAAACTAAGGGATTCCATGTTGAAGGGGAAATACCCGTGAAATAGCGTGACTTTCCCTAAAATACACATAAGAACATAAGCAACTGAAACACAACAAAACATGTCTTCATTACTCAAGAACACAAAATTCTCAAAGTCATCACATGGTTGACCTTTTGCCCTGAAAGATCTATTCTTTTTCCCCCTTTTTTTTTTTTTTTCTGCATATGCATGTAAGCAATGGAATGCATGAAGCTAAGTATGAGGGGAAAAAACAGCTGGGCTGACATTAAAAAGGACAATAACACTTTTTGTTTATTCGGAGGGGATGGGGAGGAGTACATTTGTTCTGAGCAGGTTGTCAAATTCTGGGCTAAGGAGACTCAAGCAATGGCCAAGGAGGTAATATTCCTTGTCCCTAAGCATTCTTCATTATTACCTATGAGTAAATCTAATGTTTGCCTGCCTGCTGAAATATGCATCCTAAAATTTGCATTGGTCTAAAATTGCATGCATTTTAAACTTTTAAACTATCTAAGCACCTTTATGGTATACCTTACCTATAAAAAGCAAACATACCTCTTTATTATGCCAAGTACCTTGGGAGAAACCTAGCCTAAAAAAAAAAAAAAATTGCAAAAAGAAAGTTTTTGGCTGCAGGAAGAAAAATTTCATAGGCTTGCAAAAATGGTATCAGTGCTTACAATGTGTATGACACATAGCTGCAACAGGAATACAGACTGTTTCAGATAATACTGTGATATAATGATAAGCGAAACAATCTAACAGCAGCTGGTTCTTTGTGATAACTTTAATCTGAAAGAGGACTGAATGAGCAGGAAACATTTTCTCTTATTAAATTGCTTTGAACCTTCCCCCATGTGAGTCAACGGCAAATTTCTCATCAGACCTCTTAAATGTTAGCTCTTCCAGGTGTGTCAAAAATTTGCATGAGGTCACGCGGCAGGATGCAGCGAACACGCTGGACCACGACAGGTACGAGCTGTAATGCCAAGCTGTGTGCAATATGCTTTTCAGTGCGACGTATACCATGCCAGCCCATCGCACCTGGCAGGCGGGAGTCACAGACCAAGCGAGAGGCTGCAGTGCTGCAAATGCATGAGATGGTGACCCAGGGACAGGGGGACACACAGCAGGAGCCAAGGGCCCCTTCCTCACACTCAGGGAGAGAGAATTTATTGGTCTTCCCCATTGATAATTGTGTGCGTGTGTGTAAATACATACAGATTTCTGATATTCTTCAGAGCATTTTTCTGCAAAGACCATAACAAAAATAAAAGGTGCAGGATGAAACTCAGAAACCGTAGAGAGCTTTCAGACTTGGAAAAAGCAGTAAAAAAAACCAAACTCCCACATCTTGGTCAACTTTTGTCATCCCCAGGGCAAGTACAACAGAGGAGACAAGAGTACACGGGTAGGGGACCGAAGTCTTGCTATGACCAACACCGCTTGGTTCCACTCTCCCCAGAGGACGGCTGCAGTGGTGCCCCAGCTCCAGCAGCCGGCCAGGCCCGCAGCCCACTGTGCTGTACCTTCTCCCCATCTTCAGTGAGGGCAGCAGCAAAAACGCTCTCCTGTTTGGTCTAGACAGAGTCATCTCTGCTCTGGGCCAAGCAAAGCACAAGGTTGTGATCTCAGGACTTAGTTCAGCTTGAGATCCAAGTGCTTAAAGGGTTTTTTTAAATTTCCAACAAATGTTGAGTTTTCTTTTCAAGCCACCAGGATGACTCTGGAGGTGGTTGGTTACCTCTGGTTTTCTGGGTATGTAAACCTAATCTTGTGTACCACATACTTTTTTCTCTCTTTATCCCCATTTCCTTCTGTTTTAGAGAGTTACGTTGGAGGAAGGTGGGTGGTGCTCCAGCCTTCTCCAGGTGCACGTGTGTATGCAAAAGACACTTCTGCCAATGCACGAGCCGAGCAGCTCCTATAAACTACCAGCAAGGGAATCCTCTGCATGACACTGCATCTTCCTTTTCCTTGAGCATGACTTCTCGTGCTAGTTTGGAGCACTGTGTGTTCAGCCACAGAAAAGAGGACCAAAAAAATGCATGCTACAGCTTTTACTGTCATAAACCGATGCTGTATCAAACAAGGAAATCCTGATACAAAGCAGTAATAAATTGCTAATAATTTTCTTCTTATTGCACAACATCTTGTTTTTTCAAAAAGATCATCAAATACTGCTCCTTCAAAGTTCATTTATTGCTAGACTTTTTATTCTGGTCAGGAATGCAGGTGCCACCAATGTGTCTTCCTTGATGTGCTTTAACACCAATAATCCTGCCCTCAAGCAGAGATGCGGTGCAATGCTGTCAGGCCACCCAACAACAGGTGAAGATAAGTTATTACTGAAGTTCTGTCATGTCAATATTGCAAGGGGACAAAGGGAAAAGCTAAGCCCACCGTTCAGGAGTAGCAGGGAAAACTTTCCGAAGCTTTTCGCTGTTCAGTAAGACCTCTTTTCACACAGCTTTTCGATAACTGCTTGTACTGAGTGCTGTATCTTGCAAATACCTCTCCTTGGCTTACTTAACTCAAAAAAAGAAGCACTTATTTAAAAAGAAAGTCAGAAAAGTAACTTCTTCTCAGGCTCCTCTCTGCCTCTTGTTTTCAGCCAAATCTATTCCTTGTATTGCTGGAAACAACAGCCCAAGAAAAGTCTCTCTCAGTAACTCTATGATGAGGTTTGTGCCAAAACAGCTTTTCCATCTCCCAGTATTAACTCTGCCGTGTTCAACAGCTACAGGTTCAGGAACGCCCAAACTATCCTGTTTGCTGCAGATGGGGCAATCGGTGAGAGAACTTGCTCACTGCCTGGCTACCTAATATTTTCCTCCAAATTTTCCACCTCTATACTAGCTTTAGAACACCATAACCACAAACTGCTGAGAACTGATTGAGAAACCTTACAACCTCAGTCACTGGTATGACATGTATCACGTTAGTGTTCATTTATCTGCTATTTGAAAAAGGAACTATCCTTTTCATTACTGATCTGAAAATATTATTGTCCCCACATCTTTGGTCAATGGCATAGCCCAGGATGATCAATGGGAAAATATATTTTATCTCCTGAGAACTATGAAATGCCAACTGATAATTAACAGTCTAAAGTTGCATTACTTGTTGCTCTCTTCTGCATGCAAGAAACCATAATTTCAGTAAGACTGGAGACCAAGGGCAGGAAAAGCTGGAAAAATACAACAGTGCTAACAGACCTGGAAGAGGCGGAGACTGAATTCAGAGAGCCTGAAATAGTTCAAGACACATTAACTCCTTGTGCAGGGGGGCTGGACCTGTAAGAGGTGGGAGCTGATCGGAGAAAAGCCCAATTCTAACAAATTCCAGGAGAGAAATTCCCATTGCCCGTGAGAGAGCGCGAGCCAAGCAGCCTTAGCCACATCAGTTTTTCAACTCTCTCTTTTGCACAAGTATCTCCACATCAGGGAATAAATCTAGCCCAAATCACCTGGGGCTGGTAAGTTATTCATCTGTTTTTAATATTGTCTCCCTACTAGGCAGAGGAGCTCTGGCTGCCTGTTTCACAGATGAGCTCACTGCAAGTAGGCAAGGTCTTGCAATATTCCATTTTTAAACAAGTTTATAGTGTTCTGGGTGTATTATTTTGAGAACTACTGTTTTCTTAACTAAAAGGCAAATAACCTACTGGCTTTGTTCCCATGCTAACACAAGGCTGCTTGACTAATCCACAGAGTTTATCTAACTTTTTTTTCATTTCCTGGTGTGTCGAAGGCTTTCCTGCAGACCTCAGATTTGAGTCCTGCTGCCTGCCTGGATCAGTTACCCCACACCAATCCAAAGGAAACAATATCCCTAAGCACCGTAGTTCAGTGGTTAGAAAGAAGGCGGCAGAGAGAGATGTGCTTTGCAAGGTCTGTCTTTTCCCTGCCCAGGGCTACACTGCGGCTTGTAGATGAAACTACAGGAATCAAGCCCAAGCCACCCCAGCTGTGACACCACTCCACGTTTCAATTTGTGCAAGAGGAGCAGACAATTTTGCCAGTCTTGAGAAAGGCAAGTCTGGCTCCTGCCCTCTGTGCTGAGGATGAGCTACGCATCAGGAAGCGCAGGAGGAGCGTCCCTTGCGCCCCAGAGCGGGGATTGCTATTGCCCTTGGGCCGTGCACGCACACACAGCTAGAGCAGCGGCTCCATATAGTGTGAGCCCTCAGGTGGGCACCCTTCCCTGCTCAGTACCTCTGGCAGGCCTAGCCTTGCAAGCAGTGCAGTGCCTTGGAGCGTCTGTGATTCCCGTGTCCGAACTGCAGATTTACGGAGATCTGCACAGACTTAGTCACAGACTTACCTGCTGCACCCTAATCTCTTAATCTTAAGGTTAGACGAAGGAAAGACTAGATGGCCAATGTGAAGCATTGCATACAAATGCTTATCTTTTGTCAAGTGTTACCTTGCTCTGAAAATCATAAGCAAACAAATAAGCAAAACCAGTCCTTATTTACTAATATTACGTATACCAGAGTTGTGTGCTGCAGCTAGATATTAGAGGACTGCAGTTAGGTGAGAAGGTTAATACCACACCAAGGCCCTAATGCCTTTACTTGCTAGGGTCTTCTACTAAAGAGAAGGTGAAAACGGAGCACAGCGTGACCTTCAAGGACCTCTGTAAAACTAAAAAGCTATCTGCCTCTTCTAGAAAAGGACAACTCCAGCACAACTGCCTTTTCTCAGTCCTAAAGCATTCTTGATGAATTACAGGACAGTAGCCACAGAGCAATTTGGCTGGAAAGAAAGTCTGGGGCTCGTAACAAAATCTACAGTTTGAAGTTACAGATTTACGACAACAGGATACAAACAAATTTCTGACTGATATCAAAGCAGTCCATGTTACCATGGTAACTGATGGGAAAGAATGAACAAACAAAAAAAAAGATAAACAATAGTTACATATTTGGATTTTTTCAAATAAACTGTAACTACAAAGGAAACCTGCCCACATGAAGCAACGTGGTTTTTAAAGCTTGCAGTACATGGAATTTTTCCACGTACATATGGGAAAAATTCCTTTCAGAGCAAAGAAGCTCATGAAATCCCTCCAGGGATTTCCACTTTCCCTTGGCTGCTTCCGCTGCTAGGATAAACCATTTCCCCACTTTCCCCTAACTCAATCCAAGAAGTATCCTGGAAATCTTAAGAAAGAGCCAAACTGAACCGATTAGTATGGTAAACAAAAGACCAAAAATCTCTTCATCTGAGGGTGCTGGGGATTATATACAGTTAAATGCCTGTTACAACAAAATCTAAAGCCATGTTTAGTCGTTCCTCAAAACACTCTCCCTCTCACCTCTGACAAAACCACACAGCATTGCAGACTGGAGAAATGCCCTTGGGAAGAGACCTTCCTGTCTGGCCCCAGCTACACGCTCCCTGACAGCCCTCAGCTGACAGAAATAGCAGATGAGATGCAAGGAGACAAGTTTTAGTCATACTTTTCAAATCTGAAAGGCAGCAGCTGGCCCATGGCTGACAGTGTATTAGCCCAAGAAGCCAAACACATCCATCTTTCAGATTACTATTTAATTTCTGGGGCAATGATCCTTTAATATCAAATCACCTGCTTGCTAACACATTTTCTATCATCTGTGAAATACCACAGGTGCTCGGGTTCCTGGAGCATCTTTAATGAACGTGAGGGGCACACCTATAGCCAGAAGAGGACAAATCCCTACGTGGACAACTCACCATCACAGGATGATAAGAGCGTGTAGCGGGTAGGCAAAACGTACAAGCCCTAAGAGGCCTGAGCACTCACCAACCCAGGCAATAGCCAGGACTGCACAGTTTGTTTTCAATAGGCTTCTTGTAGAATTGGGATGTAAGAGAGGGTTCAACAACAGATCCCCAAAAAGAAGGGAATGGTGACTACACGAGGTCTCAAGGAAAGAGTAAGGAGAAAAAGCAGTGGAAAACCTTAGGCAAAGAAAGGAAAACAAAAGGCCTGCAATTCGTGGGAAGAGGACGTGGGAGGAATGAAACCCACCGGAGGCAAAGCATCACTATTATTATCCAGTGCTTAAGTCTGTCCACACTGGGAGCCCTTAAAGCCCCTTTGCTGTCACCATGTTCCAAAAACTACGCCTCCCTTGGGGACCCTGGTTAGCTCGGCAGGACCACGATGCCAAATCTAGAATTGATCCACAGCCTGTGATCCAGTTGAATAGCTCGTAATGCTGCCTCTTGTTTAGGAACATGCTTCCACTTCAAAGAAAACTTACGAAATTACATGGTCATTAGTGAGGACATGCATAATGTAATGTGGGACAAAAAAAAGCTGCAGCTTCAGTGTTAAAATGGATTAAGGGCTCAAATTTATGTAACCCATTAGGGCCTTTTATTTAACATACAGAAGATAAGTGCCTTTTAAGATGCTAAGAGATCCATGTCTGAGCTTAAATTAAATAGAGTGGGCCAAACATTCAGCTGGTACAAATCAGCCCAGTCCACCTGCTGTAGAATTACACCAATTTTAGACCAGGTTGTGCAATTAATTTTTTTTTTAGTATTATGGAGTGTCTATGCAAATACTTAAGATGTGACTATTTTATGGGCATGGCATGAATCTGCCCAATAAGGAGAGGCTACAGAACCAGATGATAAAACTTTGCAGCATGAACCCATTGCTCTAATTCTCAGAAGAAAAAGTCGGAAGATAATACAAATTAAACAAATTAAGGATCCATCACATAGCCTTGCTTCTATCAAGTATGTCAACTCTGACTCATACAGGCTTCGAGCCTTGTTCTGCCAGAGTCTGGAAGTACCAAAACTAAAGGATATTAAAAAAATTAAGAAGTGATGGTCTTTGGAAAGTAAAGTAGTTTGTGAGTTATGGAAATAGATGCTTGTACCTCATACCTATGGATCTTATGCCTCTCTTCGTCCCTTTCCCTGCCGCTCTGCCTCTGCACTGGTTTTGGCAGTAGGTCCTGACTAGGACCTGAGCAAAAATTCGGTGAGCTAAAGAACTAAGACAAGGGCTGCTCTGAAGACAGGTTTCATTCCAGTTCACTTTAGCCACAACAGTACCTACTCAAGAGTGGCCACCTGGACTCCTGCTGCCCCACGTCTCAGACATGAAGCTTATAGCGAGCCTTGGGAGGTACCTGTTTCTCACTATTAGCTAGAGAGGGAATCGCGATGAGTCTCAAATTAGACGCCCGGCTTCCAGGCATCCATTTGTAAGTAAGATGAATCCCACGCTATGGGACTGGGAGGGATCTCATGTGAATTTAGTTACGTAAGTGGGGCAAGTACATTATACTACTCCCAGGCTAGTCCCACAAAACTGTTGCCTAGTATGGTCAGTCAATAGTATCCAACAGTATTATATTCTTTTTTCTTATTTATATTTGGCTTTTATTTCAGAACAAGTATTTTCTGGATTTCAGGCAAAAATTCTTTAAAGGATATGTTCAGAGATAATCAGGTGCCGAATGTATCCCAACTTTTTTAACTGCTGTCAGTCCCATTTTCTGAACACTTTTCAAAAGAAAACAAGACCATTGATCCCAATAAGTTAAAATAGAATAACAACACTTCAAACAGGTGCTTACTGGATTACTAAAAGCGAACTTTAAATGAAACATCCTTAATGACTCCTCCAGTAATTTCCAAAGCTCAATGATACCTTTAGGTATCTCAACATGAAAAACGCGATACTTACCCCCTTATAATGGATTGTGTGGCCCTCGACATTCACTTTATAGGTCTCAATACCGAGCTCTTTTGCCAGTCGGAGAATCCGGTTTTGGGTAGGTCCCACATACGACCCACCAACATCTACGTAATTAACTTGATTGTTCTGTCAAAAGAAAGAATACGGGAATCAGAAGCTGTGCGAGAAGCTCCTCAATACAAACATCTAGAAATAGAAAGAATTATTCCATACTGACGAGCACTGCAATTATATGCACAGGAGAAAATGTGTACTGACTGACTTAAAAGTAGGCAGTATTGAGCTCTGTAATGACAGACACACAGAGATCACAGCATCTTCACTCCGTCACACACGCATGCAGTTGGGTTTAACTCTTGTTCGGGTTTCACTATAGTTTTCAGTACTGGCTTTTTAGTCTCACAAGACATGAGAATATGAAGAAATATCCAACCAAATAAATACTTCGGTTAAGTCTAACCCTACTTTTTCAGAATTCATGTTACTTTTCTTGTCATTGCAAAACATTTCTCAAGTTGAAACCATCTCCAGCACCAAGGCTTGTTTTCTCTCTGTAGATATCTGCTTAGACTTAATGCTGTAGATGCTGAGCACTGCACTGCAGTATTCAAGGAGAGTAATCTCCTTTCCAGCACGGCACACCTTGGCTCTAGCCCGGTGCACTCTGGCTAGCAGCCCCCAGCCATGCCGGCCACCGAAGGCGCTCCACACACCCCTCAGACCAGCATTGCGCTCAGTTGCGAAGCAGGAAGAAAGCAAGAAGTTTCAAGGACGCATACCATTACAAGCAGGCTGATTTCCCAAGACAGTAACTCTTTTTAACACTGTTTATAGCGAGCATTTTAAGCTAGGCATTCTCAGTGTCACAGAAAGATGGTGTTTATGCTTCATGTTTCATGTTCAATGATTTCTGCTGAAACACCACTGTTTATCTCTGGTTCCCCAGCAATGGCATCTGACATAATATAAACCTCCCTTACTTCCAGGGTGGGAAGCAGAGCTAATGTCTGTATTACATTACCCTGCACCACAGGTGACTTGTCATTTCTTTCATTTTCTTTTTAATGGCAATCAAGATGTGGTCCATCTTTAGAAGCAGGAGTGTTATTTCAGATAATTTTAAGCCATGTTAAAATGTATGTCTGAGCTGTAATGATGCCTGGCCCTGCTCAGGCTGCTTCTTATAGGGCTCTTCGTTATCATGCCTGTTACATTATGCAAAGTGAGACAGGAATCAGGGGAGAAATGCTTTGACACTCACAGTCTCAGATGATAGTTTTCCTCCGTGATGTTAAAGGCATAGCAGATCCTGCTGTGGACAAAGGGTATGGACTATGCAGGTGGAATTTAATTACCTTAATACAGATGTTTAACACCATTTTAGACAGCCCAAGGTATCCAACACTTCTGTGCAAGGCTGACAAATTTGACTCACGACCCATGGAAGACCTGCAGCTGGAGGCCAGGCAAGGTATCCTAGGGCAGCTAAAATGGCACTACACACTTCTGGTTAGGCACCCAAATCCCATTTGATAGCTCTCAGAGTTGCTTCCAGACCAATTTTAAAGCACCTCCTGTCAAGAGAAGCCCACTGGCATATATTGCAATGCAACCTGTCCAAACAGAGCTCTATTACTTGACAAAAGTGATGGCAACTTGAGACACCTGTCTTCTTTGGGAACTCTATTCCCCCTCTTCCCCCTGGCTAATGATGTCAACAGAATCACAGAATGGTTGAGGTCAGAAGGGACCTCTGGAGGTCATCTGGTCCAACCCCTCCTGCTCTAGTAAGTAACCTAGAGCCAGTTGCCCAGAACTGTGTCCAGATAGCTTTTGAATATCTCCAAGGAGAGAGAGGCCACAACCTCCCTGGGCAACCTGTGTCAGTGCTCGGTCACCCTCACAGTAAAAAAGTGTTTCCTAATGTTCAGATGGTTTGAACCTTCTGTGTTTCAGTTTTTGCCCATTGGCTCTTTTCCTGCCACCGGGCACCACTGAAAAGAGCCTGTCTCCGATCTCTTAGTACCCTTCCTTCCTTCCCTTCTATACACTGATGAGATCCCACCTCAGCCTTCTCTTTTCTAGGCTAAACAGTCCCAGCTCTCTCAGCCTTTCCTCATAGGAGAGATGCTCTAGTCCCTTCATCATCCAGATTATTAATTAAGATGTTGAACAGGATCAGACCCAGTACTGACCCCTGGGGTACACCACAAGTTACTGGCCCCCAACTACATTTCATACCACTGACCACCATCCTCTGGACCAGGCTGTTCACTGGGAGACAGTGTTGAATTACTGAAGTCTAGGCACACAATATCCACTGTTCTTCCCTCATCTACCAAGCCAGTCATTTCATCATAGAAGGTTATCAGGTTGGTCAAGCAGGACTTCCTCTTGGTGAATTCATGCTGCCTGATGACTTTCTTGTTCTTCATGTGCCTGGAAATGGCGTCCAGAATTAGTTGCTCTATCACCTTCCCAGGGATTGAGTTGAGGCTGACCCGCCTGTAGTTCCCTGGGTCCTTCTTCTTGCCCTTCTTGAAGATAGGAGTGACATTCGCCATGTCGTAGACCAGCACAAGTGAGAGTCCAGCATCTCATGAAGCACTTACCCTGACAGTGAATGTCCTTCCTCCAACTCTGTTCCGGGCCTCAAGAACCAGCACGCTAACCCCAGACTCAGACAGCAATTTGGCGGCTGACAAACCTACCAGAAAAAGAGAAAGTGTTTTAAGGCAAGTGGCAGCAATCAGCCACATCAATAGTCAAAAACTGACCCAAAGCTTCAAGGTCAGAGACTTTAATACTTTTTTCAAAAACTCCTGAGAGACGTCAGAAACTTTTCACAGTGTCTTACCACAGAAACCACGTGGCTGCTGCTGAGTTGCATGTTATAACCATCTCCATAAGTAGCATTCACATACTGAAGTTTCCTCCTTCAGGTTAGCATTTTGGCATTTTAAAAACAGTAAAATCTCAATTATTAAGGGACACACATCTTACTCTTCATCTGTGCAGTGCATAGAATGGCAGAACCCAGCTTGTGGGGCTTGCAGCGCTAAAGTGATAGAAATAATAATATACTAAATAGGCGTGCTCCAGCAAGGCAGGCTTCCAACTTCTTCTCTCACTCATCAACTCTCCGCTCTATTGCTATTTGTTGTCCTCATTCACATGCAGAAAGAAAGCCTGCTTCACTGTCAAGATTCATTTTAAGCAATGGAGTTGTTTGACCATGGCAGTCAAACAGGCTGTATGTAGATACTTTATAAAAGGAATTATGGTCCCAGCAAAAATCATCTAATTATGGGACTTTGTGATGGAGGTACTAGAGACAACTGAAAATTCAATAGGACAGGAGTCCTCTTTGCTTTTGACAAATGCAAGCTGAAATTGTAAAAAGCAATCACGAGTTTGTGAAATCAGATTATCCCATTGCCCTGCAGGCCAATTTGGCACTGAAGCATTGTTTCTTTGGAGTTGTTTCCCCTCCTTAAGTATACGAAAGCCAGCCTTATTGATCAGAACTTCCAAGATACCCTGCAGTAAGGAGTAATAATATTATATTCATGTTTATTACACTACCTTGAAATGTGATTAAAAGCAACTGTTCGTGAGCCTACCAAGAATGCACGTCTGAAAAGACCGGAGGAGAGGAATCATTCTGGACAGCGCTAAGTATACTCATTTATTCTGAGGACAATACAGAATAGCCCATAAACTTCTGTGCACATAATCTTTTAATGGGGAAGTGGAACACCATTCACTGGAAACCAGAACTGAGGAAGTTCAAATGTCTTACACTGACAAAAATTATATATACGATTTCCATACTCATCTAAAAATAACTTTACTTCCTTGCGCCATATTCTTTAGGTTGCTGCTGGAGCAGAAGTATACTTAATTCTTCCATCTGTTTAATATTCTAATTTTTAAAAATGCAAGCCATTTGTCAGTGAAGTGAAGTGAACATCTTATAAAGTGATCTAATTTCTTTCAGTAGTTTTTGATTTTTTTTTCCTGCATGAAAGTCTATAGAGAACATTCTGCAATTTTTTTATACTTAATTCTTTAATCCTTTCAGAGATAGTGATCTCTTCTTCCTCAACATAAACACAGAATACACAAGTCTATAATGTTGGAAACACAAACTGCAGTATTTTCTTACAAATATTTGTATTTTTTATATGAGGAAAAATGATTTTTCAAAATATGCAGTGGTTTTTGTCACAAAAAAAGTGGATTTTCTACATATATAAAATAAAAGATTGAATTTCTCTATTCTGCGTAAGTACCACTGGACACTCAGGCACAAGTGGGTAATTCTTTTGTAAGAAAGTTTACAAGTCTTGAAAAAATGCAGAGGGCATTCATGTGTTACCCTATGGAACATAAAGCAGCAAAAACTCTGGCCTAGGTATGAAAAAACATTGTATACAAATCCTCAGTGCCTAAGATCATCATTTCATGCTGTATACAATAGCTATATTCACGCCACAACTGTTTAGGAAGAATAATGGTTGCACTGGGCTGGGTTGGAAGTTAAGCTTACTACTGGTTTATAGCTTAATTATATGATACATCCAAATAAAGAAGGACTGCTAAAGGATGAAGAACATGTGGTAACGTGACTGAGGTTCTCTAACCCGTTTGCTTGTTATACTGTACTTCTTGCACTCCAGCCTTACAGGTTTTTAGTTTCATTGTTGTTAACCCAAGTGTCACTGTAGAGACTGATCCAAAAAAAAAGGCTTCAGAGCTGCACAGACTGGGAAAGGGCACGAGATACATTGGGAGGGCGACAGCTTACTGGCAAGGGGAGAGGGCCTGACTCAAATAAAAACAATGCAAATATGTTGATTAAAGATTGTTACTAGACATGGAAACAATTTTCTTTCACAATGGAGGACTAGCGACAACACCCACACACGGGGTATCTCTGTGTAGCCGTCTATTGAACCCAGCTCTGTAGCTCCATTCCGGTGTGACCGAAGTGCACCAGACACACGTGCTCCCACAGGTGTGTCTTAAGCATCCCACAGCTTTTGATACACAACTAACCTCTAAATAGATTCCATATTTTCCCTTTATCTTCTCCGTAGCTTCTCCGGAGTCTTCTCCGTAGAATTTTCAAGACTTTCGTCGCTGTTCCAGTACCCTCTACAGGACTGGACACCAGAGAGAGACCATTTATTTCTGTTTGATCGACGGGGTGAGGATGAGCGAGAGGAAGGAACGAGACCTTCTCCTTTCCAGTTCCTTGCCCCAGTTCCAGTCTCTGCCTGCTCCGCACCCCTCAGGCTGCACGGAGCTAGCCTCTCACCTCCTCTCCAACACCTCCGCTACTTCCCCAGAGGACACCGCGCACCTTCCAGGAGCTGCCGAGGGGGAGGGCAGGACCTTCATACCTCAAGGGCCTCCCGCAATGCCAGCGCTGCTCTAGAGCCATGGCCCTCCGCCACGTGTGGGCTCTGACACCAGCCACAGTCTCTTGTGATTTTGTGGATGTCCGAGCGCGCCATGCCAGGCCAAACCGAGCACCGGGCCGTGACCCCTCAGGCCGCAGCCAAGACTCACGCGAGGTATTTCCAAACACACCTGCGTACGCCTGGACGACTGCAGCACAGACATGCTTGTCACAGCCGAGGCCGCTGTTGTCCCCCATTGCCTCCTCCACCTCCTCCAAGCGTGGCCTAGAGAGAAAGCTGCAAACCACCCCAAACCACTGGCCGTCCTCCTTCCAGATATCACTCTAGTTCTATGAGTTAGAAATAAACTACTCGCCTGAGAAAGATGAAAGGAGCCTGCCAAAACCATGCCTCATTTGAAGTATCTGGCTGTAGAAATTCACTTGTTACTAGAGGAGAATAAGCAAGGCGAGATGACTCGTACATCCTCCACAAGGGTTTCTATGGCAATCTCACACCAGGCTCCCCCCCTCTGAAAACGCCGTGCAGGAAAGCTCTATTCCTATTGATTTTGCAGCGCTATTAAGGACTCAGAACGGTTGCTGCTACAGATCATACTGCTGCTGCTTTCATTTCAGAAAACTGTCATAATCCTATCAAGCAAAGTAGTCTCAAGTGCATCAAAACACTGGACGTACAGTTTAAAAAAAAAAAAGAAACTAAGATGAATTTATGCCAAATTTATGCCAATCTGCAGACTACCAGACATACACTACGACTGAACAACACTGAATTTTGTATGTAGCCTGATGGAAAATACAACAAAGCATGTCTCTACCTCATAGGAGAAAAAGGTTCAACTCTACAGGTAGTGCAGAAGACTGGGACTTAAGAGACCTGAGCTTGATTCCCAACTGAGCCCCATAATGTGGGAAATGTTTCCCTATTTCGTAGGGAAGCATTTATAAGACTAGCATTTATAAGAGTAATTCCAAGTTGCCTCAATACTGGGGTTGATACAGGGCATATAAGCAGATACGAGTTCTGTAGCACAAAAAAGTGTTAAAAAAAGTTACCTTTTGGAAATGTGATAGTAATTCTATAGTAATAGTATAGTGATTCTACTTTTCAAAATCTAGGCTCTGTAAATCCAGTACATCAAACAGATTCACTGATACACCATGATCGGAAGCAAAAATCACCAGCATCTTTCCCAGGGACAGCACTTCTTACGTGAGGTATGCTGAGCATCTCCAAAACACGCAAGGGCAGTACCCATACAGGGTACCCAAGGAAGGGCAATGAAGGGGAGTGATGACAGTCCGATACCATCAACCTTTTAACCTTTCAGACTGAGGCCACTATGTACGTGCCATATTGAGCACACAAAAACAAAGGCAGAGAAAAATTACCTGTTACTATTGAAAAGGCAACTGTCTGCTGGTATTCTAGATGCATTGTTTGCTTACTCGCTACCTTCTTTGACAAAGTGCATTCGCCTTTTATGCATCCACTATCGGGCTGAAAGTTTACCAAAACCAACCTAATACAACATTTCTTGTAAAATCCTTGTTAATCTACCCTACTGTACATGGAGTGGGATAATTACATTGTGTGAAAGACTACTAACCCATTACTGCAGTGTTCTAGCAGGCTTTAACTGAATAACATAAGGAAAAAAAAAAATCTTTCTGGAAGGTCTCTACATTTTTCTGATCTTACCAGGGGAATAATTTTTAAACTTTTTTTCTCATAATACATCAGTAAACTGAGACAATTGTTGATATATCCTTATTAAAGTTCCACTATAACAGCATGCTAACGCTGTGATTATTTTTACTGTTTCCCTGATGGAAAACCTAACTTTTTCCAAACACAATTGAGTAATTAAATCTGGCAATGGTGACCTTAGAATCAGCTCTCGTTATTCAACTAGAAGTCCCTTTGCCAAGTAAATACGAACCTGTCAATAAGAGATGCAAAACATTTCTACCATGACTGTAGGGTAAAATCTCCCTTTTCTTCTCCTTCTCCCTCCTCCCCAATTTTCTTTTCATTGGAATTTTTGTGCACACCATGCTATTTAAATAAGTTTAAAAATATAGTTAAAATGTACTCAGTTACATCAGACTGACCAGAGAAATCACTAATGGGCAACAACATGGGCTGAGAATGAAAGAACTGTTTTCCTTCACAGACAAAGGATTTGAAGTTTTAAATTGCCACTGAAAATGAAAAAAACTTATCAATTAAATTACATCCCCTTAAATTTGCAGAAAACAGCAAGAATACACAGTGCAGATCACAAGTCTACATTCATTTCTTCTTCAGTGTTGCCTAATACCATAACATCACTAACTTTCCGTTTGTCAGAAACTGTATTTTATCTTTCCATATCTTCTTTCATAATCCTTGTTGTAGAATACTTGATACCGGGGATGGAGTTGCGTTTATTTATTTTGTCATTTTCAAGTAAATGTTTTTCATTTCTTTTTCATCAATTCTTTTTTTCCCCTCCAGCAAAAATAACCCAGTTGATTCAGCAAAGATTTCAACCAAAAGAGAATAAATATTTTCTATTACAGAGTGCATTGTCCAACTGAGACCAAGCCACTCTAAGTAGTTTCAATGGCGCTACTGTCTAAACGCTTTCAACAGATGCAAGCCTTGTTCTGAAGGGTACAAAGACAGTTTCTCACGGACAATGTTAACAGAAACACGGTGGGCAGGAAGAGGGAATTGTATCCCAAGGATGAATCCACTCCTCCGTACACACCCACTGTGATTTTCAAGTCCAAAGCCCATTGCAGTAAACAACTCTTCCCCAGAATAACTCTTTCCTCCTCCCCCCAAAACAAAGGCAGAAAAAAGTTAACTAGTATAAGCATGGGGTTAGAAATGGAGCATCCTCCTTCCCCTTACATGTTAAAATGAGTAGCACCAGTTAAAATGATGATGGTTTGATTCTGCCTAGTTTATGGAAACATCTAAGGTAATTATGCACATTTTCTAACTATTGATAATTGTTTTGGTCAGTATGCAGAATAAATTCCTGTCAGTTAATCAGTGATCTTCAGCTAAATACGTATGTGAAAAAATGTTGCTGCACAACTATGATCAGCATCATTACCACAAATATCAAGAACATCAGCATGGATATTCCTGGGAAAGACAATGCCTGTCCCATGCCTGTTTTTGTTATGCTAGAATATTTAGAGAGATCTGTCCTAACTACTTGGCTATTTCTTTTGCTCGCTGGAGTAAATAACACTCTTAAGACTTCAGACCTACCGAGCTAACAGGAATACTCTTTCCTACCTTTCAACACCTTTCACCTAAGCCTAAGGCATGGTGCAAAATCTACTCCTCAGGAAAAAAACAGAGGTTTACAGAGCCCTCTTAAGAGCTGTGAATTTGCTAACCTATGAATCACGCTGGTGTACATTTTGGTTTTGCCAGAAACAAACCCGACACATTCTTCATTCAGGAGCAGAACCAGCTATGACTATTCAGCTTACCCCCTGGGTTAGACAACGTTTATAAATGACGCATTTACCATAGAAAACCACATGAAGAATATGATGAAAGATGAAGAAAATAATAATATTTCTACATCTGGTTATATAATGAACACATCACAACCACATTTTGGCCAGAACTAAACACCTACCACTGAGCATAACACAAAGGAGTGTCTTAAACAAAACCCATGCCCCACGTCATAAGATTTTGCATCTTTAGTAGGAAAACATTAGAACAATCATGAAAAAGGCGGCAAATGGAAACTGGTATTTCTGTTTATTTGTGAGTATTGTACATAACATCCATTACACTTTATACGGAGCTCTGATTGTTTTGTTCCTGCTGTAAATTATTCTCGTAATGGCAGTCAGCTTGCTAGCAGTACATGGGGAACTGAGAGCTCTGTGAAACATTGCTATTTATTTCTGCATCCCAATAAATGGCTTATAGGAATTTCTGGTACCAAGTGACAATACTATCACCGATTATCAGCTTTCCTGTTGGATCCAGAAAGAAAGCGGGAAGGAACCGGGTAGCCAGAGCCCAGCACAGGGCAGATGTAAAGAGATAAACACAGGATACATTTTAGGAACCAGCTATTGCATTCCTACAGGTCACATTCTGGGTAAATTTAGAAGTAACAGTAGAAAAAAAATCTACTGAAAACTACTCCAGATTTACACAGATGGGACTGATTATATCTTCTACGAGTAAGTGGGTATTTGACAGTTTATCTGACACTACCACCCACCAGCAGCTTGGCATGCTGTCAAAGCAAACAGAGCAGTATACAACATAAGTTGTGCTGCCATTATAGCAAGCAAGGAAATTCTGCATTTCCTCATTATTCAGTATTTCACTCAGAGACCAGAGCCAATGCGTAGGTAGCTCACGTGGTAAGGTTGTCGATCACACACGGTGGAGCAGGAGATGCCGATGTACAGCGCTTTTCCATGGAGAGGAGGAAAAAAAAAGCCTTAATAGTATATCATATGTTTTATTTCAATATGAAGACTAATTACTACTATTTTTAGACCCAGCTTCTCCTACAGTTTGTGGCCCTTGGACCCCTCTATAAACGCAATCGAAAACAGTGCTGTTTCCTGCATGTGGCTGGGAAATCTAAGCGTCTGTTTTGTTGAGCCATGAGATCTCCTTGTTTCGAGCTAAAAAAATTGTGGGTTTATTTGGAAATAAGAAGTATCCATGTCAAAGAATGATAATCTTCAGTGCAAGTTTCAATTACGGCTGAGTCTCCCTTGTGATCTGTGCTTGTAACATGATGTGCTGAAATGTTCTACAAAAGATATTTGCATACAAGTTCTCTTGGATTTGCCTGCTTCTTGCCTGACGTACTTCTCCATATCTGACAGGTCTCTGGTTTGCATTATGTAGACAAACATTCTAAATTCTCCATGCCTTTTTTTGATAAACTGGGCTTCCAGTGTCCAAAATTCACATGTAAGGTGAGGCTGGCATACAAACGTACCCTGAACCTCTTGCTGAAAAAGTTGGGGTGTTTTGTTTACATTCTTTTTTTGCCAAATTTTGAACTATTTAAGCTTGAATTTTCAGGGTGTGTTTTTCAGGCTGATTCTTTTTTGCTGGAAAATCTTGGTCAAAATTGGCTGGCTATTTCTAAACCTCCAGGAAACAAACATTCTTCTTTGATTTTGAAAATTGATGGCTTTTCTTTTTTTCCCTTTCCTATTTTGGAAGTTCTTGAAATTTGGCAAGGAGGTCAAATTGAGGCCTTTGAGTCAACACAGCACATTTTGTTATCCATGTGAAAATATGCCCCAATAAGGTCAGTTAGACAGTTTGGAGGAATTACAGATCACACATAAGCAGCAGCCATTTTCTAGATCTCAAAAGCTGAAATATCTGAGGTTTCTGTCAAAACTCTCCAAAACTCTCTTAATGCTGTCCAGTTGTTAATGAGCAGTTCCCAAGGAGTGATTGAGCATCCCGTACCTCCTTACCACCCATCTCGTATCTCAGAGCAAGCAGGTATGCTCCATCCTAGGGCTATGGAGCCAAAATCTGAATTTCCCTGTAATTATGGCGTTAGCTTGGGGAGGGGGTAATGGAGCTGGGATGGGGACGATGTGTAAGAAGAAGTATGGCAGTGACTTGCTGCATAAAAGGGACAACTTCTGGAAGCTGTCAATACAATAGTTAGTCCACACAGAGGATGACAATCTCCTAGTCCTCAACTAGCCCCTTAACCCAAGCGTCAGAGGACTGTCTGATGGGGTGTCAGGGTTACGATCCTGCCGATTAATCAAACACGCATCCATGGCACGTCATGCGCTGTCAGCTTGCTGTGTTTAACAAATGAGGGAATTACATAGCCTAAACCAAAATGCACAAGAAAAAGGTCAAAATGAATCCAAATCAGAACATCCTCTTCAGTTCAGTAGAAAACCCACATAAACAGAAAATGGAAGCAATATTCAAGGCACAGAAATAAGAAGACCCCATGGGTATGGGGAAAGTCTTTAACTTCAGGCATCAGTTTATTTAATGTGCTTGAGTATAAAATGTTATAATTAATATTAATTGTATTATGGGGGACAGTAGCCATTAAGAATGATACAAACATGTGTCTAGGGCCTTTCCTGTCCACGATCCACATTTTTAACATGGACGCCCATGTAAAAAGAGGAATCTAACCCAAGCTCTGTAGCTCCCTCTCTGTAGGGGTCCAAATGTGTTTGCTGATGCAGTCTGGACAGTTCGAACCTGATTCCATGGGGTACAGCAGACAAATCTCAGCAGTAGAGGCCACCAGAGCAGAGTTTGTCTTCCAAGAGCTTCCCCACTGTGAAGCACTCTTTGCAGAAGCTCCCTCCATCCCTAGATTGCAGCTTCCTACAGGCAGAGTGGATTCTGTGTCCTGTGAATGACCACGTACAGACGAGTGCATACAGAGGCCAGGAGCATGGACAAGAAGTGTGCCTTAGGTTGTACAGAAACTGGCTCTCAAGACCATGCTTCACTTGGAGGAAGAGATTATTTCCGGAGGTGCCAGTCAGGATTTGAGCTTCATTTTCCAAATATTGCACAAATATTTTAAAAAGCCACAATCTCGCCGCTGGGAAGCTCACACTTAATATAACAAGCAGCTTGCTTATATCTGATAGACATTTCATGTATTTCTAGTAAAGAACTAGTTTATCTCGAAGTTTCCTATCCTTTCTTGTAAGCATCAGGTAATGAGTATTTAAAATATAGTAGAAGGAGAGAAGACAGTAATCTTATCAGACGAGGCAATTGCAAATATATCTTCAGAGAAATAAGCAGCAGCAAGTCAAGACTGGAGTCAGAGATGTAGAGGGCGAAACCCTGTCCATACTGGAGCATGTTTTACTATTTGTCTCACCAGAAACAAAATTATAGATACAGATTACTTTTTTTAAGACCAGAAAGCAGCACTGTCTAACCTCTTAACAGAGCTGAGATGTAGGTATATTGGTACAAGAACTGTAGAGACAGAGAAGCCGTGTGAAAAGCAAAACAAACCAAGAGCTGAGGAATTACAAAGATGGATTAATTATGAAATAAAGCATTTATTGTTCATTTTTCTAAGGCTGCTTTCTTAAAATGATGCCTGTTATAATTCGTAACAAGCAAACACCAATTTCTACGCTACTGGCATGACATAAGGGTTTCCATTGGCAAGAAAAATGTTCCTGTACCCCAAGAGTGCTGTGATATGTTTATTTGTCTTCCTAATGTCACTGACAAATTTTCAGGGACTGTAACTTCTTGAAATTTCCTGCTTGGCTCCATTTCAGACTCCACACCAGGCTTTAGTCCAAGGCATAAGTGTTCTGAAGTAACTTACTGATTCTTGTACTAGTGAGGCAAGGTATCACTTAGAAATCCTTGATGCATTTTCCAAAACGCTGCTACAGGTTGAAAAGCCAGAGGAGCAAGGTACCCTCAAAGGAAGAAGAGCTTCTCAGAGCTCTAAAAACCATATTAAGATCACGTCGCCATCAGCTGCACACAGTATGGGTGGTAATTCCCTAAGGGTACTCTGTGCATTACAGAAACCTTAAGGATGAAGACCAAATGAATCGTGCTAGCATGAAAATACCCAAGGCATGTGGTAAAGCTAAAAAGCAAGCAAAACTAGGTCCAAACTCTTTCTTGCTGTTCGGCGGTACTACAGATTATTTACATAATCACATTGTCACAAACAGTTATTTAAACAATTACTGTTGTTTTAGCAAATGAAATAATGTAATTAAGTAAACAATTTACTGTTTCGTGCTTTAATTCACTTCTGATAAAAGAAAGGAAAGCCTCTGACTCCTTCTCAATTCTAATAAAAACTAATTTTACCTACAGTAATAATGGTTGTAGTATCACTGAAGTCACTCAGTCGCATAACTCACCTTTTCTGAGCCATCAGTGAAGACTCCCCGAAAAGTGAAACCTGGCCAAAGTTGCTAACACAGCATTTATTTGATGGACAAACCAAATACAGATTTTCTCCAACATAGTAACATTCTCATCTTAGGTACCACCAGATAATAAGAATAATTGCTGCTTTTTTTTAAGTATGAGGATCAGGGGCCACAATGCACTTGCTAGTGTTAAAGCGGATCTGAAGAGTATTTTGGGAAATGTTTCCTAGTAAAGTGTAAAGAGTCCATCGCACTGGGGGAACTTGGCTGTCTGTAGTACAGCTCTTCTCAGAGTAACAAAACCTAACCTGTTTTTACAGATATTCCCAGATGTCTTTCTGCAGTATTTATCAAAAGCGTACAATTGCAAGCACTGCAAGCACCTGAAAAACCACAACTTCAAAACACCGTCTTTCTCGGGATGCAAAAATCCCAGCCGGTATCCCTGCATTCTCCCGCACCTGTGGACATTATAAAGTCAGTTTTCCAACAGACTCTCTTCTGATGAGTACAAAGTACAAACCAACGCAAGAAGAAGCAAATACGTCCTGAAATAGCGACCTGGATAATTTCTCCTTTTTTTTTTCCCCAAGTGCATCTGAAGCCCCTAGAGACCCGACGCTCTCGTTAACCATCGCCCAAGCCTTAAGGCCAGCCGTGGGGACGAGCCACGCCCGGACCCGCCGCTCCCAGGCCCCGCGCTGCCCAGCCGGCAGCATCCCGGCCCCGAGCACCGGTGCCGCCCGCGGGGCTCTGGGACCGCTCCCGGGGCGATGCCCCGGAGAAGGCCGGCGGATGCGCGGTGGCCGCGTCGCCCCCCGGACCCACCTGAGATGCCGCCCCCGACCACGACCACGTCGTATTTCTCGGCCATGCCGCTGCCCCCCGTCCCGGCCGCTGTCTCCATCCCACCCTGGCCCGTCGGCGGCGGCTCCGGCTCCGAACCGGCTCTGGCGGGCGGACAGCCCGCGCCGTCCCGCCCGCCCCGGACCCGCCCCTGGGCGGGCTCCGCGCCGCCGCCGCCAATGGGCACCGCACGAAGGCGGGGTCTATTATAACCACGCCCCCCCCGGTGCTCGCCTCTCTGCCCCGCCCCGTCCCGGCCCGGCCCGACGGGGCAGTGCGAGGCTCCGGCGAGGCCCCGGCGGAGGGGATCGCTGGGGGAAAACCGCTGCCAAACGCTGCCTCCGGTTAAACGTCGTGCCTGGGCCCGGCTCGGTACCGGCTCGGTTTCGCACCAGCCCGTCCCGGGTGCACCAGAAGGGCTGGAGGCAGGTAGGCGGCAGCGTGCCTGGTGCAGGGTGCAGCAGCTCCAGCAGCCTGCACTCACTAACCCCTTTTTATTTACTAAAATTTAGAAAGTATGCTAGCAGTGAGTGTGGGAGAGGAGGAGATCCACGGAGCTAGAGCGTCACAGGTTACAGCAGTATACACGCCTCACCTTGTACGAGAATCAAATAGCACTAGGTCCATGAGCCAGGGAATGAAGGGTTAACCTTTGCACGAAAGTAGCTTCCCAAAGACAATGCCTGAAATAATAACTGGTTGCCAAAATACCAATTTTGTTTGTACTTCTACTATTACGGCTCTGAAATACATGATGGTTGTGATTTTTTCATGCATTTTACAGCTCGTACAATTTTTATTGCCAAAGTGTAAATGTCATCTCCGTGAAGCTAAGTAGAAAAACTAGAGAGCCTGTCCATCCCCTTCCAAGTAAGCACAGAAGACCTTTACAATTCACACAATTACAGAAAATCCTAATGCCACTTTATGTTAAATATTGATATAAGTTCTGAGGGTTGCCCAATTCTGTAATCATATTCCATACCTGGGTATGACCAAAGAATTGAATGAGAGTGCAATACTACACAGTCGGTGTCCTCAGAAATGCCTTGGCTTTCTTACAGTGGGAAAAATTAGGACTTTTGGGTTGTGCTAATTGTGCCAAAGGAGCAAGACATGGACCTGTTGGAGCAGGTCCAGAGGAGAGCCACAAAAATAATCAGGGGGATGGAACACCTCTCGTATGGGGAAAGGCCGAGAGAGTTGGGGTTGTTCAGCCTGGAGAAGAGGAGGCTCCAGGGAGACCTTATTGCAGCCTTTCAGTACTTAAAGGAGGCTGTCCTGGTTTCAGCTGGGATAAAGTCACGGACTAAATGAACTCAATGGACATTTTAGAGGGGTGGCCCATAGTCTAAGGGAATTATATCTGTGTGTACATATCAAAAGACAGGAAAAGTGGTGGTGATTAATTGGAATGTCTTGGAAAATGTGAGACCTGGGCATGATGTAGATGGTATAGAATAAGGGGTGGATACTGTCCTCGTTTCGGCTGGGATAGAGTTAATTTTCTTCCTAGTAGCTGGCATAGTGCTGTGTTTTGGATTTAGTAGGAGAAGAATGTTGATAACACACTGATGTTTTAGTTGTTGCTAAGTAGTGCTTACACGAGTCAAGGACTTTTCAGCTTCCCATGCTCTGCTGGGTGCACGAGAAGCTGGGAGGGAGCACAGCCAGGACAGCTGACCCAACTGGCCAAAGGGATATTCCATACCATATGACGTCATGCTCAGTATATAAACTGGGGGAGGGGGCTGGGGAGCAGCAATCGCTGCTGAGGGACTGGCTGGGCATCAGTTGGCAAGTGGCGAGGAATTGCATCATGCATCACTTGCTTTGTATATTCTATTATTATTATTATTATTATTATTATTATTATTATTATTATTACTACTACTACTACTACTACTACTACTACTACTACTACTACCACCACTACTTTATTTTATTTCAATTATTAAACTGTCTTTATCTCAACCAAGGAGTTTTCTCACTTTTACCCTCCCAATTCTCTCCCCCTTCCCACCGGAGCGGGGGGAGTGAGTGAGCGGCTGTGTGGTGTTTAGTTGCTGGCTGGGATTAAACCACGACAGGGGCTTATAAGAAATATGGGGACAGACTTTTTAGCAGGGCCTGAAGTGATAGGACAAGGGGTAATGGTTTTAAACTAAAAGAGGGTAGATTCAGGCTAGATATAAGGAAGAAAGTTTTTATGATGAGGGTGGTGAAACACTCGCACAGGTTGCCCAGAGACGTGGCAGATGCCCCATCCCTGGAAACATTCAAGGTCAGGTTGGACGGGGCTCTGAGCAACCTGATCTGGTTGAAGATGTCCCTTCCCACGGCAGGGGGGTTGGACTAGGTGACCTTTAAAGCTTTAAAGCTTTAGAGCTTCCCTTCCAACCCAAACCATTCTATGATTCTATGACAACACTGACTGAAGGCAGAAACATCTATGAAATCCTCAAGCTCCGCGTGGATCAACAATACGAGAATAATGGATCTCCTTCAAAAAAAACCCCAGGTACTTTAAAAAGTGAAGTAGATGTGCAGTGCTAATTAAGTGTGTTGCACTAGCAGCAGACACACAAGTGCCAGGTACTATAGCAAACAAGACGAACAACATGATCCCTACTGCTCCAAGAGACCATCTACTGACACAGACGCTCATTATCACTGAGATTGCTACTGCTTGCATGCCAGAGTAAAGTGAGCAAAAAGGGGACAGTCCAAGACTGTGAGTGTGATATGTATTCTAAAACAGACAATGTAATGTACCAACAGCCTTCTGCGCTTATTGGGGAAAAAAGCCTTTGCTTCTTGAGGGTGATAAGGATACCCGCTCTCACAGCTCTGCTGGCCCCATTGAGCAGATTGCAGGGATTCTGACAAATAAAAGCTTCACCAAGCGGCACCTCCCTCATAATCCAGAAGCCAAGTTTGGAGGAAAACAACAAAAACATCCTCTGTGATAAGAACAGGAAACTTGTGTGTATCTAGATAACTTGCTGATGGATAGGCTTGCCAAAAATTCTCTAGTGCTAAAAGGAACTGCAACGGGCTTGTCAAAGAGCAATAGAGATTCAAGTGGTTTTACCTAGAGCAACTCTAAGGATGAGAGATGATATCAGTGTGAATTGTACACGTTGTTGCTGCCTCAACCCTTGCAATAAAGACCGAAAAAATATCTAAGGGGCTACCAAGGATTATCTCAGGCATTAGCAGCCTCCAAGGGTAGCAATGGCTGTCACAACCACCTAACTGCTAAGCCCTTAGCATCTGTATGATACAAATAAGACACCTCAGAATAATTCTACCTCAACTCATACAGATCTGCAGACATCTAGGATTTGGGAAAAAAAGCAAGCAGATACTGAAGCCTTGCTTGAGAACAACTGGTTGAACCCAATGGGAGATGATCAAGGAGATCTTGTCAACCTCTCAGCTGGGTCCATCAGGATTTGGTGAGGACTTGCTGAAAACGCAAGAAGCAAGGAAGGAAGCAGGTGATGTGTCATATTGAGAGTGATCCTCCTTCCCTAAATGTTATGACCACGTTTTCAAAGAGAAATTTGAAATGTGTTCAGAAATCAACAGAAAATAAAGGGATGGCAAACTTTACAGTAAAGGAAATTTTATTCCAAGCAGATAAAATTTTATTTGGAAAGAAGCTAATTGTTGCTCAGAACAGAGAGTTGAATAACAAAGAAATGCTCATCAATGGGCCCTGTTCTTTATGCACTATAAAAAAAGAGGGGACAACTCTGAAGGGTGAGCACAGGAAGCTACTGTTGCTGAAACCATTTCCTAGCAATCTCTCTGGTTGATTTATGTCTGTTTCAGTGAATAAGTTGTAGTAATAATTTGCTGAGCTTGCAGAATGTGCATGATCATTAATGTGAAGGTATATAAAGTCACAGGACTGACATAGACTTTTGCATTTACCAGGAAAACAACACTGAAAGTCGCTGAGAAATACAGTGGAACATCCAGAGCAAGGCTTTCACTTGAGATCACAGCTGTGTCAGCAACAATAAAAATTGTCATGTAGCCCCAAGAATGGGCAAAATTTCTTGATCAAAGAACATGAAGAAAAACATCCAAAGATAAGTGTCATCACCAAGTTCTTTATTGTACTACAAGTGTTTTGCTTTCAGTTTTACCAACTACTGATGTGAGGAAGTCAAACTTCTCAGGTCACGTCATCAGTAGTCACAGTTACATGTTATTTTGCACCTGCTCAGTACCCCAAATGATGAGTAAAATCAGTCATAATGGTTGTGGAACTCACAGATGTTTTGCATTCCTTCCTGATTTCACTGTTACTTTATTTTGCCAATGCATCTGAAAATTGGAACACAAACACAGGGAAATCCCTGGCATTAAAATAAAATGCTTTTGTCAAAATAAAAAACATTATCTATTGTACATTCATGTACACAGTATAATTTTTTAGTTCTTTATTTGTTTTATGAATGTCTTTTGACAGGTAAATAGAGAGAACCTAAGTGCTGTAAGGCAAGAATGTATTATCACTAGAAGACTGACTGTCATTATTAAGATCATAATTACCACCACTTAGCCACCTCTAAAGTAACATAATTCTTGTATCTTAACAACATCAACAGAGCTTATCTAAATACCCTAGAACATGCCATCTTAAATGTTACTGCCAGCTGAAATTTTTGCCATTAACTCATCATCTGTGTTGATTAGCACTCTACTCTGCAGGCACAAAGATGAGCTTTCCGGAGAGTATCAGAGCCTTTTGCAAAGCTTGATTCACATAAATTTACATTCGCAAACATTTTAATTCTGGTAATTATATGGTTAGTACTCTGGGTTACATCAAGCTGAAATATGAAAAACTGCGACAAATAACCCAAACTCTTCCCAACATCAGACTCAGTAGTTCTGTTTGGGAGTCCATTTGTTGGGCAACAGCACACAGGGTATGGAGTAACTTCAAGCCTCAGCTGTAGGTGATACTGTATTTTCTAAGGATGGTTTTCTATTTTGGAACAGTATCTTAGACTACTTTATGCTAAATTTGGAGACGTTATCAATTAATATACAGTGCTAATGATGTTTACAGAGTTGTTGATTTTTTTTTCCAAGGACTTTATTAGTAAGAGAAATGATAAAAGGCAATGTAGTACATGTAAATACACAATGTTGTACACCATGAGTAGAAAAAAAAAGAAAATATTGTTCTAGAAAATGTTTCAAGCTTTAGAGCGCTTTCCTCTGAAACAAACAAAATCCAAAGAACCAACCCCAGATCAAAGTCTTTCCAAGGGTTTTATGAAAGTGGAAAGAGAGAAAACATGTATTCCCAAATAACATGGAAGGGGTAGTCCAGCCTCCTGCCCAAAGCAGATCCAGCAGATCCATCCTAGGGGATGTTCATACAATCTCTCTGCCTCTCTCTGGTCCATCGAATAGGTAGTTATTTAGACCAACTGGAATGTCCCCAGTAGGCGATTCGTAAAGAGGTTGTGCGACAGGTTGGTAAAAATAGCTAAGAATCAAATTGGTAAGCTGTGAATGGTATTGTAGAGTATTAACGGACATCTTTATTGACTAGGATATATATTCTTAGCTTGTCAAGTCCACTTTTTTACTTAGGTGTGTATTCCAAACCATCAGACAGTCACCTGTCTGATATTGTAAAACAGTCTTCGCTGGTATGAAAAATGCTTTTGTACACAAAAGCTGTGACACATGTACACACATGGCTGTGACATGTTTATTCATCACTGTTCATTTTTACTGGCGTGTTTTCAACAGCTATAGAGACTTCATGCTTCCTGGCTAGCTCTATTTCAGGCACCGCGCTGAACTCTAATCAATGAATAAGCAGCTTGAAGCAAATTATCATCGCTCGTGGCTGTTAGCATTTGATTAGTTCATTTTACCTTATAATCACAACCAGGAATCTTCTGAAATATAAACACAGGCAACAAAAATTCAGTGCTTGCCCTCTCCTTGACCCGTGTTTCCCACTCCCTCAATTGCCGAGCATCCAACAGATATTCTGGCAGTGGGACACGGAGGGGCACGCGGGGAGTGGGGTCCTCCAAGCCAGCCCCCATCACTGGCGGAGTTTCTGCTCTTCAGCGACCGATTGGCACTAGACCTACTTATTCACTTTCTATCCAGGGACCTTGGTCCCCTCCGCAGTGCCGGATGCAGAAGGCATCATTCCTGTGGCTGCGCCCCTTTGGGGGCCTGGAAACTTTCGGTGGGGATGGGGAAAATAGGCAACTGCGTGTAAGGAGTTTTCCTAAAGCCATGAGGAAAAGGTCAACTACTATGACTTTAATGTCCCTAGGTGAATCTACTAGAATATATATTTAAAACATTCATCCAAATTTCAGAGTGCTCCTCTACAGCTGGGAAGAGAAAAACAAAATACAAGCTGAGACTTATGCCCTAAAGGGAAATGCCCTCAGCTACACACAATGAAGTTTTCTGTTCCCTCAGAGAAACCTGTTACATACTCACTGGATAAAGTCTCACTACCTCAAGCCACCAAAAGATATTTTGACTTCACGCAAATGTGGAATGAAATTTTAAGTATTTTTAGCCACCAAGGAGTTTGGTAAATCTTTTCTTTCTGTGCTAGGATACCATCCATATTTTCACTTTGTGAAATATTTCCAAGACTTTATTTCATTTTATAATACAACATACCTGGCAAGTGGGATACAAAAATTCAGAAGGTAGTTTGGGAAGGAAACTGAATTACCTCATTCATTAAAAATTTTTAAAGTAACTTCGCTGCATGATTGTGCAGGCTGACTAAAATTGTTATTGGTCTTTTAACAGCATCAAACTCTCCTCTTTGTATAAGTCTCAAAATTGTCAGGTTTTTTTCTATGAAGTAGATCTGGAAAATTTGAGCATCATATTAATGAGCATTGGGCAGGCTTCATCAGTGGGTGAAATAAAGCCCAAATCTCCGTGTACCAGAAGAAGTCGGATGCGCCCAGGCAGCTCTGGCACAAAGAAGTGGTTGTTCGGCACGGCCGTAGGCAGAGTGAGGAGAGTTTGCTTCCTGGTATTAAAAGACACGTACACAGTGCTTGAGGAAGAAGCAGGTGAAGTGCGACAAGCCCATTCTTTCTCAGGACTCAGCCTACTCCCGTACATAGTTTTTCTGAAAGAAAGCAACGATTTTTAGATATCTTTATAATTTCATAGCTAGTTAAGTTCCACTACAGTGGCACCAGCAGATTCTTGATAAACATCTTGATAAACATCTTCTGGAGGCTGTACTAGACGATCACAAAATATTATTGTCGCCTTTAAAAATTTACAATCCCCATGTGTGGGTTTGGTTTTTTTTTTTACATAAGATGTGAAAGCAACACAGTTTCAGATATATGACTCATGCGAACAAAACAAATAGAGGCAATTCAAGTTAAAGTTAGTATGTGTGACTAAAAAGATTATGCTGGTAACTTATTTTTAATCTCTTTAGCTCACTAGCCTTTGTCTTTAATTATGTGCGTTAGTTCAACCGTCAGTGTTGAGACAGACATGAAGTCTTTCCCTTTCTCTCTAATTTATCTTCATGACTCATTTGCCTATAAAAAGAGTTTATTTTAATAACTATGAGATAAAATATATTCACTGACTGTAGTAATAAGGATTTCAAAAATATGTATATGTCTTCTTTTGCTTTCAAATAAAAGAAGCCCTGAAATGATTTCAACAAGCTTAAATTAAATAAATCCTTCTGGGTGCTTAGTTCTACTAACACTTTCAGCTGCAGTATAAGCTCCAATATGAAGTCAGTAGGTGGGAGAGACTGCAAGGAAGGTCTAGAAGAAGGGCTCCAGGTACTGCTCAAACCTCTGGAGCTCCTTCCTCCCATCTTCATGGGGGAAGGCCTTGCTAGGCAGCACACGTGGTGCTTCCATTGCACAACTGAAGGAGCAAGCTGGAGGCAAAGCGGCCATTCAAGTAGTTCGGAGCATGGGGTCGTGTTCAAAAGCTGCCAGCAGGAGATTTCTGCAAGAGTTTTGGCCAAAAGGCACGCAAGGACCCCAAGCAGGCGGGCAGGTGACGGCAAGAAGCAGCCGTGGCAGAGCAGCCTTTACCTCTGGACATGAGGAAAGTTTTCTCAGTCTTCCCTCCCGGACTCAGCTCCTCAGCAGGCCTGGGTTTAACATTCAACCTGTACATTTCAGGTCTCTGACTCCATCACTGTGTACCAGACTTACACTACTATATTTCTGAGGGCGTATTACATTAACTTAATTCCATTCTTAGTTTAGCAGCTCCTGCTGATTTGCCTAGGCTTGCTTTTCAGGCTTTAGATACCATATGAGCGCAAGTGCCTTCTGACCTTTGGAAGGGAGAGTGTTGGTATTGCACAGCGTATGCTCCAGCTAGTGGATAGGACTTTATGTGAAGAACTGACCTTTGCTCACGTTCTTTAAAGCACATGAAACACATTTGTACCATGCAGTGTCATTGCTGCTATCGAGTTTTCTATGTGTCCTTCACCAGCCTCACACTATGAGATAATTTTTATGCATTGGGTTTTACAATGCACTTTCAGTGATATTAACAATTACCAGCTCCATAGAAAAGTGGTTTGTATATAGCTCATGGTTGCTGGTATCATTTGAGATTAGATCAAAGCTTCTATAAGAGATAACACCAATGTGAACATGATAGTACATTTGGAGAACAAGAATCGGTTATAGATCACAAACCCTGGCTGCAGTTTGAACAGGATTTTAGAAGTAGAGCAGCCATTATAGGAATATGGGGAGATCAGTGGAGATCATTAGTGGATGCAGTTAAATACCAAAGGAGTACAATAAGATTTGATCTGAGAGCAGGAAAGAGCCTGGTGGAAACGCCAGCTAGAATAAAGAATCCAGTTAGAGCCATTGAACTCCAGCCTTTGATACAACAACAAAATCCATCAAAAATCTTTGCTAAAAGTAGGTCAGAGAAATTTGTCATGCCCTCTCACTGTCTATCAGGTAAACCAGTGTTGGAAACCTATAGAAAGCATCCAAAAAGAAATAAAGGCTGTTCTCCTCTGCAAATCCTGTATGGGATGTAGTCAGCTGAAGCCATGTGGACATCTCTCTTCTAGATTAATGACTTCGCTGAATACCTAAAACCCTCAGCACCCCTCCCAAGAAGCAAATTTACTGCAGGGTTTTGGGAGCTTAACAACCCTTTCTGCCAGCACTCCTCTCCCTGAGCAGTGACCCCAGGCACTTTGCAATTGGACCCAGCCCTAAGTACCACCAGGCAGAAATCAGTCACACAGACACATTTCCCCATCTCTGTCAGGCAGCTGAACTGAGAAAGACAGAAAGGCTCATTTCCAAGATGCCATTTCTTCTTTTCCTGAAAGTCCTTGGCTGGAAGTTACCCTGTCGATTCAGCAGTCTTTCTAGTGTGACCCAAGGAATCACATTTTTCTATTGAGTAAGTAACGTTAATTGCGTGTTTTCCTTTTTGCAAACCCAAATAGAGAATCTCAAATCCTAAAACAGTTTTAAGCTTCTAAGCAATGATTTTCAGTGTTAAAACAAACCCTGGAAATAACATCATGCTCGTTCCTAAGACTGACTTAGAGAGAAGCGCATCCTTTTCCCTTGCACAATTACTCAAATTCAGATAATAAATTATTAGCCAAAGCAACGAATTAGCAGATTTTGTAGTTAAGACCTGTGAATAAATTGGTTAAAGTTAAAATCCTGAGAATTGTTAGTAATTTTTATTGACCTCTGGTGTAACTATATGATCTCAGCAGTATTTATGATAGTCACTATCGCTTATCTGGTGGTATCAAAACGTGCTCTAGAATACTATCGATTTCTTCTGCTTCATGCAACTTAGTAACATATTAAACTTTTTGACTGCTTCAGAGAAAAAATGTCTTAATCTGGCTGTAGATTTGAAAAAAAAAATCCATCAACACCACCTTGCAGAGTTTCTCACAGCTCTGATTAGCAGTTGCCATTGCCAACTTCAAAAAGATAGTCCCAGAAGGCAAATGGAAGTGCCTGGCTACGCGTACCTTCTTGATTAACAAATAGGTATGCAGCCCTGCTGCATTCAACTGTACACAGCAAGTAACGTGAGTCTGCAGGGCCTCACAGGGTTATACATGATACAGGCAGAGCAAAGCAATCCAAGTTCAATTTGTAGCGTCAGGGCGACAGAGAGGAAGGACAGGGAAACTGTTCTCAAATGTGAGCTGCTTGCTGCTTGCCTCGGTGGTGCTGGTTTACCTAGAGCCAAAATGCCGAGCACAGATGTAAGTATAATTTACAGCAGCAGGAGGTAGCTGTATTTATATTCTGCTTACGCCTTTGGCACACACTACAGGTACAGTGCAGTACTTCTAGTGCCAGCGCAGGTGCCTAGTCGGGGTGGCAAAGTCCTTGCTGTCACCCTATGACCAGACCGTGAAGCTGCCCATCCGTCCATAGAGTTGGAAATGAGGGGTGCAGCAGCAGGTAGCTTTGCAGGTACCTTCTGCTCCTGAGTCATCAGAAAAATGCATTGCCTGTTTTCTCTTTTTTAATGAGTTGCTTAAGAGATAGGACAATCGGTGCAATTTTCTAAATATTTTGGCCTATTTCTTAAGGAACCGTAAAAGTGGTTTTCATTCTTGTGAGCAGTATTATGAGATAGAGACATCATTTTGAGTTCAATCTTCATCTTACACCTGTGAAAAGAGGACTGAGGGAAAACCACACATGGGAGCGTACATTTACTTTTTGCTCACAGCAGGAGAGAAAAAATCACCCGATGCTAGTCTGGACAGGCATGGGCATGGCTCCATCAGCAGCGTCCACCGGGGCTACCTCTCATGGTGAAACCCTCTGCCTGCCAGTCTGGGTAGCCAGTGCCAGGGGAGGCAGCAGGACAGGGGACATGACACCTGCTCCAGGCTTTGGAAGCAGAGGCATCTGGCCGGGAGGAGTGATTCACAGCACCTTTGCTTGTGCGTTTGCAAAGCATTAAAAAGGCACTGGAAGAAAGGCGGTGCCTCCAAAACCTGATTTCTGCCCCTTGTGAGGAAGCTTGTCACTTCTCCACGGGTTGCAGAGTCTGTCTGAGGGCGACAGCACAGGCTGAAGTGCCCTGGCAAGCCAGAAGATGCAAGCACCATTAGCAAGCAGCCTGACTGTGGATCTCACTTCATATTTTTCTGTACCCTGATTTCCCTTTCTGGACTTTTTCTCTTGTCTCCATGACAGAGCCACCAGAGACCGGTTCCTGCAGCCCCACCAGCCTGTAGTAATTTGGGATGCACGCACTGGAGCCACTTGCCTTACCTAATGCAATGCCTCAGCATAAAGACTATTTCTGCGTGTCGACTGTACAAGCATGTATCTTATTTGGTGCCCTTTGGATTTTGACTTCTGCCTGGTTTTAGTTTTACTATCTTGAATGTCATAGAGCTATTAGAAGGCAATAAATAATTCCGTGTGTTTGCTCTTTAGTGTGAAAGTATGCTTTCTGAACTGTGGGAACCTCCTGTATGTGAGGTTTTGTATCTGCCTGAACTTTCTACCTGCAGGACCTTTTGTGTTCGCAGGTGTTAAAGGGTACAGAGTGGTGAATCACTGAGTCTTTTGAAAGGAGATTTTTACCTCCTCAGCAATTTGACTGGTTTTCAAATATATTTCTAAGGAGATAACACCCAGTTATAAATTTTTTCCAGAGGAAACATTTATGTGAGGAGAGAATGACTATCAACAGGAGATTCCTGGAAAAAAAGAATAAACAAAATTACAATAAAGTATTAGGTCTACAGTTCCTGTGTATTTGTGGGCTAGGACATGGGTATTAGCGTGAGCCACTCCCAGAACACTTTGTTATATGTTTTTCTGTGCCTGTTTGAACCACAACCTTGTGAAAGAGCTACGCTTGTTTTCATTTCAATAGCTACTCTTTTCTAGTTCATGCTTGCCATATCCTCAGACTCCTTGTTTGTCTGAGGTGTGCTGATCACATTCAGATCCCTTGGTGACTAATGTGATTGATTGGAAATAATCCCATTTATTAAATATTCTTCTATCATCAGGACTATGCTAGATCTTTTTATCTTATTCTCCACAGCAGAAAAATATCTGTTCATGCCATGTAATTCAGATACTTGTGGAGTAAAACATATTGATTATCTGCATGTGGGACTTTTTTGTATATATTATTCAGTGGTATGCAATAAAGTAGAAAATCTTTCTTGATACAAAAGCTTTGGTTATCCTGCCTGCTGCAGTCAGCGGTCAGTGCAGATGCAGAGCTGGCAAGTTAATATTGTCCGAGAACAAATGGCCATTTGGGTGCAGCAGCCCCGACCTGGTGATTTGGGAAACACGTTGCAGTGATCATCCACAGCCAAGGAACAGGAGGGGACATTCTGGCCATCCAGAACGGCTGCACAGGGACAGGCTGCACTGGGAGACTTGAGCAGAGGAGCAACTTCCAGGTGCAAGGATTGATGCAGTCTTCCTTGTCGCCTTGCCCTCCATCCATCGCCCTGGGCAGGGTATGGTGTTTCTGGTCCTCCTGGCTGCACAGCTGGGCAGCTGAGCCGCTTGCTCCCATTCAACTCGCTGCAGACTTGGACCCATTCGGTGACAAACCCTGTGGAGCTGCCACGGCGTGGGGGTGACAGTCTGGTTGCCCGTGTCTCTAGTACCTCGCAGTGGCTGTGTCCCTTGCCAGTGCCACGTTAACCCCCTGCAGGGAGGTCCCAGGCCTTCAGCCCATGCTTAGCATGGGCCTTTCCCTCTGACTGGGAAAAAAGCCACAGTCTAGTAGCCAAGGGCAAGCAAAACAAGTTGCAGGCAAGTGCGATGGAGCCGTTGCCGACCAGGAGACCAGCTGCTGACCTGCAAGGCATGCTGGCTGCCGGGCTCCTCCTCCCCAAGCCTGGAGAAGAAGTTGGATCTCCTGCTTGCATGGCACCCAGGTGGACTAAAGAGTTTCAAGCCTCCTGTATGTGAAAAGACGTTACTAATTTATTTCTAGGACACCCATAACCAAAAGCATCCCTTGTTGTCAGGCCAAATAAGGAGAGAGTGACTCTGAGTACAATTCATCTCTCCTGATTTCATCTAACAAGAAGACATCTAAGCTGTACAGTTCACAGAGAGAGGGGGGTATTGCACAGGCACAGTTTATCCTGCCTAAATTGTATTTACAGGTAAATGTGTGATAGCGGTAGGCAATATAAATACATTCTTGCAAAGAAAATAAAGATCCTTCAGAAAAAGAAAAACTTTCCTTCCAGCATCAACTAGAAGTGGAAAGGAAATGACAGGGACCAGACAAGTCCCTGCGCAGCGCGTAGGGATGCCGCCTCCAGGTTCCTTGTCACTTTGGGCATGTGCATTGATGAGATGCACGAGCTCAGGAGACAGGATCAGGGCTCCTACTTATATTTTTGCACACTTCAGTGCTTCTTTGGCATGGCTGAGACTGGAAAGGGAAGTGCTGAGATCCCAAGAGAAAAATTTACCGTTCTGTCATCCCCAAGGCAGATGTGCTGACATTATTCTGCTCCGTCTGGGAAATTTCTTATTAAGCCCATCACCAAGTTTGTCTAAATAAATAAAGACAGGCTGGTTTTTAGTTTGAGATATTTGGACAGCTCAGGTAACTATCCAGCTTTCATGCTTCTAGTTTTACCTGCATTTTGATAGTTGCCAACCATCGACCCACGAATATTGCAGCACAAAATCTGTCAGACAAGAGTATGTCTAGCAAACGCTTGGCAGTGATGACTCTAGCCAAAATCACATTCTTGTTCCCAGATCCTTGTAACAGAGGAACTGTGTGGGTATAATATTTTTTATTCATACATACACGTGTACACACATAAGCACACAAAATCTTTAAGGTTCAAGCACACATTAGCCCCTGCTCGGCACTAGTCTGAAGGAATTTAGAATAAACAAAGTCCACGTGCTAAGATTACTTCCACAGTCCATTACACCAGAAGCTGACAAAGCCTTTAAAAATGAAAATGCTAATTCAGAAAAGGAAAAGCCTATTATAAATAAACCAATACATCAACAAACAGAATATTTAGGTAGTTAACAAATGTGTTTTCTGGCTATCTAGCAGAAATCCATTCCAGAAGGCAGCAGTATTTTTAAGCACCTGTAAAAGAAAAGGAAAAAAAAGGAGCGAGGATGCTTTTCTCTTGTTCGGGATTGCAGCTGTAGTGGCATGAATGTAGAAAACATCAAAATCCTGTAGTATCTGTTAAACATTTTAGTAACTGATAATTTCATTTCCTAAAAGTAAGTGATTTCTGAATTTTTGTTAGCAGCTGCTGAACTTTTTTTAGTACAGATAGATAACATAGTAGTTAGCTGAACTTTTCTCTCATTTCCATGAATAGCAGGTAGGCGCCTGCAACGCTTACTGTAAAGGTAGGCAAGCAAAAAAACCATATTTTTCCTAACCCTTTCTGATTTCTGAAGCAAGCACAAAGTCCTGCAGATTGCATAGGCAGGGTCAAAATCTCATCATCAGGTTGGTGATGCAAAGCTGAAATTCAAGTGATGCAGTGCTGTAAGGCAGCACTTTTTCTTGTGCAATTTGGCATACACAGTGCGTAGCATAGGCTTTTATTTACTCGCAGAAGAACAAGCCTGATTCGGAGGCCGCTGTGGCCGCTGCTGTGACTGCAAGCAAGCGCCTGTTGCAGGAGCAGATGTGCAGCTCCGAAGTGTGTGGGTGAAACTGCTGATGAACGCGTTCAAACTTCCACAAAGCCAGACTTTATGGTAATTTCAACCTTTGAGGCTCATAAAGGCCATAGTTCTCCATGATTATTTTGCATTTTCATGCATCTCTGGCCACGCTCCATCTGATTAAGACAGGATATAAAAGCTGAGATACTACAAAGATGGCTCTTCTCACAGGAGCCGGCATCCACTTTTCCTTCCAGAGGCTTAGCAGCTCCAGACAATGGGTTTGGTCCCACTGTGTGCTGGGGAGGAGGAGGGGGGTGGCCATCAGAGAGACCTCACGCCTCAGAGAAACTCTGCACCCTCTCATACCTCTTTCTCGTCATGCTCTGGAAGTGTTGTTGGGAGCATTTTTGAAGCCCAACAGCCCGTGGATGTGACGTTCTCCTTGCCCAACTACTCCAGCCAATCTGACGATTTGTACGCTGTGAGAAATGACCTCTCCATGGCTAAGCAGTCCCTCTCCAGCTACCCATGAAGGCAAGGCTGAAGCCATCTGTTGATGTATAAAGCCTGATGACCAGAGATGTAGGCAGGTGATAGAAGGGAACCGCGTGAGCAGTTGCCCCCAAACCATGGGGTATACACATGGTCTTATTCTCACAAAGTTTCCAGGACTGTGGATGGTATATGTCCAAGCACCATCAGACAGGCCCTGCTAAATCGAAAAATGGGCTTAAAACTGTCGAGATTTAAAAAAAGGAAAAATCCAGAAAGAAAAGAGGTATTTCTACTATTTCTTTTGCATTGTTAGCTTATACCAAAGTTATAGCTGCAGCTTCTTCTTGGCAGCTATGGACAGCAGAAGCTCGCTTCCTTAGAAACAGCACAGTCCAAGATTTTCATATAATCATAAGAACCTGGAATCCAAAGCTTTAAAGACAAAGTCTCATAACCACAAGATTTTCGGTGGAGTCAGAAGAATTGGCAGTACTTGCTTTGCATCTCAGTTGTATGGAGAATCCAACAGTTGCAGTAACTTTGAGAAAACACCCCAAATTTTTGGCATGGCTCTTAGAAGAGAAATCCTGAGTTTTCAAGGGTTGTTTTCTTTATTCCTGTTTCTCTACAGTCAGGCCCAAGGCAGCTGGTACAAAAATAGAGCATTTCCAGTAGTGCAGTTATGATTTCTGTCCAGGCATAATGATTTATATAAAGACATATGGCACCCTCAGGAGCCAGCTTCTGGAGACAAGACGTTTTATGACAATAAAACTCCTTCCACACTTATCTACGGTGCTTGTACTAATACTCAGCTGTAATAAATGCTTTCCTTCTTTCTTTCCAGACCAAAACACAGGCTGGATGACATATGAAATATTTATACAGTATTTGCAAATACGTTATGAAAAATCCACTTAATGCACAGTGTTGGCACTATAAGACAGGTAAGTTTAAACCAGGTGTTGCTTTCCAGGCAGGGACAGACACAACTGGCACAACAAACAGCAGGTTATCTCCCAGAGACCACAGCAAGAGCAGGATCCAGGCCGCCAGGACACTGAATACGTTGCTGTGTTCACTTATCTCCTTGTCCCTTATCTGCTCCTCGCACAGCACTGGTGGACAGGAGCCTGCCCGTGCCACCCCTGCCAGGTTCCACACTCCTCTCCCGGGGCACTGTGATGGAGGCCAAGACATGACGCGTTCCTGTTCGGAGGCCATGGGGCCGGGGTAGAGGACATGCTCACCTACACTGATATTACCCCCTGACGTGCTGCCACCATGGGTTGGACCCCGCTCTGCCACGGGAGTCCCTTTCCCAAGCCTCATGAGCTCTGCATAGACCTGAGGAGGAAAGTCCCACAGCCACCAGGGCCCCTTCCTCAGGGTGCTCCAGCGTTCAGGACAGGGACAGTGGTCCAGGCGTAGGAGAAGTGCTGGTGGGAAAAGTGAGCCAGAGGTGGAGTTTCACATCCGTTTCTGTTTAAATTCATCGAACGCTAAGAGCCAGGGAAGTGGAACAAGCTTTCTGAGGCTGCTGATCTCACCGGCGGCAGAGCACATTGCTGGTCTTTCACAAAACTTGTTAATTGAAATAATGATGTTCACCTCCTTCGCTTCAGTGACATTTAACTGAGACATTTTGAAAACATGGCAATGAGCAGGAATGTGACAGACTTCATATTCTTAAACATACCAGAAAGGGTTGTCTTTACAAAGATTTAGCCCACATCATGATGTTTCCCAAGGGAGTTTACAACTTCAGTTGTATCTGGAGAGAGAAAGACAACATCGCAGCTGAGACACCAGTGGCTTATATGTAGATTCAGAGATAAAACCATAAGCTGGCTAAGCTTAACCTAAAGAATTAACACCAGGGGCTATAGGTGCTCCTTGTAACAGACCTTGAATAGTGGATTACAGATATCTCACAGAGTAAGAAAAATAACATTCCTGTGGTCCAACATAGCTGGATTGAATCTGTTCTCCTGCTTCCAGAACATGAATAAAAATCTCGGTGGTAAACCCTAGCCACTATTTAACAGTAAGGAAGATATCTAAGCCAAAACAGTGACAATAGAGTGTTACACAGTCATAGGCTGTCACTCCATTGCCTCTTTCTCTCCATCTCCTGGTACTTGACCCCTACATTTGGGGACAGACTTTCTAGTAGGGCCTGTGGCAATAGGATAAGGGTAGATTCAGACTAGATATAAGGAAGAAATTTTTTACAATGTGGGTGGTGAAACACTGGCACAAGTTGCCCAGAGAGTGGTAGATGCCCCATCCCTGGGAACATTCAAAGTCAGGTTGGACGGGGCTCTGAGCAACCAGATCTTCTTGAAGATGTCCCTACCCATGGCCCTGCCCTGCCCTTCCAACCCAAACCATTCTATGATTCTATGATCCTATGATCCTATGATTCTGTGATCAGCCTGGACTGTGCAACTTGCCAGCTTGGTGGGTAATCAGTCATGTCCTGGGATCGCCCCGCTTGCCCGGTGGTAGACATACAAAGTAGATGCCAACTCTGTTAACGCTGGATGCCTTTGGAGAATTAAAAGATACTCCCTATTCTTCATAGTCAGGTGAGTTCTTTTTAAAAGCAGTGAAGTGAAAAGAAAATACGCACTGCAGGAAAGCAAAGGATCAAGTTTTTTGGTTGCAACTTAATTTGGCTGAGTATTTCACTCTGGGAGAAGGCTCTGAGGTACAAAATGGAAAGGCAACATTTCAGATGATTTTCCCAGCCTTGGAGCTTCTCTGACCCTGCCTTCCCATTTACCAGAGCTTCCTTCTAGCTTACGTAGCCTGTCTGCCATTTGTAATGGACTTACAACCCTTCAGCAGGGGTAAGCACTGTACCCGCACCTCGGCAGCCTCCCCGTCCCACCCTGCCACTTGCTCTTCCCAGAGACACCTGCAACACACTCACGGTGACTCCTCTGGTACCCGCGCCTTTGGATATCTCCCCTTCCCTCTTCCCCTTCCCTCCTCACACACCTTTTTCAGACTGATTTGGGGGCCTTTTTCTGATGGGTGGTTTTTGGTAGTGTGTATCTTCACAAACTGGATCAAGGATGGATTAGACCATCCGCACTCCTGCTGAGTAGACTCCTTGGATGGCCTTAGGCATGCAATTTGTTGAGGGGTGAGTAAGCTGTGAGCAAGGAGGGCACCGTCCCAAATGGCAGGGCAGCCCATGGGCTGCCCTGGGAGCTCTGCCTCCAAACCGTGTGGGAAAGCCTCTCCAAGGAAAGGAGCCGAGTCGGGTTTGGGGGAGCCACCTCCTGCGGTACCCAGCTGCTAAGCATGCTGCCGCCAGGCCCCGTGCCACCTCTGAGGGGCTGGCTGGAAAAGCCGAGGCATTTGCTTTCCCCATGGGTCACTTCTCAGCTATGAAAGACATGCTCCAGCATAGGAGCAGACGGCCCCTTGGCTAATGGGTAAGGAACGGGGCTTTATAATGAGGCTTTTAAAAAGCCTGCCACTCTCCGCTGCTGCAATACCCTTTGCTACCCGATGTCTTGTATTTCAGGTTTTGAGGCGATAAAGTGTGGTTCTCTGAAAGCTTCAGAAATAGTTTGGTAAAGGCATTGGCATCTTCCTTCAAGCTTGGCTGCCTGACAGAAAAGCAAAACTCCAGAGCTGTACTGGATCTTTAACAACACTCCTGGTCTTTGAACTCAAATAAAGATTTGAGACATTAACAGACATGATGTTTTTTCTTTGCTTCTTTTTTTTTCCCCAATTATACTGTTAACATATTCAAACTCCCTTCCCAAGTGAGCTCTTGCATAGAACCAAATCAGATAAACAATAATGAAACACAAAATGTTATCATCTCTTTCAAAAGATGTCATAACTTCTGATGCCACAAGAATTTTGGAAATTTTTGTATCTTTTGAAAGATCTGATGATCTTTTTTCTCTTGGAGAGTCTCTGGGAACGTGTGTTTTGAGGCTCCTACTGGGCAACTCTCTTTAGAGACAGCAGAAGCCACTTTAGTGGCATTTCTTAATCCTGCGTCCCACCTAGACTGTGGCCTGCAACACCCTGAAGCAGAACATTCTCTCAAAGGTTGGCCCTGACCAGCCTCCAATATCATTGACTCAGCCCCGCTCGATCTTAATTGAATATTTAATTCCTGTAGTTAAAAAAATGTTGTTTCTGCATTGGACATTATTTTACCGCTTTGATGTGCTCTAAGAAAAACCCCGTGCAGCGTGTTTAATATTGATAGAGATTGTCTGGGGATATTTTAGGCTGATGCCGGGAGATTTGTACACTCCCACTAATTGATACTCCAGGACTGTGAGTGCTGCAGACAAGAAGCAATTAACTGGGTTTGGCCGGAGCTGGGCTCTGGCCCTGAGCCGCAGCACTGCCGCTTGCCGGGGTGCGAGAAGCGAGTGGAGGGAGGCAAGGGGAAGGAGCAGGGTCTGGGGAGAGAGTTGTGGGCAGGCACTGGAAGCTGCTTGGTCATTTCTGCCTGTTTAGCTTTAGCTTTCAGCACTGAAAGAGTTTAGTGGCTCCCCTGGGGAGGGAACAAAGAACTACTTTTTTGCCCCAGATTTCTGTATTTCGTGCAGAGTATTATCTTACGCAGTCTAATCTCATGTTTTAAGGTTCTTGGTAATATTTACTTTGTGTGAAGAGCTCTGTTTGGGGTTATGTGCTGGTTTTGGTGGGATAGAGTTAATTTTCTTCAGAGTAGCTAGTACGGGACTGTGTTTTGGATTTGTGCTGGAAACAGAGTTGATAACACAGAGATGTTTTCGTTACTGCTGAGCAGGGCTTACACAGAGTCAAGGCCTTTTCTGCTCCTCACCCCACCCCACCAGCGAGCAGGCTGGGGGTGCACAAGAAGCTGGGAGGGGACACAGCTGGGACAGCTGACCCCAGCTGTCCACAGGGATATTCCATACCATATGATATCATGCTCAGCATATAAAGCTGGGGGAAGAAGGAGGAAGCGGGGGACGTTTGGAGTGATGGCATTTGCCTTCCCAAGTGACCGTTACGCATGACGGAGCCCTGCTTTCCTAGAGATGGCTGAACCCCTGCCTGCCGATGGGAAGTGGTGAATGAATTCCTTGTTTTGCTTTGCTTGCGTGCGCGGCTTTTGCTTTACCTATGAAACTGTCTTTATCTCAACTCACGAGTTTTCTCACTCTTGCTCTTCTGATTCTCTTCCCCATCCCACTGGGGGGGGGTTAGCAAGTGGTTGTGTGGGGCTTAGTTGCCGACTGGGCAACCACGACAGATTATCAGGTATAAGCATTAATAATGGCTATTTTTCTAACATATACTTCATGATCTGACCTGCACACTGCTGCAGAGCGGCCAGCCAAGTATGCTAGGCTATGCTAAATCAAGCTACTAGCTAACAGAATAAGTATGCTATGAAACAAAATTCAGTTCTACGTTTCCAACAGAGCAAGTTGTTCATGCAAGAGGACAGCAAGCTGCATAGAGCTTGGCTAAAGAGAAGGAGCCTGCTGCGGGAGAGTTTAGAAAAAGCACTGGCACGTTAGCTGGTGCGTACATCTCAAATGCTTCAGCGTTGTTGAAACAGTTCTCCAAATAGCTGCTGTCATATCTATTGAACTGAAGAAAAGCTGAGTCCTCTCATCTACCTAGCTTCAGCATTGAGCACGAAACTTGGCCTGTGCTGACCTGTGAGCCTGAGGGGACTCCCCTGACGAAGGTCAAGGCACAGAAAAGCATCTGCATTGAGTCTGCACACAGTAAGCCTCAGGATGTCTCTGGGGTTACTTACTGGCTCATGAGAGCCCAAGGTAAGAAAGAACAGGACAGGGAAAGACGTGCCCAGGATGACCTGGATTAGATGTAGTCTTCATCAATGAGTGACATGATGGTTGCGTAGCAATGCTCTCACTAGTGCGAGATCAGGTTCTTGTGCATCCCCTCTCCTCCTCAGCTCTTCTGGTTTGTGCTTATACATGGACCAGTCCCCACCTGTGCTGTCAGAGCTACACCCTGAGATGACTTGTTTGGCAGGCTGAACAGAAAGTTAACTGATTGCTGTAGCGAAGGACGCCTGATGTCTCACATGCTGTATGCTAATTGTTGCTAAGGAATTGCTAAACTAAAAAGGCTTAAACTCCATGATTTGGATCAATGTCCACTATTAATTCATCAGTGGACACCACTGATGATTTCAGGCTTCAGTAGGCATGAAATTACACTGCTAACCCCTATTTCTCATGCATGACTTGAATTACCAAGAAAAGGGAGTAATGTAGAAAAAACCAAAACCTCTGACTGACTTTGCCCAAAGCCTAAATGTCTATGTGGTAAATGAATGCAAGAATCAATAAAATATTCCACTTCTGATAATAGCTTTCACTTTGGTGCATCTCATTTAAGTCTACTTGACAGGACTGTCTGGAAGAAATATCCAATGGATACCGAAAAAAGTCTGAAGAACACCTGAGATAAGGAACCCACACTGTCCCTTCTCAAATACTGGTAAGAAGAAAGCTGAATGGGCTTTTAGAGGGATAGGGAATTAGTGGAAAAAAAATAAGCACCTGTCTGAGAAGTGCCACTGGACCAGATCTAGGTGACATTGCCTGGGCCTGGCTGTAGAGAAGTGATGCTCCCTGGTACCAGCTGAGAATACAGCCCCAAACCTGCATCTCCTGACAGAGCAAGAATGTGAGCAACTTCCATTGCAGTCTGCTCCCAGAGTTGGAAACTGTGCCTCTGAAGAAGTCGTTTTAGGATTGCATCCTTACAAAGAAGAGTCAGGTTTATCACTCAGGCCTTGGTTTCTTTCAGACTGATAAATATGCTATGGGCTTTCTATTGTTTTATGGCTTTGTTGTTCTCATTTACAACAAATGCTCTGTTTCAGTGGAGTATGTCTCATGTGGATGGTTCCAGTCAGAGACCGTAGCCAAACTGAGGCTCAAGATACCAGCAAAAGGACTAACAATTGAGATTCCTTGTTTTATCGATTGATTGCAATGTAATGACCAGAAACCCCAACAAAAATTACATCAGTGTCAATAAGTGTAGAGGTGTTGTGTGTTGGCCAGATGAACACCGGTATGTTTATTGCAGATGGTCTGCTCCTATAAGGACATGGACTGAAGGTTAGTTGGTCTTGTTGGATGATCGGCTCCTATCGGAAGGAGTTGTGAGGGGAGAAATTAAGACAGGCTAGAGCTAAAGGGAGCAGGAGCTCTAGAGGCATGGCTAGCTTATGTAAAATTTGTTTGGCATTACTTTCTGAATTTTTATGTTGGAATTAATAAGCTGGACTCTGACAGAAAGACTTGGTCTCCCTTAACCCAGCAGCAGGCTACATCTGGTGGGTACATGGGTGGAAACAGAGGAAAAATAAGCCAGGTCAGGAGAAGTCATGGACTGACAGGGTTGCTAGCGGAGTCCTTTTCTTTTCTAAAATAAGAAGAAACAGGGTGAGACATTTTATCTGTGTTAGTAGAAGACATGCTAAGCAGTTAAAACAAGACCAGCTAGTATTTCTCCAGAGCCATACGGTGTGCTGGCAAAGAGACCTAAAGCAATCTACAAAGCAAATGGCTGGCCTCAGAGAGGTTCATCAAGAAGGTGTGATGTGATGAAGCTGAGAAGCTGACCTCAGGCCTTCTTTTGGCTTTTGCCAATAATTCGCCAAATGATTGTTTTGGTATTTTAGCTACTGCAACCTCTGCAGAGGCCTGGTGTGTGTTATTAATGCCCCCTGTGTTGGGGAGGGTGGGAGGAAAGGAGCTTACACCTCTGTTAGAGGAGGCAGGCGACCATTGCTGTCTTCTGGTATTTTGCTACGGATGTCACACAGGTCCAAGGCAGCACCTGCCCAGAGCTGTTTAGAAAAATTTGCGCAAGGTAAATTATTTAGGGAATCTTAGCGATAATAGCTTGTTGGTAAATACCTCTTACTGAGGTCTTCAGCTGGATGAAAAGAATGAAATTTCCTTCAATACATCTGAGGCTTAGCACACAAACGTGTTGTTAACATGGACCAGGCGATACCACGATCCCCCTCACTCGCTTGCCTTAACCTTGGATTTGAAGCTCTGCAGGGCTTTTGTGGCTGGTGGCTCTCAGGGCTCCTGGGCACTGGAGCAGTTGGAACAACAGGCACAGATCAGAGGACTGGATGATCTGAAAAGCCCATTTCTAAACTGGTGAGGTATATTGAGCCTTTTGTTGGACCATCCATGTCTACAGAAACAGAATAACTTAAAATTAGATGTCTTTTTAATGCCAAATTTCATTATTTCAGATCGATGTTTAGTAATTTATGTTTAATGTTGTTCAAAATATGAAAAAATAAACCACCTGTGCAGTATGCACACAAATACCTAAACACAGCCATGATGATCAGATTTAAAAAAAAAAGGATTCAGATCTGCCAAGTCTTTCATCCCTTTGTCATATTATCCTTCTCATGATGACCTCGCAAGCCTCCCTTTCTCTCCTGCTATTTTGTGTTTTCACTTAAAGTGCAGATCCTGGCACTGAGTGTAAGAAAGAAGATGGGGAAAACAGTCATGTGCTTCACTCTTTGTAGATACAAATTGTGGCAAAGGGCCATTTTTAAGGTGAGATTGTTAGAGGCCTACATTAAATGCGAGTAAATGAACTCTTGCAAGGATTTGGAGCAAAATTGGAAGGATTGAGTCAGCAAACACTCACTAGTGCAGATGCCCTTAACCTTGCTTTTCCTTCCCTGAAATCAACAGAAGCATGCATGAGCTGAAAGCACTTTGCTGCACTGAGCCTATTAAAGGAACCACAAAGTGTCCAAGTCTACTTCACTGTATCAAGCAGCGGAAAGGGAAAGCAATAATGAACACCCAAAGAGACTGCGATGGAGCAAATATAATATGAAGGTTCATATAGATGTGATTAGTAGCCCGCTGCTCCCTCCGTTCATCCAGAAAATATGAAATCTATGGATAATCATCATATTCTGTATGCATTTGCTATCTTTTGTTTCCCAAAGATACCAAAGTGTGCTACAATTGAGAATACATAGCAATAATTATGTCCACAGTGGGCTGAAAAGCAGGAGCTTTTTAACCATGCACAACAGTAAAGCTGCAGGGGCGATTTCATTTCGGAGGCAGGATTGAGCAGCGCCCGGAAGAGTGTGGTGAGTCCCCCTACCTTTGTAAAGGAGGGTAACTGATTATTTCGTGACCATAGATGTCCAGGACATCTCTTCTATTTTTCATCCAAAATCTTTCCTCTTCTCTATGGCTTGGATCCCTTTCTCTAAAATGGATGCAGCCCAAATGCACCCAAATGTTCTCTGGACCCAGCAAAACAAAATATTGGTGCTTTTCAACCTGGTGAAAAACTGACAATCCTGATGTTGCTGAAGATTTGAAAGCTTGAGAAGCAATACTCAGAAGTCCCCAAAAGTGTCTTAGAGAAACCACATGATGCAATGGGAAAGCTGAATGCACAAGACTACCTGTTTATTTATTTATGCAAATACACAATTTATAACCACACTGGTGATTTGTTCTTTAGCCGTAACTGGTTATACAATGATTAGGCAGAGCAATAGATTTCAACTAGAGTGTCAGCTTGGGTTTTTCATACCTCTGTTTGGCTATTACACCTAACAGTGAAGACACTGAAATAAATCATTATTGCCTATGATAAGCAATAAAATCACTGGGAGGAGCCTCCACACTTGTGGAGGGTTTTTAGCACTGGCCAGGGAGTGGTTTTTTTGTACTGGACTTGTTTCGGTGGTGCCTTCTTACCCTTTACATTTGGGCTACATTTACTCCTGGGGAAAAATAACTCAGTGTAAAATGCTCTAGTGCCATGGCTATATCCTCCAGACCTTTTGTACTAACACTCATTTGTTCGCTATCATCCTTCCATGTTGTACTGTCCCAGACCAGCAACTCTGCAGTGCTATTTCCTCGTGGTGCCCAAACTGCTGTCAAGCTCCGAGGTACAGCTGCACAGATGTGCTGGGAGCTGGAAAGCTGGGCGCTACTGATCCCAGGGGATTGAGAATAACATAGCAAATAAGTAGGATTTGCTCTTGAGATGAAGTCTCGAGAGCTCCTGCACTCCATTTCCATGGAAAGATTTATTTAGTGGAAAAAAATGTTGTCCACTCCCCTAGCCGCTCCATGCTCCGTGATCCCCTGCAGCCTGGGGCCAGGTGGGATGCAAGCGTGGACTTCCTTGTTGCTGCTGGTTTGCAGCCTTTCTTGTTGCTGTAGCCCTGAAGCCTGCTGCCAAACAAGAAATGCCTACAGAGCACAACAGCCTGAAAACATCTCAGACTATCTAGTGTTACAGCTGTTGGAATATGCACATCCAACTTACAAATAATCTCTGAGTGCATTTTGCATTTAACCGAGATTCTCAGGTAACGAGAATGGATCATCTTTGCCCAGGTGAGTCAGGAAGATGTAAACCCTTCTTTCTAGTGCAAACTCACCTGTTGTGGTTCCTGAGAGGGCAACACAGTGGAGCCGGGGCTCGGGTAGGGAGCACGTTTCCTTCTGGAGACACTTCAGTCTGTGATGCTTAAAGTTTTGTCACAATAGTTTTCATAGTTCCTGTCTCACACTGGCTGAGTCCTCTCACTCTTTCCTGTACATGCAAGCAGAGCAGAGAGGCACCTATTTTCCAGGTGAGAACCTGGGGCACCCAAGTCAGCATCTCAGAGGTGTCCAGGCACCCAGGTCAAGTCCCAGCAACGTGGACATTGCCTAAGGCAACATGAAAAGTCTTTGGCAGGGCAAGGACACCATTGGCCTTTGTAGCTTTGACCAGATGAGGTCACATGATTTAAACCAGTGTCCAAAATCTCCGGCTGGCTCCAGATTGCCTTCCTTCTTGGAGCCTTGCTACTAAAGGGAGAATTTCTTTATCAAAAGAATCGCTAAAGAACACGCACAAGTTGGGTCTGCAGAGCAGCTTTTGCGGGGTGTCTTTTTGGTGTCTGAAACCAGTGACAATGTACTGTCATGGGAAAGCTCTCACACACGGCGCTTTCTCCAGCAAGCTGCCTGGGAGAACCAGTGCCTGGTGAGTGTAAGGTTTGAAGGGAGAGTGTGTTTGCTTCCGCAGACCTCTGATTAAACACTACGGCAGACCCACAATTGGTTCGCCTGTGCTGGTTGCCTCTGACAGGAGCTTTCTGTCTGTGCTAGCAGTTGTTATGACACCCGCGTATCCCAGCGGTGGGAGGCGCGTACAAATAGATCCGTAAACATAAATGAATGTATAACAGGGAAAAAAAAAAATAAATAAAAAAGTGCTGCTTCTGCTAAGTCTACATGCTTGCGCCCTGCATTTGAAAAGGTCGATGTTTGCCCGGAGAGCGGGGGGTAGCCCAGATTTATTTTAAATTTTTTTTTTTTCTTCCTCTACCGGAGTAAGGTTGCCTGGAGCTCCCCAGCACCGGCTGCCGGCCCCGCAGCCCGCGAGAGGGCGACATCGGCTCGGGAAAGTCGCCGGCAGCTCCGCACCGCACCGCTCCGCACCGCACCGCGCAGCGCCGCACCGGGACCGGGACCGGGGCCGGGGCCGGGAGCGGGGCTGGGCTGACCGCGGCAGCTCGGCGCCTCCCCCGCCCACCCCCTGCATCTCCGTGCATCCCTGCCTGGCACCGAGTGCCGGCTGTTTACAGAGCCCTCCGCATGCAGCGTACGCTCAAATGGTAAAGAGGACACTGCATTCCCCTACTCCCCGCCTCCCTCCAAAAAAAAAAAAAAAAAAAAAAAAATCCATTGGGGCAGAAAGTAATTTCAGGGGTGAATCGTCCACCCTCCTTCCACCAAACATGGAGAACTTCCAAAGTCTGTAAAGTCCCCCGCATTTGCAGAGAAAAGGCCCACACGGTTGTAACGGCAGAGTACCGGAGCACAGATTTTATGCCGGTGCAAGGGAAAGCATCCGCGCTCCCGTGGCAACCTCAGCTCCTGCGGACGGAGACCGGCGGGAGGATGCTCCACTCCGCCGCCGCGGCACGGAGCCCCCCGACATCCTCTGTTTTGCACATCCTTCGGATACTTTGGTTGACAGCAGGGTTTGCTTAGAGCTGGCCGCCCCCAGCAGGCGTGTTATACTAGTTTCATCCAGCTGCACCGTGAGCTAATTGCAAATTCAAACATGCAAAATTTGCCATAAAATGTAAGAAAGTCAAATGATGCTTTCTCTGTACCCTTTTCGCTTAGGAATCCCTACTGTTGGGTTTCATTTTTTTTACCCCTCTCCTGTGGCAAGGAAATAGAAACAAAACTATCCCCATTTTGTTCTTCCTTCAGGAAAGACAATGGAAACCATTTGCTTTTCCACGGACATCTGCCTCTTGATGGTTCTGTCTTTATAAGGAAAGAGGTCCAGTCTCACTTAACGCCATCTAAAAACCCACTGAAGAAAAGGCAATCCACATTTTTCTCCTGATTTAGAAGGGCAAACTAAAGACAAAATCCCACAGAACTTTTTCATCACTTCTGATTGTTCTGCGTACTAGGACAATAGCTTGGTCTGGCTGACTCTGGAACCACACTGCTTTGGGGTTTGTTTTTTTAAATGACAGTAGAATCCCTCCCTCTCTCTTGCAAAGGGGTTGCCTGAATCTATATGCTGTGGGCCTAACTCACAGACCCATGTCTTTTTCATTTCTCCCCGTGGCTGTGCCAGCTTTCCTATTTAGAATTATAGAATCATAGAATGGTTTGGGTTGGAAGGGACCTTTAAAGGTCATCTAGTCCAACCCCCCTGCCGTGGGCAGGGACATCTTCAACTAGATCAGGTTGCTCAAAGCCCCGTCCAACCTGACCTTGAATATTCCCAGGGATGAGGCATCTACCACCTCTCTGGGCAACCTGTGCCAGTGTTTCACCACCCTCATAATAAAAAAATTCTTCCTTATATCTAGTCTAAATCTACCCTCTTTTAGTTTAAAACCATTCCCCCTTGTCCTGTTGCAACAGGCCCTGCTATATCTGTTGCCATTTTTCTTATAAGCCCCCTTTCAGTACTGAAAGGCTGCAATAAGGTCTCCTCGAAACCTTCTCTTCTCCAGGCTGAACAACCCCAACTCTCTCAGCCTTTCTTCACAGGAGAGGCGTTCCATCCCCCTGATCATTTTCATGGCCCTCCTCTGGACCCTCTCCAACAGGTCCATGTCTGTCTTGTGCTGAGGGCTCCAGAGCTGGACGCAGTACTCCAGGTGGCGTCTCACCAGAGCGGAGTAGAGGGGCAGAATCACCTTCCTTGACCCACTGGCCACGCTGTTTTTGATGCAGCCCAGAATACAGTTAGCCTTCTGGGCTGCGAGTGCACATTGCCACCTTATAGCCATTTCATAAGCTTATAGCGTTTCCAAAACACCCCTTGGAAGTGCAGCCCTTCTGCATCCATTCAGAGGCATGAAATTTTATTTTAGTCACCTGACTTTCTATATTTCTAAAATTCATATGTTCGAAAACTCTTACATTGTTTCCTTTCTTTTTCTTCTGGCCTCATCCGTGCCCAAATCAGGCATAAAAAACCCTTGACCTTCTAGTTTAGGTAGTGAACTGTGTGATCCTACTGCAAAGAATCACTTGGCAATCTGTAGTGCACCTCTGTGTACACACACACATCCACACACATCCACGCACACACCCCACGTCATTTTTACATGCTCTACTTTGCATGTTTTGGGAGGCAAAGCTTTATAGTCTTTTCCATCTATTGAAAATCAGTGGTATGTTCATCAAAAATCTAGACAGGTCAATGCCAGGGACAACTCAGAATTGAAAACAATGTCCAAAGGGTAGAAAAATATCCACAGATTTTTACTACGCTTTCCATTTTTGATGTGAACCACATGAGTTTTACTATGGGTCATCTGATATTCTCACATGATCCCTGTGTCCAGCATTGGCACACATGGCTAGAGGAAGTTTTCTCTGGTTTAGTATGACACCATTATACTTAGATAAATGGCTTACGAGATCTTGTTTGCTGCATCCAGCTGCATTACACCAGAGGACTACATGAGTCTCCTTCGAGGACAAAAGAAGGTCGTATGTTTCTTTAATTGCAATTGCTCTTTTGAAATGGCACAGGCAACCAGGGAATGAACACTGAAATGTTCAATTTCGGATACACAGAAGAGAAAAATGCACTGCTTTTCCCAAATGCTATAACTAATACTTTTAAATGCTATATCCCTCCCTTGTCCAGTTTACAGGAGAGTGTTCCAGCATAGCAGCTCTATGGTCTAAGATCAATCATTTTTTTGATGGAGATTTATGACTTTTGTATGTTTAAATTTATAATATTAATATCTGTTCTCTTGCAAGAAATTTCATTTTCCATGGAAAGGCTCTGACATTAGGGTTTCATGCCATTAAAGTCTGTGACTGATTTCAAGGAACTGTGGATATTTTTATGCTTGATTAATTTAGACGTTCATTGGAGATACATACGTGGTAGTAGCACCTGCCTGCCTCATTGTAGGCATTCATGAGGAGGCATTTGTGGTGCTGTTGAGGCATCCCTGATGAAAAGCATCCAACAAGTGGACAGCGAGGCCCATAAGGGCTCAGCACGAAGGAATGTCCTGTAAGGGTACAAGAACTGCTCTTCCATTACTACAATCTCCCAACCCCCAGTCATCTTTTATGCATGAAATAAAGAGTTGAAAACTGAAAAGAAGGTAGAAAGCTAAACCAGTTCTTGGGCAGCTCAGATCTGTGGGGTAGAGGACTGGTCATCTTCAGTCTTGACATTGTGAGGTTGAGAAAGGTAAGCAATTGACCCAGCTGATAAAAACATGTAGGCAACGCCATTTTTCTCACAGACACAGTAGTTCACTTCAGTTGCGCCATGCAATACGGAGCAGGAAAGAGGGAACACACGTAGCTGGCTGGTTGAAATAACCATATAATCAGCCTCCTCTGAAACTTCTCTTAACGGAGGTGGCAAACTGCAGAGCTTGGGACTTCAGGATCCAGTGATGTAACCTGTGTAAATCCTGTGCGTTCAGACCCCGGGCTCTTAGGCTCACTGCAATATTCAGGCAAAGCCTCATTGCAAAATGCATGGAGGAAGAAAGGCTCTACCAAACAACTACTGAAAAACAACGGCTGTTTTGGGCACTGTCTAGACAGTTCTACTGTCTACTAGAGATCTACAAAATTGGGAAGTCCTTTCCCAGGCTGGCAAAGCACGTAAACACATGGTTAATAACACACAATGTGATAGTCCCAGGGACTCCAATCAAATTAAACTATGTGCTTACAAGCTCTGCTGAGCTGGAACCAGACTGCATTAGCTTGCTTTAACCTCTCCACAGATCACAAACACTAAGCTGGAAACATCTGCCTTAGAGAGCTGAAGCTAATAGGGAGACACAGGAGGAAGTGATGCTCCGACAGGCACCTGCTGGGATGGTTCGGATGGATACTGAGCCCGGTGTGTGACTCCGGGTTTCAGCAGACCAAAGGGTTAATTATGGTGCTATACTGTGATTCGGGGAAATGAAGTCAAACTAACCAGAGATCTTGGCCAGTCTCTGTTGACTTTGATAAGGATGTTCCTGCATACGGAAAGAGGGGATCTTCTGCATGTAGAAAGAGAGGGGCATAAAAGGGTCTGTCAGCAATATTCAGTCTTCTTATGAGAGATGAGTTGAGCCAAATGTAGGCTGGCTTAGAGCCTGCAGTCAACAGAGTGGCACCTGCTTCTGATGTGGGTGAATTCAGTCCTGTTTTGTCACTTGGGGTTTGCTGACACTAGAAAGGGGCATTATTGATACTGCCCAAGCTACATTCACAGACTAAAATACCCTGGCCATGGCCACTGCAGTTCCCCACATGGACAATGTGCTGGCTTTACAAAGGTTTTACTGCTTAATCTCATTCTTTTTAATTGTAATAGGATTTTTTATCTGAATCACTAATGGGTGGTGTTTCTGGAACTCTGATTCCTCAACACCATGGCAGAGCTGACATGAAACATGCTGGTTTTGTCCTATATGGGTGTCCATCAGAAAATGGCATGAGCTCCTTGAATGGTGTACTTTTATGTGAGTAAAATTAAACATACTCAGCACTGGAAACCTGTCAGGGCTTGTTGATGGCATCCACTTTGGAAGCCGTTATAGCTGTATCTAGGGACTTCACTTCCTGGCAAACTGCAGGTATCTGTGGACCATGTCAAAATAGTCAGGTTCAGTTTTTCATGCTTGAAGCCTTTGGCTGTGTAAGGACATGATTACTCTTCAGATCATCTTCATCAGACCACATCCCAATAGGTGTGTGTGTGCTAAAGATAAAGAGTGGTATCTGTATCCTCTCTTTTTGAGAGACCCTTAATCATGTACTGCCTTCGCTAGGAGACTGACCGTTTGCTTTGGGAAACCTTGGGATGAGAAATGAATGTCTCACAGGCACGTGGTTCAAACCAAAGCTCTCCATGTAATGAATAAATATCTCTGAATGTTTACTTTCCCACATTGAAACACGGTCAGTCTCAATACGAGCTGCTAGCATTTCGGTAGTGTTACTATTCTATATTTATCAAGGCTTGTAAGAGGGTTCCCAGTGCGTGACCAATGGACATTCACAGCCGATAAAACCCATCTCCTTGGCCTACAGAGGGACTTTTTAATAGTGATCAGAGCCAGCCAGCTGCTGACACTTAGCTTTTCTTCCACGGTGTCTGAGTGCTGGGGAGGTCGGGGCTGCTGGAGCTGTGCAGAGCCCAGGGAAACTCTCTGCTGAAGCACTGTCAGGCAGGCAGTGCCTGGGGGAGCCCGGGGCTGATGCCCTGCTTGCCCCTCCAGCCCTTCCCATATTCCGTGCTGTAGCAAGGACCTATTGCAAGGTCTGGTCTATGGCACTGTGTCACCGTGACAAGCCTCCTTTTTCATGCACGGCAGGAGCCCTTGAAATGTAATTTATTGCCAAGCAGAGATTTGTGTTTTTAATAATTGTCACAAACATTAGCAGGTTGTGACAGGTGCTTGTTCAGTTTACCCATAACACTCTAATAAATACAGAACTTAATATAATATAATATAATATAATATAATATAATATAATATAATACATACTTTGGTGATAGAAAGGAATAAACCAATGATCTCTGAAGACAAAGCAATAGCCTGGCTATTTTGCATAGTCCAGTGAACGGTTTCTCATCCCATCTCCCCAGAAACTGGCAGAACAGCATCAGAAGACAACAGGAGACAGCACATCTGAAATTATAGGAAACATCCTATTTTACAGTTCCTATTCAATCTACATTAAAAGACAAATATTTTTATCTTTAAAATTTGCATATCACATCAAAGTGTCAACTGGAAACTACATTCTGACCAGGGAAGTACAGAAAATCGCAGTGTTATTTATTGCTTTTTCTTGGGCAGGGAAGGAGGGAGGGATGAGGTTGGTGAGACCTTTTGCATTTCCACAGTTTTCAGGGAACGCTTCACCAGCTTGCCTTCCATATTCTAAAAGTGTCTAGGGTGTTACCAGCACGAATAACCTCTTCTTCAATAAAAATTAATGTATTTTTAAAGATTAGTTTTGCTTGCTACTTGTTGCTACTGTTGCCTGCTACTTGCAGGCTGCTCTTCAGAGCCTTCAATTTTATACAGTCAACATCATCTAAGTCTGTATCAGCACCGGCTCATTTAATTTCTGTTAGCATATTAGAAGAATGAAATGTAATATCAAAAGTACTTTAAACTTTGTTTCATATGAACATTTTCTAAGATAAAAGCATCAGATGCCCTGACAAATCAGCAATAAAATTCACATCAACTTTCCTGGTGCAGAATCAGGCCCATAGAAAACCTTGAATGATTTGGTCTGCAGACTTCAGCCTATGAACATCTCACAAAACTCATCTCACAGATAATAAGGATGATGTGCTATTTCATCAAAATATTAAAGCTAGCAGTGAAGGAAAGCCGTTATGCAGTGAAAGTGCTCAAAATGTGAATACTCCATCCAAAACCTTTTGGCATAGCTCCTCACTCCTTTTATCATCCTTGGGAGTTATCATCCTTGTGATACTTCTTATGAAACCGTAGCTCTGCTGCCTTCATTAGCACACGGTCGGTGTGAACTGTCAGTTATTCTCGCTTACATTGACATGGAGACTGCAGTCCCCTAAGAAAAGTCCATGGAACTAGTTCAGATTTGGCTTGACTTCTGGAGGGCAGGACTTAACAGAAAGCAAAACTATTTAAGTAAAGCTTAAAACGTCTCAAAAGTTTCCTGGTGAAATTACACTGGTATATATTGTGTTCATGATGGTAGCATCCCTGTGATAAGCTACAGACATATTTGATAATGAGAAATACCTTTGATACCTCCAATTTTATTCTGCTGTAGAGTTACACCTTGCATTTCAACTCCCTAAGAAAAAATCTTCTCTTCGTTTCCCATCCATGTGGATATATTCCATTACACAGTCATTAGGCCCAATACTAGTAGCACTCTTCAAAAGTTAGTTTAAAGTCCAATATCTCCCAGTCATCTAGAGTCACCTACCATTAAAAACCTAATGCATTTGTGTGAAAAAAACCAGCAACGTCAATTATAGGGGTTTCTAAAATGAAATAGTTATTATTTTTCTTTCTGTCTAAGGTCATACTCCAACGAAAGGTAAGCTATAGAAGTGATGAGATAGAAAGGCAGTATACATGTCATTTAATTGCTTTTTACAATTACTTTTAAAATGAAATGTGATAGAAGACTTTTAGTGCTCACATCGGACAACCTACATGATCCACCTAGATGCAGGTGGATCCACCTACTTTTCCAGTCCGTGCAGCCATTTTGAGCCTGTGCTGGTAAAACCTTGCCTTCCCTGTCTGCCTCTGATATGTTTCTTCAGTCTCCACTTTTTATGTCTAATAAAATGCCAAGGAACTGACAGAGAATATTGACAGTTTCATGGAAAAGTATTATAATGAATCAGCCCCTGTAGCAGGATTTTTTAAATTTTATTTGATTTCAATAACACGAATCCAGCCTGTTGCTTTGCGCTCTGATGTTGTGCCTGGCAGCCCCTGGCCAGGAGCTAGGCTGATTGACTAACCTGAATTACAGCAACATCTGACAGGAGCCCCAGCTTGAAATAACCTGCTTTGTTTGCAATACTGCGCTGAACCAGTGTTGTGCCGAGAGCGTCCTGCTCTTCATTTGCCAACACTTTTTCCTTTGACCTGCACTCCATCTTGTCTTTCTCTTGGTTACCATCCATTTCTTCTCCAACTGCTCAGCCCAATTCCTCTTGCTTTGTTGCCTGACAGTCCCTCTTCTCTCCCCAGCAGTCTCTCCATCCTCGCTCCGTGCCTCTCCGGCTCTTTCGGTGTTGATCCGCAGTGCTGGATCTTTTCCTTTGACCAAGGCCTTAAGCCCCCTCAAGTGTTTCATGCTGCTGCTCCGCTTCTGATTTCTTCTTCTGACAGCCATTTGGTCTCCGTGGGCAGCACTGGTGCTTTAATGAGCAACGCAACCTTCCTGCTCTGCAGCCTACAACTTCTCTAACAGTGGTTTTTGTTGGACACCCGGGCCTCTGCTTCCACGCTCACCCTCCTCTCTCATGTGCATTGCTTTGCTGCTTTCTCCTCCATTGGATGTGTCTGCTTTTCCCCCTGATGAGTTCACCCTCAACCTCTTTCATTCTCCAGAAATGTAGACAAGCAAGTCCTGAGGAAGAACTCCTCCATCGCAGGCTGTTTCTCTGTGTTTTCCTTTTCTGCTGAAAAGAAGAAGAAAAGTTATTTGAGATATTAAAGAATCGCAATTTTTACAGATTGAAACCAAAGGCATCTTGTCTTTGCAGTCCTGATACAGGTCCTGTGGGACTTCCCTTGCCTCTCATCGTGGGCTGGAATGGCTTTGGTGACCTTATGGATGCAGTCTCCTTCTCTGACACATTGCGAGAAGCAGTTTAGCACAGAAGCCTTACTTTCTATGGGGAGAACCAGTCGACGGGTAGCTGCACACGCATAGCTGCATTTTAAATGTAGACTCGAGCTAGTTGTAACACTTTCAGCAACAAAAAACTTTTCAGAATTGCATTTATATAATTTCTGTCAGGGAGCACGATTCTGTTCCCTGCAGTGAGATAATACTTGGTCTCGGTTGAGTGCTTAAGTTTTACTTTGCATGACTTGGATCACCCAGTAATGAAAAGCTCTCCTTTGAATCTGGCAGAGCTTGGACTTAACCTACACCTCCCTTATCTTAAGCCGGAACCTAGACATTGTCCTGCACAAAGTTTTTTTTGTAGAATTCAGCTTACAGCACACTTCATCCCTGTGCTTCTGCAGGACATGCACACACACGTAGCCCCCATTTTGGCAGGAATGTCAATCCATTTAGCTGCTGCTTATTAAAAAATAACATACTTCTGCAGACAAATGTTTATGTGAATGCTCTCAGAAAGAGTTTCTCTGACTGTCTTCAGACCTGAGAGTTTTAAAGGGTGAGTTACACAGAGGAATAGAAAAATCTTGCTATAAAAATCAGAGGCAGCCCATGTTATTACTATATAGACACAAGCAGACATATATTCAACATGATTCCATTATTCTTAAACCAAACACTCCAGTGGTATAAGTATCCTGGAGATTATTTGCAAATTAATGTGTGTTAGACTTGGTCTCCAAATTCAGTTCATGCTAGGGAGTCTTCCTTATAGTAGGGCTTCCCTTAAAGCTGCAAAAGAAGATAATGAGTTCCCTTTCTTGCTTTTCACTTGCTCAGGAGTGAAGTTATATTGACTGCCCACTGAGTGCCCTTTGCTTTCCATTTCATGACTGTATGGATCTGTGTGCAGTATTTACAGCCATGGCTCTCTTCTCTCCGGGACAAGGCAGTTACAGGTGCAATATAAGCCTTCTCCCATTGAATTCTAGCAACATTTAGTTATCTATAAAGAGCAGAGCGAAAATCTGCTTCCTTTTCAGCCCTGCAAGCTGTACTCTCACTAGCCAGCACCTGGCCTTCTTAAAATGACAGAAATCACTTATGGCTGGTCATGGTCACCCCTTACCTGGAACTGGCCCAGATCTCCTTTAAACTTGAATAAGCACTGGGAAAAGGTACTGCCTTGCACACACTAGGCCCCAAATTATTTTGTTTAGTCATATCGTAATCAGTGCAAACTGCCTCACGCAGCTGCCAAGTAGGCTCTTGGCTTATCCATAGGGAGCAGTGTTTTGAAAGCAAACATGCTTTGCTAGGCTGCTCTTGGCGTATTCACTATAACTCTCCCATTATTCACAGGGTGGGATCTGGGGTAGAGAAGTGAGGCCGTTTGTTAAAGTACAGCCCCTGCTCATGGGACTCATTTTACTTAAATGTAACTGGTGCTGAGGAGTGTATGCATGTATATCTTTAGGTCCTCCAGCTTCCTAGTGCAGAACCAGATCCTTGCTGACGAATCCCTTTACCCCTAGCAATCCATTTATATAACTGTATAGTCAGGGCTATTTTTGCAGACTAGAAAGGGCTGGAAAATTACAGCAGTTGCTCACTTAGAGCAATTACCTTTCTCCCCATGTAGTCCCACTCCTTTCAACAAGGGGTCACTCAGTGTGAATGAAGGAGGAGAGTTCGTCAGTTAATTACTTTGCATAACTGAGCTTGTCCTTTATGATTTTACCTTCTCTTCTAATCTGAAGGGGGACAACCATGGGCTCCATGGTGTTCAAGGCTGAAGCTGGGAGGGGTGGACTCCCTGGCTGGAGCCAGCTTGTTGATCCTGCCTGTTTAGTGACATTTTTTTCACAAGCTGTTCCATCTTTGGAAAGTCACCCTGCTCAAATCAGGAACTGTGAAGAATCCTCTTTCCTCCCTGCTTGCAAGTTTGCTTCTCTGGACTCCAAAAATCACTGCTACCCAAATATATAAACAGAAATATGGAAACATGATGGGAAGTTCAAATGCCAATGTTAACATTGAATGGCAATGTTGTCTATGTTTATGAACTATGGCAAATTCTGATTTCATTACTTTGAACTCACTAACCTGAGGAGAAAAAGTACGTATTTACTTATGGGTTTCAGAAAACTGAACATCCTCAAGACAGTGGATGATTAGTGGAAGCATGTTGTTTTGTAAGTCTTTTCCCAAGCCTTAGAAGTCTTTCACATCTTTAAGTCCACCAAAGAAATGCATCTAAAAATATGTCTCCTTTTTATACAGTTTTCTTTTTTAGGAAAGAAGGAAGTTTGAGCACACAACTGCTTTAAGATTCAACTTTTCTTAACTATCAACAGATACTTAGTGAAACAGATGTTAGCATGCGGTTGCTCTGTACATTGAAGATACAGAATTACAAACATAAAAGGCTAAGAAATACTCCCAGCAACCAGACACTGGTGGTAATCAAGAGGTCTCATAGCTGTTGTGCATACATTACTCTGCAAGTAAATGTACACATAGTCACAGCATACAAGAGCTGTATGAACTCAGGCACTTACCTTTACCAAGGCATGATACCTTTACAAATTATAATACGCACACACAGAGAACAAAATAAGATTTGATCTGTGAGCTGTAGAGCAAACAGCTGTTCTAGCAAAAATATTCAATTCTTGACCCACTCCAACTTTGGTCACTCCCTGAAAACCTTGCAGTGGAGTCTGCTGAGTGCTGTTGTCACTATATAAAAATGAATACAGTAAAATTAAATACATACATATATAAATAAGCATGCATAAGGTCAAATAAACTGCATATAAAATTACAAAATTTCATTGTACAAAACCCACAGTGTTGGGATAAACAATTGATGTTATCATTATTTGTGTACTTTTACAGGGAGGTAGAGGTGTTGAATTAAGAAATCAGGCAACCTGGCTACTGTTCATTGCTCTTTCACATCCTTCTTGCATTCCCACACCCAAGGCATCTCCAGAGGGCAAATTTTCCCACTCTTAAGAAAAGTGCCTTAGAGAGGTGGGATTAATCACCTTCTGAAGGGATCTGTCTCCATGAGGACTATAGAAGGAGCCTACATAAAACAAGCTTAGACCAGATCCTTAATTTTTACACGGCTGAAGTTAAGTGAGATGAATTCCTTTTCTGTATTAGTCTGTGTCTGCTTCGAAAGCTGAAGAAAATGACACTTCACTCTCTCAGTGCTCAAGTGACGATCACTAGTGTAGGTATTACAGTAAAAATACTGTTGAGAAGTAGAAAGGTTTCTGGAGGAAATGAGTTTGAAATAAATCAGCCCACAGTTTCACAAGCTTTAAGGAATACATTTCAATTGGAGGAGAAACTGCAGGAATTATCCGAAAAGCTTACTTTGGATATCACTGAGGTATAAGGAAATTCATCCCTCTTAGCAAACATCTTAATGTTCAACTCTGTGGAAACAAGAAGGCTTGGCTGTAAATGCAGCCAGAAGCAGATCACTCATGCCAGGGTATCCAGTGTAATAAAAATACATCAAGTATTCCAGGGTAACGGAAAGCACAGACTGTCATCAGTTTGTAGAGAAGTTACCACAGTGGAGCCTTGTAGGGATTCTCATCAGGTTGAAATGACTGGGCATTGCACCAACATCAATGTTTATTAGTGATAGCAGTTATGGGAATACAACACTTAAAAAACCACATCGCTAGCCTCATTCACAAAAACTGTTCGTCTGCTTCTCTGTGGGTACTGTGGCCCAGACCTTCTTCCTCAGTGCAGTCCAACTTTCTTTCTTTTTCCTCCTAGCCAAAAAGGCACGGTCTGCTCCATGTGAGGTTTAACTTTCAGCAGCCATTTATCAAACTATTTATCACATTTATTTGCCAAATTGAATGAAATGAGAAAAAGGGGCTTTGAATCTCAAGGACCATTTCAACCTGTGGTGTTGTGGAGGCATCTCATGTTTGAAGGCATTAGTGATTTTGCACTAAACAGGGGTATTGTCCTTGGAACATGATTCTAGGGCATTTCCTGCACTTCAACAATTTAACTTTTGATTTCAAGTTGTTTTCTTTAAAAGTATGCCTTTCTGTAGTGACAGGGATAGAATGGAAAAAATCCTGCAGAAAAAGGCTGCCGGATCTTTCCGATAGAAATAACTTCTCTCACAAATGCTACTTTAATATACTAATCTAAACTAAACCTTGCATTAAGAAAACCAAACCTCTGAAACTGTCCACAATTCAGCAAATAGCCCTTCATCCCAAAGAGGGACGGGCCCCACGCCGGGGAGGGGATAAGGTTGGCTCCACACCAGGGTGCTCTGCTGGAGACAGCTCTGCTGGACGTGGGGGTGAGGCAAGAAGAATATTCTTGACCAAATGCAGGCATGTGACTGCGTTCCCTGAGTCAGCTTCCTTCAGCTCAGTCCCTCTCAATATCCCTGTGCAGGTCCTTATCTTCTCCCTGCTGTGAAATAGCATCCCTTAGCTTAAACCTCACTAAGCAGAATTTAAGCCAAGGCACATTGCCTTAATTTGGGTACACGAAGAGCAAGCTCCAATCAGTTGCTGAGAGCAAAGTGGGTCAGCCACCCCATGTTTACCAGCTCACTTCTTTAAAAACTTATGAACTATGTCATTTTCTGTTAAGTAACTTTTGTGAAGAGATGAAATGCCTGAATCCAAGGGGCATTTAGCTGTCCTTGCACTCTGAAAGCAAAGACATGCTAGGCTACTTGAATCCTTTGGGAATATTTGTCATTTTGTCCAATTACATCTTTTATTTTCCATTTTCTAAATGAAGCTTTATAAAACCAATGTCCCTTTCCCCCTTTCTCTGCCCCACACCCAAATACCTACTGTTACAGGCCATGAAGGGCCCTTCCTGTTGGGGACTGCTGATGGATGGGCAGAAAGGATGCCGTGGTAGGTTTTAGAACAGCTGGGTCTCAGGGTACCAATGTTTTAATCTTCAGCTATTGTGGGTTGACCCCAGCCAGCAGCCAAGCACCCACACAGCCACTCACTCACTCCCACACTCCCAGTGGGATGAAGGAGAGAACAGGAAGAGCAAAAGCAAGAAACGTGTGGGTCGAGGTGGAGACAGTTTAATAGGTGAAGGGGAGGGGGGAAAACGTAGTGATGCAAAGGCAATAATCACTTACCAGCTCCCACAAGCAGATCAATGCCCAGCCAGTCTCCAAGTAATGGCCACCTTGGAAGCCAAAATCCATCCCTCTTTTTCCCTTACCCCAGTTTTATTGCCAAGCATGACAGTATATAGTATGGAATATCTCTTTGGTCAGTCCAGGTCAGCTGTCCCAGCTGTGTCCCCTCCCAGTCTCTTGCCCATCCCAACCTAATCCCTGGCAGGGGGGGCAGAGTGAGCCTTGACACTGTGCAAGCACTGTTCAGCAATAACCAAACCATTGGTGTGTTATCAACACTGTTTTGGTCACAAACACAAAACACAGCACCTTAAGGGGTGCTATGAAGAAAGTTAACTCCATTCCAACCAGACCCAGTATAGCTATTGAACTGGTCGCATAATGCAGTCTCACTATGGGATGCCCTGAAAACAAGCCCTGTTTTACTTCTGAGCAAACAGTCCTTCCTGTCTGCCAAATTTACATGGGACATCTTTGAGTTCTCCAAAATATGGGACCCTTCCATGGGCCGTGGCTGCTGCTGGCCTTAGCTCTGCCTTCTCCGCCTGCCCTAAGTCCAAGGGATGTTGTAAGGGAGCACCGGCATGTGAGACAGAGTGTGCATGGAGGGATGGAGATGAACTCTAGCTGTCCCTTTTCTCATCTAAGGTGTCATCACCTAGAGGTGATTGAAATGGGAATTTTATTTTTGATATCATGGCTAGGGGTCCCGTGGCTAACACTGTTGCTGTTAGAGAGGCAGCCGGGGATCTGAAATGCCAGAGCATGTCACCACAGTGGAGAGCTTGACAAGGGGCAGTTGAAGGGTGAGAAGCTCTGGAGCTCTCTTTGGAAAAAAGATGTATGGGACAAGCTGTGTGGCCAACTGCCTTCTCACAGCTCAAGACCTAAAGCTCTTTCTTCATCTCTTAATTCAATCTACTTACAAATTGGCTTCAAACTACTCAGTAAGTCCTGCCAAATCATATCAAGCCCACTAGAGAAGCAAGATGGACTGTATCTTTGACCTTTGCATAGGGGTTTTCAAATGGGAAGGTTGTTATGTCAATCGAAGTATTTGTGGTCAACTTTTTTGTGAAAAATAGCTGTCAAACCCATCAGCCTAATTATAGGGGTCCAATTTCTGCCAAGATATAATTAACAGTCTCACAGTGATATTAAGTGCTGTGAGAGTTCATTTTGAGATGAAACTTGGCCTGAAAGACCTATGTCCAGGACTGTTATTTTTGCAAATATGCCTTATAATAGGATAATTATAATTGCTCTAAACTAATATTTTAAAAACATTTAAAATGGCTTGTATATTCCTAGCCTAGCACGACTATGCATTTCAAAGCATAGGTTTCTGTTACTTCCAGCACAGTAATTTGGGATGGCCACTGTTGTTTAGACCCTTATCCAAGGATCAAGGGACAGGATCAAGTGGCAAAGTGTAACTACAGGAAATTAAGTTAAATGCCAGGTAGAATGCGACAGGGGATGGGATGCCCTCTCCTCTCTTGCCCCCAACTCGATGTTGGCTGTAAGCAGTTAATGAAAGGCATATCTTCAAAGCCATGAGACAGCACTGGGCGGGCACAGCATGGCCCCAGGAGTACCCCCCTGCATCGCTGCCTCACCGCAGGCCATGCTAGCAGAGGCTCGGTGCCCTGGGAGCACAGAAATGTAGCTTTGAGAGCAGGGCTGTGGGATCAACGCTGACACCAGGGTGAACATGCCATCTCTGCGCATGTGTAAGTGTGTTTGTGCTTGGGAAGTGCACGGCTCAGCGGTTCAGATACTGTTTGGTGCCTCTACGACTAATGGTATAGTTATTGTTACGGTGACACTGTCCTGTTTGCTCAGTGCCTTGCCATGACATGGTGGCACAAAAGCACGTGGCTCCCCGACACTCTGACCTGTACCATTGCAGTGAGATGGGTATCTTCCCAAATGACTGCCCAAAACAGACCAAAACAAAATGCAACACTTCTGAGACAAGCTAAATGCTGCTTCCCTTCTGCATTTCTAAGGGAACATTTCCAGTACAAAAACCTGGGAAAACCACCTTAAGATCTCACCTTTCAGCCTACAAGTAACTGCAAGCTGAGAGCAATTTCAGCCCTACTTAAGGGGAGAGCAAAGGATTTCCTTTGCTGGCCTGAAAGCCCTTTGTAAGTCAGAATTAAACTATGTCAGAGCCATTTACAAAAAGATAAACTCAGGCATTTCATTGCCTATCTGGAGAAGCAAATAAGGTAAAGAAACTGAAATTAATCTGCATTTATCATCTTCTAGTATTAGGACTGGCAGGGTAACCTGCTCTTATGTAATTGGACTAATAGCTATGGTTTATTAATATCATTAAATCAGTGCTGTCTAGTAAACTTCCCTTTTATCTCACAACATTGTCCTCTCTGCCCTGAAGAAAAGGACTGGTTTCCTAGAAGCGCATTCTTCCACGTCATGCATGAGTCGGGTGATAGGCACTGACACGGCCGATTCAGGGTGCAGCACTGATCCTTCTAATGGCGAGGAAGAAGCAGAGATTGCTGGTTTTGATAAGCAGTGTAACAGTTATTGCTGTGCTGCTGCACCTTGGCTAGCAATGGCTGCAAGCGATCCCTGTCAGTACAGATACCCCAAAACCACAGTGACGCTTGTTAATCTTGCAGAGAGAAGACACAGTTGTAATGAAGGAAAAGAGCAGCTTGATCTGCTTTGCCACAGAGTGTGTCAAAGCAAATGAAGATTTTGTATTTATTGGCTTCTTTGACAGTAAAGGATTACAAGGGGAAAGCACCTACTCATGTTGTGCCTCTGCCACCCTGAGTCTGCAGTTTGCCAGGCTGCAATTTGCACAGACTACATTATTAAAGGAGATGCTACATTAAGAAAGAGGTCTGGGCGCGCTTGGAGGCACTGGATGACAAGCAGGATGCAAGCAAATAAATAGCAAGGGAGAGAGAAAAGAAAACACAGACCTGAGGAGTGCTGGCCTCGTTTGGTTTGTTATTTGAGGTCTGATGGATCACTTCCCTAACCATTCGTGTTTGTAATTGAAGCAGCAAGGGGTGAAGAGAAATGTTCAGTTCCTGCTGATGCTGCCTCTGTTTTTCAGCTGTAACTCTGCTGCCATGGCAAAGTCTTCTAAATTCCCCACACCTGAGCTGAGGTTTTTTTTTTAATGGGTCCTGAATATTTACTTCCTCAACAGGGGATGCCATATAAAGAGCACATCAGTCTGGACTAAGATAAAGAAGTGATAGTATGTAGAAATAAAGGAATGTGAAAATAAATAAAGTAGCTGGGCAAGCCCTAAGTAGAAGACACAAGGAGAGAGGAAAAAATCTTTCCTGACTTGAAAGCATTGGAGCATGTGTTTTGAAAGATGGACCCAAAGACCCAAAACACCGGGGAAGAGGTGAAGGAGAGGAGAGGATCAGGAAACCGTTCGCATTTCTGAATCCCACACATCTTGGGCCTATGTAAAAACTCTGGAGGGACACCTCCGACACCGCCACAGCAAGGTTCACCCAAAGGAGAATTGCTCGGAGTGGACTTCTGCTCTGTCCCATCCCTTCCCTAACTCAGCTCCACTCCCCTTGCTCTTTCCTCTGCTCCAAGATGTGTTTTGCCCAAGCAGGTGGGAGAGACAAGGCAGATGGACTGGTTCCCCACTACTGCAGTACAGTTATACTGGTTCCAGTATAGTTATACGTAGCTGTATCCCAAAAGCGCTGTGGTGACTGCCAGAGCTCTGTGAGGGGGATCTGCCCCTGTTCCCTCGGAAGTCACCGCGTCCCACCTCCGGCTGCGGCAGGGTGCACGGCAGCTCGTGCTCTCAGGCTGCAGCCACTGTTTCTCTTACCGCTCTTTGGGTCTTCATAGCTGTAGCTGTTTTGTGCATCACCAAGGCTGCCAGTCACTACCCAATGTATTTTCAGAAGTAGACCCAAAAAACTTCCACGTTCTCAATATTTAGTGTTGTGGATCAGTCAGTGAGATGCAATAATTATGGTCTGGCAGTATTCCCCTAAAATCCCCTTGCAAATAACGCCACCAATAACTGTTTACCAGTTTATTGGTTGTGATGTTTTTCTCCACCCTTAACAGTGAACTCCAGGCACCAGTCAATACCTTGTAATGTCAATGTACATTAGACACAAAAAGCACAGTTGCATCAGCGATGTGGCTTAATAAAAAAACATTAATGCATCATGAAGCCTTTTCTTCTGGTGACCACAATAATGACAAAGAGTGAAATTATGGTCATGCCAAACGAAATGCCACTTACACAAGCCTTGTCAATTTTTTTATGTCACTTACTTTGATTACAGGTTTTTCAGTGGAATTGCTGCCAGAATTTTTGTTCTCTGAAACAGCTAATATTGATATAATGTAAAAATGCCTCTGTCTACATGTTAACTCCTTCTCCTGAGGAAAAAAAAAAGGGTTGCTCTGTTCTTCTTTTGTTCTTCTATAAAGTGTGATGTTAGTGCAAAAGCCTAAACTTAGAGCGGCCCAGTGAGATGAGCTTCTCTGTTTCTCATCCTGGTTAATGACAAGAGTTTCAGAACATGAACCAGACATCCTCAAGGACCTCGCTGAACCAGTGCCTAACAGTCCATACTTAAGCAGCTTTGTCACTGCCAGGACTCACAGATCTCACAGACTAAAAGGCCAGAAGAAGAGTTGGCCCAAAGTGGGAGATGAAAGTCCCAGTGGTTCTTGGTGCCCCTTGCCTGATACCCAGAACAGCTCGTCCTCCCTCTCTGGTTGCTGGCCCATGTTGTGCTATGGGCCTGATGCTGGGGCCTTGTGAAGTTATCTTTGTACAGAATTATTTCTTTTCAGAGTTTATGGCCTGCAACTTCAGAAGATGTTAAATTCCATATCAATGGAATCATATCAATGACTTTCAGTCCCCAAACTAGACTCATCATCAACTATGTTCTTGTATCCCATTGATGTAATGATAAACTAAAATATAGACAGACTCATGTATTTGTTGTTGCAGGCTGGGCAGTGACAAGTGTCTAAATGCTACGTATGCCAAATTACAAGTGGCTTAACTCCTTTTGCACATATTTGCTCTCCACTGGAGAATACCTTTCCTTTCCATACATTCTTTTCATTAGCTATGATGATATTTAGGTAAGTCTTACCCAGAGAAGAATGTTCCTGTTTTAAACTAATATCTCCAATTGTTTTCCTTCTTTCTTTCTTTCTTCCCCCCCCTAAGCATATCATTGATGGCAAATGTGTTTGTGAGCAGGTCTTTCAAGTCAGCCGAGGGCTGCTACAGCACTGTGAGATGCGAAGGCTGCATGGAATCAGTAACCAATTTAGGAAATTATCTTTACTATTGCCAGCCCCTACGGTCTCTGTGCATGTGTGTGCCCATGTGCATTTTCCACTGGGCTCGGTGCTCCCTGTGTGTCACCTGCAGGCTGAAGCCACCGACTTTCCTCATGGGACTGCTCCCAAGGTGCACAGTGCAGAAGAAACCTCATATTACTAAATAACAGCCTTGAATTTCTTTTAAACCCTGAGTATAAGCAAAAGCTGAACGTGCCCTATAAATTCAGGTTCAGAACCAGCCCCCCTTTCTTTCTGCCGTCATCGTCTATGTGGATAAGCTGCAGATTTTTCCTTTCATATTAGACACAAGTTTGAATTAATCCAGTTTTCCTTGGGTCACATCCCAGAGCAACAATTCCAGTTTCTATGCTGTACACATTTGCATGGCTTTGTCTTCTGTCAGAAGGGAAGGTGAGGAAGACTACTATTCCTATCACAAGCTACTATGCAATTCACCACACAGGATAGTTTCCACAGAGCAGAGTTCAGAGTGGAAAAAGCAGGCTGGTAGTGAATAGTCACGTTGTTCATTAAGGAAAATTCTAGTGGAGAAACCTAGCGTCTAGATTTGATGAAAAGTTAATGAAACACGCACAACATCCCTGTGATCTGCAGCTCGTTTTGAACAGAAGCTGAACTCAGACAGGTGCATCTGAGGTTTTTGATAAATGTTTCATAGGTATTTGTGCAGGACCCCAGACCTGGAAGGCAGCAGCGAGCCTAGCAGTTGAACTGCCAGATGCACAGAGGGAACCAGGACAGTGGGGAGGAAGAAGGGTCCCTGAACATTTTTGAATGAGAAACAGGACACCAATAAGAAAGAGAACATAAGGGCTTTTTTTAATCTATAGTACCTTGGTTATCAGCTCCAAGTAAATGAGCTGTTAATTAGTTGAAGGAAAGTCTAATACAATTAATATGTTCTTCATGTTCATGAAGAACATGATCCTGTTTACGGTATTGCTACTACAAGACTAGAACACAATGTTCGCTAACATGCATTTTGCAATCTATTATCTGTCTGAAAAGCTTGCTGTGATATCCATGTTAAATCTGGCCTGCAAACAAGTCAGTGCTGTACAGAAAGGGAACAGGTAATGTGTGTCACACAGCTCAATCCTCATTTTGGCAGTAAATACATCAGAAAGTTAGTTAGATGCGATCTAGGAAGGGGGGAAAATCTCTAATGCTATCAAATACTCAGATACTGAGAAACAAAGGAGCATTGCTGTTAAATTTGTTCTAAAGCTCACACCATCATGTAACATAACAAAGCCAGACAGTATTGCTGAATGCTCAAGAGTTTACAATTGCTTTTTCAGCTATGTGTAAATTATGAATGCACATTTCTGTTCTGGATTATGTGGTTAATGAGACTCGGTCTGCTCGGAAATAAGCTTGTCTGTTTAGAAAGGTAGGGTATGTGTGAAACACAAATGGATAACCAACAGGCTCACAGTTCTGGAAATAACACCTCCTGACAGCACGAGGGTAGAGCACCGCTTTAACTGGGGAAAGGCAGCGAGACTCGCTTATGCAAGGTGATATGCCCTGACTGCACGAGCAAGCGAGGAGCTTTTCACTGTTTCACCAAACCCTGTGAAAGAGCCCTCCATGAGAAAAGTACTTCTCAACAGTCTCATTCCCCCGTGTCTTACGGTTCTGCCGTATCTCAGGTGCATCAGGTACATCCTTTCTCAAATGTTCAGGCTGAGCAAAACTCGGTCACTTATGGGCCCTAGTTAACCTGGAAATAGCATGAAACTCTGAACAAACTACAAATCCTGAAGGAAGATTCATTTCCAATTTCTACAGCACGCTCTCCATATAGGATGAAAGAACACCTTGAGCTCATACAGGTCTTCTCTATACATGTTAGAGAAGCTTCCAGAATAAAATGACCACTGGCTAAGGAAGGAGAGACTTCAAGATGTAAAACAAAGGCACTATGGTTGTGTATTTCTTTAGTCTATATAAGGGCATATCTGGTCTTCTTGCAAGGCTCCCTTTCCACTGTTGATTTGGCTTCGATAAAAATGACACTTGAGATTGGTGGGTTTATTCTGCATACTTGAATGCTAAGAAGTAAAACCTAAAAGTAATCAAAAGGTAAGATGAAGCAAAAGGTGGAAAGAGAGTGGCCAGTTTGTAAGTGAGACCGGACCTGCTCAGCAGCACTCAGCAACACCTCCAAGTGTGTTGCTCCAGAGGTTTCCTCCTGAATTTCTCCTCCCCGACCACCACAGGCTGCAGGGCTCTTAGCTGCCTCTTGGGCAGAACAGGTACGTACCTGATTTCATGTTTTCTCTCCTGTTTTTTTCTTTTTCTTAAAATTCTCTTTTGCCTGGTGGCAATTATTTGCTGCTTCCAGACAGGCTTTGTAAAGCCGTGATACCACTGGGGAGTCATTGGTAGAACAGCCTCAGAAGTCTTGCTGACCTGATTGCAAAGTATCACATTAACAAAACAGGACTTTTTTTTTTCCCTTGCTCAGCCTACCAGCAGGGTTTCTGCTCGATCACTCTGTGTGTGGGAGAGGAATCCAGACACTGCTGCATTACTCACTGGCCTGAAGAGAGAAAGCATTTCCGTATGTTTTTCCTGATGTGTGTGTACACATTACAAACTGAACTCTTAAATTAGTTGCTCTGAATTTCTAATAGTGATAAGGGGATCAGAAAGAGGCTGTCTCTGTCGCAGAGGAAAAAAATGACTTTTAGCTTACTGACATCTAATTTTTTCCTTGGTTTTCATGCCAACGTTTTTGATGGACACATCAAGCTAGATATAGAAGATTATTATAGCCAAGTTAGCACAAATCACAAATCTACTGAGGCTTGAAAGCATTATTGTGGTCTCTCTTCTTTCCTTTCTTTTCAAGTAAATATTATTATAGTGTGTATTCATGGCCTCTTTTATTTAATTGTAATATCAGATGCCTGAGATTCAAATACCATCAATCCATTCATATATAGTTATCCTAAATACAAAGCAAGCATTGTACACGCTAAATGAATGTGTTTAATTACCTTCAATACATTTGAATAAAGCAGTACCACATGATAGACAATGAATTTCTCACCGATCCTGACATGTCTGGGGTGATGCTAAGGAGCACCACTGCTGTGGCCGTAATTTCTAACCACTGAGAAAGCTCAGCCGTCACCCACAAGTGCACTGCCTGTCATGGGTCCCTGAGATTATGAAATGTAACTTGAGACACTAATGAGCAAGAATGGGCACTGTAGACCTTGGGAATAATATCACCAACACTTCCAGTTTGTCCCAGTTTAGAACTGGGAAGCCTCTTCAAAGTACTTTCTATTGTGTCTTAGGAAAAATCTGAAATGGTAATGAAAGAAAAAGACACAGATCCGATCAGGTCAAATCAGATCTCATTATCTGTGCAGCAGCACTGATAATGCCCTGATGGATGCCAGGTTACCTGGTTGATGATAATCAAGCCAGCCCTGAAGCCTGAAGAACAGCAGTAAGACTCCTGCCTGTGCAACGTACCCACAGTTGGGGGAGACATCGATCCCCACAAAGCAGAGTGGGATTCAGAGGTTCCCAATCTGAGGGGTCGGGGGAGGCTGAAGCCTGGAGGGGCTTGGCTGCTACGCCTTTTGGTGCTACTGCAGGCAGGATGCCTGAAAGTATTTATCAGGAGCTATTCAACAGCCCGAGTCCAAAAACTGATCGAGCGTACCACAGGGTGACCAACAGAAAACAGCAAAGTGGCTGACAGAGCAGCTGGTGGCACTGGATGGACTTACACTGATGGTGAGCCACCTTGGAGCTGCTGCCACACCAAGTGGGTGACCCTGACACTAGGACAGCCATCACGGGAGCCATCACAATGAGCAGGATCAGTTCTGCCGGGAGGGAGTCAGGCAAGAGCAGGAAGGTATTGGAGAACAGGGGGGTGTGGAGGTGTGGAGACGTGTTGTGGAGTAGACTAGAAGGAGGAGGACAGAAGAGAAATTAGCTTCTGCAAGGGAAGAGGGGCAGGAGAACACAGGTAAACGTGGAAAGGAACTTCATAAATTCAAGGGGCATGAGGATGGGAAGTTGGAGGGGGCATCCAGAAAAGAAGGAAAGGGGGAAAAAAGTCTGGTAAAACTAGAGTCTTGAAAAGAGTTGCTGTTGATAAGGCAGCAAGAAATCTTGAAGGAGATAATTGCTCAAGTAAGAAAGGGCCTGAGCCTTATACAGGAAATCTCTTTTTTTACCTGGGAAAATAGACACTGGAGGATGATATTGTCCAAGTAAAAAAAGTGCATTTGATTTGATTTGAAAAGCAAGGAGAAGGTATAGTGATGCTGGATGACACAGAGCCGTTACTCTGGATGGAGACATAAGGAAACCTAGTTATTTAGGATACAGAAAACCAAAACTTTGTTGTAGTCTGGCACTGACCTTGACAATGAAGTGGCTTTCAAGGAACTGATTTTCACTGTGCAGGGTATAAAGGCGATACCATAGGAAATGGAGACATTAAAAAATCATGGTTTCTGAGGGGTGATAGGTGTTCAGTGGGGAGAAAATGGATTGTGGGATACTAAAGGAAGTGATTTGGCCATGCGAGCAGCTGTCGGAGCCAGCCAGGCTGAGACTGTGAGATGGCCTCACTGCTGACCCCAGTATCACACACATGCAAAACCTTGTGAACCCCCAACTTAAAAAATAGCCTTCAAATGGGCACTTGGGGGCAGTGGTTGCTCGGCTGTAAGGCAGGAACAGTCCCTGATTGTCGGGCGGGAGCTGTGTGAACGCTACCATAGGCAAATAGTCGTAATGTGAAGGCAGCGTGGGCCAAACCACAAGCTCCCCAGGTCTCAGAGGGCTTCAGTTTTCGGAAACACATTCATGTTCTGTCACAGACCTGAATTACGAGGTGATTCTTTCGTTTTAACTTGCCTTCATTTCTCAGGGCAACACATAGCCGTGAAAGGGCTCAGAAAAAAAGGTAGGTGCTGTCCTTCAGAGTTTGTCCCTTTGCAGAAGGAGACAATAAGCCTGACCCAGGAGAAGCCTGCAGATGACATTTGTAGGACCCCCTCCAGTGGATGTTGGGATGGATGTTCTGGTTTTTACCTGTCTCCACCTGAACACAGTATTTAATACCAACTCCTTTAACACCATTAAGTGCTTTTTGTTGAACTCCTATATCTCCTTCAGACCAGCAAACACCAAGGAGAAGACAACATTACCCTTCCATGTGTCCTGATGCTCCTCATAAAAGAAGCCCCAGCAAATAGGTAGGATGAAAAAGGGAAGCAATTCAAAACTTGTTAACACTCATTAGAAAGTCCTCTGAAAAGTGCACATAGCCAAGGCTGTGTTAGTTCTTCAGCATGACTTTTCCTTTCCAGAGGAAAAAAATGCACTTGGCATGGTTTCTGTGGGCAGCAATGAGAGGGGTGCACCGATGTGTATCGACAGATGTGACCGCCCCCACCTCCACCTCACCCGAAGTCAGCTGGCCACAAGCTATTTTTGATCCTCAGAGCCATCTGTCTGGGCAAACATCGCTCACTGCCCCAGTGAAAATACCTTTTCTTTCAGCAAGGCTTCCTTAGCAAAAGGGCCAAGATGGAAGTAGGAAGTTGTCAGCCCTGCAATAACAGAGGGATGATACATAAGCAATTAGGGCTGCTTTAAAAATTTTTGAGAATCATAGAATCATACAGGTTGGAAAAGACCTCTAAGATCATCGAGTCCAACCGTCAACCCAACACACCATGTCCACTAAACCATGTCCCTAAAACACCGTAAAGATGTTAGGATTTTATCACAAAGTGTTTTATGAATTATAATTTGAAAGTTCAAAAGAACAGCTAAGACAAATGTCAAGGCCCCATTCTTCAGAATTAATCTGAGGAGGCAAAAAAACCCCAACGAAAATAAGCACAGACGATTTCCATACTTAGCTGTGTGTAAAATAAATGTCCCCGTCAGAAATTGAGGATTAAAACAAATGCTTCAAGTTTTAGTGGTGCAAACAAATTGGGGAGAAAAGATTTATGGCATTTTATGTTTTAATTTTGTTCCTTATATTCTATGCCAAATTGCCCAAACTCTGTGATGCATTAGGCCATAAAAAAGCACAACTGTGAAAATCAAAGCACAATGTAGATTAAAAAAAATTTAAACTTAAAATCATGAGATTTCTTTATCTCACTTTCATAATTATCTAAGAAAGAGGTAATTAAGTCTATTAGTGTAAAACAAAACTCTCTTGTGAGATATATTAAATTTGTCATGTTTTATGCGCAAATCATAGCTGCCGATTTTATGCATTATTAATTTTTGTAATAGTCTAAGGTTTGGCCCTCTTGGCTTGTCAACCAAGCGAGGGAGTGCACCGTTTCACAGGAGACAAGCTCTCTGGAAGAAATGCTAGAGAAGGATGTCTTTTAGGGGTCTTCCTGACATGAGTCCTCATGGACTCTGAGCTCTCTGTTCCCAACAGATGCCTAACGGGAGAGCCGCTGGAGGTGTCCTGCCTCCCTTCAGGGAGCGTACAAAAGACAGAAGTGAAGTATGCTCCAAGCAGGAGGGCTGTAGGACCTGGCTCCTCCTGCAGTGTTGCTTTGATGTTGCTGTTCTTTAGAGGCAGACCCAAGTGGAGAGATCTACAGAGCTAGAAGGTAACCAAACATCTAATTCAAAGACTATTATTTTCCACAGGCTTTGCAGCAAATTGGAATGAGTCCTGTTTGTTTGCTCTGATAATTCCAAGGGCTCTCATTCTTGCAGGGCTAATTTTATTTTATTTTTTATAGTTTCTGAGCTACATTAAAAATGAGCACTTCCTTTGGTCAATCAGTTCAGCACATTCCTCAGCAGAGAGCTGGGTATGAAAGGCCATGGTCTAATCTCAGTAAATTCAATAGAGACTGACATCACTGGGATCAGCACTGAATTTACATACATTGCCAGAGGCAGATCCAGAAACTGGGTAGAAAAGCATGGAAATTTTGTAGATATTCAACTATCATCCATCACTACTTGGTAATAAAGCAGAAAGAATGAAAGAAAAAATGATTCTGAAGTAATCCTGTTTTGTTGGTAGAAGAAAAATAGATGCACAATTAATAACACATAATGCAGAATTAACAGTCTATAATACCTTCCTCTGAAAATGGTAGCAAAGATCTGGGTTTCATCAGTTTTGCATTGTCCCGAGCAGGTCATTTACCTGTCTGCATTGTGAAATTAACTTTTCTCAATTAATGCTAAAATCAGTTCTTTTTGTTCTAATCAGACTCTCCCAAAAAAGCAATAAGCAATGTGGGATTAACATTAGTAAGAAAAAAAAAAGAAAAACAAGCATATTATGCCTGCTGGGTTTTTGCTATTAGAGTCCTACTTCCACCTCCACTATTAATAAGGCTCTGGGTGAAACTGGTTTCTTTAATGATAGAAAAAATAGTGATGTACTTCTAAAGGACGTTTTTTCCTTGCAGAAACTGTTATAAGCAGAGCAATTGTGTGGATGCAATGAAAGGCAAATGTCAGAAACAGAGTGTGAATCTTTCCCTCTCAAATCATTTAACAATGGCAGTGCCCGGGCAAATAGTCATCCAAGAGGGGTAGAAATCGCAAAAACCTGCCTACCATAGTAGCCTGAAGTCCTTTACTTTGTAGTACACCAGGTGCATGGAGATCCCAGAAAAAAGGGTCTAGAAGAGCACAGATTATGAAGTGCAAGGGCCACCTCACATTTAACACAGACCCCCCCCTCTTTGCCTCAGAAGCTGAAGAAGCTGTTCTGAGTGCATTACGGCCAATTTCTAGCTATGGCTTTGTCTGTCACAAAAAGCGTGAATTTAATCCCTTACGGGTGGCAGGGGTTTGTTGACTGAAGACGGCTTTGAGGAACAAAGCGCTTAACTGTTTTGTATGGTGATGTTTCATGCCCGGGTAGAGAAAAGATGATAAAACCGCCACAAGTTTGGGTTTTACACACTGGATAAAAAGCACTAGAGAGGTTTCATTATCACTGTTCTTCAAAAGCTCTCCGTAGTGCAGCCTCACTGAATGTGATGCATTCAAGTCATCAAGAAAGAAGACTTGTGATATTTCACAGATGGGGTAAGGCTAGGGAGTGACTGAAATGAGATACCACTGAGACACCTCTCTGTATTTGAGAGGGCTCCAATTCAGCCTCATCAAACTATCGCAAGAAGAGGGTGCGTCAGAGGGTGCGTGCCAGGTACACAGTAGAGCCCATAAACGTACTCAGAGGAAAGGACAAAAGACAAGGACAGAGCCCTCTCCAACCAGAGAGCATTTAGGCACTCAGGCAGGGTATCGTCTCCCCTTTGCTGATCTGCAGTCTATCTCAGGGCTTTCCAAGCCAGGTGGCCCCTTATTACAGTGATCAAAGGAGAGGCCAAACTACTGCTGTGTCTAACACCCATCCTCTCCTGCATCCCCACATCTTTCTCTCAAAAAAGGAGAAAAAAAAAAAGAAAAATAAGTTGTTTCAGAAAGCTAAAACCAGTGTGCATTTTCTCCAAAGACCAAGCACTGCTTGCAGACCATAGGCAAAGGCCTGGTGAGGATTTGTGAACAGTGCTGTCTGTTGAACACTGCCACTGACAATATCTTCAGTACGCCACAGGGTCCCTCAGCACGGCAGGACACCTCGCCCACGTGCCTTCGGGCTGCAGAGGACACTTTAGGTGGGGGCAGCAGGTGGCCTTGGTTGCGTGGATGGAGTGAGTGGGAGAGGACCTCGAGACTAAAGCAGAAACATGTCATCTCCCTGTGAGCAGCCTCTGCCTCCAAGAGACTTTGAGGAGCCTCAGGTTCTTCCCACAGCCTTTCCTGTCCCCAGCTTAGCCCTCAGACTACAGTAGCCTACATGTGACTGAATCTGTTCCTGTAAAGGGCTGCAGCCTGGCCTTTTGCCATTCTCTGGAAAAATTAACTCTTCAATAGAGTTGTTACAAACAGTCTGATCCTGGACTGGAGCTCTATAAATGAGGTTTTTAAGAGGGGCATGGCATTCGGTAGTGCTACAAACGAGAACAAATTAAGCATATAAACAATTTATTCTCATCTGTTGCAGGAGCTGCCCTACAGAAAAGCCAAATCACCTTTGGTCAGTGCCAGAAGTATTTCTAGATAAAGTAATACGGACAGTCATAGGACCACTGTGCTTCTTTTTAACAGCACATGTGCTTATTCTTATTCCCAGGTTTAGAGTGGAAAAGGGTTTTGGAAACACTCACAGGGCAGCCTGACACAAACGCAGAACCACATTTAGGCAAAACAGAGCACAGTCAAAGGCAGTTTCAGAGGATCATAGGTTTGATTAACCAGTTTGATAGCATTCTCCTCGGGAATGAACTCCATGCCTGCACAGTGCTGTGGTTTACTACTCAAGCACAAAACAGGTGCCTGTAGTCCAGAGCACAACAGTTCACTTCAAGTGAAACAAAATCCAACACACGTCTTGGTGTTCTGGCTGGTGGTTCCCGAGACAAGATGTCGTAGTTTAACCTGGCAGACAGCCAAATACCACGCAGCCGCTTGCTCACTCACCGCCCCCCCTCCAGTGGGGCGGAGAGAGAATCGGAAGGGTGAGAGTGAGAAAAACTCATGCGTTGAGATAAAGATAGTTTAATAGAACAGAAAAGCGAAAATAATAATAATAAAAATAGAATATACAAAATGAGTGATGCACAATGCAATTGCTCACCACCCACGCTGACCGATAACCAAGCAACAATCGCTACTTCCTGGAACACGCCTACCATTCATATACTGAGCATGATGTCACATGGTATGGAATACTCCGTTGGCCAGCTGGGCTAGCTATCCTGGCTGTGCTCCCTCCCAGTCTAGCAGAGGGTAGTTGTCCTTGACAAGGTACTTAGCAACAACTGAAAACATCAGTGTGTTATCAACATTCTTCTCATACTAAATCCAAAACACAGCACTAGGAAGAGATTTATCTCTATCCCAGCCGAGTACATTACTGTTTGCCTCAAATGCTTCATGCAAGAAGTATGTGGCAGGGAAGAAAGTTGTTCCTCTGCTCTGACAAAGTTTTGGACCTGCATGCAGCAGATATATGCGTTGCTTGGTGCCAGCCCTAAAACAAATGTGATATTTGTATACCCTGTCCGCCTCATACTGCCAAAACATATGGCAAACATACTACAGGGAATAGTCTTTTCCGTACAACTTTTCCAGATGTATCATCTTTGCCACTCCAGCATCAGTCTTTGTTGCTCAGCCTGCAAGTTAAATCTTCAGATTATTGACTACTGACAGACTTTGCAAAGTGGGTTTATTTTTACCTTTGTAGGAAGTGGACATTTACCCTATTCAAAGTAGATCTTTTCCCGGTGAGAGACTAAGCATAGCAGCAAAATAGAAGGACCTACAGAGAGCTTACAAAATTACCTCCTTGAGAAAAACTAGATGCTAATTCTTAGGGAAGCACGCTGCAGAAGTGGCACAGGCAATTACTGGTCATCCCAGCATGTCTGTGGGGTTTCTTTGATCACTTGTGAGGACTGACCCTGTGAGGTGGCCCTGGATAGGAGCTTTCCATCCGCATCCTCATCTGCAGCCCCTCAGGAACTGCTGGACCTGGGGCCACCCTGTGTGACACAGAGGTGCAGGCACACCACCAGCCTGGGCTCTGTGTGGGTTATTGCTGATAAGTGCTGGGGTTTGAGTGCTGAGGCTGTACCGTCAGTGACATGATGTCTTCTTTCTTCTAGCCCTGTGTTTGTGTGTCTTGCCTACTGACAGCCTTGTTGCCTGCTCAGAAATATCTGTTTGACCATGCTGGAAGCTGCTGATTGATATGAAAAAAAGCAGAAAAGTACTTCAAGTGGTTCTCAGCAGTGGTCATGACAGCTGCCAAGGAGCAAGCATGGCCAGGAGCTGTTTCAGGCTATAAAGGCATGCCCTAATCTCAGGAGGGTGCTAGGCAGCTTTGGCAAAACCCTGCTCATTGCTCAGATGATGATCCTGGTGCTGGGCCTGAGGACAGGGGTCTGCTTTCCCTCAAAGGCCATGATCCCATTAGGGGCTGTTGACAGGGAGGTGCTGCTTGTGTGGCACTCAACAAGAGCAAAGCAGGCTTCAGCTCTAGCTGTAGCCACAGAAGTAGCCCTTCTGTAAGGAGAGTCTACAAGGGGCTCTCTGTGGGCTGGGTGTGCAGCAGGGAGAAGGGAGCAGGTGGGCCAGATCTCTCCAGGGAGGCCTCCTTGGCCTTGGTGTAGCATGACCTTAGGAGGGTTGTTCACTGCATGTGTGGCTGGGCAGTGCAAAGACGTGATGTGATGGTGTCTTGGCACGGGCGGCACTGCAGAGCCTCAGTCTGCTGTGCAAAGTGTGGGTGCTGCCAGGGAGGACGGCAGGTGTGCCAAAGGATGCGCCCAAAGGCCACCCCAAGGGCTGGGGACCATGTCGCAGGGTTCATCTCCAGGGTTGGCTGGTGCTGGGACTGAGGGGAAAGAGGCAGGAGTTCAATATTGTTTATACCTACATGGTTTGTTTCAGAGACCTTTGTAGTGGCAACCCTACCACATCTCTCAGTTACCTCTTGCTATTAAGTGATGTCGGCCACATGGGATCTAAGATCATCTTATTTCTTGCCAACATCAAACTATTACAGTGCAAATTCTATAAAGAAATTAACACTTCAGGCATCAAATCATGAAATCATTGTAATAGGCAAACATTGTTTGTATTCAGGTCATGTCTCTGAAGGTCTAACGTTGATTTTAAATTCTGTAGCCTGCTCCTCCTGCCTGGCCCTGGCGGGCTGAGAGATGCTGAACCTGCTGAAAGCCCCATCGGGGATACACGTGGCTGCGGCAGCGGGAACGGCTGGGAGGAGAAGGCACCCGGAGGAGGCTGGGAGAGGGCTGGCACGGGAACAGAAGAGACAGTCCCCTGTTCTCATCAAATGACATCGTGGTGCAGAACAAAAGTGCCTTTCCTACACCAATACACCATTTGAATGCACTCTGTGACCATAGAAAAAAGACTTTCATAAACACGCTTTACTAAATCACAGAAATCCTTCTAACACAATTTCAATCAGCAAGGATGTCCATAACATCTTTGCTAATGAAAAATTGCTTACCTGAATGCTGGCTAGCATTTGCTTTCTCCCAGATTTTGCAAATAGTAATAAAGTGGGGTTTGGGGAGAGGTTGTGGGGTTGTGGCATTTTTTGTTTCTTTTCTTTTTCCCTGAGAAGAAACTGCTTGTGCAGTAACCAAGGTAGCCACTAGTGTCAAGGCTGTTACACTTCCAGAGGCTAGCCATTGACAAGACATTTGGCTGCACCACAGATGATTTGAGTGCTCTTATTTGAAGGGCAAATAGTCATAGTTATTTTTGTAGACACAGAAAATATTTTAAAGAAGCATTTGAGTCTGCCTTTTGTGTAGCCCAGGAAAAAGGATATAAAATACAGGATCCCTGTAGGTAGAAAAATGTTCTTTAGGTTTTTAACACCATTATACTTAGAATTCACCGTGTTTTTCCTTTCGTTTTCTAATTTTTTTCATTGTTTTTTCTCTGCTAGTATCAAGAGAGGATACATTGCTGCAAGTAAAATAAAAGTTTTATCTAGGATTTCTCCATGCTCTAAAATTGCAGTTCTATATGCGCAAGTGATGGTTAGGTAAGGGATTCAAACAACCAGTTAATGAGCAGTTCTTCATTAAACTCACTGCAGGAAGAGCTTGAAGTTCATCTGGTTCTCATGTCCTTCACAGATGAGGCCTTGAAATTCCCCCCTGAATAATTTTTCTTTTTTTTGTCCCTAAGTTTTTTTTTTAAAAATTATCACAGTTGGTATAGAAAAAATGAACATTATTTTATGGTTGTATTTTATGATTCCCACAATATATACACCCCTTATGGAAGTAATGGAAAGAAATGATGGAAGACAGTGGAACAAAGTCTAGTTGGAGAGACTGTGATGCATAAATAAGCTATGACCTGTCATCCCAGAGGGAGGAAATGGAAGAGTGTGCATGGAAAATGTTCTCTAGTTTTCCTCCTGTAATTTCGGTAATGACGTCATACTAAATGGTCAGGCTCTTTCCTGGAAGAGAGTTTGGTGTATTTTCTTTTAATCATCCAAGGTGTATATGCTCAGACCTTCACAGTAAACCTGAAACCAGTTCGGAATACATATCTTTAAGTCCTTCAAGATCTATATCATACCCCATTTAAACAACCAATTAAGGTTTAATTTCACTGTAATTTTCAGATACAAGGCAATCACTGTCTCCTGCAGTGCCGATAAAGACTGCAGCAACAAAGACTAACACTCCAAATAGTAATTTGAAGACAGAGAAAGGATGTGAAAGTAAAAGATTTCCCCCTTTCAAATCAAGCAATTATAAGCCTACAGTGGCCATTTCCTGCTGTGACAACTGCTGGTAAAAAAATAAATGAGGGATATCCTTAGCCTATAGGCTTCACTGTCATTTGGGGGTGAAATATTTTTTGTTGATTTTATGTGACTTTTTTTCTTAGGGGTTTTGTGTTTTTCTTTTGGTTTTGTTCTGTTTTGGGGTTGGTTTGGTGTGTTTGTTTGTTTTTTTTTTTTTTTGCTTAGGTTAAGGGAGGGAAAGTAACAGCGGGGGCAACAGATACAAAAGGAGAAGTTTCCCTAGCCACGCTGCCCGGGTGACTATTTTAGCACTGACCTGTGAGCACCCTTCACTGTAGAAGGAATGCCTTTGAGAAGCTGTATATAAACCCTTCCTTGAGCATCTCTGCAGCAGAGGCTCAGCGATCAGGCTTCCAGCACTTGCAGTTAAGCAGAGTGTCTGGTGTGTGATGATTTAATGACGCAGATCACTATCGGTGAGAAGCTAAGCTGAAAATTAGTTTCACACAAGATGGGGAATGGAGGCAGGGCTAGAAATGAAGTAAAGCACTGTACCTAAATTCAGCAAATTCACATAGGAGCAACTTGGCTGACTTCACTAGAGACTGACTGCTGATTATAATATTTGAAGCAGACTTCCCCAACTGCGTAACACAATGACTCCTTAGAGCCCTAAGTCAGGATTTTACTAATTAAGACTACATGTCTGAATATGCAAATGTACACACCAATGTAGTCAAAAGTTGAATTTGTTCTATTATATTGGCTTTCCTTATTTACATTTATTAAAAAAAAAAAAAAAGAAGAGGAAAGAGAGAAGGAGAGACCATAGATTACATGCATAACATGCTGGACATCTGCAGACATTCTCATGACACTTACTTAATAGGGTAAAAAAAGCAAAGTTTAAGAGGTTTGACACCGTAACTACAAAGGAATGATCACATTTTCAACACTAGCTCTTTTCAGTGCGCTTCCTCAATGATGTTTATAGTATTAGCATCTTCTTGTTTCGATATTAAATTTTTTCTTACATAAGGATTTGTCACAAGATCACACCTAAAAGAACAGAAAATGAGTGGAAAACTGCCCAGGTGGGGGAAGCAATGAAACTGCATATAAAGAATGGGAATCCAGCCCAGACATCCAGACATCCAGCCCAGGCCTCCATCTACTCCCCCTGGACACCAGCTGCAGTCAGTGGAACCCGGTCAATACACCCGCTGTATTCATCTCATCCTAACGTAGATGCTCAAGCAGAGCAAGCCCATAAGCTGCTCCCTAAATGCACCTATTTCTCTCTCTCTTTCGACTACAGTGAGCCCATGGTGACTAGCTCAGCTGTGGATATCTTAAATGATATGAGGGAAATCCCACCCAAGGTGTCTGTCAAATGCTCGCTGAACTACAGAGATGTGTTTTGTGTCCTTTTATCCCATTAATTTCTAGCAAATTGTAGGTGTTGTTTGTGACAATAGAGTATAAAACATTTTTAGGCACATATGTGACTTAAATTGACAATGCGTTTTTAATGTATGGTTTGGGATAGACTTATTCACAGCTTGTTGCGCTCCATGCAGTGGATGAAAGGCAGAAGAAGAAAACCCCACCATTATTTATGGTAGGGCAAAATATTTTCTCTGTGCTCTAAGTTAAAAAAAATATGGACAGAAAAAGAAACATGAGGGGGAAAAAATAACAAGAAGAACCAAAGAATCCTGAGGCAAATTTTATTTACAGAGCAAAATCTGCCACTTCACTTCCTTTGGCCCCAACACCCCCAGTAAGGCAGTTCAAGGTCCTGTGCCTCATTAGCACCTTCTTGCTGATTTTGAAGATCTGGTTTTGGGGGAGAGTGGCTGCAGCCAGGCACTGGTGAGGACTCACCAGGGTCTCCAGCCTTGTGCAAAAGCAGATGCCTGGCTGCTCCCAGTGACCATACACTGCTGGGAGGGCTGGGAAAACCAGTGGATATCAAGCACCACTTAGGTCCCTGCTAAGTTAAAACTGTGCTTGACTTTTCCCCATCAGTGTGAGGTCTGGCAGGCTCAGAGACACCCTTGGCTTTGTGCAGCACATGGTGCTTTAAACCAGAGCCTGGCCTCAGCTGAGGTTACGTGTGAACCCTTGAAGGAACAGTCCTGACTGGGTTATCTTGGGCCAGGAGGGATCCCTGCTTGTCTCGGTGAACCTACCCCTTCGGGAGGCATCATGTTGCGCATCCTCTAGTGAGACATGTTCGATTCTTGTCTTTGAAGTTAATATATTATTTCCATCCCCCAAATTCATGCATGTTTATTGATTTTGCTAGGTAAGAAGAAGGACGAAACCTCAGACTGAGGCCAAATTGAGAGAAACAGAGTTCAAAAGAAAAATGCTGTTTCAAACTAAGCAGGTATGAGATATGGAGAGGGTGCTCAGCAGCCTCAGTCATACCTCAGCCAGGCATCTGCCCCTATAAGTTTTACACAAAAAGTTTATAGGCACTTGCACCTGGGAGCTGAGAAGCAGGGGAGCTCGGGGCACGATCTCTGAGACCAGACCGGTGGCTTTCCGGGGTGATTGGAGGACCCCCAGGCTCTGGCTGCCAGGGCAGGGTGGGTTTTGGCAGTCCAGCTGCCTCCCATCCTCTCGTGGACAGGGCACTGGGACCCCCCCGCAGCCCACCTGCCTGCCCGCACAGCCTGGCCGGCGTCACGCACCATCACACCGAGGAAGAGGCTGCAAAGGACGTGGTGGGAAGTCAAAGAGATCTCTGCTGAAAAGGCTGTCCACATCCGGAGTTTGGTGGTGGTCGCCACAATGAGGCAGTTTCAAAATGGCACACCAGGGAAAAAAAAAAATCTCGTCGACAGCTTGTTTGTTACACTCGTGGTTATATAAAGTACAGGAGGCTTAGCCAAAAATAATGTGAAAAAAATGTCTGTTCTGAACTGGAGAAAAAACTAACATTTCCTAAAAAATTGAAAAATAAAAAAGTGAGGAGGAAGGGCAAGCAATTCACACAAAACTAAGCTTTTAATTTTGTCTGCAACCATACCTTTGTACCTGCATGTGCATTCTAGTTAGCCTAAACTGCAATACAAAGACACTTTGAACCTCAGAAAAGAAAGTTCTGGTTACATAATTACAAGAAAAATGCATTTGCACATTTTCAAAAGTTCTGTATCACTGTTCTGAGCAAATATTTGTATTAAAACCCATAATTTAGATTTAAGTGAATAGGAATTTTCTGACAAGAAATATTAAATCACCGAATTTGCAGTCAGCCATAGTGCAAAGCTTAGCTGTAACTCATTGTTCTGGTATTCATATATTAGAGACCAGTGTTTGACCTTCCTTTGTATCGTGGCAAGTCACACCTTTAGTCAGGTCTTGAAGGAGGGGAGTAAGATAGGGAAAGCACACTCCATACCTCCTTCTCCAATTTAAAATTAAACTTGTATTTTAGAATAATAAATTTACACTAAAAGCTAAAGAGTGCATTAAGCCATAACTGCCTATTAAGATTAATTCAAACCCAACATATCATTTTTAAAAGTCTAATTTCTCCATTACAAAAAATCCCTGCAACTGCTCCGTAAATAAATACAAATTTGCCCAAGCATCATCTGAAAAAGCCCCTCCCCCCAGGCTGGCTTCTTGTCACAGGCAAATGCCTAATAGGTTGTGGCTGGAAAATCCCAGGGAAAGCTGGAGATTTTTATGAGATGAGCACTGATTGTGCAGGAGCCTGCAGCTATTGCTGACCTGCCTCTTTCACAGAAAGAGGATTATTACATAAAAGAGTGCTAGAGATATAGTATGAAAAACACATTTTAATTTCTTTCTCAGCAAGAGAAGAAGATGAAGAGAAGGCAAACGGGAACAGGCAGAGGAACTACTTCTGCATCTCGTTTAGGTGGGATTCCTTTATTATTTTTATTATTATTGTTGTTACTCGGAAAGTTCTTTAGAGAGTCTTATATGGGCGCACATGAACAGATACCTAGTCCCACAGTCTCCCTTTATCTCCCCCAGACACATAGAGTTGGTCTTTTGCATACATAAAAACACACATACTCCCATGAACATATGTATTTTTCTGGCTCTTTCCTGTGATTTCCCTTCTGCTGCTCCCTCCTTACCTATTAGACAGATTGAACCAAAAGAAGGACACTACTTGTCTTTCTAATTACTGTGCACACCGAGGTGCATCAGCCTGGGCTTTTCTCTTAATTGTTAGCTGTCTAGGGGGGACTTTTCTTGTTGTGTTGAATGTCAGGGAGCTGCCTGCCTTCCCTCCTTACACTGAAGAGTGCGAATGCAATGCCGTAACCTCAGTATCTTTGTTAAGTGCTCTCTACTCCTTCTCCCCGTCTCCTACAGTCTCACTCACCTGGCAATGGCAGCTGTTGCTGCTCACCCATTTTCAGCCTCAGGTTTCTCCCCAGGTCCCCCCCTCCATCCTCCCATCCCCCTCCAGCCTGGCGCTGAGGTTGCACTTCACGCAGCTTGTTCACCTGTATCCATGACAACCAGGATGACATCAGCATGAAGACTCAACATCACAGTGAGGACTCCAAACCAATTAAATGCTAATAATGCCTTTTTAATTGTGGTTGAAATATTTCTGGTAACAAAAAAAAAAAGGGAGTAGATGGGTGAGGAGATGTAGAAGGTGGAGGAAAATTTCTCTTTCCTTGCTGGCTGCCTACGCAGTGACAACACCGCGTTTTCCCCAGGCACCACAGCAGCCTCTGCTGCTGTCAGAAATCATCCTTTCATATCCCCGAAGCAGTCGTCTGCATCCTCAGTGCCGCTACGACCAGCTGCAAATGCTTGGGTGGCCACTAACGTCTGATCTGCCGTTGAGATGGACGGAGGGGTGACACCGCTACTGGCTCAATTCCCATTCAATTAGACAGGGAAGCACACAGCTTTCCTCAGGCCAAACCTCTGCCCTCGTCTCTCACACATGGGCTGAGCAAGGCCCCGGGCACGGTGCGCACCCTGCCCCTGCCAGCGTGATGCTGCAGCGGGCGGCGGAGAGGAGGCAGGCATGCCGCAGGGATGTCGCCTCGGGCCCCGAGCAGGAGGTCCCGTACAGACATGCAGGCAAACCTGACTTACGCTCGCCTGTCTCTCATGCTTCCCACGCTCGCTCTGGCCGGGAGTAGCTCAGGGAGAGCTGCCCGCAGCAGCTCCTCTCCTGCAAGAGCCCCTGTGGGCTCTGCAGCGTGGGGTTGGGGACCCATGGCAGATCTTTTGGGGCTGCAGTGCCGACACAGCTGAGCAGGGCAGAGCTGCTGCCATTTGAGCACAGGTGAGCAGTCCTAATGCCTCACCCTCCCCCACGTAGGCAACTTCTCCGAACACAGAAATTTCCTAGGCGTGGAGCAGGGAGAAAAAATAACTTCCACTTAATCAGATCTGTGTACGAGAAGCCCTCCTTACTCGCTTGCTGGTAATTGGTATTAACAATATGGGTCAGGTCAGAGCTTGAGAACCAGAGGCTCTCGGCAGCAACCTCCCAGCCGTGGGGGAGCAGCCACGTCCCCCAGCCCTCACGCCCCACTTCAAAACCTGCTCCTCAAGCTCCGCCCGTCACACAGAGCCAGAGAGCTTCTCCCAGGCTGGCTGCCTCTGAGGGCCACCACAGCGGTCCCTGGGCTGCATCGGTCCTCGGTCATCCCTGGGCGAGCGGGGTGCGTCAAGGCCAACTTACTGGTGGGGCTGGGCTGCGGGCATCACGGAGAGTTGCCGGGTGTCTGCGCCTGCGGGGCTGCCCTTCATCTGCTGCCTGGTGGGGCTGGGGAGCAGCTATCTCCCTTATCTACTGCTCACCTCTCCAAAGCCCTCGGGGTATGACTCTTTTGCACCAAGCAGGCTTTTTGCAAAGGGAAGGGTTCCTAACCAGAAACTGTCCTGGCTCCTAATTTTCTCAGGGAGCAGGTCTTCGATGTCCTACAGGACATGTTTCTCCCTATGAAGAGGGCCTATGAAGCTGTCGGTCCCAAGGATGAGGTGAGACCGAACGCAGGGAGCAAACCTGTCTCAGCAGCTGTGGCGGGAGGTCTGGGCTCATTACCAAGAAGCTCAGAAGACATAAATCTTACGATCCTCAGCTGGAAGGTGAAACCTGCTTGTTTGACAGAGCTGCCCTTGTGCTGTAACAACAAACATCACATGGGGAAGAAAGGGTAGAGGACCAAAAATGAAAAGAAGAAAGGAGAAAAAGCAGAGGCTAGGGTGAGAAATAGGGAAAAGAGAGCAAAGAAGATAGGAAAAAATTGTAATGGAAAAAACGTACCCGGTTATACTTGGGAAGAAAGCAAGCAGGGAGGAAAACAAAACTTTGAAGCTGGTCTTCAAGGCTTCCCTCTGACTATTCTGTTTGAGGAGCTCCAGTATCAAACCTCAGATTACATGGGAGGACTAGACAATTAAATCAATTGAATAAGATCAACTGCCCTACTCGTTTTTAAGAATTTTAATGGTTACAGACACTGCTAGGGATGATGCTGGAATGTTATTTCATGGTTTGATGTAGTTATTACCATTTATCTCTATAAAAGGCTGGGTCATCTATCACTAGTATCTGTCGTCGTGGCTAGAAGTTAGATTACTGACAAAGACTAAGCTGTTGAATCATTTACTTTTATAATAATGGACAAATTTTAGCTTACTAAGAAAGTAGTTAATTCATGTAACGATCTTTGATGTTAATCCATGAGGATTTATGTTGCTTTTGTCCTGTCTTATTTGTGTGAACTCCTTTTCCTTTTTAGAAGTGTAACTGCACCGCTTGGCTGACAGTGGTCTTTTAGCTGAACCGTGAACTGATTTAAATTGAGTATTGGACTAGTTCCCTTTGTGCTCCGTAGTCCTATAAATTGGGGAAGGTGTTAGGGGAAGGCTACTATGGGCAAAATAAATGTTTAAATCCTTAGCTGGTTTGACTCTTTCTCTGTAAATGTTATTCCAACACCTTATTTCCAAATATCCAGATGTCAGTAAAATACAGTAGAGCAGTATCCACCCACGGCTACATATGTTCTTGGCAATCTTTTAAAGTGGGCCAAGGGAGATCCATCAGCTAGACTGGGCAAAAATGTATGCGCCCAGTGAAAACTTAGAGGAAAATACAAAAAGGAGGTTTTATTTTTTTTAATCTTCTCATATTTTGAGGCGGGTTGGGGAAACAAGAGAGCTTTGAATCTGAAACACATTTTCCTAGCAGAAAGAGTTGGAGGAACGGTTCCCAAGCCACTTCATCCACCAGCTGCTCGGGACCTAACACAAATGAACTACCCACTGGTGATGTTGGCAGAGCATGGACTGAGTGACTCCCTCACGTAGTCCCCCAGGAGCACCTCGCCCCAGTGCCGTCGTCTTTCCTCCCCAGGGCCCAGGGAAGCAGACAGAGAGAGCAAGACCTTCTGCTTTCTCACCGACATGGCCTGTGGTCTCCACAGGGCTGTGTGCTCAGGGTGCTGAGCAGTGTAGCTGAGAGAAACTCCCTCCTGAGCCATAGCATCCCCAGCCCGTGGTGCACCACAGATGCTAGCTGAATGATTGAGCTGAAGGAGGATGGATGAAATTTTGTTTGGAAAACACCTGCACTTGCATAGTTGCAGCTGGAGAGAGGGAAGATACCACTGTCCTTGTCCTGGAGGCAGGAGAAGAGAACCAGTGTTGACGCAGGCTCCTGCGAGAAGAGTGGAGACCTGTTTTCAAGGGCAGCTGCTTTACCTGGGAGGAAGGAGCTGGCTTGGGGAGAGCTGGGGCCTCCACGCTCCTCCTTGGATTGAGGTGGAGGAGAGGACAGCCAGCTCCCCTGCAGAAAAGCTCCTCTCTGTGAGCAGGAGCAAAGCTGCTTGCTCAGTATTTTCCCTGCTGTGACCTGAGGAAACATTCACCTCGGGTCCACCCAGCAGAGGCCCTAAGCAGGGTTTCAGCTGCTGGTGGAGATAGCAGGATGAAGGCTGAACCTGCCGTGCAGCTTCCAGCTCAGATGCTGCCCCCGAATATTGTGTTTTTCCAGCTGACTAGGGCTCCAGTGCAACCTGAAGGAGCAGCACTCTCCCTGGGTAACAGCACCGCCCGAATCACAACGCCCTTCTTCCAGTGTCAACTTCCATAATCTCACAGTTTTCCATCTACTGCTAAAGTTCACGGCAAAACTGTGGCCGCCTTTAACAGGGAATAGGAACAGGCCCTATTAGCATTCACTGTATCTGCTCACTGACAGCGCTGTATGTCACATTATCTCGTCACTGTAGGCATCCAGTGTGCCATCCTGCAGGATACATCCTATGCATTTTGAGCAGCTGGATTCTGTGTGATAAGGCAGGAGTCTGCCAACTGCCTTTCTCTGGCAGGCTGTCTCACTGTATCCCTTCTGCATTTGCACGGGGCGTTCAGCCTGTGAAACAGTGCGAATTTCCATCAGTTCGCCAGCAGAAGGGCTAGCTGAAGCTTATGATTTGTTCCAGGCAGGCAACGGCTGGAAGTGTGAGCTTGAAAATCCACCAGAGCCTTCATGTGGATCCTACAGAGCTATGCCAGGAGTTGAAAAAATGGATGTCTAACATTAGCTCCCAAATGCAAAAATAAGCACCTAAATTAACAGCCTGGCTTTGGGATCCGTTGCCTGCTCAGACCGTCTGGAACCAAGATAATTTGTTTACGTGATTCAAGATGGGTTCAGAAGCCTAGTTTTAGGTACCCAGATCTGAAAATCTCATTTTAAAGCCCATCTAGGTGTCTTTGTACACTTATCAATCTATTCAACATGCTCACTTGAGCCATTACACAGTAATACTGGGGTGAAATCAAAACAGCAAATGACTTTGCTGCATTACCACCACAGCACAGTCCTTCCTGGACCAGCAGAAGAAAGCTGGTGGTATAAAGAGAATGGCAGCCGGACACTTTGGGTTTCCACACGTATCACCTGCCCCACGTGCAGTACTCCAGGTCCATCCTCACTCATGGAAATCCTGGACAGCTTCAAACAGCTGATTTAAACCCCACCTTCTCTGAGATGCTATGAACTGCCTGCCTGGCTGCTCAATTGACCAGCTTGGCATAGGAACGGGAGAGGACTTTGTGCTTTCAAAGCTACATTTGATTTAAGGAGAATTTCTGCAGAGGTGTCACACGATGGATGTCCGTGGTATCTCCTCACCTGCATTTCAGCCCCCCGTCCCTGCTCAGCCCCAGGCCAGGGCTCCCTGGGGGGCCGGGCGGTCTCTGGGCTCCCTGGGCCCTCTGACCGCGTGCCAGCCACAGAGCTGGGTCACGCAGGCAACAAAAAGGCTTTGGGTTTTGTTTTTGCACCATTTTCTTCAAATAGAGACACAGATTGAAAGATTAACTAGCCTCGGTAATGGCCATGCCTATAGCATTCGACTGCTGGGAATTAGCTTGTCGTTCTGTGCCTAGTTTACAAATGGAGGAAAAATGGTCTAGTCTCTATTCAGCTGTACCACTTTTCACCCCAGAATTGCCTTTACAGCTCATGTTTGAGCTGCAAGCATATATTTTCCTCTTTCCTCATTACATTTCCAGCTCTCTCAAATATGAAATAGCAGGTACTTAGAATAAAGCATATTATTCTGACAAACATTTTCATCATGAAGTAAATTGGCACATACTAACTGCTTTAAAATACTTACTGAGTAATTGAATACAGCAGTACAGGTTACTATGCAGATGTCTGTCTCTAATAGTTTACGATTACACACATTTCGCTGCTAAAGGGAGAGACTGTTCCACGAGTAGAGCTCGTTGTTTCAAACAAGCAAAAAAAAAAAAAAAAAAAGGAGGAAAAAGAAGAGAGAGCGGTCTGTGCTACCCCCATAGGATATTCTTAAAAAAACAGATGGTTGTATTTTGCAGAAGCTTTTGAAGAAAACTTTAAAGAACTATGCAAATTTTTGCCATTGCTTTTTTTGGTTTGCATATTTTTTCTCAGTCTCCTTCTCTATCACACATGATTGCAAATCTGTTTCAACCTATAAATAGCTTGCTTCTTGCAAGCAGAGAGCTTTGTAATAGCAAGATACGTGTTCCAGAGATGGGAGGGGAGGAGGTTATTCTTATTATTCTTTATCTTTTAGGAAATTCTGGGTTGTAAAGCTCAATGCTTTACATTCGGTTAATGTGTCAGATCAAAAACATAATCCCTGCCCCAAGGAATTTACAGACTCAAAGGAACACCTTCAAACTGTAAATTACATTTCTGTCTGAAATGACTTTACCTACCGTTTTGACAGGTAGCACTTATTGCCAAGAGGAAAAAGCAAAGGGAAATCGTGTTTCTCCATTTTTGCACCTTGGTTTGCAGCTTTGCTGGCACCCCGCGCGTAGTCAGCCTTACGGCTTTGCTGCCGGCCCCTTGCCCTTCCTGTGCGGCGTGCGAAGCATGGCGGCGTCGCACCTCCAGCCGCTGCTCTGGCCCGTGCTGGAGCACCTGACCTTCCTGGTTAGGGGACACCAGGCTGCCTGCCCTAGCAAGAGCCGCGGCACTGCTGACGACCCTGGCCGAGGCGTCCCTGGCCGAGGCATCCCTGGCCGAGGTGTCCCTGGCTCACGTTCAGGAGTCACTCAGAGGCAAGGGACAGAGGCATGCTCTGGTCAGTGCCTGGGGTACCGCGGCCTCCTGTGAAAATTTAATAGTAGCTTAGTGGGGATTTAAATAAATAAACACACAATTTCAGATCCCTTCCATAAGTGTACTGAATAAAACTTGCTCTGAATTTCAGCAGCCTCTGGGTGCCCTCTGCCGCGATGTGGAAGGGTTGGCTGTGTCTACACTAGCAGTGGGTGGGTGTCACAGGGTGGCTTGGGTCCCCCATCATCCAGACGGGGTACCTGGCAGAGTCTGCTGCTTTCTTTTCTAGTCCATGTACTGTTCCCATCCTTGGGAAGGGGTGAGCAGTGCACATGCCCAGCCCATCTCTACGGTGGGGGTGAGAAACTTCCAAGGCCCATATGCAGAGATGAGAGCTTGGAAGCACTCCTGGGGCCTGTACACTAAATATACCAGCACCATCATCCACCTGTAGTCGTAAGACCAACACTTCTGGATGAGCTGTGTCCTGGGAACCAGCCAGCCCCGCTTGTAGCAACCCTCGCCACATACCGTTGAGGTTGGAAGAGCAGCCCCAAACCCTTTACTTCTCTCCCTCCCGGGTTCCAGAAATGCTCTGCTTTTCCCTCTGGGACAGCTGCCCACGACCGCGAATCCACCTCCTCCAGGACCACTGCTGTTTGTGACCATGCTTCCCTGCAATAAAAACAACCAGCACCATTTTCATGGAGTGGTGGTTGCTACAAATATCTTGGCTCTTACCAGGCTTTTGTTTTTCTTTATCTGTTGGATACCTGCTAGATAAAGCAAATCAGATACATTAAAGCTCTGCTTTAACTTTATATCTTGGCAAATGCTGTTGAATCTGACTGTGCAAACATTGTTGTTTTTGGTTTTCTGTTTAACAAAATATCAGCCAGTGATAACACATGCTGTAGTGGGGCTGTTCTGCAATTTAGCGGTGCTAAATAGGATTCAGAAGTTGATGCTGCAGCCTTTTGCAATAGGTGATTTAGTATTTTAATGCTTTTTCCACCAGCCTTTTGTATAAGGAATAACAGGAAATGGCAGTGACATATCTGAACCTGTATTTCACTGCAAACTGCTTAAGTTAAAGCCCATTGAAGTGTGACTAATTGCCAGATATTACTATGCAAGGTCTGTCATGTCGAGATAAAATAAATCAGATATCCATCATTACAGGTTGAGCTATAGACTAATTAGGAAGTACTGTCTCAGTGCAATGGACATAACAGCGTAGGACAAGTTTAGCTTGGCTTGTTTTTTCCTCCCAGTGTGTAAACAATCCATGTCTGCTTTCCCCCAGAAAGGACAATTATTCTTACATGAGAAACATGTGCTTTTTGCTAGCCTTGGTCAGTATTTGTGGCATAAGTAATCAACATTAATAAATCCCTTCTTTGTTGCTACTTAAACCTTGTTAAGGTGCCTTCAACATTTAGAAGAGTTTGATTATGGGTCAGGCTGCTCCATCCCATGCCTCCAGGTATTTTTTTAGTCTGCATTAATCTTGATACTATATGTTAAGGAGGTACCAGTCAGACCCAAAATACTGGCAGTGTTTGAGATCTAACCGATCAGAAGCCCCTAACCTGGGCTTCTGCATAATGCAGTTAACTTGTTCAAACTGCTTCCTGCAAGGCTCCTTAGAAGGAGCCATTCCCTCCTCTCCTCCTTCACTAAGGAGGCAAGTGAGAGCACAGGCGTTACGACAGTACAGTGGTAACAGTGCATAGAAAAGGTCTATTTGGAAGATCTTTGTCACAGAAAATTTGACTGGTGGCTTATTGATTGTTCTACAGTTCTTTAGATCACGTGGCCACTTCTGACCACATCTTATAGCCACATGGTCTACACTTTCCTGTAGATATTAATCAGACCACTGCATCTAACTCTAGATATGAAATTGGCCTGAATTTTGCAGAGCACCCATAAAGATAACACAACTGGAGAGAGATCAGCCCTTGTGAAAACTGGCTACTATGCTCAGGTATCCATACCTGGAGAACAATGCTTAGTAAAAGAGTGAGACAGCTGGGACAAAAAAACCTTCAGATGAGCTTGCATGCAACATTGAGATCCATGAGAGGAAAACTCAGACTACAACTTGATCTGAATTTTTAGAAAGCATGTGGTTTTCAGAGGCAGCCTTCTCCTCACATAAGGATTTAAGGAAATTGTCACCATCAGAGCAGAATACCCTGTTCATCTGTCCTGCCCTGGCACATGCTGAGAAAAAACCTACAGGGGCAATTTCCATTCACTTGGGTATAAATTGGTATAGCTCCAATGAAGCCTGTGTTTTCTCACCTCTTGAACAAAACCCCTGTGGCAGCTAGTCAGTGATGCTGAATACCCATCCAACTCAACATAATCAGTAATACTCATAGGAATGAATGTTATCCTTGAGAATCTGTGATTTGCTTGTAGATGCTCCCAGAAACCCAGGACACAAAAAGTTAGCCTTTTTATAAATTTGAAGGTGGAAATAAAGGCAGCCTCATGGCATAAGTTGTTTCAAAATAGCCTGTTATAATTCATTTGAGATTAAACAGAAGAGTATGAAGCTGATCCTGCCTTGACAGAACAAGCCTGTAAGACTTGCAGGGCTTCCTGACATCTTTCAGAACAGGCTCAGGAATAAGCCATAAGGAATAACTGCATCTTCATGTACAGGCTTTTATGCTTTTTCTAATGTCCACAGAGGCCATCAGTTGGGCTCTGCCCATTGACATCAAGTTAGTCCTAGAAGTGATATGTTAAATCTGTCTAAGAAAAGGACAAGAGAAATGGCTCTTAACATTACTGAGGGAAAATGCAATTTGGCTTGAAGCAGAACAAGCATCCTGACCAGACCAGACAAACTAATGTGAGTGCAGTTAAAGATATATTGCTAGAGTTACAGCTCTATCAGAAAAGGAAGGAATTTTCTTGTATCAGGAATTAGGAGGTCTTTCAGAGGCTAAACAGCTTGCCTTAAGCTACTCAAGGAGAAACATTGGATTCAGAATTGAACTCACAAATATTTCCTCCAAGTCGGTCATTTAGACATTACAGTCTGTCTTTCTTGCCAATGGATGAGTCAATAATTAATGAATATTCCTGTTCATTCCTAGAATATTTAAAGACTAAAATACCAGATGATTAGCTAGCATTTTCAAAGGAAATAAAAATAAATTAATTTTTACCTGCATAGCTTAATGCCAACTTAAACTAAAGTTTATACTAAACTAAAGGACTTTATACTTTGATTTTGATTTCCACCGGTTCCCTCTGGTGCTGATTTACACTATTGTCCTCTGCTGATGCAGCATGTTGTCCCAGCGACCAGCCACCTTCTGAATAAAAGACCCAGGGCTTGATTGAGAAACACCAGGGTCTAGTACTATAGGAAGTATCTTAAAGCATCCATTTGCTTTCCTGGACCCTGGAGGGTCTCCTGGAGGCCCTCTGTCATATCTGCTGGTCCTACACAGGTGTTTTGGATACAGATGTTTTGGCAACAAAGCTGAGTCCCCAGTGTGTTGTAGCAGTATATAGACCATAACCAAATCCTTTCCTCTGCTCCAGCTGCAATTCTTGTCTCTGTCTCAGCCGCTTTTGCTGTGCCTGGAAATCTTCTGGGCCCAGTGCCTTGTCAACCTGTACGACTTCTTATTGTCTAATTATCTAATCATGAAGCCTTTTAACATTTTTCTTTCTCCCCAAGGAAAATATATCTCAATCACTAGAAAATGACCTTCAGCTTCTATTATGAACAATGAATCAAAAAGCTTTCCGAGCAACATCAGCTTCATCTGTACTTTTCCATTGTCATGCCTCAAAGACTCATTGGTTGCTGGCGATTTCTCATGGTTTTAAAGAATTTCTTTGTGTTTATCCTAATTTTCTTGGCCATGTCTGTACTGTTTATAAATTTAACTGCCTTTATCAACTCCATCTTTACCTTCCTCCTCTGCCACTTTCAGAATAATCCCAGCAATTGTTGTCATAAATCATTTGAAGATCCTTTATTCGTTTACTTCAGCCTCCTGAGGTCTCAATGGTACGTGCAAACTCAGTACGTTTCAATTCTTGGAAGGATTGCTTCATTTTCCTTCCCGTCAGGAGGAATGAAGGAGCTCTTCACATGCCGGTACAGGAAAGGCTTACAAGGGGAAGCCTGTCAGACAGACGGCACGGAGCGAGGTTGTCGGAGCACAGGGGAACCTGCGCTGCGGGAAGCGCCGGCGGGGAGGGACGGCCTTAGCATGTCCTTTGGCTGATTGCTTCCAGATGCAGCCAGCTTTCTGAGAGGCTCATTGCTTGGTTTTTTATCTCTTAGTATTAAACAGAGGAAAAATATCCCCAAACTGACCTAAGGCAAGGTCCCAGACCTGCAGTCTGGGGCATTATTTTATATTCTTCCACTGTAGCATCTTTTCTCTTGATCTGAACATTTTTCTTTCAGCACCTCGCCCCAGTGATTTTCAGGGGAACCTGCTACTTCCCCAGTGTTATCGGCCCCGACCAAGGTAAATTGCCACCCCTCTGAGTCTTTGCCTGAAGACAGCTTCATCAGTCTGGGGGAGAGCTTTGTGCACTTTTGGTCTGTTTGGCTTTAGCCTGTCCTTGCCTGCCTTCCTTACAAAAACCCTTTTCCCTGGAAAGAGTCGAAGTCAGCAGTGCAATACCCCACCCTATCACTCCAACTAGTAGGGGGAAAACCGCAAGTGCAGGCTCCCTGGGCTTTTTAGCAGTCTGTGTCCTGGTTGCGTGAGGACAGAGAGTCCTGAGGTTGTTTGCAAGTCCGGCTGTCTCCTGGGATCGCATATTTTGTTATCCCTTGAGCCACTTCCATCTCAGTTAATCTGATCAAAGTGGCCCTTCAAATTCAATTGTTTTGACTTTTTTCTTAGGTTTGCACTTTTATTTAACTCCCAGGCCTAATAAAATTATAGTCATGGCTCCCCAGCCATATTCCCCTTTATTCTGTACATCCTCTCCTTTAATAGCTTCCTAATTTTCTGCAGTTAAAAGTCTTCCACATTTATGTTCCTACTCTTTATGTCTACCATTTTTCTAGATTTTACCATCACCATATTACACTGAATTGTTGGGTTAATGGTTGTTTCCCTTGGTAATCAGGAAAATAAATAATTAAGGGTTGGGGTCATGTATTGAAAAAGGGTTATGATTCTAGTCAGAGTCCTGAACTAAATCAAATTGAAGGAGTTTCTCCTTAAGCACAATTTACCTTTTTATTTGTTATAGTTTTATTCTGTCTTTCCTTCAAAACACTCAAATACTGTTTTTAAGAGAAGTCCCTGGAAAGCTCCTCTATTCTAGACAGGAACGCTTTCAAGAAAGCAGTTCAGTTAATTCCTGTGCATCCTTTGAGTCAGACTTGCAAAGAGGAAGATGCGCTGCAGTGACACACGATATAACCTCTCTGGTAAACCCTGTTGTATCAATGTCAATTAATCTCAAAGTAGCTTAATTGTAAAACTATCTGAAGAAAAGAAGAAAAGCATCTTTTCCTTGAGTATGTTATGTCATTGTACGCTATTGTATCGAAAGTGATTTTAAAGTGTTATTTCTTACAATAGTCAGTCTTGGGCCTATGTACATGGATTTTCCTATGGAATCAATTAAATTCCAGTTACACCAGGTCCATCACCCAAATGCAACTACCTCGCTAGGGTAATGTTTACCAGTTTCTTCTGCAGCCACTAAACACACAGCTATAGAGTTTCACACTGGCTGACCGATGGACCCCGTATCACAGTTCTTCATTCCTGTTTTGAAGACTTAGATGGCTCAAGAGACTTCATCAGACATTCTGGTTGCAAGTAAATTCACCCACTACGCCAGTCACTCTGAGCTTGAGATTTTGTACCATGAAATTCAAAACTTCTTGCTTTGTCTGATTCATCTCTTCTTCTGAACTTCTTTCACGGGTAATTCAGAGTAAATACCATACTATATATATCCTAAGATTTAAAACACACCCTAAAGCCTGGAACCTCCACTTTGTCCTGTGGAGACAGGAGTCTGGGACCAAAGGAAAGAAAGACCTGAGATTAACAATAAAGATTCCAGTTTCACAAAATAATTTGACTGCAGAACAGGCACATTTCTGTAAGTCTGCATTGCTAGTCGTGCTTCTTCTTCCTTTTTGCTTTTTAAATCAAAAGGGAGTAAAGGGAGGATATAGTATCTCAAAAATCCTGTTTTCTTGAAACAGTTCAAAGTAATTGCGCATTGATTCCTTGGAGATAAACAAATGTTATTTATCAACTGATTTTAAAAGCTAGAAAGCAGTGGTTTGACATCACTTGCTGGCTAAAGAAGTTGGGGGTTGAAAATAACAGAATAATAAATGGCCGTGGTTTGGTCACACAGATGTGAGGTAGACAGTCGAGATCCTCCAGCAGTGCAATTTATTTGCTGATGCAGCCATAACTGGGAATAAAACCACCTCAGCCGCTAAAGCAGGTCTGTGCCTTCAGAGGGATATTACAAACCCTTTAAGAGAGGTTAGGACCGAGAAACAAACCAGCCACCTTCAGACCTTTTCAAAGAGCAGCTTAAAATACAGTTTGCTTTGCATGTTTCTTATACCCCAGACTTTCTTTGAGAAACTGCTTGGATGTTCATAGCCAGCTATGGCGCTGCGGTAATGAACACGAGCTAGGGAGATGACTTCCCAACAACCTCAGCGTCTCCGGTGCAGAGTATCTGAAAAAATCCAGACACTCAGCGCAGGGCCTATCAGGTGCTGTCCTTTCCTTAAAATCTGGCTGCAACTGTGAGTCCTGACCTCGGCTGGAAATCTAGTCCGCTCTTGGCAGAAAAGTCTTACTTTCATCTGTGTGTTTATAACTTTAACTAAAACTGCCCTTCAGCATAGTTTTGGCAGAACAGCTGAAAGCTCAGTGTTAGCCTTGAACTGTTTGCTCTCGCCTTGATGGATAACAAGAGCAAAGGATTGCATATAATCCTTGTTTTATACTTACATGTAATCCTTGTATTCTATATAAAAATCACACATATAACATACATAGACCCTGCAACAGAGTGGTGGCCTTGGATTTCTCCTTGTATGTAAATTCTTCGTATGTGTAAGTGTTTGTAAGATGAGCGCTTAATCTTGCACTTTCCTTATTATATCAAACGGGTGGCTGAGAGAAGCATAGGAGACATGTAACAGGAGCAGGGAAAATCAATAATGTGATTTGGGCAGAAGAAATCAATGCAACAATGCAGCAAAAGAACTGAATATAGTGGTGTGGACGGAGGTAATCAATAAAAATACACATGCTTTTGTAATGCATGGTGAGTGAACAGGTCCAAATAGAACAGAAGACTAACCTGGACTTTTATCTGAATCCAATACAAACTGGATATTCAGGGAGGTTCAGCTGAGCTAGTTTTATATGGACAGGCACATTTTTTCCCCCTTCTTTTTCTTTTTTCCCCCCGTCCTTCTGATCCCCGTTCCAGCTAGCTCTGTATGCACAAATGACAAAATGTTCAACAGCTTGAAAGAAAAAATAGATTTCCAGCATAATCTGATAGATTCAGTTGGTCTGGACAGTTTGAATACTGTTTATTCTGCTGGATGCTGCTATTTGCTGCCTGTGCGTCTTCAGGTGTATTTTTTTCTGTGTTTTCTTAATGAAGTAAAAGTCTTCCCCAATCCATTGTCCTCCTCAGAACTGGATTTCCACCTCTGTTCATTTTTTGTGTTGGGTTACAAGTTTGCCTGTAACTTGGTAAAAAGGCAGCCACCATATTACCTGTGAAGGGGAACTGTGCCTTAACCAGGCCATGAGTCAAATTTTATTTGACTGGCTGCTTTTGATGTGCTATATATATCTTCTGGGAACATTCTGCCCAGCCTTACCTTCTGGCTTGGTCTCTCTATAATGTCACATAGGTTTTTTGTTTACTTTTCCCTTGGGTACTGCTAAAACAGGTATAACCTCAAAATTGATTTCTCCATGAAGGAACGCTGTCCCCTTTTTTTGGGCCATATTACGGCGTAATTTTTATCCCTTGCACAAAACTCCTGACTTTGTCGCACACTTGCTGAAAATATTTTTTTCTGCTTTGGTAGTGGGTACAGGATATTTATGTTTCAGCTCTGGTGGATGGGTTTCTGAAATTATAAGATACCATGCCCATAAGCTACATATGTGACCCCAGTACTGCTACTCCATTTATTACATTTATCTCATTGCTGCTGTGTGGACTTCGGCAGTGTCAGCTGCTGTACACTTTGTACTGCCCAAACAGCGTTTTACTTAACTATTACGATGCTAAAATTCAACAGTATGAAATCTGAGCTTCTTGTTTTAAAAAGCCACTGGTATCGCTCATCAACAGACACAGCTCCTCCCAAACCAGGTCCTTATAAAAGCAATCGGTGCTCTCGCCAGCTGGTGGGGAGATCTCACAAGGCCCGAAGGTGCTGAGACTCGTCGCTGGGCTTTGACCTTGCTGTCCTGTTTGCGTTTTCCCAGCCCTCAGCATCCTCTGGCTCTTAGACAGGAACCCAAGCGAGACCGTCTCCTCTGCACTAGGTCAAGAGAGCTGAAGCTTCCCAGAGATCTTTGTAGCTCATAGGAGTCGACTCAATAAAATAATGCTGAGAGACATTGCGTGTCAATCATGTTGCCTGCCGGGGACGTTACACTCCTGGTACAGATAGTTACTAAATCTTGACAGATCTGATGACCGAGGGCATTTTTTCCCCCATGGCATGATTGTCCTGCCAGGAGGGTGTAAATGTTTGTTTGCAGAGAAAAACAGAAATGTGGTGCTGCTTCTGCTGTAGCTGGCAATAATAATCGCCCCTGAATAGGCTGGTTCAGCGGACACTGCAAAAGCGAGGGGAAGGGCTCGTGCCAGCGCTCAGGGAGAAACCCAGCACAGAAGGCTTCACAGGAGCTCGTTGTTCAATGCTGCAAATTTTCCCAATCCTCAAATTTCTTTTCAAAGCTCTTTAAAAAAAAGTATTTATTAATATCTTGTCTGATTCAGAAAGTGCTTTGCTGTGCTGATATTTGCATCCCCAGGAAAGAGTTGAACTCTGCTCAACTGATGCTACTCCCAAATTTAACTGTGTGTTTTCTGCACTTACCTAGTGCATTTTCTGACCATATGCTTATAGCTCTGAACCACATTTGCTGACTTAGCAGGGGCTGGTGCAAGGTGAGGTGTAAGGGAGGACAAGGGGACAGAAAGCGCCATGTACAACATACGGCAATAGCAAATAGACCTGCCAATGTTTGAACTTACGTTTGAACCTATGTTTCCTCCTCAGGGAAACACGGGCATGGGAGCCGGGTACATCACCAGGGCTTGCCTTGCCATGGTCCTGCGACAGGTCCAAGCCTGCAGATTTGGACCCAGGAGACTGGGAGCGGTGCTGCATCCCCAGCACAGAGGTGTCCGCTAGGAGCAGGGCCCCTCATAACACCCAGCCCCGAGGGAAGAAACTCCTTCTTCTCCTTTCTCTTTTACTCAAAGACCCTCAGAAGGGCTGGGAAAATCAAGTTGCCTGGTTTTAAACTTTGAAGTCTGACAGACAGGTGCTTTTTGAAGCTCCCTCAAGGTCTGTTGACAGCTTCTTCCACTGAGCTCCCATTGTGACGATGTTGTAAGCAGCACCACTTTTCCAGCAAGATGAATGCCTTCTCTGGGAGAACCAGGAGAAAAAATGTCAATTATAATTAAAAATAACCTCTTCATTTTTAAATGCATGTCACAGATTATGGAGGGAAACTCAGCAGTGTTTCTTGCTGATTTGAGCTTCTAGATTTCCACACTGAGTCAAAAGCATTTGTGGGGGGTTCTTCACAGATGAGCAAAATTCTGTATGATAAGGGTGTAATTATAAATGTGAAAATGCAATGTTGTGATTCAAGGGGTAATGCTAGTACTTCAGAGGATTGTGGGACAAGATCCAGATCTCATCTACTCCACAGCCAACCCAGCAAAGTTCTCCCAAAGCCAGTCTGATGACTTCCTTGAAATTAAAGATTTGCATCGCTATAACTGAGGGGAGAATCGTACCCTACAACTTTAAATCACAGCTTTGGTGTTAGAGCTAGAGGCCCAATTCCAAGGCTGTCAGAAGAGGATTTCAAGGATCTATTTATTGACTTGGAAAGAAGGTTGCCCTTTCAGAGATCATCAGCCTAACTTTTCATTTATTTTCACCTTCCTTGGACTTTTGCAAAAGTGAAGGTGACTTAGAAACAAGGAACTGGGCTATCTTTTACATATGGGGAACTGCTTCAAAGTGATAATCAGCTGCAAGCAACTACTGGAAATGAAGTAGCAAGAAACATTTACAGGCAGGATCCAAAATAATCTCTCAATCTTTTCTGGGGCTCCTTCATTTTGTGTTTACTCAGGTAGTGCAAAGTTCTGAAACAATAACTTGCCAAAAGCAAGAATAAATATCTTCATCTTTAGATTAGGCATGGGGGTACATGAGCATTGCTGCAGCTTTAATATTTATGTTGTTGGTGGGGAGAGTGAGTGGGGAATGGAATGAGGTTTTCAGTTTATTTTCTTTCATAAATCAGAGGAATTACTATTAAAAAATTTACTTCTTCATTCAGGTGTTCTATGCCAAGGACCAGTGCTGGGTAAATAATTGCAGCTAATTCAAAAAAATTCCCAAAGCCCCACATATGGAGGCAAATACGCACTTCCTACTGTGTATACTGTGTGAGTCACATTCAATTAAAGTAAATGGAGTTGTGCAAAGTTGAATTTGACCCCACATAATGAATGTACGTTCTTCCCACTGTGTGTTTGTGAAAGTTGCCTGGGGATTGCTTTATTTTAGCTGGGGTGCTGACAAGCAAGGCAAGTGTAATGAAAACAAAGCAGCCAACGTTCACAAACATGATAGATGTGCTGAAGTCAGGAAATCTTTTCTCACTCTGGATTTTAAAGCACTGTATGCAATGTACATGTCACTCAACCTCGATGAAATTCTGATCTCAAGGGGTCATAAGAGTCTCCAACACATGATTTTAAACCTGGACTGGCTGAGGGCTTTTCCTGCTGCTTTTCTTTTTACTAAATGGCATTTGCATGGAAAACTTTCTTTTAAGCTTCGTTCAACCAAAAAAACTCTGACTCTATTAAGAAGATATTTATGTTGAGGTAAATGCTGACCTTGATCAGGATTTATTTTTTGACCTTTGGCTATTTTTGAAATATTTATTGTTTAGAACGCTGGTCTGAATTCATGGATGTTTCCTGGACATTCTCCCTTCTGTCTCTTTCCTCTCAGGTAAATTTTGACCTCACAGCCTTTCTGGGGAGATCTGTATGAAAAAAGAGCTGCTCAGAGTAACAGGGATGAATTCAGCAGCATTTAACCTCCTACTGTGAATAACGGGGCGTCCCTGGTTTTGCATTTTAATCACACCTCTGCCTTCCACATCGGTTAAAGGTGTGCAGAGATGTCAGGGGACTCATGGCAAAGGCTGAGACATGGCCTTTCTCTGCGTTAGAATGCAGTGCCATGAAATACGTCTATACTATTTAGGAGACCGCAACAAGAGACATAGGGTAAACTCTGCTTCCATCTTTTCACTCTTCCCCCCATCCACTGCCCTGATTCCTGGGCTCGGTCAGTCTGATAGGTACCTCTGAGAGGAGATGGGCAAAATACACTGCCTGAGTTCAGGAGAGCTGTCACAGCCCCTCGCTGCCCCGTGCCCCAGGGATGTGCGCAGCCGGGACCGACCGCAGGCACGCGGCGCTGTCACCCAGCAGAAAGAGAAGAAGAGGCTGGAGGAGTGAGTTGATGCACCTGACTTTTGCCTCCGGAGGCCTGGCTTGCTTCAAACTTGGAGTACACATCGCAAGTGTAATGGGTCTTATTCTCATCACTTAGGCTTCAGCTGACACGTCTCCATCAAAAGCTGACACATAATTTATTTCCAATAGGAGAGCTGCCCAGGGAAAATTGTCAGTACTAAGGAAAAAAAAAAAGAAGAAAAGAAAAACAGAAAGTGTTTTGATACACAGGCCAAAGGGAATTAAGGGTGAAAGGACTTGGCTTGGCACTTGCCAGCGTATCATTAGCTGCTACTCTGAGACAGGACAAGGAGCTCACAGACCCCACTCGGGCTGGCCTGAAGGCCAAGCGCTAGTGGGTTGCTATTGCGTTCCCTGGCTTGGCTTGGAGTGCGGCAGAGGCTGCAAGGGCAGCTGCAGGCATCATCTGCCTGGTTCGAAAACAGCAGTGTCTGGTGGGTCCTGTACAGCTCCCCTTGGGCAGAATCGTGATCACTGACCTTAGTGATGAAGAGCACACAGGTGAGAAACGGGGGGGTGTAGGCCCATGTTCACAAGCCACAAAGGATACATCCATGCCACAGCTTTTGGAGGTGCACATCAGCCATCTTCACAGTAACCAGCTCGGTGTGTCCATGGAACTCGCTGGGAGCTACAGAACTGGCCGAAACAACAAGTTAAACAACCCTTGGCAGACTACTTTCATGCTGAGCCTTGGGCTACTGCAGCTTCCTTGCCAGCAGCACTAAAGAGAGCTAAACCAAAGCTAGCTCGTGGATATGTATGGTCCCTGCAGTGGCTGGGCTACAGATGTGTCCAAACCTAGAAGGCCATGCACCGCGGGAAGGTGTTGCGCCAAACCGCAATAAACCGACAGATGATCACCAAAAAGACTCCCTTGCTAGCTTTGGGCTGTATCATTTCCTAGAAGGACTCTGTAACGTGTACAGCAGGGGTCTGCTGAAGGGGCACATTGTGTTCTGCTTTACCCATGGAGCAGCACCTAGATTCACATCTGAGTATATGAGAAAATGAGATTTAATTAATCTGCCATTTAAAGAAATAACTGCTAAAATAATAGCATTTTGATGGAGCAAAGGTTATCTGTCCCAGAACGGCAGGTATTCCTCAGTGACTCCGCTGATGAAAGTCACAGCCAGCATGAGCTTTGGGAGGCTCGGGAGTGCTTGCTCGCTCGCTCTTTCAAGCAGCCTGTCAGCTATTTATGGCGTTTCCCTTGTCTCCCAGCAAAATTAATTTTACCACATACATTACGTAACATGCTTTTGTCTCAAACAGCGGAGACCAGTGAGCTTCCCATCCTCTCCAAAATGACACCTGGTATTTGTGGTGCATATCTGAACTGGAAGAAAATATCAGGGAGGCTCTAGCCAGAGAAGCACTGGGGAGAACATCAGTGTGTGGTGCCATCACAATTCCTTGAGATTTACATCGCTTATTTGTGCTGCTTACAAGTGAGGAGAGGATTTTTTTTGCCAACCCTGTAAACTCAGCCTTTGGTCTTAAAATCAATTGGTGTTCTTTTGCTTCTTACACCACCAAAGGTGTTTAAAAATCTGTTGCCAGAATTGTGCTGACAATTTAGCTTTAGACCATGGGAAGCTCAGCCCCATTTTTACTTTACGAAATGAAAAGCAGGTGTTAACAATATCCATAAGTGCTTTTTTTTTTCTTTCCACTAAATTAGACAGAGGTTTCTTAAAGATGCTGTGTGGGAAGATACAGGATTAAATCTTAATTCTTTGCGGTGCGTCATCTTTGTGCTGATATACCAAACTACAGCTACTGCAAAACCAGCCTCCCCAGCTGCTCCGGGGCTTCCCTTGCCTAAGAAGATGCTGTTTGCACATGGGCAGTGAGGATTGCCCAGTGCCACCCTGATATATTTACGCTGTAGCCAGTGCATCAGAAGTATGATGGGAATGAGCTCTTTGCCAGAGGATCTTGACTATCAAGGAATGAGGGCAGGAGGAGAGGATGAAGCTAATCGGATTAGCATAACTTGAAACAGTTATAAGGTTCAACTAGACATCAGCACCTTTGGGTATTGGAGGGAGCATTAGTTTCCTCAGACACTTCTGTCTTTCTTGTATAGTTGCACTGTGGATGAGGACCTTGTTTCATTGAAAGAGCTGCAGTGTTACCGAGCCGCTCATGCTTAAGCCTAGCACCCCTCAGAGCACCCAGCTTCTGATGCTTTCGTTATGGGAGAGGAATCACTCTTCCTTTGCGTTTGCCTCTTCTGCCTATAGGGCTAATACACTCATATAATATGCTATTTCTTTGATATTTGAGTACCTCCACATACAGTACCAACATAATGATATGCAACCAGAATAAGGATGCCCCACTGCGAGTTAGCAGAGTTGCTGGTGTTATACTTTATGCATGTTAAAATTCTGCTCGTGGCAGACTGTATTACTATCTTTAATCTTTCACTGATCTGTAGTTTACCTGATGGAAGAGGATGCTGTTAAATGCTGTTAAACACTACCCTGTTGTGGAAAGAATTCCTCGAAGAAAGCTATGCAGCACTTCTTAAAGACTGTCAGTCTCCAGATCCACCCCGTCTCCCCGGGGAGCTTGTTCCAAGAACGGGTCCCCCCAGCTGTCACCTGCATTATCCCAAAGGAAGGCAAATGCTTGCTTCAGTCAAGAGCCAGTGATGAGCTACCTGGTTTTGTCACACTTAGCATGTTTGTTAATGTACAGATCAAGAGAAATGTAAGTTTGGTGGGCAGGCATGGTTCATGCTGAAAGGTGCACACTGAGTCATCAAAGGCTGTGAAGGGATGAATTTTACCTTCTGTTGAGCTGTTGAAGAGTTGTTAAACGGTCAGACAAGTCTTCTTATTACAAGGTGACATATACGACTTAAAAATAAATGAGCTGATTCTTAATTTAGTTACAGGAGTGCCAGGACTACCCCCTGCATAAATTAGAGGTAAATATATTTCATGGGGGAAGGCATAGATTTGAAAAGGAGATGGAAGATTAACTCTGTCCAGATCCTTCTGGAGGCTTCAGAGAAATCAGTTATGAACCTGGCACGCTCCACTAAGAACGATTTCCTTGTGATGAATGAAACCTAAGGCACAAAGGAAGACAGAGTGCCTCACAAGGCATGTGTCATAAAAAGTCTGTAACAAGCCAGCCAGACAGGGGAAGAGAGAGACATTCAAAATTTAGTTTGGTGTAAGTGTATTTCATGTCTTGATGTACCTTTTGTAAATATTGGCAATGGCGCTGTCCATCTATTTTGGATACCAAAACCAAATAATTCAATGTTCATTTTGCTTCTTTTCAGCAAAGAGTGATTTCAAAGTAACTAGCTAACAAGACAATCATTGTCACACAATGGAGGAAATCTGTGAAATAAGGTCATGAGGTGAACACCTTTCTCCATTAGCACATACCTGGAATGTTCAAAGACACGTCTCCACAGGAGCTGGAAGAGCTTGTTTGAGAGCTGCTAAGAAGAAAGGGTCTTTCTGTGACTACTCATAACCAGGAGGGTTCTCTGGTATAAAATAACGTGATGGACCCCACAAGCCAGAGGTTCCAAAAGAGAAATCACAAAATCCCTCTGAAATATTCCAAAACCTAAGCTACCTTTGATGCAGTCCAGACTTCTGGAGACATTTCTTGTTGCTCTCCGCACTAGCCAAAACTTTGCCAGCCATTAGAAATGGTCAAGATTTTCCTGGGGAAACAATGCCAGTAGAAAATGCTCGTTTCACAAAATCCAGAATTTACACATGGAAATTTCTTATTTCCCCAAAAGCTTTTGATTCTTCATCAAGAAAATCAGAAGTGGCCTGCCCTGCTGTCACCTCCTCAGGAACATATCAATCTCACTTTTTTTGTGGAAGAGAAAAAGGAAAATTAACAAGAGTACTCCAGGCATGTGATGAAGAGGCTGGGAAAGAACAATAGCAGCAACAAAACTTATGTTACAGCTCTCAGACTGGAATCTTCCCGGAGCCCCTTCTCATGAAATATTTTTTGGTTTTGACTTTATGTCCAGAAGCATAACCAAAATATATATTCATTGTGAACAAGTGTTTTGGTTTGTTTTTGCAAGATTGGATTTTTTTTTTCCAAACCTTTCTACTGGCTGCTTCCTTCATTCACTTCTCTGGCTCTTGTTAATGGTCTTTTTGTCATCAATGCCTAATGCCTGGCCCTGCTTTCATAATCCTGTCAGTAGTCTTCTGCTGATTCTCTCTTAAAACACCCTTTGCAAAAGCTAATATCCCCTCACAAAGGACTGAACCTAAAAATAAGAAGTCCAGTGCTGCTGCTGTGGTAATACATTGAGTGTGACTTTCTGACTATATTACTGTAATTGCTATCTTTCATTCTCATTAACCCTGTAACATATGTCCTCCTGTCTTGTCTAGTTTTAGTCTAGCTTGAGTCTACAAACCTCTACTCAACTTGTAGCCCTCGTGCAAGTAACTCACTGAAGCCAAACAAGAGAGGATCACTCCACTAATTAAAAAAATCTATGTTTTATATCACCAGACTGTTGTCTCCCTGGAGAGAGCATCAAGACTGTTTTTCAGGAAAGCACTTCACATTTTAGTGGTACTGTATAAATACTGATTTTAAGAACCAATAGCTGAATATCACGTTATAAACTCTTGTAGTGAGGAAGAAGTACCTTTAGCCATGTCAGCTGGCTCTACTCAAGCACAGGTCTGAGTGTTGTGCATGCTCAGCATCCAGAGCTGCATTTTACAAACGGCACCTACATTAACAAGAAGCAAGCTTCAAATCCTGAATTGTCACATCCTAGATGCTTAGGGTTTCTCAGTCCAAGGCATCTAAACACTTCTCTTCCAGCTTATACCTAACTGTTAGCATTGGTACCTAGAGAGCCACTCTGCTGCCCCTTTTTCTTAGAGATCAGTAAGTAAATAAGCTGTACTGTTTCATTTCTAAAAAAAGAGCTCTAGATTACTGCTGTGTAAGTCTTAAATGCTCATGTCCTCCAGGATGGCTGGCATCCTTAGGACAGGCACAGAAAGCCAGCTTTGCTGAAGCACTTCATCTGGCGACAGCTGAGTTTCTGTCCTTGCTCACCCAGCCTCACAGATGACCACGCATCCATTTGTCACTGAGTCACAAGATCATCCACAGCAAGTGGCGTCTTCCTTATCACAGAACAGCACGTCAGTGGGTTTGAGCATCGCAAAGTACAACCAGATTTAATAAGATCAGGAGGAAGGTTGGTGGCAAACTCAGCAGCCCAGGACTAGCCAAGGAGGGACTTGTAAGCACACTGTCAAAACCAAAGCAAAACCCTCCAGGAAACCCAGCTCCTTACACCCAAGCCTTCCCAGCAGCGTATGAAGGCAGCAGCCTCCTGGGTGAGGGGGAAGAGCAGCCATCACACACCAAGGGGAGATGGGGAACATGACACTGGTGGGGCACGAACCCAATGGAGTGAGACCAGATGAACCGAACTGAGCCCCAGCTTCCAGTGATGGCTCAAATCAGTCCAGGGAAACCTTCTTGGATGTGACAATGCTCAAAAGCCATCAGAAGAAGGGAGGACAAGTGCTGGAGTCTGTTTGAGGAGCAAAGAACTGTGGCTCTTCTCCCAGCATGGCAAGTTGAGAATAAAGCTGGGTTGTGTCAGTGGAGTCACACAAGAATAGAGACAGCACAAACGGGGGCAGCAGCCGGCTCCAGGAGGTGAATTTACTGTGTGCTCTGGCTGAGCAGCCCCAGTGATGCAAATCGCTGTAGCTCTGATTAATGAGGCTGCTAAACTGGATTTATAGATACTATACATTGCTATAGGAGCACAAAGCAGCCAGAGACTTTCAACAACATTTCATCCGTATGGCCTGGTACACAGACAATGTTTTCTTGCTTTTAACCACTGTAGCTGTGCCAGGTAGGAAATGTTTCCTACCACCTGATTCACACAAATAAACCGAGTGTGGCCATCTTGGCATAACAATTTGTTACAGCTACCTTGCTTATTTATTTCCCAGACTTTCTTCATCTACTGGTGCAGATGCATGCAAATTAAAAAGGTCATACTACTTGGACTGTACTGATGTAGTTATGCCAGTTTTGGCTGGGATAGAGTTAATTTTCTTCAGAGTAGCTAATATGGGGCTATGTTTTGGATTTGTGCTGAAAACAGTGTTGATAACACAGGGATGTTTTCGTTACTGCTGAGCAGTGCTTACACAGAGTCAAGGCCTTTTCTGCTCCTCACCCCACCCCACCAGCGAGCAGGCTGGGGGTGCACAAGAAGCTGGGAGGGGACACAGCTGGGACAGCTGACCCCAGCTGACCACAGGGATATTCCATAGCATATGACGTCATGCTCAGCATATAAAGCTGGGGGAAGAAGAAGGAAGGGGGACATTTGGAGTGATGGTGTTTGTCTTCCCAAGTAACCATTACACGTGATGGAGCCCTGCTTTCCTGGAGATGGCTGAACCCCTGCCTGCCGATGGGAAATAGGGAATGAATTCCTTGTTTTGCTTTGCTTGCGTGCGCGGCTTTTGCTTTCCCTATTAAACTGCCTTTATCTCAACCCACGAGTTTTCTCACTTTTACCCTTCCAATTCTCTTCTCCATCCCACTGGGGGGGAGTGAGAGAGCGACTGCATGGGGCTTAGTTGCCGGCTGGGGTTAAACCACGACAGTAGTACAGCATTTGTATACAATCATTGAGTTAAACCAATACAGCTTTTCATCTTTAGAAAAAGTTTGAGCTATGGTAATGCATCAGAGTTTCGCACTGTTTAGCAAGAGAAGTAAAATACAGTGTGTAAGAAGAAAAAGCAGAAAGTGAAGAAAAATTAACTCCTCATGAATCCATTTTCCCTAGGTCAGAAAAATCTGCATTTTCCTTTTAGTTGTCTGATTACCAGCTTTTTCTTTGGCTGCAGCTTTGAAAACATTTTTCTTTCCCATCTTTATTCCCTACAAAAAACATTGTCTTCAAACAAATATCTCAAAGGGTTTATATTACTGATTGCAGACTGATTCTGGAAGGAAGGAAAGATAATTGTGTGTGAGCTGATAAACATTGCAGGGACAACTCTAAACAATCATGCATGAATTATATCTTCAACAAATGTAATTACCGAACAATTCAGAAAATGTGAAAAAGCTGGTATTTTTTGTAGTTATTTCCTTTCCTGGCCTGTGTTTTGGATGGCTTTCAAGCATCCCTGATTAAATCTGGCCGGAAATCTTCTGGTGGAGCCCATTCCCAATGAGAAATGCTGATTCATCAGAATGAAACACTGCCGAGTGTGGGAACCTGTCGTGTTTGGTTCAGGGCGCATGGGCTTCAAACCTCGCCTGCTGTGCAGGTTGCTGGCAGAAGCCTGCCAGATTTCCTCCTGTCCCATCCGCCCTCCCGCGGCAGCCCACTGGGCAGACTGCGCGGAGGGGCCCGTAGACTTAAGGCAGACTTCTCTGCAGGCTCTCCAAGGATAAAAGGGATCAGGAAGTAAAAGCTACGAGGCAAAAATCTTTATTCTTAAAATAGTTGGAGGCAAAGCAGTCAGCACCTGACTCGACTTCCAGTTTTCCAGCGTAGGACCTGTACTCCCAAAGCAGACTGCAAAATCAGCATAATACAACTCTGAAATTGCTTACAAGTGACCCCAGAAAAGATTAACCTTTGCTTACAGCAATATGTCAGGAAATGCGTTATAAGCTCTTTAATGCAGGATATCTGCAATCGTTTTGACCTATATTTCTATTTAAGCATCCTGCTCTAATGCTGTGTTAATCACCAGTCCCTACTGCTATTCCTCCACCTATGAAGCTGGAGCAACAACTGAGCATTGAGTGCAGTTACAACCACTCTCTGTCTTTTTTTTCATGTGCACGGTGGCTAGCTCGGAGTGCTGCACACCCCCTGCCTGCCCAGCAGTCACCAAGAGCAATCTTCTGCTAATCTGCAGGACCCTGACTGTAGGCTGTAACTTGTTCCATGCCACGTTGCCCTCAGTAGGTATTAGCTGGAGCCTCTGGCTCCCAGCTCGCCTTTCTAGGTGTTTTCTCAGGACACTGCAACACCTGCCAAGGACAAGTGACAGAGAGATGTCACTGGGGACATGCGCATTGGCACCCTACCTTGGATTCCCAAAGGAGATGACAGCCCTGAGGGACTTGCCAACATAAACATCTACCAGGAGATATTTCCTATCCACTCAGCTTAAAAATGCAGGCGATGAGACAGTCACAAGATAGGAAGGAAAAGAGAATCAGGTGATGGGTTTCACTTGACATTTTGCAGGTGTACTGGTACTGTCAGGAATGCTCCTTCCTGCAGCAAGATATTATTGCAGTGCCTAAACTGCCTTCACCTGTGTCACGCTGAGAGTCTCCCTTCTGCAATTCTGCAGCCTGCCTTTCCCTCGCAGCTGCTGGGACAGCGTTTCCCCTTGCTGTTCTCATGCTGTTGTTCTTGTGTTGTTATTTTCGTGGCTGTGCACCTACAAACTCCAACAGCGTGAGAATCTCCCCCTGCTCCCCCCTCCCTTTTCCTCCCTCACGTTTTGTAGCTTTTGCTTTATAACTGAGAAAAAACAAGTCTCAACTGATAGCCTGGTAGGTATTAGCTGATAAGTATTACCCAGTAATACCACATGCACAAAACTTAGCCACACATCAGCCTGCAACACTCGTACCTGATCAAAGCGTGCTCCAATCAACACCGAGAGCATCAGAAGTGGGGAAAAACAATAGAGACGCTGAGCAGGTCCCAGTGAAAAGCCTACCGTACTGTGCTTTTCCCACTGACTAGGGGGAAGAGACGGGGAGGGGTGGAAATCATCCTCATTGTTGTGTTAATTTGCTGTACTGGAGAGATCAGTCTCACGAAGATGCTTGTCTAGTCACTCAGAAATAACCCTGAGAGAGCTTTTCCCTTTCCCATTTTATTCTCTTTCTTTCTATCCCTTGTCTTTACCAAAAGGTAACTTTGAATTCACTGTAGGCCACCAGCTATGGACCCCACAGTTAGAGCTTTGTGAAAGTAGGTCTGTCACAAGATTGTGTGTGTGACAGTGTTTCTAAGGACTCACCAGAACTCATCCGAGTCCAGCAATGAACATCCCAAATCTGTTGTCTGTTATGGATCTTCAGCTATGCTGGGAAACACCATCTATTTAAAAACTTTTATTTCAAAATAGTGTGCTGAGCTTAAGTCAGAGGGTGCATATTCAGGTGATTTGTCTTTGAGATAAGGAGGTTTAGACAGAACTATTTTCCATTCAGTTTCAGTGAAGAGGGATCTACAGGATGCACTCAGAAAGCTCCGAGGGAGCATTGTGCATCAAAACCAACCTAACTTGCTTATAGCTCTTTAATTAACCCCTCTGATCGGAAGACAACTTTTCTGAATCATGTAGGCTTGTACTCGTCCCTGGTCTAACTCTGCAGCTTATAGCTCTATCTTTGAAATCTGCAAACACTTCCACTTGGGTTTTTAAGTCTTTGTATAAATTAAAGCTCATTTGGGCTCTGATCATGTACAGCTTGAGTCAAAAGGAGTTAACCATTAATTTAATTGGGAGCAGGATACGTGCCTTCTTCAGGAAAGCAGAAACAGGAAAGGGATCATCTTTACTAATTTAGTTAATTCATTAAGAAGAAAAGACAGTGGAATTTGCATGATGCTATTAACCTTACAGTAACTCAGTTTTCTTAACACTAGCTGGCAATCATAATTTCTGTGGCTCTTAGGAAATTCACTTTCTTCTGGGACTTGGTTTCAGCTGCTGATTTCAGATTCAGACCTACTGGAGTGAAGTGAAACCCTGCCTTACTGGGTCTAGGGTAACGCTGCAAACATTTCAGCAAATACCCGTTTGTATATTCAAGAGACCGATATTGGTCTATGTTTCCAGAATGTTTTGTGTTTGCTTGCATCTTTAATCCTGAGTGAATCCCACAGGGACAGGTGGCTGACTGAGATTTCTTGCAGAATTTGGCATTCCTGCGTTTGGATTTGGCTGTGTTCATCCATTGAGGGTGAATATTGCTCAGATACTTAAATTTCTGATGAACAAACTGTTGTAGGTAAAAAACCTGCTTAAATTGTAAATGCTAACAAGCAGCAGATAATTGGGTGTATGCGTGTGTGAGGGGATGCATATCCAAAATCTAACTTTTGAACTCTCAAGCAGAAGCCTGCTGCTTGCTAGCTGCAAGCAGTACAGGCTGGTTCTGTGTGTTGATAGCACCTGGACTGAACAAACCTTGCATGTCCTGAATCCTCCCATTAATGAAGACACATAAGACAGAAGCACCAATTAGGAGGCTGATCATGTATTGTGCTTCTGCACCTAGACTATTTAGATTAGGAAAAACAGGGACTTGGGGCTATGGAAAGAAAAGATGACCAAAGCCAAGGGTTTCCCAAAGAAGAACTTGTCTTGGAGATAAGAAGGAGACCTAGAATGAAGAAGGTGAAGAAGATCTCAACAGGAGGAAAGATCCTCGAAGCAGGGGGAGTTCTTGGAGAACAGAGCAGAGTGAAGACAAATGAAGCGGGATGTTCAGGAACCTTGGATGGTGATGTCCAAGAGCATTAACTGTGAGCAGCAGCACAGCATGAATTGACATGACTTTTGCCCAACCTTCCCAGACCAGCAGAGACCAGCTGGAGAGGGAAGTTGAGACCTCATGAAGGTAGTGCAGGCAGGGGAGTGACTGAGTGTGTTAAGTAATCAGGTAAGGTAAAAGCTCTGATCTTTCTGGTTCTTCAGTAAATCCCAGTATCCAGATCCACTACGAGTTGCTTGTTATTCTGCCTTGCCCATGAACAAACAGGAAAGATAAAATTCACGCAATAAGTTACTCATTACAAATGATTCCCTGAGGCTGAAATTCACGCAAGTGCAGGGAGCAGTACAAATTGTGTGTATCACTTCAAAACCACCCAAGTCATGGAGCTGGGAATAGGACTAGCTCTGCTCTTAACTGGTATAATGCCCTTGTGTTGATCCACTGTATAGGGATGAAATTAATTCTCTTCTGGAAGCCATTATAAGTAGTAGAAGCTAAAGACTTTATTCACCAACAAATCTCTTTTTCCAAGACACCAAAGTGGATGGAAAGGAAGGTGTAAGTTAGCAGGCTTTGGTTCTGGACCAATTTTCTTGTCTTTTTCAACCTCAGTTCCTGCAAGAATAGGAAGCTAGGACATTGTCTCCCTCATATTTTTTTCCTTGAAGATGACTATCTTCCACCATCAGTTCAAGACCTTTTTTTCCTTCAAGGTGATGCCAAACTTAAGGAGATGAACTCAAGGAGATTGAATGCAATGTACAGAGATAAAAAAGTAGGTTTCAGATGGTTTTATTGAGGCATGGCTGTGCTGTTTACAATGATACCTTCACACAGTAAACCCCAAGTAATTATAGACAATCTTCCTTTCTTTTGTTTTCCTCTTGTCATTTTGCTAAGCACTGTGAATTTCCAAGTGGAAACTCATTTGGGAGGCAGAAACGTTTTGGGTTGTGTTTTTTTTTCCCTCTCATTTGCTTGTCACATTGTTCTCCATACCACTATCTGCTTGCTAAAAGAGAGAGCAGTGCTCAGATCTTACCAGTGGACTAGCTTTAAACCAGTTCTTTGACCCTGGTGCTGACAGCGCTTTCCCAGTGGTGCTCCGAGATACCAGCTGCAATTCCAAATATGCTGCAATACAATCCAGTGGTAGAACAGGCTGAAGGCCTCCTCTCAGGAAGATTGCCTTGAATTACTTGCAGGACAATCAACTCCTTTTTATAAAAAATAACATGCTAGAAGCTGGACTCTGCAGTCCATTGCTTAAACTGTGTCTCACCTATTGGCCAGAAGTTTATCTGATGGTAAAGCCATATCCGGACCCAGCAGGAGCTGGCATTTTCAAGAATAGTGATTTCAACTATGAGTTATGGACGGGGAGAATAAGTTACTTACAAGTGTAGGTACCACAATGTTTGGAGAAATGTTTCTCCACCCGCTTCTGTGCCAATTAATCTCTTTCTGCAGGTGCTAAGGGGCATCTAGAATGCCACCATGATATGTGATAGGAACTCAGAACAAAAAAAGGTTAGTAATGCAATATTTGCTGAGATCGTGGCAACACTTAAGCCAATGTTTGTCACTGACTTATTTTACTGAAGATGGTATTACAACCTGCTGCTTGGCTGAATGGGCTGCAGTTCTGAGGAGTTTGGTGTAAGACCCCATGATATATTTCTAGACCAGGTTTGAGGTGGCCTATGTAGCTACTTGTATTGAGGTTGCTAAGACTGTGAGTGTGGTAAGATGGAACCAGATGTGAAAAAAGGAAGTTTCAAGCCTTTACAAAGCCAGTAGGTGGGATGTCAGCGGATGTGTTCCAAGCTACCTCTCTAAAGGAAAGTCATCTTCAGATGATGCATCACTTGATTGTCCTGAGTGGGAGTGAGAGAAAACTTCTACTTAGCAAAACTGCTAGCACCTCATCTGCAAACAGGCTAACAGCAGCTGCTTTCAGCTGTTATGCATTTTAGCTGGGATATTCACTCAATGGCTTTGGGGACAACAGAGCTCACCCTATATATTTAAGAACGATTTAAAATACTGGGACATTCAAGATTGATTCAAGTCGAAGAACTATTCACATAGACTTGAAGGAAAACAGGATCCTTTACTTTAAATATCCTTTAAAATCTCTTGCTTTAGCAATGATTTTTTTTTTTGTGAAAATCAAACAAAATTCCATGAAGAACATGTAGATAGGATTTTTAAATTATTTTGGCTATCGAACCATCATAGCCCAAGAATGTTTAGCCTGCAGCACTTTGCATACCACAAATAGTATATAACATTACCCTGTTAACACTAATAAACTCCAAATTGCAGAACATAAAACATTTGACAGCAGTTCTGGGATTATTTTGGCCTCAGTGAAGAAAAGCAACTATTATAGCTGTGAAGCTAAGAGATTTTGTGATTTATGACATATTCACCTCCAACACTAATTATAAACAAAGAGATCTATGAAGAGCCAGGTTATAGCATCACGACGTAATTTTAAAGGGATCTAATATTTTTTTTTAAAATTGGTGAAGAAGGGAGAGATGGGGGGGAGATATGGATGTGGGACATTCTACACTTATGGTGCTAAAGGAACCAGTTTATCCTGCATTCAGTAAAACCAGTAGGGGAGGCAGACACACTTAACTGATGATTTCTTTGCCATTACACCCAACCCAGTAAGGTCCTGGCACCAACAAATACTCTATCTCCCTTGGACAAAAAAGAGCAGCCGTAAGGAGCAAATTCTCACTCCTGTCTAATAAAAGAAAGATAACAGCTGAGAGATTTGTAAATGTTTGCTGTAATTCTGCAACAGAATAAAACGTTAAATTCCACATACTGCTCTGGCACTCCCATCCTGATCATCATCAGTGAAAATATACCTTCAGTGCAGCAGCTGTTGCTGCTCTAATAAGATATCTACATAGAGAAAATAGGCAATCAAATTTCTGCAAAGTATGAAATTTTCCATTAAATTGTCTCTTCCTTTTATATAACACAGCTGCAACAGTCCTCACTAGCTTTTCCTATCCATGCCTCAGCAAACATAACTCTCACTAGCAGGATATTTTCCAAATGAGTCATTTGAGATTCAGAAGATTTCCTCTAAAGGCGTCTAGACCATGACCCCCAAAAGTTTATCCTGCAAAAAAAAAATTGATCCTACCGTCTATGGCCATAAGTTAAGAAATAGGGAATGTTGCAAATGAAGAACATATCCTGATAAATTAAAAATGGCTGCAGATGTAATGAATGTCTGTGTCATTTGCTTCCAAATGAGTCTCTGGTAATTTAATCAATGTATTAATCTTCAAAAGGCCTTTGATGTTGTGGTCTGTTTGGCTTTGTCTGCTGAACTTTATAGTTTTGCTTTTAATAAGGCAGAGGTTCTGTGGTTTTCATCTGAGTAACAAGTCATTATTGGTAGACTGAATTGCTTGGAATTACTGTAAATTGCAGTGTTTGCCTGCTAATTGATGGGGTTTTTGAAGTCCTGGATGAAAGGTGTTATTCTTTTCCAACATTAATGATCTATTGAATTGTGTCCCATTGCTAGTTTTGGTGTTGGTAACGGTGATACAAACTATGCCTATAAAGCTGTGTCATTGCATCTACAGGATGAGTCTTCAGTGATTTAAACAACAAACATACTTGTCTCGGAAAGATACAGTTGCTGAAGTAATCAAAATGCCAATGCATGCTTACATGGGGTAATGATAATCATGGGAAAACCCTATAGCTGCTGTGGAGTCTTTTTTTCCCCTCTTTGCACCGTCAGCCTGAGGAAGCAGCCAGTCTTGAGTTAATTGGGTCAAATCTGAGCGGATCACTCGAGATGCGTGAAGGGTAGTACAAGGTTTCTGTTACATTTGAGGCCCACCTAAGCTGTGCCACAGTGACTTAATGACACACTGGCTGAGCAGAAATCACTCAAAATTAATACACGTTCTTCAGGAGCTTTGTGTCTTTGAAATTATTTCATTTTGAAGTGTCTTGCAATTTTTCTTTCAACCGGAAAGGAAATGTTTTGCCTCCTCTGGATGTAGCTAAAACTCATATGTTTTTAGTTTAAGGCAAGGAGAAATTCCAAAACAACCCTTAAAAATCATTTGAAAACAAAAAGTAAAAAACTTCTGATTGGAAACTGAAATAACAAAATACTTTGCTGTTTCAGAAATATTTCATTGGAATCAACTGTTTGGGCTTCCAGTAAAACCTCATAATTCCTTTTAGGTCAAAAGGTTCTGCTAAATTCAACAAATGTGGTAATAGGTTTAATTCCTATCCAAACTCTTTTTTTTTTTGAAAATTACCATTAAAATAAAAATCACACAATGTGCTGCAAAGGTCTTTCTTTGTCAATGGCAAATTTCATTACCTGTTACTAGCTTTCTTTGAAGAGCTCACAAGGTTGTTGCTTGCATGGGACAGTCTCATAAGCAGAAGCAATAGTGGTTCCTGAGAAACAGACAAACAAACAGGACTTCTTTGACCAAAACTATCTATGAATCTCAGAGATAAGACTGAGATGAGTGCTGAGTAAGAATTGAAGAGTGACAAGAAAAACCAAGAAAAATAAAAAAACACATGCAACTGCAAAGACTGTAATGGATTAACATGTTTGTGATGGGATCAAAGATATATGTTCTATAAAAGCAATAAAAGTTTATCAGGCTGGATGCAATCTAAATATATTATCTATTTAAGAGATTTTCCACCTTGTTCAATTTGCAGACCTGCAAACTTTTCCAAACAGCAGTGCAAAGTCCATAGCTAGTCTAACTTCAGCATTGACTTCATGGTGGCATTTCACGGGTCATTTAGAAGTAGTCCACGGACACAGAAGAATAAAGACCACAGTCTAAAAGGCAAATTGACCTATCATAGGAATGTAGTTAGTTAAATTTTAACATCAATATACTGTACATTTTCCCTGTGTAACAGATTGCTTTATTGTTATGATGGAAAGAAAACATTTGTTTATGTGGTCACCTTTTAAATTGTCTTATTACTGACATTGCCTTAAGAAAAATACACCAAGCTCATATTTTGTTCACTATCCTTCACATCTTCATCCTTCAGCACTGAAAAAAATTCTGTATGTTTGACATCTCTTTTCCCTTATAGAACAACAGTAACTCTCTTATTGAATAATGCATACAGTAAATGGGAAGCAGTCTTGCCTGCAATGGCCTGTGATTTAAAAAACTTATGCTTTGGGTGACTTTGAGCAAATGACTTCTCTTCCTTGATTTCTTCCAGCATACGATGTACGTATAATACATACGCATAATGCTATGCTCTTCAAAGCACTTGGGTTCTGTGAATGAAATTGCTAAATGAGTGAAGTAATAACAGTTCCCCTTTTCATTTTCCACTTGCAATGATAAATGATATGTGTATCTGTTGTCAAACGCTCCTATTACATTAAATATGCGTTATTATCATCTATGCGTTAAGGGCACAGTGCTGCACAAGACTGTGGAAGGACCAACCTACTGCACAGGACTGAAGGACTGTGGAGGAGGTGGAGGGAGGTACTCTTCCATGAGAAGACGCATAAAAGGGCACAAACACTCCCCAGTTAAGACTGCCCCTCAGCCGAACCTCAGCTCCTCGGGGCAGCTCTTCTTTTCAGAGAAAACATAGGGAGATTAAACAAGCTGGCCAAAACATCAGCACTTCGTGCAGGTCCGGCAGTGAAGTGTCCCAGGCCCATCTCAGCACTCCCACTTTCCTCCTTATTGCCTTCTTACGTCGACACTTACTCATACCTATACCTGCTTATCCCTGTCCTATTGTACACAGATGTGCTTCACTCTGCGTGAATTTTTCCAGGAGAAGAAGCAGCAGATGCTGTTGGCAGGTGTAAATACTCTTTAGCACGTCCCCTTGCTTCCCCCCCCCCCAAAGAATGTCTGCATGTACACACACACACATGCACAGAGCAATATTATCGCACATTAAATTACCAGTATTGAAATCAGATTCTGTCTTATACAATGCTGAAAATCATAGAATCATAGAATCATAGAACAGTTTGGGTTGGAAAGGACCTTTAAAGGTCATCTAGTCCAACCCCCTGCCATGGGCAGGGACATCCTCAGCTAGATCAGGTTGCTCAGAGCCCCGTCCAACCTGACCTTGAATGTTCCCAGGGATGGGGCATCTTCCACCTCTCTGGGCAACCTTTCCAGTGTTTCACCACCCTCATTGTAAAAAATTTGTTCCTTATATCTAGTCTAAATCTACCCTCTTTTAGTTTAAAACCATTCCCCCTTGTCCTGTCGCAAAAGGCCCTGCTAAAAGGTTTGTCCCCATCTTTCTTATAAGCCCCCTTTAAGTACTGAAAGGCTGCAATAAGGTCTCCCCGAAGCCTTCTCTTCTCCAGGCTGAAAAACCCCAACTCTCTCAGCCAAATAGTGTTTTATTGCTAAATGCTACAAATAATCCTTGACACTCTCAGTGATTTATCATGTAGCTCATCTACTCAGGGATTTCCTCCACCATGTAATATCGCCAGAATTTTGCCTGAGGAACAACTGCCAGGAAGGACCTGCTATTATACCTTGCTTCCTTCTTCTGGAACATATTAGCATAATATAAATAAACATCACAAAGCAGTTTGACATATTGTATAATTTTATGTTAAACTTAAATTGATAATAGATGCTTGTTGAGGAGAGATAAATTTTAAGAAACTTTCTTAGTCCACTAATACATTTTAAAATAGGAAAATATAAAGGCAGCTGGTATGTCTGTATCCACTATAATCCAGCCACATTTCTGTACCCTTACGTCTCATTTAGCATACACAGGAATTCAGACTGCAGAAAACAAGTTTTGCATTTATACTGTTATACTGTAAACATCTTTCCTTTGATATCAGACAGTGAGTCTGTAATTGCATATATAACGTCGAGCGCATGTGTAATTCCCCTTGCCTCCATTTGGCTCACTCCAGGAAACATGTTAGAAATGCCCGGGAACAGCACACGTGACTTGCTGAATCAAGGGCATATTCATACTCATTGGAACAGAGGTTGCTCCCAAAGTAGTACAGTGAATGCACTAATTGCTTAGTTCGTTAACACAAGAATAAAATAATGACCAACCTGGTTCAGGCCCAACTAGCTCCAAATCCTGTTTCCCAAACTACCCAGTAGGAGATACACAGGGGACGTTCATAATAAGACAGATCTTTGGCCAAGCACCTCTTCTGGCACTCAGTGCCTTAGAGAGCACTTGAGCTGAAGGTCATACAGAGACCCACCTGTTTAATGAGTGCCAGTGGACCTGTCTTAATTTAGCTAATCCCTTCCTGAATCTATCTGCATTTTTGCCTCCGCAGCTTCTCTCAGCAATGAATGCCTTCTTTAGTTATGGGCTGTGTGAAAAAACACCTTCTTCAGTTTGTTTTAAAATTGCTGCTTGATGGTTTGGCATTGAAGTCCCATTAATTCCTGTGTGACCAGAATGAGGGAATAGTCCTTCCTCATGTGCTTTCTCTAACCTGTAATAACTTCATTCTGTTTTAGCATATGCCTTTCCCTTTTGCCACTTTCTGATGCCAATGGTGGTTGTTTGGTCTCTCCTCCTGTGCAGGCTGTTCTCTGATCAAACTTTTTGGTACCTCTTTCAACTCTGCTTTTTATGAGATGAGGGAAGGACTACCCCTATGTGCAGTCTTCAGAATATGTCTGCACCAGGTACTTACACAGATGGTTAAAAGTGTTTTCGGTCTGGCTCTCAATTCCTCTCCCTAATAATTCCTAACAGCCTGTTTGCCCTTTCGACCGCTGCTGAGCAATGAGCTTACAGAAACAACTCCAAGATTTACTTCTTGACTGTTAACAGCTAATTTAGAGCCAAGAACAGTATATGCATGGCTAGAAATATTTTTTCCCCAGATGCGTTATATTGTACATATCAATGCTGAATTTTGGTTAGTGTATAGCAAGATCTTCTGCAATCATTCACAGTCAGCTTTAGATTTGACTGTACTGAGTAATTTTGTATCACCACCAGAGTTTGCCACCTAGCCCCCTTTTCAAGCTTCCTTCTGAGAATATGGTGATGCCCCAGCACGGTTAACATTTCCCTACTATGAAAAATTCATCATTTGTTTTTCCTTATTTCCAATCCTTTAACCAGTTATTAATCCATATCTTTAAACCAGTTATTAATCCATGTGAGGCCTTTCCAAATGACAGCTTCATCTCTTAAAAAACCTTTGGGGATGAACCTCGTTGAAAGCTTTCTGGAAATCCTCAAACACTATATCAACTGAATCACCTTTATTCATATACTTCCTTACACCTTCACAGACCACCCATAGATTTGTGAGTCATGACTTGCCTTGGTAAAAGCTGTGTTGACTATTCCTCAATAAATCATATTTTTTCCCCGTGCCTAGTAAATCTATTCTGTACATAAGTTTCTATGAGTTTGCTTGGTAGAAAAGCCAAGTGTAACGGCCTTTATTTGCCCACATCTCTCTTGCAGTCCTGGTTTAAAAAAAAAAAAAAGTGTTACACTTGTTGCCTTTCATTTTTTTGATATCTAGAACCTAAACTTTGCTTATTCTCAGAATAAACCAAAGCCTTTAACTCCTTTACAGTTCTTTGAAATTATTTATTGTTTGTTGATTTGTTCCATACTCTAGTTCACTGTTTTTCCAGCTAAGTCGGATGTTATCTGGATAGGTACCCCCTGAAGAACAGCAAAGTCTCAGGTGTCTCCTTCATCTCTCTGTGGAGAACATAGAGACAAAGAAATCCAATTACTACCTTTCCCAGGAGGAGCAAAGGATATGCTTCGCAGCAGAAGCAGCTGCTTCTACTTCATGTCTTCCTGTACCAGAAGATGTGGTAGCAGCCGTGCAGATACTTGTTTACATTGGAGTTCATCCCCTCCAGTACTCATTCAGCTTTCCTGCAATGACCTTGTCTTCCCTGTGTGATGGTTTGTATCTTGTCAATTCTAGACCTCACCAAGTGTGGTATATGTCCTACTTCTGATGCTTTTGAAGTTTTTGTTGTTATGAAATTTCACACCTTTAGCAAATTGCTTCTCATAACCTTCTTTTTTATTTTTTCTTGGACTGCCTTACCAGGGTTTTACATTTCACTTGCTAAAGTTTTTGCTGCAGGTTATGGAATCATTATCCCTTTCTCTCCCTGGCTAAGGGCTTGTTTAATTATTTCATGCAGTGAGTCATAACCTGGAAAGGAGAGACTGAGTGAGCCTCATGTGAAGTGCCCTACAATCCTCTAGGAGCAAAAGGGTCCTTCCCTGGAAGCACTGAAGGGATTTGATGTTGGGTTTCTCTCACTTCTGCCTGTGAGTAAATGCTGGTCTCATCTTCCCCTTTAATTCCCCAAGCGCTTGCATCTTGCCCCCCCTACTTGGTGTTCCTCAGGGGTGCTCAGGTGGTTTTCGGCACAGCATCGGTGTACCCCTTGCCTCAGGGCCAGCTTCTCCCCCTCACTCCATGAGGATCCCAGGCATCTGACTCTGGGACCCACTTTCTGCTCCTGGGAACCCATCACTGTGAGAGGCTCCGAGTAATAACTCCTTCCATGCTTCTATAGCTCCAGCCTTCAGGCTGTGAATATATACATTATCCTTCTCACCAAATGCTGACAGTTTAAAATTAAAATATGTCAGCACTAGTTAAGCTGAATATACAGTCTTATGATCATGACAAAGTAGTTTGGGTCAAGATTTGTCTTGTAATCTTTCTTTGTAGTGGCTTATAAGGAAAAATCCCTTTGGTGCTGACCCTAGCATTAACCTTTCAGACTAGAATGTAATCAGACAAGTCATTCTGTTTGTCCCCTGCTCTAAAACAAAATAGTTTCTAAAGGGTACTTGTATATGTATTCATTAGTGAAAATCCCCATCCTGCTAACAAATATCCAAAACTTACTGTTACCCTATTGCAATGACTCTTACTGTTTTGGAACAGTGTGATTTAATATGTGAAATACAGAGGAAATTGCTTTTTCATGGTGTTTCAATGCTTCTGAAACACAGCCCCACTGAAATTAAGCTAACTGATTAAATGAGCTAACTCAATCAACTAAATGAGCCCCAGTCTCCCATAGGACTTAAAAGGAACCCAAACTTTCCTCCAATATATCTATCATGGCCCTAGGGGTCTTTTAACTGGAGATTTGACTGAATCTAAAAACAAGTGTATTGTTATCTTAAGATTACCATCAAAGTTGCTTAAAGATACTATCGTTCTGGTCTTCTCAAAACCAGCAGCCCAATAGGTCTCTGAATTTGCCAGTGTATAGTCACAAAATAAGTAAATTTGAATTCTAATTGACTCAGACTCAAAACTGATCTCCATAATATCTGGTCTTACAGGGCATATTTAGATTATCTTGTCTTGAAATGAACAGACCAGATTTTTTTCCAATGCAATTTTGGGATGCCATCAAAGCTTGGGCAACTGGAGGACTGATAACAATAACCTGATCCAAAGTCAGTATATCATCACTCTGATAATTTATTATGCCTTTATGGGGAAGGAAAATCGAATGAAGTTCCATGAAACCAAACAAAATGAGGAAATGCTCAGCAAGGAGATACTGTGACGTTTTCAAGAATGCCTCTCTTGAGAGAGGCTGCCTGGCTGCTTCTCTCCTAGGGTGATTTGGAGGGACAATGACATGCCGTATAAGCTATACAACCACAGAGGAAAGTAAACTCCTCCAAAACACAGTCCAGACCCGCTCCCTTTTCTTCTCCTCCCCAGAGAAAGGAGCTTCTTGGACCAAAGCAAGAGGAAGCAGCACCTACAGGGATGTGGCCCTCACTCCCACCTTTCTCAGGGGCTCAGGCTCAGTTCTGGATGGACCATGCATTAGGGACAGTGGATGTTTTGGCAAGTCCTTTTCCAGGGCTGGGTTCCTGAGTGAGTGGGGAGCGGGTGTTTTCTTTAAGCAAATTTTTTGGGCAAGATGGTTTCCTCCTTTGTGTACGAGTCTGGTCTTTGTGGAGAAAGAGGCAGATTTCCGTCTTCTCTTCAGCCCTAGAACGTTTAATCCTACATCTTCCTCAGGAGGGTCTAAGCCACAGTGGTGCAGAACCACCTTCCTTCACTCAGCCCAGGCTTTCTCCCCCCTACCCCCTTGAAAGAGAGAGGAACCATCAGCAATAACAGGCAGCAGCTCCATCGAAGCAGCGTTGGTGGCGAACCCTGACTCCTCGCAGGCACCAAGACCTAACTAACGCTTCCTGCTGAAGTTGTGGCACGGTGTGACAAGAACAAAGTAGTTAGGGGGCCAGAAAGTAAGCAAGCAACTAAAAACCTAAGACTGTGGCCTCAGTATTATATCATGGGGCCAGGCAAGTGGGCTTTGGTGTCCTATTTTAGGACTTTTTCTAGCTTCAATCATAGTATTGGGAACAGGCACCAGCTCATAGCTTTATTATCTTCACTAACCAGGAGGCAACGTCAGTCTGGAGGGGGAGAGGGATCGTGTGTCAGGACCTCCCTCCGGATCGGCACTCTTGTGTTCTTGTAAAAATGGAAGTTGTTTTTCGCCAGCAGGGAAAAGAAAAACTGTGTCTAATAAATTGTTCAGTGTAAACACCAGCAAATTCATTATTCATAGTTGTTTAATGAAAGTTTTATGTTAACAAATCTTTTTTCAGTGGATGGCTCGTAAACTATTTGCTGCCTTTTCCTGTCTTTTTGCTTCTTCAATTCACTAGGTCACATTCATTGCAGGTGAAGCTTTCAAAAAAGAAAAAATAAAGATCTGAAGTGAGTCAGTGCTTTTGAGCACTCACTAGCTACAAGATGGCTTGTGCTTTGTCTGATTCAGCTCCGTTATTCATTGCTTGAAATTTTTCAGAAGGAGAAGCATGTTTAAAATGTCACTTACAATATAAAAATTTGTTTTAATACAATTTAATCTGAACATTTATGGTACTCGCCGTGTTCCCATCTGTGCTTATGAACCTTTTCTTTCTATAAATAGGTGAAGGAAACTGCATTTTGTTCAGCTCTTGTCTTCAGTGAGAGTCTCATGACTTCTATTAAGTCTGTGTTAGCAGAGGTCATTATGAATAACATCTTGTGGAAGCTGCAGTCAGAGATAAGAGGTTTATACATGGGATCCGCAAGCAAGGCCTGGCCCTGGTGATTTTCACTAGTTTCAGGATCTTACTCTGTATTTTCAGTGAGCTGACTCTGTCAGAATGACTTCTCCAGGCTTGAAACTTCCTCTGCTTGGTCTTATTCTGAAAGCAGAGTACACACATCCACCAAGTTCAACAAGGTGTGCTTCATCCTCTTCCAACTCCTTCCTTGTCCTCACAACTTTATTAACAGCCACTGCATTTTAAAGCAGGCTGCATTTTTGATTATCAGGATTTTGTGGATGTTGAGGGATCCATCTGCAAGCTTGAAATTAAGCATAGGCAGAAGTACTCAGGCCATTAGCATTTCATCAGGCTTCAGGCATGGGTAAACAGAAATTGAAACTATACACCAATGTACCAATTAAGACCTTCTTTTATTTGAACACAGTATTAGAAATATTAAAAATCCATAGTATGAGTGAGGAAGATTAGATCTGTTTTCTTCTGAAAAATGCAGTCCATTTAGAAAAAACAGAAAAAACACATTCCTGTCCATGGCATGTGTTGTATTTAATATGTTTGTGAAGCCCAGCTTAACAAACGACCAAGATAAATAACCTTCAGTCGATAAAGAAACTCGCTGTTGAAAGGAGGTGCTGTAATCACAGCTGGCTACAGCTCTGCAGCACTCTGCAGGCAGCCAGGAGGTCTGGAGGTACAGACCCAGGCTGCGTCCCAGCTGGCAGCTCTGCCACACCAAAGCGGAGACAAGGAGGGACGAGGAACCCAGCAGGGTCTCACCTGCCCTTCAGCCGCTTCAATTTTCCTAGTGGCCCCACTGTGTATTTCAGATGTGCATACTTTTTTATTCAGCTACCTAATTATTTTCATCATCAAAATGATATTCATAAGCCCAGCACACAGAGAGGGGGAAAAAAGGATGGTGACAGGGAGAGCACAAGGGGAGGAAGGGCTGTACCACCACAGTGTTTCTGCCAAAGCCTCGGCCGCCTATCCAAAGAGATGGTTTCAGTCTCCACGCATCTTCATTGATACTTCAGAACTGGATGGCAAAATGTCAAACGGTCACCCCTTTCCAGAGAAGCCCCCCTCCCCTGTTCGGTGCAGGACTGGTCAGGGGGCAGGCTGCTGCTGCTGCTTTCCTGAATGTGCCACTTGCTCCGTTTGTTCCTGCCAAGACCAAAGGCTCCATCACTTGCCCCAGTGCAGGCTGCTGGACTAGAAGCCTCTAGTTGCCTGTCTGCAGCCTAGGTCTGCTCTAATAATTTTAAATACTAGCAATAATTTTTGCAGCAAACGTGGCACACATGCTGCCATTACTGTCCAGAAGAGATCTCCTAAACAGTCTTTTTGGCCAAGCCTTCTGCAGCCTGGCCCTGCAGGTTGTCGTTTTCGGGTGCCTGCTCCCCTGGGGCACTTTTGGGCACAGTTTTAGCTTTCCCGAATGATTTGACAGTTATTATAACTCTTGTGATCGCCTCCACTTCATGAAGTAGCCGATTTCTTAACAGCCCTCCTGCAGAACAGCACAACTTAAGGCATGAGCTGAGCCTGGCTGGGTTCACTCGCTGATCCCCTCGCCTCCTGTCTCTGTTGCAACACAGGCCAACATCCTCTCTGTTTGGGGATGCCGAGGCTGGACACCGCAAAGCCTGGGGGTACCTCGCAAATGCATTTTGGAGTACTGAAGAAGAGCTTATCCATCTGAGCTCCACTGAGTGATGACCTCAAAATGGGCGCTGTGGATGGGCCTCATGCAAAGGCTTCAAAAGTTCACTGAAGTGCCAGTATAAATTAGATCTTCAGCAGCTGCGTATATATATTTTTCTCATTCAACTGATGAGTGCTGCAATGTGACAGACACTCTGAAGCAGGATGTTTAAGTTCAGCGAGTGAGGGAAAATGCTGATATTATTCAGGAACTGATTGGTGTCTGCCAATATCTACCACCAGTGGATGAGGTTTGATGGAATAACTGAGAAAACATGTTGAAAATGTGACAGCCAGTGAACGCGTTCTTCTTGATTGCTTCAAATTGGATAGTGTTTGCACAGATGGGGCACCTACCCTGGCTGGCAGGAGTACTGGTTGTGTCGCTTTGCTAGAACGGGTTTTGTATCAACAGTTATCCAAAATATCATTTTATTATCATTGGGAGGCTCTTTGTGTTAAAGTCCTGGATTTCTCCAGAGCTCTAAACCTGATTGTCTGTTTCATCAACATGACACTTGTGCATGCACTAAATCAACGTTTCTTACAAATTCCTCCTTTCCAAGGAGGAAATTAATGCTCCTCTGCAGTGTTAGTTAGCTGGCACAGGAAAAGGCCCTTCAAAACTTTTGGAAAAAAAAGAAAAAAGTGGCTTTTGGAAGGCAAGAGTGAATTAATGAATCACAGCAAGCTGCTTAAAGAGCAGGATTAGATAGTGAACTGACTTCCTTTACAGACATTACATTTTGTCCCTCCTGCGTCAGTATGTCTACAGGGGAAAGACTGTCTTTCTGTTATGACGTTTAATGGCCTTTTTCATGGTAAAACCAATAAAAAACTCTTGTCTCATAATAATTTGGACCGCTTTCTGTTAGAGCAGTTAGGAGTTAATAATAGGGTTATAAATTAGGAGATCTATGCTGTAATGTCATCAATTCTGGGCTTATATGAGTGAAGTTTTGAAGAAATTACGGTAGAAAAGACCACAGTGGCCATTTAATAATCCTCTTGCTGAATTTATAATTGGAAATGTTGAAATTCAAAACTAGAGTTGGGCTTGAGAAGGAACTGCAGTGCATCCCTACTGATGAAGACCCGTGTTGTCCTGAGCCAAGGGCAAGGGGGGTAGGTGCAGCCCTGGCCTGACCAGGGTGCAGTGCAGCTGTATTCCCAGAATAAATGGTGCGATATGGGAGAGATCTCCCTGCCCTGACCTGGGCTAAAAAAGGAGCGTTTTACCCTCATCCTGATGGAGTGCATAATTACCACTGAATTTTTAAACAGCTGTAACACATAATATTAATGCCTCAAGAGAACAGCAAAAGAGCATTTCCAGGGAAACAAACCACCACTTTTCCCTGCTCACTGCCACAATGGGCTGAGATAAAACTAAAGCTGGTTGAGAGCTAACAGGATTTAGAAACCAGTCAAAACTGAGAGATACAACATTTACAAATGGACAAGATCATATGATGGAGTAAGCCTGTGGAGAAAAGCAAGAAGCTTTAGCCTCTGTTTCCCATCTCATATTCCCAGCACATCTCCACCACTTCATCACCCTAAAACTGGCATGTGGGAGGAAGAAGCCAGAGCAAAGATAGCAGGAATGCAAGAGGTGCCAGAGCTAGGGCAAAAAACCAAAGGACGAGTGGCAGAAATGACCCTGCGAGTCCAGTTTTGCACACACACGTCAGAGATGTTCAGGTTTAAACACCTACCCACATGGTGAGGTGCTCCAGTGATGGCACCTCTACTTAAGAGAAGTGAATAGGAAGAATAGGACAACAGAAAGCAGAGGTAGACCCAGCTCTGACTCAGAGCTTTACTTATGAAGGTACTTGAAGTCCCCATGCTGAACAGGTCCCCTCCTGGGGTCCGTGGAGCAGTACGGGGTGTTCCTGTGCAGAGGCAAAGGTTTGTGCCAAACACTCGAGTGAGGGGAGGGACCGATTGCAATGCTACACTGCTCTACAGATCCCAGTACAGGCAGTCTCCAAGGCAAAGACACCCTCCCAGAAATGCTGGTTTTCAATCAGTCCATTGTGCTGAACCAGAAATTAATTCTTTCCCTAGTTCCTCAATTCTGGCTCAGGATCAATGAAGACCTTAAAAACCCCACAGTTCAAGTTCAGTTCCAGTTCACTTGAAGCAGGGGCAGGGGGGTGGGATGTCAGAGAGGAAGCATGTCAGACTGATGTTTGTTCAGGTTTAATACAACTCTTTGAGCATTTTTCTCTGAAATTCGTATTATAATGCCACTGGTGAAAAAAACAGAACCTGAGTACTGCAACATAATGACACACATGTTGCAGCTAGGTAGATCCTGATCCAAGTCTGACCAATTGTAACTGCAGTGGAGAACTTTGGTCAGGGTAGTTTGATAAACTACACAATAGGACAGTGGGCAAGGTGATGGAGCTCTTAGCAGCAAGAAAAGATAAATCTCTATCTCTATCTCTAGTGTATTACAGGTTATTTCAGCTGCTTCTCCCTACAGACATGACTGAACAAAGATCAAGTCAAATAAATGATTAAAAGTTAGCTGCTGCAAAGTGTAGCTTTTCACTGCCTGAAACCCGGGGTTGAATCCTGGGCCACGGTAGGTGTTGTCCCTGCAGCACGTGGGAAAGGTCTCACCACAATGGCGTTGCATGTTGTTGCAAAGGTTTGTGTAGCTCATTATTTCCAGCAGTGGCTGTAAGGGGATGGCTAAGGAAAAACGCACCGTTAGGCCAGGCATGTAGGTTACTTTGCCCTAGCAGTCTCCCAACCTTTAAACAGAGAAACAGCCTTTCTTCAGGGACTCTAAAACCACAGCCTTGGCATTGCTGGCCTGTTGTTCTAGCCACCTGAGGCAGGGGTCTCAAGACATGCATGTGAAATCAGAGTCGCTTGCAAGGCAGGACATAATGGCTCGAGCACATTTGTGTGTCAGTGTGTCCAAATGGCATCACACAAAAGTCAGCTGTATCAGCAGAGATTGCACGTCTAGGTCTCTGCATCTAAAATGTGCCCTCATAACAGGAACCCAAAAAACCAGTATACTTTAATTCAAGTAATTGGATGCAGTCTTGGGAGCAGGGATAAGGCTTTCTCCTTTACAGGTACATGCCCAAGCCACCAGGGTATAGATCCAGACTCCTCCATGGCATTTTGTCTCCTGCATCGTCAGAGGCTTTTTTTCTGTGCCCTGTCAGGATTTCAAGAAGGAAGAACAAAAAAATCCATCTCAGATGTATACGTGTATGTGTATGAAATACACCTGAGAGATGGGCAGCATCTATCTGGGGCCACCTAGGGCAAAAGGAGGACCTGAAACACGTTCTTCCATTTCCTATGGTGATCAGTCTTACCTGTGCAATATTGTATAAAGCAGAGTTGGGAAGCGACAACACTTTTCCTACTCCCCATTTTACAGAAAAGAAACAGCTGTAGTAACCGTGTTTCATAGGAATTCTGCTATTCTGTTGCCATTAGGACTTACACACTGCAATACCTAAATTTGGGGCTGTCTCAGGCTTGGGCATAAACAAGGAGCTAAAAGGTTTGATGCTGTCAAGTCTGGGTCTGTTCTGGGTCACACAGAGCTGTAACTCTCGGGAACCTGAAGTGCAAACTGCTTCTAGCATTTACAAACCCACAGTTTGAGTAAGGGTTTTCAGATCTCAGTTCTGGCTTCTGACAGCTCTGTCCCACCTAAGCCTTACTTCAGGCACCCTTAAGAACACTACCCCGTCACTGAGCTTGATTTGTATAAATCCTAATGTAGATAAAACCTGTTCATATTATGCATTTAAGTAGCAGTTGTAAACAGGCTTCCTTTTTGACCACAGCATATGTCCTTAATTACACAAAAGAAGGTTACTTTAGTTTGGTTTTTTTGTGAAAACAAACTCAGTATCCGCAGCGAATTCAAAGCCAGCCCCAGAAAGGTAGCCTTTGTTTGAACCGTGCTGTGATTAACTTTGCAATTATTTTTTTCTTTGCTTTCTTGGAAAGCACGCATTTATTTTCCATACCTTCCCTTTCCACAGGGAACTGTACTTGAGGGGATGAGTACTTAGTGATGGCTTTATGAATCGTAGCTCATGTATTAAAGCTGTGTCCAGCCCATGACTTAGGAGTGAAAGCCAGGAGATGGAGGCAGTCTGTATGGCCTTGCTCGCTCCTTGCGAATGAAAGAGCCAGGAAGAGTTACTGAGCTCCCTGTGACTTGTGGCTGCTTAAGCAGAAATTAGCCGTGCAGACAGAGGAGAGGAGCCCTATCTGCTCTCAGGTTGGTGAGACACACTACAAAACTGAGCTTTAAAAAGAAGGACCGAGCAAAAATAGGAGGAGGACTTAATTTATTTTAAAAAAATGGAACCCGAGTTACGCTGATGTCCAGACAGGTGGTTTCTGAAAGAAGTTCCTGGGGTTTCCACATATGTCGGATCATTCTAGCCCTAAGCCTCTTCAAAAACATTTAAAAACTTGGATTATCTGAAGCTGGGGGAGGGAGGTTTGTTTAAGTGCCAAAATTCACAGATTAACAACTATGGCCTTTTGGGGAGGATGACATTTTTAAAAATGCTAAGACGGGCAGTCCTTTTCTGCCCTGCTATGTATGGGACGGGAAATCAGGGCATCCTCACGCTGTTCTTAAGACCTCAGACAGAACCTTCACCTTTCCCTATAGGCGATTTTAGATACTGGAGAAGAAGTCAAACTCCTGAGCTTGCTGCTAAGGTTTAGAGGAGGAGGAGATACATGGAAAATCATTCCTAAACATTTGCAGTGGTGGAGACATTAGCAACTGAAATCTGGTAGATAAATGTGAGTAAAATGTAGCAAGTAACATGTGGAGTAGAAAGCATTTACTATTATGTTTAAGTGCTTGCAGAAGGTCTCTTTGTTGTTATATTTACAAGGAGCACTTTGCATACAGAACATCAATCTTTTGCGGAGCCAACACATTACTGTGATAGAAATAGTAAATTAGCAACAATACGGATCAGGTAGGGGGGCTCTCAGCAAAGGGAATTTACCTTTATCACATAAAATGAAAGAGGAAAACTTATTTTATACCTTTATGTCTTTGTCAGCCCACATGACAAGAAGTCAGTTACCCCTGCTGCTAGATGCCTTGGACAACATTTTAAAAAGGCATGCATAACAGAAACAGCTACCATAGGGATTAAATAGTCTGAACGTTTTCTTTCCAAGGATAGTTGCATTCATCTCCCCTTCCTGGCCCCTCTACCCCAAAACCTGAGCAAGTGGAAGGCTGGAGGGCAGGACTGCTCCAGAGGTCAAGACATTGACCCTGTTTTGGACCAAGGCAACATTTGCTCTATCCACTTGTTATGGGCTGAGTGGATTCCTTGTTCTTGCTAATAACAGAAAGAGTTTTTTCATGCATGTTTGCTTGCATATCTTGCTTTTACCTAATAAAGAGGTAATATATAGACCGATAAAGGAAATAGGAGAATGCCAGTTTTGCTTTATTTTTATATTGCTTAGGTTATATATGTATGTACTTGTGGACTAATACTAAAAGAACAAAGGGCATGATCTAAATTAATCTCATATTTGATCTTCCTAAAATTGCCTCCATGAGAAATTTGGGTCCAGGCTGAATTTTTCTTCTTTCTGTGATGCAGCCTTCTTGTTTCACACACTACAGGGTTTTGTTGCTTAATTATGTCTGAGTTTTTTTAACTGCTTATCTAAAATGTGGGAGATTTTGTGCAGTTTCAATATATTTCTGCAGGGAAGGGAGAAAATGTTACATAATCCATTAAATGCTGTAGATTGCTAAAGTTTGTACAGGACTGCAGACACAGTACCTTGTATTCAAGTTATCCGGATGTTACTAATTTCTCCATTTCCAAAGACTTGCATGACTCCAATTTATTTTACCAGAGGCTCTACAGTTAAAATGTCACACACGGGTTTGAAATCCTATAACAATAAAAGAACAGAGCTAAATTTCTATTTTGTACCAAGATTGCAGTTCACAGGTCACAGAGGGTTCCTACAGAAGCAGAGTTTGAGCTTTGTGAGTAAGACAAAATGAGAATTTTCAGCTTTCACGCCGCAGTTGTCTTGCTTGTCTGAAAAGAATTGGAATTGTTATTGTAATGAGCCTTAAAAAATAATTAACGGTGCTCTTTCTCAGTTACTTTGAATACGGAGACAAAAAAGAAAGAGATGTGCCAATCCAGTCCCTGTGCTTAAGAAACAGGACTGTTACGTATTCCATATGTGACCATAGCCAGGATTTCACAGTTATGCAGCTGAGCAAAACAGTATCTGACCCCCAGGCAGTCAGTCTGTCATGTATCAGATTTTTTTTTACCTACCCTGGGTGGCTTTGTGCTGCTAAGACTCCTTACGGAGCACCTGTGAATTGTCAAGTGCTTCAGTAAGCAGTTTTGGAAGCCAGTCAGCTGAGGAGAGAAGGAGAACGTATGGGTGTAAGCGGTTGGTCTCATGAATATTGCTGATAGATGATGGCAAATGTATCCCTCAGTACGGAGTCCTCAGGTGGTGAATGCCACTCTAGAAGTAGGCACCCCAACCCTGTTCACCCAGGGACAGCATGTTAACACTACAGTATCCTAAATTTGGCGTAAAATAATCAGGTATTAGAAACTTCAGGGTAGATATAATTTAGCCTAGGCTGTCTCTAATGTGGAGACCCTACATGCCTCACAAGTTGAAAAAATACCTACGTCTGCTTTCTAGTCTTCATTAGCAGAATTTTATGGTAAGGAATAAACATATTCTTTCTCCAGGTTGACTACTGAGATTCAGACCACTTTGGGCATGGATTATTGTATTTATGTACGTGCTGTGTCCCAGTCTGTGAGTAGAGTATACTCAAGAAATGTGTTTTTTTTAAGAAACACTGTGGGTTTTGAAGATGAAATATTTTGCTGCTACATCGTCCAGGATGTTCTCACCCAGAAATCTGAGTTGTGAAGTTAAGGACTCTCTGGTCATTTCTAATCAGAAAAAGACTAGAATGGAAAACTTGACCTTTTCAGACAGAAAATGCACATTTTGACATAGTTTTGTTTTTCAAAACATCCAGAAGTTTTTGGTTCATCCCAGCATGAAACAAAAACAAAATTCGAAGCTTAAAAGTAGCTTCAAAATTTAGTATTATCTTTAAGATTTAGCTCCATTTAGCTCTACATAGGCTTTTTTGCATTCTCATAGATACAAAAATCCTCATAATAGCAAAGATTATGATAACAACAACAAAAAAAATGTATAAAAGGCATGTTTTTTCTGTTTCTGGAACACAAGGATTCATTCAGAGGTCCTATACTTACCGTGAAAATGATAGAGAAAAAACCTACCATTGAGTATTAAGAGAGCTGTCCTATTCGACAGCAATAAAGCTGTCAAGGTCTGCTGTCTCACAGCTCACTTGGGAAAGATTTAATTTGAAGACTTCTGACTCATTAACATGCAGATTATTGATATTATAGCCTTGTTGTAGCTCGCTGCAAGAGAGCATCTGCATCATGATTCTTCACTTGACCACGCACTAAGTTCTCTTCTATTCTGTCCAGGTTCTTCCAACAGACCCTTTGTGCCCGAGTGCCCCGCAGCACCTCATTAAACCACACATCTAACATCTGCACAGTTTGTTCTCTGGCTTCCCCCAACGAGGACATGTGAGTGCAGTAAAGTGTTCTGTTATGGTGGGACTTCCTTGACATTTTTTAAATAAAAACTTATGACCTTAGGTATAAAAAAGGTAAAGCGAATTTAAATGCACTGGATTATGATCCACCAAAAAGACAGACCAAGTTCAACCCCAACTTCTTTTGAATTGTGTAGAAAATTTCCACAGTTAGTAGCATCCTTTCTTTTTTATCTGCTACTTGAAAGAAACAATCCCAAAGTTTTTCCTTTTTTTTTTTTTTAACGTAGCTTAAACCTGTTGGGTAGGAGACCTGGACTGCTAGTTCTTACTCTTATTCATTCACGATGCTCAGAAGAAACTTTTGCAAGATGAATGGGCACACTTCCTGCCCAGAAGAATATGGACCAATGTGCGAAATTAAGATAATATTGCTCAATTTACATAACAGGGAGGGAAAATCATGGGCCTCTGGGTATAAAAGCCGGTCTTCCCTTGGGATAATGATCTTTCCCTTGTCCACAGAACAGCATGACACAGAGGGGACAGGAAGGAGTGTGGCTGTAGTCCTGCTCCATTCCCATCCTCCCGTGCCCTGCCCAGGAGGACCACCAAGTGTTGGGAGAAAAATGAACCCTGGACCATGTAGCAAGCGGAGGAGCAGTCCCTGAGGTCCATGCAAGTTTCCAGATAGGCTCTGCACCTTTTCGTTTGGAGACTGCCCCCCGGCTATGCCCAACTGGCTATGCCTACAAAGCATGCCTGAGCCCACTGCTCTGCTACATTTTTGTTATTTAACTTTATCAATTGTTCTGATCCTTTCCCAACTACCTTTTCCAGAGGCCTTATGTTAATTCTTTAGAGAAGCTGTATTATTAACTTCATCAAAATTTATACATAAAATCTGACAAAATGCCAGTTAGCTATATTTTCCTTCCACCTACTGGGGATAATATATTTTCAGAGGGGTGGAAATAACAAGTGTTTGAACAAGCTGTGTTAGTTTTCCAGAGGATCAGAGACTCTTGAGAGACGAGTGCCCCGCTACTTAAAGATACCATCCTCTCCTTAAATAAGATTCGATTCCACAGAAACATCGTGTGTCATTAGGTCTTTGTATGTTCTCCTGTAAAGAGAAGAGGTTTGGAGCAACAGTTGACTGGGGACAACAGTTGGCTGGAAGAAGGAAGTGTTTGTATTTTAAATTCCCAAGAGGCTAAAATATTAAAGGGAAAAAATACACAGCCAGTCAAAGCAAAAAGAAAAGAGGAATGGGAGAGGATTAGTTGAGGGAGAAAATAGAAAGTCCTCAACCACATAGGTTTGCTTTAGCACTCAGCACTAAATAGAAATACCAAAATTTTTATGAAACACACTTGAAAGTTGTTGAAAAGAACTCATATCATCATTAAAGTATGAAGCCAGCTTATTTCCTCCAGCACTCTCAGGAAGATCCTTTCTCCCCCATCTCTGCAGCTACCTCTCCTCCATGCTCTAGACAACACACTCTATTTGAACAAGACCACTGTTACCTGCAGCTGCTAAAAAAATGGGCCTAAACAGCACTCCATGCCTTTCTCCAAAGTAAAACTCCTTGATTTACTTTCAAAACAAAAGTAATTCAAACTCTGAAGAAACTAGCTACATCCTTATAAACACAAGCATCCTCTGTAAGAAAGTATCTCATCATCTGCTTGGGTCTGTTTGACATGGGTACAGAAATGAACCAAGCTGGCTCAAAGATAGCCACCGCCAGAGAAAAACAAGAGAAGTGCATGACGGACAACCTCACAGCTGAGTTTGTACTGGGTACATAAGGGTTGGGCCAGCAGTCCCCATGAGTGCTCCTGCTGGGGCGTTGCTACAGCCATACCTGGCAGCCCTCAGGTTCTCTGTGCTTGTCTCCTTCCGTTGCCTGATAGAATTAATTACATAGGGCAGGGGAAGCTGCAAGGCAGAAGCTGCCCTTACTCGCGTCTGTTTGCAGACCCCAGCAATCTTGTGTCCTAGGCACACCTAAGCTACAGTAAAGAGTCTGGTACATTTTTTGATTGGTTTTAAGACATAGCAGAATTCATTTGGCCGAATGAGAGCATCACTAAGGCACATGTTGATGTCTGAACTACCCTTTCTAGTCTTTCTTAGTGGTTTTAGTGGAGAGAAATGACTGCTTCTCACATGAAAATCATCTCATCCTAATGCAGATGTCTAAAACTGGTCAGAGGAATTGTTCCATAAAAATGCCTGTTTCTCTTCTTGACTTACTGAGGCTGTTCAGGGTGCCTGACTTCAGGAAAGACCTACTGCAAAGGTTGAAATTCAGCTGCACCACCATAAGTAACCAAAAATATAAAAATCCCACAAAAGGATACAAAAGATAGGCAGAAGTTCAACAGAGTACTAGGTACCAGAATTATAATTTCAAACACACTTAAGCATTTGGCTATGTATTTAAAACTCAGGGTTTCTGGTTCTCTGTGTAACTTAGTGAGAAGCCTACCAGCGCTCTCTGCGGGAGCTGGGCCAGCCCGTAATTAATTGCTCCCCCTCCAAAAGACAGCAGTCAGTCATCCAGCAAAGGCAGGCTGGCTCAGCAAGAAATGATGGAGCACCACTTAAAAGCATATTTTTTTTTCCAATGAACAAACTTGATAGGATGATCTTTGTCCTTCCCCCCACATCACCATGATAGACACCCATTTTCGTGGGTATGATTAAAAATTGATTGAAACTACCTCATCACTTTCTTCTTTCTTTACAATAGAGTAGAATTATTTACTCAGACAGGTGTTTTTCTGCTAGAGGTCAGATCTCCAATCACTGGCTTTCTGTGTCATAAAAATAATCAGCATTCATGTCATGGTGTGTCACTAGGATCCCTCTCCTACAGATTTCAAAGAATAAAACAATCCTGTAGCTTTACACTCTGATCCTGTTTGTCACTCTGAGTTATTCTCATGATGGGTTGTAGCTTTATTGTTGGAAAGAAATGGCACCATGTGATAATGGGTTATAAATTGTGGTGCTCATGCATTAATCTGGCTATCATCTCTCTCCTCCCCTTCAGTTTGAAGGGTTAATAAATATGTAAACATTTTGCCAGAATGAAACTCGTCATAAAACCTGCGGAATGAAATATCTGTGAAAAAGAAATATGAAAACAGAGAAGCAGCTAGTTTGAGACTTCCCCCCCCTTACTGAAACCCAAATTTGAGTTAAATGATTGATGATGCAACAATTTCTGTATAATGAATTGTTTCACCTGCTGAAATTTTAATCTCAGGATGCAAAACAAAAATACACCTGTGAATACATCAGTGTTTCCAGGAGCTTATAATGCTATACTGATTTGTATGTATGTATATGTATATGTGAGTATACGTATATATACATACATACACGTATGTATAATTTGTATAATTCATCAGGAATATGAAGTTTCAAATGGTTTAAAATCTTCAAAAGATTAATTTCTCAAAAATTCATGGCAAACTCATCTACTGGTTATATAGGTTGCATTTCACCTGGTCTTCAGAAGAGCTCCTGAAGTCTAGAGGAGTCATTGCGGAGTTGCCGAGTATCATTAAAGGTAAACTTTGGGTACTCAGTGCTTCAAGTATCTCAACCTTGCGTGTACTGAGCAAACCCATTTTTGCAGCAACTCTTTCTATGTATCACTGGATTGCAGTAAAAGATTTCACTGCTGTGAAGTTCATGCCCAGCTGCTTTTTCTGTATCCATTTTCTTCCACTGAGGACATGGTTTTACCTTCCCAAACAGGCCAGCTTTTCTCTGATGGTGAATAATGACCAAGGTAGTAGGCTGATAGATGTCAGATTTTTAAATCCTTGAAGAATTCCTCTTTTTCCTGGTCTGTTTGCTTTTTTAAATGTGATTTGCATTAGCTCCAGCTAAGAATAACCATTCTAGCCTGTAGGATATCTGCAACATACATGTGAGACAGTTCTCTGGACTCCTGTACAATCAATGGCAAGATATAGGCACTTTTAGGGAGAGATTCATTTCAATTACTTAAAACATAGAAAATCCCCCAAGGATTGTATCTTTTTAACTCTAATATCAGAAGAGTCTGAGGGGCTATAAAAATTTCACAAACTCTTAAAAACACGATTCATAATGCATGTTAACAGCTTATCCTCTGAACGCACAGCTAGCATAATGAAGCTGCGTGACAAACCTGGCAACGAAACCCAGCAGCTCCCGCACCGTGAGGGAAAAGCAGCACCCTGCAGCCTGCTGCGGAGGGGACCAGCCTCAGAGCCCCGTGGACCTAGCGAGAGAGAAGTTCCCAAAACCTACTCCTCAGTGCTATTATCCTGCCAGCAACTCTTCCTTTATGCCTGTGAAAGTACCCTTCGTGCAGCTCTTCACCAGTGCAGCTGAGTATTAGCAGGAAGGTGATGGTTTCTTGCGTACGTTGGTTGTAGGTCACTTCGGGATTTCTGATTTTGTACGGAAACCAGGTGTGTGAGACAGAAGGAGTCATTGAAATTCCATTTTTCTGTCTCTCACTGTCTCATATACAACACAGCCTTCGTTTGTTGTATAGTGCATGAGGCAGCATGTTATGAAAAGAAGGAAAAAAGGTATCTGTCTGCCCAAAAGAACAGAATACAGTGTTCTTCGCACCAAAAGCGACAGGACAAGGGTTCTGCTTCAGTTCCCTGTTGTATGAGGGAGGCAGAAAGTTGTGTGATCGCACTAGACCTTCAGGTTTAAAGTTTTTCTGAGTCCCTGTGGTTTGTCACTGTGACCCAACACAGGATGGTAAGATGCTCCAACAGGTCCCAGCCTTAGGGCCTCGTCCAAAGCCCTTTTGATTCTTTCGAAAGGTCCCAGTGGATAGAGTTCCAGCTCCGTGAGGTGTGAATGCTGACTGACTCACCCACTCCCCTGACATCCCCAAGTCACAGGAAGGACATTTCCCAGGTGGTCCTGTCTCCACTGGTGGGGGGCTTCACTCAGTTCGCACGAAAGAAAAGACATAAGCTAGGGAAGACTTAAGCACACCGCTAATACCGAGTGAAATCACATGATTTGGGTGGGATACTAGACACCCTAATATTATGGGCAGCTATTTACTTTACTGCATATAGAACAGATTTAACGGCTGTCATGAAGAACAACTGTTGATCTAGAAAGTCAGGTTAGTTATTAAATCTTTGGAAATGCAGCAGCAGAAGTGGAACACAACCGAGGCTTGTGGCCTGAGGCTGCGCCGAGACGCACTAGTGCACCATCATTTATGTCAGTGCAGGAGCTATGGAAGAACTGGAAGCAGAAGGTGAGCCTTAAGACTTCTGAAGAACTGACTCTGCTCCACAGGTGAAGAGTTACCTTATCGCTAAGGTCAGTGCTGTAGGGAGAAGGAAAGCAAACAGGGAAGGAGGAGAGGAAAGAGCACAAAGGAGCAAATGTGGAAGGAATGCAAGTAGATAAAACAGTGACGGAGGTCATTTCCCCTTACCTTTACCTTTTTCTCACACCAAAGTACAAGTGTTAAAAGAAGGACTGCGTGGACTGAGGCAGGCAGGGAAAACCCAGGGGGGTCACTGAAACAGAGAACGTGTTTTGCAGGCTGAATACAGAGCAAAGATGGAGACCCTTAGATATACAAGCCGTGCTGTAACTTGCAGTAAGGGAGTGGAGCTTACAGGAGCTTATAGCTCCTACAGGATGTGTTCAGTTTCTGCTTTTCTTTCTGTTTTGGAGTTTATCAGTGACAACTGTATATTAAAAGTGCTGCAGTGCACCTCTCTCTTGAGCAAGTTTTGTGTGGATTTTCTCAAAAAAGAGCTAATATCTTGTCTGAAAGACAGCTCCCACCAGTAGCTTCCTAGCTCCATGCTGAAACATTATATTAGTCCAAAATTGGAGGGCAATCATGTTTACTGTTGAATCCACATGACTACGTCCTGCATTATTTTGGATTCTTGAAAGAGGTTTCAGAGCCAAATATAAGCTCGGCTCAGTTCAGCTTACTTCGTAAATCCGATGAGGTCACAACCTGAGAAAGCGCGACAGCTGGCTCCACCGCTAAACCACACGTGCTTGTCTCAGGGCTGAATTATTGAGCATCTGCTCTGCTGTGACATCCATCAGGGTAATGCGCTCACCATTTTATCCAAGCTGCTGCATGGGGGCATGCTTGCCAGCCTCCTTTAAGTCCTGTTGATTGACTATTGTCTGCAGACCAAGCAGTCAGAGTGCTGATTAACAAAAAGACTTTTAATTGTCACTTCTCTTGAAGTTTTTAGCAGCAAGGACAGAGACTGAGGTTTCACAGTGACCCCTTTTCAGAGCCTAATTGGAAGAGCTGATGGAGCGATGCCAGATGAATGCATTGGATTGCTCCTATTCAACGACTTGAGGGTCTCCATAATAAAGCATGGGGCTCAAGCTCTCATTCTCTATTGGAGATGTAGGAATTGAATAGCAGGCCCAACGGCTCTTCTGTTTGTGTTAAACAGACACCAGCCTGTAACTCTTAGGGAACTTTCCATACCTTTCAACTTGAGTCTGAATTTAGTGATGCTTTTGTCAATGTTTTCAAGGTGGAAAGAAAGGTTTCGACTATTGCATTTGAAATTCAGATATGCATGTCCACCTAGCCTCGGGCCAGAGACTGCAAAGAATCTGTAAAGTGGGGAATAGGAGATGGAATCTGTGCTCTCTGGTAAAACAGCTCTGTTTTCTTCTCTCACTCTTTGTTTTTTATTTAACAAGGCATGAACATTGCCTCGCACCGCAACTGCACACTAGAGAGCAGGCTGCAGAGCTTTGAAACGTAAATGCCATTTGTTTCTACCCTCCCTGGAGTTCTCTCATTTCTATTTATTGTCATTAGTAGAAATGAAAACAAATTAAGGCAGCCAACACTCAATAGAGTAGGACTGCAGCAAGCACAACTGCTAGCACCTGGAGCATTTTATTACTCCAGTGGTGTCCCTACATTTGAACAAAGCCCAGCTGCCTCAGAACTGTGGAGGCTGGAAATCCATGGTTTTTTCCCGTCATACAGTTGTATGCAGTTCTTGATCTCACAGCTTGGTTCCTGTTTTACCCCCAAAACCAATTCACTTCCCAGCCCCCCAGAGGTCTGTTTGCTTGAATGCTCAGGGTCAGATTCTCAGCCGGTTCAGCTGGCTTGCTCTATTGGCTTTAATAACTTTGGTTTTAATGTGCTCATTACTAATATGCCCATACTTTAATAGTAATATCATACTAAAAATATGGCAAGCATTTTGTTTCCCTCCTGTGCAAACTTCAAACTTATTAGTGCAACCATGTGCTTGTTCCTTAGTCTTGTTTTCCCACCAAGTCCAATTCTTCTTCCTTGCTAACTGAGTTCCATTTTTCACTTATTAAAGAGGTTCTGAAAACACAGGACATACATACTTTCTTTTGTTACGTAAAGGGTCCCGGCCTTTCTGCATGTCAGCCCAACTTTCGCTGCTGTTTTCTTCCATTTTTTGCTTAGATATGTTGCTTCTATTTTTGTGAGTCTTCCTAATTGCCTGGAGAAGAAACTTAAAGCACAGCAATAACAAAGCCAAGCATTCTGGATCTTCACTGATAGCATGGCATGAGGGGAATTGCATCTGAACTATGTTGGTCACAGAAAAAATGACCCCCTGAGATGGGGAAAAGTTCAAAAAAATGAACCTAAGCATTAAAATATGGGCCTACAAAAATACTGAGGTTATTGGTAAAGCATCTTTCTTATTCTTCCTGTCTAGTAGGATGGCAAAACTTGTAGATGAATAACTGAGAAAAGGGAATAGAATGTAGAAGGTCAGAATGAAAAGCATCAATGTTTTTTCTTTCAGATTGTTTTTTCCCCAAGAAGAAACACAGCCTTTTCTCAAAAATAAAACAAAAAATATCTTGAAAACTTCCAGCCGTTTAGAAAGAAAATTTGCTTTTACTACTGAAAATATAAACATCAATAATGTCATATTCTAGCATTTCATAATGTGAATAAGAAAAACCAATCTTTTGCAAATATTGTTCAAAATGTTGTTCACTTTCAAAACAAAAAATGACTGAAGCAGTTCATTTTTTAAATTAAAAGGTTCTCCAGCCTAGACTTTCAGCTACAACTGAAACCTTCAGCTACTCCTCCCACTTTGTAGCCTAGCTGAAGTATATTTGCTTGCAAGGAACCAAACCCCATTGTGAAACATTCAACACAGTAGTTTGTTTCACTGAGAGGTAAGGCACCTGAGACATTTCTGTGGCTACCGTAAGTGTTGCAGGGTACAGAAGCAAGGTAAAACTGCAAGTATATACCATTACTCCACAGCTAGCGATATTGAATATTTTGTCGCTTGGTGGTGGGTCAAAGTCCCACGGTAACTCCAGCTGTGGCATGCTGCTAGATTGCTTAGGAAACTAATGGGGTTTGATTCCCCCTGCAGAGGGCCCCATGGCAGCGAGTAGATATTATGCCTACATTTTTGCATCCTGCTAGCACAGGAGCAAGCCTACAGCAGTGTAGAGCAAACATTTTTCTAGATGCTTGCACTCACTACATAGCTACCACCTGCCAGTATTTACTAATGGACGGGGCACATGTGAGAATCCACTCCTGCACTGTGCCAAGTTCAGGCACAGATGTTTTTCAGAAATAGGGGGAATTTTAAGGCATCGCATGTAGTTCTGTATCTTTCCCCTTGCCACACTGCCAGTTTTCATCCTCAGTTTTATTTTCTGCAGAGCTTCTTCCCAATGCCTTTTCTTGTTAATTAGGGTGGCATCATGCCAAGTAAAAGGTTTTGGCTATTACTAAAGCTCCTGAGACAGCTTTTGTAGAAAGTTGATACAATTTCCTGCACCCCCTGGGAATGCGCAGCCCTAAAATTGGATTGAATCTTAATACTCCTGAATCAACGAGGTCAGCATATTCCTTGAATCATTTCCCTGCTTGTAAAATACACACAGAGATTTACATTCAGTAAGGATGTGATTATGCGCTGATCTGACTGCTTCTGCTCCTGGACAGAAAGAAATTCCCAATCCTTGACCCGTCTCTGCAAAGCCGTGAGCAGTTTTGGTGGTCTAACTCTTAACAGCTCTTCCTTTACATTCCAGTTTCATTTTTATTATATTACTATTATTTTCTTCTGGAATTAAAGATTACAGCTCTAGCAGGACATTTTAGCTGTCTCCAGGTAATGGGGTACCTGGATGCACATTCATTGATTCTGCATGCAAGCTTTATAATAACAGAACGGGGTTCAGACACCAAGCTGTTTCTATTTCAGACTGGAACATTTACTGCTAGAAAAAGAGCACTGAATATTACCAGTCTGCTTACCCATATCTTCTCAAGTACCTATAAGCCATATTTTTGGTGGAAATCAATGTAGGTGAAAGAGCCATCTGCCAAGTCTGTGACAAATGTAATTTGGAGCAAAAGAAGAGAGGAAATGTGTGTTGGTTGGGCTCCCCCCTGCCCCAGGAATTTTAAAATTTCCTCTACTTTGGAATAACATGATATACAGAAGAAGAGAAAAAAAGACCACCATCCCCAGCAAAAAGCTTGAGTTAATCATTCAGTCTAACTAGCACATATTCTATAGACTATAGAAAAATGAAGAAGGAAACAAACTTAGTTTGAGACAGAAAAGTTGAAACATTCCATATTGAAGAAGTCAATCAGAATTGCATGATTTCTTCAAAGTTTTCTCATTACCCTTCAAAACAAATTCCTCTGAATTGACAAATCTTCACGAAGTGTGTCAGTTTTGACAAACCAAGTAATTTTGGACAGAGTCATTCAGCTGCAATATTCCTAGTCCTACGTGTAATCTTGCCCTGAAATGCTGCTTCTGATAAGGCAAGCAAATACCGATCATCAGCTGCTGGACTCTCAGATGGTGGAGAACCAGCTCCCAGCACCCTTACAGCATCTGGCTGCAGCACTGCTGCAGTTCCTCCCTTGCCACCTGATGCTGGCAAACACCACGCACACACCCCAGGCACCACTCTGCCTTTTGCTGTTTAAAGCTGCCTCTGCTCTTCCCAGGACAATTTTACAAAGGGGGCACATACTAGGGAGGTTCCTTTGGTCTAACTCAACTATGTTATTTTTATCTGATGCTGTCTTATCCAGGTTAGTTCCTCCCACCTCCCCATGATCCCTGGATAATTGAAAATGGATCGTAGCTGGTTTACGCATTCATTGCACAGTTCCTGCTTTCGTTCTCTTTAGACTCACAGCCAGTGCACACAGAAACACACATTATCTAACTTCAGAGCTCACTTCCTGACCTCTCAATCTCCCAAAGATGTTCTGAAGGTTCCTCAAGTTCCAGATTTGATAAAGCACCAGTACTTCAGTAAGTCTTCCTAAAGTTGGTGGCCATGTTTGGTGGCCACTTTGAAGAGGAAGTCATAATAACCATGTATAGACTCATACGCATTCAGGGGTGCTTAGTCTAGGTGACCACATGAGCTTAACATCACAAAGACCTTTTAAAGAAGTGTATTTTCCAGGTGTTACAAATCTGTCTTCATCTTGATTAGGAACAGGTGGGGAGAAAATTTATTACATCAGTCACAAAAGTGAACTTTTCTGTGAGCATCCCCACTTTCACACTTTGTTTTAAAAGGAGATTTCATTCATGTTATTCCTCAACAATTGGATGAAACCCCACCTACTAACACTTCGCTGCAGCAGTTCTCAAACTGTTCTGTGCAAGTGCCTGGGGCAGATGCATGATCTCATCAAGGTATACAAAAGAAAATCCTGAAGTGATGGCTACCACATTTTTTATCATGTCACTGTTTTGCATCTTAACAATGAAGGCAGTAGGGTAGAATCTCCTTTCAAAATTTGTGAGTAAATTGCTTTCTTGTAATAATTGGATTTTCCACTGACAGATGGCAGCTACAAGCTGTCAATCATTTTAAATTCAAAAGATAGATGAAGCGCAACAAATGTATTGTTATTACCTGCTAGACTGGAAGTACGTCCAAGCTGGTGTATGGTTCCTTTGTGTTATGCTGGATTCATAGATTTCACAAGTATAATACTCCTGCCAGGCACTAACTGGAAGAAAAAAAAGGCCACATGCAATTTCTTATGGACTTCATCAAAAACACGAACATTATCAGACCCAGATCCATTCAGAGGAAGAAAAAGAGTCTGGGCCCACAACGAACCATGTTCCTTCCCGTGTAAACAGTTTAAGCAGATGGACCTAAACAAGCAGGACTTTGTTGGAGGGGGGACAAAAAGGAAAAGAAAATGATTCTTGCTTTGGAAAATTTATGTGATCTCCAGAACCAGAGCTGTTGCCTTCCAGAGCACGTGAGCAATCAGCCCTGACCACCTCCCTCCTCCCGAGGCCACAAGTGCCTGTGCTGCTTCCCTCCCGCACTCTGAGCCCCTGAGGCTCAGAAAAGCCCAGCAGGTATTGCCCAGCACATGCCCCGCTCCCATGCCACACTGGGCCCTTTTTCATGGCAAAGGCTCACTGGAGGTGCAGCTGACTATCTGCCAGGCTGCCTCCAGCTTCCCCACGCAGGGCTGGCACTGGCCACTCCAGCTAGTCCCATCCGTCACCAGCTGCTGCCCCTGGCCATGCTGCCCTGCAGCCTTTGCTCCCAGCCAAGGTGGTCTCTGCTGGCTGTTGCCACTTGCCAGGACACATCTCGGCAGCCCCCGAGGTGCTTCAGCTATTCAGAGAAGCTGCACAGAGCCACAAGGGATCACAGCCCCAGAAAAAACTGTCCTCTGAAAGGATGTTCTTCTTTTGCCCCCCTCCAAACAAACCAAAAAGAGACCTCAGAAAACCAGGAAAATACCCACAAACCTGTCCAATCTTTGTTTGCTTAATGTTTCTTCATCCCAAGCCAGCTTTGAGTTTTGTTGGTTCATTTGTGTGCCCTGTGACAGGCTTATAAATGCCTGTTTTTCTCACCTCTATAATATGATGCCTGGCTTAACAGAAATATCTCTGTTTCAGAATGTAGATGCAAATAAAAATCTATTTAGACCTAATAATTTATCAGTTCTAGTCAACTCTTGCACTTCTAAAACAGGGACTGAGTATTTTTGCCCTTTCTGGAGCCTCCTGGAAAGGGCTGTTTTTCTCCTTGAAGCATTTGGGAGTATTTATTCTTGTAATTAAGTGAGAAAAATAGGAATAGCCAGCTTGAAACCAGTATATCTGTAAGAGTGAAACAAGCAGGAATTAGAAGCACTGTAATTTAGGCTGACTCCACTTAACAACAGCAGACCATGCATGCTGCTCCTGGTCTGGAAGCATGCAACAGAGAAGGACAGTGGGAAAGCATGGGAGAAAGGACAATTGCAATGAAAGTTGCACTGCATTTAGATCTTTATGGAAATGCTGACTAGTCTTAGCCAGGGTAGTGGTCCTATTTCGGTAAGTTAGTTGAACAACTCTTAACAGTTCTTTAAGTCCCTGTCATCTTTCCACACCAAACCTGGTCAGCTTTAAAGAAAAAAAATGCGTTCTGTTTTTTCAAGTAAAGCTGAAAGCACTAAAAGACAATTGAAAATCACAGTTTTATAGTCAATTTCATGCAGGAAAAAATAAATTAAACTAAAAATTATTGGCATCTGAGTTACAGAGCTAGGGAAGCAAAGGAAGCAGCCCTTATGGCAGACAGAGTAACTGTTGCTAAAGAAGCAAACTTGATAAAAATAGGGGGAACTGATATAACACTCCTCTCTGACCACATGTCCTTCACAACACCAGTAGTATGGCAGAGAAGTTGTCTTAATTGTGTATTGTTTTAGAAAAGATGGTTATTGTTCTCTACAACTCCAGTGAATGGTGAAATTGGTGGACATATTCTTAGTTGATGGCATTTGTACAATACATTGTGTCAAAAATACTTTGGGCTGGGCAACAGGGAGGAAAGCTTCCTATTTCTGGTTTTGTGGCAAGGTGCAGCCCCTGGATGAAGAGGAAGGAGCTTGTTCCTCAACCAAGAGCAGCTCCGTGTGGGGCTCAGTCTGGAGATGCTTCACGGATGCAGAACTGGGCAAGGCAGGCTCAGTGGAGAGTGGGAAGACAACCTGCAGAACAACTGAAGTTTGGGAGATAAAGCTGAAAAAAGGACTCTTCTTTTGAAAGGTCTGGGGTCCTGTCATTACAAATCTAGGAATCTACAAACACGGATGATCTTCCAGTTAATGCTTCTCAGTGTCATAAAGCCCAGGCCATACACATGAGAAGATTTTCTTCTTTTTTTTTTTTTTTTTCCTTCTTCTTTTGCTCAACAGCTTTATGGCCTGATAAAAGGCCACTGCAAGAACTTATATTGGTGGTGCAGATCTAATTATGTAAAACATAAATAGACTGAAAGGCAGAGCAACAGAAGCCACACGAGCATACTTATTTGATGCCTCTAATCTTACACTCAGTGTCTTCTGACATAGCCAAAATTAACATCAGTACGCTTCATCCTTTAGTTTCAAGAGCTTCTGCTGCTGTAGCAGACTGGGAAGCAAATATGTACTCTTTTTGTTGCAACAGGACAGATGTTCAGTGGCTCTCAGAGGGCGAACTCTAGATCTTCAAGATACATCAGGAGTTTTCCTGATTTTCTCAAATGACACATCTGTGCCATCTTCTCGGCTGGAAGCACACGTCCTGGCTTCAGCAGATAGCCTATGTTATGCATTTTTTTGTTTCCTAGAAGATCTTAGTTCAGGATTTCAGGAGTCATGTAACAGTTTTCAATAACAACATCTCTGAATCAGTGGTTAAAGCCCCAGAACCAGGCTAACTGCTTGGAGAAAAATGTGCCTGACTGCCCTGAATGTCACAAAAGTTTCTTGCAACAGATGACATGTGGTTAGATGAGAGCATCAAAATGGAAATCATGAGGCACAGGAAACAAGTGAGGCACCCGCTTTTGGAATATTTCCCATAAAACATTTGATTTCTTTCCCATTTCCTTATCTGCCAGGTACCTGAGCTGTGGAAGTCTGTCAATAATCTGATGGTGGCTTTGAATTACAGACTGCATAAAAACCTTTGGTAGGCTTTGGACACAAGAGACTGTGTGTCTCAATTTATCAGAGCAAACTGTCTCTTTTTTTTATTATTCCTTTCTCTCTAACTTGTCTTTGTGAGGTTGAATTCTCTGCCCTTCTGGCAATAAGACCAAGTACCATCAGCCACTGAAAACAGCTTGCAATGGAAGGTTTTCCTCCCCCTTACTGAGACATGAGATAAAACAACAGGTACATCTATCACACTGACAGATAAAGATTTCTTTTATCATTATTTTCACTAAACACCAATGGGAATTTAAGCCTAGTAATTAGAGCAGACCCACAGATCACTGCTGGAGTAATTTTTAATGCCAATGATGATACTTTAAAGATATTTCTTTTTCTGGCCACTCCAGTCCTTCAGCTACTAAAGTGACCCAAAACGGTCACTTTCAGGCTTTGACAGTAAGAGAGTCACGCAGCACTCGCCGCTAATAAGGACACTAATACAAGATGACAGAAGTAAATGGGCCCAAGTTTTTGCTCGATTGCTCCATTTCATTATCGTTCCCAAAGTTACATGCTGCTTAACGCCTTTCAGAATTAAATAACTGACTCACTGATGAGCAAACAGTGCCCATCCTACCTAACTGACCCGTTTTTTGGAAAGGTTCTGTAAGCACAAGGCCGTTCATGGGAAGGAGAACGTGAACAGCAATGCAGACAAGGCATCTAGCTTTAAAGCAGACCGGCGCAGTCCCTCTCCACTATTACAGCTCTGTTTTCTCACTCTGTGAACCAGTTCATCTGCAGTTACCTGTCACTGTCTCACGAGCATTCAGGAACACTCTCAGCTTTAAAGTTCACGTGCAGAACTACAGGCAGTGCAAATGTGCTCGCCGCCCTGTCGGCTAATAGCCCAAACACACAGAGACGAAGATACAAAAAAGCATTTGTTCCATCACAGGAAAGTTATCTCAGGGCACCGCATTCTACACATTTCAGGGTTTATTACAATTCAGATAAGATAAAATCTTCCCTTTTTGTATTTTCTGCTCTATGTGGAAATGAAATTATTCTCTCCAGTATTAAAGATTTTTTTCCAGCCTCACTTGATTCTTATAAATTACATGACATCTCCTGCAAGCACCAGCCCATCCTACGCATTGGCCTAGCCTTCATTATTATTATGCTATTATACAGGCAACAGTTCTATCATTTGTTTGTATTCTAGACTCCAAGTAGTTGCTTTTTTGTGGTGAGTTTTCTTTTTTTTTTTTTTTTTTCAAATTACTGTATGCTTTTAGGCAGTTTCCTAGTCAGAAGATTCTCCATATCAAAAGGACATTAGATATAATTTTGATGCAGTGAAAAGGATGTAATCGAGGAATAAATCTAGTGAATCCATAAAGTCACACGGAAGAATTACCTGTATGAGAGCAGAAACAGACGCATAGTTGTTGCTAATTAAATTGGCTTCTATTCACATTATCTTCTCCTATAAGGGAGGTAGGAGGCAAGATGCCCACTTGTGCCTTTATTTTTCACAATTGCCTTCTAGGGTTTCCACCAGTTCCTGTGGAAAGCATTAATTAAGCACAATAAGGAAGGCAGAGGCTGCAAACAAAGGCAGGCTGGGTTGATGAAGTTTTGCTACTTACATTTGAATTCAAAAATTTCAATTCCAGCAGTGATTCATATTATAAATCAATTTGGCAAACTATCAGGCTTTAAAATCAATTACTCTGGATCAGAAGCCGTGTTTGCAGACAATGCGTGAAGGGGCACTCCTACACCGCAATGACCTTTTAAGCTGGCACAAGCCAGTTTCCACTACTTGGCAAAGTATCCTCCCACAATGCTAAGTCAATTATATTAAACCTATTTCAATCTGTTATTGAGTATATAACGGGAGAGGACTGCTGAGGGCAAATCCGCCTATCCTCCCTCAGAAAGGAAAACCACAATCTACCTGACAAAGTTATCATTTATCCCATATCTATACTGCACACCTCCTCTTGAAGGAAGAGGAACAGTAAAGAATCAGGAAATGTTAATCCATTTTATATATCACCAAGCTTTTCTCACAGTTTTAATGTCATTAAATTACAACTCTGCAGGTAAAAACAATAGCATACCGCGTGATCATCAGCATGTGTACAGGAGGGACCATTAGCAGATGATACTTAGGATAGCAAAAACTCAACATTGCTAAGAACTCCAATCTGTACAACCTTGCGAAGCACCGTTAGTTTCATGAGAGATTATCTGATGATTCCTTATTATTTGCACAGCACACAGGGATTTATAGCCCAGACAGAGATTGAGCATCACCCCTAAGGAACATGATCTTCATGCTGACGTGTGCAGCACAGCAAGCACTGAGGGGAGAAGGGGAACTAGGATATTCAGAAATACAGCAATAAGATTACATGTCATATGCTTTGCACTGCTACGTGCAGACGGTTCAGCAATTTTACAGAAAGATTTTTTGCTGTTCTTAAGAGTCAAGTAATTTGTGCCAGAGATGCGCACATGCCCAACGTGGCTGTGGCAAAAGAGGTGAAGTATGGACCAAAGGGACTGAAGCCTGAGTACGAGGGATGCGTGTATTGAAAAGTGGGATCCACAACAAGAAAAGGCACTTACAGCTAATATATGGATCACAACAATAAATTGAATCAGACAGCAGTAGAGCTAATTCATCAATAACAGCAGTGATAGGAACAAAATTTCCTATTAAAAAAAAAAAAATCAGCGTGCAAACAGGTCTGTACTCCAGAAGCAGCATGGTGGAATGGTGCGTAGTACCATGGAGACCACCAGAACAAGGTCATACCGCCAGGCTGAGAAGGAATGGGGGGAATCTTGCTCACCATCAGACTTCCCTAGTTTATATAGGGTTCCTGAAGAGCTCCCTGCACCAGAGAGCTGCTAGGGGAAGGAGTGCAGGGAGACACACAGCAGCAGGTAGAGCAGCAAGACCTGAGGGCTGCTCATCCTGAACACCACAGGGAGAAGCTGGTAATTTGCCATTCCCCGAGCTTGGGGAAAATGGCTGTTGATGGAGGTCTATATTTTTGCATCACGCCTGCAAGTGGCCACCCTCACAGCTGGCTGCAAGCACAGGAAGAGATGCTAGGTTAAGCCCTCTCGGCAAACACATCTCTAAGTGCCTCGTCATACGTTGCTCTTGCTTGGCTCAGTGCAGCCTGTTCCACTAAGCACACAGAGAAAAACAAAGGTTTCGTACGCCAGAGATGGAGCAATGGGACAGCGGTAAGGCAAACAGATACAGAGAGCAGGAGAGACTTATGAAGACACACACGATCAATAAAGGGAACAACAAAAGAATCCAGACCTAGCAGCCCAGCCACTAAACACTGCAGCTTCTCCTCTCAGCATCTTCTTAGTTTTTTAGATAGAAAAACATGTTTAACTGTGTGGCTGGGATAGTAGCAAGCAAGAAATATGCCTGTCTGGCTACAGAAAGACATATGTATTGTCCACCCTGAAGATGAGGCAGCTGGATGAATTACTCCACCTTTGTCTCAGGCCATACATTCAGAGCAACTTGTTTGTGTGTTTCAGCAGGGGCAGGACTCAGGGAGTTTAAGGAAACATTTTTTGCTTGATATCAAACATCGTTTTTGTTAAACTGTAGGATAAAATCCTCACAGTGCTGTTAATGCTCACTGTGTTTTGGCAGTCAAAATTCTGCTGTTCGGGAGGCACTTTGAAAAGGGAAAAACTGAGACAAGAATCTATGTTTGGTGCTGTATCAGCAATCCTCCATTAAAAAAGCTGTACGTAATAGCTCTTAGTGCAGCAAGTAAAACAGAGTTAGCTCTCTGGTGCCTCAGAAGCTACCTTGATGGCAATGCCAGTTCTCAAACTCAGTCTTTTGCTCCCCTTGGGTGTCAGGAGCCCTGTAAAGGTGAATTACTCAGTCGTTGGCTCATTCATGAGCAAGCAGTAATGAAACTGAAGCATGTCATCTCATACCAGGGCTTTAAATCCATGCAGAATATACAGTGTGCTCCTAGAAAGAGTGGGAGAAGAGTATAGGCAAGAAGGGGCAGGGGGCAAAGAAGGCGGGGTGGGGGGGAAGAGCTAAGGACTGTCAGCTTGGTTTTTTGTATGTGTGGTGTGGTGGAAATCAACAATATTTGCAAAAAGGATTCTAGGAAAACCTGGGAAATGACAGAGAAAAAGAGCAAAAACTTTTTTATATATAACTCAGATAACCATTATTTACAGGACATAACCAGAGGTTGTGTGATATTCAAAGTTATATCCAACAACCAACATAACACTGGAGGTGTTGCTCTGCTTTAAAAAAATGGAGGTAACCTTTATCTTCTCACAATAGTCAAGGCCTTTCAAGCATGAGGATAGATCTGGATCATCTTGGTGAGGGGACTGTTATACTTGTTTAGTCATCCAAGGTTTCCTTTGCTTTGTAGGTTCCCAGAGCAGAGCTGAGGCATCATTGCAGTTCCCATACCTGCCTCCCAGCTGTAAGCAGAAGAGACATTGTCAGAGGAAAGCAGGCATGGCAGGGCATCCCTAGGACCAATTAGTTTGAGCTTCTGACAACATAAATTAGCACAGTTTGAGAATGTGACCAGTCTGGATTTGTAGAGTAGATCAAGCGGCAATTGTCCTATGTAGTCAAAGTCAATGGAAGTGACAGATTAATAATTATCGCTCTATTCCATGCTTCAGTCATAAAGCAACCCACTAAATCTGACTAAATTATCTGATTATACAGAATATCATGTAACAGTTCACCATATGCTTTCTTTTGTATCGTAATGGTGGCAGTATGCCTAACAGTATTCCCAGGTCCATTGATTTTGCCCTTTCCCCTTATTCAAATCTCAGTTTTCCTATCCCAGTTGTTTGATGCTTCCTTCCTTTTTTATTGTCTCAGGAAAAGTATTTAAGGCTCATGACTGAATAGCCCACTGAGTAGCCTCATTAGGGGTAGTACCTGACAGCATAACTGAATATAGTGCATCATTTCACATGCTGAAACCATTTGACTAAAAATCAAACATGTCAGAAATTTTCTGCAGGAAAAAGCCATTTCATCCAAACATACACGTTTTTTCAACTGTCAAACTATGACAAATATTTTGTATGAAAAGTAACATACTTTTCATAGTTTAAGTCTTCCAGTTTAAAATAAATTTTGAGTTTTGGATGAGAAGATTGAGGGGAAAAAAAAAAGAAAAAAGGGGGAAGTTAGAACAAAATGTTTTTTATGCAAGTGAAAATGCTTTGACAGGCCTGACTGCTTAGTACTTGTCCATATTTTTTTTTTTTCTGGCAGGGGGTGGGGGTGGGGGGGGTGGGGCAGGGAAGAAATAGAGCACCTGCTCAGCTCTTCTCAAAGTGACATACTCATTACACTGGTATGGTATGTCATCTACAATTTGAGACACTTCTTCCCTCAGATAAACATTGTAGAAAACACTGACATTCTTGGGTTTTGTTCTGGCTTTACATTAATGCAGAGTGTTGGCCCTTCTGTTTTAACATCTTAATACATAGGTCACAGCGAAAAGCATGGATGATTAGCAAGTTCAAGACTAAAGAAAACACAAATGCATTCTTAGGGATTATGTTGCCCACAGTGTGCAATTCCAGGAGGACTCAGCAATATAAGTTACATTTTTTTACCCCTCTAACACGAAAAGGTCACCTGTAGCTACTTAATGTGAGGTTCACATGCTCCAAAGCATCCCGCCACCGATTCCTGTGGAAACCCTTGCTGAGCTGCATGAATCAGATCAAAGCTGTTGTTAGGATGCTAAATGACTATCTGGTAACAGCACGCAAGGCATGAGAGAGTGTTAGTGCCGTTACTGTTTGCAGCTGCTAACACGACAGAGGAGCCATCCCTGTGGGGCCTCTTGTGCATGGGACTGATCTGCCAACCTCCATCTGACCTTGGTAGATGATCATTTAGGTCACACACAGCCTGTGTTTTCTTGGCAGGAACACCTTGACTGGCTCCTTGGCTTCCCAGGTAAGGTTTCTCCACGTACTAAGAAAATACCTGAGGCAACACTGTTGGTAGGAGGTAAAGGAGAGGTCAGGCGAGGCTGCCAATTCGCCCAGGGAATGAATGAAGCACCGCCCCTCCTAGACAGGCTGTTTGCCATTAAGTTGGCAAATTTGATCCGAATGCTCTTTACACCCTGAATAATTCAGCAGACAAATTTACCACCAGAACCTCTGGCAGCAGATCAGTCTGGGATTACATCAGCAGCAGAGAGAATTAAGTGTGTCTTCATTTTCGGCAAGATAAAAACCTCCATCTGTTTCTGTTCTTTATTAATTTTGCCTGTAAGTAGAATACAGAGCTATACATTAATTAAATGCATATGACTGGCTAATAAATTTGTTACAAACTGCTCTCATGATGCCTGTCTCTTCGTTAAGCAGAGATTGAGAATGTATAAAAGGAGGACTTTTTACAATAGACCATAGACAGATGAGAACTAAGCCACCTTGAGTTTTCCATAGCAGTATAGAAAATGCAAGGGGCAAGAAGAATTCCATCAATACTTCAATTTTCTCTCATTTTTGCAATCAGGCCCCATGTGGCCCCACAGGGGGACAAATGTCTCCCCCCTTCTTATTCTGCAAACATAATCAAGTAGCAATTTTCTCCTTGCCTACAAGCACAGGGAGATAATGCCAGTCAGGTTGCTACTAATATAATTCTGCAAATCAATGAGCAAAGAAGTGCTAAGAAAACAGGACAGCCAGCACAATTCCCACATCACCCTGCCCCTTGAGTCTGCACGCTTCGCCCGTGGCTGCACATCACTGAATCAGAGCACGAAAGCAAGGTAAGAAGCTGCATGGAATAAGAGAGCGGGGACTTCCCTGGTCAGCCAAACCGGCATGGCCCCTACTGCAAAACACACCGGGGATGTGGCAGTCGTGGGATTTGTATGGTTTGTGCTGTTGTTCAGGTACATTAACTTGGAACAGAGGTGGAAGTAATCCTAAAAAGGTCAGCAGAGACTTGATAAAGGAAAAAACATGCTCTTACATTACACAAGAATCTATTATTAAACAGAATCTGAATAAGATCCGATGCTTGCAATAATTTCATAAGAACCTCTCTAACCAGGTTAGGGGAAAAAGTGCCTTTTATGAGCACTCCAAGTCATTATTACCTGTCAGTATCTAGCATTAAAGAAATTGGAAGACAAAGAGAGAAGCTTCTGCTGGTATTGCAGATCCTAGCAATAGCTTCGCTGTACTAATATACTTATTACAATAGTAACAATAATGAACTACCACAGACTAGTCTTTGTGACAGTGTCTAAGCACATACCACCTCACTGCAAACAGGCAAAAGCTAAGGTTTATTGCAAAGAAAAAAAAAAACATATTCTACAGAATATCTGGAAATGGAAAACACAAGGTAACACATTGCAACTGATAAAGCTACATACATTTTTAATGGAACTGCTTTAAAAATTACAACAGTTTCCCAGTCAGGAAGGCTAAGGCTCAGCTAGAACTGAAATTGGCCAAGGACGCCAAGTGCAACAAGAAAGGGATCTTCAGATATGTGGGCAGTAAGCAGAAGCACAGGGAAGACACAGGCCCATTGCTAAACAGGGCAGGGAAACTAGCCATAATGCTGACAAGGCAGAAGTCTTAATACCTTCTTTGCCTCTGTCTTTACCAGCGTAGCTGGGCCCTAGGTCAAGTAGCTACACAATGCATGTGTCAACCCACCAGTAGTGGAGGAAGGGCTGGTCTGCAGCCTCTTGTAAGGGCTCAACCCACATAAATCTACAGACCCAGAGGGAATCCACCCCAGGGCGTTAAGAGAAGCAGCTGACATTGTTACAAGGACATTGCCTATAACATTTGAGGAGTCGTGGAGATCAGAAGATGTCTCTGATGACTGGAAGACAGCAAATGCCATAGTCATCTACAAGAAGGGCCCAGAAGAGGACCCAGAAAACTACAGGCCCGTTAGTCTTACTTCAGTCCCTGGAAAAGTTATTACTAGTCCTCCTTATTAAAGTCCTCCTAGAAACTATTACAAACAAAATGAAGCAGGTGATTGGGAAAAGCCAACACAGATTTACAAAGGGCAAATAATACCATACTAACCTGATGACTTCCTACAACAACACAACATCTTTTGTCAACATGGGAGGAGCTGTGGATGTTGTTTACCTGGACTTCAGCAAAGTGTTCGATACTCTCCCACAGCTTTTTCCTGGACAGACAGGCAAGACACAGATTGGATGGGTGGTCTGTGAGATGGGTAGGAAACTAATAGGTTGTACTCAGGGGATGGTGATCAATGGTTTTTACTCAGGCTGGCAGCCTGTCACAAGTGAGGTCCCCCAGGGATCAATATTAGTCCCCACGCTGTTCAACATCTTCATAAATGATCTGGATGATGGGATTAAAAGCACCCTCACCAAGTTTGCTGATGACACCAAACTGGGTGGTGAGGTGGACATGACAGAAGGGAGAGCCATCTTACAGAGAGACCTGGATAGGGTGGAAGAGTGGGCTAGCAAGACCAGTATGAAGTTTAACAAAGACAAGCGCAAAGTCCTGCGCCTGGGACGACATAACCAAAGAGCCCAGTACAGGCTAGGACCTGTGTGGCTGGGGAGCAGCCTTGCTGAAAGGGACCTGGGGATCCTGGTGGACAACAAGCTGAACATGAATCAGCAGCGCATCACTGCATTAACAAAGGCAAATTGGATCCTGGGCTGCATCTGCAGGGGCATTACTAGCAGAGATAGAGACATGATCATACCACTCTCCTCAGTGCTTGTCAGGCTGCAGCTGGAGTACTGTGTCCAGTTCTAGTCCCCACAATTCAAGAAAGACACAGACAGACTGGAGAGGGGCCAAACGAGGGCTACAAAGATGATCAAAGGGCTGGAGAACCTGCCCTCTAGGAAAGACTGAAGGAGTTAGGTCTTTCCTCCCTGGAGAAGAGAAGGCTTAGGGGAGACCTCATCATGGTATTCCAGTACTTAAAGGGCAGCTACAAAGAGGATGGAGGCTCCTTCTTCACAAAGAGCCACATGGAGAAGACAAGGGGCAATGGGTACAAGTTGTACCAGGAGAGGTTTCATCTCAACATAAGAAAAATTTTTTACAGTGAGAACAATTATTCACTGGAACAATCTCCCAAGGGACATGGTCAAGTCCCCATCACTGGAGTTTTTCAAGATGCAATTGGACAGGGTGCTAGATAATCTCACCTGAGCTCCCTTTCCCATGGAAGATTGGACCAGATGATCTTTCAAGGTCCCTTCCAACCTAGGCTGTTCTATGGCTCTGTGATTCTAAAGTATAAGAAAAAAAAATATTATGCTTCATTTCAAACTGAATTGCCAACATTGACTACATCCTGCACAGAATATTTAACTTCAGCTTGAAAAGAATATCCACCCCACCCCAGCACCCCCCCAAACTTTTCTGAATAATATTCAGAAAATAATATTCCCCTTGCCCTTTTCTGAACCTCTTGAGAAACAAAAGCTTTTGATAACTTGGCTTTTTATCCTTTTGGAAAAAAACTACTGAAAGTTTCCCCCATGGTAAGTAAGCGCTCTCAAAGCTGAAGCTACCTCCCTCTTCTTTAGGAAGTTCCTCTCAGACTTTTAAGTTAGAAATGCCCAAATCTCTTCAAAAGTGGTAACATGGTAGCACAGGAGTTAAACAGATGAGTGAAAGTAATTAAGCAAATTACACATTTTCTTGAGGGGGAAAAAACAGCCTAATGGGAGTGCTCATCAGAGGGCTAATATTTAGACAGCAAAAGTTACAACTACACAGAAGAATAACGACTGAACAGTAAAGTAACAACAAAATAATTAGTTGTATTCTAGCAATTACTTAGGAATTCCCCAAGAGGTAGCATTGATTAAAGTTATTTTTATAAGTGTATTAGTGGTAACTCTTTAAAAAAATAGTCATGCCAGGTTTTTGTTGATGATTCAAGGGAACTAGAAGACTGGGAAAATCACATTTCATTATGAGATGAAGCAAGAAGGAAAACATACAAAAGGGGTGAGAGGCAGAGTGCAAATGAAGGAACAGATTAAGGTAAATTGAATCATGTAGGCAATGCCAGAATATGTTGTTTTTTCTCTCCTGAAGAATGAATGAAAGCATATATGAGAAATGCCATTCTAGAACCCCTGAAACCACATAGCAGAGGTAGCAGCACAGGGTTTAGTAGCACATACGTCTCTGTCCTGTCTCACCTGGGCATCCTAGTCCTCAGAGAGAAGAAACAGATAGGCTCATTGCCCTATCACTAGTACTGCCCCCCCCCAGCTACACAGACCACAGGAGCTTGGGCTCCCAAGAACACGTACATCTTTTCAGAGAGAAGAATGAATGGACGCCAACCCCAGACAGTCTTTGAGCCTGCAGATTACAAAACAGTAGAAACACATTATCCATTCCACAGCAGGCAAAGAGGTGTGCCCTTAATAGCTCTCACCTGAAAACTTTCAAGTCCCTGCCTGCTATTGATCCCAGGCTAATTTTGTTGAAGCCCATAAAGCTATGCCAGGAAACCATTTGGTTTTTCAGGTATCTGATATCCATGGCAAACATGCTTTTGTTTTCTCTGCCCTTTGAACAGGAAAATTATTGCAATTCTCCCTGACTTGAAATCTCATTCTTTAGCACAAGGTGGCTGTTCAGCCTCTCGGGTTTGTATTTGGGCCCACCCTGCCCTCCTCGTTGTCACACAGCTGACAGAAAGGTGCCAAAGAAAGGTACAGGTCAGCACAAGGAAGGGTTTGCATGTCCTGGACACCAGACCCTTCTCTGCCTGCATGCATCTGCGAGCTCTACACGTAGGAAGCCGCTTTGGTACCCGCTCAACTTTGGTACCCACTCAGAAATGGCACAGTACCACCAGCCGGGGCCAGACCTGAGCAGGCAACAGTCTGTGAGGTACAGGGCCTGGCCATGAAAGGAAAAGAGAAACCAGAGCAAAGCCAGGCTGGGACATGTAGCTTCTGGGAACTGAAGGTGAGGGTAGGAAGAGTGGCAGGTCCTGTCTGCCCAGGTTGCTCTTTCCTCATCACCACTGGGGCAAAACTAAATCTGGCCATGTTCATGCTGCCCCAACATAGGACTCATCCATGGGAGAAGCAGGCTCCTGGTCCCCTTCAACCTTGCTAAGGTTTTGAAGAGTCCTGCAGTGCCGATGGGGAAATGGGGTGGTAGCATCACCTTCTCCACTGCATCACATTGTGGGGTGTGTGTTTGTGACCTCAGATAGCCACAGATGCAGAACTGCCACCAAGGCTTGAGGAGCTCACTGCTGCACAGGTTCCCCCGGGCCACTGCTCACATGCCCCAAATGCACCCCAAGGTGAGTCAGCACAGACAGTCAAGGAACTTGGCCTGAAAAACATTGTCAGGAAGGTACAATACAAACACACCTTTGTGGGATCTGGGACAGCCCTTTGTGGAGTCCCATCCTCAGCTATTCTGTCACCTCCTTTTTCCTCCTCAAATCCCCACGCTCGCCAGCACTGAAATGGGAGGACAACTGCAGAATGAACGGCACTGCTAAAGGCTCCTCTAATTGCACAATCCCTCCCTTGCCAGTCCCCACAGACTTCCTCTGTGGAAGAGGTCTGCAGTAAATCCTGTCACTACTTTTTGCTTCCTAGAGATTTAAGATCAGATTTTCCCCTCATTTACATAAAAGTCTAAAGCCATTAACCCCCAGAAAGCAATTCCTTCGTCTGCTGGTGCAAGGAAGAGTAGAATTAGGTCATATGGACCCAGTCAGTCCTTTTTTTGATATCAATGAAGGCTGGCAAGAATATTTTACCGAAAATTTAAGCAGCAGTTCTCTATACCCCTACTGCTCTTATTTAATCAAGTACTCACATCAATGCCATAGAGCCCTGCAGTATAACCTGCAGCAATATGTAAGCCTTTGTTTGTCACACTCTTTCTGTCTAAATGCCCCTGCTAGACAGACTATTGTTTTTCCCTTGAACCGTGAGTGCTCATGGCTTTCAGGGTTTTTTTTGTTGATTCCCCCCCCCCTCTTTTTCAAAAAAGGCGTTAGTTCCAGAGCAACATTAGCATCCACGCGCTGCAGCTTGCAGCCGTGAACTGGTCCCTACCTCTCATTCTGTCTGTGTTTGCTGGTTATCTGCATTTGCTTCTTCAGATGGTAATTACATTTTTAAAGCACAAATGCTAGCTGCCATACCGCACACTTCTAGACAAAGGCAGTGTTAGGAGTCATGCACCCACTCCCCCATTTCATTCCCCTTCCCTCAGCATATATTAAATTATACAGCCCTGGTAACATTTGTTTCACCTAGATCTCCAGTTCTGCTTATTTTTAAAGGAATAACACATGTTTGTGTGCCTCTGCTCAAAGCCCCTGCTCTTTACTTTCGGTGGAAGCACCCACTGACAACAAACACAGCTTACTTGGCGTTTTTGCTTGATGTTCCTTTGCTGCATAGCACAACACACTTTGCTTTCAGAGCTCCACTTTACAGCAGTGCTTAGCTATCGTACCACTTGATCTCTTAAGAGACCAACAAACGCAGTCAAAATTTAAACACCACAAGATGCGATGTTGTTCATGAAAGACAAATCCCCACATCTCCCCATGTTTCAGACACTGAATAAGTTCCTCTCACCTTGCATGCCTCAGTCTCCCAATAGATGAGAGAGAGAAAGAGCATAAGGGGTGCAGCAGACATACAGCAAAAACTCTTCTCCCACCAATCCTTATACCAGCCAAAGATCATCTGGCTCCAGTTTTGAAACTCCACTGTAGCCATTCTGCTACCTAGAAATCATCCTAGGCAAAGGAAATCCTTGGCCATTTAGCTTTCTTTCCAGCCTGTCAGATTCACCAGTTTAGATGATAGACAGCTTCTTCTACCAGTAGTCAAATAACTTCATCTTTGAGCAAGAAACTGTCAGGCTACCAATCACGCAGATGTCCAGGACAAATAGTCACTGCACACTTACCACAGCAACTCCAACTTCTTGCGGCTACACAGATCAGCTATAGGTACCTAGTAAACTCACCACATACAATTTCTGGACTACTAGCGTAGGCATGTCTGGAAACATACCCCACAAAATAAGTGAAGAAAGGCTTGAAAAATTCAACCAAGTCAGTGAGTTCAACTGGAAGCATTCATCCCCATTTAACTCTCTATCATTTAATCAGCTACCTCAAAAACTACACTAAGAACAAGACTCTGAAACCAAACAGACTATCAATGCTTCCTCAAGCCTAAAGCATCTAACAAAAGTACTACTTACTGTTCTTTCACCCTTCCCACCTCCTCTCACTTGATTTCCTTTTTTTCCCCTCTCCTCTTAATGCTCAGCTTTTTATCTTGGCTGGTTGGCACTAATGAGACCCACCTGACCTGGCAGCTTGTGTGAGTCAGCAGAATGACTTTCCACCTCCCAACAAGGTTCAAGAGCTGCAAATCTGCTATAGGGATAGGAATACTTCACCTCCCAGGTGCTCTGGGGATTAATTAGCATTTGGAAATCATGTTTTGAGATCTTCATGTGCAAAGTGCTAGAGAATTGGCTATTATTATTCTTGGGAACCGTAATCCTGGATTAGTTAAATCAACTAGTCAAGCAATCAACAGAATTTGTCAATGATGAGGTAATGAGTTACAGCCAGTGACATTTCTAGGACAGAAAGAATGAATTTTCTAAACAATCAGTATGTGCTGCATAGAGTGAATAATTTGTAATGAATAATGTATGCAGTTAATTTAGCCTCTTTGCCAGCTTGCAGAAAGTCCATGAGCAGAAAGAGAATTTCCCGACCTTATTTCAGGAATTTAAAAAGGAAAAATGTTTTTACTCTATGGACGTATCCTCAGCACGTCTCCATTTCTGCTCGAGATGTACTGACACAGTGCAGAGATAGAGGCAGGTAAAAGGAAAGACATCTTTGTCCCATCTGGAATAGGAGCTAGGGAGATGATACGACCATAAAATCTTCCATCCCTACTGTATGCTCAGCCTGTCACATTCAAATCATGGCAAAATATTTGCCTAGTGGGGTTTGTATGTTATATACATCCACGTACCTAGGCCAAACAGGAGCTCTGCTAACAGTAGCAGAACTTCTACTTCCTTAAATGAAGCCATGTGTGAAAACAGAGTCATTGTCCTACGGATATTTTAGAAAAACATACTTAAATAATTTCTTGGCTGACCATGTGACTGTCTGATTATTTCACAAGTTCTGTCCTGGCCATCAGCTGGGATTGCAAAAGACAGAAACAGACATATTGCATACCACTACCTTACTTCTTCAGGTGCAGAATGGGAATTATGGTGGCTTCTTCTCCTTCTGCTAATCCTGAATGTCAGACCTCACTTGTTCATGATGATCTTGTCAGAGCTATAGTAAAGCTTGTGTTTTAAACTCAGTAGTTAAGAAAACTGTCCACACGTGGAAAAAAGCAGCAGAAGGAGAGACATGGGATCAGAGGTCCCCTTATTTTCATTGATTTTCTATAGGTTTCAAACCATCAAACCTGAGTAATTCTTAACTCTGGCTTACCAGTCCTAGGTTGTGAAGACTTACATTCAAGCTCGAGTTCTCTCATACGGTTCACACTGTTCACTGCACGACCAGAAAAGTTACCACCCTTGGCGGGGAGCGCGCGGGGACTGGCCGAGCAGGCTCCCTGCTGCTGGGCAGCCACCGCTTCCCACCCGCGCCTCCTGCCCGTGCAGCTTCCCGAGGCGGACCAGGATTGCTCCCCGCTGCTGCTGCGGGAGAGAGTGTGTCAGGTAACATCGTGGCTAAAATGAGGGTTGAATTGGTGAAAACAAATCCTGCTTTCTCATTTGTAGGTAGAATAGATTTGCCTTCCAGCATTAAAATACACAGAATATGAATATTAAAGTCTCTGTTGCGCTGGCTCTCGCTGACTGAACAGGCTCAGCTTGCAGGGCACTTTGGGAAGTTTTGTTGTCAGCAGGCTGAGGACATCTGCCCCTGTGTGCTGGACTCTGATTTCCTTCCGATCTCCTTTTGTGCTGTCATTTTTGCAAATATTTATTTAGAGGAAAACTGAAGAGGGTGCATGTGTCAACATCACAAGGCCAGATCCCTTAAATGATTTCAAAGGAGAGAATTAAAGTCATTGCTTTAGGATAAGAAGAAATCAGCAAGGGGTTAAAAAAGGGGATTAAAAATATAGACTGCAAAAGGCGGATTTTGAAGGTGACCAGGAAAAGAACATCAGTAAAAAATGAAAGGTGTGTATTTGTGAATCAAATTAATGTATGAATGTGTAAAACATGCCAACCTGACACAGAGATGAATGTATATCCTTCTCTAAAACTACAGCTAGCTCATCACTTCACCCTAAAGGGCCATGCATCGAGTGCCGATTCACAAGAAGTCCACCGTATGTGTGGGCTCTCCCTGACAAGTACAAATGTAACTCCCTGTGAATAATTGTCAGCACATGGAAAAGGAACAATTTAAGCATAATTTTAAGCAGAGCCATCATTGCTCCCTCCATACACCTGGCACAGTTACCCAGAAGGATCTTAGCCAGCTCGTCTGTGCCTTGGATAGCGCTGCGATGAACTTAGGAGTTCAAAACCAATACGGAGCCAGGTTGGTATAAACTAATGGGAAAGCTGTGGTTTATGTGCAAAGGGAACAAGTTTCAGGGTAGAGGAAAATAATATTAATGCTCACACCTGCAATTTCCTAAGAGTGTTCATCACATTGCCTTCCTAAAACTCATGCCTATCTCCTTTCAATAAACTTCAGTTCTCTGCCACTACGAATTGAAGCCAAATTAGAAGCTGGGGCTCCAAGGAAATGTTTTTTAGAAGTTTGCAGGTGGGAGGCATTTTCATTGTTCTGTAGTGCGATGTTGATGGGAGTTTTCCTTTTCCTCCTTCTGTTTTTTTTCCTTCTCTGTCTGGCACTCCAGTAATTTCAGTTTCTTTCTTAGTAAATTATCCCAGGTGGCAACATATCAGCCAAAAGGCAAAAATAACTGTCATCCATAGCACTACAGGGTCAGATTTTTTTCCCTTCTGAGTGACTCTGCATTGTCACTGTGCAGACTTTTCCTGGTTAAGCATGTAGAAATGCATAATTTATTTGAGTTAATTCTGGAAATCGAGGACAGAGCTACAGGCGCTGAAGATGCAGGATGCAGCTGCATTTTGAGTCTTCACTCTGTAGGTAGTTTGCATTTGTATTGTAGTTTGCAATAACTGTACTGGGGCAGGAATCGAAGAGGGGGAGGAAAAATTAATTTTTAAATTATTCTCTGCATCAGTTTGCTGGGGTAAATTAGAAGAGCCTTAGGGTTGTTAAACTCACATTTCTGTAGAAAAGCCCATTGTTCATGGATGATGGTTCAAGAAAATGTATATAAAATGGCCATTATGACTTTAAGCAGCAAATTATACCTGCAGTGGACAACATTTGTCAGCATTAAAAAGTCACCAGTCTCTCAGCTTCCTTTTCCTGGAAACTGCCGTGGGCATGAAAGGGAAGGGCTGGGCTGGTGGGGGTCGGGAGGACAGAGAAGCACAGCTGGGTGCTGCTTTTTGGCAGGAATCCTACTGAACATCCACCAAGGCTACAAGCAGGCTTCACATGAGCATGCTCCCCAGTTTTTTGTGGCTGTTGCTCCCCTCCAGCAGGCAGGTTTCCTTCCCGCACTCACTGAGGTGTGGGGCTGGTGTAGGTTCATCCCCATGGGGCCAGGGTGCAGTCAGAGACACATCTCGTCTTGGGAGATGCTCAGGCACACCTTGCATCCAGCCGTAACCCTGATATCTCAACGTCTGAACCATGTAGCTTTTTGTACTCCCTGTACCATGGTGGCTTTCAGAAAGAGAGGGGGAGAAAGTAGAAAAGAGCCTATCCCAGCATTTTTCTATCTCCTTTTCCACATGTGTGTAGCCAGCAAGGTCAGTTGAGGGGAAGGACGTCCAACTCAGGTGACCCACCTTCTGGAGAGGCTGCAGTCCTTATTTCACCCATTCTCCGTGTTTTCAGAAAGACTTTGCAAATACCTTCCGGACTGATTGCAAGAAATCCTGTGCTGTCCTCAAATGCTAGCTCTCTTCTCCACTCAGGGACTGTCAAAGTGCCTTCATTTTCCTTATTTCTGCACTTTGATTTTTCCAGATGCACCTTGTCTGATAACTAGGAAAGTGCTTTTATTTCTTGTTAGCAGTCAGCAGCTCTGAATGCGCTCCAGTTAAATCTTTCCTTTCATATACCTGCAAGCCCAGAAAGTTCTGTGCTGGTATCCAGCACTTGTTTTCCACTTTTGTTTGTGAGGAAAATACCCATAGCCAGAGGTTTTACTGAGGAATCAAAAATCCAGAACTACACGCTGTCCAGTTGCACTGGCAATCAATTGCTCATTAACATCAGCAAACAATTACTCATCAAAATCATTGCATGTGTCATTGATGTGAGGACCTTCAATGTCCCAGCTTGTCCTTGATTCTGATGCCATCTGATATTGGTGATCAGCCAAGGTCCGCAGCACTGTCAAGACTCCTTTTTAGGAAGAAGTCCTGGCTTCACAGGCAGCATAGAAGCTGCAATAGGCCACAAATATTCCATTATCACTATTTGCATTATTTTCTCTTCAGAGTTGACAAAGGTAGGGTCATCTTATCCTCAGCCTTCCAGTCCACTTTCTTAAAAGAAAAAGTTGCCGCTGATTTTGGGTGGGTTTATATGTCCTGAGAGATGAGGCTGTCCTTCTCGTAACTTCCTATGTAATGGTAAGCACTTCTTCAACGATAACAATGACACTGGGAGGAAAGAAAGTCCCAGATTATTCTAACGTATGCTCCATCTTCTAAGCATGCCAGAATACATTTTCTCAGTTCTCCTCATACTTGTCTTCCACCATGGTCCAGCAAGCCCTGCAATACTTAAGACACATAGCCCATTTCTTTGGAACATTCACTGGCTTTACACTGACCAAACGCCATTTATCAGCTGGGTTGACTCAGATGATCTTCAGTGTAAACGCACAGCAATGCTGGATTCATAGTAAAATATCTTAAAATGTCTTATGTCACTCAAAAGCTTACTTTCTTTAGCTGTGAGGTCATACTGGGAGGGGAGAGTGCTGCGTCTATCTTCGTCACTGTAACTGAGAAGCATTTTCTGTGTCCAGAGCTCCTCCCAGGGTCTCTGGCTTCAGCACTCCCCATTGGGGGCTCTCCATTATTCCTCAGATTTGAATGGCTACGTTTTTCCAAATTCTGTATTACCTTGGAAAATGGCAGGAGAGCTTTTCTGTTATGCATTAATTAGTGGGGTGATAGTGCAGTATTAATTACCACAGGGTACTTACATATACAGTCTCTATACTCTGGAGGCATAGTCTGAATCACACAGACATCGCTGTAGCAGTTTATATTTTTCTATTGAATGGAAGTGAGTCTTTTCCTCAGAAATACGCCGTTTCTCAGCTGAGCACTGAGACACACTCTCTCCAAGCTGTTAGGAATTCAGAGAGGTACCAAGCCCTGCATCACAATTTTTCTTCACAGAGTGTTTTTAACTGTTTCTTTTCAATCAAAACTGTCAAAATGATGATGTAGAGCCCACAGTCAACGCAAAGTGAGCGTCTGGGGCTTTTTTACTACAGTGTCATTGACAGAAAGATCAATTTCCGTTTTGGCAACCAGTTTAGCTATCAGTGAAGCCAGTGGAAAAGTGTCATTGTTTTCAGTGTGGATTGGATCAGGTGAGCTCTCTACATCTCATTATGCAGTCCATTTAAGCAACAGGCCTGGAGTAGGTTTTTATGGTTCTTTCACTTACTTTACACCACCGATAGAGGTCAGGACACCAAAAATCTCCATTTTGACTTCTTGATAAGTTGTCTGGCTATTCCCAGAATACTGATCACAAAGGGAGGGCAATATGTCTCCTCCCGAGCTATAGGGAGCTTAACTATAACGAATCATCTATTCTGTATTGTACTCATTGCCACCGGTTTTTTTAGCTGACTTGGGACAGAACCATATTTTCTTCTCAAATTAATGATGGAAAATGTCTGTGAGCCTGGATCCTTGTCCTAAATCAAAATGTTAGAGATGTTTTACCTGTTATGCTTCTTCACAGTGTTCCATTTCCTCTCCATCACCTTAACCCAGAGCGTTAATTGACAAAGTAGGATCATCCACTCCCGACGTTTGCGTACTTCATTAGTGCAGCCCAGATCTTCAATGTTTCTACAGAGAACAGTGTAAATCAGAGGTCTTGAGAGAGGCAGAAGGCACACGAGACAGAGAGGTGGCAGCTTTCAATAAGACTAAGATGTGTGAAGACAAAGTAAAAAGGTCAGAATTGTTTCCCTTAGAGAGAAAAGAAGGAGAATATGCAACTGAGGTATATAAAATCATGTTGTACAATGAAGGTCAAAAAAGAGTACTTGATTGCTAACAAGGGACCAAAAGCCAGCAGAGTATTCTTTTCAAAGAATAATGTTTTATATAATGTATCATTAGCTTGTAGAACTCATTGCCACAGATAATATCAGACTTCTATGACTCACGATAGCGCTATCCAGCTACAGTAGATAGACTTTAATTGCAAACAGGAGATGTAACATATCTTTAGCCCTTGTTGGTTTGGAGGTGAAGGGAAGGAGCAGATGAAGGGAAGTGAAACACACTCCGGGCGTTGGTGGCAAGACGTTATCCTCTGTCCTAAACTGAAAAGGAGGAGCTGACTGTTCCTCTACTTCGAAGCTAAGATTTAGTATCTTAAAGTACAGAGATAAACAGATTCAGGGAAGATTTCAAACCACAATCTTCAAGCCTGAAGAGCCAGTTTTGACAGTGCTCATAGAGGGAAGCATAAAGAGAGGCTCAGAGTAGGACAGTCTGTCAGTGTGTAGCATGTTTTAGCAAATATGTACACAGCAAGACAAAACGGAGCTGGCAATAACTGCACTTGGAGAAAAAAACTGAATCCTTGCCCGTAGAGATTAAATAACTGTGTGAGAGCGTAGATTCCCTGGGCCGGTGCTCACAACAAGCCTAATACAGAGCCCTAGGCTGGCAGTCAGTGGTAATGTGTTTGTGCTTGCAGGGTATAGGCTTAATTTTCAGAGAAGCTATCTTGAACTTCAAATGGACATGCCATTAGGCCCAGGAATTCTCCTAAAAACCATGGTGGTAACTTTTATTTCAAGATACCATCCACCTCAGCTCATGGCTGGAGATACTAGAGTCTGCATTGAATTCGTATAATCTGTGGGCGACAGAGACACTGCTTGCTTCCTGACCTTAGGTCCCCATTGACTGTGAAAGATAACATTAACGTCTCACTGTACCAAAATGATATTCATCCTTAATGCTTTCCAGAGAGTAATTGTCAACTTCTATGGACTCACGAGTAGCTCAGCCACTTTCACCGCTGGCAATTAATTCAAAAGAATCAAGAGCTGTTTAAGAGCTCTTAGGACTATTAGCTCCTATCCCGTTTTTTTTCACCAGGGAAAGGTCTCAAGAGAAAATTCAATGACACTTCCTACCCTTTGATAGTAATTGTGATTTCCATAGTAAAAAAATGAATCACTGCCACTATCAGTAGTCCAAGGCTGGAAACCAACACAAAAGCAGAGAATTACCTGAGATGCTATGGATGTTTCAGTCTGCAGGGTTTCTGAAGGACTGTCTTCAAAGTAAAAAGCAATATGTCCAGTGTTGCGGATGGCTGAATTGCCGAAGATGGGCAGGGAAATCCACTCCGGTGCCTGCTGATTTCTCAGCCCCACTCCACATCCAGCACCTTCCCCTCTCTCCTTCTGGTCACACAAGGTCCCCAAGTTCAGAGTCAGGTGAGCCCCTGGGGCAGTGGGGAGGACACAACTGCACACTGGTGCTTCCCCGGCAGCCAGTGCAAATCCATCCACTTGACTCAGACGTTATGAGAGCATGGACGGTAAAACCAGAATGATGCCAGGGCTGGGTTTTCAGAGTTCATAGGTGGCAGACACCCCTGCCCTCATGCTTGAACTTTTGCCTCCCGCACATGCCTCTGCAAGTGGCATGGAGCCCTCGGTGGGGCACCGTGCAGAATTAGGCAGTAACAGATCTGCTCTCATATAATTTTCTTTCCCACATGCAATGGAGACAGAAAGAGATTGCGCCTCTGGCTAATAATTTTCATCATTTTCCCATTCCTTCTCGTACAAAGCAAACAAACAAGTTATTGCAGAATTCTGCAGTGAAATTTGATTAGTGCCTCCTCCAGAGGCCGCTGGCAAAATAGAGAGAAGAAGTATATTGAAGGATAAGGGAAAGGCAGAATACAGGCAAGGAGGTTTGCAGGCAGGTAATTGCAAATAAAATCCACCTTATGGTCTTGAAAATCCCAGAGGAGAAAGAAAAAGAGGCTATATATACCTTAGCTCATAAATTACCATACACCAGTCCCACCCACATGACTACAAAGAGAAACTTTAACAGCTTAAGTCTTCAGCAGTGCCACCATCCTTCCAGTCATGTCTTCTCAAAGCACAGCTCGGAGGAGCTGCACCTCATCACAAGAAAAAGAATTGTCAATCCCTTACCACAGGTGACTGTAAAGGCAGAACAGCCTAGCTTTCATTTGTGTATGCATTTTTGAACCTTATTTGAAACGCTGCAAACCATAAATAAACTTTTTAAATATCATTCACAGCAGTAGCTTTACGTTGCATTACAGGTCCCCTGATATAAAATAACGCAAGATTGTATGCTTGCCATATTTTAAAAGGGTACACAATACATATAAATCTTTGTAATTATCAGCTACTTATTCTTCAGCATTTGAAAAGGAGAAATCAGTTTGATGAATGCAGCACAACAAGAGTTGTAAGAATTCATGGTAAGAATGGCCTTTCTGTTTTTTCATGTTCAAAAGCACTGTTTTGTTTTTAGTCAAAGCTAGATATGTATTAATTTTTCATATTAATAAATTATAAAGGTGCACTATACCATAAAATATCCATTAGTTAGAAGAAAACATGGGAACATCTAGCAAATTAAGCATTGACTCACTGGTAATAGAACTGGCCAAAAATTTTCAGTGAAATATTTTTTGACATGAAATATCAGCAGATTAAATTATAAAACCTTTTGAGGAAAACTCTTGGTTTAAATGGTTTTGGCTTGAAATGAAAAAAAATTTCCAGTTCAAATTGACTTTGCCTTAAAATGTAATTGTAGTGTGGGGGGGGAAATAACAAAATCTAATTGGTAAGACTTAAAGCAAAACTGTCTGTTGGCCTTAACTTCTTGCTTTTTCTTTTCAGAAAATAAGTTACAACTGTTTTTGACATTTCCATTTTTCCATTATGATTCAGCATGGGAATTTCTTGTGGTTCCACAGGGTAAACAAAAATCTAGGCACCTAGGCAGCCTATAAAGTTTTGTGACTATTGAACATAAATGGATTTTTAAGAAATGTTGCAAACAGGACTTAAGAAACTGATGAAGCACAGAAGGCATTGGCTTTAGGTTATTGAAGAAGAGATAATGAAATCCTGGTCCCAATAAATTGATTTTTAATGGGAATTTAATGGGACCAGAGGGAGTACACCCAAATGCTAACTTTAGCCTAGGGAGATAGATTAGTCTTCCTATGTTTCCTCTTCAGTTGGTTGGGAACGATAAGATCCTGCATTCAATCATCCCCTACAAGAGCTTAGCTGTAGGCTTTCTCCCTCCATTAACTCTAACAAGCCTGGGAAGGCTGCCCTCTGTCAGCAGATACCAGCCCCCTTGTACGCCTCACTCACGGGACCAGTTACGAAGGAACGTGTACCTACTGACTTCATGCGCGATTCTCCACTTACAGCTAAAAATAAAGATCACTCATAGAATTAAACTTGGGATTCCTGCAGATGTCAGTTCTCTTAGCCTGACTGCATGTTGTCGCTGACTGTTTGCTTGAACAGAGAAAGCTGCCTCTCTCTGAGAAACTATGCTTTATTGTGCCTGTGGACCCCAAATACGCCTTTCGCAAAAATAGCTGAACCTGGCACTATGAGCGGAAAAGACTGATGGGTGCATCTACTTTAGCAATTCACTCTTCGTAATAGGAGCAGATGAGTAGCTCAAAGCAGTTGGTGCTGTGGCTCCTCGCATCTCCAGTACATTTGATTAAGGGGTGTTTATTCAGATTAGATATGATCTGCCTGCATGCCTGCTCACTAACCTAAAAGAGGAGGGATGTGGGTACTTGGGGGTAAAATCCATCGTGTTCCATAGAAGACGACTTTGAAGGGATCTCAAGTCTGAGCATAATTTCTTTCAAGTGTACACTTCCTCCTAAGTGGAGGGAAATTGTTAAGACATGTCTGCGCAACTGTTTCTTAAGTAAGGGTCAGGCCAGCTGCAACGTATTGCTGAGCACTTCTTGCACTGAAGAAGCTGCGTGGCTATTAGCATGACAATTCACACCTGGTGTTAAAAATTAATAAATAACTTGTCTGTCAGGGAATGCAGGCAGGAAGACAAAAATTAAGTGCTTCTAAACCACCTTATGTCAGGCACAGGCACTGCCACCGTTCTGCTGCCGAAAGACACAGACTTAACTGCACTCGCTTCCTTTCCTGCCCTCACAGTTCAGCTGCCTTCCAACCACAGTGAGCTCCAGGACATGGTCACCTATAAGATGCCATGCGATGTTCAAACCTCTACAAAGTTTTTCAAGCCACTTCTAAGCTCCTTGGGAAAGCCCAGTCCATTTGCATAAGCATGGAATTAAAGCATGAACATAACCCCAAAATGATGTATACAGGAATCCTTTGTATAGCTGTTTGGAAGCTTCAAGCTTCAAATCAAAATGAAGAAGACAGCTTTTCCTACAGTGGGGTTTTCATCTGAAGGATAGAGTAACACAATTCATCCTTCAGCAAATGTACATCCCGAGACAACGAAGTATAATGAAGCAAGATCTGTGGCAGGACTGATTCTGTGTGAATGAAGAGAAATTTCTCTGATAGCCCTGGCTAAACAGGGAAACAACTCTGGGATTTCAGAAACAGTCCCTGAAGACCCCAACAACACCCATACAAAAGTCAAGACCTTAAGTCAAGTTTTGGCCATACTCCTTCTAGATGGTTTAAATTCTTAAGAATGCACACAAGCACAGTGTCACCCACACATTGATAAAAAGAATAACCTTGGGCCTTTTTTAAGAAAGCCACTGAGGCAGAACTGCTCCTAATGTCTTTCTAGGCCCTTTCTGGACCTCCTCCTAGGACCAAGTGACTCCCAAGACAATTTACCCCCACATGCTGCTCCTACAAGCAGAGTGTGCCGGTGCTGCCACACTGCCAGTGTCACTCTGGCAGCAGAAGCTGCCCAGGGATGAGGCTCATGATGAGGGCTACTGCAGGAAAGGTGCGAAGGTGCAAGTTCATGGTGCGAGTGAGGGGGTATCAGCCCAGATGTTGGTAGACCTGGACCTGGACCACCTCAGATGTGGAGGCAGTCAGACCAACTGGAGGAGCCCCCAGAGAGGTGCCACAGGGACTAGAAACACTTGGGGCTCATCCCCTGGTGTACCCAGGCTCCCCAGCCTGGATGGCATGGGCAGTGATCTGAGCCCCCAAGGGGACATTAGCGCCATTCTCATCAGGCAGGTGGCCAAGCCACCCCAGCAACCCCACTTTAGCCTCCAGAGGAAGATGTTTCAGAAACAAGTGTAAGAAGTCACAGGGCAGCGTCTCTCACTCCTAACCCTGAAAAGCTATTCCTAATCTGTTCCTCGCAATTCAGATGTTAATATCTTAAAGCACAAGAACGCTAGCTATTGTAAGTCTGGAGAGCCTCGTTACCAGGCAGAAATCCTACCCATTTGCAATCCCGCTGAGTGCCTGACCTCCCTGGCGCCTCGCAGCAGAGAGTTCCATGGTTTAATTATCTCCTGTGTGAGAAGGGTTTTATTTGATCAGCCTGGAAATAGCTGCTTTTCAATTTACTTGAATATTTTCAGCCACCAGTGTTACACTAGACAGGATTTAATATATCTTTATCATACTCTCCTTCATCGGTTTCCTTTCTAAGGTGAACTGTCCTAGCACAACCTTTTTCATACGAAAGGTTTTCCATGCCCCCAATCATTTTGTTTGCCCTTCTATGAACCTCTTCTAGTTTTTTTTAAGATAGAGCAGGTATTACTGTACATACATTTGAGGTAAGGCTGCATTATTTTTCTTGTTATTCTCTTTGTATTCCTCATCCATCATGTAACATTTCGTTTGTTTTTCTGGGCCTCAGTGGCATAGTGGGAAAGTCTAAGTGGGCAGCATGTGGGGTGCAAGCTCCCATCCCTAACCATCCACAGCTAATTTAAAACCCTGTAAATTGTGTAGATAGTTTAAAAAAAGAGCGTCTGTGTTATCACAGCATTATAAAGCTCCCATATGATACCGATGATTGGACCAAATCTTTCAGCAATTCCCAAGTGCACTTTGCCATTCTGGGTGAATTTGTTTCTGTAGCCCATCACTGCGGAGGTGTGTAAAACCCTTCCAAGCGTGGAATGGGCTGAAAGGGAGGCTACTTAATGCAAAGGATACCTTATAAAGAAATGGTAGCTTCCTACAGCACAGATAAGTTCAGGCAGTAGTGCTGTGGTCAGGTACATCTGCATGTTCTTGGGTCAACAAGCAGAGCTGTCCCCGCTGAACAACGCACAAACTTAAAAAAACCCAACACAAAACAGATTTAAAAATCCCGTGAGGTGCTTAAAAAGCCAAAGAATTCACCATAGGTACTGTCCCAGTCCCACCTGTTGTTCCCATGGTGCTGTGTTTGCCCCAGCTCTCATCCCCCTGGAATGAGAGACAAGGGATAAAGAGGGAGGCTGCTCAAGAAAGTTAGGAGACCAAATTTAGGATCCTGCCCGTGGCCATAGAAATTGAGTCCAGAGCCCACAGCTTTGTATTCTGGACACTAACCCCTCCCAAGTGGCACTCACATATTTTATATGAAGACATGAATCAAACAAACGTGTTGCTAATGTGATCTAACTGAGCTGGGAGAGTATGAGACGGAAGGAAAAATGTAGGTTGGATATTTTTTTGCAAGTCCAAACAATATCCATCTGGGACAAGTAGTGAGGGTTTTTCCCAACAACTCGTCTCCTCTAGATCTAGTTTGACTCTCAGCTAGCTGATCTATGAGAACAGTGTTATTTACAGCTCAGTCATAAATGAGGTTGAAATCTGTATCTGCTACCAGTTTAGTGTATAAGCCAAGTACTAACAGAGTCATCGCGTTCCACAAACAAAGCAATCCGTTTTTGTTTTACCTGGGGTTTACCTCTATTCCTGGGGTACAATCAGATCATCAATGGGACATTAGGTAGCATTTTCCTTCAAGCCAAGAGAAAAGCAGCATGCAGAAATGCAGGGAGACTTTGGGTAAATATCACCGCTGTCAGAGGCTCAGGGGAAGGACCCTGGCTTTGCAGCTGTCAACCGAACGTCAGCGCTTTACAAATGACAATAACGGGTGGAAGCACAGAGGGATGGTCACAGAGGTGAAAGGAGCAGGCACAGGTCTGCTTATTCTTTGGTCGCAGGCAGGTCCTGATAACAGTCTTCTGCCCTTTCATCTCAAGCCCTAAGAGAAAGGAAGGAGGCTGTCCGTCTGTCAGACATCTTGTTGGCCATTCTTTGGCATGGTTCTCTTTTTTTCCCCCTTCATTTTCTTTCCTCAAACAGTTATGACTATTTGTATCTGCAAATAGTAATGTCTTGGCAGCTGGTAATGAGCTGGGCTGGAACTTTACAATGCCAACATGATAGAAAGAGGAAAAATAGGAAGATCATTGCATCTCAAGTACTGTAAAATGGTGCTCTGCACTCCCACAAAGCCACGTACCGCATCCCCAAACTGAGGACACTCAGCAGAGGAGGAAGTTTGCTCTGCTGAGGAGGGAGACTCAAAGTTCAGAAAGTCACTTGGGAGCAAAAATAGACTAAAAATTGCACCAAATAGACTAACTTGCACCGTCTTTTCCATCCCTCTGTCAGTACCGAAGGGTGAAGGGGAATCCGGCGCATCCTCCTTTGGACGCCCTCGCAGAGGAAACGCAGTGGCCCAAACATCCTGGTGCTGAGCCACAATGCAGTCCGTGCCAGGCTGTGCAGGGGCAGAGAGGCTCTGAAAAGGAGCCAGTCCAGGAAAACTGGTCTCTCACCATCACTGCTGCTAATGCTGGGATGCAGCCAGTGGCCTGCGGAAAGGAGCGGAAGGGATTTTTGGAGCTACTTTTGCTTCCTCGCCCTGTCACGCTTTACTATTTTTACTGTGTCCAGGTTGTCTCACAGGGACAAAACTGGAACTTGCGTCTGCCACCAGCGCATACCAGTGTACGTGCACCACCTTTGGAAGGCTGGAGGCTGTGGTCACTTTTGCCTTTCCCTTGCAGGCCCAGGCTGAGTTCAGACACCACAAGTCCCACCAGCTCTTGCAGCAGGAGATACCATGACGGTCAACAGGTGTCCTCGCTTTTCTGGGGCAGCCCCAGGGTTTGCGTGCCCTGTCTGTGCATCATCACAAAGAAATTCTCTGAGATGTTACTTTGTCCCAGAGTTTAGAAACAGTATTACAGAATGTATAATAGTCCTGTGTACGTTACACTGGGAAGGTGGCATTTCCTAGTCTTCCCCACTGAATATACAGCCTCCCTGAGGAACCTGATGTACAGAGGAAAGAGATTGGGAGGTAGGGGCCACAGACTTGAGATCTGAATATTTCTGTCATGTAACCTGATGTGGGAAGAAGAAAGAAACACCCTGTCACGGTCTCACATGGGGAAGATGTCTTCTGACGCCTTTTTTTCCCCCCATCTCATCATTCCCCATATAGGGTCCTTTTAGGAGGGATCCCAGAGCATCTCATCCACCCTGAATCAGTTCTGTGATATCTCCACAGGGGCATTTGAAAGGGGGTGCAAGACATCAGATCACCATTTCTCCATGCCTGGTACGATGTTCTGGGCCTACCCACGCTATGGAGAAGTGCACCCTTGTGGGATCTCCAAAATGCAGCTCAGAATGATGTTCCCCATTCTTCCACTGCTTCACTACTCACAGGGACGTCAGCTGGACTACCTCAGAGGCAGCTAAGGGGCTTTTCCTGCAGGTAAATGGAGGGTGTGGCCCTAAATCCATCCCGGAGGCCACTTCTGCACAACACTGCAGGACTGCCTATCTGGCCCTTAGACTCTGGAAGACCCTAACCAATGTTACAGGGCCAGATGCATCTAACACTGAGGTAGTCCCATTTCCAGGAGCATAATCGTACACCAAAAGCCAAAGAAAACTTTCAGAGCCCAGAATAGTAGCTTAATTTGCCACCTCATTCCTGCCCACTGTCTGACTATAATTCAGGACTCTCTCATAACCTGTTTTTACTTACTTGCTGTAGCAAGGCTTACGGTGTTGTTGCAGCATATTTGGGAGGGTGTCCTCAAAGCTGCATCCCTCTGTTTGCCAGATGCTCAGCTGCACAGTGCTCAGACTTGAAGCGGTTTCGTGCTGCCGCCTTTGGCTCACAAGTTGTTCTCTGTTGTGATCCATGACTGAAGGTTGGATGCAGCAAAGATGGGCACTGTTGTTTGTTTAGAGAGAGTCCGACACAAATTTTGGTTTCCTCCCAGCCATTCATAGCCTTTGTCATTTACTTTACTACACTCCTACATTTTATTATCCAACTTGAACTGCTTTAGGTTCAATCATAAAGTACCACCTGTCTGATGGTTTTCAGTGTAGGGTTATCCCTGGGAGCATGTTCTGTTGGCCTTTCACATTGTAAAACAATTGTGTGCAATGATATTAGGGCACAAAGAGCCATGATGGATAACTGGTTGTTAGTTCGAGTTTTCCCAGCTAATTTAGTTCCTCCAGCAACATAAAGAAAAATGCTTTGAAAGAATGTACTCCAAACAACCAGTGTCCCCTGTTGGCTTTCTTCAGTGCTGCAGAGACATTTATTACCCTTTCCTAGAACAAAATACGGTGTTAAATATAAAACCAATGGTTCAAACAACCATAAAATGTATTGGGGCATACTATGGATTCAATTGATTTCAAAGCTTAGATTTAGGGAAAATTTATAGTCAGGGACTTCATTTTTCCAAAAGCTTGGCTTAGTTATTTAATATTGATCTTAAGATTATGATAAAATACATTTCTATTGATTTCTGTGAGGAAAAATTCATCATTGCAAGAATTTCTGGCTCAATATATTGGGTGGGTGAAGATGCACGCAGCTCTTTCTGGCTCAGGTCTTTGCACACTGCAGTTATCAAGTACCAGAGGAGAGTGGAGTATGGGAGGGTGGAGCAGAACCACTGAACTCACATGCTTCCATGTCTCAAGACAAAGCAAAGTGACCCAGGATAAAAAGCAGAGACCATTCTGGTGTGGTGTGGATTTTGTTAATACAATGTAGTTGATTGGTCTCCTTTACAGCAGAACAGAGAATTATAACCTTTGCATATCTCTGCTTCAGTCAACTTGCCAATCTATTTAGTAAATACATAATTCTGCCTTCAAATATATGCTGTGACAAGGTTAAAAATAGTCTTATAAAAGAGGTTTTACTTAATTAAGTTCCTCTGGGCTAGACTGTAATACTTTGAGTATCACAGTTGTTACTTAATATAAATTAGGACAGCAAGTTTCTGTACTTCCATTTTTTATAGTACTTTTCACAGGATGCCAGTTACATCTGGATTCATACTAGGTAACATCTGATTATGGAAATAATTCTCATTTAATCAATAGACTGCCAAATGCCACTTAACACGAGTAAAAAAATCTTTTTTTTTCCCCGACCAAAATGAGTGCAAAGTGAGTTAAACAGAGAGTACAATTCAGCAGTGGTAGGCTAAGCTAAGTAAGAAGGATAATCTGACTTTCAAAGCCAAATACATGAATGCAGAGTCAAGATTACTTTAAAAAGCTGAAACATTCAAGGGATAGAAATGCCTGGATTATGCATTCCAGCAGCTTCTTCCCTACTCTGCACTACATTAATGGGCATATAGGAAAAGATAAACTATAAAGTCATGCAGGTCTCGAGCATATGGTGATAGTACATCATGATTTTGTCCATTCGTTCCTTAAGGAAAAGATTTAACCAGAACTCGCTATAGACCTAGCCTAACTAGCTGATCTATCTGAGTCTATAGTTGCTTTGCTTTATCAGAGGACAAAACAATTAAAGCACACCAATGTTTCTACTCCTAGATATCTTTACAGAAGAAAGACTGAGTGGACACTGCTCAGATTAGATTCACCTGTTGCCTTTGAAGACTGCAGTCACAGCATTATTTCGCACTGTATTTGTAAGCTGGAAAATAAAATCAAGGTATCACCTTGTGACATGTTGGCTTGGGTATATGTTTACTGCAGTGCTTTTCTGTGTGTAATATATTAGACTTGCTCATGTATATCATCATTCCCTGTGGAAGGTAAGTTAATGAAACTGTTTCATTAGCTTATGAGGTACAAGTAAGAGTTTTGGGGACTTTTCTTCTCTGCTTTACAGGCTATATGTGGCTATTTGACAACTAGAGCAAGTGTACACGCAGTATCAGAGCACTGATCATTAGCACTGGCAGGTCCTCAAAAGGTTTATGTTTAAAATTACCTACTGTTCAGTGTTTTGAAGTAAATATCGCTGTTACTTATATTGATTTCAGATGTCATAGAGATCTAGTCTATGACTCTTTAAGATCTGAAGGTTAAACTTTATGCCAATGCCTAGAAATCTTGATAGCAGTAGCACAAGCATGAGCAGAATGAGTTAAGACTATCAGGGATTCCTGAGCAAATCAGCAGGGAAAGGAGGCTCCAAGGGCACTCAGCGATCGGAGGAGAAAAGGCTTAAAGAAACAGTATTCTCCCACAGCTGTAGTTCACTTAAAAGGCGTCTTGGTAATCAGAAAGCAAGACTATCCACAGAGCTGAGGAAATCATAAAGCTCTACTAGTTTCTACCAGAGAAGCCTGATTCAAAGCCTGTTGTAGTTGAGGAAGGAGTCCCACCAACCTCCATGAGCTCTGGCTGACACTGCAAATGACTTGAGGACTCCACAACAGTAACTGCTAGGAGAAAACATCAGTCTGTTAAAGTCTGTCCTCACAAACCCAGAAAATACCAACCAATCTACAAGTAGCTGATATCAGCATATCCTCAAAAATCCAATTAGTGGCTGCAACCTTGAATTTTATCTTTGTCCAAAGACACATCTTGTTCCTTTTCACAGAGGGTTCGCAGTCTACCCCCTCCCCAACACACATGCTTCAGTAGCTGACTTTTTCCATCCATGCCAAATTGCAGACTCTTTTCTGTGAAGATATTTTGTCTGAATTGCCTGTGCACCCACCCATCCCATCCCAATTTTAGTCCATGGCATCTTGTTTTCAAATTAGTTGTTATCTTAAACAGCTTACGGCCTTCAATCTGTTCGTCTCAGGATTTTGTTTACCTCTCTGACAATCTCCCATTTTACCTTATTTCTTCTTCGGGCTGCAGAGGCCAGCCCAGGCTAATCCCTCCTCATAACTCAAAGTCCAAACCTCTAGAGTATTTAAGATTTTCCTTCATAACACCTTTTCAATTTCAAACCTCTAAGCAATTTTACCAGTGCCCAGAATAGTATATAATATTAATATTTCTCAAGTTTCAGTACAGCAAAATAACCTTTATTTATTTATGGTGTATAATACCACTCACATGGAAGTTCGGGGTGCTTCCTTCATAGCTGCAGCTCTGTAACTCCTGTCAAAGCATACACAGGCACCATTTTGCTACCTGCTGTTTCAGTAATAGGCCTTCTTGTCATTGCATTGGCAAAAAACTAGCTCACTGAACACTCCTTCCCCCAATCTCTTCTTCCTCCTGTTTTTCACTTTTTATGTACAAACGTCTATAGTTCCTTCCAGGATACCAAGACAACCCTGCTTTGTCCTTTGCAAGCACCAGAGACAATAAGTGCTGATTGCAGGCAGGATATCTAGTTGAAATGAATCATGCATCCTACTCGTTTAGTCCTTTTGTCTTCTTAGGTGAAAAATCAAAGTCCTCTCACATATAATTCACAACGGATGAAATTCACTGCTGAGCAGAAGGCCAACCCAAAGTCTGTGCAATGATGAATTGCCTTTAAAACTCCGTTTTGAAGGTTTCTAAAAGCTTAGGGAGGTGAAAAGTCTCTGTGCCAGCCCCCCTGCCCAAGGATGAATTTCACTCTTTGTGAACTGTCTAGAAGAGTTTGATCTTTATTCATGTGCTTATTGTTTGAAATTACTTGAAACATGGTTCATGCCTATGCATTTCATAGGTGCATTGCCTTATCGGTAGTAAAAATACACAGATACCATTATGCAGCGGCTTGTTTCCACAAAGGACTCAGTTATTGATTTATTCATAGATGGTTATCAGAGGGAGTGGTTTAAGTTGTAAATGCTGCACTTTACTGTGGGAGCAATACACAGGTCGGTCTCTTATTTCTCTTTCCTGATGGGATGATTCCCAAATCTACTGTGAGTTTTAAAGATGAATTCTTCTAGAAAGACATGCAGTGCAAAAATGTAAAGATTCTTGATATTACTGTTGTTCCTAACATTTTTCAAGCAATTCACTTGGGTGGAATTTTGAAAAGTGAATAAAAAGGACATTGACTCAAACCCATAGCATTGTTTCACATAAACGTGTATGGATGGATTTTCATCAGCTTTTAGTTGAATCACATATTTTGCATGAACAAATAGAGGATACTCTGCACAGATGTAGTTAAGGGGATGCTAATGGTTTGCACATTGTTCTTCCCATTCACTCTATGGATGCTTTATTGTTAAGATGACAACTGCACAAATATTTCAGTATCCTGTCTAAGCTCATAAATTTCTCCTTCAGACGAAGAAATTGGTTATCTAGGAACAGTACTGGAAGGAAAAGATCCCAACTGTGTAACCTAGGGCTGGGGCTTTGCTACTGGGACCAAGTGCACAGGATAGTAGTACCGGCAGATAGCCCTGAAGCTGATGGTCACAGCACAGGCTCCAAGTGGAAGGAGAGAGGTCTGGGGGATCAGCAGCCTAAGGGTTTTATTGTTCTTTCCATGTAAATGTGTGGAGAATAGGCATTGTTCCTCAGGATAACATAGCAGGATAAAATCTAAACGGGAACAAACTTGCAGTTTTCCTACTCCCAGCTCCCTTATCAATGTTTGCTAACACCGCGCATCCATAAAACTGAACCGTAAGGAACACTGTACAGTTTACGTCATTATTAGCTGTTAAGACAGCTTTCATAAATCAAGATGGACTTTAAAATTGCCCACATCCATTTAAAATACTTCAAAACATTCCACAGAAAACAGCATTAAATATTTTTTTCTCCAACATACCCCAAAAATGATGTTTGTGTTAGGCTGGAGGTGGGGGTCTTTCCCTCAGGATTTTTTCTCATTGTTCCTTCTTTATGAGCATTTCCCCATGGCAGCAAGGGGTTGGGCCGATCAACCTGCTTACTTACCAGACCCAGCAGGGAAAGAGTCATGCAGTTTTGTACTTGACTGAGAACCTTTCCCATGAAGGAGGTATGTGGCTTGTCTTGCAGCAAACAAGCAAGGGGGTGAAGCCTTTGAACCCTCTGGTCTGTTTAGGGCTGGGTTGTAGCTGTATGACCCTTACCACTGAGAGAGAAAAGCAGTCAAGGGCAGCAATGCTAGTCCTGCCCTAGGCACGGAGGGCGGCACCCTTAGCCCCGCTTTGCTCGCTCCCCTAGAACTCTGCCCCTGTCCCGTGCAGTATGTGCTCCCCAAATACTTCAGCCCCCGGTTGTCTTGTCCAGCACCTGGCGCCTGCAATGCTGAGACAGCCGGCTACAGCCACACCAGCGATTCTGAGTTGCTCACAGCTGTGGGACTGACACTGCTAACGCTCAGTGGAAATGGGGGACCACAGGCATTTGAGTCCTGCAGGCAAGGCACATCTGCCGTCTCCAGTGAAGGATTTGGGAACTTGTGGCTGCCTTCATCTCAGAAAACCTTCCAGCCATTGAAACACAACACCTTGTCAAACTAAACTGCCTGGGCAGACTCTGGAGCACTTTTGGCCTATGCCAGCCAGCATACTCCTAAAGGGTCTCCCAGCAAGTTTTGGGAGCTCACACAGGTCGAGAGCTGCTCCCAGCAGGCAATTTGTAAGGAGCCATCCTTTTTTACAAGACTGAGAGGTCTTATCGGTATGGAACAGGTCTGTCCCTACTCCTGAGGCTCAGCTGGCCTCGCAGCTCTGTGGCTGTTCCCCCTGGCAGATGCTGGGCTCTGGATGCCACCTCTCCCGAGGCTGTGAGGCAGAGTTATCTCAACCCTGCTCATGCGATGAATGCTCTGCCACATTTCTTGGGCGGGACAAGTGCTGGAGTCTGAGATAATCTTTGCTTTTATTGCTCCATGCTTCCCAGCCCTGATGTGAATGAACCACTCATACAGTCAGTCTTTCAAATAGTTTTTTATGTGACTTTCTGGCATCAGCAGACATGTATTTATGGAATAAGGCCCTTCCTTTGGCATTAATACAGGCTGCCAAGCATAGTTATCCTTACTCTTAGCCTTGCAACAGATGACATCCTAACTTCTCCACCCATTGCTCCACCAGTCATGAAGATGCTCTTTACTGGAGTGAGCGCTCCCTTTGGTTATTCACTTAAGTGCCTTCTCCCTTTTGACTGCTGGCTGATTTCTTAAATCTTGCTGAAGCATGATAGAGTGCCAAGCACCATCTGACACAAGGGAAATAGCTTACACACGCTATGTCCCTTCATCCTTAGGGATGAAGTCATTGTTTTCTTCAGGGAAAAAATGCAATATACCAGTGGTGCAATGGAAGGCATTTGACATGGAGATGGGAGTTCAGCAAATTTGAATCCTACAACGATATGGATTTTTAATGCCTGGGAGGCTCAGTTTGCAAATCTTTTTGCAATCAAAACCTCACACTGCTTTCATCACAGCTTGTTCTGCAGGTCCTAGAGCCCCCATTTCTGTGGTGCAGGGGTAGAGGTGGCAGGAGGCTGTCCTCCATGGCAGGGGCTTCCAAAGCAACGAGGCAGGGGGTGCTACAGCAAGAAACCAGCCAAAGGAAAGGCTCCTGCTTTCATTCCCCTTAACAGCACACAGCACAACACCACATCCACACACAGCTCTAAGGACACGAATACTCCTGCTGCACCCCAAACTCCAGGCTGTAAAGAGAAGTCAACTTGCAGGAGGGCAGTTTCCCCATTTGAAGGCACGCGCCAGGGAGTCAGACTGGTAGATCAGGAGGAGGATAGGAATTGACTAGGTATAAAAAGAAAGGTGGTAATTTCTGAGGTAAAATAGAAACCAAAATGGAGGTTTAGCATCCATTTTGTTAATGCAGATTGGACAAAATTTTCTTCACAACAGACGATAAATGGCCTATAGCAGCCTCCCTGAGCCAGCATAGTCTTTGAGGCCTCCAGACCAAACTTGGAGTGATGGCAGAACTCAGTAACAAAGTTTGCCTTTTTGTCTGTGATTTTCAAGCAATTACCTATCTCTCGTGATTTCAGGAAATTTTCCCTGTCCTAGAGAAAGAAGTTGCCATTCCAAAATTATCAGTGAAGCAAAAAAATTAGATCGTTATTTGCTCCTCTCTTTTCTTTCTAAGCATCAGGTATTACCAACCAGCAGACTCTTGGCCTATGCTGTGGGTTGGTTTGCTGCAATGCATCAGTAGCTGCAAGTAAAACATTTTAGGTAAAATCACTCATTTGAAGCTAGAACTTGATCAAGCCTCCTTGTAAAACCAACAAATATTGGTTTTAGACTTCAGTTGCTGTTGGATCAAGTTACCATCGTTCTTAGTGTGCACTTTATAGTAAATATTGCATATTTAAAACCACCTGGTATGTTGTTCCTAAGTTATATATGTATTGCTTTTTGCAACATTACAACATTTTGGAGGTTTTGATACACACTACTTTTAGACACTGGTGGGAACAGCCGGAAGAATACTGAAAATATTTGTTTGTTCATTGTATTGATTTCTGCAATAAATGAGTCAGTAAAAGCAGATGAAGGAATTCATACACGCTATGTATGAGTTATAGACAGTTCCAACATTCTTCTTTCTAATCCACACCTCAGTAACATTACAGAAAATGTATTGTGTCAGTTTCATTAGCCTTTGCCTTCTCCTTCCAGAAATATGAAGTAGATATTGATTTTACCAAATTAAAACATAATCCAAATCTTTGGCTATATGAATTAATCTATTTTTTTTTTTTTTAGAGTGCACTGATTTTCTAACTATCATCAATTTTGTCCCCTGACCTGTACTTCAAACACAAGTATATTAAAATGATGTATTGGTTTCTTATGTGAGTGGTTGTTTATAGACATGTTATTGTCTCTAGAGTCTGGAGTTTGGCTAACTCTTTTTAGGCTGGTTGTGCCTCAGCTCCATAAGTCTGATGCTTGCTGCTAAAAGGGGGTTGTTCATTTTCTGGCAGTAAATAATGAAATGAAACAAATACAATCTGTAATAGAATCAAATGCGAGTACAATGAGTCTACAATTCAATTTGGATTTAATATAGTTGCTTAATCCTGTTAAGGGCTGCCCTCATGAGAAAGATGCTTTAGCAGCCTGGAGCAGAGCTTGAAATGCGAGGACAGGCAGTTAAAGCTGGCTTCGTGGTGCAGTAGAGGATGAGAAGGGACAATGTACTTTTGCACCGAGCCACAGAGCCAAGTCTGATGACACCATTCTGGACAGACTGGAGGTTGCTGATGGAATTTCACAGAGAGCATGGAGAAAGATGTAACAGTTACCAGTACAGGAGATTATTTTCTGTTTTCTGCCTATTCTGAAAGATCCAAGGGGCCGGGGGAAGTATTGCATCTATCTGTTTGGATACAATTGCCATTTTTTGCTTTGCTGTGATGGAAGTGTCTCACAAGAAGCCAGACTTATCGTTATATGAAGCAAAGGAAGCTTCATCTGTGGGAGAAACAAGAAGAGAGAAACACTAAAAATGAATTGTACTGTACAGAAGTAGAAACAGTCATTAATTTATGTGGAGCCATTGTTTCATCTAGGAATAATTAAGTCTTGCAAGACCCAACAAGAAACCTATGCAGTTATATCATAAATTCTATTTTTAAAGATACAGTCCTTAAACATAAATCACAATTTTCCTGCAGGAAATGCACTTTTTTTTTTTTACAGGCATAAAACAACTTCCACCAGAATTCACTGGAGAACAGATGACATCTTACCACTCCAGGAAGATAAGGAGCAAAGGACTTACCGTGCCCATAAAGCAGACTATGGAACTAGCTAGGAGGAAATTATCTGGGTTATTAGCATCAGGATGTGAAAAAACACACATCTCTAACTACTTTAGAGGCTGACACTGCAGAAAGAAACCTAGGTTACTAAAACCAGCCCATTGCTATATCATACTCCAGTTAAAGCTCCTACAAAGCTATTGTTTTTCCTGTCTCTCTTCAGATTAACTCCTCATACAGGAGACGTCAGCCAAGAAGTCCATTTTTGCCAGCAAGTCCTGGCAATGCAGGTTTCTTTCTGCTCTTCAACACTTGATGTATTCCCCCCTTCCCTGTTTTGAAATAACCTCTCCTGAATCATCCAGCTAGTCACATTCTTGAAAGTTTTACTAAATTTTATTTGCAGTAAAAGACACTGGCAGAACTGCTGTTGTCCAGTTTATTTGTATTCACTTTGCTGGGAGAGTGGCTTCCAATTTTTAATTTTTTTTTTTACTGAACCCCAGATGTGTCCAGGCTCTTCTATAGTGATCATAAATCCACTGACAATGTCCTGGTTTTTACTTATTTTCTGTGGACCTCTTGAAAGTAGTCTTTATATGTCCAGAGTTTCTATGGACCATGCACTAAAAATCACTGACCTCTACCGATTTCTAAATCTGGTTTCCTTGATGGAGCAGTGCTTAAATGGGGTGATTATAAGGTGAAGCTCTGAAGTGAAAGTTCATTCCTTGCTCCTTAATGTCCAAAATAGGGTAAGTCGTCTTCTCTCCGTGTAAGTAGTCATGAGCAGAGCATTAGTTAACAAGCAGGTATAGCCCAGGAGCAGACTGTGGTCTCCTTTACCTGTGGACATACCCTCTGAACTGTCTCAACTAGCTTGTGGCTGGTGTCCTAAGTGTTCAAAGTGCAATTGTGGCATGTCGTGCAACACCAGTCATGATAAAACTGACCCTTTTACTCAGTGGGCCTGCTGCTTGAGCAGATTACCTGGCCATGGAGAGAGTTGGGTTCCTATCTTGGGTGCTATCATTGGAGACTTCTAAAGGCCCTCGACTTCTTAGACACTCAAATTAGATGTCTAATGTTTGCCTGTGTGAATACCTTGTCCACTTCAACTGCATGTCAGGCAGACTTTCCACTTAAGGTCAGGTCTGCTTCTGCCCTAGCCTTATTTTTCCCCTGTGTCTTTCCTTTGATTTCAGTGGGTGATGGTGCCATATATTTAGAGTTGAAGATGACAAAATTGGTCTTCAGAATCACAGGTAAGTTACCAGGAAAGTCACACAGTTACAACTATTTTTTCTCAGTTATGCACTGAGCAATCTGAAGGGGAAGTCACTGAGGTAGAATTAACATCAAACCCCAAGGAGCCACTTCTGCAATGTCATTTTTCAGAGCAAAGTCACTTGTCGATGCCACTTCTTTTTAAACTGTGTGTTGGTGAGAAGGTATAGATGAAAGGAACTGCATCCTTCAGCCTGGAGAGGTCATGGTAGAGCTGTATTTTGGGACCTAGTGTACTCGGGTGACCTGATCCTCAGCCAAGTTACAAGCTCAATAGAAACACAACTTGACATTATCATTATATCGAGGCATTTAGATAGCACCATAAATATACATACTGCTTTAGAGAATACAGATAGATATATTCTCTGCCCTAAAGACTTAGAATCTGCATAATGAAGTAAAATTACAACAGGCACTTAATCTATTGAATATCTCCCATTGCATGGCAGACCCTCAGCTACTTTAATAATAGGGTTGTATCACCTAATCTCATGTACTGAATATTTAGTGCTGAGTTAAAGAATTGTAGACATTTAATTGTTAATACCATTTCCTATGCTTCTTCAGTGTTCCCCAGAGTTCCTCCTCTTCAATCCTTTTTACCTAACTGCCAAGTAGATACAGCCCTATTGAGTTTGTCAGATCATGGTCCAGGCTCTCAGCCAAGTGGAAACAAAATTTTAATTCATGTTGCCAGTTGTCAGGGAGGGTGAATTGATCTAATTGTCCTGGTCCGTCAGTTAGAACTGTTTTACTTCTGGGTGATTTTGAGGAGAATGTGCTGTATTATTGAGCATGTAGCCCTTTTACTTTCTTATGTGTCATTTGGTATCACCATTAGGAGAAGGTTGAACAGAAGGAAATGGATTGTAGAAGGCTGGAGATTTCAACACATTTGATTTGAGAGAATATTAGGAAACTATAATTTGCCTTTGAGTTTTATATCATATATATACTGAAATAATTCCAACATGTCCTGCTGGATTAAGAAATATACTTACAGACAGACATCCAAATACAATTTTCTTGTTTGTTGTTGTGAATGAAATACAAGTATTGGGAAATACATGCAAAACATTGGTGTTCTAACCAAAGAAAGATGTTTGTGGTTTTAAGACTGCCAGAAAACAGGGAACAACTTCTTCCTGGCTCTTCTGTCTTACCATACAGGGGAGCCAAACATGGTTCATCTGTTCTGAGCAGCAGGACAGAGATCCTGCCCTACTCCCTGGTGACATGTCCCCTGCAGAGAACACCAAACCCCTCCGAAAAGTCTCTTCCTCTGGGATGAAAAAGTTGTTTCTGGTGCCAGTTCAGATGTTGCCTTTAGGAGAGAAAATAATGCTGTTTCTGAATGATTCCACATTGCTGGAACTACTAATTGTGTTCCCGTGTGCATCCATTAAAAATACAAGTACATCTTTTAAAGAAGGAAATAATTAGAGTTGAAATGAAAGTGTTATACTTAGCCTACCTTAAAGGAAGAATATTAGACCACTCCATTCATTGTTACTATTGCAATTAATGTAGCAATAAACAAAAACTGTTGTCCCAGTTTGGACATGTTTATTCTGCTATGAATGTACTTTCTGGTGGGCAAACTCCACCTCTTTGAATTGAGTTTCTTGATTTGAATTGATGGAAATGCATACGTGTGGTGAACTTCTCCTGGGAGAAGACTTGCAGCCCCAAGGCTTAGCAATGATAAGTCTAAATCCTGAAAGAATTGTATTATTTAACGTGACTTCCTCATCATAATTGGCTTATTAATTCTGCAGAAAAATGAGTTCTTCAGATGTTCTTCAGGGTTTTTTTTTCTTGCATGTTTTTCCCCTCCCCTTTGGAAAACAAAAAGGAGTTTGGACTGTCTCTAGAAAGGAGAGAGAAAGAGACAATCCCTTTTCTGAAGTGGAGAGTTAGCCATCATTCTCCATTACTTGGCTTGGCATTTGTGGAGATACAGCATCTAGCCCCATATGTAGTGACTGTGGCATAAAAATCACAGAAAAATGCCTCAACCAATATTACATCTCCCTGTCTGTTATCCCACGCCCCACCGTCCCCACAGAATAGATGTGTAGCAGAGCAGCTCCCATGGAACAATTTTAAAAGGCCACATTGTCCTTATTCAGTTAGCTGCTCTCCCCGCAGTATTCCTCACTGGAACGCATAGACAATTTCTGAGAAGGTATTTTTCCCATTTCAAATATGCTTATTATGGAATTTTTGTTTGGAGATAACTACACATCCTGGAAGAGCCAAAATCTCAGTTTCCTGGAGTCATAGACTACAGCTCATCAGTCTTCTGCTGGTGAGTTTTATCTGTGGAATGGATGAGATAATAATAAGATGAGATACTGAGCAATACCAGTTTCCTCACTAGTCCTTATAGTTTAGTGGGAAATTTCTGAATTCCTAGTGTTCCCAAAACATATCCTTAAGGACAGGTTCTTTGGACTGCTGTCAAACACTGTTTCCTGGAGATATGCTAACTTGTGATTGTAGTGTGTGATAAAGTTACTGCTTTCCAGGGAACCAAACAGTAGAAAAGCTTAATGATGAAAGAAAAAAAATTAAGCTAGATTTAAGCTTTTAAAGAGAAGACTGGGAAAAACAAGTGAAGTAACAGGTGAAACGGACAAGAAGTGTGATCACTCTGTAGCTAAAAACTGGAAATCCTTTTTTGCTGGTTACCATCTCTTTCTGAGGAATCTTGTTGTCTTTGGATTTCAGGGATCAAGAATGGCTGAATGCAGGATGCATTTGTATGGCTCTTTTCCAGCTGTTATGGCACTAAGCAGTTGTTTCTCCTTAAACAGCCAAAGGGAATATGGACTATGTAAATGTTCTTCTACAAGATAGCCAGCTCTTTCTGGTACCCAGATCTAAGATATTTTTAAAAATAGACATTATTCATTCTTACTCAGCCTATTAAACTTGCCCTTAGCCCATTCAAAAGTGTTCCTTATTAAATATTGCACAATATTATATATTGTATATAGATTATACTTACTTTCTGTTGAGTTCATGGCTGCTGGCAAGCACAGGGTTTCTCTGGGGACCACATGTGGCACAAAATTAACAAATTAACAAAGTGATTACTTAGAGCTGCCTCTAATGATCCAGATCCCCACTGGGATGTGGGAGAAGGCAGGACACTAAGGTCTCCTGTTGCTTGCATGAGTTCCCCAGTCACACTGGACCATCCTGCCGTTGGCAGCCACCTGTCCATTTTTAATTAAAAAATGTCCGATCTTCTTCTTGCTTCAGACAGAAACAGAAATATAGGTCAGGGCTTCCTTTTATCTCACAAAAAATAATTATTCTTTTCTGACCAGCCATGTTCCTGTCTTAGGCCTGAATTCACCTTACTTCACTTTAAGATGTTTCACTGATCAGTGGGGATACAGAGGATCTGGGAACACACAGAGCTGAAGGAAGGCACCTCTGTCAGATGTATAAAGTTAAGAAGAAGGAGAGGGGGAATCCAAGCTTCTGTATTTGGAACTGCCGAGAACATACCACTGCGTAATGCAAGTTCCTTCGTAGTCAGGACCCAGCTTCTCCTAGTCCCTTTTGCAGTAGCACAGAAATATTACAGTGATGAACATTGTCTTCACTTTACCTCCACAGTTTCTACTATGGAAGATACACAGACTCCTAAAAAGACCTTTATGATACCAGCTCCAACTGGCACGACCAAAACCAACAGTCTCTGCGTCTCTTTAAGTGGACGTGGAGATGAGAGGAGGAAGAAAATGAAACAAATGCTTACTTGAGTAATTAAGATACTATGGGAGTGTGTAAGGGAGCATCTGAGGGTAGCTTTACTACTCTGTCTCCCTGTCTGCCATCTGAAAAATAGAGAGTCTCGGTACATATGTCACAGCACTGGCTGAATAGTTGCATTTCCACCTGGAGAAAAGCATGAGAGTACAGCTTTTTGCCAACATTGGAAGCGTGCCAAGCTCTGTGATATTTAAGCAGTCATGACTTTGTCTTCATCTGCACAGATTAAATATGGATGTGTATATTAATTATGTAAATGCGAAACTGCAGATCTCAATCAAGTAGAGTCAAGGATACACTATCCTTTGCAAGTGCTGATTGATGCCATACACGCAAGAAAAACAGACACCATTCAGCTCATTGCTATGTATATTCTGGAGAGGGGAGGGAAGGAAGAAGGGAAATTTGGAAGTAAACAGTGTTTTATAATGAGAGTGAAACTATAAATGCCATAACTTTCTATAATATCTAACAGCCTCTACTCAGCAAAACAGAATGCTTACTTAGCAGGAGACAGCTCTAGAAGATGGTGAAAACACATATTTAGATTGAGATGAACACTATCAACTATAATCAAGGCACTCATAGCAGTTTTAATCAAGGGCCGAAACTGGGCTTTGATGTGGCATGGTAGAAGTATCTGATTTTTCTGTAACTTCATGTAAATCATTAACAAGTCCATGGAAATCAGTGGTGCTATGTCAGTATCAACTTGGTGTTCTGGGGCAGAGGATGGATAAACTTTCCAGATTTAACTTTGTGATTCATGGCACCACAAAATTTGATCTTTTTGTCTGCATGCTTTGTTTTAAACAGAAGAATATGAAGTAGGCTTTCAAGGAAGGTGAATTAGATTGTGCATCTGAAATTTCCAGATTCCTGTCAATGCACACACAAAAATGGTGCATTGTTAGAGAAACCTCACCCTGCAGCCAATTACTAGCACCCATCTCCATTCCCTCTGCTCAGCTCAACAACGGAATGCTCCAGCATCTGCTACGGAACCACAGATTATACCATTTGGGGCCTGTCACCAGGACATTGTAAAAGTGCTAGAAAATTCCTTTCTCTGCCAGTCTGACAAGGCCCATAAAAAGAATAAGCAACCTACCCGTTTGTCAAAGTTAGGGAAGACAGAAAAGAAAGCATAGGTGCCAGAAAGGGAAGCTGGCCAGCAGCCGGCCAGTAGGAGGAGAGGGATGGACAAGGAGATTGCAGGGCAAGGCAGAGACCAAGTACTCTGCCATCCTCAAAGTTCACTGACAAGGAGACTCAGAAGAGCCAAACCCCAGCACTTCCATGTCTCCCAGACACTGTTCTCTCACCTGTGTGACTGCCATCAAAGATGGGTATTGAGTGCTCCCTGCTCAGCACCGCCTACTCAGCACAGGAGGTCTACTCAGAAAGATGACTTCCCCCAAAGTCACAAGTAGTTTTGACTCCTGTTTTCTAGCACCTCCTTCCTAGGGCTTGAGATAATCTGATTTTAGGATATCCTTGCACTATGAAGGGTGTATTGAATGGTTCTAGTCAAGTAACACACTTATTCCTCCCTGGGTTTTTCAAGCTGACTTTGTGTTCGGTACATTCTGACTGTTGGCCGTCAGGTTGCTGTCATTCTCATTAGTGAGTTGTATTGGGGTTTTCTGGTGGTATCAATGCAAGAGTGATTTGTAGGTGAGATAAGTGTAACGCATATTCAGAATAGATCAGTTAGGCATGAGAGTGACCTGCAGGTTAGCATCAGCATCCAGCTCTGCTGCTTTTGTGCTGCTCCTGTTCACCCAACAAATTCAAGCCTGGAATATAAGGCTGCTTTGCCCCCATTGACTGTGATGCGTATGCGAGTTGGTTAGGGGATGCTCTGGCATGCTATGTGTGGTTGTACAGTTGCTCTGTGTGCAATGATAGGTGTCAGAAGGCAGGAACATCTAAGTAGACTGATAGCACATAAATGCCTCTTTGATAATCACAGATCTTGGACATGGAGAAGACTGCCTTTCTACACACATCTCCTTTTTCGTATCTATCTTAGCTGGCTTTATATCACAGAGCTGAACTTCCGCTATGGATAGATACAAGCCATTCCAAGAAACAGATTTTCCTATTGAACTGTCTTAGGGATTGACAGCCAGCACACACCTTAACAGGTCTTCCCTCCTGAGAACCTGTGAGCTTTCTCAGTTTCAACTGTCAAAAATTTTTCTGGCCCACATGTGAGAGCGGAGCTAGAGAGATAGCACTGCCTAGAGAAAGAGTAGGGACAGAAAGACACTGAATCTATTGACTCTGCTCTGCATCGGGGCGGCCACGCGTACTGGTATGGAAGGTGGGCTGACAGTGCAATTCAAGACCAGCTAACAGATATACAGGATAAACACAGGACCACTTAGCATGTGGCACTGAACTAACTTTTCAAAAAGCAATGCAAAACATAATGAACATCTCCCGGAAGACTTTCTGAGCTTGGAGGGTATATCTAAGTAGTTAATCTACCCCTGGTGCACTTTGTTCATTAACAAAAGCACTGGTAGAAAACAGTAAGTGCTGTTCCTCTGCACTTATCAGATAGCCCATATCCTGCCTTTACATTGAACAGCTCTTGAAGACCAATCTGCATGTGGTGGACCCCGTGAAAAAATTGCCCATTATTTTTAGAATACAAGTGGGCTATTTTGTGATATGCAGCAGTATTTGCACAGTTGCAATCAGCTAAATGAAGTTAGTATTCTTCTTTCAATCCCTTAACAACCATATCCCCCTTCGCTGATGCCAGGTATTTGCTTGGCCTTAGAAATTCTACCTGAATTCACACTCACAGTGCCATCAGCACATATGTGGCATACACGATTCAGACCATGCCAATTTACCTAATGCAAGTGCGCTCTCTGCTTGGTTTAATGGATGACTGATGCATGATTTTGGCCACTTATCTGAAAAAGCCTACGCTGTGAAACTTGGTATTTCTGTTCTTGGAATGAACTTTCTGTTGATTTAAATCTATCCCATATATTGCTAACTGAGGTTTCACTTTTGTAACTACAGAAAGCAGTCCTCTACGCAAGGAGCTCCAACCTTCCTGTGACTATGTATCACTATCAGAGCCTGCACTGGCAGCTTCCACATACTTTTGTGTCTAGGAGGAGGCATTTGGGTGCTCAAGCCTTCAGCTGCACACTTCAGGAACCTTTGCCCTGTGTTATATCTCTGCCTTTATTCTGGTAGGTTGTGTATACGTGCACTCACCCATTCATTCCCTTGCACTTCACATATTCACTCACATTCTTATAACAGAAAATTGACTGGTCTTTCATTTAGCTAAAATGGAAATTAAATCCTGACAAGCAGATAAAATAAAGTGGCATAGAGACATATGCATTACTATTAAACATCTAAAGCTTTAGTGTAGGCATTTTAAAGTGTTCCTAAACGTGAATATATTCTTTTAAAAATATTCTAAACTTAGCAATGATGTTCAAATTGTAGACAAAGTTAGCCCTTTAAGATTTGTCAGACAGAGTACTCCTAGAGTTTACAAAACTTTATTAAAAGGTCAGCTTAAAAAATCATTAGGAAACTGAAAAATCCTCTCACCTGATCAAGTGATAACCTTGCAAGAATCTGAATAGTATATGTCTTTGACCTCTGCCTATGCTTCTTGCAAACTTTAAAACATCAAGTCAGGTTTGAGATGCAAATGTAAATTGAGTGAAGTCACAGTCAGTGATGAAGAACTGTGTGACAAGATTCCTTAGCTGTGGACTGCATAATAGATGAGAGTTTTTAGCAACTAGGTTTCCTCAAGAAAGGACAAGTTTGTTTAGTGCGTTAACCACAAGCACATTTTTGGGTCTCAGGTCTTTTATAATGTGTCATAACCGATTCACCGATGGAAGATCAGTTAGAATTCTCTGGACTAAGGTGGACTGGTTATCTCTGCCGTGTGTTTTACACAGTTAAATTCTGCCTTTTCAACCTCTGTCTTTCCTGATATAGATGTGATGTTTAGTACTATATTTTGACTGGAAAGTATAGGGAAAATATGACAGCAAAAACAATTAGACTAGGAGTAACTTTTAATTATTTTCTGCTCCCAGATTCCACCAAAAGGGTTTTGTATTTTAAAATCCAAATTTAAAATGAATTTTCTGTTGCAGCCTGAAGAGTCTGTGTTAGGTGAGTATCCAGCTGCCCTGCCCCCATATTGTGCTATTTGCTCTCTGTTTTGGATCTGCCGTCTCTTCCCTTAGGGACAGATTGTATGAAGAAAAATCAAGGAAAAAAACCCAGCAACCTGTCAGCTTAGAGCAATTGGGGACCTTGTTCACAGAGCTGAGGAAGAAGCCAAAACACAGACAAAGAAAATAAAACTCTTTCCTCTTTCTATTTTTTCCTTCCAGGTCAAACTGTCTTATGGGATAAATGCTGGGGAGAAATTGTGTAACCTGCTACTTCAGGTCTTCTTCTGAGGAAACGAAACATTTCAATCTTCTGTGCTTTCAGTCTACAAAACAGCTGAAGACTTTTTTCCTTGAAAGGTTTGGGAAAACTGGAACCTCCTTAAGATCTTCTTTACATGTACTTACAAATATGACATGTCTGTGTGTAATGCAGTTTGAAACTACAGTATTTAACATTATGACATTAAGAAAGTCAGAGTTGGATTAGGAAAAAACACACACACACGCACAGAGGACTGAAATCCACATCACAAGAATTGAAAACATTTACCTGGGAATCCTGGAGCACAAATGAGACATTGTGGTTTTGTCACCATGGAGATGCAGTTGTTTCTAAAGCTTTTTGCTTTCATTTAGCTATCTACATAATGAGTGTAGAACAGGTCAGAGAGACAGAGAAAAAGAGGGTAAAAAAACTGTGAGGAATGCTAAATGATCTGAAAAAAAAAAGGGTTACAAAGATTTTGTTTTCATATAATAAACAGTAAAAAGGGGTAAATGGCGACTACCCACTTTTGTTCCCAAAAATATCTCATAGTTTTTCCTTAGAGAAGTTTAAATAATTAAAAATTGCCTGATACCAGGCAGTAAAAGAGAATGGTAATAGGGAGTGTAAGATATAAACAAGCTGTAATATTTATAATAGATAGATGAATAGGTAAATAAATTATAGACATAAAGGGCAGATCTTGACATGTCCTGGCAAAGACTCACATGAAAGTGACTATCAAATCAAGGTTACCACTGCATTTGATTACTCACTTTGACCAGGTATGTCTACAACTTCACACTTTCACTTGCACACATATTTTATATGTGCATCCTGGGAAGCCTGGAATTTCCCCTCCATTGCATTTTTAAAAATCTTTATAGAGAATTAAATTAAATTGTGTTGGGGGGAATCAAGAAATTAATCAAAGATAAAATGCAATCAAGATTGTGCTTGGAAAGTATATCTAGAATTACCCAGTTACACTTGGGATTTTTTTTTTTATATCAATAGCTTTTTCATTGCCAAATATATGCTACAATACATGCACACAAAAAAATGTTCTTGAACAATGTGATTTCATTTCTTCATCTATAATAACATAAATGAAAACAGTAAAATGTGAATAGTAGGAGCATCACCTCTAAGTAGTAGAATGTCTGTCTTTTGTTGTGTTTGAAATCACATCTATTTCATTTACTTATGATCACATATTGAAAATGAAAAAGTGTCAGAAGCCTTTACAAATTTGAAACTCAGAACCAAAATCTGTTAAATACAATTTCTGTTATTTATGTCAACTTGTTGATTACAGAAAATTATAACAGGTTGACACGCCTGAGGGATGGGATGCCATCCAAGGGACCTGGACAAGCTCAAGAAGTGGGCCCGTGTGAACCTCATGAGGTTCAACAAGGCCAAGCGCAAGGTCCTGCACCTGGGTCGGGGCAACCCCTGGTATCAATACAGGCTGGGGGATGAAGGGATTGAGAGCAGCCCTGCCAAGAAGGACTTGGGGGTACTGGTGGATGAAAAGCTGGACATGAGCCAGCAATGTGCGCTCGCAGCCCAGAAGGCCAACCGTGTCCTGGGCTGCATCAAAAGCAGCGTGGCCAGCAGGTCGAGGGAGGTGATTCTGCCCCTCTACTCTGCTCTGGTGAGACCTCACCTGGAGTACTGCGTCCAGCTCTGGAGCCCTCAGCACAAGAAAGACATGGACCTGTTGGAACAGGTCCAGAGGAGGGCCACAAAAATGATCAGGGGGATGGAACACCTCTCCTATGAAGAAAGACTGAGAGAGTTGGGGTTATTCAGCCTTGAGAAGAGGCGGCTTCGGGGAGACCTTATTGCAGCCTTTCAGTACTTAAAGGGGACTTACAAGAAAAATAGGGATAGATTTTTAGCAGGGCCTGTTGCAACAGGACAAGAGGGAATGGTTTTAAACTAAAAGAGGGTAGATTCAGACTAGATATAAGGAAGAAATTTTTTACGAGGGTGGTGAAACACTGGCACAGGTTGCCCAGAGAGGTGGTAGATACCCCATCCCTGGGAATATTCAAGGTCAGGTTGGACGGGGCTCTGAGCAACCTGATCTAGTTGAAGATGTTCCTGCCCATGGCAGGGGGGTTGGACAAGATGACCTTTAAAGGTCCCTTCCAACCCAAACTATTCTATGCTTCTATGATTCCATGATTCTTGATCACCTGTCTATGGCTGTTTTATGCTATTTTTTTATGCTATACCTTTCTCTTTGTAGAAAAGGAGGAAAAGATAATTTGCATTGTGTAAATCAGTTCATTGCAAAAAAAGTGGAGATACACCATACTGTGTCCCACTTCTATAGAAACAGTCTTCTCTTGTCACCATAACCAGGTCAAACACGTTTTACCTCTTTGCTCCTGAGAACTCTACATGCTGTATTTCACGTCAGGGTCTCAACAACTCTTAGAAGTAAAACTCACAAAGGGCATTATTTTGGCTTGTTCAGACAGACCAGTGTGATCTTCTTGATTTTCACACATAAGACAAAGTTCCTTTATCTCTGCCAGACAAGGATTCCCCAATCTGCCAAGCAAATACTTCCAGTTCATACAATAGATGCCTACGTACTACAGTTCTCCTCCACACAAAGTCAGCAGTGATTCCTATGATTTTCGAGTTTTTAATCTTATGTTCATAATCTTATGCCATGGTAGAACTAGTTGCTTCTTGATGATTATTAGGCTTATTATTTGGATTATCTTGATAGACTGAAGCCTTGTTAGTGCTCTTCAAAATTAACATAGCAACAACACGACATGGAATTGTGTTTGTATATATAGTAACATGTGAACTTCAAGTGAAGTTGCTTCAGAAAATGTCTGTTGGATGCTAGTGAGGAACACCACTTTTACCAAACTGGCAGAACTTCAGGCCTTCATATCAAAGCTTTGTATTTTCTCTTCTTTTCAGACATTAGCATATTTTGTATGGTTGGATTTTCCTGCTCTACCATTTGCTAACTTTGTGAAACTATCTGTTTACAATCTTAAATCCTCTACAAGTATAGCTTAGCTCAGTGGGGTTAATAAATTCACATCTGTTGTCAAACACAATGTGCCTGAAGTTCAGGCATGCTATTAAAGGCAAAGCAACTTTGGCCAAGATTTCGTTTCTGAGGGCATAAAGACACAGCAACTGGTTAAGATAGTTCCAGTATACTATTAGGTAGTTGAAAACTCCTTCTCTGTTTGTTTGCATGCTGATGAGATTAATTTAAGCATCTGCAATTAGTTCATTAAAAGCCAGGGGTTTCACCTGTCTTCTCTCTCTCTTTTTTTTTAATGTGGCCTGAGAACACTTTTATTAGTAAGCTCCACATATAAACTGAGATATGCTATGATTATATCTCTTGACCTATTCTCATACTATACTTGGGTTTTGAATGGTTCTCCTTCACAGTGAGGCTTTCATGTCTGATGTTAAGGTATGCTCTGTGCAAAGTGAGAAAGCTCATCCAAATTAATATAATATTTTATTTTCTACTGCCTTTAACGACTAGAGTCTTGGACTCCCCTGTGCTTAAAATTTCACATCTCCTGAACAGTAGCAGATCTAAAACTTTTTAGTAGAGGAGCGCCTGAAGAGAAAGTTTTGAAGTAGGCGTGTGTATGTGTTTGTGTACGTGTGTGTACAAAGTAATGAAAGTTTTAGAGAAGAGTTTTGTACCAAATGAGAACAATATAGGCTGTTCATTATCAGGACAATACTAAAAGGGGTGTAATATTCAATTGGGGAAGCATGGGGAAGAACTCTTTGGTATGTGTGCAGTTAATTCATCCATGCCAATACTCTATTGTCATGCATTCAGCATGTCCAGATGTATTCTGATTTCAGTCTGTGTTTCAAGATATGCCCAGAGATAATTGTCATTTCTGGAATTCTCTGGGTACGTGTGGGTTTGTCCAAGACCAGTCTGGTTAAAAGCAGTTATTTCTGGATTCTGCATCATTTTGAATTTATCTGTAACATATACAGAGAAGCAATTCAATCACTGGAAGAATATCAAACTGTGTATCAAACTACCCAGGATCTGAAATAAATAGTTGCAAATCAATCCCTTTTTCTACTTTAGACAGACAATATATCTATTAAAAAACTGACAGCTCGTTTAATTTTAAGGGGAAATAATGTTGATGATGTTTGTAAACTGCCAAGTATTGATGTGGGAAAGGCTTACTAAGCATATTTCATGATCATTTCAGAATTATTCGAATAACATTTCTTGCTTGCTTGTCTAGGAGATCTCATCTTGCTGCAGTCTGCTATAGAGTGCCAAGGCACAGTAAGTTTGGCAGCCAGCCAATTTATACCACTCCTTTCTACTGCTTTTGCTGTTTCTTACATGGAGGAGGACAACGCATGGTGGGAGGAAATGCTCACTTCTGCAGGCAGCAGAGCTGGGGCTGTTGCTGTGTCTTCTTACCACAACACACAGAATCACTGGGGTAAAATTTTCAAGTGTTTGCAGCATTAAGTCTTGTATGTCAACATTTCTCCTTCTGTTTTGCATACAATTTACCTTTATATTTAATTTGTATAACTGTACAACCGAGGCAAGACAGCAGGTGCGTCTGAGGGGGTGAGGAGAGTCCCACCCTTGCGCCGCAGGGTCATGGGAGCAGGAGTGACTGCACTTGCTGGAGAACCTGATGTGTAGGGGAATGGCGGCAGAGATCATGACCCACTGGGGATGGTAGCTGACCCCTCTATCTCAACAGACAGCTGTGTCGGGGTGCCACGGGGGCCAGCGGCTCCCTATGGGCCAGGACTGCGGGAGCTCCCCATGGCGGGGGCAGCACGGCAGGGCCTGGCAGCCCAGGCCCGTCCCACCCCCAGCCAGGAGCAGCCAGGGGCACCGGGACAGCCCCAGCCCCAGGCATCGGGCACCTCACTGGTGGGCCCTGGGCCAGGACGTGGGCCTGTGGGTGGGCCCGGCTCAGTGGGGTCCATGGCAGGGCAGGGCAGGGCAGGGCTGTGGGGAGCTGAAGACGGGCCCTGCTGTAGGGGCTGACGGCCCCAGGGGCTGACATGGGGTCTTGGGCTGTGGGCAGATGGGGGGAGACCCAGGGGGCTGGGCAGGGACGAGTCAGGGCTGGTGGTGGGTGCCCTCAGGGCCCTGACAACATGATGCTTTTATCGAGGAGGGTTCACCGCGAAGGCTGTCACAGGGAAGAGGAAATGCTCACACTTGGTGCAACAGAACGGAGGAAGCCAGGAGCACATGTATGTTTTTCCTCCCCTTGAGGTACCAAGTCCTTGTATTTACCAAAAGTATTGTGTTTAAATAGGACTTGCAAAGGATACAGGTAGCTTTTAGTTTCTGCCAGCCACACCCTAGGTCTCTACACAATGTCACTGGCTTTATCCAGTCTTGGGGTGAAAGGACTTCCACCAGCCTCAGAAGAGAAGCACGTAGGCTGTGGGACAGCCCTGTGTGTCACCCAGGACAGGAGGTCCCACCAGAGACACCTCACCTTCCAAAGGCAGCAGAGCAAGCTCTGCGCTCACTCTTTGCAGAGCAGACCTGCACTGAGTAGGGCTGTTGCTGGGGCAAGATTTTCAGTTGTTCTCAAGTGTCTGAGATGCCAGATCCCCGTCAAATGTCGCTGGAGAAGGAATTAAGTTCACAAGTCACTTATGCTCTTGAAAATGCAATGCCGGCTCTGCAATTACCTGGCCAGCACACAAGGACGAAGGAGGCCATGGATGGGTTAGCAGCTGTCTTCCTCCCCAACACCCAGCATGGAGGCTGGTGAACAGATTCAGCACCCCTATCTATCTCAGACACTACTCAGACTTTGTGAAGGATGGCAAGTTAGGAGCACTGGACCCAGAAAGCAACCAGTCTTACAAAACCAGCAAAGCATGTCCATTTGGCTTTTAATTGACTCCCCAGTGTCTGAATGATGAGAAATTCGTGTGTCTTTTTCTTAAAGCAATACAAAGACAAGAGAGAAAGAAGGAAAGGGAAAAAAATAACCCCAAAGCTATACACAATCAGATAAGGAAAGGTACCCGAGGGTATTGATACTAATGAGGAAATTCACCATATTTACTCCATCAAGCTGTTATTTCCTTTTGTAATATATGGATTTCCATGATGATTATTATTATTGCTGTCATTATTATTCTTTCCCAAGAAACTATTTCGATTACTGATATTCTGTGCCAAATGTGAATATGGTTTTCTTTGTCTCAGTATTGGGTATTTTGTAATTATAACATTTAGTTACCAACACTCTCTGGAATAGATTTCTTGTTCCTTTGCACAGTCAGACCTTCCTGCAATGTGTTTCTGCATTTCTACTAAATAAGAGCATCAGCAAACTACCACTGTGTTGAATCTCTCCAGCTTAACTTCTGTATAAATCCTGTGTGGTGTAGGAAACAGTATGTGCTCTTTCTCCCTCTTACTGTCTGTTAAGGTTTTACTGGCCAAATGGAATCCCAGGATGCTTTTTCTAAGTCAGTTTCCCATTGACTGGAAGGTCTTAAATCTTTTTCTTCTTTCTTTCTTTCTTTCTCTCTCCCTCTTTTTTTTTTTTGGCAACAGATGATAATTAGTTTTCTAACAGATAGATCTATCTTACAACAAAATAAATAAAGAAAAACAGATTTTCATATACAAATACAAGAAAGTTAGACTTTTGAGGAATATTTCAGTGTCAGCAAGACAAGAAATTTTTTGCATCCAGGATGAAGTTAGTTGAGGGCAGGGAGGAAGGAAGAGATAAGAAAAGACATGGAATGGAGGGAAAACATGTACACAACACAATTCAGTGATTTCTGAAAGCTCTTAAGGTCTACTTCCTACTGCTGATAATGCAAAAACATCTGTCTTTTCATTTGTCTTTGAGAAAGGTAACAACTACACTAGGGATTATACCAAAGCTGATGAGAATTGGCCTGCTTGCATGTTCAGCTGGAGAACTACCTCCTATTAATTTTTGTGGAGTTTTGTTTTTGTATCCCAGAATTTGGGTTTTCTTTATGGATCTCCCAGTATGAGAGGTGAGACAAATATATTGTTATTTCCACAGCATAAAATCCAAAATAAAACACTGATATAACAGCGCCATTCCAATTATACTAATATTTTAAAAACGGTTTTCATGGAAGTTATTTTGTTTTGCTACACAGTGATTCCAAAGGCTTTGTAGATCCTCTACAGAAACCTGCAGTTCCTGCCCGCTTGGCTCAGTCATTTATCTTGGGTCACACAGTATGTAAGTCTGTGAGCTTAATTTATTTACTATCAGTTTTTCTTAAAATCATTTGGTTTCTTATTTTCCTGTCCCCAAGATAGCTGAGTTCCTAAGAAAGGCATAGCTGTGGCACATCAGTTATTTTTTCAGCTGTCAGATGAATACATTTTCCCTCAGCTATCACTTTAATGTGAAAATTCCACAAGATGTATTATGTATACAAATATGTTACAAACTATGCCATGACATACAAAGAATAAGATCTGTCTGTTTGCCTGAGGTTCCCTCAGCTAAAGTTGTTCACTTCCTCCCAGCTCTGTCTGGCTCTTGCAGTGAGCTAGTCTTTAATCTGCATCCAAAACATCCAGTTGTTCCAGATGTCCTCATTCCCTTAATAGAGAAGGTCTCTGCACCTCCTCTCCCTCTGCTGAACAACACAACAACAAAACTCATGCTCTCTGAAGACTGTGGAATTAATCTGTACAAATTTATGAATATTGTATGGGGCCAGGTGATGAGAAATGTTTATTTAGACATATCACACACAGTTTAAGAGCTGGACAATAGCAACAAAAGAACAACCTGTGACTAAAATAAATAGAAGATACTTGCTGGTCAGCTCAAATGACTAGTATCGAAACTCTTGGGGAGTTCCCTCTAACAGACAGCATCTCAACACCTGATGGCCTGAACATCACAGATTAAATCCATGAAATTAATTGAATGAGGATGCACAAACAGCAGTTAATTGTAAACCTAAAAAATGGCTGTTATGATGCACCAGCCAGCAGGACTTGTGTTTTCATGAAAATGAATGTGACACTTTTACTTTGTCTATCTCAAACTTGAAAAAGACCATTTTCCCAAGCTTAAACACTTTGCTAACCAAACAAACTGAGAATGTACATTAAACATATAAAATATTAATGAATACTAAGAATCATTTGTGAAGAATCAATTCAATATCCTGCCAAGAAGCTGTCATAGTATAGACACAAATAAGGACTGGTTTAACCTAGAATTCATCCCAGCTACAAGAAGATAAGAAAACAGCAATAAGACATTTGACGAGTAAGCAAGAAATAGGAGGGAAAATAGAAGCAAATTGCACGTGGAGTAACCATACCACAGCTGACATTGTCCCCACAACAGAGGCCTGGCATTTGCAAGAAAGGAAGGGGCAGAGTAGTCGCACCTCGGTTCAGCATTTTAAAGCAGACTGCACCTGATAACTTATTTTCAATTTGATTTGAAGGAACTCTCTGGGGAGCTGTATGATCTGTTAATATTTGCTAAATCTTGGGAAAATAAGGGAATTCCAAAGGATTGGAGAACTACAAACATTCCCAATATTTGAAAAGGGCAAAAGGGATGGCTCAGGGAACTAGGGACAATTATTGTGACATTGATCCCAGCTAAAATACTGGAGCAGTTAATGTGGGAGTCTATTCACAAAGAACTAGAAGTTAAAAACGTACTTAATGCCAGGCAACATATGAGGTAGGTCTTGTCAAATAAAGCTATCGTTTCCTCTTGAAAAAAGGATGATAGGTTTGGTTGAAGAGAAGTTACACCTTCAGGGAGGAGACTGTCCTGGAAAAGATACCTAGGTCCAAATTTAGAGACTATTAACAGTGCTCTGTTGAAAGAGCTGACCTGATACTTGGTTTCATAAAGGGGTTTAGAGGGCAGCAGAAGGAGCAGAAGGAGGGAGGTACTCTTGCTTGACAGAACTAAATGAATTTCTGAATGGGATGGCTGATACTACAGAGTGATACAGAAAATACTGCAAAGGGTCTGGCTAGTGCATTTTGCTATTGTGCTCAGGATCATACTTACTATCACATTTTAGAGGAACAATTCTAAGTTAGAACTCTGTTTTCTCATATTCTTTGTGGTTTCTATTGTTAAGTCAGAAGATACCTGATTACTGTGCTGGCTCCCAGGCACATCTCTTTGAAGGATGATTTGCGAGTGGCAATCCCAGTTGATAGGCTAACTGCTTTACAGCAAGTCCCAGTGGAAGACTGGGAAAACAGCAACCACCTCTACAGTGGGAGCCATTCATGTAGAATCTGTTTCCTGTCATGAAGAATTCATTAAGACCTCATTGGGGTCAAAAAGACAGCTAAGCCCTACACTAGGACACAGGTTAAAGCAGGAGCCTCCAGCAGAAACCCTAAACCACTGTTCCATTTCCTCCTATCACCCCAGGCTGCATTTGCAAGACCTTATAGAATCATAGAATCATAGAAACGTTAAGGTTGGAAAAGTCCTCTAAGATCATCGAGTCCAACCCAACACCACCATGCCCACTAAACCATGTCCCTAAGTGCCACATCTACACGTCTTTTAAATACTTCCAGGGATGGTGACTCAACCACTTCCCTGGGCAGCCTGTTCCAATGTTTAACCATTCTTTCAGTAAAGAAGTTTTTCCTAATGTCCCATCTAAACCTCCCTTGGCGCAACTTGAAGCCATTTCCTCTCGTCCAATTACTAATTACTTGGGAGAAGAGACCAACACCGACCTCGCTACAACCTCCTTCCAGGTAGTTGTAGAGCACGATGAGGTCTCCCCTCAGCCTCCTCTTCTCCAGACTAAACAACCCCAGTTCCCTCAGCCGCTCCTCATAAGACTTGTGCTCCAGACCCTTCACCAGCTTCGTTGCCCTTCTCTGGACACGCTCCAGCACCTCCATGTCCTTCCTGTAGTGAGGGGCCCAAAACTGAACACAGTATTCAAGGTGCGGCCTCATCAGTGCCGAGTACAGGGGCACGATCACTTCCTTACTCCTGCTGGCCACACTATTTCTGATACAGGCCAGGATGCTATTGGCCTTCTTGGCCAGCTGGGCACACTGCCGGCTCATGTTCAGCCGGCTGTCGACCAGCACCCCCAGGTCCTTCTCCTCTGGGCAGCTTTCCAGCCACTCTTCCGCAAGCATGTGACATTGCATGGGGTTGTTGTGGCCCAAGTGCAGGACCCAGCACTTGGCCTTGTTGAATCTCATACAGTTGGCCTTGGCCCATCAATCCAGCCTGTCCAGGTCCCTCTGCAGAGCCTTTCTACCCTCGAGCAGATCAACACTCCCGCCCAACTTGGTGTCATCTGCAAACTGACTGAGGAGCACTCGATCCCCTCATCCACATAATTGATAAAGATATTGAACAAGACTGACCCCAAAACTGAGCCCTGAGGAACACCGCTCGTGACCGGCCGCCAACTGGATTTAACTCCGTTCACCACAACTCTCTCGGCTCGGCCGTCCAGCCAGTTTTTTACCCAGCAAAGAGTACATCTGTCTAAGCCACGAGCTGCCATTCTCCTCTTCCCTAGGAGAATGTTATGGGAGACAGTGTCAAAGGCTTTACTGAAGTCCAGGTAGACCACATCCACAGCCTTTCCCTCATCCACTAGGTGGGTCACCTGGTCATAGAAGGAGATCAGGTTGGTCAAGCAGGACCTGCCTTTCATGAACCCGTGCTGGCTGGGCCTGATCCCCTAGTTGTCCCGGACATGGCTTGTGAGCGCCCTCAAGATGAACAGCTCCATGATCTTCCCCAGCACTGAGGTCAGGCTGACAGGCCTATAGTTCCCCGGATCCTCCTTTTGGCCCTTCTTGTAGATGGGTGTCACATTGGCAAACCTCCAGTTATCTGGGACCTCCCCTGTTAACCAGCACTGCTGGTAAATGATGGAGAGTGGCTTGTCAAGCTCCTACGCCAGCTCCCTCAGTGGATCCCATCTGGCCCAATGGACTTGTGAATGTCCAGGTGGCACAGTAGGTCCTTAATTGCTTCCTCTTGGATTATGGGGGGGTTCTTCTTACGGCACGTGGGGACAACCTGCTCCTGCGCCTTTAAGACTTCCTTCTTGAAGAACATCCAGCTTTCCTGGACCCCTTTGCCCTTCAGGACTGTCTCCCAAGGGACTCTCTCAACCAGTGTCCTGAGCCAAAGTCTGCCCTCTGGAAGTCCATGGTAGCAGTTTTGCTGGCCCCCCTCCTTACTCCACCAAGAATCGAGAATTCTATCATTTCATGGTCACTGAGCCCAAGACGGCCTCCAAACACCACATGTCCCACCAGTCCTTCTCTGTTTGTAAACAGCAGGTCGAGCGAGGCACCTCCCCTGGTAGGCTCACTTACCAGTTGTGTCAGGAAGTTATCTTCCACACGCTCCAGGAACCTCCTTGACTGTGTCCTCTCTGTCGTGTTGTATTTATTTCCAGCAGATGTCTGATAAATTAAAGTCCCCCACGAGAACAAGGGCTAGCGATTGTGAGACTTCCGCCAGCCGCTTGTAGAATGCTTCATGTGGCTCTTCATCCTGGTTAGGTGGTCTATAACAGACTCCCAGCAGGATATCTGCCTTGTTGGTCTTCCCCTTGTTGCAGGCTGCAGGCTTTCCAGGTTGCCCTTGATAGCATATAGCCCCTCACATGGCCCATCATTAGAGTCTGCTACAGTCTCTCTTCTCCCCTCATGCTTCTTAGACCTATTCTTGGTCACCTGCTGCTCTCCTCCCCAAACTGTGCAAGAAAGCGAAAGCTGGCTCAGACAGCATGAAGAGCTGGCTGTCTTGTAAAAATGTACTAAAATGTAATCTAATGCACAGCTTGGTGAAACATGGACAGCCAGATGTAACGTCTGATGTAGATAGGGTTACATTCTCAAAACAGCCATCAATCTCTCTCCTACCCCAAGGAGCACTTTCATCCATCTCAACCAAAGCATGATAGCCAAAATTCTTTGAACTGGTTGCTCATATTAGGCACTTTCTTTAGTCTCTGAGAATCTTTCTCCACCTCTGCCCACCTATAAAATTTCTAGGGCAAATTTATTCAGAAAACAGATATAACAACCAGTATTTTGCTCATGTCATACGAAAGACACAGATGCACTTACCCAGGCTTCTGGGCTGCACACTGATCATTGATTTCACCCACTGTTTGTATTTCTGTTTGGGAAATAGATCTAGTGCATTGTAATTCTTTCAAGCTCTCCCTTTTAACAATGCTTTGTATATTAATGAGGTTAGAGTTAATCTATCATTTGCAAATGGCTTGCTGTGAGTCAATAAAGTTTTTATAGGAAATAACAATCCAGCTGGGATATTATTAGAGAAAAAGTCAGAGGTATTTTCAGGCAGAATAGGATGATAATGCTGCTGGCTCCATTGTCACTGTCCTAGTGGGGAGGTGAGAGAAAAGGTCCCAGCACCATGTCCCAAAGAACAGGGTTTCTGTAAGGTTATCGTTAAATAACATGTAGTCCTAAAAGCCCACTTGGTTTTGTCCTTACTCTTAGGTTTCAAAACAGAGGTTTTGAAAAGGTGTTTCTCTGGAAAAACAAAACATCATTTAATCTTCTGTCTCATTTTCTTTTTCCTGGGCATTTTTCCTCAAAATAATCCCGTTTTAATTAGCAACACGGCCTCCAAAGGTAGGACCCCTCTTCAGTTTCACTTAGTGCTGCTGCTGATTGAAAGGTGTAATTCAACAGAGGAGGGAGCACCACATGGGCAGGCTGTAAATAGGACAGGCATCTCCAAATACTTGATGCTGTTGAGAAATTCTGAGCTCATCATATTTGGTTTTAATTTCCTGACTATCTTTTCCTGTCATGCCCTCGCTATTAATACTGATTTGGAATTAGCTGGCTACCTATTGTAAGTGGGTATTAGAGAAAAAAGCCTGGTCTGGAGAAGGTTGCTGGTGTTTTGTTTTTTGTTGCAAAGGCAACCCAGCAGTAAAGAAAGACAGAAAGGGTAAGAGAACCAGGCAGGGTTGGAACAACATTGCAAAGACACTGAGGCCTGTGTTACAATTCAACCAAATAGGCAGTGGTATCACCCAAATTTGAAGTTACCCTTGAGAGTTCATCTAGTGAAACTGAAACCATCTGTTCTCTTTAACAAGGATGTATTCAAGAATCAAGGATCTTGAGTCAGAGAGAGTGACGTGCATATTAAAAAGCAATGTATTGCTTGAATATTACCAGAATTGAAAATAGCCTTACTCAAGAATATGTGCCAAAAAAAGCACATGTAAATCACGTCTACTAGTAGGTGATGTAAAGGTACTGAATACTGATCCGAATTCTGAAATCAGACTTGCTTCTATAAGCAGTAATTAAGGTTGAACCACGTGGAAGCCTAAGAGTATGTATAAATAGGCAGGTGTAGACTAACATTTTGCTTATGCTTTGGCCAACAGAGCAAAGGAACGATCTAAAAGTTGGAAATGTCAGACTTCAAGTTGCCTGTGAGTACTTCATCTATCCCTAGGAGAGTGTGCATTAGAATACAGTCTCTAATTGCAGGCCATTTACTAATTTTGCTCTAGGACTCCTGCCTTATTCAGAATCTGAGATAGATGTTGCTTATTTAACAAGCAGGTCTTCAATATTTTACCCTTCCTTTACCATTCTGTGCATACTCCTAGGCCGTATAACATGAATACTTTTCCAGTCCTGCCTGAAAGTTAAGAACCTTAATTTTCTCATGAGGATTCCTATTGTACTCCTTATTACATCACAGTGCTCCAAAAACTTCCTCACGATACCCCCTTTTTATAAACCATGAACTGAGGCAAAAGGTTGAAAGTAAAAACCCTGCCTTTGGGTGCCCAATTGCTTATGTTTAAATGGTTTAAACAGTTACACACCGAAGCCTGTGTGTAACTCCAGACTAGGCAACCCCCTGGAGATCACAGAAGATGCCTCCAGATTGCTTTCCAGAGGAGATTTCTTGCCTAAGGAGATACATCCATGTCTTGCCCTGATGAGAACAAGGGCATGGCCGGGGTTCACAGCACCTGAAGTACAGTGTTAATCATTAGGACACTTCTTTTTTTTTTTTTTGAGTGACTGGACTTACACACAGCTCCAGATATCCCAGGATGGCTCTGCTAGCTTGTGTTGGAACTGTGAGTCCATAGCTCTCCTGCAAAACAGACACCAAGGGCCCAGCCAGGCAGACAGCTAGGAAACCAGGAGCTCACAGTTGATGACAATCTGTGAAAAAACAGCTTCACAAAGGTATTTGGGCAACTAACATGCAGAAAAACACCTAGTATGATTTCCAAGATCCTCTTGGCAATCACTGTAAACAACCATCTCCAATTTGGGGCACCTAAGTACTCAGAAATCTGGTCCTTAAGTGGTTTGCCAGCATTATATATGAATTCTGAAGCAGAAGAAAAATCTTGTTCCTTAAGACAGTGTTGAACTACTCTAATAATAATGGAACATACAAAAAATAGCTCTGGAAGGGTCCTTGATTCTTACCCAGTTCATTCCCTTGCCTTCAGCCTCTCTTCCCTCAGGGCAGGATCAACTACTACTAAATTATCTCTGGTAGATATTTTTCTGACCTGTTCTTAACACAGAATGATTGGAAAGCTCAACTATACAATCATTACAAAGAACAATGATGTTTAAGAGCAGAAGCAAGAAATATGTTTCAGGCCCAATCTTGCAGGCACCTTCACTGTGAAACACCTAACGTTTTTTGTTACACTCTAATGAGTACATGAAGTGCAATCTATACAATATTCTTTCCTATGAATCTGTAATAGCAGTAATCCATGCTGTTACACTAGGCTTTGAGACTGCTTCCCAGTGGCTTAAAACTATATAATACTTCATCCATATTAGCCCTTCTATAGATAAGGCTTAGAGATGGCACAGCATTTAAGATACAGAGTTCAGAAATAACACAAATTCTGTGACTGGAAATTAGCTTTGTTTAGTTTAAAGTTGCTAGAGCATGAAGTTTATTTTCACAACCGAGACAAGAAGCAAAGGGCTTTAAAAGAAAAATCAGAATGGCTGTATATGAGGGGCTGATTCAGATTGAGAGGAAAAAAGCCAGATGAGTCCCCTCTATTAGCAATGTCCAATGTGGTGCATGATGAGGATCAAATAATAGGAGATTAGTCATATTGCTGAACAGCATTTTCCCCCACTACCCTATGCAAGGCACTTGCCTCTAGCTGTGCTGCAATATCGCATCAGTTTTATTTCCAGTGGTTTGGCTGACTGAATACAGAGATGCTTGCAGGGCACCTAGCTAAAGGTAGTTGTATGTAGCTGGGGATAATAGCCTGCTAGTGCAGAAGTGCCAAAAATCAGCTAAATGTTAGGATACCAAGATGAACACTGAAGAGTTCACAGATACACTAAGGAAAGTCATATATATCCATACATATGTGTGGATACACATATACACACCTATACGTATTGATTCCACCTTACTGTCTGCAGCAGATAAATAGTGAACGGTATTTCTTCCTGCATTTTCATTCTACAAAGTACCTTTTCTGTTTCTATAGCAACTTCTGTTGTTTGTAACTTGTAGTCCATGCTAAAAATATTCTGGTTTAAAAGGGAGAAAATCTAAAAAGTTAGAATAATTGGAAAATATGACAATTTTAAAATTAAATAAAGTCATAGTCTATGCTAATAAGTAGCCTGTTCACCATAAGAAGCACTGAATGTGCACATTATGTGATTTATAAAATAGAAATGTGGCTTTTATTAGTATGTCTCAGGTTCTTTGTTACAACCTGATTTACTGCCATTTGAATGACTATGTAGTGTTCTCCATCAGAAATTCAGCCATTTGGTAATGAGTAGAAAAGAGTTCCACCTCTACACGTACTTGTTTTCCTGCCATGGGACCCCATCATACAGACTTCAGAACAATAAGTGCAATCTCTCAACTGAGAGATCGCAATAGGTGTCCCACATCACACGAAAACAGATTTTGTGAAGAGGAGCTTTAGCAATGGGCAGCAAGATGAACTGTGATGGGTACTATTCTTTTTTCCCTCCTTTAAATGAACAGAAAGTCTTTTATGGGTCATCCTTCAGCTCCAGGTGATAAAAGTCTGAAACAGTCCCTCCCCTCACCATTAAAACTTTATGAATACACATGGTTTTTGAAGGGCAATTAGTCTTCCTTTCCATGCTGTGTTGCTGCAGTTTGGACAACATAGGGTGTTTTATGATATTATGTATGCACACAGAGGCACATATTCAACACAAAAACCATAGCTGTGAACTTTTTGCCTGCAGGATTGCACTACGATGTGCAGAGCAGGAGGAATGTCCTTACAGTGGGCTCATGGCCTCCACTGATTTTTCTGCCCTCTTCTCCATATCGTGTCCCAACAGTGGCCTACCTTTGTGAAACAGAAAGGGCTTAGTGTAGGACGTGGACAGAGCAGGTCCATCCCAATCTCTGGTCTGTGCCTAAAGACTTCCCTCTGGGAAGGAAGAAGAGAAAGGAATTGCAAGAAAAATGGGCAAACCAGGAGGTCAAATTGCTAATAAGCAACTTCCTTCTTGTGTGCAATAGCCAATAAAAACCAGTGAATGCAAGAGTGAGACACTGCAACACCTCTGCTTTAGAATACACTGAAGGCACTCTGAAAGATCTTAATTAATCTTTTTTTCTAGCTAAAATGAATACTTGTGGGGACAGAGGCTGCACTATGTTTGTTCTGAACAGAACACATTGTCAGCAGCCAATAAATTAAACTGTAATAAATGGAGTCATTCTGCTGCCGCGCAGTTTTGCACAGACATTCCTGCTGGGACTGTTGCACATTGGTGTATGCTTCTTCTTGAACTTACTCTGTTATCTACATCTTTCTCCAGGCTGATGATTTTCAATTATTTCCTTGTTGATCTCTGTATTTTGCCAGGGGAGGTACAGAAGACAGCTTTGCTTCCCTCCATTTCTCATTACATTCTGCAGATCACTTTGCTTTATCCTCCCCTCTGCTGCTCCCAGCCATCTTTGCCTTTTAAAAGTTTGTTGGTTCTTTCTAAGTTATTCATACCCCATTTCAGCATGAACAGATTTTTCTTGCAAGGACATGTAGTTATGACAAAAGATATGCAATTGTATGAGTAGTTATCAAAAAAGTTACAAGATTAAGACTTTTGGCACCCAGGAAACCAGTCTTCCTGCCTGTCCACTGATTTTCCAAGTAAACTTAAATCATGTGAGTTAACTGTGGCAAACTACAGGTGTCCCGCTTGTCTTTCTTTCCTCCTTCTACAGTTTGCAGACCTCTCTGTCTCTTCGTTGCTGTTCTTCTTTACGCCACCAGTCTTACAAGAGACACTGGGAGTTAAGTGGCTGCCAAGGTCTCATCAGCTCGACAGGAGCAGAGTAGGTATCTCACTTCAAATTGGCTTTTCTGACTCCAAGCCATTCTGTTCTTTCTGCATTTTAATTTTTCACTCTGCAATGCCAGAAACAGCTGGTTCATGTTAGTTCGAATTATCCCAAGAATTATTACCCAAAGAATTAAAATCCCAAAAGGTGCCCAAAGAGTCAAGGTATATTTTTCTTTCACCAGCCTTTGACCAATCCCCTCTGCCAGATGTTCTACAACTGATGCCAGCTTGCTTAGTCACTCATATCTTAAATTCTTAACTGAGACACAAGGGCTAGCAGTATTTTGTTTGCTCACAGACAGCCATTCTCAGCTGATGTAAATGTATACAGTTCTTAAGAAGCTGATGTACCTACTTGAAGTGGTTGATGATCCACCACATACAAGAGTCTGAAATTCCTTCTGATGCTGGAAGATTACTGAAAAATTCCAAAGTTTATTTGAGATGTGCATGCCGATCTTTTGGTAATGCATGGAGCAAAAAGCCAGGTGCCTCTTACTGTCTACTTGCTTGCAGTGTCATCAGCTCTTTCATGGTGACAGATATATGTCATAAAATGCAATTATATTAAAGGGATCTCCTGTTTCATGAAGGTGCCACCTTTAAAATGTTGGCGTTTTAATCTTTACTGAGGAGGTAAATATTTCATTCAGAATATGGACAGCATTAATAGTAATGCAGCCATTTTTCCGCTCAGGGACATTTTTGGCGCACTATACTGAGCTGAACACAGGGTACTTTCCTAGAGCTGCCAATAATTATTCAGAAAGGTTCTTCTACCACACCAAATTCAGTGCAGCTGCTGAGGATCGAGGCTTTGGTGGAAATGTGTGAGGTTTCTTTTCTGTGTTCATCGCTAATGATTTCTGACCCACTTATATTCAAACTTACCTTTAAAAAATGCCACGTGCTCAACACAGAGAAAGTGTGGTGTCTGATTCCTCTCATCCTCTACCCTAAGGAAAGCAAAGGTCCTTAGAACTTCCTCCTTTGACAGGCAGCAGGAGGAACTCTCCCTGCATCTATGGAGAGACCTGAGAATGTCCCACCTTGATACCTAGCCCAGGCTCTGGAGTAACCAAGGAAAGCTCTGCTCTCAAAGAAGTGAACCCTGGTTTTACAATGAGCCCAGCACAAGCTGGAGAAAGTCTCTGGGAGCTTAAGCAGCATGGGAAGTCAGGCAGCGTTCAGATACGATCCATACTGCTTACAGAACTGCATCAGAGTCAATGTTTTGACTTTTGAGAATACTCAGATTACATGAGTCACAATCATATGCCCAGATAGTGAGACCCCTGATAGTCTTGCAAGGAAGCACCCTTCACTGACTCCAGAAGGGTTCATCTTGGTAGGGACCTTAGAGGCTTTACAATGGAAGGACAGCTACATCTTCTGGGAACCCTTGCTTGGAAAGGCAAGAGCTATTTTTGTGGCTCCAGGACAAATGCAGCTTTCAAGAAAGCTGTTAGAGTGCTGTGTGACACCTCTGCCTGTACCTGCCCCCATACAGATTTCCACACAAGGAAGCTGCACAAGTTCAGGTTATTTAGCCCTGATGGAAAATGTCAGGATTTTGTTAGGGATCATCTGCTAGATGCACACAAGCCAGAGCTCAATGGAAACCTGACATTTATTTAGCTGGCTATAGCCTGTTAGGTAGGTATTTATGCCTCAGTGCCTCCAGGGTGCACTGGCTTGTAAGAAGCAGTTGGCTCCACATAGAAATAGGAGATTGTAATTGGCCACCTTCTGTGCTACATCCTTCCTGTGAGAAGTTCTACCAATCTCAGCAAGAAATAAAGAAACCAGCCATAATGAGAACCACTCCTCTCTTTTCTTGATTGCCAGTAACCTACACATATTCATTAGTGGAGTGTTTGGCAGGGGAAGGTTCAGCTCCTTCCTTTCCCTATGCTTCAGCAAATCCTTACTCTCTTCAGTCTGTGGCAAAGAAAAGCTTTTCAAGTGCAGGTTGTAACCCATCTAACTTTAGCCCTAATCAAATCCACATCTGGAAGATATTAGGATGCACTGAAATTTTTAAAGTGTGGGTGTTAGGACTCCCTCGTTTACTTTATATCCTTAAAAGTGATGTGCATGCTGTGTTCCAGACCACTCCTGGTGCTTTGTACTTAAATGTGTATTTTAATTTGTGTTCCATTATGTTGCCTTTTCCTTTTGGGAATGGTTTTCTGCTGGCCTGTGATCTGTTTCATAATTCAAGTGGAAAGTTTCTGAAAATAAAAGAGGCTTTAATGCAAGACAAAAAGTGGTTGTAAGTTTAAAAAATAAAAAGAATCTGTATCTTTCTCTGAAGTGCAGTGATTTATAAGATCCTGAGGGGATGAGGAAGCCTGGGTATTTTAGAAGGTGGGATGGATCTTAGAAACTGCCCTTTGGTCTTCTAATACTCTCATGAACACATATCTGGAGGATTTGAAGCTGAGACCTAGGTCACATTTACTTGAAGAGGAAAAACATCTGAGGGCAACCTCTGACAGGTCATTATGCCAAGGACATGTGACTTCCACATACATCTGGTCCCTGGATTGCCTACTCTGAGAGTGAATATGCCTGTTTTAAACAGCATGCCCAGGATAACAGGATTATACATTTCACTCCTACACCCTATGAGGGAGAGCTCTATGGCCAGCAGATCTCTGTGCATGAAGCTTAGGGGATTCTGTTTTCTGTCCCTGCTCCTAACCGAACCCTTTGGCATGGGCAGGGCTTGGAGAGACCTTTCAATCAAAGAGGGTCTTTCCCCGTAGAAAGAGCAAAGGCTGTAACTCATTTCTCTTTGCCTTGAGTCCCACATTGTGTTGGACTTTAGAGTAACCAAAAGTAGGCACTGGATACAGGCTGCTCACTGCAGACATCTGAAACTTAGGCACCTAAGGAAGAAAGGCAGGATTTTGCCTCCTTCAGAGAGGAACAAGACCCTGTGCTGTCATCAAGATGGACATGCTTTTGGAGCCAGAGGGTCTTCTGCAGGTGCGATGTGGGGATTTCTGACCGCTTCCTGACTCAGTAAGGCGAACTTACTGAGTTCCTCTCCCAAGCCCCTGTTACTCATAAGCAAACAGAAACTATACAACCCAAAAGAGAGCTGATGTGTACTTTGGGCAAATCCCAAATCTGGATAATTGAGGGACCAAGACTGTAGGGACTGCCACAAAGCACATCTACTCTACAGCCTATAGGTGGTCTTAGGCCCTTTCAGCTTCACTAAAAGTTTGAGCACAACACAGGAGCCTAAGCAAACCTGGTTTCCACCCTACTTTAGTTTAAAGGAAAAAAACGCAGAGAGAGGGCCACAACTGAGTGTACAGAGGGCACCAGGGCAGGAAAATGGGGGAAGGTCGGTGTGAGCACCTGGAGGTTATCTCCAGGTGGACAGGAGAGTCCTCTTCTTTGAATCTGGGGCCATGCTAATTCCCACTACTGAACAGATTTATAAAGCAAATATTCTTAAATCTAGAAACTTGCTTGGCACCATTTCTAACCAGATCAGTTATTTTCATTACCATGGCTGAGGGCTGTGAGTTAGAATCCTTTTAAAGTCAGAAAACAGCAGGGAAAAGAGCTTCAGAAATCATGTCCTCCCAGGATGAGAGAGAGTGTGGTGTTTTTAAATTGTTGAATACAGGGTGAACTTAAAAGGAGAGACCATTTCCATTATTCCTGAGGCAAGAATCACTGGTGGTTTCCTTTCAGCGTAGTCCCTTTGCACAGAGCGTGCAAAGCAGCTGAAAATGTCTGCATGACCTCAGTCAGCCTCTGAACAGACTAATCAGGATGAGTAACAAGCAGCAGCCACTGGGTGTGTCTTGCCTATAAGAAATTCATAAAGGTAAATTTGGCTTGCAATTGCTTTTAAGCCCACTATAAGAAACTACCATATCTTGTTTGGCAGGGCCCTCATCATGCAGTAATTATCTCCCTTTTAGGAGCATACTGACAGAAAGCACAATCAAATTCTCATTACAGCCAGTGGCAGAACTCCTGTTGAATTCGGCAGGAGGTGCAGCAGTGAATGCTAGCATCCTCCAGGTCAGGCTGAGAAGAAAGAGGGAGTCTTCTCCAGCTGGAACTGCAGCCTGGTAGAACTGAAAGTGCAGGTTGGTGAGATATTTTCATTATAAGAAACCAACTATTTCCATATTTTCTTTTTTCTTTTAAGTTCAGCAACTTAAATAACCCTCCTTTTCTTAAAACTTCTCCTCTCAAACAAATCTTTTGGTTATCAAATATGCATGCAAGTGATGGAACACTTAGACTATGATAAGTTGGAAACTCATCTCTACCATTAAGAGACTGGCACTTCTAATCCTCTGAAAGGTACTGTGTTGTGAATTCAGCTGCTTCTCTTTCAACTTTTGCATTTAATTAATCTTTGTCTGAAGGGCATGTTCTTGTTACTCAGAAGCATGCCTCAGTGGTGCTAATGTTCAGCTGAGTGACCTCAAGTTGGTTAACAATTATCACCCTATAGTTTTCCAGCCAATTATCTCCAGAGGTACTAAAAAGGATTATTTATTATCCCTGTCTCACTTGGTTTAAAAAAAAAAGTATCCCTGAAAATTAATTTAGTTTCCTTAGGGAAGATTATAAATCTACAATGTAAAATTATGAAAAGGCTGTGAATTTTAGACATGTTTTTAATCTGTCTGGATATTCATACAGTCTCTCTAGTGCAATAAACAATGGTATAGTTGCAAAGTGGTTTGGGTTGAGTTGGTTTCTTTGCCATATGAAAGGGAGTGATAGTGGGTACTGAATGTGTTTTGGATGAATTAATTTTATTATAACTAGACATCATGGTGAACTATAGGGGTAAATAAATCATAGTTTATTACACTAGTGAGTATTCTTCTTGGTATTGCTTCAGCACTTAGAAAGCCACCTAAAACTAGGACTTCAGTGTGCTAAGTACTGGACAAACAGAGACCAAAACCATAGTCCATGCCCCAGAAAACAAGCACTTTAAATATGAGACAAAAAGATAACTGTTTGGTGACCACGAATTATGAGACAGGAATAATGGAACTAGGTGAACAGGATTAAGATGGCATGGGATGTCAGTGGGAGATATAGGTCAATAAGAAAACTGCTGTAGGTGATCAAATATTTGTGCAAACCACAGTGAATTCACATGGACATTAAAGGAAAAATACACTCTCAAATACTCAGAAATGAGAAATGCCAGAGGACATTTTTTCCACATTAATAAGAAGCTTTGATTGCAATTCTATGGGGTAGCACAAATTGCCACTACATCTGGAAAATAAAAGGTTAAAAAATGCACTTCTAGCCCCAACGCTGTGGGTCTGGCAAGCCTGGGTAGCATAGGCAACAGTCCAAAGAAGGACTGGCAGAGGGAAAGGGAGAAGGCAGAAAAAGAGAGAGCTCTGTTGAGGTCCTCTGTTTCCCCTGCCCTGGAAGAAGAACCATCTTTAGAAGAAGGAGGCCTAGTTCCCTTAAGGAGGGGACTTTGGGGAATATTGAGCATACATACACTTTCTGTAAGGATGGCAAAAGACTAAGACAGATTCTTGCTGTGACTGCCCCAGAGTCCTTAAAGCTGAAATGTCTGGCCATGACTGTTAGGCATTTGGCACTTTCACAGTAGAAACCTGACTGCAAAAGGCCCCCATTCCCCATGTGCACTATGATATTTGTTCAATAGGACTTCTCCTCCCTGCCCCCATGCAACCTGAGGATCAGCTACAGGATTTGCATCTGCTAACCTTTTTTTTTTTTTTCTAATTCTTGCACCTGTCTATTGGCCTCGATTCCTTGTCATTGATGCACTCTACACATTTTGGTTTTGTCCAACTGCACAACCTTAGTTGTAATGAAGGGTCTAAGGCAGAAAGCTAAATGAAGCCTATATGTCCCCCGTGTAGACAGGATGTCCTTAGTTCTAGCATGGGGAGGCAGTTAATGAAGAGGCTAGCTTTGCTGCCTGTCAATACGGTCTATACAAGCTAGCCAATTTTCTCTATTATTCTATAAGAAAATAATTTCTTTCTGGAGTGTTGTGAATACTTGCTCTTTCATATGGATGGTTATAATGGATCATTTCTCTAGGAACAGTACATAATACTGCAGGGCACTTGACATTTATATCAAGGATGTAGGGCAAAATTCTATTGTACTTTATAAATAGCTGTGACTATGCTATTAGACACGAAGGGCCAGATAACATCAACTGCCAAAGTATTTTGTCCCACGATGGTTCATCAGGTGTGATTCCTAGGAGCAAAAGTGACATCTGTAATGTTTATAAAATCTATAAGATGTGTTTATCTCCATCATAACACGGTGTGTGCTTTGCTGGGCTGTAAACAACCAGCTATGAGTATCAACCATGAAAATATCTTCCCTTCAAAGCTCCAACAAAGAACAAAAGCCAATAGCTTTGGGGCCTAGGCCACTGAATTTTCCTGAGAATTTTTCCAGCTTTCCCTTCATATGTTTAACAACTTATAAATTGGATTTGGTATGATTGTCCTGGAAACCAGATTCTCTTATATTTAGGTTCTTATCTCACCATCCTTGTCTCCTAGAAGAGCCTAAAGCAATACAATTAATAGTCTATTCCTGAAACCACTGATCTACACATCTGATTATTTTAGAAAGACAACGATACAAATGCTTTCGAATTTGTAGTCCTGTCCTTGAAAGAGTGAAAATACAATACTGGTATACAGAGGAATTCCGTTTTAAAGAGGGCTTGAATATTCATGTGTTATCTAAAATGCCTTCTCTTACCAGCAGTATGAGTGATACATTCAGTATATGTGGAATATGCTCTCTCTGAAGTAAATCTTCACCTAGCACGCTTATAAACCTAGCCACAGTAAAGGCTGATCACGGTTAACAGTGAATAGTGTGGGGGAAACAAACTAGAAATAAACTGCCAGGCAGTAAACTCCTCACATAGCAGAACCCTCTTGAAGAGCCAATGCAAACATCCCCAGACTCCTAATTTATCTGGCTTCTGTTTTATTCACTTTCATGCTACTTATAAATATCTGTCACATATCTGCTTAGCTGCCTTAAGCCACTGAAAAAGGAAGACTTTGAAACAGAGAATTTAAAATGTTGAACAGGCCAGTGATCACAGGACTATGTAATTAACCAAAACAAGTAATTGTCTTCTATGGCATAACATATAAAATAACTCCCCAATGATATTATAAAGATTAGAATACCAGCAAATGAAAACAAGGCCTGAATATCTCCATATTCTGTCAGTTTTCATTTCTCTGTGCCCTCTTGTTCAGACCAAGCATCAGGAATTAAATGTTGCCAGAAAGGTCGCCTATACTGCCACAGCTTTGGACTGAGAAATAGAAACTCATATTATCTCAGGCAGTGTCTCTTATCAGCACTACATTCACATAAATTACTTCGTCATTATTTCCACTTCTCATTGAATTCTAGATGAACGGGGCTAGCTCACAGGCTCAATGCAGGAATCTCTTGGTAGAGCCGCTGGTTGGTGTTGCACCAGTCATCTGCCATTATCCTTAGTGACTCCTGTGGCATTAAAACCTCTGAACTTCTGCACTGGCCCCGTTTCCCCACGTCCATACTGCAGAGAACCAGCCCAGACGGCCCAGCTACTCCTCACCTCTTGGGGTCTCTGCGGACAGTGAGTATTAGTGACCCAGGCAGCAAACTATAATTTGAAAAAGGGACCTTAATTTCAAAATGTCTGATTTCTCTTCAGTTTCCTGAAAGGACACGTTAGGCTTGAGTCAGATTTTTAACAGTCCTTGCCAGGCAGGCTTGAATGCTCATATCTGCCTCTGTAAGGACTGACTTTAGCAAAGCCACAGGATTTGTCATCTACCATCTTTGTATGTGACACAGCATCTCTATTTTTCCCCTGGATCACCAAACAGGACAAGTGAACGTTTACCTTCCTGCCTGATGTCTGGTGCTTCTGCTTCAGCCTAGTCCCTTTTTTAACTCAGGCTATTGTAGCATACATGCACAGCCTTTATCATAACAGGACAGCCCTACCATCTCTCTCTCCCTTGCGCCTCTCTCTTATATCTTCCTTCCGGCAGTGATCACATGTCTGCTCACAATTCCCTTCACCTGTTTCTGCTCTTGAATCAGCTGGTACCCATTAGGCCACCTCTTAATTCTTCTCCACATCTCCCCCTTTTTTGTTTATGATTTTGTAGCATTGCCAAAGTCCTATCCGAAACTCCCGATTCCAGAATTCTTCTCCACATCTCCCCCTTTTTTGTTTATGATTTTGTAGCATTGCCAAAGTCCTATCCGAAACTCCCGATTCCAGAATTCTTCTCCTCAGGCTATGTCTCTTCCTGACAAAAAAAGCACTGAGGACCAAAGCCAGCTAAGCCATAGAGGTGACTCAGTGACCAAAAAATGTTGGTGAAAGTATCATTGTAGAGTGGCATACAGTGCCTGTATTGGCATCACCATCATTTAGCACTCCCCCGAACTGATTTCTGAGGTTGAGCCCAGGGAGAGCTGTCTCCCTGGGGCTGGTGTCACGGGTATTAAATGAAGATGGTAACTTTGAAGGTTGTATCTTCTCTCCATCTCGAAGTACAGAAGAGAGCCCTGCGCAGCCCAGAGAGAGAGGAAAGCAAGGATCACTCCTCCTATTTTATTTCCTTAAAGATTAATTTCTCATGGAAAGAGATTCAATCAAGGGGCTGGAGCTTCAGCTGCAGCTTTTAAGTGAAAGTTTATGTTATGAGCCTTTCATTTATTTGAGAGAGGTTTGTTTTGTGTTTGCAAACTCTTAAGAAGCATATTTTTTAAGGGTATTTTTTAATGGAAGATAGTGCTGCTTTAACCTCACCCTTGCAGCTGATGATGATGCAAGAAAAAAAACAATTATGTCCATTGACATTGCATATCAAAATATACCATATCCCACGATGGTGTTGGATTCCAAATACTCACAAAATCAATGGAAAATTATGTTTGACGGGGTGATGACCACTGCCACCTTTTCTACCTCAGCAATCTCTCTAGCAGGCCAAAACTGTAACTGCATAATGCTGACATGTTAACCAGTTCCATTGAGCAAGGTGTCTTTTGCATCAATGCTATTACTGAATTTATAGTGTGAGTCTGCTAAGATCAGGAATTCCCTCACCCAAGACAGAGATTTTGAAGTGACCAGAGTAGGGGGTTGAAGGGTATTCAGACTCACATTAAAATGTCAAAATAATGTTTCCTACTTTTCCTTTCCAAAATATTTTATGAATCCTAAGTAATGAACCCCAACAGCATGTAGTTTCATAAAGAAGAGTAATTTTTCATTTTACACAAGGGAAGGGAATTCATCCTGGCCACAGAAAAAGCCAATTTCAGAATTAGAGCCTACAACCAGCAGTACTAGCTTCTAAACCTGAAAGCAGCCCATAAGATTTTGCCTAATTGCCAGTCTAAATTAGCTATTAATGACTTCTCCAATTCCCATTTGCTTACTGCAGCAGGATGAAAATCAGAATGTGAGAGGCAAGAAAATGCCTGTGCTGGGACTCACAAAATGTGAAAAAGAAGTTATTTTCAAAAGCTGTTTTTCTTCTTAGATGTGATGGTGACAGCTGCCCTCAGAAAAACATAGACAGACAGATGGATAGGGGATACTTTTGTTATGAGCCAAAGCCAACATATATCTTAATAGTCTTAAGTCAGGTCTCCCACAGTAAAAGAAGAGAAATGGAACAGGACAAGGTAATGAAATCAATTTCCCCAAGATCTTCCTCTTGAGGGACAGGGAGGGAAGTACCGAAGGGATTTCTACATCTCTCTGCTTAGTTGCTCGTAGAGGAGGCTCCTAGCCACATTTACCTCCTCTAAAGCATCCATTTGGGTATCCTTGGGGACATGGAGAAATGGTGCCGTGGGCCAGAGCAGAACACTGTTCCAGCCTTCCCTGCCCTGCCATCAGCTGCAGAAGTTATACAGGGCTGTGACCCCATGGAAACCAGGAGTCTGGGAATGGAAGCATCTACTTTCCCACAGAGACAAAGGAGTATCCAGTCACAGATCTCTTCACAACAGAGAGGATATCAAGGCCTCCTGCTGACTCTCTTAAAGGCTAATTAGACTGGAAACTCTTGGCAGGTCTTTACAGGAATTGTGCTGCAGGGACTGTTCAGTCATTTCAGTGCTTCTAATAAAGTGACTTGACATATAGTACCTGCAGAATTCTTTATGGCACTTCTCTGGATCCCTTTCTTTCCTCCCTGTTTGCATGCCAACATCACTATTGCATGCAACATTTATTCTCGTTTTCAGACTTCTGCTGCACCTGAGCACAAAGGAAGACAGATCTGCTTCCATACATCTGCTGGTTTGCAACTGTGCCATGGGCAAGTTTAGCTTGCTAAGTTAAGGAGCGTGGTTTAGTTCCTATGTGCTTGCAGATGGGCCAGCAAACATAATGTGAGCTGAAACAAAATATCTCAATTCATTGTGCCAGGCAAGAGGTGCTGCAGCAGATTTTTAGGGTGACTGTTTGTATTCATGTGCAGGCTCCCAAAGCATTGCTGAAGCGACAGCCTGTTTCTTTAAGAACTGCTGCTACAGAACGTTACAATACAGTGATACAAGGAAATTGCTGCAACTCCCTGCATGTTTGATTTCTTGAACTATCAGTAGAAATGCTCCATCTGTGTCTTCCCATCTGTACCGCACATTTTGGCAAGACAACATGCCAAAACTTCTCCTTTCCTCTATCTCCCTCCTCCCCCCCTAGACCCTTATCCCTCCTCCCCCTCTAGCTCTCCTCTTTCTTCAGACACTCTGGGGAGAAAACAACATCCAATGCAGGGTTGCTGTTTCTGTCTCTTGTTTTACTTCTGATTACCCTGGAGGGAGAGGATAAACCTTGTCGTCTTTCCTCTCTGCCCTGCAAGGACTACATGGGTTACAAAATTCAAAGGGTCTGGCTCTGGGTAAAACCTGTGATGGAGGCAGGATGACTCCCAAAGAGAAAGATTATGTTGTCTTTTAGCTGCAGGGATTCCTGGGGAAGAAAGCCAAAGTTACTGTAGGAGGAAACATGGGGCGCGAGGCCAGAGGGAGAGGAGATCGATGGAGCTGAGCCCAGGAAGCGAGAGGAAGCCCTGCAGGGTCAGTCTCCTACAGCCAGCGGAGAGTGGCTGCCCTTTGCCTCCCCCAGTACTGCTGGTCTCCTCAGGCATCCCAGTCCCTTGTGCTCTCGCAGCAGCAGCAGCAGCAGTCTGAATTTGCATGGCTGTGCCACATGCAGAGAAAAACCATGGCCGGTTTGATGCTCCCAAAGTCTGCTGCTGGAGGCAGCTGCTTACTTTGTCCACATGGCTAGCTGTCCAAATGAATTCCCCTAGTCTGAATACTCAAGGATTCCCTTTGGGTTTTATTCTCATATAGTCTTCTGACCACTGCATGCTAGTAGGTATGTCTGCTAGTCCTAAAGTTATCACTTATTTTATCACAAGGGGGTTGGTTTGTCTGGATTATTTTGGCCTGACAGGGCAGAGGAGGGGATAAGACTGAGTCTTCTAAAAATTTGTGAATGTTTTTTAAAAATACCAGAAACATATTGGGTTTGTATTTTTCATTTTTTACACAACTCAGCCACCTGGCAGAGAGCGTTAAAAAAAAAAAAGTGAATTTTCTTGCCACAGACATCAAACAAATAATGAACAATATCAAAGCAAAGTGATAACAAGCAACCCACAGGCAGAAAACAATTCAGTAGGGCGGCTAAGATGAACTGTCACAAGCAAGGAGAGCAGTCACAGACAAAGCACTAAACCCTCAAAAATGGCCCAGCAGCACACACCAGGTAATCTTGAAGGGAGTCTGACCTGTAAGAGCTTTTAAAGATTCCTCCTCTTCTAGATGGCCACCCAACAAATCTTTTGAGAACATCCTTATGTGTGAATGTGGGTAACTGTAATGGAAACTTTCATATGTTTGCAGTTAGGCATGTGCTCAAGTACTTTACTGGATCCACTATGTAAATGGGAGCAAGATTTAGTGCTTTACAGAAAGTAGCTGCAAACAATAAAATGAGCAGGAGGCACAAATCCTTTTCCCTGGGATTTCTGGAGCACGCATGGTATTTAATTGATGGTTATAGTTTCTCATTCCTACTTCTCCCTCCCTCCCTCTTCCTCTGCCAGCACAAAAACTTCATACACTCACACACACAGAGAGTCTCAGTGTCCTGATCCGACCCCACCACTACAAGCAATATGGGAGAGCATTTAGCTATGAAAAAAAACCACAAAGCGGTGTGAAAACAACCTTGGTGGTCTTTTTGTTAAGAATTAATATAGCTTCCTCCCAGAAGGGCAAGTAACTGTGTTTAACACAGGTCTGCCACCAGCTTCTCTGATGGCGCATCTCAGTCCGTGTCCCTGCAGGCAGCCTAGCTGCAGGGCACCCGGATCCCAGTTCAGGGGTGGGAGCAGCCACCACATCATGGTGGATATTGCTCCCGTGAGAAGGTGCCTGGGTTCTTTCTCCACCAGCTGGTTGCCCTTGGGGTTATTACTGAGCAGCAGCCTGTGTACCATAAGGTGTCATTTTCATGTATGAGTAAGCAACAAGTCACTAGTCAGTCTCGTTACACCGGTGCATAACAGCCTTCTGCTGCTATAAATAGGTTCCCCTCTCCCAGTTGCTCCCTGGCATGTTCACACCCCGGTTCGAATACTGGTGTCCAACAGTATTGCTTGGCTCAGCTTAAGATCTCTGGACGCAGCAATTTTTGAGGCTGGCACATCAGACTGTTTATCATCCTAAATCAGGAAAAAATTATAAATGATGGTGTTTGCTTAGGCCTTGGCTGTGCATGTCCTTAGTGTACTAAGTGTTTCAGACATGATTCTCTGGCAGATGCCTGGCACATGTTCCTACAATGTTTCACAGACGCGTTTTCACCACAGGAATCCCCCCCTCGCATGAAGCAGTCACTGGGCTTTTAAGGCTTTTGCTTCTAATAGTTATTGATTCCCTGAATGCAGGACAATATGGATTCAATTAGCTGGTCATAGCACTGTAGTTCAGGGCTTGTCAGCATTTCCAGTATATAAGCTTCTGTTTTTAAGGTTTATATAACACAACCATAAAAATTCGGTCTGCATTAAAGTTGGTTTTCAAGGTCCTTTTACAGATGATTAGTTCATAAAATGCACTCATTACTTTCATTATTTTAGAACCACCGCTTACTGCAAACATATAGTCAGTTTACAACAAAAGTTTCTTAAAGATGGGCACTTCTACTCAAGGCAGTGTTAGGCAGCCATATTCAGAAGAAATTATTTTTCTGATTGGATGAAAAATTGCTCACAGAGACTTCCACAGGCACGGCGGAGTGCCATCCCAGAGCACAAAAATTCCCTGTTGCACAGAATGGAAATAATTGAAGAGCCCCTGAAATCAATGCCCCTTTAATGTAGGTCATAAACTATCCCAATGTTTTTGATCAAGCTCTTTACTGCTGTGTCTTTTCTCCAGAAATATTCATTTTTTCCCAGGTTTCCTCTTCATTCTCCAACAGCAGTTGGGCACTAGTACTCTAGCAAAATCTTTAGGCAGTGTTTACTCACATCCTTACCTCAGCTGTCACTGCTGGCTCTGCAGTGCCCCTGCTGCCTGCCCCCCCAGCTGTGTATTTCTGCCCCCTTTGCACCCGCTCCAGTGTCACTATGCAGCCAGGTCTAGAGAAGGGTCAGGCCCGTGGCTGGCTAATACAGTAGTCTCCTCCGTGGCAATAATACACACAGTAAAAAAAAGCAGCTCACTCAGCATACTCTCACATTTGCAAGGCAGCTTGGATCCCAGTGGTATCTTTCCAGCAAAAGCTAGGACTTCCTAGATGGAAGTTCCTCCTGAATTAGGGCTTACCAGTAACTGTGAGATGCTGGTGCTCAGCGGGACAATATCTTGCTTGGAACTCACTGGGGGCTGTGATCCAAAAACCTTTGGCTCTCAGAGAAGCAAGATGTTGCCAACCAGCTGACTGGCAATATCTCAGCACTGTGAGAGCCAGACAGCCCTGGCTTTCTTGCTCCAGCTCAGCCAGGAACTCAGCAGAGCTGCTGCTTCTCATCATGGCAGGGTAATGCTCTTGTAGGAGATGCTGCTAGCTTCCCCCTGCTGTGGTCCCAGGTTGGAGCAGCCAGGATCCCTCATGTCTTGCTGTGATGGGCTCTTGTCCACATGAGAAGCAGCTGGTCTTGGCTCCCAGCTTCTGTGGAGCTCAGTGGCAACCTGGTGAGTCTGAAACTATAACCCCAGTCTTTTCTTTTCCTTCTTTTCTGGGTTTAATGGTTCAATGTTTGAAAATGAGGAGTTCCTACTATCTTCTAGAAATTGCCCAATCCTCTCAGCTGGAGTTTTTTTGCTCCTCTAGGTCTAAACCTTCCTCATCTTATTCCCCCTTGTCATTACTATACTGGAGCAATACTCCCACCCGTTTTCCTCTCCTTCAGGGGCATTCCCTCACTCTGTTCCTCATCCTATTCTCCAACAGCTGAAACACACTCAGTATTTCAGTGCTCGATGCACTTAGTGCACACCTAGCATGGAAGGTACAAGTTTAACATTCAGAACAGTTTGACCTGAAACCACTTCCCACCGCCCAGTCTGCTCTGCCTGGGTGCATGTCTTCGCCACATCCTGACAGCAAGCCAGACTTGACAGCAAGCCATCCTGACAGCAAGCCAGGTGGGTATGAGGTGTGGACATCGTTCCTTTTTTGATGCTATGCCCTGTTGTTTGGTTTCCACTGGAGGGAAACCCCCTGAATGGGCAGGTTGTGTTGCAGCTGGTGCTCTGAGCTGGGCAGCCTGAGGACAGGATGGGATCACCCTCAGAGCACGTGCCCTTCAGGATAGATGCAGCCTGAATATCTGTTTTTAAGATGTTTAATTTTTTTTTTAACTTTTCACTTTCTATGATTTAATATTGCTTTTCTAGCTGCAATATGTCTTTTACTATGAGTATTGTTGAAATATACCAACTTCTAAAATACCTAAAATAGCACAAATATTTATAATATACTTGGTATAAGGATAGCATATTAAAATATATTTACATCTCAAAAATTTTAACCTGGAGCAGACTTGATATTATCTAAATAATTTGTTTAAAAGAACATAAAGTAATTTCCTCCTCTTCCAGGGGAAATATAATATTTACAAAATCTTATCTTCACAAACAGTTTTTGTATTTTAAGCTTGCAAATTAGAACTTGCACACTAAGGAGAGTCAAGCTAAAAAGGAATTAGGAATAAGTGATCAGCAAAGGAAGAAAAAAATTGCTGAAATGTATCACCATTACTACGTTAATATATGGCAATCTTATGACAGGTAAATGTATAAGGACTTATTTGCCAACGCAGAACACTCTCTATGGAACATTGATTTAAATATAGCTATGCCTTCCTCTCTTCAGTGGGTCGTAATGTAGTAGTAGTATGTCCTCTGATGTCCTCTACTTTCACAGTTGATGCAGGGACCCAGCTAGAAAGATTACAGAAAATGGGTGGGAAGTATAGAAGCAAACTGCAGCCATTGCCTTGATATATGCAGTGGTATAGGACCAGTGCATTTCTGGAAGTGGTAAGAATTGTTATTAACATCATGATAGGAATATGCATCCCTGTAGTCACTCAGCTATGGATTAAGGTGACACGCATTGCAGCAGCAGCACAAATTGTACTGGTATTGTTAAGGCTGAGATGCCATTTCTATACCACGAATGGTAGCCTCTCCGTTCTTTTTCTTCTATGTGTATCTGTATAGATAGTAGCATAATGACAACTATGTGTTCAGATTGTCACAATATGAGCAACAGTAATGGCTATAAAGGAGCTATAATACTGTGTCAATTAAACAATATGCATTTTAAAAGTGCTTAAGTCTGAAGCCACATAATAGCTTGCAATCATTCAGAAGGACTTTTAATAGCATATTACTTAAATCAATCCGTGTCAGCTATCCTCAGCCCACTGTGGGGTGAAGGGCTTTTTTGCAGTGTTCCTGGCTGGATGTGCTCTGTACTTGATTACTGCAGGTTGGCAAGATGACTTTCTTCTCCAGGACTTCCCCAAGTGCTCTTTTCCAATTGAAATGTAGGCTCGTCCCCTCTTAACGATACTGTGACCTTCACTGGTATTTATTACTTTCAACACATTTTTAAAAGCTGGTCAGGTAAATATAAAGGGGTTTTTAATGCTGCCATAGCTGTAATATATTTCCTGTAGGTTAGATAACATATTTATTAGAAGTTGTGTGCTTGTAAGTAATCTGCCACTGGGCCATCCCTTCTGCTCACCCCAGCCTTGCGGGGAGAGGTCAGAACCTCCATCTTAACAGCTTGTCTTTGCCTCCATGTGGCCAGCCAGATGGGCTGCACTGCTCATGTCCAAGCTCTCTGAGCCAGCACAGGTTGCTGAAAGTAGCTTAAGCCTTTTGTCTAGGATGATACCTAAGGTTTTGTTTGAGACTATGCCCGTGAGCACAAGAGAAGACATTTGTGTGACTGCCGGGGCTGGGGCTGGATCCAAGATGGCAGAACTGCAGGCCAGGGCCTGGCGGTGGGAAAGCAGTGGTGCGGTGAGTAAGACCTTCAGGAGGCCTCATCGGCCTCATCGTGGGGGCCGTCCCTGCCCCTGCCAGCGTGACCCTCATGCTAGCCTCGGGCCCTACCACCCCCTCGCTCACTGGATTTTGTAAAGATTGTGTAAAAGAGGCCTGTAAAAACACCGGTGTTTCCCCACGGGTGCAGAGGGGAGCCATGCTGCATGGCAGCTGCGCACCCACCCTCACTCCTCAGCCCTGGCACTCTCTGGGGCATGAGGGCGTGCTCTCCAGGGCAGCAGCTTCTCCAGCTGCTTAATAAAGTAGCCATGGAGGCTCTGGGGGCTTTTTTGATCTTTTTTGCCGCTACATTTTATTGAGATGATAACGGTGAGGTGTCAGACTTTTCTGAATGCTCAGAAACAGTTCCTTTCTGGGTCTTTTTTCTAGTCAGCTTGTCACTCCAGGGCATTACGTTACAGAGAAGGTGAGAAGAGGCAGCAGCAGCTGTCACATGCAGTTGATGGTGTTTTATGGGGTAGCAGTTTCTAGCTCTGCAAAAGCCCCTAGAATGACTGAGTTCAGGCTCCTCCTCTGGCTTGCTCTTCTCAAGCGGGGAGAAGGCAGCAGCCCTGTCAACACTTTTGCCATGATGGGCTCACTGCTCTTCTCACGCCTCCCAGAGAGCATGTGTCTCTTCGACTGCAAATGTTGACCAGCCCATAGGAGGGGGAGAACTGTGTTTTGTAGCATGAGGAGGAAAGCCAAGCTTAATTTTTCTTTCATGGATTACCTTTCTGTGGTGTTTCTTCTCTCCATGTTGGGCAGTATGCGCTACACAGTTGACTTTGGAGAAACTCCAGGAGAGGTTTGGTATTGACATTGCTCAGGCTGAGCCCAAGTTGACCCACAAAACACTGGAGAGGGGCTGATGGTAAAGGGTGTTTCTGATCACTGTTCACGAAACCCATAGAAAGGCCCCATTGTCATTTTTAGTCAAGTGCTTGCGTTGCAGTGCATTGCAGTGTTGCATCCAGCTACAGTGCTACCCCCAAAACACTGAGGTCTGGAAAGTATGTGAGCATCTGGAAGTGCAGCCTAACCTGTGAGTTGCTCAATATCTGCAGAATTTTGTATAATTGCTTCAACGTGAAGAGTAACTGCTAAAGCCATAAAAATGCATGTTTTGTTGGGGAAAAAATGGATAGTGCAGGTTTTAGACTTTCTAGATTTGAAAGTTCACTATGGACATGGGTCTGGTTCTCATTGTGCCAGGAGATATGCCCCCAGCCTTGCATATCTCCAGCACTGGGACTTCTACAATGTTCTGCCTGATTTAGGGAAATACAGAGAAAAAGGGTGAGCTCCAGATGAAGAAGAGTCTATTGACCACTTCCATTCCTTTCATCTAACTCAACAGGAACATTTTCTTAAATTTCACTCATCCAACCACTTACTTTTTTTTTTTCCTACTTTTCCAGTTTGTTTCCATGTTGCGTTTTTATCCATTTTCAGCTGTTTACTATCTTCCCTTTCAAAAGATCTCCCAGCATCCTTTAAATTTGCTGTTGTGAAGTTTCATCTGGCAAATCCCATCCTCCATTTTGTTTCCCTAGAGGCACATTTATATGCTAAATGGGTTCAGTTCTTCTACAGAAAATGAGAGTTTAAGCACAGAGGGATGTGAAAGGCATCTAGCACATGGCTCAGCTCCACACTCTCTCCCACAGTGCAAATGCAGAGAATGAAGTAGTCACCACAGGCGTGTGCCATAGTGCGGGAGAGATACTGCTGTGTGGCATGTCCTCACCTTCCTCTGGTCCACGTCGCAACTGGTGGAAGACAGTCCACTTACCTGATGTATGTGAGCCTCCTGCTAGCATCCCAGCCAAGGATTGACCCTGAGAGAACTAGGATTTTCCTTTACGTGCACCAGTTCGATGCCGCCTAGATACAGTAGCATGGCAACAGACTGCTTGGTAGCTGTGCTAGAAATGAAGCACTAACCATTTCTCTATGTTGCTGTCTCCAAGGAGAAGTTCAATATAAGTCAGTCCCTTAACATCAGTTTGACATCAGCCTATGTCTTTGCCACATTAATTCAATTTATTACCCATTTTGATCCACACTTTGCATTCTATTTAGGATGCCAGGGGACCTGTTCATCCCTGATGACTGAGGAAGCATTTGTGTTTTATAAGCTATTTGGGACACACCATAAGGAACTAAAAGTGTCTGGTTTATTTTCATTGTTAAATTTACCATGTACCCAATTCTGATGCTGTTGAAATTGATAGCAAACTTGCCAGGAACCACTGCAACTGGAACGCTTTCTGAAATTTAGGGAGCCCCATCAAAGATGCATCTAACATGTTCTCCCCCCCAAAAGGCCTACTGGTCTCTTCATAAATAATACATGCAGAATGTTATCGGAGGTGGGGAGGAAATTACAAAACGTTAGTTTGTTGTTCTGTCTTTTATCTCTAGCTAAACTTTGATCTCTAGAAAGTGTTTCTACTGTCATCTGTAAGAGTTTGCTCAGTCTTACTGAGTAGCATATTAAAATTCAGCTGACTAATTTCACTGGTTTTCTTTGATCTTTTTCCTTCAATGTCAATTACTCTAGCTGAAGAGTTCATATTTGCCTAAGCAAAATTCATCTTCCTTTCTTTGTACATTCAGACATTTGGGAGTTTCCCTGTGCTGCATTTTTGCCTACCTATCCTTGCTTATTCAAGTATATTTCTCCTTCTCTTTGCCTATGCTCTTCTTCCCAGGTGGTCTTTTGCTGTTTCAAGTATTCAGATTGCTGCAAGCAATGGGTCTCCGGAGCACTTCCGAACTCCTCACCCCACCTGCCCCTGTGAATCACAAAGCTGTATAGGACAGTTTTCCCACTGAAATAGCTATCAGTAGTCCATCAGTGCTGATGAAGTCCATACTCTCTTTTAAAAGATTTTATTCATTTGTGAGTGAAAGAGTGTTGTGGATTTGGGAGTGTAGGGTAGGGGATCAGTAGTGTCTGTTAGGGTGCAATGGTAAGACAAGTTTAGTAACAAATCAAGAAAAAGTATATCAGGTTGTCGGCTTCTTGCATGCTTCTGATTTTAAGTCTGTGTCATTGCAGTCCTTGTGATTAGGTAGGTGCCTGCACCATCTACTTCGCTCAGCCCCAGCCTAGGAAAAATGGACAAGCCATGGCAGGAGATGCGCCAGGGGCATTTTGCTTCAGAAGTGCAGCACAACACATATATGCTGGGTCGTGGAAGCAGCAGCATCCCTCTCAGCATACTCCCTCAGCCACCCAGCATATAGATGATTAGAGACAGATGCACTCCCTACATCTTCCACCCACTCACTGCTCATTTGCTCCTGAAGGGAGCAAAGAAAACATATTTTCCTTGTCCCCATATAAATAGACCCCATTGCTGTCAACCCCCCAACCTATGAGCACCATGCGCATATGCTTGTGTACACACACTCATACTCCACCTGTTTCTTTCCACACAAGATCCATGTTAACTCTCTGCAGAACAAAAAGCATTTTAAGAAATCCTTAGAGATGAAACAAGGATTGCCTAGAATGCTGTTTACTTGTTGTTCACAATTTCACAGTTGTGAAATCAAACTATGCATAATGGTCCACGCTGCTTTTCATATAGGGGTGTACTGTCTGTCCTCAGGACAGCAAAATGTTTTTTTACAGGCCAGTGCAGAACTTGGAGCATAGTGCTTTTTCTAGATGGATCCTCACCATATGGTAGTTTTACGTGTCATGTCTGCCAGATCATACTTGATGCTTAGCTAGAATTGTCTATTAGAGTTGGAGATTACACGTTTTCAGTCAAACAGTTGTTCGTATTATATTCTAGTAATGTGCTCCTCATGATTTGACATAGATCAGTGCAAATTAAAAAAGGAATGAATCTGCAGGGCTCTAGGCTGGTAGGGCAATGTGCTGGAGAAGAAGAAATTGCAGACTTTCCTTTCTGAACAAACCTCAGTGTCTAGGGACAAACCCATTAAGTGGTATTCTGCGACGCAAATTATTTTCCTTCAGCTCCAATTTTTGTCCATTATCATCAAACTCTTGGTAACAGATGGAGCTTGAACTGCAGAAGAGTTACCCAGTTAACCAACTGATTTTTTGAGACACACATATCCAAGATCTCTGGGCAGCTGAGAAGAGGGTCTCTCCTCTAATTGTGCCCCATCTAGCCTCCTGCTATAGAAGAGCTATTAGGGGGGCAAAGGGAGTTGTGTAATATTCATTTAATGTGCCAGTTCACCACCTCTAGCTAGCTATGATCTAGGCAGCTGCCCATGATACATACTAGTCAGGGCTGCCTGATGCTGATCCTGAAAGGTGTAATGCTGCGCCCTGCAACACTGTGGGTTAGCTTCACATACCATGACAGTTTTTGTGTACTGATGGTTTAGCTCTACGAATCTTCACGTTATGACTTGCTTTGTTCCTCTTCTTTCCCTTTTCCAGCCCAGGACATCTCTGACCATACTGGATTCCAGCCTGAGTCAGAAGGGTTTTCTCTCCCAACATGAAGTCTGGGACAGACACATCTCAGACAGATGCTGTGTATGCCAGCACAACAGCTCTCACCCACAGGGTTATTCTGAGCTCAGCAAATCAATGCTGACTCTGCTGAGAAGCAGGAAGAAAGTCTCCACCGGTAGAGGAGGGGTGAAGCACTCACTAACTTGTCAGATCACATCATCTCATGAATGCATCAAGCAAGGCAGCCCCTCTGAAAAAGCAGTTTAACTCTCTGCTTCGCCATCATGCTGATGATGAGATGGTAATTTAGCATATCAGTTCCTGCGTTCTTTCCCTATCATCTGAGCTATGGGTCCTTTAGGCCAGATGTAGCTAACTATTGGCTGGTGTCATTTCATGATTTACCACATACTTGACAGCCATTTAACTTTGTTACTTTGTGCTGTGTCTTTTCTCTTGATACACTTTCCAATGAAACTGCAGGTCTATTGTTTTTTCCACTAGCGGGCAGACACCACAATCCAGGACACAGACTGCTGTAGGACAAATGTGGGAAGAAATTATAATTCTTTTTGCCTTAACTCCCTGCATGTATGGTGGGAACCACAAATAGAAAATGTCAACCCTCTCTGCCTCAAATTTTCCTTCTCATTTCCATGTATCTCCTCTTGGTTCTGAAATGTGCCCCTCTTCCAGCTTTGCTTCTGGAGATTATGAGAGCTCTGAAGATTAGTACTTTTTCACAGGTCTGTAGGTATTGACAGCTGTTTTCTCCCATTAAATGCAAAGGATGTGTGCATCCAATATCTTATATTTACACTAAAGCTTCTCATTCACTTTCATAACACTGGCCAGGTAAATCCACTGAGGACAACCAGAAAAGTGGAAGCTTGCTGTCCTCAAGCTTCCTGAGTTGCTCCCAGGGCATGGAAAGCACGCTCCCTGATATTTATAGGATGCCATTAATATCTGGGAGTGAAATACAAAAATAACCCAAGAAAAAATAAGAGGGAAGAAATCACTTTATGCAAATGTAGTCAGAAAGTCCTTAGAGCTAATGGCTTGAGCTGGCTGGGAATGCTCCAACAGCCGTGGAGGTTTCCTGCCTGCTTCTCAGTGGGAACAACATTGATTCACTGGGTATAGCAAAGCCCTATGCCTGACGAGCAGGTAAAAAATTGTTGCTAGCACTAGAAAATCACTTCTGGGTAGACACGCTGAGTGTGCAATAAACTATATGATGTGGCACACTTTAACATACTTTAAAAAAAGGAGCATGAGCTCAAGCGCTCTGTGGCATGTCATTCCAGATGTAACCATGACACATTATAAGAATGATGTGATTTAATACCTTTTTCCCCTGTCTGGTAGCACACGTTTGGCTCCGCAATTCACATGCACCTGAGACAGATGGAGGGAAACCCTCCATTGTAGTCTGTATGCTGCAGGAGTGGGGAGAAGAGCAAACCTGCAAGGGCATGAGCTGGGGCATGGGGTATCCCTGAGGGGCTGCTCAGGCTTGCAGGGGCTGGTTGGCATGTGCTGATCCAGGGCCTGGAGAGCTGGTTGTTTAGCAGAGGTTCGCGGCTCCAGTCCTGAATTTACCTGTGACTGTTAGCACTGAACAGCACGAGCTGTAAATCTTGCCCTGTGGCGGCAGAGAGACTCCCTCCACCAGTCAGGCCATCTGGAATAATTCACTAACTGATGCTCCTCGCATGTAGCCGACAAAGGTGTCGTTAATCAGGGGTGGGGGAATCGATGAGGGCCTTCCTCCTGCCTCCCTCACCTGACTGCCACTTTGTTAGGACGCTGATAGCCCACACACTGCGTCTTTTACTTTAATGTATCTCAAGGGCTTCAGAGGAAGGGCCAGGTTGACTGTTGTGTTTTCAAACACCGTCATGCTGAGTTTGCCATTTCTGGCTTGGCAACGCAGAGTTGCTTTCAAATTCACAAAAATAGGAAAATCAATTTACAGTGGAAAGCAGAAAGTCTTTATCTGGAGTGGCTACATGATGGCTTGCCCATGGGCCAAGGAGGTCTGCTGTCCCAGGCAGTCGATGGATTTCACAGCGCCAGTAAAATGGCAACCTTATACCTCTGCCAGAGCAGATTGCTTTAAGTGAAATATGCACATTAAGCCTGGGAATGAAGCACGCCTGCAGCCCCCTGTGTGCTTGGCAGCCCCAAGGGCCAGTGTCAATCAACAGAAATTAAAGCAGCCTCCAACTCTGCACTGAGCCAGACCAACTCTGGGCTTAGGACTGGGCAAGGGAGAGTGGCAATCCAGCAGGATACTCGTCCCTTACTCATTTCACGCTCTGTGACAAGCACTGCTGTGCTGAAACCACAACTGGGAAGCTATCTTGTTTCCTTCATTTCTGTCATGCTGCTAGTCAACTCAGGACCAATGTTACTCACCTCAGGGAAGAGTAATGGGATGTAGCAGAAAAAGAAACCACACAAAACAAAGTTATATGTTATTGTCAGTGCTTTAGGCTTTTAAAAAACGATGTTCCAGGTTACAGACAACCCTTTAAAAGTACTTAAAATGTTCCATTATCGAAATACCTACACATCGCTTTTTAAAAAACTTAACAGAAGAGTTTCAATGCAGGGGAGAAAAACAAAAAACACAGTGAGCTTCTGGTGTGTTGGGCATAAAGCAGAAGCGTTTACTTTTAATTGTCAGTAGTGTCAAAGTGAACGGAAACAGCAACTTCATTGCATCAGTTCTTTGCTTTTGTAGGTGTGAAGAGCATACCCCATACAAGGGAACAGGCACATGTGCATCATTTGCAAGATTGCAAGATTTGTATTTGCTGCATCATTCATACAAAGCATTTTAAAACTCTGCAGACCTTAACATGTCAGCATAATTAATCTACTCTTTAACAAGTGAGATCCCAAGGAGGAAATACAAACCAGCAGCTTCCCTCAGCCAGATTGAACAAATTACAAGGATTAGGGAAATTTACCTCTGCTTCTTACTACAAGACAGATTCCTCCTGTAACTGTAGCCAAAGCAGGCAGGCTCTCTATGCTGCTCCATCTGTACCACAAATACATTACCTATCTTCTTAATAATGCAACTGGAAACCTCTGTATGAAGCAGCAAAGACAATAATACAACATAAGACCATCTCAGAGGCAGAAATTGTACCTCAAGTAGCACTCACTCTAATTTGCCCTCTATTGATGTTTGCTTTGGCAACAATGCTTCCCCAAGGCTGTGTGCTGTCCCTGCATTAGTGTGGTGGGCTGACCCTGGCTGGACGCCAGGTGCTCACCAAGCCGCTCTATCACTCCCCATCCTCAGCTGGACAAGGGAGAGAAAAGGCTTGTGAGTCGAGATAAGGACAGAGAGATCACTCACCAATTACCGTCACGGGCAAAACAGACTCAACTCTGGGAAATTAATTTAATTTATTGCCAATCAAATCAGACTAGGGTAATGAGAAATAAAACCAAATCTTAAAACACCTTTCCCCCACCCCTCCCTTCTTCCTGGGCTCAACTTCACTCCCGATTTTCTCTACCCCCTCCTCCCGAGCAGCACAGGAGGATGGGAACGGGGATTGTGGACAATTCATCACACGCTGTCTCTGCCGCTCCTTCCTCCTCACACTCTTCCCCTGATCCAGCCTGGGGTCCCACCCACAGGAGACAGCCCTCCATGAACTCCTCCAACCTGGGTCCTTCCCACGGGCTGCAGTTCTTCATGAACTGCTCCAGCGTGGGTCCCTTCCACGGGATGCAGTCCTTCAGGAACGGACTGCTCCAGCGTGGGTCCCCCACGGGATCACAAGTCCTGCAGGCAAACCTGCTCCAGCATGAGCTCCTCTCTCCACAGGGTCACAGGTCCTGCCAGGAGCCTGCTCCAGCACGGGCTTCTCACAGGGTCACAGCCTCCTTCAGGCATCCTGCTCTGGCGTGGGGTCCTCCATGGCCTGCAGGTGGATACCTGCTCCACTGTGGACCTCCATGGGCTGCAGAGGGACAGCCTGCCTCACCATGGTCTTCTCCAGGGGAATGTCTGCTCCAGCGCCTGGAGCACCTCCTCCGCCTCCTTCTTCACTGACCTTGGTATCTGCAGGGCTGTTTCTTTCTCATATTCTCATTCCTCTCTCTGGCTGCTGTTGCGCAGCAGTTTTTTCCTCTTCTTATATCCTCTTATTTCCTCTTCACAGAGGCGCTACCACCGTCGCTGATGGGCTCAGCCTTGGCCAGCTGTGAGTCCATCTTGGAGCTGGCTGGCATTGGCTCTGTCGGACATGGGGGAAGCTTCTGACAGCTTCTCACAGAAGCCACGCCTGTAGCCCCCTGCTACCAAAACCTTGCCGTGCTGTAGAATCTTGGAGGTGAATTTCTTCCCAGAGAAAGCAAGGGTATAACAGTATTTGGGCTGCAGCCACGTAAAATCTTTCATAAATCAGAAGATAGTGGCACTTCCAGGGAGTAATTTACTTCATCTATAACCTGAATAACCTTTTGGGCATACTTTTTCTTTCTACAGGTTTTAAAGGAATTTTAAGCTTAATGTACATGCCTAAAGTTAGGTGGGGTAAATCCAGATTCTGGGTTCTGGTCCATAAGGAGATCCATGTGTTCAGATCCTTCATCAGATCAGATCTTCAAGCAGGTCTTCACTGCAGAATAGGTCAACACAAATACAAATTTCCACTTTGGTGGTTTAGAGCCTCACTGGGGCAAGCTTCTCCTCAAAATTCTTTAAATATACTTCCTTGTCTCTTGTAAGAAGCAGCACCAGTTTTAGTCAGTCCTTGCCCTGCTTTAGTAGAAGCCAGCAGCCGTGGCATCACATGATGTGATGTAAAGGGTAGGATGGGACTGATCAGATGACTCCATTAAATGAGTTTTAAAATAACTCTGCTGGGACTGCCGATATCTTCACCAACACCGGCCAAGTCTTATTTGACTTTTAATACTGAAAGTAGCATTGGTCTTGTAAGAAAGCGCATAGTATATAAAATCTCCTGGTGGGAGAAAAGACCATTTTTGCTGCTCTGTAGCTCACACTGTTGTTCCTGTGAAGCAGCACTGGCTACCTGCAGGCCAGGTAGTTCCCACATTCTGCTTCAGAAGAGGGAACCAAACTCATGGGCAAGTTCTGCCTCTCTCTTTCTCACTGTTTTCCAGCCCATTCTGGATGCTGCGCAGCACTAGAAAAGGTTCCACTAAATCACTTGCCTCCTTTAGAAGGAACATCACTGAGATATTATTGAGTTTCAGGCATCTTAGGCTATGTCTTATCAATCTATAAGGCATAAGGAAGAGAAGCAAGCGACAGAGGGATCTTTGAGAATTCACTGAAGCACAAATGCTGAGCTACTCTCTGTGACTGTATTTTGTTCCTTGCTGATATATACAGAGGCTGAATGTGGAAGGTACAGTGCTTTTAAACTATCCCAAGCTTACAGATGTATAACAAATTGATAAGAAGGTTAAAAAAAGTTTAATGTAGGAGACATAAACAAGGGCATCCACATGTAAGACAAAGGCAACATCCTCAGCAATTCGTCCTTGTAAAAAAAGTCATTTCATAAGCAGTATATACAATTGAGCCTGCTTTCAGGTACATCATCCTATTACATTGACCTCAGTTCCCCTCATAATTTTTATATTATTTCTTATTACAGTACCCTCACAGCAGACTATGTCACATTTTTCATGTAACTTTGCCAAGGGCCAGAGGCAGCCAGCCTTGGCACACACAGTCATAGTGCTGGATCCATCAGCAAGTGCTGCCTGGCTAATGGGCTGCCACTCTAACTGTTGGGCAGACCCCACTGCCAGATAATCACTGAAATCTCCCAGTCTCTTTCCCAGGCAGTGTTTTCATAGGAAATCAGACCTGGATCCAAACCAGGTATCACAGAGCTAAGGATGGAGGATGGATGACAGTAAGATTGTGCATTATGCGCAGTGTTTGTCAATTTTAATTTTGTCCAAATGAAGGAATTAACTTTTCATGGTTCTGTTTTGCCTTTTTCCTCCTTTTCTGAGAAGCAGAAGAAGATAGCCTTGTGGAAGGTAGTCTCACATTCTGTTCCCTTGGAAGGGCTTTTGTACTTTTACTCTATTAGAAAAATATTTAGGAACTCTTCCTCCATGTACTTCATGTACTGTTATGAATTTTAACGGGACGGAAAAACAAGTTGCTTTGCAAAAGCTCTAACCTAAAAATAGAGGGACAGGTCCTCAGCTGTTGCAGACTGTGTGTGCCCCATTGACTTCAAGAGGCAACACCAAATCAGACCTGTGGAGAATCTGACTCAAAAATTTCAATGCCAATCACCACAGTCACAAGTTAATGCCTACCTTAGCAGTGTGTCTTAGGCACTAATCCCATGTCAGAGAAGCAGCCAAGTGCTATCCTGGTAATACTGTGTAGGCAGTCTGGAGTGTAACTTTGTTGTTTCACACATAAACAAGGCTTTAAACAACTTAATTCGTCACCAATCTGTTTGAATTCATTGTAAAGGATGGCCTGCAGCCAGACCAGCTTGACTGTGATCCCACCAGCTCTTAGAGCTCAAGTAGGTGAGGTGCAAGGGGAGCAGAGGGATGCAGGAGCGAAGGAAGAGGCCCAGACATAGTAGAAAGGGTGTTATCAGTTTACTATGTGGCCTGACTGCTTTGGACTCTGTAATTCAACAATCCAACTCTGTTCTTGAGGGAAGGTTATTTTCATGAAAAATATAAAACTTCTTTAAGGACAATCCTCCGTCCCTGAAGATACACAGACTCAGTTTTAAAAAGCATGCTTCCTGGAGTTGACTTACCACTAAGGATATAATACTGGTGGAATTTTCAGAACTGTGCGGAAAGCAAGCCTTTCCATTTCTGCTGTGCCATGAATCATGCCTTCCTAGAGAATGTGTGTCATCTTTTCCCTCAAAGGCATCTGCAATTCATTTGCAAGTGATCACTTAGCAGAATGGAGCCCTGATCTTGAAAATGCAGTACAACACAAATAAAGGATAATAAATTGCAGGCTTCCTGACTTTTCCTAAAGCATGCAGATGTAATCTAGTCTTCTAAAGATTTGGACGAGATTGTCAACTGGAACACTCCATGCTGTCTCTATCCAGTCCTTTAAATGCATATTTCAGAAGGAAAGAAAGATAATCCTGTGATTAATCCCAAGAAATGGGTTCAAGGGGAATCTCAGACCAGTGGCAGAGTTGGAGATTGGCTTACTCAGTAACTGTCAGTTAATATGGCTTAACCTGTCAGTGCCTCCATTCTCCATCAATGAAGGGCAAACAAGAATTCACATCTCTTTGGTACTGTCTGTCTTAAAGCTTTCACGTTTCTGAAGGGCTTTGGGACTGCTAGATGGAGACTGTACATTGCGTAGTCTCTACAGCCCTTACTGTGGTTTACTTCAAGTTTAAAAAGTCCCTTTGGTGAGCACATCTACAGAGGTGCCAACTGTCAAAGATACAGAAAACAGTGGTTATTCCAGGGACATTAGGAGGGAACACATACCAAATGCTCCTCGAAGTAAAATATTAGAGCTATACAGAGTCAAAATAATGACTTTCTGTGGATGGATCCTCAGTAGTTCTATGCTCATTTGAAAATGGCAACCTTTTATTTTTCCACTGATTTAGTTTACATTTTTTTCCACTGTTCCTAGACAAAGACAGTGAGGTTTAAATTTTCAAAAGTCTTCAAGGAAAATTGCTCTGGGCAACTCCCAGTAATATCAAGGGGAAGTGCAAAGCTAAAACCCTAATACTGGAAAGTCCTGAAAAACCCAGCTTAGTTATATGCCATTAAAATAAGGGCTTTAATGAAAACCTTGTTAAATGCAATAGCATGAGCACAGAACTAAAAAATATGAGCTATAGGGAAACTAAAGGGAGACAGTGTCTGTCATTTTGTAGGCAGACTGTTTTCACAGCTAAACCTGCTTGTGCATGCTGGATGGTAAATACCTCATGCTTTCAAGGCCTTAAAAAAAAAGAAGGCTCTTTGAGAGATGCCTACCAACTCTGTTGCCATGGCAGCTGCAAGCATCAGTGATAACCCAGAGTTTCTAGGTTGTAATGTGCATGCAATCTTATTAACAAGTCCCACAAAGTAGTCCACATCAGTGATAGATGAGGTCATCTAGTGGCCCAGTCTCGAAACTTGGAACTCAATCAGAGAAGATCTAGATCCAAGCAAGGTCTGTTTCTAATACACCATATTTCCACATCTGAATGATACTCAATCCTTGAAGATGTGTAATACCTTTCAGACAAAAATTTTACCTGAAGCTTGCAGGCTGCCTGTGCATTCAGCTGCTGCAGTCTGCACTTGTAAGTTAGGAAACTGAAGCACGCTGAAATCAGAAAGCTGGGCACAGAGAACTCAAGATCACGTGCTAAGAATCAAGAATAAATACTGTTCTTTTGCTGTCCCTCAGCTGGGTGAATGTTGTTTTCATTACTTGAGCGTCAGCTCTTCTAAAAAAACGTCCCTGACAGATTCTTGTTTCCTTTCACTTCAAATCTGGGACATGCCCATCCTTTTTAATGCCTCTCTGGAAGCCGAGGAGACAAGGACAAAGCACAGAGGGGCAAAAGTTAAAATTTTTCCTATTCCTTAGCCTCAGATTCACCACTGAGAGAGAATTTCCTACCAGTCATTGCTGTCTAGTGCTGTCTTGCCCTATGTCATCGAAGGAAAAGGTACATGTGGCTAACTGCTTGCTAATGCTTACCTCCTACCAGCACCCTGCCGAGCACCTGGTAACATCTCCAGGAGCAATGGTGGTTCTGGAGAAAAGGCACTGCCATCCTGCCCCAGGACGCTTCAGTCTCAAAGCACACAAATTCCCTGTTACTTTGTCTCTGCGTCACCTTTGCCTGTTCAGAAAATAGAGATGACATTTCCTTTCCCCCCCTTGCTGTCTGTTCCCTGTCCTTGGCTTGTCAGCTCCCTCGAGCAGGAGCTGCCTGCAACGACATGTATGCACCGCGTTTACCACAATCAGGCCATTTTTCAGTTGAGGCATCTCCTAGGTGTGATAGTGATATAACACCGGTAGTAAATAATTACATGAAGCTGGTACCTCCCAGTTCCATGGGACTGAGGCTTCATTTCCCTTGCATACCCGAATAAAGGAGAGAATTTCTGCAGGAAAATGAGCTCTGGTTCAGGCTCTAGGGTTGTTAGTACACCATATGTACAACTTCCCTTTCTGTTTAAGTGACTTTGCTTTTCTGTTGTTCCCCAGGTCCATTACTTTTGTACACATTTTCAGACCCAAGGAAGTAATTTATTCTTCTGCCAGACATTGCTTTAAAGTAAATGAAAGCATTAATATGCCACTGTATATTAACAAAAGCTCTCCTTTTGTTCAAGGCATCTGGAAATAAACATTCAGATTGTTTGAGTGAGGGAGGAGAATTCCTACTCACAGGCAACTTTCTGTAAATCTCAAACATCTTGAAATATATACCACTGAAATATATTGAAACATTCAATATATCTAAATGTAATTTTCACTTCTTAAAATTCTGTGAATGGACTGATCATCTTAACTACTAGACTAGAGAGAGAAACATGTTTATTTCACACATTTTATTATTCCATTACTTTCATTTCAGAGTTTTGTGGTGAAATGTGGTGGAGAAATCTGTTTGTATTGCAAGCAATGGAATTTAGTTCATGATTTATCCAACCTAAACCAGTCAGTTTTGCTTTTCCTGAGTCTGTCTTTAAGGGATACTAAACAATTACTGCTCCTCTTTATTCCAGAATACTGTGATTGATATTAAGGCCTGTCACTGATATATTACACTAATTATAAAGCAACACTCATATATTTTCTGAAGCTACAGTGGTATAGTCCCAATATCATTAATACTGGATCTAGGCACTTCTGGATTTTCCAGGACTAGAAATTGGATCCAGATCAGGCTTGGGTATACAGTTAAATCTTTGCCACATTAACTATAGTGCAAAGAGCTGATGCATATATGCTTGTTTTATGCTAGCTGTGAGAATACAGATGATATCTGGTTTCTTATAAAGACTGCCACTGCAATATTAACCCATAAAACTAACCTTCTGAGAAAATCTGAACCAGGAGAGAGATTTTTATCTGGACCAGTGCTTCGTACTATATGGCTGCATCATTTTTGATTTTGCATCAGAAGCCCTAGAGCTGGAGTTATTGAATCGTCCCACCTCAGCCCAAATAACTTCTTAAATTCACTCGCAGGTTTGATGGTATATATCTTACCCTGTATGATCTTACTAAGGCTAGGAAATTTCCTTCTGGCAGAAATTCTCTCCTTTATTCGGGTATGCAAGGGAAATGAAGCCTCAGTCCCATGGAACTGGGAGGTACCAGCTTCATGTAATTATTTATTACCGGTGTTATATCACTATCATACCTAGGAGATGCCTCAACTGAAAAATGGCCTGATTGTGGTAAATGCAGTGCATACATAGACCTATAATAAAAGTACAGAATATATGCAGAAATATGAAGTCATGCCAACACTTTTTGGAAATGGATCCAAGATTCCATTTTGGTTAAGATGAGAGGCAGAAACGTCAGTCATCATTCAGTATTGCCTTAAGGCAGAGTTTAAGGAGAAAAAAAAAAAAGATGCTGTGTGATTGCTAAAATGCACAGGCGGGCAATGATGATTTCAGTTCCTCAAATAGCTGCACTGTAGAATAGGGCAGGATAAAGATAGAGTGCTCTGAGATCCCCTGGTGAAAGGTATTATCAGTGGGCTGAGTATTTTAATTGCTTTTATACTGTTGATTTCAAACTTGAAACCGCTGAAGCCACATCACTCTCGATATGGCAGAAAGTTCCTGTAAAGGAGAGGGAAACAGAAAGAAGAATGCTCTTCACATTCCCTTCTCTTTAATACCCTTACTTCCTGCTGCCATTCTCCTCCTTGCCCCTTTTTCCATTAAGGAAACTAAAAAAAAATCGTTTAAAACTTTGCAGAGAATGTGAGTGGAACAGGTTCAAGGGAAAATAAATACCCAGCCGGGCCTGTTTTTTTCCTACAAGTAAATTATACTACATGCAAACCATTTGAACAATTAAAAAAACTTTTTTTCCCTAATAATTATTTTCATGTTAAATTCACTGAGGTGAAGAGCATAAGATTTCAAGAGGCTGCAGTGCTCTTCTGGAGAAGAACAGCTAGTGCATTTTATGCAGGTAACAGACTTAAAGTGCCTTTTCCAAGGAGAAAGGTTAGATATTTCTGGAAGATTTTTTGAATGTTTTCATTGGGTAGCTTTTCATTGGAAAGCTCTTTCTTTCCAGTGAAAGCTAGGAAGACGTGGACCTGCAGAATCCAGTGCTGATTTTGCAAATTGAACACCTCCTCCTTCGCCACTCCTCCCCCAGATTAGGTAAACCAAGAGAATTTTAATTCGGTGCCAGAGAATGCATTAAACACTGACCACCCCCACCAGACGCTGCTTGCTAAAAATTACTTGTACTAGTAGGATTAAACTTTAAATATCTCTCATGAAGACCCTGTTTAATCATCCAGCAGTACTGTGTTCAGTTGCCTGAATTTCCTTACCTTTACAGCTCTCTTTTTGTTACTTAACCTGCATTTTTCAGGAGCAGCTTAAACCTATTGTGTCGCATTTGCCTTTGATATCTAATGAGAATAATAGGTTTCCACTGTGCAAGGAAGACAAGCCTGGTGCTGAGCTGGCCTGAGGGCTGCCCCTGAGAGTACAGACACAGCTATTATCTTTCCTGTGAAGACATTACTGTTCCATACCTCCAGGAAACATGCCGTAAAATGATCAATTAAAGCAGATTACATGTTCCTAGCTGGTCAGCTGTAATACCTAGGCTTGAAAATGTATTAGGGGATCCAAGAAAGAAAGCTGTTTCTTTACTAACCTCAGAGTGCTGCCCTTTATGTTTGTGGATGCATTTTGCTTTCATATTCCTTTGCAAATTTTCCTGGGAGCAATCCAGTTTTACAGAATGGTTGCTTTTACTACAGACATTATATCCTGCAGAATACCTTTGCATTGCAAGAACTTAAGCTGAGCAGGGGGTTTATTTACTTCCATATTCCTTCATTGCATTTCATTTTTTATTATGTACATCCAGTTCTTTCATTGTTTGCCAGTACTGCCCCTGCAAATATCTAGGCCTCAAAACCTTTCAAGAGTGTTATCCAGTTATCAATTTCCTTTGTTCTCATCCAAGATTGGTCCAGTTCTGACATGACATAAGAAAGATAAGATAACTAAACACTACTGCAGTGCATGCCTTTATTTCCTGTAGTAGCCACGTGACAACAGTTGGGGTGGCAAATGTTGTACCTTGTCATATGGCAGGGATTGCTCTCCATTGACTCCCATAGCAATTATTACTGGAGGGAAAGAACATGGTGTGTGTTAGAGTGGAAGAAATAAAGCTCTGTTGGAGCAAGTCCCTGGGAGGGAAAGAACACAGTGTGTGTTAGAGTGGAAGAAATAAAGCTCTATTGGAGCAAGTCCCTGAGAGCCTTTCTATTTATTCAAGTTCTGTGTTTTAGGAAGTCATTACAATGAGCTATCCCAAAAACCAGCTCAGCAGAAAAATGTATTTAACCGAAAGCCATTGTATTCAGATCTCGGGGCAGACACAGTACACTATGTTAATTCATGAATTACAGCTATTTGTTTAATCTCCTTATTTCCTCCTTTCAGCCTGGCATTGTTCCTTCTCTCACTCCCAGACACACAGGGCTAGGCAGGTCCATTACATTCACCCCAAAGCCCAGCAGAAGCCTGCCAGCACATCCCAGACTTATCCTTCCACTGCTTCAAGCTTTCTAAATACAACAAGTGACTGCAGCTCTTGCCTCTAGAGGAACTGCTTAGAAAAACAGCTCCTTGCTTTACTTTATCACCATCTGGAAAGCCCTCCCCGATTCACAAGCTGACACGGAAGTTCGATTGAATTCTTACCCAGTCTCTCTCTTCATCATTTTTAGCCAAAACCCCCTCAGGAATAAGTGTCCTCACACTAGAGTAAATCTATCAGCCGGTGTTGCAGTGTCTTGGCGTGGAGTGATATACAGAGCTGGCTCCATTTCCTCCTCCTCCAGACTGGAATCTCAGCTGGATACAGGAAGACATGAGCTTTTTTAAAATCCCCTCAGCATCAGAGGTGCACCCTTTACATGGAACTGGCAACTGCTCCTGTATGAATACTTACACATTTTAAGGTATCTTTTGAACGGTACAAAAGGTGGAAAAAACCCCACAGATAATAACTAATCCCAGGGTTCTCAACACACCCATTACAACCTGTTGCAACCACCATCTTTTCAAACGGATGCACCACCTTCCATTATAAACCTGCAGCTTAAGGTTGGAGGACGCAGCTTAAAAGACCAGCAAACACTACATGATCAATTATGGCTTCACTTAACGGAATGGTGGTTACACATAGCTCTTTGCTTTTTAAGTCAGTGACGGAGACACAAGTTTACTCAATAAACTTCTGTAAGTGTGTGTGTGTGTGTGTAAGAAAGGAGAGGAGTACTTTTATGGGAGGCAAATGGTAGGCGTCACGCTTATTTTTAAGTATTGTTTCTATGGGCAACAGTTCTCAAGTTGTTTAGAATTATTTTACCCAAACCCAATGAAGAGCAATTAAAGACAATCTTTTCCTTTTAAAATCTTTCTTATACGCCAAGAAATCTCACTCTTACTCTTCCAGACTGGTCTTTCTGCATATGCAAAAGTAGCAAATAATTGAATTATGTACTTTGTAGCGGTCAATAGTTTACACTATTATTGACACAATGACAATGTTATTGACACAGCTATTTTCTATTCTAAATGGAAGGAGAATGTATGTTGGCTCCCAGTAATTGCTGGCTAGCTTCTTGAAAAGTGTGAATTGTAAAGATGAGTAGCGTGATCCTTAAAATCAGAAAATGTTATCACACTTAGGAAAAGAAACAATAGCTGCTGCAGAGGATTTCTGCTTCTTTCTTCAGCAAAAGTGAGCTTGTCAGAGTTATAAGTGTTTGCACTGATGTAACTTCAGTGATGGTGTTACACAGCCAGCAAACCTCTCTGGTAAAGATATGGCTGAGCACAGTTTTCAATGCTGTGACTTAGGCTGAGTTTATGGAAGCCCCTTTTTAGTGTGGATGCCATATATCTCCCCTGGATTTGTGGAAGTGGGAGGGAAATTTTTATACTACCTTCATCACATTGGTTCAAGCTAATAAAATATCTCTGAGAGATCCTACAGTGTTCCAGGAAGATATATCAGCTCATGATTTCCAAAGTCACTATTTTGCTAGAGACTGACGTGATGCTGTCATTACTGACCTTAATACAAGAGAATTACATGACCAAGAAGTCATAGTGCCCGGGTCAGTTCCCATGGGAGATGAACCAGATTTTCTGAGGGAAGAGGTAGCTGAGACATGGGGTACACATATCCAGAACAGACTACATTTGCACAAACTGTGCTGCCATCTAGTTCAGTAAGGAGTTCTTTATAACACTACAGTGAGATGTTATTGTAGCATTAGTTAAATACTGCATTTTCTCTTAGCATGAGTTATCAGAGCATCAAGCCATTAGTATTAGTTAATGGAAACTAAGCACTATGGCACCACCAGCTATCGTTAACACTTCCTGGAAAACATATATGATATTTCCAGAAGGCATCCTAAACTACTTTTTCAACTGCTTTGCATTCCAGGAAAGAAACACCACAAGCAATAAACCCTTGTAAACATTGTTTTAATAGCTATGATTTCAGAATTAGGAAGAGAAAAAGAATAATAAAGAAAAGAAATAGTCTCAGTAGATGAGCTTTGCTCTTGAGCTGAGATCTGCTGGAGAGCATAACATCTCTGTACAACTACTTAGGACTTCTGTCTTTGCAAGCCACATAGCTGAAAGGTGGAAGACAGGAGAGGTGTGGAAGAGACTTTCACTGGGCAGTCTGCAGTTGCAGCATCTTTGTAAATAGCTTACTTTAAAAAGAGCCATTTTAGTTTTGTAAACCCAGAATGATTTTAAACTGTTACCCAGCACGTGGTGTTTGCAACGTGCTGTCTAAGACCCACAGCCAGGAGAGCAGTGAGTAATAGGTGAACAAAGTGGTACCTAAGAACAGAGTGAACAGGTGACACAGCGGGTCTTGGACTGCCACAGATGTTGGATTTCCTGGTAAACAAAAATATTTCCGTGAACCCAGAAGCATGAGAAAGAAGAACCAAATCTGCATGCAGAGGAAAGATAGAGGAAAGGCAGAGAGTCCTTACTGTCTCATGGTGGGTGGACACAAGGGATTGAGGAACTGGAAATGAATGAGATATAGGTGCCAGGGATAACTAGAATATCATATCAGATTTTAAAGGTATTTGGTGACACCTGACACACTCGTATAATGAATGCCTTTAAAGACCTGGACAGAGCATCTGGCTTCTCTCTTTGAAACAAACTATGCATGAATGCCATGAACCCTTCCAAGACAAAGGCATTCTGCCTGAAAGACATAAATGGTTTCCAGCAAAAGAGTCAGGGAGGGAGGGAAAATCTGCCACCTCACTTAGTTATGATGCTTTGGAGGGTATTTAGGAAGACCCATTTAGAGTCCTGGCCTGGTGTGGCCTGGAAGGTAGAAATGGGCAGAGGGATGGATGAATGGATGTTGGTCCTCTTTTGGTTGAGCAGCCCTGCTTCTTTTGTTTGTATTAGAAGTAAAGTCAGGCTAGGGGACTTTGTCAGTCCATACCTACAGAGACTGAAACTGAATGGAGCCTGTTTAGATTTTGTAACTGCCCCCTGACAGTAGGCCATGAGGGACTACGATATGAGATGATGCCTAAGGCAGCCTCAGGTTACATGAGCTAATAAAGTCTTGCTTACTGAAAGCATCAACATTATTATTGTGAAACATCTGGTTCAGGCTTTCTGGATAGATTGCTGAGAAGAGAAGACTTAGCCCTGAGAAATGCTTTTGCATACTAGGGATTCCTGGGGAAAGGATCAAGAGAAGTCAGCAGTGGTTGATTCCTCTGCTGGAGTTACTGCCTTTTGAAGCTGGGGGGGGGATAGATGTGTCTAGTGACTCTGAGAAGATTAAATCCTAGCAGAGTCATGAACACTGGTCAAAAAATGAGAATACGAGAGAAAATAGTTCAGGAGGTTGTGAGTTTAGTGACAAACCAGCAACCTGCACTCATAAAATGTTAGCTTTTAAAAAGGATGTCTGCACCACAGTCATGAGGGTAACAAAGCCTTATCTGGAGCAGCAGGAAGAATTCAAATTCCTGTTAATGCACAGCAAGTGCATACTGACATTGAAATAAGCAAAGGCATTCAGGCAATGTTGGCAGGCTGACCTGAAGCAACTGGGACTTCCAAGTTCAAAAAGACTCTCGGCTGTCATCAGCACTGAGTTTGAAAGAGATGATGTACATAAGCTACACAGAGGGCCAACACGACGTCATCCCAAAGATGAAATATGATGCAATGGCAATCTTCGGTCCTGGCCAGCAAGCAAATGATTGCCAAAAGATGCAACACCAATAGAAATGGTTAAAGACAAAATTCAGCAACCTGTGTCAAACTTGGCAGGAGATGGTTTGCAAAAAGAAAGCGTTCAGAGAAGATACTGGGAAAAGAGTCTACATGGTCACAGCATTTCAATAAACACTCAGCTTACTTTCAAAATGGAGTGATGTCATAATATCAGCTTGTGGGCTGGTTTTATGGAGCATAGTACCTCTATTCCAAATCTCTGATGCAGCACAGAGCAAGGTCCTTTCCTACTCCAGGGGTCTCCTCCCCCACACTACATTTTGTCCATCTTCCCTGCTTAGCTTGCAATCTCTTTGGGCCACGATTGTCTGTTGCCTCACGGCCAGTGATGCCCTTGTCAAAACTGTTTTCCAGGCACCAGCGTCCTACAAATAATGGTGCACAATACAGCACAGTGCAGCAACAAAGCTGCACCCTGTGCAAAGAGCTTATGCTAAGCTCTGTAATTAAGACATATGGGGCCTTATCCACAGCTTAGAGAAGTCAGTGGAAACTCTGTCTCGTAAGCTGGATGACAAGATAGTGATGAAGCAGATTTTATTTTAAGGAATCATTTTTTCTATTTGGGGATATAGTGAGGCTTTAGGGAAGAACTGTGCTACTAAAAGGCATGAAAATGAAGAAGTGGGAAAATTAATAAAGTAAAAAAAAGTATATCAGTGTTATAAATGGGCTTAAACTCAGATCTGAAAAAAATTCACAAACAGTACAAATGAGATTTATGTTAGTGGGTCACTTTTTTGTTTGTTTGTTTGTTTGTTTTTAAGGATCTACTCAAAATCTAAGTAAAGACTCTCCTCTTCTTTGCACTGGGACATAAATTATCTTACAGAATAGAGGATACTGATGGACGTAAGGAAAAGAGAACCTGACTCCAGATAATTTAATTTTAAGTGAATTATAAGAAATAATTACAATATTAGAATAGGACAGAAGGTACATTTTTATCAACAGTAGAGAAAAAACAGTAGAGAATGTGGAGTGAGTAGCTGGCTGGACAACTACATGCAGATATTTAGTGTATTTGTTTATGTGACAGTTTGCCTGTTAACAGGAAAATATTGATTCCTCTGGCTTTGCAAATCAGTGCCCGTAAGTGCTCTGGCCAGAAATTCATAATGTGTCAATACAAAAATGAAGTTCTCAAGGAATGAGTCTGGCCCTAAACATTCACTGGGCAGAGGGAAGCATTTTTCTTGCTCGTAAAATGACATTCAGGCTTCCAGTTTCCTGTCTTACAAGGTATATGGTACAGGCTCTGAAAATAAAACATACAGTAAGCATGGTCTGTTGTAACCCAGACAATTATAGGCATCACAACAATAAATTTTTAAACAGTTAGGTAATATATAATAAATAAAAGATGAACAGGAAAGCACTCACATCTACTCCCCTAATGCATCTGGAAAGTAATTAACTTTTTTTCTTCCGTTAAGAATGTAATGTATCATACAAAGGAGGAGCCTGGCTGTGCATCCCCAATGAGGATTTATCTGAGGTCGGACTCGGAGGGAGCGGACCCGCCATCCATCCTACTGGAGCGCAGCATCTCTCTGGTGTCATGCTCCCACCTGAGCACTGTCCCTTCCCCGCTCAGCAGCAGGGCGCTGTGGCAGGGGCGGCAGGGCTCGGGGGACGCCGGGACAGGCGGCCCTGCTCAGCCAAGGGACACGCCAGGCCCCCGCCGTGCAAAGGAGGCTCAGGGCAACGCTCGCGAAAGCCTGCCAAGGACTAACGGGAAAATAATGATGGCGGGAAGAGAATTACAGACACATTTGGAGGTCGACGTGCCTCTCCTGGGGTTCTTGGCATGTGGCGAAGCCTAAATCTTCTTACTGCAGTGGCTGGCACAGCTGCCTAGGCACTAGAGCACAGGACTGGCATTTGTCCGAGGGCTCCTCTTGGCTCTGCCATTTCCGTACAGCTCTGCCATTTCCGTACAGCTCTGCCATTTCCAACCACCACCAGGGTGCAACCAGGCTGGCAGGTCCTTGGGGCCCATCCTACCCCTAGCCAGGAGCAGGGCAGGTGGGGGGCACTGGGGCAGACCCAGACCTGGCCATTGGGCACCTTGCTGGTTTTGGGGACACGCTGAGGCCAGGCTGGCCAGCAGGTGGACGTGGCTCAGCAGGGTCCATGGCCGGGCATGGCAGGGCTGTGGGGAGCTGGAAACAGGTCCCACTGCGGCGTCGCTGGAGCAGGGGCTGAGGACCCCCCTGAGGGGGGCTGACATCAGGTCCTGAACCGTGGAGGGGTCGGGGACCCTGGGGGGCTGATGTGGAGCAGTCAGGGCTGCCATGAAGTTCATTCAGCTTATTGGGGCCTCTGGCTGCCTATGCTCTTGCCCCACTGAACAGTGGAGCATGATCTGAATGAGGTCTTCTGCAGCAAAGCAGTTGCAGACCGGTGGATCACTGAGTGTTTTCCTCGGTGGGAGTGGGAAATGCTCCTCAAGTGTGTGTTGCCAGACCCGAGTTCAATGGAAATTCCTGAGGCTGGTTTAAAAGGAGGGAGTTTGCCAATGTGGGTAATGCATCGACTTTGTCATTTACAACAAATAGCACAAAATTGCTGTGCTCTGAGGTATACTGCAAAATCAATTACTGCTGGGAAGTTTTGGAGAATGGAGATGTTGCTGAGGGGCAACTTTTAGGGCAGTAAGAAACCTAAATTCATTATTTTTTCTTAGATGATCTCATTGACTGCTTTTTTTTTAGGATTAACGATGCTTGTAATCCATTGTCAGAGATACTGGTGGTCTAGGTGGGTGATTGGAATTAACATAGATAAAAAAATACATCACATTAAATGCAAATTAAAGCACAGACTGAGCAAAACTCTAGGTAATGTTTTTTAGCAGACAACCTTTCAATGATAGAGACAAGGGAACAGATGATTTGATGGATGGTTTTCCATGTCTGATTTGTGTGGTGTAGATATAGGCCACTGCGCCATGGTTACCCACTTCCTGGTCTAAACCAACTACTCTTTCATTTCATTTCATTTATACTTTAAGAAATCAAGTCACAACCAGACACTTTTGGGGCTGATTAATTCCTGGAAACATCTGGTGGAGCCAGGCTATTGTTAGACATGAACTTTTGACACAATTTGCAGACACAATCATACACAGAGATTAACCTCTCTTCAATAAGCGCAGTCCTGGACTGCATCCTGAGCAAGACACCATGACCTAGATTCCCAGCTGTGGCTGAGCAGCAGCACGGAGCCGAGCCCCAAAAGGCGAAGGCCTGGCCTCAGCTCTCTGTGTGCTAGTTGAGTCCCACAGCAGAAGTTAGAGCAACCTGTGGCAGCTGCCAACAGAGTGAGGTCTCCAGAGGACACGAATGCCCCAGCCATGACCCCTCCATTCAGTCATGCTACAAAAGTAGTCAGCAGGAAAAAAGGAGTTGGAGAAAGTGCTAAATCAGCTTTGAGCATCCTTATGTCCCCTTTGCTGGCTACACTCACTCACCATGTTTGTGTTACATAGCTGAAGGTCCAGGCCTGTCTGTCTTTTAAGAATGCAGATGGACGCAAAATGATGTCTTGCGTAGACAGGACCCTTGCAGAATACAATGTCAGAGCATTCCTGCCAGCTGTGCATGAGGTACTCCTGCTCTTCTGTCTCTGCTATCTTTTTTTCTTGATATTTGTTGTGATACTAAAGCAAACCCATACAAGATGACAGCCTGATCTTAAAAAAACTATGTTTGCAGGATTCATCCTGAACCCTCCACGTGACTCGATTTGTGTATAACTTGGAGGCAACTGTCTAGATCTTGCTCTGCATATCCAACCTACACATAAACATGTCCTTAAAAAGAACGCTGGTAACATGACAAAATTCACCCCGAAAAGGTAAGAAATGCTTAGATTCATCCGCCCACTTCTATGTACAGATATTTTAAAGTATGGTCGGTACTCTTGTGGTCACATATTATTTGCTCCATGGGGAATGGTTTAATTCAGTCCCACAAAGCCAGGGTTGTCCTGTGACTCCTTTACTCATGTATGTGGCTTTGTCTCAAACTCCTTTGCCTGAGTATCTTGGGTACATCACAGTCAACATTTCTGACAGTGAAAAGCGTAACTGATGCACTTAATGTAAGGGTTAAGGCACAAGGGTATTTCCAATGCCTGATTTCTCAAATTACTCAGTACCCATTTATGCTGCTTACCATTGCATTGAAAAATCAATCCCCAATCATGCCTAAGTGACACAGAGGAAATCTGTGGCCATGGAGTCTCCAGTGTCTTTCCCACAAAGCCTGCCTGCCGCTTCCTTCCCTTCTGCCTCTCAGCTCCTCCATTGTGCTGAAACGGTTGTTCTGTCTCTGACTGATTTTCCTCCTTCTGAGGAGGGCAATTACAGTGCTCTAGAAAAAGAAAAGCAGGTGAAGTTCAGTAGTGTGTTGCATTAAGCTGTTCTTTGGCCCTTTAATGGGATAACACCGCTCCACATATCTTTTGTTTGACTATAATTTTTCTTTTTTTTGCTTTAAAATTCTTCCCTGATTTACACTGTATGCACCAATTTGGTTGTAATTTAATAGAAAATAATTAATGTACAGTAACTATCTTCTCTTCTCTATTGTCACAATATCCCCTGGCACTAGTGAGAGCACCAGCAAGGAGGCTTGATATTCTAAAAACCTTTTTTATTTCCCAATGAAGAAAGGTACTTAGGCTATAATTAAACTTAAAAGTGCCCACAGGGGACTCCAGAGGCCACATTCACTCTTCATGTACATAGGTCCACTCCTATTGACTAAAATCTGCACTTGGATCACAGATTCATTGATTTGCAGCTTAGGTCTGAGCCTCCGGTGCCTTTTATTTTCTTTATTAGCAAGCAGCTTATTTTCAGTAAGTTTCTTTGCTACAGCTTTTGCAGATACCTTCTCATTTGAAGCCCTTCACAGCACTAATGGTATAATCATTTTCTGGAAAAATGTCAGTTATCTCTGTCTTTGAAACTCTTGAAATATTCAACTCCAGTGTAGTTCTTAGGCAAGCTGGTATGGAGAAAATTGTTTCCAGAGTTCCAAAAATATTTCCATAACTGCATATTTTTCAATTAATGCCCTAGAGGATTAGGAGGAATTTACATTTTGCAGTAGCCTGGGAGCACTACTAGCAGTTCCTTCCCTGTTGCACCAGATGATTGCCTCCTGAGATTTCAACCAAAATTCAGAAGTGATGCACAAGGTTGTGGCAAATTCTGTTTGATCGGTTTATATTCATATATATTTCCCAAAGGCCAGGGTCCCTTCCAAATACTCTCAGACTCTCCTATAGGTACTTAACCGCAATCTGCAACCTATAAAGAATGAAAGCGGGTCTTGCAGAATAGTAAAACATAGAGACAAGGGAGAGGTTTCCCCCAGCGGCATGTCAGTGGGTCAAGAAAAGAAAAAGGTTCTGAGTTCTAATTCCACTTCTGATGGCCATCCCATAAGTAACCTTGATCACCTCACCTCCTGTTTCTCTGTATCACAATTAACACCATAAGGGAGGTTATACTAGGCCAAACCAGAAGGCCACCTACCCCTGTCACCCGTGTCTGGTGTCAAATAGTAATAGTAACTTGAGGACAAAATATCAGAACAGGGCAAATGTGAAACAGGGACTTTTTAGGCCTGAAGCCTAAGATTGGCATCTTCATGTTTAGTAACCATGGATAGAGTTTTCATCTGTGAGCTTGTCTAATTGCTTTGTTAATGAACTTATACTCTTGGTTTCCAGAACGCCCTGTGGCAATAAGCTCTGCTGTTTAATTATGCACTGTGTGGAAAACTCTGCCTGTTGTTTTTTTTTAAAACTTTAGTTTGACAGTTTCATTTGAAAGCCACTCCTTTTACGGTGTAAGAAATAATTTCTCTCTTTTCAGAATCACCTGTGATTTCGGAAATCACTTGTATATTGTCCTTTTTCTTCATGGAAGATCACTATTCTATTTAGTTTCTCACTGTACAGAAACTATTCCGTAACAACAGTCATCTGTGTTGCCCTTCTTAGTACTTTTGTTGGTTATTTTCTGGTTCTAGAGGAGACGAGACCAGAACTGTAAAATCTGGGTGCATCACTGCTTTATTTGCTGACTTAAAGACATGCTTTCCTTTCCTTTCATGGTTTTTTCTGTTTGTTTTTCTTTCCTTCTTTTCTCTTTCTTCGCTAATAACTCCTAGCACTCTATATGACTGCCCCTGAACAGTGAGCTATTTTCACAGAGCAACCTATGCTGATCTGAACATCTAATCCCTTGAATGGTAGCATCTGATGTGGGACTTGTCACTCTCTATGTATAGGTGGGATTATTTTTCCACATGTGCATCAGGTTTTCAGCTGATCGAAAGATAATTTCACCTGCTGTTTTATAGCCCGTCACTCAGCATCAAGCCATCCTCCTGCAAGTCTTCACAGTCAATTTTAGGTTTTATTACTCTTCAGCAAAGGTTTCACTTTTCCTCTTTGTTCTCCTTTCCAGATCATTCATTAATACATTGGAGAGCACAAGTTCCAGCACAGATCTCAGTGGTAACACCTTGCAGCATTTTCTACGCTGTGATAACTGAGCATTTATACTCAGATTTATTTCCTGTCTTTTAATTACATATCAGTCCATGAGAAGAACTTGATCCTTCTACCTCGCTGCTTAATTTGTTCGCATATTTTTGGGGAGGGAACTAGCGAGTGTGCTTTATCAATGGGTGCATCACAGAGTCATTGACTTTTGTTGATTTTAATGCTTGCCTGCATCACAATGAGGTTATAACAAGGAAACTCCTAAGACACAAGAAACCTAAAATTTGTGTTCACACAGCTGTTCAAGAGCTCCAGAAGTGTTGAGTTATATGGAATGTGGTGCCTCTGAGACATGTTAACCTTGTTTCATGCTGTATATGTTTGGATGTGAGGGTCTATAGGAACGTGTGTCTGGCACTCAGATTGTTTCCTATGCCAAACAATTTTTTAAAATCTTGGCTATTTCAACCAAATTTGACAGAGGTATTAAAGGTTTGGAAAAAAACAGTTCTTCCAGAACTAGGAAGAAAGAAGGGCTGGTGAAGAGTTGAGATCTCATAGTGCTGCCATGGAAGTATAAGTTTAACATGAGCACGTGTTAGAGCACCTTGTTAGACATCAGAGGTTGAGAGAAACAGAGGAAGAAGGATAGAGGAGCAGATAGTATGAAAGCTTCAGCTGTAGGGAAAATCTTCAGTCAGCTCTTATGACAGATTAGACACCAGAGAATCCAACCATCAGTCACAAAAGGCTTTGAAACAAGGCTTTGGTCACTCATCTTGTCTGATGGTGATAATTGTTCAAAGTCCTTTGTGTAAACAGCTAAGCTCCACATATCCTACCAGTAGAGACAGCTGGCAGTCTATACTCCTGATTTAGCAATTTAGAAGACGTCTCTCAATTAAAAAAAAAAAAAAAAGGCAAAGCCAAGTAAGTATTATAGGAATGTGGATAATAAGAAGAATAATAAGAGAATCAAGAGAAACTGAACCGTTCAGTGCCTGGTCAGCTCAACAGCTGTTTTATTTGAAGAAAGCTGAGCCATGTGGGTGGAACTAGTTCAATAAGTTACTGATGTGATTGTGAGGACCACGGTAAGCAAACTTACAGTAACTAAAACCTTACAGTGTCTTCAATCTGCTGTATTCCCTTATCTGGTGTACCTATTGACTTGACTCTTGCCGCTTAGATAAGAAACTACAGTGCACCACTGGCTTTTTATCTTTCATTTTAAAAAATCACTACAAAACCATAAACTGATGTTATATTGCAAATTCCAGATTTATGTGCACAAATAATTAGCTCACTTTAATAAACATCTATCAGTCACATCTGCTGAAAGTTGAAAGGAGCTTGGCAAAGCTAATACTTCTTCATGAAATTTTGTTTCAGTGAAAAAATGCAGATTTTGTGACACCGAAATGTTTACTCATTCATCTCAGTTTCAATAAAATATTTCACTCCATAACAAGGTCCAAATATTCCATTTTAATACTTTGAAACAAAACATTTTAATTTTCGTATTATAAACAGCTTCTCATTTGGAAAGACAGACACATTTTTATTGGGCCTTTTTTACAGTTTTTAACTTCAAAATTGCTGGTTTCATTTTCAGCCTAGAAAAAAAAAATTTAAAAAAAAAAATTTGCTAAAAATATCATCAGCTGGAGATGGTATGTTTTACACTTGCCAAGGAATTGGAAAAAAGTTATTTGCATACCTCTAGAATTCAGAGCTCTTGAAAATCATGTCATTTTTGAAGTTCTTCATTTGAATTTAGAAATTTTGCTTCAGACCTCTCTAGCTAAAATAAGAAGATGTAGAGTCATTAAAATGCTCAGAATTCCCCACACACCTGCACAACATAGAGGGATCTTCCTAAGAGAAGAATTTTTAACTTACAGCTAGAAATGGACGCAGTGCACAGTAAGTACATTTTCTTTATCAGCAAACGTAGTAGTGTAAAGAAATGAATGTGCTTCTGAGCTCACAAACACAGCAATAGTGTTCTTGTATGTATGTTGTATTCTGTCTTCATAATGTCCCAAAACATTTTCTGCAACGTGGCTCTGAGTAAGGCTGCAACCCTGTCCAGGCAGTGTAAAATATCTTGTCCTGCAAAAAAATATTCTTTCAAGAAATTGATCTTTATTAGTCAGGCAGATTTTCCATCATGGCTGTCCAGCTTTGCCCACATGTGACATCTCATACTGCAGATATGACTGCCAAGGTACCTGCCATTCATGTTTTAAGCTTTCTGCACCGGCACACCATGTCAACAGACTGTTTTGCTGTTGTCTTCTTTTAGTGTGCCTCTTCCCCTTCTGCTTTCTGTGTGAGGATGTGTTTTTTTTTTCTCCGTCCATTTCTCATTCTTCTCATCCTGCTTCTGCTGAGTTTTTCATTCTTCTGCCTTGATTTCTCTTGGGCTGCTGCTTTTGCTGCTGAGAAATGAAAGGTGCACATTTTCTTTTCATTGCTGGTTCTCAACAACTCTAGAGAAGGCTCAGGGAAGTTGCCATCCTCTCTTTCTGGCATTCGTTGTCCTTGCAGCGAATTACTTAGATGTAGGCATCTGGGCTTTCACATTATGAGCGCAATCTCCTCAGCAAAGTGGGAAGGAAGCTCCTCAGTCTACCCTCAGTGTACCCTGCCCTTTTAAGGGTCTTTGGATGATCATAGATGGGATTTTGAAAAGGACTGGATGAATAATGCATTTTTGGTTTAGTTCCTAAACTGAGATATTGTGAGCGGGGAATGAGAAAGAAAATTTTAGATGAATGTGGAAATGGTTTATTTTATACAAAAGGAAATGCTGTGTTGTGATTAGTGTTTAGAGCCCATTTAAATAATCAGGACAATTTTTAAACAAAAAATTTGCTATCTTGAAATGAAAGAATATCAAAATACTGTGTTTAAAAAGGCAGATAAAATATATTTATATCCTTAAGAGAATCACCCTCTTCTTTCTTACTGAAACCATTCATCATATTTATCCAAGGGTTCACAGACAGCTTGTCCACCCAAAAAGGGTTTTGATTTTTTGATTAATTTACTTTTTATCTGCTTAAAAGCAGATATCCTACTGTGAGTCAACACTGTCATATTTAAATCACTAAGGCCCTTAAAAAATCCCACTCTTCACCAGCAGAACTCACAAGGCTTCAACCACATTGCAGGAGTGTGGCACACGGCAGCAAACACACTGAGTATTTGCAAGCAGCAGAGAGAGCTGTGCTGATGACACTGATTGTATCTGGGCAATTGCAACCATGACTTTCAGTGTACCCAATACATAAAACATAATTATGACTTCATGCCTTTTTTTGTTTCATTTTTCAGTCCCTAGGTCATGGTGTTCTTAAAATTTCCACCTAGTATTTTATTCAGAGTAAGTTGATTGAGGAAGTCGGTGGTAGAACATGACCAGCAGAGTCCCTCCTCTTTTCCATCCTCTGCCTGCTGCAGATACTGAATATCTTCATGCTGCTCCAGATGCTCTGTCCTCCTCACTGTATTTCTCTATGGTTTGAAAGTGAAATGAAAGGATTTTCAAACATTCCTCTGCATCTAAAAATGGCAGCAGTAAAAGCTGGATACAAGGAATTAAACCAATTACCATGTACCTAAACAAACCAGGAAAAGACAGGCTTTGGGTTGTGGTCGCTTATGGATCGTTTGCAATAAAGAGGTCTTAAGAGCCTTCCTGCCAATATGCTGAGTGCTAATAGAGCATCATCAGGCTTTATGCTGACTCGGAAAAGAAAATACTAAACTCTCTCTCCTGTAACATCTTAAATACATTTAGCAGCTGCGTGCACAAACTCTGACTAAACTCTTCTGGTTTACAGCATACTTTTCTATCTCACACTCTTACAGACTGGTAAGATTCAGCCTTGACTCCCTGCCAGGCACAATATGAAGAATTCTATAATTATCAATCTAGTGATGGCATTTAAAAGCAAATGCATTATCATGCACAGAAATCATCTCATGTCCCCTACAGCGAGTTCCACAACAAGGACTGTCACTTTGTCTGACTATAACTCTGGCTTTATTACATTTAAGCCTCTTCCATCAACAGACTCCCCCAGACAAAAAAAATATTCTTTTATTCATAAAATAGCATGCAGTCTGGAGTGGCTGTGAACGTACCTAAAGGTCATATAATGTCAGAGTCATTATTTTCAAATCATCTACACTCATGAGCCCTACTTTGCAAGGCTAGCTATCACAACAATAATAAACACAGAGCGCGTGTGGTGCCACATGAAAATTTGTGCCCTATCATTGAAGAAGTATGAATAGAAGCAAAAAGATTCCTCCCCACTCCTCCTCCTCTCACTGTTGTGCAACCACTGTATTCAGCACACAGTTATATTAAATGTAATTAATAGCCTGAACCCCTCTTTACCAATACCTTTTTCTCCTTGACCCACTTGGTAATCCAAGACAATGCATTTACAAGCCAAATTATGCATTGCAGAGTTGCCAGCTCTGTCAGACCCTGATATTTTACCCTGTCATGGATCAAAGATTAAAGATTAAAGGCAACTTGAAAAAGCACATGTTATGATACTAAGTCCAGTAACTCTAGCCTGTTTGCTTCAGCTCAGATTTGGAAACCAAGCAAAGATTAATGTTTTGAATGGTATCTGAATTAATGTTCTGTCAACCAGCTGCAGAGACAGGGGTTGCTGTTTTCTATTTGATTGGTTGGTTTTAGTTTCCATAATCCAGAGAGTTTTCAATCACTGTTTGCAGCATCAGGAAGGCTATGCTGCATTTGCAGTCCTGGGCATGGCTAAAACTAGTATTTCCAGCCACACTCAAGGTGGGAGCCACGGGTCATTGGTTCAACAGGTTAACGTGACTGACATAGTTTGCACTAACTCTAAGAGTGATTACATTTATTTGCTGACCTAGATCTTCTGTAGATTAAGACGTACTCCTACCTTCACCTTCTTTACCCTCCCATTTTCTCTGCCTTAAAAAAAATAAATTGGTTAACAGATGTAAGCAACTGGAAGGCTTCACATTTCACCTCTCTGTTTTCTTTTTCTCGTTGACAAAAACAGTGAAAAAGGAAAGGGGCTGAGGTGAAAGAAATACATGTCCTGTGCTTTCCTCAGCCAGCTGTACCGTACATTACCCCACTCTGTGTTGATACCTGGCACTAGTCTTAATATACCCCATATAACATCAGCCCAGGGATGAAACACGAAGACAGACAGACTTTAACAGACAGACAGATTTGTCTATCCAGAACTGACCATGTTTATCAGGGCCGAGCTGCATGCAGTGCTCTGCCTGAGCTCCAGTCAACAAAAAGCAATTTCTCCTTATATTACTGTGATTTATTTACTACAATATTTTGAACTGACATCCAGATTTTTCCCCCTCTGTTCAGAGTTTTATTACAATGAAAAGAAGAGAAGTAAATGAATAGTAGGAGAGGGGAAATAAATCCCATTGAAATGCACTGGCTGATGAAATAAGTGTCTTTGAAACAGTGCCTTATGCAAGAATAATTGTATCATTTGTTACAGTGCTGTACTGATGTACTTAGGACCATCTCTGACTATGGCAGAGATGTGGGAAGCAAAGCTCCAGCTAGAGCATCCACGAGGCTGTGGGACTTTGCTTCTAGGTTGTTAGTGAAGATAGACCCAAGTGGCCAACCCTGAAGACAGGGGTTTTCAATCCTTCCTATCAGCTGTGGAGAGTTTTAGAGCTAAGGTGTTGGCCACATGCACACACACACACACACGCACACCCACGCACAGAGCAGAGAGCAAAGTCTTCACTGTTACCAGGTGACTGAGGGCATCAGGTCTTTAGCACAGAGGACAGAGCAGACACTGCATCATCTTGTGTTCTGCCTGGAATAGAGAAATAGGCAGAGCTGAGAACAGGTCCCTGTCTGTCTCTCCCACACAAGGGGAGAGCTGGCTAACTCCTGAAAAGAAATGTCACCTATTAATCACTGTCTCAGCACCGGAGGCAGCTCAGAGAGAAGTGCATCTAAACTTTCTTGTACAGGAAAAGACTCCGCTCCACAAGTTACCTCTGCCTCCAGTTCTGGGTTGTACATGTGAACCGCCCTCCTCGGGTCCATAGCTCAGGAGTTTCCAGACCAATTGCTGGCTTAGCTTTCGTTTTAAGCAGTGCCAAATGAAATTCAGAAGTTGAGGACAGTTCCATGGATGTGATGTTTGGACCAGCTGATCCTTTCTCTTCCAAAACTTACGTTTGCTCCCAATCCAAAATCCAGTTTTCTCCTCAATGAAAATTTGGGTTGGTTGTAAGGATCTTTTCCATAGCCTCTGGCTCTTGTCATTAATGCCATTGCTGAATCTAACACAAGTCTCGGTTGAGTTTCACCTTCATTTCTAAGGAAGACAGCATTTAGATCCTCAACTGTCATTCCCAGGTCTCACTGTGCAGCAAAGGAAGTTAAGGAAGACGGCTGTTATGAATGTTATTGGATAAGATTCTGCCTGAGTGAATTATTAAATGAACAGAGCATCCATACTTATGCTGACAGGATGAAAACTTTTTTGGACAAGTCAGCAGAAAACTTGGCTGAGTGATTACCACAGGCAGCCCTGTGAGAAAGGGGTACAGCCAAAGACACAAAGCTGAAGCGGCAGACAGTCAGGAATGAGAGGGCAGTGACAAGCTGAAGTGCTGGGCTCCATGCAGGCACAGCCAGAGATGGGCCCTTGAAAAGCTGGTAGTGCCATATTTGCCAAGAGCATTTCTGATGGAAGCAGCGAGCAAGCTTTGGGGACACACTTTGCGCAGCTGTTTTGCTTGCCCACACATGCTAAGGTCTAGGCACCCACAAAGTAGGCAGTGGCTGAAGGCATCAGTGACTCCACCACCAATTTCCCCCAGACTGCTTCCAAAGAAGATATTCATGGCCAGGGCGACAGCAAAACGTGATGGGACAACCCCTCGCATCAGCAGCATGCCTTCTCTTTCCCCCACCAACAGGAGAAGCAAAGGTCTGGTCTGCTGTGGCTCTCCTCTGAACTCTGCTCCTTTTCCACAGAGGGAGCAGCTCCACCTCTAAGTGGCAAAACTCTGCACTCCCCCTGGGCCAAGTGCTTTTTCCAAGGTGAAATCTGGGGGTCTGAGTCTGAACCCTCTTGTATGAGATCGGCCCTGACTGTCTGCAGTGATCCTGTTGCTGGAAAGCTATGCACATATGCTTGTCCCTTAGCCACACACCTCTTCTCTTGAGAAAAAATCTTTAATGAAGCATTTTTCCAGTGGAAGGGGGAGTAGGCAAGAGAAGCCCCTCAGGGAATAAAAGGCTAGTGTGAGAAATGGATGTAGATGGTGCAACCAAGTGGTTGGGGGTGCAGGTGTTAATTGGGGAGAGAAGTAGAAAACTGTGTTTCTCTCTGTGCATAAAGGGGCAAATCCAGCCTTCTGCCTGAGTAGGTTTGTTCCTGCAGCATAAGAAGAGTTTGAGGCTCTGCTGTGTTGCTCTCTGTGCTGCTGAGCTGCACCTCTGCAGATCAGTCCCACAGCACCTGTGTGGTGGGAACAGAGCAGTGGGACGAGGAGCAATCCCATACCCTGGCAGGATACAGGGATACAGGGCAGTCATGCCCCATAGAGCCTGCTCTCGTGAGTGGGCTGCCCCTGGACACCAGCCTCAGAACATTTTGACCAGTCTCATCCACATGCAAAGCCTGAAACTGGGGCCTTCTTTGGTTATCCCTGCTCTCCAGTGCCAGAGCCACTTATGGCTGCTCAAGTATTCACTGGATTTACCCTTGAGTGTGCAGCAATAAACATAACTACTAGAGAGTTTGGATGGTACAAATGCAGGCATGCCCAGCCTGCCTCCTTTGCTTTGACTGCCAATGAGCAAAGGAAGGAGCGAGCCTTTGTGTCAACTCACAAAGGCAATGAAAACCTTCAGCCATTCATTAGCAGCACTCCTGTGAACAGGCATGTGAGCCTGCCTCTGGTAACTTAGGTAAGCCAACTTGAAAATACAGTAAAAATGAAAGAGAACTGTCAAGCTGGTAATTAATGTGCAATTCAAAAATTATGCCTTGTTGATGCTGTCCTGGTTAGAGGAACAGCCCTGGGGAGAGGCTCTGAACCAGCTTGTACTCTCACTCTCTGAATTTCCGTGTCTGTTGTCGTACACGCTATGCAAGCACTCTTTAGCCTGTTCAAATTGAGATGGAATAGTGCATATTTTTTTATTAACCTGAGACTGCAGACCCAGTTACTTTGATAGGTCTGTCCTACCTGAATGAAAGCAGCCTCTTTCTTTCCTTATAGAGGCAGACACATGGTGCAAAATCGCAATCTGGTGCCTGCCGGTTCTAGCAAATCCACTGGCATCCATCGTTTGTCCAGGACACTAATTTATTTTCCTAAGAGAGAAAAAAAAAAAAAGATTTTCTATACCATCACCCCATTCAATATGAGATACAGGAGGTCTCAAGGAAGAAACACAGTAATTCCGGGTCTTAGACAGGCCGGGCAAACACATAAATCTGGGCTGGCATTAGAAGGTGATTGCTTTCCTTCCCCTCCCTTTCCTCCAAATTGTTCCTGTTCACAGAAATCCAGAAGGAAAATTCATAGAACTGTCTTCACAGGCAATAAACCAAAGTTAATGATCTGATGTAAAGCCACTGGAGTAGGAATATTTTCATATGGTCAGAAGATGCAGGCAGAGTAGGCAGAAATATGGCCTTGTGGGTGCCATATGACTTTATATGTTCTACAGAATCTGAATCCTTCTTCCAGAGTTTAAAAGGGATACTGCTCAAATTTAAAGGTTGTAGAACAAAGAAGTTTAATGAATCAATGCGGAGGTGCTCTGAAGCAGAACTACCACAATAAGCAAAACAAACAGCCTTGCTATCCCCCTGAAATTAAAAGTACACAACAAAATTGACTTGTGGTTGTCAGGACTGCACCGAAGGAGATACGTGGTTACCTCCTCAGCTGCTCCACATGCAATGAAAGGAGCTCACACTCCTTTTTTGTTAGGGAACGCTGAGAATCAGTTGCCTCCTGAAAGAAATGCTGCTGCACCGCTCCAGATATGTTACTGGTACATCAAAAAGAATTAACATCCTGCCTCCACTTACACAAAGAGAGGGGTCTTGTTTGATGCCAAATGGCCATGTGCACTGATACAGAAATAATGTCTTGGCAGCCAGCAGGAGTGAAAAGGAGCCAAATTACATCATTCACTCTCCTTTCAGTGAGGATAGAAGATTCTATTTACTACTTCGGCAATAGCCAGCACCACAGCTGCCGCTGGTCACATGTAAGGGGAGCAGAGGGAAGGCAACAAAAAAATAATAGAACCCTGAGAGCCTAGGGATCCTCTCTGTAAAATGCCCCATGCCTGGTGCAACAGGGTGCTATCTGAGGACTCAGGAAGCCTCCATTCTGGTCCCACTGCTGTCACCAACGTCTGCTGCATGACCTTGGCCTGTCACTTCACCTCTCCTCTTTCTTCCTGCTCTTGGTCCTGTTTATTTGGCTCACAAGCTTTTGAGGGCAGAGATTGACATATTGTGTAAACTCTGTACTTAGCTCAGCGCTCTGCCGGTCTCATCTGGATCTTATAGGCGCTCTTGCAGCAGAAAAAAACAGCAGCTGTATTTCTAATAAGAAAGAGGCCAAAAAGGGGTAGATTTTCAAACAGACGGGATAAATATGTAACGTGGATGTTACAAGATGGGAAGTTCTGCCACTCCAGAGCACCTTTAGCTGTGCAAATGCCTGATGGAGTACAAGTACAATGATAAGAAGTTACCCGTATGGCTAGAATGAGCAGCAGAAGCGGTTAAGTAGTTTAAATATTTTTTAAGTTGAAACTATCAGGGAGAGGAACTGAATTAAGATGAGAAAGCAAGGATAAATGCCTCTGTGAATGATTGCCAGATTCATCTTTATAGAAAGAGCCATACTGCATAAAGAATACACCTACAGGGTGTAAAAAGAAAAAGATAACAAGTGTTTAACTGTGTGACCTAACAAGTTTTAAGATTTGTCCAGTTTCCATTGCCAGAAAGCTCAAGCCTACCTGTCTGCCAACAGGTCTGCTTGTATGCTTCAAGCAACTGATAATTAACAAACACAGAAGAGAGTGACCCCATCTTAATCTAAAACGCATGCTCAAGTGACACAACTCAATTCTTGTTGCTCAAGCAAATCCCTGCAGACTAGTAATATGATAAATGAAGACTAAAAAATACCCCTCAAAAAACTAAAGCTCTTCTCTCAGGACAGAATACAGTGCCAATCTGTGAAACCTTTGTTACATATAATTCAACAAAACCTGCTAAAAACCTGAAGGAGTTGGTGCCTCAGAGAATTTCTGTACTTTTAAAATGAACCATAATCACGCTACAGAGAGAAGCTGAGGAGACCCTCATCTGTGCTTTCTCTGCAGAACGGATCCACAACTTCATTAAGAGAATCAGTGTATTTTGTAACTAAATGAGATTCTGTCTCGCTGGCAGGCATATTCTGCTCACTGAACAAAGAAACCACACACAAAAATGTTTCAAAGGGAGATGTCCTTAAAAAAAAAGTCATTGTAACACCATCAGACTGTGGAATCTGCCAGAAAATATGACTTTGTGGAAGAAAAAAATAGACTGACCGGAATTAGGAAGCAAGCTAAATGCATGTGACAAAAATGTGTTCTCTTGACCTTTTTAATGCCTGTGAGTTTCTGCTTGTTGTGAAGCAATTGCTGTATTGTTTTGCTCCCCTGTATTCAAAAGTCACCCTGCTGCCCTCCAACTTCTGTGCCGGGCAGCTGGGTTTAGGGACGTGGCAGCACCCTCAGACTTATTTGTGGTGGATTTTTAGAACATCTATCCCACCAACACCCAGAGCCCTGGTGAATAAAGCCTTGAAGGCTTTCTCTCAAAGGCAACAGGCTTACTGCTCATCTGCTGGTGTGTTTGTCCTTAGCTGCAAGCCTGACTGGGCCCATTAGGCCTGAGATGAAGAACCGCCTGAAAGACAAATGTGAAAAATCACAGCACTAAACCACTGGGAAATTCAAACTTCTCCATGCATGGGAGCCAAAAGCGCTGCTGATCTGTAAGGAAATATTCAGACACTGATCCATGCACTGTGTTCTTGCTCAGAGTCTGACTGGGAGAGGAAAAGGGTAATAAGATCTCAGATCTGGCAAGTAATGGTAACAGAAGGCGAGAAAGGGGAAAAGGAAAAAAACACCAGCGATTTGAGGATGCAGATGGTGGTTTGAGATCCAGAATAGTTCTGTCTGTCTTGTTTTACTTCTCCCCTTTAAAATACCCAAAAACAAGATTAAAAGGGGAGCTGGAGGTAAAGCCCCAAACGGGATTTTTATAAGGGACTTCCTTTTTTCCCCTTATACGTGGCAGATTGTTAATTACTGTATTTCAATTACCAGCTAGAAGAGCAGGAATTCACTAGATGGTGAACATTTCTAATAATATATAAATTTAAAGATAGGCAAAATTTGCCAAGGATATCAAGTGTGAGCTAGGTGTTCTCATTCTTCATACTCAGTTGAAAAGAGGCGGCTCCACAAGGGATTTCTTCCCAACTACCTTAGATACACATACACTCAGTCTGGGTGAAATGTTATACTTCAACACATCTGTAGTTAAGGGAGATGAATCTCTCGTGAGGTCACTGCCAGCCTGTAGAGTCACAACTTGGTCTGACCCCATGACTTCATTATAGCTTGCAAACAACAACCCCTCTCAACCTTGCGCCAGACTCTCCTCAAACATCTGAATTCTGAAAAAAGCGTTTGCAGCATTTATGGAGAGATTAGCTAACCTGAACTCTGACATTCGTGGCAGAAGGAAAAACAGTCCAGAAGAAGAAACCTTTCTCAGAAAATGCCTCTGTCTGTCTTCTACATCAAAAAAGCTTTGTCATGCTGATAACCTCAGTTGTAAGTATTTGATAGGAAAAGATCAACTGCCTTCAGGCAATGTAGACCCAAACCACATAGGGATTTAAATCTAATTCTGAGACAACGGGTGGCTTCCTGTTTATTTTGGCTGGCTCTAGAGTGGCTCCATGCACGCGAAATCAATATTAAACTCTACTCAGAAGTCAGCTGCTAGCTTCTGCAGTTTGTAGGACTCTGGTATTACATGATGCCAGCATAAAATTCCACTAGTAAATGGGCTGAATCATCCTGAACAAGTTTCCTGGGATATAAACACATGTGGAAAATATGAGTGGTCTAATCTACAAGTGATGGATAAGCATACCATCCAAGCAAAAGTGTGCACTTACCTTACCAAGCCCAAAATATTGCTGAAGATGCTGTGATACTGGAGGCGACTTCTGTTTACCAGCTCCTGTAATCATGTCAAGTGCTGAGCAATAGGAGTTAAAAGAGAAGCTTTATTGTCTTTATTTCTACAATCATATATTTCAGAGCTTTAATATTTTTTTTTCCAAAGCCATAGAGTTTTGCTGCATGGCATTCACAGAAGGCCACAAAGCCCATTCAAACATTGAAGCATCTTTAAGCAACCTGGAGAAAGGGCAATTAATTTTGTCGACACTAAAAGATTACTGGGGTAAAGTAATGAAATTTTTAAAGGAATCTTGAATTGATGAATATCAAAATAAATTAATTTACATGCACTCCCTGGCCTTATTTTTCCTGCACCCAGTGAAGCAAGAGCACTGCGCCTGCTCAATCCCTCACCCTCCACCACCCCATTCCCTCGTATGTCAAGGTTCACCAAGGAGTCAGAAGGGTCAACCCTGCCAACTTTTCCAGAGCTTTACCTCAAGCGTCTCCACAGAGCAGGATGGTCTGTCCCTATACATTGATGTTTTTCAAATAACAATCATCCCCTCCTCTGCAGATGCTCTAACCAAATTAAAACCATGCTGGAACCCGTGGAGGCTAGAAAATTCATTAATGGATTTGAGTGAAATTGCCATTTTACGGAATGTAATTTCACATATGGGTAGTTACACTATCTATGGAGTTCATGGTTGAAACAATTTAAAGCACTTCTCACCCTAACACAAAAGATAAGCTCATTTTACGAGCTTCTCAGCTTCCTCTGGCCCATATTAAGCACAAACATATAATGTGAACAACAGAGTCTTCTAAGTTAGATCATCAAAAGGAGCTGAAGACAGATTTATTGTTGTAAAAACACAGCCCTCTTCAGGGTGATATGCGGTGCCCTGCCGTTTCTGAAACATAATCTGAGGCATCAGCAATCTTGCAGTTGACTTGCCAAATATCTTCTGCTATAGTGTGCTAATTTTTAAATATTTAAGAGATATACTTTTACTCTGGGGAGATGTTTCCCATCTCCAATTGTTGTGGAGCATGACTGACAAGTAAGAAATTATCTTCTCTCCAGAGAAAAATAACGCAAGTGTGCTCCACTGCAAAGATTATATGAATCATATGAATAATTTGCAAACCTCAAATTCAAGGCACATTTTAGTGTCATATTAAGAACAATGTGTTTTAGCTTGCTTTGGTTATCAAAGGTCTTACGTTTCTCACTTCAAATCAGTGTCTGGTATCCAGTACTTGGGTTTCAATCATTGTTTCGAACCAGGTCTTCTGCAAATCTTAGCTGATTCACTTTATCACTTGTGCACTGCATTTAGAAGATCCTATCAGAAGCCATAGGCATGTTTAATATTATTGAAATTACCCTGCTAATATCCATATCAATTATGTTTTGAGATTTATGTTTAGTATAGATATTAATGCAGTCTGGCTTTTCCATTTTTACTTCTGCAAGTATAATTTATTGAGACATAAATAGTAATATTAAAGCTATGAAATATAAACATCAATACTTGACAGCACTGTGCAATTTAAGAGTTACGTGCATCTAAATTCAGTTGCAGTCCTTTCTGAATGCTCACATCTTAACTGCAGACTGCAGCTCACCAGGAATTCTGAGTTTTGGAAGCAGCGGGCTGTCAAGTAATACATTACTAACATCTTGAAATGAGCTTTTCAGAAGGACTGGGGAATCAGCAGCACATGGTTAGGATATAAAAAATGTATGTTTTTCTTTTTTTTTCACTAAACACTCACTGTTTACATGCAGTAACCCTTTTTCCCGTCTCTCATTCAGTTTGGATTAATTATATTTTTGGTGTTTTAGTGATTCCAGAGACATAGAGGAAAATGGGCTGGAAGGAACCTCAGTAAGTCACCCATACTGTCAGTATTCCAAGTTCAGCTACACTGAAACCTTGCTTAATGACCAGCTTGTGTCTAACATCCTCCAGTGATGGGAATGTTACCCTCCAAGGGTAACTTATTCCTTTGCTGTGCTGTTCAATGTGTTGGAAAGTTCTATCTTATTGCATGAAACAAGGAGTAACTGGTAAGCAATGGTATGTCGTTTAGGAAAGAGACAGCATATATGACGAGGCTTGGCCAAACAAAAATTTGTTTGATTTCAAACAGACATTTTTTTGGTGAACCAGAAAATAAATACCTTCCTCAAGGTGAAAGCTTACAAAGTAGGGTCACGTATTGCTCGGTTAAAATACAATTGGCAGTGAAGGTAGGATCGTCTAAAGGCTCAGTCACTAATACAAGCTTTTTATCTCAGCTCGCTGTGGACACAGACAATGTAAACTGGAAGGACTTGTCCTATAGGAGTGTCTTTCCCTCTCCTTTGGCTCCGGAGGGGACATCAGTGACGTGGCCTCATCAATGGATGCACAGTGTTGCCCTCGATTTTATGCTCAAAATACTAGAGTTGTATTATTTTCATAGCTCTTCTGAGAAAACAAGCAGTAGTGAAGTACCATTGGCATATTTTGAGACTACTGTGTTATTTGTGTTATGTATTAATGTCTGTTGTTAAGTGGAACTCTTCTAAACTGACACTACCCCAAAGCAAAGCTTGCCTTCATTCAGATGAGGTGGTAGTATTACCAGAGTCCATGGCACGCTTCACACTTGATTTGTCTGAAGACACCAGGGAGAAAATACCTTAAGATGAAGCAAACTGAGAAGGAAACCATGAAAGTCATGCTGAAGGCAGAAGTTTTGTGTTGCTTTGGTTCAGTGAGCCTCCTGATAGAGACACATGCTTGTACTTACTAAGAGGGGCTATCTCTAGCAAAAAGAGCTAAAGACCACACTTAGCACTGTCAAACACTTACCAGCCTTTTAGTACTTTAAACTGTAAACCTGACCATGCTCTATAACTATCTCAATGAGCTTTTGAGCTCATAGCCCTTTTATCTTGTATAACTTTTCTCCTTTTTCTATTTGGCATTCTGTTTTTATTAGGATTGTCAGTGTAATCAAGTGTGCAGCTGAATAACCTGAGAAATTTAATGGCTCAAGTAATGGAGAATCATGTCCTGTTGCATCTGGAGGCATCTGCCCTTAAATGTTTAGTCTGCCACGTGCAAAAATTTCTGTCTTTCTATCGGAAAACTGACACAACCCACCTTTGCACTGAAAAGACTAACTAACTAAACTCTATACTTGCTGTATATTTCGGTGAGTCTATCCAGAAGAAATATTGCTACAAAATTACATTAGTATTATTTGTTTATTTAAACATCCTCTGACAGGGTGAGATGAAACATTTTTAACCAAAAAAAAAAGATGTCCCAACACTACCGGTGTTATAGAAGTACCAGTACATAGTCAAGAATTTCCCACATCAGTCAAACTGGAGCTGAAGATGCTTTGAACAAACCACACTGACCCCTGACAGCCTTGTGCCCCAGCTAGCAATTTAGGGGGGGAAATCCCAGCTGTGACAGTCTGTTGGTGTCTCCCAACTTTGGAAAGCCTGCAGGGGATGGAAGTATGGCCAAAGAGGACAGATACCTGAAGGTTCCCTATCAAAAAGATGCTGTTGACAACACAGATGAAGGAATGCATTTGTGGGTGTCCAACACCATAATTCCATAAATTCCATTTTGGAAATATTTGTGCGTTCAGTTGCATTTTTTCCCCTCTTACTTATAATTAATGTTCCCTAGTTGGTGGGGAATACACCAATATTTTAGGACTTTCTTTTCTCTTTTAAGATTCTAAAACACAGATGACCACACACTAATCTGGCTAACTTTGACCTCCTTTGAATGTGTTTTAGATTTCAGTAGTATTCATCTAATTTTAGCCAATCTGACCAAGTTAAAATAAATGCGGCACAGACCATGAAGGGAGCTATTCATTTACCAGCAAGAGGCAGCTACTTTCAGGACAGATGTTTATTGTGGAAAAGGCAATGATCAAATTAAAATGTCAGCAAAAAATGCAGAGAGTTACAGTCCCTGCTGTCAGGAAACTTATTAATTTCAAAGCATCATCAGTGGTACATGGAAAGGTGAATTATTAAAAAGTAAATATTCTCGTTAACTTATATTGACTCTATAAAAAACTGAATAATACCTGGGGTTTTGCCTGCAGCTGTGCAAGTGATGCAGCCATTATTCTCTCAGCCCTTGTTCTCACCCACTCGCACACCTTCATTTCACCTGATGGCTGGAAAGGCAGATTCTGCTTTCCTTTGAAGTAGCTGGAAATGAGAATTACCACACCTTGCTGCTACTTAGCCCTGCTGGCTACTTCGTCCTTGCCGGCAGGACTCAAGCTGCTTTACAGGCGCCATCAGCACCATTACCTCCGCTTTACCAATGTGGAGACCAGAGCACGGCAAACAGCAAGCTGTGCCTAAGGACAGCCGTGAGCCGGTAGGAGAAGCAGGAGGAACCCAAAGTCTCCACCCGCGGGTGGTGTCACCGCAAGCGTGATGGACGATACTGTGCACCCTCTCAGAAAGGGTTCATTTCTTTGCCAGGGTACTCCAGGTGGAAGCCCCCTAAAACTCACCTGCCCATCAGCTAGGGAACTTCCTTCAGAGATTCAGGCCCCATTTTCTCCCACATGACAGGTGGCCCGTTTGCTCTCCTGTCAGCCACAACAGCTTTACCCTGTTTAGCATTCACCCCACTGAGGTGTCTATCAACAGAAACAATGCTTCCTGTCACCCCCATTCTGGTAAATTAATCAAACCAGGCTCTTCTAGCATCACTTCATGTATTATGCTCTCCATTTCCCCAACCATGTTAATAGCCCTTGTCAATCATGCATTCTACTTTAAAGCAATCTTTTTTGATCCTGGGTGACCAAATTATACTCCACCTGCCAGCAGCGTATGTGTACACCCCTCTTTCTGCAGGAAATAACTCATCTAATCCATCCTGGCCTTCCAGGGTCTTCGCCTTTTCTGTCATGTTGACAGCCTGTATATGATCTTATGTGCCTTTATCTTGTCTTTTCTCTTCCTCTGACATCCCAGCAGAGAGGCATCTAATGAGAGCAGGTGTTCTTATAACTCATATGTCCATATATGTTTTTGCACTTTATACGGTGAAACTAACCCAGTTTCTAATCCTCTGTCCTCAAATTCTATCTATAAAATATTCTGAATGCCCTGTCTGTACCTAGGATGTGTCGTCAGCAAATCAGATTAGTACACTCCCACTTTTTGTGTCAAATAAACCACATGACTTGCAAGATCAGTCCTTGAAGAAATCCATTTCCTCCTGCCCAAGACGTCTCACTATTTCTTTGCTTTATCCACCATTAAGGGCTCATGGCTATGTGCATGCTTGTGTGTGAGAGAGAGGGGGAAATGAGGCAGGATCTGGGATATTTGTTTTCACACTGAAAATCATTTGGAACTAATGGTTAAACATTCACAGTAAGAAACACAATAGAAAAATCTGAAGGTAAACGTGCTGCTGCAGTCAGGGCAAGGTAGAAAGGTAATGTGACTTCAATATAGGCTAACTGCAGCAGTGCAGGGCAGTGTTGTCATTACCAAAGGACATCAGTAGCCTCTACACAAAGCAAGAGAGGGAATGACAAGTGAGAAGGTAAGAAATAAAAAAAACATTTTGGAAAAGGTTCTTTTTCCAGAGAACTGCATTGCAAGGGGAATAAGATCTTTAAAGGAAGAAAAATATGGCGAAAAACCTGGGGTCTCAGAAAAGCGAGGATCTTTTATGTACACTAAGCTTGTCTCCAGCGTGGCTCACTACCTTCTGCATGGAGGCATTGTAGGAACAAAGGAGGCACTGCTTGAAATTAAAGAGTCCATAACTGAGGTTTTAACACAACCCGATGTACTGAATTGTTAGGATGGGTTTCGTTTGGCTGTTGCCATCTAAAAGTTAGGAAACTGGACTGTGCTTATCATCCAAGCATCTAAAAGAGAGAGAAAGACCATATGGAGAGACTGATATCTAAACTAGGCAAAGAGAATTTTTCACTGGAAGTGCCTATCAGTTGCTCTTGACTGTGGTGCTAGATAAGACACACACACTTTTTATGTAATTAAAATTAAGTAAAAAAAATAAATAAAAGATCAAATTCTATGCATCAGACAATCCTAAAATAAATTCTGGATAAAATTACTGAACTACTAGGGGCTAAGTTAGCTTTGGTATCTGTAGCAAAAAATATACTAAAGGCTTGGAGAATTATCTTGAGTACTAGTGACCAATAGTTTGGTTTCTGGACCATAAAAATTATTAGAAACTATAATAATAAAAAAAAAAAAAAACCAGTACATGTAACAAATACCAGGGAAAAGCCAGCATGGCTTTTGCAAAGGACAGTCATGCCTCACATGTCACACAGTTCTCAGAAGAGGCGAGGAGCAAGAAACATCCCTGCTGATACAGTCTGCTTGGATTGCCAGAAAAAATGGCAATGAAAGCATCTATCAGAGGGCCTTACGAAAACTAAATATTCACAATATAGATGGCAATGATCAATTAGTAGCTGCTTTAAAAAAAAAAAAAAAAGAAACAAAAGATGAGAATAATTTGAGTCTTCACAGTATAATGCTGCCACTCATGATGCTACTAACGGGCTGGAGCTGGGCCCAGTGCTCCTCCACATATTCATAAATGTTGCAGAAAGAGCACTGATAACATTAGCTGATGCAAAATCATTCAGACTAATCTAAAGTTGACCATGAAGTATGTCAAAAGGTCATAAGTTGTTGTATTTAATTCCATGTTAGTAACTGCAGTGTGACGCAGAAGGGTAACATTCTGCTTATATATAGAGGCAATGCAGATATACATGTGTATGTATATGTATACATGTATATACAGGCTATTAAATATAGGCAGTTAAATGGTAAATTACCTAATGTAATTCAAGAAGAATAGTTGAAGTCCTTCAAGATTCTTTGAATACTTTGAATACATGAGTTCACTGCTCAGGAACTATCTAAGAAAAAAAGGATATGAACAATTATTAGGAAAGAAGAAGAGAAAAAATCAAATAACATCGTGCCACTGTGTATTATTACTGTACGTTATGTACTTATTATTCACTTCACCTCATCTCAAAAGGATGTACTGGAACTAAGACAGAGAAGGACTCTCTCATACACCAAACTTATGGAACAGTTTTGTTACAAGGAGAGTGGATAGACTAGATGACAGATAATAGATAATAACAGACTAGATAATAGATGACAAAGATGGAATATGGCTGAGGTAGATATGATGAATAGGAAATTATTTATTCACTGTTTCTCACAATACAACAGCAGGTAGACTGACAATGAAATTATCAACCAGCAGTTTGAAGCAGAGGAAAAAAGATCTTTTCACGCAAGGCCAGGGAATTAATTCTCACAGGATGCTCTGGAAGCCACAGCATAAATTTGCTCCCAAGTGTCAGTGCGAGTTGCTGAATGCAGGGCTACTGGCACCTCTGGCCTAGAAACCTCCAGCCCAGGTCAGAAAATTCCTCAGCAAGCAGTTCCCAATGTTGCCAGTTTGTGCTGGAAAAAAAAATCCCTGTGTATTTGTCCCTTCTCTGAATTTCTCTTTCTAACCAGGATTAAAGCCAAGTTTTAGATGCCACAAGAAAACCTCACTGGGACGTGTATGTATTTGCAGTTTTAGTATACTTGAACGAGGTTACATCATGCAAATTTTTGAAATGTCTCCAATGTGTTTCCATAACTCAGCGTTGTCTCTTAGAGGGGGAAAGAGAAAAGAAGACGCACAGCTTCCCCGTTTCCATTCTGTGATTGAGCTCTTTTCCTCACAAAATGCTGGTTGTTGACATTCCTACTTTTGTTACTGGTACCCCCAGTTTATTTGCAGAAGTAGTCCCTTCGTTCTGTCTACAAATACAGGAGTCTGCCTTTTTTTCCCCATTTGTTAAAACAAACAAACAAACAAAACCCACATTTAAATAAGGCCAAGGCAATTCTGTAAAAATCACATCCTCAGATGAAATAAATTACTGTAACGTTATTGGCTTCAGTGGAGCTATGGCAATTTACAGCAGCTGAATATTGCTCCAGCACTATGATTCAAGTTATCAAAAACATGAAATGCTGCAGTATTGATTCAGAAAAATCTATTTGAATTTATTTTGCTAAATTCATTTGCTCCCAGATCCATTAAACATAGCAGGGAAATATTTCTAGAATGCACATTAAGTGCAAAAATGTAGATTGGGGTTCAAATTCACCAATGCATTTAGGTGTTCTTAGGCATTCTTAGGCTCCTAAGTGCTTTATGAGTCTGACCTTCATGGCATAGGATTACATCAATAGCCTATTTAGCAAAGGTCACTCATATGGATCTTTTTAAAGGTTGTCCTAAATATTACCACTGTTATTTTTTGGTAACGATAATATTCCAGTAGCCCTCATGGGGAGTGTTCTCCAACAGAGCTATGGACATACTCTGCCTTGAGATCTCACAGTTTACAGAGACAATATAGGGAGTGTACATGAAAATTCTCTCTTCGGACTAAGCTTGCCCCAGTGACCCTTCTGCCCTTTCCATCACATAATGGCTAATTTCCTCCAGCTACTTCAGTAAGAATCATTCTTGAGAAGGATCGTGAAGGAGGAAATGACCTTGTGATTCAGTTTTTATCAGCCAATCCATCCATAAAGTCAAGGCTGAAGAAGGTATAAAGGGCTATATTCAGATCGTCTGCTATAAATGTAATTTACTCATTGTAGCCCCTTCTCTCCAGCGATTATAAAGTCTGGCAGCCATGCTGGCACCATGATTTGCTCCTTTCTCTCTTAAACTTAAATGTCTTCACAGCAGCAACACCTGATTTATGCACCTCAAGCCTTTTGCCTACATATACGCTACAGACAGCGTTGGGTAAAGGAAGCCCCCATGCAGTCAAATTCAGCGTCGGTGGCAAGGCAGAAGAGGCAGGACACAATGTGGTAACACAGAGGATAAGAAAACATTTTAGTTTTAAGACTGTTAATGAGGAAGGTGGTGACTTTAAGCTACAAACAGTGGTTCGGGGCTCCTGTGGGCAGGGAATGCCGCTGTGAAAGGGGTTCGGGGCTCCTGTGGGCAGGGAATGCTGCTGTGAAAGGGAGGAGCAGGAAAGCTGCTGTTGGCAGCCGCTTTCTGCAAGGGGTAACTTGGGCGGCAGAGGGGCACAGCCAAGGAGATTTGCATTACTCGAGGACTGAGGTGAGAAAGGCTTAGATGAGAGTTTGGGGTAGAATTCAAAGGTGAGATGCCTAAAATAACACCATAAAAGAAATTACCCTAAAAGAAAACACCCTAAAAGAACGTCGGAAAGCTGTCATGTAGCTGTGGTGCCGAGGAGAGGGCACAGCCCAAGATAAGGGCGGAGGATCTTGTTATTTAGGCACAGGATAAGGCCTCAGTCAAAGGTTTTGTCTTCAAGCTCCGCCACAGGTCTCCCATGTGATTTTGGATGTGCCATTACATCTCTCTCCCAGTTCCCCATTTATGAAGTGCTAATCACATTTCATTTCTAACGCTTGTCTTGTTCTTAAGTAGCCAGCAGTAAATTTGCTGGGGAAGGGATAGCTTTTATATGCATGTATATACGTGTGTGGATGCAGCTTTCTATAACAGAGTCCAATTTTCAGCTGAGCCTCTAGAAAATACTGTAAAACAAGCTTCAAGTTTATCAGTAAAGCATAATTGTAGAGTTGTAGGCCTGAATGACATGAAAATTATGAGATTGTCAATGGTAAAAAACGAAAAAAAAAGATGATAAAAATAGAAAAATAGAGGATATCTTTTAGAAAAATATAATGAAGACAGAGTATAGCCTTCTCTTTACCTACATGTACTTGTGACTCTCGCCAGGTCCTCAAAGATATTTATATTAAATATTTTTGAGAAACCAGGTCATAACCGTGAACAGTCTGCATGTGTTAGCGTGCTAGTCTTTTTTTTTACTTACAATATTTGTAACTGGCATCTATACTTATTGGCATCTATACTTACTAGCATCATAAACAAGTGAGAGAGGGGGACAGTTTTTCTCCGCTTTCTGTGTATTTATCTCGTGTGTTTGGCAACATTTGGAACCAGACCAAAACCAATTTAAGTCAATACTCAGTTTCATTTGTTCCCTTTATAGCCCATTTCCCCTCTTGGTTTGCGTGGGTATTTCCAACAGCAACAGAGAAGAGAAAATATTTCAAAGCAAAGCAAAATGTGGTTATATAACAGCAAACAAAAGCAGGAGGTTTCAAGGGGAAAATGTGACTCCTGAAAATAATTTTAAGAACTTATCTTTACACAGACTGCTACATACACTGATGTAATTACAGAAGTACAAATCCCCCACACATACCAATGCACAGAGTAAATACAATTACATCAATGCTTATATAAGCATAGCTTATTTTATTACAGAAAGAGGAAGAAGCTGTGATGGTACTAGACCTGCATGCACCTTACATCCATGATACTCTTATTATTATTTTGGCTTAAACATTTTCACCCCTTGTACATGTAGTCAGACTGGTACAAAAACTGGATGTAGAGCAATGCTATCCTTTTTTTCCCCCCTTATTTTAAGGTTCTTTCTCTTCTGAGGTCTTTTAAATTATCATAAGGTTGGGGGGTGGTCAGCCCACCCGCTCAAGAGAGATTTTGTTTAAGTCATAAGCTGTTTATTAGTGGTTGAACTCAAAATGTGTTCCTGGCTCCTTTGTGGCAGCTGTTGAAGGTGAGTACTACAGAGCTCTACAGCAGCCAACGCAACCCACCCAACGTTATAATAGTTAGGACAAAATTGCTGAAATTACATAAAATGTGTTGAGTTAAAAGCACTTTTTAAATTCAGCTTTTGGAGGTGTGTATCTTCTTAATGGCTCGCTGTCACTGTGGGAACAAGGGCTTTCCCCTCTCCCCCAGGTTTTTCCCTTACCTGTGTTCAGTGCGATGCCGCTCCATGTCATTCTTTGAGCTGGCTGAGACAGCAACATATACTTTTATTGTAATACCTGTATAGCCACCTACAGAGAATGAAAAGGCTGATTTTCTTCTTTTTGGCAGTCACAGTGTTAGATAACACAGTTAACTGATTGTAATAGCTAATTTGTTCCACTCGGGTTTATTGGCTTATTTGCTCTTTCCTTCTTTCCCTTCTTTTGAGTATTGAGGATCTTAAATCTATCACAGGTTTTGATGTCTTTTAAAAAAATACAAGGTTGGAAAGCAATCGGCAGTGCAATTAGTAATGTTAAATCAGCGTGAATTCAAACCATTTAACTTGCTTCTTAGCAGCTGATACCAGGAATACGAATTAGAAGGTGGAACTAAAATTGAACTATTGAAACTGGAAATCTTCAAAACAAAAGACCCTGGGTTTCAGGCTGAGAAGAATTTAGACTTCTTTTAACATGGCAAGAAATAAAAAAGAGAGGGCCAGAACATGAGTTTAATGAGCACGTGTTTGTTTGCTTTCCTTTCGAGCCTGGCAGCTCCACAGTGTGAGACTGTGAGGACGGTTGCAATGGCACAACGAGCGCTCTTACCCCTTCTTCCCTCGGTTCTGATCAATGCTCAGCTCGTTGCTTGGCAGAGAAGAGGAAGAGTACAATAACTGCTGTGTCGCGGACCACTGTCCTCCACCTCCTGCTGAAGGAGGGGAATATACATGCCAGATATCCCTGGGTGTCATTGAGGAAGGGTTGTGCTGCCGTTTGCTGCGTTGTTGCACCCGAAAGAGGACACTGGAGCCGTTTATCCCTGCCCCAGGCACATTGCTTCCTACATCTGACAGCGAAAGTGTACCACAACAGTGGATTTTTTTAATTCTTCTTATCTTTTGTTTTAAACAATGTCATAGCTGAAGGATAAGCAAAATATGCCGATTCCTCTGAGTACTGCAGTCATGCACGGTGGCATTTTAGGTACAGTATCTCCCAGCCCTGGTCACTTTGCTTAGGGCTCTGTTTCTGCCTACTTGTCTCCTGGCAGGGATGCACACACCCCAATTTCCCAGTTCACACTTAATATCTTCCAACCTGAAAAGCAATTATTTTCCACTGGCATTTTTTATCTCAGTTTTCCTTCTATCTTCCATCTAATTTTGCTTTGAATACTTTTTCACAGGAGAGTTGAATCAGATCAAATGAGCTTTGCATTTTTTTCTGAAGTTGCTGAGCTCATTATTGTCCTGAGGCCTTCCCAGGACTCCTAAATTTGGGATATGTGCAGAAAAACTCTTTCCTTTACACCCCCTGGCTCCATCACGAGTCTTACACTCCTTGTCAGCTTATCACTGTCTGAGTTGTTGAAAATAGCCTGCGGGGAGGGGAGGATGACGACTTGATGGCCAGAGCCAGTGCCATGAGGACCACTGTGGTGCCGTGTCCTGAAAGGGTCCAATTCATAGACTCTGCTGGGTTAATTCAGAGTCCCACTAACAGATCTTATGTTTTCTTGGCATTTTAATAATTTCTGAAGTAGGTGTGGGAGAATAAAAAAGCTAAGGCTGGACTGCCGCCCTCTCATGTGAGTCGCAAGGTAAGCAGCAGTAAGACATGTAAGCAAAAGCAGTTTCAAGGCCAAATTCATTAACCTGTCATACTAATGTCCTGCCAGAGCATCCCTTTGGGCCTCCCTGGTGGCCAAAGTATGTGGCTCTGGCTCCCCCAAAGTCTTAGAAAGCTCTTGTGGATGAACTTGCTGTGGATGGGTGCTAGGGCTCTTTGTCTGGCCCAGTCTCCTCCATATACCCCATCTGCTTTTTCATGACACCAAAAAATCAACATCACACATACAAGGTGGCTCAGGTCTTTCCTACAAGGCTCTGAAGTCACCTGTTACAAAGCCACAGAACATTTACAAGCCGCCTAAATCCAGGTCCAGCCCTTAGGAGCCAGATTAAAGATGCTCCTTCAGCTTCCAAGTGCATCACGTCCAGGGCAGCTCGGGAGCGAGGCAGGTGTAACCCAGGAGATCCTTCTCTGTTGCTCTCTGAGAAACTGGAAACCATCTGAAACCTTGTGCCTTAGCTCCCAAAAATCTTTTCTCCAAGGCAGCAATGAAGAACTCAGCAGAGGTTTGTGCCCCACGTCTCCACAAATACTCGTGCATACGAAGGCTGCATTTCAGCCTCTAACACATCAGAGGGAATTTCAGAACCAGGCTAAGCAGGTGCAACTCTGCTGATAACTCCCACCTGCACCCAAATCTCAATTTGTTGCTAGTGTAACCGTATCACGGCAAAGTACGCTCAGGGAACACATGCTGTGATGCCGCGCGGAAGGTGCTCTGTGAAGAAGAAAATGTCTGTTTCATTGTTCGGTTGTACATGACAGACCATGGAGGAGCTTCCCTATATAATGTTTTAAATGAAGAAGTCAGTGGAGAGGGGCCCCTTTCTCAGTTTAATTCGGTTTTAATTCTTCATGAAGTTCCCGCTAAAGAATACTAATGTCACAGTGGAGAACGAATCGCTCTAGTGTGTCACACAAAGTCAAACCTTTCCATCTGACCTGAAAGATAATTTCTCTAAACAATATCACCATAGCCAAAAGGAATTATAATTAATTCATACAGTGAAAATATAATTAGCATTCTTAGAAAAGAACTGATTGCTGATGTACTTACCGCCTTATGAAAAGATTTTTCTTAGGAGTGACAGAAATAAACTAAGAGGCCTGAAAATCTCTTTTTATTAGTCTCATGTGCAGGACGATCACATTTACCACTTGCCAGGCAGCCTTTTGGAAGTATAATATATTAAAAAGCTGTACATCAAATAAAAATACAGGGTTTGCTATCACAGAAATGGTGTCCTTCGGTATTAATAGCTGAAGAACAACCAATCCTCTCCATCTTCATGTCTATCTATGCAGTCAAGTTCAAATGGATTCTTAGACTGATTTATAGATATCAAAAAAGCTGGAAGGCTGTTGCAGGGACACACTTATTTGTATCAACTACAATGTCATCAGCTGAGCCTGCAGTATTTTTTCTCCAGCGATCATACTGCTTGTTTAGCAGAGGTAGTCCTATTCATAGTCCTAGTGGTCACTTATTTCTCCCTTGAAATGTTTAAGTGGTAATTGTTTGGGTGAAGGCAGGTGAAGAAAAGAGGAGTGGCAAAGAGCAAACCATGAAGACTTCAGTAAGGAAAGGCATTGATTCACAAACCCGCTAGCTCTAATTTTGAAACACAACAGCAGTAAAAAACCACAAAGCTTAAAGAATACGAAACAAGGAAAGGGTACAAGTTTTATTACCACACACTTCCATCAACCTCTTACAACAGGATGAGGCAACTTTCTTCACCCAACATATACATATGTATGTTGTCAAATGCCTCCAACTGCTTTGGCTAAAATTACTGTGATTTCTTTACTTTTATAGAAAATGTTGAAATATGAGGTTACACATTGATCCAGCATTTTACAATGACATTTCATTTTGAAATTTACTCTCAAATAACATTCAAAAGGGTGAAAAAGTGTAGGGCAAAGAAACAAAACCAATTTGTCTGATTCAAAAGCAAACACCTTGTTGGACTCAGAATAAAAAACCACTTCTTTTCTGAAGCGCAAAAACTGAAAACTATTGGGTAAATTTAAACTCTATTTCCTTTCCTATTTTTTCAGTTCTCGAAAAAACAAATATTTGCACAGATTTATTTGTTACATAATATATTAATCAGGCCTCAAAAACTCAACAGACCTATTTGTTCTGTAATTTCAACACTGTAAGTACCCGCTTACTATCATACTTTATCACTGATTTTGATGAGTGAATGATGCAGTTCAGCAGGAATGTAGCTGGAATTCTGCTGTCCACATGTTCCAAATAAAGGCTTAGTATTCTCCTATTACTTCTATATGCAAACTGGCTGGAAATGAGTGAAAAAATTACCTCTGTATCTAGCAGATGAGCTGGAAAGAAACCTATTGGCATGCTTGCAACATTGTTTTAACTTTTATTTTGTTTATTCTGGCACCAAACAGCAGAGATGTGTACAAGTGATATGAAAAGATGTAAAACATGGTAGAGAGCCTGTGAAAATCTTTCCTCATCTAGCATCCCAAAGGGCTGACTTAGCCAGATTTTTATTTTTTTTAAACTTTAATTCTTCTAGGTCAATGCACTGATTGATTGATTTATTTGTGGTTCTGGCAAGTTGCATCCAGACAGGATTGGATTCTCTTCTCTGTCACAGGGGAACACTGTAGTAATTTCATTTTAATATATATTTACACATGTTCAATTTTGAAAAAAATATTTTTATGTGAAAAATATATTGTCCCATTTTTCTCTGGGCTTTGTAGCACGGCTGCCTTCCATTTGTCGTCCAAGAGACAGGCCAAGGGTTTTAGGGCCCTGAATGTGCAGTATGTGAAACCTAACTTAAACAAGAAATACCCTCTGCAGGTCAGGTCAGGTAGGATGGAAGAAGTGTCTTTAAGCAGACATTTCTAGGTGTTTACACTGGGGTTTCCCAGGCTGGTATGTGCACTGCCATATAGGTGAACAACTTCAAAGTGATGTGCTTTCAATGCACTGTGTGGTCGACCAGCATGGGTGGGCACTGTGACCTCTGATGGTAGGTCTCATTTTGCTGTGACCAGCTGCTCTCTATGCGAAAAAGGCTTATACACTCTAGCTCTGGGAGGTCTGCTTGTGCACTATGCTATGTCCATTGATAATTTCTGGAAATAATAACCCTATAGGGATTTTCATAAGGTTGAATGGAGCTGAATGGCACAGCAGAAGTCAGGAACACTCACCTGAGGAGCAGCAACCGATGCACAACAGAAAGTTGCACCGTTTAAGCCAATAAGGGTTTTGTCCTTGGAGTTGTCTTTTCTAGCAACACAGCAAACTGACTAAGTTTAAGTAAGTGACTTGTTTCAGACTGTGAAACCTGGGCGCTGCTGTCTATGGGCTGATGCTCTTTCTTGTTTTCTGTTTATGCAGAATATGTTCTCCTGCTCATCTCCTTACCACTTCTTTCCTATTTCTCAGGAGTTAAAAAACCAGCCATACCAATATAAGAAAGTATTGTAATTTCTTATTTCCTTTCAATCGTTAACAAAGAGAGCTTTCTGACCATTTGACAGTACGTTACACAGTCATTGCACTCTAAATTTTCCAGATTTTTCCACAGGCGTATAATTTCAACATCCAGTTAATCTTCCCCATTCCTTTCTTTCAAGGCGATCTTTGCATTCATAACTTAATCCCAGGAATGCCATCCCTAACCATTTGTGCAAAAGTGATGAGAAAGTATAGGTACATATATTAGCTTAAAAAGTGATACCCAAAGTGATTAAATGAGTTTTAAGTTCTAGATCGAATCAATTATTTTGTGAATGGTAAAAAATGGTGCACATACTAAAGAGTGAATAGTTGGCCTTTGTAACACAGCAATAACTGTTCTTGCTGGGGAAAAGCAACTGAATCAATAAAGGCTAAGGTTGCAGACCGGTTTTATTAATTGATCTCATGATCTCAGCAACTTCTAAGCAAGACAGTTACTATTGCTGGCCATTAAAAAAAATTATGCATGTTCTGAAGATCTACTAAACAACAGAAACAATACTATTATTTTTGAAAGCCTCCTAATTCTGCCATTTCAAATCAATTTTAATCATTTCAGATTGTTGCCTTTGTGAGGAAACCTTCAGGGTACATTAATGCACTTCAGCTTGGTTGTCTTCTATTTGGAAAGCCTTTTTAGAAGTCACTTGACTCAGGCAGGCTTTTGCAGAAGATTTTACTTCTTTAATTTCATGTCTAGTTTCCACCATGACTTAGCAAAAAGACACATCTCTAGTTCTCTTCTGTATGTCTGAATAAAGTGTGTTTTTCACTGCATATGTTATAAAGGTGCATAAATTACTATGGAAGTCTAAAATCTTCCTTATTTGGCTGCAGGGAGAATTTCATTCGTAATGGATAAAGGATACATTTCACTGCAGTCGGGTATCAGGTCTTTCACTAGGTGTTGCTTTCACCATGGTAAATGGTTTGTTTACTGTCTACCCAGGTAGTAACCCATATCACTATGCTCAAGGGACGCAAGCATTTCCAGAGCATCTTTAGAAATCAATGATCCTTTGTGGGAAGTATTAAAACCTGAGATCTTCACTAAGTATCAAGTGTATGAATTGTAATAAACCCCCAAGGGGACATCTGAGTCTGTACAGAAGCTGAGGGAGAAAAAGAGTATGGGAGAAGACATTTGTAACCAGCTCAGTACCCTTTTCAGGAAAAGCAATTCTGCAGGCAGACCTTGTGAGAGAATCTGTTCCCATCTGATAGGTGTGGAAACTGCCAGGTAGGTTTTCAGTTGAATCGATATAGACTATCTCAAGCTAGGAAAAAGTATAGATATCTATTAAAAAATGTTCCTAATATATCTTACTTCCTCTCTTCCATATGCAATACTGAATTATTTTGTGTTTACCATCAGGTCTAGCTAGCATCATGGATGACTATGGGGTGTCTGGCAAATCACGGCATCCCGCTTTCAAGAGAATGGGCAACTAGGCTATTGGTGCCCAAAACCTCAATTCAAAACCAGCACTAATGTACAAAGGAGCACTGAGCAGAGGCAGCTGGAAGCCTTTATGGGATCTCCCCAAGCCTTTCTTCTGTCTTTTACTTACAGATAATGATGATGTGACCCACAGCCTGACTGGTGATCACCAAGTCCTCTCATCTACCTCATTTTGTAAGCCCGCTGAGCTGTTTGAGGTCCTCCTTTCAACTGTCATACCCAGTGGTGGTCAGCAGAGATGATCTCGTCTTCCTCTGCAGAGGTGGAGAGGTGGCTAGGGAGCCCTGACTGTCTGAGGCCTGTGTCTGAGCCCTGAGTATCCTTTAAACTTTCACACCATCCAGCTGCGATTGTCTAACACAACATGGCAGCTGTACATGGAAGCGAGCAGGCAGGTTTCTGAGATCACCTTTAGCTGTAGGGAAAGACACCACTGAAGAGGAGAAGGGGAAACATTAATTGGTGTATGGGAGCGTGCTTGGCAAACTGAAGAAACATCCATCAATATTCAATATTGAATGGATTATCTAGACATTTCCTTGGAGGGTAACACAGATTTGGAAACTAAGCATAGTTAACCATATGGATTAACAAAGAAAGAGAATGCATATGGCTGCCTTCCTTTAGATTCCTTCTGTAAATACCTTAACATTGGCTAAATAATCGTTATGCTATATAATCTCCCTTAAACTTTAGACAAAGTAGGGATTAAGTCCTTGAAAGGTGAAGAAGGCAACAGAAAAACCATCCTGGTGCTGCTCGCCGACCGTACGTTAGGAAATACTTGTCACCATGGCAGTTTTTTCGCCATTTCAGGCCCTTGCAGAGAAATGAAATGTGAGGGGTGCTTGTTCCACGTGCGTCAAGAACCATCTTCTGAGAGCAGCTTTCCATGCGAGGCATGTAGCATTCGCAATTGGCAGGCAGGTGGGGCTCAGTTAAAAGGCCTCCAAAGGCTACCAAACCTGCTGGGTTCCTTATAGCTAGAAGGAAGCATTAGAGAGGCACAATGACACATTTCCATATTTTCTATTGTTCTGTATTATGTTCTCTACTGTGGAGCCATTTAGACAAGTTGTTTCCTTCAAGTGTTCTTCCATTCCTTTTCTAATACCACATTTGAAGCCATGATCTCTCTGCATAGAAAGTAAGCCATAGTAATTAGATTTTAAGATTTTTCTGTCAAAATCAGAATTTCTTTTTAATTTTCAGCTATTTTTAAATCAATCTAGAAATGACTGAAAACACTTCTGATAGAAAATAAAAATCAGAGGTACATAAACTCTTCAGAAAAAATATGAAGAGTTTCACTTTCAGAATGGGGGGGTGGTGTTTGTTTTCAAATAACTAACAGAGCAACCACGCATTTTATCAGACGCGTCACTGAAGAGAAAACTTATCAAATTTCTGCACAGTGTTGATTTAATTCTTTAGATTACTTTTAATTGAAGCAACCAATTAAAACGAGTTTTTTTCTGACTGGTCATATTTGAATTTAATCTGATTTTAGCAGCATTGGTGGCAGAAATGCCTGTTTGTAATTCCTGATGTTTCAAACATGTTTAAAATAACTATTGCTTTAGGATTTATGACTTCAGCTCATGAACATTTGGAGTTGGACAGTAGGGAGACTGAGTGATAATAATGACCTAAAAGCTTCAGATGAAGTTTGAGTCTCAACAAGAAGTACGGCAGAAATTAACACACCCTTCAAATAAAAAAGCAGCATGATGGATCCTGTTCCTGATATGTTCCCAAATGTCTTCGACTGATTTCAAGATATGTAAAATTGAGTGATTAGGAGCAAAAATACAATTGCTATCAATATTTTCAGTCGTACTCCTCAGTGTTTGCACTGGCAGTACATCAAGCATCACCTGTCATGGACCAAGACCTTATGGACCTAGGTACAGTACAGACTCTGAACAGAAGAAGACAGCCTGCCTCAGTAGGAGTGACACTGGTTAGATGCAAACAGATGGCTGAACATCAAGTAGTAATGAAACACTAATAAACAGGGCAGCCTAGATGGTGTTCTGTCTTACGGACACCCACAGACAAGAAGAATTTCAACAAGCTCTCTGAAATTTCTGGGAACTCCTCCTAGGTAAAATGGACAAGATAGAAGCAAGTCGTCAGGAGGACAACAAAACCCGGCACGACAGGGTAGCTGGCATGCAAACTTGACTGTATGATTCCAAATAAGAGTCGGCTGGGGCTGGTTGGAGGCACGACTGTAACAGTCATGACAACTGCCGTAAGCTTAAGGCAACAAAATGAATCTAGCGTCAATTTTACATGGTTAGAGAAAATGAGATGTTACGGTCAGTGTAATCAGAAATAGATAGCAGCAGGTGAAGTCCTTTCTTCGAAAAATGAATTTATCCTTTTTTTGAAAAGAGATTTAAACCGCAAGTAGAAGTCAGCTGAGCACAGGTAAGGGGTCAGAAGAGTCTGCAAGCTCTCCACTGAAGTTAGGTAAGATAAAGAGCATAAAAGTAGGTAACAAGGGGAAGGGACAGAGTCAGGAGTTACCTTTTGGCAATAAGGCTAAGTTGGAGGAGACAGGTAAAAGGACAGTGATAAATAACATCAATACAGCAGGAAAGAAGAGGAGGAGTCAGTGGACTCCCTCCCAGGAGAGGGAGCAGTTAGCAGCAAGATGGGAACTGTGATGGAAATAGAGGGCCTTTGCAGAGAAAATGTTAGGCAAAGGGATCCAGGTCTGTAAGCACCAAAAGTCAAACAAACCAGTTAGATTTTTTTGTTGGCTGTACTCTTTTCAGACACGGCATGGACAACAAAGGAGAGGTAAGGAGAAGAAGCGACATGAAGTGGGGAATGGCAGTCAAAGGGGGGATGCAGTGGCATGCAGTGGTGGGAGGACACGGGGAGGAGACATGTAGAGGATGGGTTGGAGGGAGGACAAAGGTGGGAGAAATGTTGTCAAAGGCAAAAACAGGCACACACTAAAAAGGATGTGGGTGTGGATCGTGGCTTGTCTAGTGGGAGAAGGGAAGAGATTGGGAGGATAAAGGAACAGAGAGACCTCATGAGAAACTCTCTAGGTGCGTGAATTGTAAGGACATGAAGAGGAAGCAAATGGAGGCACGGGAGAGAGAAAAGGGAGAGGAAGCAGGATGGAGAAGGATTCAGTGAAACAAAGCAGGGAGTAGTAAAAGCTAGAGATGGAAAACATTACAAACAACCAAAACCAAAAATCCCAGTTTCTACAAACAGCGTCTTCTCTTTGTTTCAGGGGAGGTGAAGGGGATAGCACTGTTTTGACTTAGATCTCCCCTGTTTTGCCTGCAGCTGCCATTTTCCTGCATGCAGTACAATGCTTATTTCAGAGAGGGGAAAATTCCCTTTAGAATGGAGACGGCCATTGTCTACATTTCACAGGCGGTTGTACTTCTCCGTCAGCCAGTTTATAAACAACAGAACCCTGGTTAAAATGAAACTATTTTTTCTTGGCAGAAATATTAACACCAAACGACTTTTGCTATCTTCATTCAAGACAATGGGCAAAAGAAAACTTCAGAAGAAGAATTCATATGAATATTTAAAAGTAGGGAAAATAAACAGTCCAGATATGCTGCAATTCCATCTAGTTCCCACAGGCAAAATGTTGCCAATACATCTCTCTGAAGAGCTGTTATGCTGGCATTTATTGGTCCTCGTCAGCTGCTGACTGGAGGGGGAAGGAGATAATGTTCAGGAAACAAGCATATTAGAGGGGTCCCATTTGGTGCTTGGGAATTTGGATTTGCTTGCAGTATTATCCAGTTCCACGAATTCATTTCTCCTTGCACATGTAGGTTCAGTACTGAATCAGATTCGTCTGTGCCTTCCTCTCCCTGTACTCCCATTACCGAAGGAGGCAACACAGTGAGAAGTGTGAGCAAAGGGTGATTTAAGGCATTCCAATTCCATGCATTGGTGGTTCCTTAGGAGGTCCTTTACTTTATTTGCACTTGTCTGTAAGCCATTTAAACCACGTTTAACCTATTTTCTGACAGAAACAATATTATGCTTAATTCTTACTGCTCAAGTGAAAGTCTAATTGGTATCTGTGAAGACAATCTGCAGGTTTTAAAAATATCCATGCTATTTCCAGTGTTTTAGTTTGGGCTGAGCAATTGTTGCTTTGTTTTCTGGAAGGCTGAAAGTCACTGCTCAGCTCTTCCCAATGCTATCTTCTTTCTTGTGTCCTCCAGCTCTGACAGCTCACTGACGAATGATGCATACCATACTGTTTCGCTGGAATGTCTCCTACCTCTTGCCTGTATCCTGTAGCTCATCCGATGGGATGAAGACAAGGAAAGCTTTCGGTTGTTAGTGCAGGAAATACGGGTGGTTGGCCAGGCACAACAGAAAAAAAGCTCACAGTTGCTGTCTCTGTCATTGCCTACATTCTCTTTAATACGTAATTGCCTGAACTCATGTAATATGTCTAGTTTGTCCTCTGGGTAGGCAACAAGATTCCGAGCCCAGCAATGGAAAGTCTGAAAAGAGCTGGGTGCAGACAAGAGCAAACTCTCTCCTGCCAGAGACCTGGAGCAGCCCTGCCCCGAGGCGTTTCTGATGCAAGCCAGGGGAGTATGCTGACTTCATTAGGGGAAGCTTTGATGACAGAGTGAAACACATCTCTTCCTCAAGAAATTCCTCCAGGACGAGATAGTGGTGCAAAACCTGCCTGACTTCCCGTGAAAAGCCTTCCCCAGCCTGCCATCCAGAATGCCTCTGCCGTTGTGCAACGCGGCAAGTTGCAAAACGTAAAACCTGCCCCCCACCAATTTGGCAGTGGGCGTAAAACAAGCCCAGTCATTTGAAAGGCAAACAGCAGCCTCCTCACTATGCGACTGAGGTAACTAAAGATAGGCGAATAACAGATAAGATGGTTTGCTAGCCAAAAAACAATTTAACTGGCTTTGGTCAACGTGATGGGAGACTAGGCAGTTGAGGGTGTATTACGCTTTATAATTTTTTCTTCCACACACCTCCCCTAGTTTATTTCTTTAATTTTACTTTTAAAAAAGCTTAATAAGATGTAGGCAAAATCCATTTCAAATAGCCATATTAAATGAGAAAACCCAACAGAATGAAAATGTTTAAGTGAAATATTTCACTTTGACCAGAAATCACTTGCCAAGTTTTTCCATTAATTCATGAATAGCTTTATATTAACTAGAAGCTGTGTTTTTCTTTGAAATAAAAATTGCTGAAGTCTGGCTGTGACATGCTTTCTGCCACTAAATATTTCTGAATCAGTAGATATACAAGTCTCAGCTCACATGTAACCAACAAAAAAAGCTGATTTGCTTGGCACTGCTGAAAGGCAGTTATGAAAGAAGTTATGAGGAGAAAATCACTATTTCTGCTAATGATAGCAGGTTCTTTCAGAATATACTGTGTCTTGATGTTATCTCTTCTTTAACCTATTCAGTATTACCACATAAATTCCCTGTCTGATTTCAACAATGCTGTCAGCAAATATTCCAGAGTTAAAAGTAGAAACACTGAACAATTTATTCATAACCTTAGCCTCCTTTTCATTTGCAAAGTACTGGTGAATACATTCAGTGTCACAAATGTGGTTATCGCCAAGAGTTTTTCAATTAATCATTCAGTATGCATAGCAAGTATTCACAGGATTTTAATTTTGAGCACTTGCTAGGTATTTTTCTTTATTTGGGTAAGTCACTATCTTCTGACTCCCTAACCCATGCAGGACTGCCCATTCCTGATACACACACTTGTGCACACCCTTGCACAAGAATTCAAGACATCGGTTTTTGCGTTAATAAACTTGTGACCAAAGATTCACATAGATGTAATTATCAGCCAACGGTTGGTCAGCACCAAATTAGGCACTCTTGTAAACAGCGCTTATGAGAGATTTGGCTATGGCAGTTCTTGCCAACTTCAGTTAAGATCTTCGTGGCAGAGGTGACTGTGAACTGCCTCTTTTGTGTAAAGTCCTAGGCAGGTTAATAGTGCCTTTCTGGGGCAGATTTTTTTAAGGTCTTTCAAAATAACTAGCTACCCCCAAGAAAGGCATGTGAAAAGACTAAACTTATCATGGTTTCTTCAGGAATGGAAAGAAATCCCAAATAACGCTAAATGTATGTCCAACCTGAAAAGCAACCACTCGATCTAGCGCAAGAGTAAGAAGAACCTGATGCCATGCAAACTGCACTTGTAAAATACATAGCAAATTTTCAACACCGAAGAAGAATTCTTACAGACGGTTAAAATTTAAAGCATGTGGTTCACATGCGTGGACACATTACCAACAACTTATTCTGAAGTGACGTGTAGCACAGCGCGGAGCTAAGCCAAGCTGGCAAGCCACAGGCCTGCAGTTAGCCGCTCCCTTAAGTCCCTCTAGCTTTCTCTCAGGGGTCAGGACTTGCCCTGAGCAGTGTGAGGTTTGAAGCAGGAACATTAGTGAGCACATTACATGACTCCAAACTCCATGCCATGCTGGCACTCGAATTAACCTCTGGAGGGAGGAAGGTTTGGCTCTTCTGGGCATGAGAAACATACTTTTGTAGAGCAGCAAATCCAGAAAGCGAAACAGGGAGAAGGTGACAAAAAGCAGCAGGAACAACAAAACTCTTTTGCCACAACTTTCCTCAGGTCATTGAAAGTATTCGTGTCTGTCCAGGCTTTTTTTTACCATCTTTTCCTTTTTGTGTCACTTTACATTGCCATCCATTCCTTGATCTCTCTCCCGTTTTATATAAATGATTTGCCCTGACACCAATATACCACAGAGTAAATGAATCACTGCAGTAGTCATTATGAAAATATAAATCACTGGTTATCTATTCCTGCATGTGTAGGCAGACAATATATTTGGTAATAAACCATGTGCTGAAATGGAGAGATTTATCTGGTGCATAATCTTTGGGAAAATGCTTGCGCCTAATATGAATCTGTGGAAGTGTGATCTCACCTGGTGTCTCTCCGAGGGGAGAGGAGGGTGTGGAAGAGCAGGATCGGTTGGGGTTCTTACAAAAGAAAAACTGTTGCCGAAAATGCATCCAGGCTACCGTGAAAAGCAAAAAATATTCCACAGAGGAATAAAAAAACAAACAAGCCAAGAGAAAGAAAAAGCAGTAGCTCACAGAACGAGGAAGAAATCTGTTAGTAACAACTTCCCATACAGTCTTCCATTACTCAAGAAGAACGAGGGGCAATAAGCAGGTATGGTCCTACAAACTTTATTATGTCTTGAATTGCCCCTCCAACTATATTCCCAGTGATGCAGATAATCCACAGAGGCAGAAAAGGGACAAATGTGAACAATAGTAATTCCCAAAAGATAAATTCTATTTAAAAAATCCTCCAGGCCTTTTTACCATATTATCTCCTGGATAAAGCCAGCAGTTGGTAAAAATCTCAAACCTCTTTGGCAAAATGAATCATCAGCTGGATTGGATGTTGTGGTGGAGATGAAGCTGTGCCATGCAGTGGAAGACAACAAAAATAACAAACACAGAGGCAGTAACTGTTGCCCATTGCTACATAGGCAGTGCAAGGGTAAAAATGGGCACAGTCTAAATCCACCAGCTCTCTCATTGCATAAAACACCACATCTAGGGGCGACCGGGTGATGTTTTTGGTGTGAGGGGTTTTCCTCCCCTAGACAAAGAGACAGCCCGCATCAGTGCGCCTTGGCCTCTAGAGAAAAATGTCAGTGAAAGCAAAATGCTTGTAACATCTGCTGCAGACAGCCCCGTAGAAAATAACTTAGAGCAATGCAGCAGACTGCTGGCATTATAGAGCAGCAAAGAAGGAGAAGGAGAAGGAGAAGGAGAAGAGAGGAGAGGATGCAAAGTGTCCCACTGACAGTTCTCTCAACAGATCTCCTCCTTGGATGGAAAGTCCAGACAGTATATCTGTGTGAGGGGATGACTGGCAGATGCTCTGATGTACAATTAACTGTGTGATTGCTTGTAGTATTACTTCAAGCTGAGATAAAACCTCTGCAAATGTTTCACCCACATGTAAATTTCCTGCTGCAGATCTACAGAGCAGTTTTGGGGGGACCCTGCTGAACCATACTTACCCTCAAATATGAACATACTCCACTTTTTTAAAGCCAGGATCAGAATAACACAAAGAGCTCCTGGTGTGCCAAATTTCTGAACTTCCCCTCCCTCTTCTCTGCCAGCCTTGTGGGATACCTGACGTTCAGGCAACAGCATGGATCTAGAGTCAGGTCCAGACTTGCAGCACGATCCTTTCTTTGGGTCAATGTCTTTGATGCCGTGATACAGGTGGTTTGTGTCATTAATAAGAATCTGTTTGTCTGACAGCTTTCTACCTTGCTTTAATTCAGCGCTGTTTTAATTCAGTGTCAGCTGAGTCAGGTTTATGGTACATGTGCAGCAAGCACAGCGAAACTGCCTTTTATGTGCACATGTAGCACAACTGTGTGATACACATGGGGTACCTGGGGGTGTCTGGCACCTTTATTACAGCCCTCGTTTAATTTGATTGCCTATCTGATGTGTTACGCAAATGCAGGGACGTATTTACATTAACCACTGCATGGAAACCCTTCGCTTCTTTTCAGTGTCTCACTTATAACCTGTCACACTTTTGCAGAGCGGTAACGAGGAAGGTGCTTACACCTCTACAAGTTCAGACAGAAACTGAAGATCTGGATCTCAGAGGTGCCATCCAAATGCCATGGGTATGTGCCCATGCAAGTCCCGTCAAAGTCAGCTGGGAAACTCTGTGTGTGTCCATGAGAAAGGCTTTACCGCTCCATTTTTTGAGCAGTAGTTTGAAGGCTGGGAACAGCTGGTGGCGGCAGTTACTTGATATCAGCACAGTGGAAACGTCCAGAGAACTTGGGAATTCCCCTCAAACTTTTTTGCAGAGGTTAGACACAAATAAACAGGTAAATTCATATGTTGAGTGACAACACCCCCCCAAGAAAAACAGATTTCATTTACCTGTAGAAGATAAGCAGTTGGAGAAGTTTTCTGAATCAAAAGGGGACATGACCACGAAGTGCTGTGTATCCTCATGATTCCTGAGATCTTCCTGGGCTTCATCTCCTTAGTTTAGAACCTATTGATCCATGGAGCTGTTCAGAAAAACTACCTGAGGCTTAGTCAGGATTATACCCAGAATGTGTTTGCTATGCTTTGTGTTAACTTCCTTTGGGATTACTGACCAAATACTTTGGAATTACTGACCAAAATACTTTTTTCTAAATAACCAGAACAGACGTTTTGTTTGTTTTCATTAAAAAAAAAAAAAAATTCATATTTAGTTTAGGAATACTTTTCAAAATGGACCCAGGAAGAGGAAGACACTGATAGAAAAATACAGATGGGTAATTTTGGCACTAACACATACACTGAAAAATTGTTATAAAGCCAATTACCTTTGCCCCAGACATGTTTTAGGATTTTGTTGTTCAGTTCAGTGAACTGGTTCACTTTTATTGTCTCACTAAAGTTGTGACTGTAATCAAAATTACACTTAATGCATCTAGCGGATTAGTTGACTGGGTGATATCATTTAAAGTTTGAAGTATGCGTGCACGTATATAAATAAATATATATAAAGGCTTTTAAAGTTTTTCTTTGTGGAAGATCTTTGTGGGTTGTTACTTCTTACAGGTAAAAAGCAAGCTTCTGGAGAGTTTAATTGGTTTATAATTACATTTGATAAGGAATAATTTTTTAGAAATAGATTCTTTTGTTTTTCACATTCAAAGCTGTTGAAACTGAATACAAAAGACATCTTTTAATGGTAGGAGAATAGATAGTTTTAAATTTCCACCTCTTCTGTGGTGCTTTGATTTCTACCAAGATGGAAATTGTGTGAATAAGGGGAGCAAGCCTTAGTACAGCATGTTTTCTATATTCTAAAACACAGGAACAAAGAAGAGGTTTTTTGGGAGGAGAAATTTCTTGAACACCAGAGGAGAAAAATAGTTTTGTCTTTAAAGTACCTGATCCTATTTAAGCATCAGAGCTACATCTTCTTTATCTTTTGATTTTCCAAGCTGAGGGATAAAATGGAACTGAGCATTTGCTATCTGTTTCAGCATGTTTCAGATAACAGAAATCACAGCTTCAAAAAATAAGACAAATGATGGCAGAATTGATCCATGTCAGTTCCTTAATTGTTTCTGGATTATCAGAAGGGGAAAGCCTGACAGCAATCCATAGACCACCCTGGATGGCTCCTCTGCCAGCAGTTATCACTCTCTGAGGTTTCTTAACGCCTGCCATTTACTAGTTGCCTATGTGTTCTGGTAAACCAAAATTATTTGTGAAGTGGCACAGGGAGTGGCACAGAGCAAGCTTTGGCAGGAGTCAGTGAGGTTCTTAGGAGTAGTAATAACTGAAATGCCTTATTACTATTTACTTCAAAAGGAGGTTGATGTTGGGCTATAGTTCCTAATTCCTCCAAAGTGCCGACAACAAAAGGACAATACAAAGGACTGTCACTATCACAGTAACAGTCCTAGGGGCTTTCTGACCCTTCCTCTAGAGAAAAGGAGCAAGGATGCAAAATCTTTCCCTTAAGAAGTTTGTGGAGTGCTGAAATTCCATACAGAAAATAACAAGGTACGCATAAATATTGTTTGTAGCTATAGCTGCGAAAGCCAGCCCTGCCTCACTTCCAGGTAACATTCTGACTGTCCATAAATTCTAGGTTTTGCTTGTGTAGTTGTATCACACAAACTGACGAGATCTCAAGCACCATGTGTTATGTGATATAGAATAACCTGCAATGAACCACTGCCATAAACACTGGCTGGCCCAGCGAAACACCCAGGCTAAATCTGTGCTAGCTTCTGAAGCAGTGCAGGACTGTCCCTGGACACTGAGACTCAAGGACCTCTACCAGGCTGGGGCAGAGCAATCCCTGGTACAGTTCAAGCTTGGACCAGCCAGCACACTCCCAAGCAGTCCCCAGGCAAGGGCCAGGGACCACTCCAAACACGCAGTTTTAGGGGATAAAAGAGCATATAACGTCATGGCCGTGGGCTGTGCTGTACTGGTTGGTCTCAGCACCAACAGCTCCAGGCACATTCAACTTCCTAGACAGAGATGCAGCCATAGGGGCAATGTGAGATCCAAAAGTTGAAGCAAGTGTTTATATTCTCCATGCACATTTATGTTTCTCCTGCACCATTCTCTGAACTAGTCAAATGTAGCTACTTACATTCTGGTTTCATCTTTGGGATTGCTTACATTTGCTGTAAAACACAGCAAAAGTCATATTCTTTGTTGCCTTATCTCCTCCGACTTTAACTAAGTTTCATTGAAGGGATTTTGGTCAATGGGAAGTTTCCCCACTACATCTGATCATGAATACTCTTTATCAGGAAGGCATTTGTCATTAAAATGTGGGAAGATGTGCTTAACAGAACCTACCTGAAACCACTGAAACAGGTTTATCATGATCGATTACTTAATCAAAAGTATTCTGAAAAAAAAAGACAAATCTGTAAAGGTTCTCAAAAAAAACTTGAGTGAATACTTGTAGGTGATTTATGTTACTTAGTCCGTAACAACAAGCTTTTCTCCTCTTCCCATTCACCCAGTTTCACATCCAATTTATATTGTAGTCAGGTAAGGTAACTTGCCATCTGCCCCACACAGGACAGACAAACATTTGCTTTCAAGCAGCTGTGCTGGTGGTAAGGTTATCACCCCCACTCATGTTCAGTTTTTTGCTACCCGTTAGCAGAGCTGCTTGTCTGATTGCTCCCTAAGCAATTTAGTTAAAATGACCTCTGTGAACAAACACCTGCCACTTGATTTCTTTAAGCTAGCTGGTCCCTTTTGGACAGAAGCAAGCTAAGGAGTGTTCACGCGAGTGCCTGTGCTGACAGATACAAAGCAATGGCCTCTAGCTGCAAGGCAGTGTCAAGAAATTGAGGACAGGCTGGGGTGAGCATTCTTTTTCACCAGCAAAGTTCAACATGGAAGACAGTGTCTGTCCAGAGCCACAGTGAAATAGTTTTTTTAAATGTGATCATGTCAAAGCATAACATTGCACTACATAAGAACAATTGGTTTTTTCTCACTCCACAATGTTATTACTGTGCTAAATGCTGGAGTGAAATACATGTGTATTTCCAGATATTATGGAAATGCAAATGTTTAGGATGTGTTTGGGGGGGGGGGGGGGCGTGTTTCATTTCCTTGCCTCTTTGAGAAAAAACAATCATCAAGACAAAGCAATTTATTAGATGACCAATTAAGGTAGTTTTCTTTAAGTGTCAACTTTAAAAGAGGAAGAAATCTCTCCCTAAGTTCTACCTGTGTCTGCACAGAGGAAGTCGAAAGTCCTGCAGAGCACATTTCTTATTTGCATTTTGAATCAACAGTCTCAGCCTTTGCTGTTATTTTATTCCACAAAGTGACAAAGGAGGGCTATACATTTTTTTATACAGATTTTTTTTCTTAAGTCAGTTCTTTTCAAAATGGACTTTAAGATACTAAAAGTAGCCCTGCTTACATTAAAGGAAGCTGGTTTAATTCATGAGTCTTATACCAGAATTCCTTAGTCCTAAGACCTTGCTGCATTTTAAAATGGCGTAGGATTGATTGATAGTTAGCTATAGGATGAGGAGATTTATGCCACCCTGGAAGGATTCCTAATATATATGGTCTTTTCAACAAAGTAAGAGAACGGCTCCTTGCAGGACTTGGTGTTTGATTCTCCTGCAGGTGATACATATCCAGTCTGATCAGAGGATCTCCAGCCTGAATTACAGCTCCAGAACAAACCTGGGGACGTTCTGTCTTATTGTCCTGTCCCAGCCTTTGCTTTCTGCCACCAGCACCTCCCACCCGCTCCTTCCATGTGGTACAAGTGTCTGAACTTAAACACTGGTGCATGACTTGAAGATGTCTGCTAGACTGGTCCCACTAGACTTCTGAAAAATCATTTGAGTGGTTTTCTGCCATAATAATAAAGAATATGTAGTTTTTAGATTCTTCAGGATATTTTTACACTAAATATGCAACTATTCTACAGTTGTATACATGCAAGCCACTTTTCAAAATAGGGGCCTGCTTTCATGCTGTGCCTGGGGGAGAAAGGATGTCAGGCAACTCTATCTGAGCCTTGGATCTTTGGTAGATTTTATGTCCGGACAGCGGTGGCAAAATGAAGCCACTGATATTAATTGGAAAAAAATCTCGCTCTGGATAAGATGTTATCAAAAACATACCTATGATGGCATGTCCAATATATTAGTCTAACTTCAAATATTTCAGTAATTATTCTCCCTAATCACCCTAAAGTTTTCCATTCTGCAAAGAAGGGCTAGTGTCTCTCTAGATTGAAAGACCTCTGCCTTGAAGCGTTTAGATGAAATCTAGGGAGCTGGTGTCCTCTGCCCTTACTAGACAGTAGAGCAGTTTATAAACTTTGTGACCCATTTTTCACCAGTATTCATGCAAGTATTCAGATCTCTTCATTTCTAATTCCCTACCAGAGAAAGAATTATTCCAAAGTCTTTCTCCCAGCCCTTACCTTTAAAGGGAGTTTAAAATTATGGAAATGGAACTTCTCATGGGAGGGAAAGCCTAACATCCTTGGCTGTTGTCCTTTTAAACCTGATATAATTAAGTCCCAGGACAGCTCCATCTCAACAGCAGAGAGTTTGATTTTAAGGAATAATGCTTTCTCTTTAAAGACAGAAGTGTGTCTGCAATAGAGGTCTTGGCTTTATAAAATGTGCTTTCGGAGAGCAGAACCCATTTGAACTGCAATCTCACCACATGCTATAGCTGGATGAAATTTTGGTATAACAAGGGCAACCTGTGGAAACATGTTCCCTTTGTACTTCTCTAGCTATTTTCTCCTTTTCAGAAATAAATACTGTGACAGACTCAGACACCACAATGCTCGGAGCCAGCAGAGCTTGTGGAGCAGTTACACAAGCTGCTCAAGACAGATCCAGCAGTCTGCCACAACCATGACCTTAAATAGCTTTTCTTCCTATGCCAATTCAAGCCATGGTTTGACTACACAGCAAATCTGACTTCAGGGCTGTAACATAGGAGCAGAAATGCTGTGGCCACATAATGCAAATCATTGATCCAATATAAATTCACTCTGCCAGCTCAAATCTGCTGAAACAATATCAAGAGGTTATGTTTGTACAGGCAGGCTTCACACCGTATCATGTATTCACACCACGCTGTGCTCCTGAACAGGTACTGTCAGTCCTGCCAGAGCTGGCAGGAAGCCAGCGTAGACTCTGTATCATGTGCATGGACTATCTGGACAGAAATGCAGTCATGCGCCCATGCCCAACCCACATCAAATTCAAACTACCGCATGATTAAGCAGTGTCTCATCCAGCATTACAGGTCATGGGGGCTCGGCTTCATTCCTCCTCTGTCCCAGGACCCTGATCAGAAAGGACAGACATCTGCAGCGCTGGTTTCCCTTCCCTTCCCTTCCCTTCCCTTCCCTTCCCTTCCCTTCCCTTCCCTTCCCTTCCCTTCCCTTCCCTTCCCTTCCCTTCCCTCACCTTCCCTCACCTTCCCTCCCCTCACCTTCCCTTCCCTCACCTTCCCTTCCCTCTCCTCCCCTCGCTTCCCCTTCTTTTCCCTTATTTTCCCTTCTTTTTCTTTCTCTCCTCCTCTCCTCTCCTCTCCTCTCCTCTCCTCTCCTCTCCTCTCCTCTCCTCTCCTCTCCTCTCCTCTCCTCTCCTCCTCCTTCTCTTCTCTTCTCTTCTCTTCTCTTCTCTTCTCTTCTCTTCTCTTCTCTTCTCTTCTCTTCTCTTCTCTTCTCTTCTCTTCTCTTCTCTTCTCTTCTCTTCTCTTCTCTTCTCTTCTCTTCTCTTCTCTTCTCTTTTCTCTCTCATTTTCATTTTAATTTTGTTTCTGTCTGTATTTATTTGTTTAACACAGGCCCCTGTTTCTCCATGAGACAGCCTGGGACTGCTGTCTATCTGACCACCTCTCACACTGTCTGAAGGGCATCCATGAGGAAGAAGAGAAAAAAATTCAGAGGCTTCTGATCATTTTCTCTTGGACTAAAACATAGACCTGAGGGATAGTGTAATACTGATCACTGGAATGGTATAGTAACTGGAGGGCGTTTACGAATATGTAAAGATTTATCACTTACACAGAAGTTTTGACTGCTACACATAAACAAGAGTATCCATCAAACACATAGTTCAGTGCTTTCATTTTAGCAACAAAACTGTGTTACATCCAGAATGTCATAATTTCTTGGAGGAATAAACCCACTAGCACAAATCCAAAAAACCCCAAATCCCCAAACCCTAAAGAAGCCATAAGATATGCATACTTCTTTAGATGCAAACCTTTGTACAACAAAAAAAAGCTTGAGCACTAATATGGACATAACGCTGCGCCTGAAGGCTGCATGTTCCTGACGAATAATTTAACTGCAGAGAGGATACAGGTCTGAACAGGGTTCAGCAGATCTTGTCTTTAGGGGTCCTTTAGGGGTCCTTCCCTCTTAGATGGCACCGGTACTTTTCTCTCTGCCAGCTGCCACTGTTCTTTCTGGCTCACTCCCCATTAGAGGAAAAGTGTGTGTCAAACACGATGGAGAACAGGTTTCTCAGTGCATCTTGGAATGAAAGGTTCAGCAGCGTGGATTAGGAAGACACAGTCATGCCCCTTCTCATTGCACCAATAGGTATCCCACTGCTAAGTCCAGCTGTATAATACTGATTTTTACCCTTGGTTTCAGAAGAATAAAGGGAGCAAAATCAGTCATAACACTCAGGAAAAAATTACCACCATCAAAATATTAAAAATCTTTTTTGATGACAGACTTGTGTCCAGTTGCATCAGTCTTTCTCCATACAGACCATTCCCCTGAATAAATATCAACTTTTCTGCTCAAGCACCAAGCAATTATTCACATAAGCTTCATTCCTAACATAATGACACTGGCAAAAAATGATAACACAGAAACCAAGTATTTTCAAACCTACCCTGGCAAACACTTTGTGTTCTTTATGGGATGGTTTGCTGTGATGTGTTACATTACTATAACACTATTACTTGTTATATTACTATGTTTGGAACAGACTGTCAGCAGCAGATGGACTATTACTGATATGCAAGTAGGTGAGATACGGTGGCTGGGCAAATTAAACCATTGTTTGCAGATCTCTCTGCTAGTTTCCCCTCAGTAGAGGGCCATAACAAAGTGTTAGGAATTCCTTAATATTAAATCATTGCTGATTTTTTATAATACAATATAAAAAGTAATGCAAACAAAAGTTACTGGCGAGTCATGGTTGTGAAAGCCATTTCTATGCATCATTAGCGTACGTATTTACAATAAGATATAAGATGCACAGGGATTTAGCTGTGAAACTCCCATAGGGGATCCATATGTGGAATAGATGGATGCACATCTTACTGCAAATTTACTTATGCTTTAAGTGTTTGGGTAACTTTATGGCTTGAATTTACATGTAGAGGTTTAATGGATAGATTTGGCAGATTTTAATGCTTTAAATTAGACAGGAAGAAATCTTTTGTCTCAAAAGAAAGGCCGAAATGACTTTTCCCCATAGAACTGGCTTATTAACAAAATGATGCAAAGTTGATTGTGTGCCTTTTTCTTCCCTAACATCAGTGGCAATGGGGTCCCCGGTCACATCCAGTCTACAGTGAGGAAGAGAGGGGATCACCCTGTGGACAACAGCACCCTCACAGATGGTAAGCAAAGCGGCAGCACACGAACAGGCTGCGTGTTTGCAAAGATGAGGTACCCAGCCAGAATGTACAAGCAGCCCCTGCTGAATTGAGTCACTTACAGGGAAGGGAAGGCCGCCGGCTGGTCCGACTAGGGATTAATTATTGGTGTTTGTTTATAAATTGCCGTCACAGGTGCTCACACAGACTCGTTCACTGGTTAGTAGAAGAGTCGGTAAGTTCCTGCTGCCCCTTCCTCCCTCCCTTTGTGTCTTCAGGGATAACACCTGAATAAGTTTCATAGAGACCATGCCTTCACGGCAACTCAGCTTGCCTTCTGCCCACCTCTCTGCATCTCTTACAATTTGAATCCTGAGATGTAAGCATAGAAAACCTGGTAGAGGGTACCAGCGGGTCACGGGGTGCAGGGATGGATACCTACGTAGGCAGCACAGACACAAACAGACCTGTGAAGCTTGAGCTGCCCTGTTCGTGTCCGAAAGCTGTGGAAGCGGCTCATCACCGGTAATGCCTGCACTTCTCAGCCAGTGTGATCACCATGCCATGCTGATGCAGAAGGTGAGCGTAGCTGGGAGAAGACCATTTCCCTCTCTTTTTTGTCAATCAAGGAACAGCCCAGCCATAGAATCATAGAATCATACATACAGGTTGGAAAAGACCTCTAAGATCATCAGATCCAACCGTCAACCCAACACACCATGTCCACTAAACCATGTCCCTAAGCGCCTCATCTACACGTCTTTTAAATACCTCCAGGGATGGTGACTCAACCACTTCCCTGGGCAGCCTGTTCCAAGGCCTGACCACTCTTTCAGTAAAGAAATTTCTCCTAATGTTCAATCTAAACCTCCCTTGGTGCAACTTGAGGCCATTTCCTCTCGTCCTATCGCTGGTTACTTGGGAGAAGAGACCAACACCCACCTCGCCACAACCTCCTTTCAGGTAGTTGTAGAGCGCGATGAGGTTCTCCCTCAGCCTCCTCTTCTCCAGGCTAAACAACCCCAGTTCCCTCAGCCGCTCCTCATAAGACTTGTGCTCCAGGCCCTTCACCACCTTCGTTGCCCTCCTCTGGACACGCTCCAGCACCTCCATGTCCTTCTTGTAGTGAGGGGCCCAAAACTGAACACAGTATTCGAGGAGCCATGAAACAAAGGATTGCATGCCCGTTGCCCAGGAGAAGTATGCAGCCCCGGGAGTCCAGCGTAGCCAGCAGCGGTGGCCTTGAATCCTGGGTGGGGGGTTCCAGGGTGGAAAGCCTAGGAAAGTTTACACAGGCGCATGCTGAGCAGCGACTCACGAGCTCTTTGTTTTGTCTTCTCTGGCGGGCAGAGCCGATATGTAGGTCCTCTGCCTCCCACTCTGACCTCTAACTCAGTCAGAAAGCTGACTATATTGGTCTCCTGCAAGCTGTATCATGGGGGAATGTTGACAGCCATCTCCATGATGGTTGAATTCTTCTCAGAGCCATGGTAACAATGCTCCCAATTAAGGGATGCAAAAAATGGGCAGTCTCCCCCTCCCTCTCCCTCTTTCACATGCACACATGCATACACACACAGAGAAAACCCAAAAATGAATGATGCAGCACTCCTCCTGACCTGAAGGATATGCTAGCTCTAGGGAGGGAGAACGTACACGTGGGCCACCTCCGGCTTTCTCCCTGCTGCAGTGTCCTTAGAGTTCCCGGAGCTGCGTGGCAGCAGGACTGTACCAGCAGGACTGTACCAGCAGGACTGTACCAGCAAGACTGCAGGGGCTGTCAGCCAGACTCCGTTTGTTCTTATGCCTCCCTCACGTCAGTGGGTTACAGAGTTCAGACTGATGAGATGATCCTACAGAGGTTTTTAAAGAGTTCGCCTTCTCCTTTCTAGTTAATGTTTTTTACCGTTGTTTCTACCATGACGCAGCCCGGGCTCTGTCCCTGCTGTAGTGTGCTGCACTAGATGACACCACACGCAAACTTCTTCATCCAATGCAGACTCAGTGAACTGACACTTCTCAGGTGCCGTAGCTTCTGTACCCTCACACAGAAATGCTGACAAAGAAACCCTCACACGTTGCAGTTTGCTGCCTTCTAACTTTAGTCCCATGTAATGAAGACACAAATATAAACCTCTCGCACTCCACGCAGAACTCAGGTTAAGCCTTGCTTTTAGCCATTTCCAGACAGAAAATTCCCCTTTCCCATTTTGAGCATCCTCATATACACCTTGTCCCTTCCTAGGGTGAATAATTAATTTCACCAGCAGGCTTCTGCCTGTTTATGCTGTACATGCCAACTGAAGTTAATTAGCCATATTATTTTCAAGCTAAAAATAAAACATCCCCAAAGATGCTATCTATGCCCTTAAAAACACTATTTGTGCTGGCGTGCACAAATTCTGCATGTCTTTTTGTACCATGAGTAGCCAACAGGCTCATTTCCTCTCTCACAGTTTTCACCTCCCTCCAAATTTGCGTCGCTGCAGGAGCCCAGGGGCTGTTGCTCAGCACGGCCGCCTATTTAACACACCGTGGTTCTCCTTAGCCGGGACCTTGTTGCGGCAGGGCACTGAGCAACTCAACTCCAGCAAGTTCTCGTTCCAGTGAAACCACGTGGGAAAGTGGTTTCCTGGGGGAGAACGTAACTTTGTGCTGTGATGTCAGTCTTGCAGTAAAAGCAATCACTGCCTGACGATAGTTGGGGGTTTCTTTCCCCTATTTGAAAAAAAATACAGTTATTTTGAATTGTTGCTAAAATAAAACTGTCCTCATAAGTTCTTATTTTTAAAAAGAACTCTCACTGATAATTTCTATGAAAGTGCACATTCTTACTATTATTAAATAAAATAAAATAAATAATATAACATGCTACCATTCTAAAACTATAATATCTAGCGTTTCAACACTATTATAATACCTGGAAACACTAAGACACATGCTCAATCCTAAACATTGGGGAAAAAATCCACAGCTTGTCCAGATAATATACCAAAGCTAGCTTGTACATGAAACATAAATAATTTGAGATTCTTGCTTTAGCCATGTGAATTTGCATAGGATTTTTCAAAACATAAATAATATCTACTGTATGAAAGGCCATTCTGCATCCGACCACAAGTCCATTTAGTCCTGTCTCCAATAGCTGCTCTTCCCAAAGGAAGAGTAAGAGCAGGACAGGAACATGTGATACTCTGCTCTCGTATTCTTCTAGTCTCCAACTCTTTTCAAGTAAAGACAGTTGCTGGGCTAGAAGTGGTTTCTGTGTAATTAGAAAACATACAGTGCATTTATTTCTTATGTATTTGCACAGTCTTGCCTTGAACCCACGTCAGCCTTTGAAATCTCTTGTCAAGTTATCCTCCACAAATGGGAAAGCTGTCCATTTCTTTCTTTTTCTTCTTTTTTCTTATGTTTGTTTTGTTTATTTGTTTGATTGTTTCAAAGAAAGTTGAGATTTAATAACAGAAGTGTACGGTCAGGGCTTCAAGGACGCCCTATACTGTAAGAGCTGGAAACACTAGAAATAGGGAACAAACCTTTTACATCAAGGCATAAGCCAACTTCTGACCGGTGAAGTTTAGGAAGAAACTGGCCTTGCAATTTATTTCATAACCCAGTACTGAGCTGCTTCTTGCAGTTTTCTTTGAGGCATCTGGTGCTGGTCATCACCAGACACAGGCAGCCCGATTACATAGACCTTAAACAGGAAAGTTTCTGTGTTCCTATTCCAACAGTTCACTTTATTTATTAATTAACCAAAGAAATATGCAGATTTGGCAAATGGTTGGTTTCCTTCCAGAATTAAACTTCTGCCATTCAGACAAGCAAGTGCTTTATCCATTGACTTAAAATATGTTCCTTCTTTTATTAATCTGCGGCAGGGAAGTGCACATATTTTCCCATACTTGCTCCTTTGTCTGTATGCTTTCAAGCTTTCTCCATCCCTGCTGGCTTTTCTGTAAGAATAGAAGCCCTGATAAAGCATTTTTAAACACTAGTATCCTCTTTGGCCCTTTTTTTCCCCCTCCCTGTCTTTTTTGCTACTTTGGAACCAGTAACTGCCCCAGAACCTGCAGGAGGGAAGAACAGAGATTCCTACTGATGATAGCCGTAATGTTTGCACCCCTTGAAAGCAAGCTGAGGAATGTCCTAACAGAAGACCTCGGTCTTCGTTGTCCTCAGAAAAGTCTGTCTGGACCATGAAAACACCAGGACAAATCTAAGACCTCAGACCTCCCTTCTGGCAAACAAACCCTTAGGCTATTGGAAAGCCGTCGGAGGGCTGCAGGAGTAAAGCACACGCTACATTGACTATCTCCTACCTATACGGTTGTCCAACGCTATCCCAGAAGGTTTTCAATCTCAAAAACCCTTATGCCACACTCCAGCATATGCACCACATGCCTCTAGGTGCCTGCAAAAACACTCTCCCCAACTCAGTGGGTTATAAGGCAGCCCTGATGTTATTTCAGACATCTCAAGCTGATAAAATGCATGCTAACAATTACAGCTTAGGACCACAGGGGTGCTACCTGAGGCCAAGTGTTATGCGATGCTCGAGGGGATGCAAACCCCCCTGTGACACTTGCCAAAGGCAGCTGGGGCTGGGGGCAGGTCTTTGACCTTCTCTGCTCTACTGCAGGTGCACATCAAAATGATTCCTGCTCCAAAAATCAAACCTTAACTCTCAATCTGTCTTACTATGGGACTAATTTTAACATACCTCTGGAAACACTTGGACAACACTTGGGGTGGAAAGCCCGATAAACGCCTGTACTCTGGACCTGTTCAATGATCTGACAACTGCCCGCCTGCCTCTGCGTGGAGCAACACAGTCACAAGGGTGTGTTTTCGCGAGCATTTTATCACTGTGGATGTCCACGGACTCAGGTTCTCACAGTGGGGCCTCGGGGGCAAAATGTTTTGAGGTGCCACAACTTGGCCTGAGACCAACAGAAGGTGCAGAGGCTCTTCATCCACTGGGTATCTCGAGGTGGGCATTAAAAACATAAAAGACATCCAAAATGAAGACGTTTTAACAGATCTGCTCCTTAATTATCTGTAAATTGGCAGTAGTAAAACTCAGCTGCTCCACCAGGTTGCTGTAAAGGTTAAATAGTGGCATTATTAAAGTGCTTTAAAAAGGTAATTAATCAGCATTTTTATTTTTAGAGCCAAAGTTAACCATTAAAAGAAATTTAAAAGATATGTCTCACTTTCCTGGCACTTGCCTACCATTTATTCTTCAGGAATATCCATTTCTAAGGACTGCTGCTTTTTTTACCTACGTCAGAAATGCTCAGTTAATGCATGCCATATCATAATAATTACATTTTTGTGTCATTTAACACATTATCTATCTGCCAAACTCTCTCTCAGGCTTATTCTAAGTGCAATTGAATTCAAATTGAAGCAGTGACCACACTAAAGCACTTCTGTTTGGAGCAATTTCTCTTCCCTTTTCACAAGAGTGAGTGACTGAGCAATAGCCAGAGAGGCCACTGAGCTAAGCAAAAAATATCACAATTTCTGTCCTTTGAGAAACTCCAATTTTTTTTTTTTTTTTAATCCCAGATCAAAGGAAGAGGTAATTAACAGAATTTTCTTTGGGACAAAAATGCTTCTAGATTCTAACGTAATTTCAGAGCGCTCAGCTGAATCATTCAGTTTCTGGGAAATATCAGGCAGTGTAATATTAGGAGAGACCCAGGGGTCTCAGCAAAGTTGTAGTACACCCATAATAAAGCTGGGAACATGAATTACACCTCCTTTGAGGCACCTGCACTTCGGTGCTGAACACAAAACAAAATGGCTCCCTTTTTATTTAAAAAAGTGAAACACTCTGATTTGGTTTGAACAGCGATGCAGTATTTCACTTTGACGGCTTAAGGAAAAAGTAAATGTTTTGACCTAAAAAGAAAATTCCCTTTGGATACTTTCACATTTCTGGAAAATCTTTTTTCTGACAGGAAAAGGATAAACATTTAATGGAAAATTCCCAATCAGTCTAATGAAAACTCTCAGTGATTGCCAGCACAGAGCTACACAGGAGGCTCTCCCAGCAGCATTCAAGAATTTTAGCCCCTAATCCTTAATCTTATTCTCTACAGTGTTTTTAACTGAAAGTTATTGTTTAAGAAAAAAACCTCTGTTTTCATAGGCATGCATTATTTTTGGCACAGCTGAGTGCTGAAAAGTGAAACTGTGCCAAATCTGTACTGTACAGGAAACAGCAAAAGCTACAGACTTGAAGTTGCCTTTTCTTAAAAAGAGCTGTGGATTTGACCTATACATGTACTATGGAGCTAGCTCAAAACCAGGAAGATTTGTAATCTAACAAAAAACATGGATTTTCATAAGTAACTCAAAAGTTATTGAAGATTACAAAATCCTATTGATTTTCTATGGAAATTTTAGAGGTGTTTCAAAAACCATCAAATAAAAATCCCAATATTTGTTTTCAAGCACTCCAATCCTGAGATGAGAAGAGTTGCCACAACATCTCATAGGAGCTGTACAGCCAGGACTTCACCCTCATTCACCTCTGTGGGTCAGGGTCTTGGGCTGGGCTGGGTTTCTCTCAATGTACCAGGTCCCAACTTTTTGGGGATGGGATAAAGTGAATTGAGAATTACTAATTCTAGAATGACATGATAAGAGACAAACTGGCCATGGCAGCACAGCTCCGAGGGTATGATGAGCACCCTGTAATTCCCAAAGTCATTACAGCAATTCAGTTTCTGCTTTCAGGTAGAAATTCTCGTTTTGAAATACGAGTTTCCAAGCATATTTTTCTCTTAATTCTCCACAAAGAAATGCTCTTGGCAAGAAGATCAGTTTTGTCAAAAAAAAAAATCTATTTACAGTCAGGAAGTTTTATAAAATGAAGATGCTCAACCAGTCCTGTTTTGATATGACAATAATTTCAGTATGCTTAATGTACAGCCTTCAGACTGTGCCAACCTGAGCTACTCCCCATAAATACATAACATTCACTGACAACAGTGAAAACGATGAAACGAGTTATGACATCTTTTCTTCGAGGAGATGAGTGTGGGTGTTTATTAGCAGTCTATGTGTGAATTTGGTAATGATACGGGTGTTTTGCTGTTAGGAAAACGCATATGGGAGCCATTCAGGCTGCTCCAGCACATGCAATTCCTGCACCGAGCTGCGTGGCAGAGGCGACGGTCCACGTGGGTTGAGGGCACGCGGGGGGGGGCATCTCCGTATGGGAGAAGACCCAGAAGAAGGGCCTGGGGTGGCACGTGGGATCTCAGAGCAGGGAACAGGCAGCAGAGCATGAAATAGGAGCACGAAAGAACAACTCTCATGCTCAAAACCTCGGACTTGCCAGCCCTGTGCAATAACCAATCACTCAAGTACTTACATTCGTTTTCTTTAGGGGTGACTGAGAACATAAGCAGAGGTGAAGGTCAGCACTTAGGTATAAACAATCCCTGCCTTCCAAGCCCCGGAGGGTAAGTGGCCAGACACATCAGTCGTGTGAACAGAAGTTGTTCCATTACAGCCCACAAAGATGCACTGATTCACACTGCTTGGTTTCCTGAACACTAATTTCTTGCAGGAGAATATGTAAAGTCTTATTCCCCACAGGTTGAGGGGAGGGAAACGTACGCTTTGTTCACAGGCAGTAAGGATAGCCCTGTTAACTTTCATTTAAGCTTGGTCAGAAGTGCTGTTAAATGTCTTTCCAAACAGCCAGATGAAACACAGTGTCTGCTAAGCCCATCTTCTAAGCTCGCTAAAACTGGTGATGTTTTGCGTCACTGAGGAAAGGAGCAGTATTCAGGCAGACCTGAAATCTCTCCACTTAAATTCTGCTGCAGAGAGACTGGGCATCCCTCCAGCTGCCTGTCTGGGTCGAGTCGTGTCATTGCTCCTTCATATTGCTTTATTTTAATTTTTTTCTTTCCACTTTCTCAATCTTCTAAACTGAAATCACTGAACCTTCTGGGTTTTGGTAGAGTTAGCAACATCAGGTGACAGTCTCTAAACCTTCTCTATTCCCAAGTACCTCAGCTAAGTGACTGCTCGTGACACTCACTTCCCCACTGGTTTCCGTTTTTAGGTTTCTTCGTACTTTTTTCCTGTTGAAGTATTGCACGGCAATGTTCAGATATGAGTCCTGTTCAACAGGGACTGGGAGGAGGGGAGACCTAGCACAACTCTGCCTGCAAGCAAGGACACAAATATGATTAAAATAGAGCTCAACTATCTTATTGTAGTGTCCTACAACCAATTTCTGTTTAAAATGGTTCCCAGTAGGAAACCGTCCCACTGCTTGGTTCATTTTGTCAGAGTGGTAGCACCGGTAGAGGGGAGAGCTGGGGTTTCGGGAGGCCAGGGCAAGAGGACTAGGGACCGAGCTAGCCGAGCAGGCTGACCGCACCATTGCCCACCCGTATGCCTGCCTTGAGTAAAGCACCCCACACATGGAAACTTGACCACTTTTTTTGTCTGTTTGTCTTAATCATGGAAAATAAAAACATTTTAGAAAAGGATATTACCTCCTGCAGGAGGAGCGAGCAAGGCTCAGACCCAGCTTGCATCTGCCTTCTCCCGGCACCCACCCTCGGTGCCCCCCTCGGGGAGGGGACTGCACTGCGGCCAGGGCTCAGCCTGAGCTGCCAGCCTTCGTCTCTGCCTCCTGCCCCCGACTTCACCATTGTACCAGGCCACAGCTGATGTGGCACGTGTGTTTTATTCACTGCCTTCTTTTGCTTAGCGTACTCAGCATTTCCTCAGGGTTTTACTCGTCTGGCCATATATCATGTTTCTCTGCTTCGTAACTCCACTTTTGGGTTTATCAGCTGAGGCTGAACAGCTGCCTTCTACTAACACCAGCCACGTGTCAGACCATCTCCAGCACTCATTCCTCCTCACTATTGATCTTTCTCAAGTGCTGCGGAGGAGAAGTACTATTTCCCGCAACCTTCTCCTCTCTCCTGCTCCCCACTTGATAATTAGGCTACCTCAGGGCAAGAGAGAGTTAAGATACTCAAGTGGGAAGCAACGAATACGTCTGTCCTGCATTTAGCTGGCAGGGTGCAAGAGCAAGTGTTTGTTACAGCTTTTGTAATATCATGGTTCCCTCCCCAACAACCTGCCCACAGCCAGCAGACAATCTCTGAACAGGCCTACCTAATACTTATATGTTGATTCTGCAATGTACTGAATTTTACCAAGCCCCTAGAATGTAATTTTCTGAATAAAAATTCAGTCCTTAAAAAAATTAAAAAAAAAAAACAAAACCAAAAACCGAAAAAGATACTTAGATACTTTACTGCCAAAATCTGCTTCTGATTATCTTGCTTTCACAAGGTTTTCACCACTATTGTCAACAGAACTGGGCTGAATAACACACCTGGAAGCAGAGTCAGCGCCAGGCTTAGCTGACCATATCACTTTGAAGTGTTTTCTTTCTTTTTTGGTTCTTTCCTTATAACATAAAAGCCCACTTCCAACATCAACATCCCTGTGGTTGCAGTTGCTCCCAACGCCTCCATCTCCAGCTGGAGAGCTGATGTTTCCTAGAGCACAGCACTCCATACACTCCAGCTTGCTCGTTACAACTTACAGTTTCCTCTTCCGCAGCCCTGGGCCACTGCACAACGTAAACAATAACTGTGTCTTGAAAACCATCCAAAACAAATGGGTCTCGGTGCCTGTGCTGCTCTCAGATCTGTAAAGAGAGCTTACTGTATGCACAGTTGGTTTAATCCTGTGAATAGTCTGGAAAGTATGATATAATGCTCATTTCTAACCGATGGGTCCTTTGTTGGAGTCTTGCTAGAGAGAATTTACCCCCAGATTATTCTTTGCTCTTTGGAGCCTACTGAATAGTTGAGCTGTATTTCTAGAGCTATTGCTTTTCCACAGTAAAATTAACCACCTGTAACAAGGAAAGATGTAAAAAAAAAAAAAAAAAAAAAAACAAAAGAAAAAGCAAATAATCATCCTCCATCATTATAACTTGGCAAAGCAGTTGTAATAAGCAGCTAGAGCCGGAGTCAATATTTGCCAATACTCTGAACATTCAGAGGCATGCTGTGCACCTGGGATTTTTACTAATATTTCGTGGATATTCATATTTTTCTTTTTGCCTCCAGCACAGTTTCCTGCTGTCTGAGCAAACTCCTCAGAGATGCTGTTTTCGCAGTCTCTTGTGTTTTATAATTCAATGGCAGTTTATCACTCCTTCGAGTAATCCACAGTGGCATATACTGCAGTCTTCTGCTACAAGGTTGTCAAGTGTGGGATCTTCCTTCCAACTCAGAGCAGCTGGTTTGCTGACCGTGTCATGACAGAACCTCAGGTCAGAGTGGAAGGATCTCAGTAAGATAAGAGATTAATGTCTCTGTGAAAGGGTAGGCTGTAATTCAAAGGCGCTGACCTAAGAGGATAATCTGAAAAAACAGCCAACTCAGGTTAAAGACTTACATTTTTTTCTCACATCTGTCAGGGTCATACATAGTCAATAAGATTTATTTTGAGGTTGTCACCTGGGTTTTTGTCCTCATCATCTGTTTCCTACTGATGAGACTCCTTTGTACAGGAAGCAGACTGCATATGAATCCCTAAAGTCATGGCTTTTCATTGTGTATTATTACATTTTACTGTATTTCCATCATTCTAGTCTTCAAGGTTGCCTTATTCTTCTATAAAACATCCTTATCTACATCTGGATTGACAAAGCCTCCTAATTTCCTTAACAAACATCCATTTTTTTATGCCAAGGTAATCTATAAAAGACATTGAACACAGCTTTCCAAAACAGTCCTTGAAGACTGACCTCCCCCCAAGCCCAAAATCTTGCAAGAATTTATTTGATCAGCTAAGGCAAATTCCCACTGTGACTATAATACTGCGTCAAAATGCAAGGGATATGGGACTAATTATTCTGGCTATCATTAGTGAAAAAATTGAGTATCAGTCACAAGAGCAGCCTTTGAAGAATGCACTAATAATCCCATTCAATCTGGATGATTCCCCTTTCATTACAAGACTGTTGTCTGTCTTCCAGTCTGTGCCTTATCCCCTTATAAGCATTATATTTTATATTTATATATTCTTCAGAATAAATAATAAATTCTTGTGTGGTACCATATTAAAAAAAAAAACAAAACAAAACAAAAAAAAAACGCACACAAAAAAAACACCAAAAACACAAAATAAGATCCACTTTTTTCTTGTCTAAAATATCAGTTATTTCATCAAAGAAAAACGAGGCAATTCAGAACCAAATTATTTTTGGTGAAACCAAGTTGCGTTTTATCAGTTTATCTTTACATATTTCAGTACTCTTTCTTTTAAAATTTGTTCTCTAATCTTGTATGCCACTGAATTTAGATTAATGGGCCTGTTGTTGCTTATGTCACTTTTTCCCCTTCTGGTAGTACAGTACATCTACTATCTGCTACTCATATGGCACAAGCTCTCAGTTTGCTAGTTTCATTTAAAAAATTTGCAATTTCAATTCTAGTTCATTCAGTGTATAGGATGAATACTGTCCAAGCCATCTGATCCAGCTGCATTGACCTCCATGAGTATTAATTCCACCTTGGGAACAGTAAGGTGCATTTCCTTACACTCATTCCACTAACCAACATCTGTGCCCTGACTTACTCAGGAAATGGAAACCATTTTCTTTCTGAAAGATCAAGTATTCATTTAGGTGTAGGACCATAACGTCCTCCCGGGAAAATGGCCCCATTCGTTTTTCCCTTAATTGGTTTTCATAATCCTAGATGCTGTTTGGCTATCTTGATACTTCATGATCATTGAGATGTAGTTTTCTTTGTTGATCACTCCTTTTCTCTATTCCTGCAGGCTTTTTCCTACAGATCTTTCTGCTGTGGCTATCCACCCATGAGCTTCCAAAACTTACTCTTCTTTCGGCCTTGCTTTGCATGCAAGTTCCAAAATTTTTTTTCACTTCTGTAAACAGAAGACTACGGTCGAGTGGAGGTGTTTCTAATGAGGTTCTGCAGGGCCTGGTCCCAGGCCTTAGGCTTTTGAGTAGTTTTTTCAGTCTGTAATGAAAGAACACCTTTATCTTCAAAATGCGCAGATGACAGGAAACTAAAGGAGTAGTAAACAAGGAAGAGGAAAGAACTGATAGAATTAGTGTGGTCCTTAGATGTATAAGCAGAGTAAATGTAGGGATTTTATATTAAATTTATATTTGGCACTGATGAAACTGCTGTTGAATCCGGTTGTGTTAGACAATATAATGGAAGTAGATGAATATGGAAGAATCTGAGAACTTCAAGAATGATACAGGACTGGAAGTTTTTCTTTATTGTGACTGATTTAGGGTAGAGCCAACGTAGCTCCAGTATTTGAGAGGAGTGCAGAGCCACATCTATGAGATTTTGGCATACCAATGTGTCTGCTGATGGCAAGAGGCTATGATGGAGGGGTGGGCTGGACATGGGATAACACGTTATGTCTTTCTTCTTTCTACTTGTCCAGCTTCCCCAAGTCTTAATGCACTTTTGCCCTCTGTCCTTCTCTGCAAAGCAGGAAATCTGTTTCTGAGATGCTCTCTCCTGTGTGCCCATCTAATTCTCTGCAGTGGTCTCCCCTTCCAGCGGAGAATCATTTCCTCTGCACACTCTAATCTCCAAAGGATCCCTTCTCATCTAGGTAGATGCCTCTGCTGACCGTAATGTATGTCACTTGATGCTACTGCAGCCTCCAGTAGGGAGAGATAATTCACTCTCCTGAACTCTTCACAAGCTTTAGAAGTTCAGATTTTCACCTTTTCAAAAATAGAAAAGAGTAAGTGTCAGCTGCTAGTAACGATCTTTTAAAAGGCAGAGGTCCTCCAAGGATTCTGTGTACATCAGGATTTTCAATGTTCTGAGATGCAATGAGACAGCTCCATTTATCATCACGTATCCCATTAAATCTTTTATTGTTGAAGTCTCTCTACAAAATCCCTTTTAAAAAACAGAATTTTTTGTATTATTTATTACAAAATCCTGTTCTGCCAACAGCAAGACTCACTTCATACAGAACTTCAGTAATGGTAAACTAACTGATTTACTGCAAACTAACTGATTTACTGGAATAGCTCTTACATTTTTAATAGCTCTGTCTGTGTGCCTGCTGTTATTTGCACCCTGCAAAAGTGGCAAATGGAATACAGGACAGATGTTCTGAAAGCTGAAAAAGAACACTATAGTTTTAACAAACTACTTGTCTGGGATATCTGCTGAAAAAAAAATCCCATTTCTAGGTAGCTTTTGATGAATAGGATTTGAACAGGTTAGAAAGTATTATCAGTCCTACGGTTGTCATTGTGCTTTTGAAAGGCAGGCCGCTGACCAGTGATAAACAGAGATCTTCTGCAGCAGAACAAGAGTTTATCAATTGAGACTCACAGATTAATTTTGTTCTACCAAAGATCAAATCTGAGAATTCATTCTGGACAATAAATTTCTCACCTTTTTCAAGAAATAGCTATCTCAGATTTAATTACGTTTTTACGCTCTAATGCCCCAACAAGAGTAGTCAATTTTCTCTTCATAATGTGGACACTTATTCCAGTGGACTGGAATAAGAACAGACTCTGTTCATAGCAGAGAACTGCTGACCGTCTTCATGTAAAGCAACTGCTAAGCATCAGGAGTTTAAATTTAAATAGGCCTACAGGACAAACTAGAGTGTCCAGTACTATATGGTACAAAGGTGCAACAGGTCAAATTCTACCTAAGTCCCACTCCTCTGAAGACCATAGATCAGTACGAATTTGGTTTGATGTTCTGAAACCGAAGGGAACCAGCTGCAGACTGGTTGCAGGAGTTACTGTTTATTCATGGCTCACATGCCCTGCACAGAGAAATGGAAGTAGTTAATGCTACCTGGTTCCTTGAAATTCAAAGCATTAAAACTCCAAATGTGCCAGATTTCAAATGTGTCCAGCAAAAATAAACAACAGATTGTTTCTACTGAGAGCTGGAACCATACTGAGCAATACATGAGGAACAGCTACCTCCCAGCCTGATGGTAGTATTTAAAGGGTCACATAATTGAATTGGGGGTTTTTTCCCTCTCTTAATCCCCTGCAAAGCTTATGGACATTGCTGCTTTAGGTACCTAAGAGTTCTGGACATAAAGCCCCATGAAAACTGTATCTCCTTAAACTGCTTTGTCTCAGCTGCATATAGACCCTCTTTGTAACCCCCTTGAGTGCCATGCCTGACATACAGATTTCAATTCAAGCAGCTTAATCTCATTTTAGAAAGTAAGTCCAGGCAGGCATGGCAGAGAGCTGCCAAAAGTGTAGATACTTGTCTTTGCGTTTTGATATAAGCCTATCCCAACAACATGCAATTTTGCATGAAGGTTGTTCTTCACAGGGCTATGTACTATGATGCTACTGATGCAAAGAAGGTTTGTTGAAGCAGGCTTAACGCTACTCAGTAGTTTACACTAGGAATTATGTCCCTTTCTTTTAGCTGCCAAGTCCTTTAAGCTAATGAATAGGGAAAGAAAATGAAGGGGAAGATACTAAGGCATTAGTTACTATATGACTTAGAACTCAAAGTCATGGCACTCCGTTAAGGGCTGTGTAAATAAAATTGAATAGGAACCCTGCCCCCAAAAGGTAAGACCAAAGTTTTAGACAAGAAGACACGCACGATGATAGGCAGGAAGAAATTTTTTACAATGATGGTGGTGAAACACTGGCACAGGTTGCCCAGAGGGGTGGTAGATGCCCCATCCCTGGAAACATTCAAGATCAGGTTGGACGGGGCTTTGAGCAACATGATCTAGTTGAAGATGTCCCTGCTCATAGAAAGGGGGGTTGGACTAGATGACCTTTAAAGGTCCCTTCCAACCCATTCTATGATTCTATGACAGGAAAAGGAAACAGGCAGCGAATACCAGCCAGTCAGTAAGCAGTGCATCCACAGATGAGCTGTCCTCAACCTTTCATTTAGCTCACAAAACGATAGCAAAATCCTTTACCTTCCCAGTACTCTGCTGGAATAATAAAATTGCATACAAACACAGGAATCAGGACTCCATGCTTCCCACCAGCCTTCAAAAGAAATCAACTTACTGTGGTTAACAAGTCACACTTAAATATGAATGAATTGCAGCAAAATGCAAACCTGGCAATTCAATTATAAAATATGTCAAGGCCTTCCAGAATTGATTAGCACCATAACATTGATTAAGGTTACCAGAGGCATGACTGACTAATTGGCAATGCTAAATTTATTTTTAAATGCCAAACAGCATCTTATTGATGTGGGTTGCTATATGGACAATGTATGGCACTTTGTAACTGGTGGCACACGTATCTAAGGCGTTCATCTGTATCTCAGACAAACAAACAACATCCAAAGGGTTTGTCAGCTGACTGGCAAAAATCACAGCCTACAAAGTTATTAGGGCTAAAGCCTCCTTTTTGTCCCTAGATGAAGGACTACTAGCTGATGACATTGTTGCTAAAGTTAAGATACTTTTAAATAGCCAAATATTATATATATTGATTTTTATGGAAAATAGTCTTTCTAGATGCTGTAGAGACATTTTAATGGTTCCAGCCCAAAGGAAGCTGAAACAGAGCAATTGGTGGCTGGCTAGGCTGCTGCGGAAATATGGTTTTGGGAGCTGTTTACTTCCACTCTTTCAGTTACTTGCTCAAAGGCTCAGGCATTGTGCTTATAATTTTTATTTCCCATAGAAGCATCTTACCTGAGCTTTATGATATGTAGGGTGGTGCTGTCCCTCCCCCAGGGAGAACTTCCTTGTACACCTCCCAGGTACAAAATACAAACAGCTGGAGAAACAGAAGGGATGAGGTGGCATCACATCTCTAATGCAAGGGTAGCACTGTTACTGTTGAAGTGTTTAACAGCAGGTCTTTCTAAGTGCTCTACCTGCGTGGGGGGTGTAGTAAGTCGTAAGAGAGCAGGGGAAAAATACAGAGAATTCCTCTACTGAAAGAGTAAAGAGAAGGACTTGATTAAAATCAAATAGGATGTTTAACAGCTGCAGCTGTGAGCTGCATCTGCACTTGCACTGCAGAGTTTCAGAGGAAGGTGGGATGATGTCCCACATTGGACAGGGCTCCAAGTAGTTTCTCAGCTCATCTTCAAAGACAGCATCCACACCTTCACATTGTCACTATCGTCAAACTGCCGGATCAGGAAGAATTAGTAGATGAGGCTCTCTTCAGGCAGCTGGAAGAAACCCTGCTGGAAGAGCTGGCCCATGTCATCGCAAGGCCACGCTCAATTATCTTTGAAAGGTTGGGGCAACCGGGGGAAGTTCCTCAAGGACCGGAAGAAAGCGAATGTCAGTGCTACTGTCAAGAAGGAGGACCTGGGGAACGACAGGCTGGTAAGGCTCGAATCAGTCCCTGGGAATGTGATGGAACAAATAATCCTGGTAACTTTTTCCAAAGATTATGGAAAATAAGGTGATTGGAAGTACTCAGTGTGGATTTCTGAAGACAAAATCATGACTGACCAACTTGATAGCCTTGACTGGCTTGGTGGACAAGGGGAGAGCACTGGATATTGTTTATCTTGAGTTTTGTAAGGCTTTCAACACTGACTCCCATAACATCCCCATTTCCGAACTGATTAAGCATGGACTAGGGAAGTGGACAAAGAGATGGACTGAACAGTGGCCAAACCGCCAGGCTCAAAGGGTTGTAATCCGCAGCATGAAGTCAGCTGGAGGCGAGTCACTAGTGGTGTACCCCGGGGGTCTATAGTAGGGTCAATACTGCTTATCATCTGCATTAGTGTTCTAGATGATGGGACAGAGTGTGCCTTCAGCAAGTTTGCCAACAACATGAAACTGAGAGGAGTGGTTGACACACCAGATGGTTTTGCTGCCATTTAGAGAGACCTCAACAAACTGGAGAAATGGGCTGACAGAAGCCTCGGAGATTTCAACAAAGGGAAATGCCAAGCCTTGCACTGGGGCAAAATAACTCCATGTATCAGCACTGGCAGGAGCTGACCGGCTGGAAAGCAGCTTTGCAGAAAAGGCCCTGTGGGTCCTGGTGAACACCAAGTGACACACCGAGTGACACACCAAGAGCCAGCAATGTGCCCTTGCAGCAAAGAAAGCAAACAGCATCCTGGGCTGCTATTTAGGCAGAGCATCGTCAGCAGGTCAAGGGACGTGATCCTTCCTCTCTACTCAGCCCTGGTGAGAAACATCTGGAGTGCTGGGTCCAGTCCTGACCTTCCAGTAGAAGAGAGAGACAGGGACATACCGGAGCAAGTCCAGCACAGGATCATAGAGATGATTAAAGGCTTGGAGCATCTTACACATGAGGAGACACTGAGAGAGCTGGGACTGTTCAGCCTGGAGAAGAGAAGGCTAAGGAAGAATCTCATCAATGTGTACAAATACCAGAAGGGAGGGTGATGCCCAGTGATACAGGACAAGAGGCAACACGCACAAATTAGAATAGGGGAAATTCCATTTAAACATAAGAAAATAATTTTTTACTGTGAGTGTGGTCAAACACTGGAGAAGATTGGCCAGGCAGGCTGAGGAGTCTCCACCCTTTGAGATATTAAAAATCTGACTGGACACAGCCACAAGCAACCTGCTCTAGTTGACCCTGCTCTGAGCAAGGGGTTGGACTAGGTGATCTCCAGAGGTGCCTTCCCGCCTCAGTAGCCCTGTGATTACAGAGTTCCAGTTAAGCAAGACGAATCTCACTGTGTATCTGTACAGCAGTGAGCCTGGGCTTGGGTTAGGGGGAAGGCAGACGCTTCTGGAGTCTCAAAAGCATCATTTCTGCACTGATTTAATATTAAAACGGCCAAACTCTTTTCTTAGTCATCGTAGCTCACGTCACAGAAGGAATTCAGCATTCTAGTAAAACCAAGAACAGACAAGCATATGTATTTTGCAATGATAAAACATTTTCTTAATATACATTATTTACCAGTGTACATAGAGTTCTGTGCAAGTGTGGTGGTAAATGGATTTCTCCAGTTAGTTGGATGGACATGCATCACTGAATTCATGTTCCTTTAGCACCACAGGAGTTATTCTCTTATTTTATATTTTTAAAATATCTAAAATGTGAAGTATGAGTGCTCACTAGCTCCCTTAAAGTACTTGTTTTATACCAATCATAACTGCAAATATTCATTCTTGTCAAAATACGTTTCAGAAAGTGTAACCTTTTAATACTTTGAAATAGGTGCACTGTAAACTAGAATTGAGCTTGCAGTAACTGCTGGAATAGAGTTCTTTCCAAAAACTTGTTTGCCCTGTTGCTGTTCATGGGCACTGAGCAGATGGCTTATGTTTATTAATTAAAAGCAACATGTAGTCATTTTCCTGATCTGCTTTCTGGATTGCCTTCTTTTAAATATATAGTGCTCCAGCTGTGTGATGTACATACAGCTAGTGTTTGTAGTTAAAAACTGGAGTAAATACGTACTTAACGGTAAAGTTGTTTTTATAGCAAAACTGCAGGGTAGAGTTAAGGCTATTTGACACATTGACCAGACATACCTGAATATGTTTAATTTTCTTTAAGTGTTTTCTAAACTCTTAATTTACAAATCAGAATATTCGTTTTGGGAATAATCACAACAGTAATTTCATCTTTCACTATTAAAGTACTGAATTGTATTTGTAAATTAAAACCCTGTTGATATAACTTGTTATCAAGGTATATATAAAAAAATATCTTTCTTACACACAACTTCATAGCTTTGGCTCCTAAGTCTCTGATGAGAATGAAGTTTCTAAATACTTTTTGAAAATGGAACTTAAGATATTAAACACTTTGATATGTTACAGCCAGACTCAGAACAGGATTAGGTCAAAAGATGGAGATCATATCTATTCGAACCAAAGACTCATTTGAATACATACAAACATTTTTTTCCTGTTTCTTAGCCTACTTTTTGGGATTTGGTTTCAGTTTTGTCTTGTTAGTAATTCTAGGATCTGGCGAGAGCTTTGGAGAAGCATCAGAAAATTCAGGAGGAAGTGCTAGAAATATTTCTTGTGGTTCCTGGGATAAGCACTTCAAGCATGATCCTCTGCTTGCAAAGATTCAAATGGAGGAAAGAATTTATAACAAAGGTCCTGACTGAAAGGCATAGAAAATAATTTAAGTAACTGAAAATCCTGTTTCTTTAATAACAATGATTCTTTATGCAACCTCAGTTCCTTGCTCTGGCATTTCTAATGTAAATGATTTTGATCAATATATGCCAGAAAGAGCAAACACATGTGCAATGGAACTGACAATAAGACTACAATGAGTAATGCTCCTTGAAACAACACATTTGTCTCAATGAGTAAAGCTGCTTGAAATGAGACATTTGTGAGGTATGATCCCAAGCTCCCAAGTTACTTCAGCAAGACTTTATACATTTCAGAGAACGTATGGTATTATTACATATGCTGATGTTGAGTATTACATAAAACAAACAAACAAAGAAAAAAGGAAGTTTAAATATTAATAAGAACCTCATTTACTACAGTATCAAAAACATATGAATTGAAACACCTGGCAAAAATGTGTTAAAACACAGTGACTGAAAAGAACAAAACAAAACATAGCAAAGCAAAAAAGGAAATAAATAATGGATGAATTGGTGGTTCCTCTTGCATTGTTAAAAACACAACAAAGAATCAAATGACATTAAAAGAGAATCAAACATAAAAGCTTCTTTCTGGAAGAACTGTCAACATTCTCAGAATCCATCTCTAATTCAGCAAAAACATATGAAGGAAAACATACAAACAAAAATTCGCATTGCCTATTAAAGAAGGTTTGGAAGTTTACTTTTTCCCTTTTGCGTTGACTTTTTGTCAAGTTAGTAAGCTTGTGCACTTTAAAAAAATCATCCTTGTTCACCTAGGGGTTGAAATAGGAACACTGTATAAACAGAAAGTTAAGCAAATACATGGAAAATTTATGCAAAAATATGTAATTATATAAAAACCTCTTCATCTTTCATGCAGTCCCACAATAGCTTTAACTTTAGTTTTTCAGCATGTCTGGTGATTTCCAGAGTGACGTCTGCTCAGACACTGACTGGTACCCCTTGCCCCTCTGTTTTCAGTTTATTTGATTCTTGTAGCAAAGTCCAGGGTTCTGTTACTGCTTTTATTAGAGTCTCCGGGAGTTTTGCCATCTCTGTGCATCTCACAGATGAGAAAAAATTGGGCTCATGTTGCTGAAACCCAAACCAGAAGCTATTTCCAATGTGATCTTTTTTGCACAGTCATTTCAGTACCTGGGCACAAGAACAAATGTAGGAACATCACTATTGTTTCTGCGACAGTGAGGCCTATTGGTCAGACTGACAATTGGAGTGAACATTAGACTTTATTGCCCTTCTGGAAATGAGGAAGGCCAGCAAAGGTTCAACACCGCAGCCTTTTGTCGTGCCAGCAGGTCAGATGCAGCTGTCCTCTGCTATACTCTGGAATGATTTGCTGCTGCTACTTAGCACACCAGGGTTGAGGGTTTTTCCTGTTCTTGTTCCACTTTGCTTCTGAAGGGAGGATTCAGCTGTGTAAAGATAAGTGTCTGAAATTTTATTTGCTCTTTAGATACCGCGACCAGCTACTAGCTGTCTCTCCAGAAGGTATGGCTTGGACAAAGCCCTGTGTCACATCTCCCACTCCTCTGCAAAGATCTGCAAACCATACATAAGAGTATCTGAAGTGACCTTATATGCTTATATTTAGGCAAACAAATCACGCTTTTCACTCTACAGTTGGCTCTTCCCAATCTCCAGGTAAGATCTTACACGTGGAAAGTCAGCGAGACTCTCACTTCTGGTTTCAGCTGGCTCAGGTGGAGCTGTCCGGAAGATTATGGTCACAGGCAGTCTATGGCTTACAAAGCAGGGACCAGGACCCAGAACAGGAATGGGCATCTGATAGTAGGAGCTTGTGCAGAATATGGGCTGGGGTGCAGTGATCCGTGGTCACGTTCCTGACTGAGGAGGCATATTGCTGGATGTTGCATAAACTGAAGTCTGTGGGTGCAACAGAGGTTAAGGTTAGTTAGAAGCACGGGATTGCTTCTTTGTCGTGAGATTGAATGCTTGGATATGGCCAGATCCACATTAAATGCAAATTATTTAATTACAGAAAAAGAAAGGAATTAATTCCTTTCTGTATATTGCTTGCAACCACAGCAGCTGTGATATCAGGCTGGAAGCTCTTTGGTTGTTTTCATTCTCTCAGGTTTGATCAGCTGTTGAGATCTGCTTCTAAACAGAAAGATAGAAGGATCTATCAAATCAGATCCATGAAAACAGACATATCTATATTTGAAGAGACAAAGGCGTTGCCGTGTTAGGCAGTATCTGTATCACCAACAGACAAAGAAAGACCCATATGTCCTTACAGAGCAATAATATCTAAATCTTCATGGGGCATAAGGTTAACATTTGGGTTTCCTCGATGAACTTGGGAGTTTCCTGCTGACTGATCTCCTTAACTCAGCTGCTGAAACCCTTCAGAAGACCAACACAGGCAGGTGTCGCGAATGAGTGGTTTTGCAGCCACTTAAAGAATCACTGGCAAAGGTATCAGCAAAAGCGATTTTAATAGAAATTTATAAAAGCGCGACTTAACAGAATTCGATGGCAAGGTTCACTCTATTACTTATTACATGGATTAAGCATACACAGGGAAAATCTTGTCCGAATTGAGGTGGAATGATTTATAGAAAGACCAAGAAAAAAAAAGGGTAAGGGAGACCCTCCCATTGAGTCACGAGGTTCAGAGTAGACCCCCTTGCTCTCTAAATTCCTTCTCAGACAGGAGTCCAGGTGCGGCTGGATCTACCTCTAACCTCAGACTTGGTCAACGGTTTATGCCTAAGGGATTATGTGTGTTTAGCAGCAATTTAAAGTTCATTCACAGTTTTAAGGTAGATCATAAGATTTTAACATCACTTAATCATTGACTAATTTAACAGTTACAAAGAGAGGTAATCAATTTTACTACAACTACTAAAGTGACTTGATTACAGATTATGCTTATTACTAGTTATCTAAATCAATATACACAAATGCACACACACAGATTGTAAATCAATACACACAAACACATACACACAAAAGATCTAGATCAATTCACATATAAGTGTCCAAAGCTAGATAAGTTTATAAAGGCCTAATGCTAGAAATTTATAAAGGTATACCTGTTAAAAATTCCCCTCAAGTCTGTGAAATACTCACGTTAAATGTCTTGGCATTTCTCAACAGGCGAAGGGTTGAGCCCCGAGGAGTATCTCAGCTGAGGAATGTTTCAGCCCAGGTCCCGGCGGTCCTCCGAATGTCACAAACTTGAGAGTTTGCAAACTCTGAGAGGCGTCCCACTCAGAGGGACAGTCTGGGCGCAGCCCACTGCGGTCCAGGAGAACTCAAAAGGTTTCACTTGGGGCCACTGTTTATAGGTTTGCAAGATGATTGGCTTTAGTCATCAATAAATTACCAACGGTAATTACTGGAATTCTCCAAATGCTGGTAACAATGGTACCGTCCCATTCCAGCTACGATCCAGGTAAGGAATGTTCTAAAGCTGTCAGGGGATGAAAAGTTATTCCCGCTCTTGCTCCTCCCCCTTGGCCAGGCAACAGGAGCTCCTGGTACAATCAGTGCCGCTTCCCACCTTAGCTATGCAAGAGTTCCTGGGACAGTCAAGGGACGCTTAACTGCCCAACTCATTACACAAAAGCCAAGGTCTAACAGGAATTCCTGAGATTCGTAGAGCGGCCGGGACCGGGGGAGGAGTGCACCACCACAGCAGGGAACTGGGAAACAGCAGAACCCAGTGCATTAGCCAGTAGAAGGAGTGGAGGAAGGTAATCTGTTAGGAAGGTGTAGGCAAGAAATAAATAGTCTTGCTTTCCCTATGGGAGAAAGCACACTCATCTTTAAACATCTCAATTTCTTGAGAGTGGGGTTGTGCAGCACAGCACTGAAAGAAGTATTTCCATGACAGATATACTAAATCTGTTGAACTGTTACATGGAGGAGTTTGGAGTCACTAATATCAAATACAACTACAAAGCATCCTTACTAACAAAAAGAAGAACAGTTATCTGTTTGCAATGTTAACTAAGAGGCGTGTTTTCTAAGCAGTTTTCCTATATCATTGTGAAGGCCAAAAATGGAGAAAAAAAAAATCAGCCTACATAATGAGTAATGGCCATTTCTGCCTCTGTGAAAGATGGTGATGGACAACAGTTATGTGCCCTGGGGTGGGCCTTTACATAGGCTTTCCCCTTCATAGCTGCTCAGAGAGTTCTTTCTCTGCTTTATCAGGAGTCAGCTCAATCCGAAACCTTAATGCATTCCTTAATCAGGAACAGCTGACAGAGCTCATGAAAGGACGCCAGGGCTTGCCAGGAGTCCGTGACTCTTCTAGCTCTTCCTATCCAGCAGCAGCTGCTACCCTGACGTTCCTCAGAGGATTTCTGGGAGCCCCCCACAATCCCAGAACCAGCTCCCTGAGGATCTAGAAGATCTCAAAGCAAGCCCAGCAGCTGCTGTGTCAGTTGTCTGCCTCTCTTCACGCCACTCAACATGGTTGTCCTGGTTTCAGCTGGGATAGGGTTAAATTTCTTCCTAGTGCTGTGTTTTGGATTTAGTACGAGGAGAATGTTGATAACACACTGATGTTTTCAGTTGTTGCTAAGTGCCCTCCTAGTCCAAGGACAGCTCCCGTGCCTACTGACTGAGCTAGGTACACAAGATGGGAGGGAACATAATCAGGACAGCCAGCCCAGCTGGCTAATGGGGTATTCCATACCATGTGACGTCATGCTCAGTACATGAAGGGTAGGCGTGATCCAGGAAGTACCGATCGCTACTTGGTTATTGGTCAGCACGGGTGGTGAGCAATTGCATTGTGCATCACTCATTTTGTATATTTTATGATTATCATTATTATTTTCCCTTTTTTTCCCTGTTCTATTAAACTGTCTCTATCTCAACCCACGAGTTTTTCTCACTCTTACCCTTCCGATTCTCTCCCCGTCCCGCTGGGGGTGGGGGGAGTGAGTGAGCGGCTGCATGGTATTTGGCTGCCTGCCAGGTTAAACCACGACAATGGTAAATTAGGCTTGTCACCTAGCACTACTGCCCGTGAAGAGCAAGGGATGGTCCAGCTATCTACCTCAACCATCCCTCTAAAGGTTGGAGTTACCTATTTCTGGACATGGGGGAGAGATCTCTGGCATTTGATGGAGACGCATTTGGATTAAACACCGAGCTTGCAGAAGGATAAAACAGGAGGACCCGGATTCCGCTTGGAGCAGCAGGCCTGCACACAGCTTGCAATCTGGATAGCCGGGGCAGGCAAAGAATCATCACCTCTGCTTTACAGATATCCAGTTGCAGCATAATTGGACTAACTGATCTGCATGAAAGCTTATATAGGGGATAGAAGTCTAGTGAAGAACAGCTCGAAAACAGGCTATGCCAGCCACCCTGAGATCTATTTCATTTATGTTGTCTATTTGGGGTTTTTTTCATATTCAGACAATACTGCTGAGTTAGGATATAAACTTCACGTATATATTTACACAATATATCTTATGTAAATAGAAGCATATAAAAGGCCGCTGTGGGACTTCAGAAATACCCTCCACACATCTCACTTTTTATCACACAATGTCCATCTTTGTTATCCTTTCACAATTGGCACTTCTCCACTTTAAGAAAGCAAAAATGGCTGGCTTGGTAGATGAAGGGAAAGCAATGGATATTGTCTGCCTAGACTTCAATAAGGCTTTTGACACTTTGAGGATCTCCCATAAGATCCTCAAAGAGAAGCTGATGAAGTATGGGATGGATGAGCAGACCGAGAGGTGGATTGAAAACTGGCTGAACAGCCAGAGAGTGGTGATCAGAGACATGAAGTCTAGGCGGAGGTCAGTAACCAGCAGTATACTGCAGGGGTCAATACTGGATCCAGTCCTCTTCAACATCTTCATTAATGATCTGGATGATCATAGAATCATAGAATCATTAAGGTTGGAAAAGACATCTAAGATCGAGTCCAACCATCAACCCAACACTACCATGCCCACTAAACCATGTCCCTAAGCACCTCATCTACATGTCTTTTAAATACTTCCAGGGATGGTGACTCTACCACTTCCCTGGGCAGCCTGTTCCAATGCTTGACCACTCTTTCAGTAAAGAAATTTTTCCTAATATCCAATCTAAACCTCCCTTGGCGCAACTTGAGGCCATTTCCTCTCGTCCTATTGCTAGTTACTTGGGAGAAGAGACCGACACTCACCTCACTACAACCTCCTTCCAAGTAGTTGTAGAGAACAATAAGGTCTCCCCTCAGCCTCCTCTTCTCCAGACTAAACAGTCCCAGTTCCCTCAGCCACTCCTCATAAGACTTGTTCTTACAATGATGGGGCAGACTGTACCCTCAGCAAGCTTGCTGATGACACCAAACTGGGACGGGTGACTGATACGCCAGAGGGTCGTGCTGCCATGCAGAAGAACCTCAACAGGCTGGACAAATGGGCTGGCAGGAACCTCATGAAGTTCAACAATGGGAAGTGCCAAGTCCTGCACACAGGGAGGAACACCCTCAAGCACCAGTATATGCTGGGGGCTGATCAGCTGGAAAACATCTTTGCAGAAAAGGCCCTGTGGTGGTGCTGGTGGACACCAAGTTGAACACGACCCAGCGATGTGCCCTTGTGGTAAAGAAGGGCTAACGGTATTGTGGGCTGCATTAGGAGGAGTGTTGCCAGGAGGTTGAGGGAGGTGATCCTTCCCCTCTACTCAGCCCTGGTGAGGCCAAACCTGGAGTGCTGTGTCCAGTTCTGTGCTCCCCAGTACAAGAGAGACATGGAGCTACTGGAGAGAGTCCAGCAAAGGGCCACGACTAAGATGATGAAGTGACTGGAACATCTCTTCTGTGATGGCTGAGAGAGCTGGGACTGCTCAGCCAGACAGGAAAAGGCTCAGGAGGGATTTCATCCATGTACAAATACCTGAAGGGAGGGTGCAGAAAAAATGGAGCCAGGCTCTTTTCAGTGGTGCCCAGTGACAGGACCAGAGCTGGGCACAAACTGAAACACAGGTGGCTCCATGTGAACACCAGGAAACATTTTTTTACTGTGAGGGTGACCGAGCCCTGGCACAGGTTGCCCAGAGAGGTTGTGGAGTCTCCATCCTTGGAAGTAATCAAAAGCCACCTGGACATGGTCCTGGGCAACTGGCTCTAGGTGGCCCTGCTTGAGCAGGGATGTTGGACCAGATGACCTCCAGAGGTCCCCTCCAACCTCAACCATTCTATGATTCTGTGAAAAATTATTTAAGCCTAGATTTTGATTGAGAATTTTTGACAAATCACCTTTTTCAATAGGTGATTTCCCTTTCACAGGTTTTAGAACACAAAAATTAAAAATGTGAACTTCGGGAGTTTTTCCAGTTTGCAACACTTCTGTTCAATAATTCCTACTAATTTCCTATAAAAAGGTACTTGAAATTAAATGATCCACAATTTTCAGATTACCAGTCCTTGAAAACTTTCAGGATATCAGTTTTCTTTCCCTACTCTGCACAAGGAAAAAAAAAATCTGAAAAGCTCCTCTGGGATAAAACAAATAATTTCCTTCCCACTCCCTATAATTGAGTCCCCAAGTGAAATACTGGCACCAACAGAATCAACAGAAGATTACCACTCACAGTTGCCTTACACAAGGCAATATCCTTATGGATTTTATTATGCTCTCCATCTTTAAATATAAAGAATTTATTTTTACACTGATAGAATCTTTCAAAGCAATGAGCTTTCTGAAGTTCAGTCTCTGTGAAGTTACTAACCTTTTTAATTAATGCCATGAAGGCACTCAAATCTCTTTTATATAATGCAGTGAATTTAAATAAGTCAAAATAGAAAAAACTTTACTATGTTCTCATTCTCTGATTCCTAGGAATTATCAGCAGGCAGTCTTGCCAAAACTGTATGATTTTATATCCACCAAGCCTGCCTTTAGATGGGGCAAAATTTCACCTGTCTTCATTGCCAATGTGATAAGGTCTATTGCATGTTACTACACCTATTTTGAAACCTAGGGACGCATAAGTGGAATTTAGTATACTCTTGAAAGGATAGCATTCAGTCTTCATGCTGAATTTTCTGATACTGGGAGATTCAAATTAGAATTTTCAAGCTATTTTAACTTTTTTTTTGACATATAATATGTCATATAGATGTGCAAAATAACACAGTATTAGTTATCTTGTCACAAGGTTTGACAAGATCACAAAGCTTATTAGCTAAGTGGTGTTTATCTCCCCACCTTTACTCATTAGGGAAGGATTGGTAGGGTGGAAACCACAGCTAACGTTGGGTTCAGGGAGCATGACTCAAGGAAAAAGATTTGCCTAAGGTGGCCTCTGGCTTAGTGAATAAAGAGACTGCAAGAGGTAAAGAAGCCCTAGGAGAAAAAGGGCAACAGATTGATGCAGTAAGCTGTTTAAGATAGTAACTAATTTGTGAAAAAGGGGTCATAGCCTGACACTCCCTGCCCTGGTAGCAAACATATTACATTGTATAGACAGACTGTTTAAAAAAGTGGTTGTAGTGCAAAACAAATATTCAAAGTCAGCACTGGATATGTAAAAAGAGTGCCTGCAAGATGACTGGACATACTTTTCCAAGGGAAGAGTTTGGAAAGGTGCTGTCACTAATTAGATTTGAACAACAGAAAGGTGGATGATTATTTTTAAAGCCTCACAGGAATAGGCTTTGGTGGCCCATATGGTCTTCTGTCCTGAAACACTCCTGTCTATTTTGAAGTAAAGGTCTGTACTTAGCCCTCCAGAAGAAGAGTAAATTGGGTGCTGGGTGTGCAATACAGCTCTTCCGTCAATATATAGACCACATAACATCTTAGTGAAAGAACCATGTGAGAGGTGGGGAATGGAAAACATCTACCACAGCACATAGTGCGGAGTAAGTGCCCTGCGCCTCCACGGCCACTGTTCACAGCTGGACCCAGGAGTAGGACATACAAGAGTCTGGTATTCAGAACTTGGTCAACAAGAAGAGATATTTTACTGCCTAATGCAGTCTCCAGATAACAGTGCCTGCTGCCAGGGAACTTCTTCGTTTAAAGTCTGAGGTTCTTAAAAGTTTAATCCCATACAATGCACATTCCTTTCTTAGCCCACGAGAAGCCACATACTGCTCTCAATTGTAATGTGTAACCCACCCATCAGCTCGCCTACCAATGACTTACAATTGCAGTGAACCTTCGGTTGTGTCAGTCCTTGTACAGATTTGAGGGGACTCCATACAGTTGTCAGCAATGTTACCAGAGGCAGTACATTCACTTGCTTTGACAATGTTGTCCTAGCCTGTCACAGATGATTGTTCATCTGTGTCTTTCCAGTGCAAAACAGTGACATTAATAGTCTTTTTCTCCATCCTTCTGAAACCTGCAGATGGTATTGCTTCTCCTGGCTCATTACATGATGATCTGATGAAGAAACTCCTAAGATCATGGAGATATTTGATGTGCCATTGTGGTTTGCAGCTGCTTTTGTCTTTGCTGTGCATCATGACCCCTTGCAATCACTTCATTCAAGGCAGGAGACGCTCTAGTTTGTAAAGGCTTCAATTATCCGCAGACTGCTCAGTTATATGGGAGGACATCGTGAGACTGCTTTGTCAGTAAAAGGTCCTCAGTTTGTTCTGCATGCTTATACTTCCCAGCTGTTCCTAAATATTCATACTGTAAGTATAGTACCAATCAAGTGCTGCTGATCACTTTAAAAGAGATAGCAATGAGATCACCTTGCCTTTTGTGTAAAATCATAGCAACCACAACATCTTTCAAGTCAGTGAACTGTAGTAATAACATCAGTCATTTTAAGACCAGATCTTATGAATTCTAAGAAAGTGAGCCCATTAAAGTCAGTAGGAAATTGAAAACCTGGGGTGAACTACAAGGGAAAAGGGACCAGCTCCTAGGCAGGCTATATAACCATAACCCAGCCATTACAGTGCCCTGCTTCAGGGACTGAGAGAGTCATTCCCAGCTTGGCTGTTCGTTTGTATATATTTAAGTAGAGCATGACAATGGAAACAAACGTAGTAGATGCCATGATGCCTTCCAGAGTCTGCAGGCAGCCTGAGCAGCAGCTTTGAAACAGCTCTGTCACCGCTGGGTGCTAAAGCAAGACCTCCCCATAACATTCCTCCCTTAACAACACCCCCACCATAATTTCTGTCTAGCAAAAGAAGCCGCAAACATTGATAGCCATTGACAAGATATGCTATGTGGCTGCTAAATTCTGGAAAGAAAGCCTGGCTCTCTGTCTCTCCAGGGCATGCGGGAGCCCTGGACATTTCAAAGAGGAAAAGGAGTCCTTCCCTGAATCTGCAGTTGAAGATTAGCAACAACTGCAGAACACCATCAGATAAAAGACTGTCCAGTGGCTGTTCTAGCTTCCTCTAGGAAGTAGATCGGCAGCTGATCAGCCCCAGAGCTCATACTTTTGACCTATACTGTATTGTTCTCAGCCTTAGCCCAAGGGTCAAACCAAAATATTTACTATTCCATGTGTTGGTCACATTACACTAAAAAAGCTGTTGCCAAATAGATGCCCATTTTGAATCAACCTAAATGGAACACAAGAAGCCAATTAAAAAACAGTTTAATTACTTTTTGTCAATCTAACATCCATGATCCCATCCAAGCTAGATATTAAATCTCTAACCAAGATGCAAAATCTTCATTCAAAGTTTATAACTGCAGCAACAAAAGCTATCGGCTCAGATAGTCAACGTCAAAGTGCTTCCCATAGTGTGCTACCCTGCTCTATGGAAGCCAAAGTAAGGAGAAGAGGAATGGAAGTGTTCCACAGAGCAAACCTAGTGAGCCCACCAGTAACAGAAAAGCAGCACAGTCTGCACCCTCTTTCATCACTTTTTGAGAAAAAAATTACCGGGGCTGCACAGAACATGTATCTGCAGCTGCTGGCAGCTTGCATAAGGAAAGCAAGGTCTAGGTGTGTTCCTGGGAAAGAGACCACCGTTCCTATGGTCCAACTGGTTCACCACTGAAGCAAGAGGTGGGCTAGTCTCCTGCCAACCTACTATCTACAGTAGGATTACACAGCAAGACAGCCTACAGGACTGGAAACAGGGAGCCACAAGGGATCCCCACAGGGCCTTACCAGCCCACCACCCCCAGCAAAGATACAAAGCAGACCAGAGATGGTGGCCAGGCCCAACCAAGAGTCCAGATCATCAGGCAAGTTCATGGCAATGAGAAAGGTTCGAGGTCAATGTAGGAAGTCAATCCACGGGTCAGGTCTTGTGACTGCCAGGCAGGTCTGAGGTCCAGCCAGGAAATCAGCCTGTAGGTTCTGGTTTGGATCAACGGCATTCATGACCAGGCAGAGGCACAGCTGTAACTGAGCTGCAGATCAGCACTCTTACAGCATCACTGAAACAGGTAATGAAGGTCCAGGATTGGGCTTAAATAGGCTCCTGGACTTATGAGCAGGTGATGTGGGTGGATGCCACAGGTGAAGCTGGTCAGGCAATTAAGAACTGTTAGTGCCCTCAGGGCCCTGACAATAAGTGTGGTTGGAGGGTAAGATTTCTGCATGTTTTTTCTACCAATACTGTGTGCAAGTAACACAGAAAATTCTATTTCCCTGGTGTATTCTGTGTATTTTTCACCAAAGTTGGTTGGTACAAGTCATCGGAGTACTCTATTGTCAGAACAACTGTCAAAAGTCATCCAGGAATAAATCATTCAATTTTCTGTACTTAGAACAAATGGTTTTTGAGCAGGGAGAGCCAACAAACTATCATATTTTAGTATAAGACACCTACATATCAGGTGCCTGGGTCTTTTCTTTTCAACAAAACTCTACTTTACTGTTTTGATAATTTATTAATTTGAGTTTTAGAGCCTACTGTCTGTATGTACTGTGTTCCTACAATATTCGTTGTTTTTCCAAATAACATGATTTGTTAAAAACTCATTTTTCTCAGAACTGCTGCTCAGATAAAAGAGCAAAACCAAAACAAGATGGGAAGGGAGAGGAAGAGAGAAGCTCTCTGGGCATTAGATAATTTTTGCCTTAGCTCATTAGTACTTCAGAGACGTTTTATAACTGCTTTTGGATCTCATTCTTGTCTTTCTCTAGGATCTCTCCACTTCATAGAACGTGGCTATGTGATGTTAAGGAGTCATATACTGTTGTAGCAGTAAATTATTTTCAGCCTCAAGCTTGTGTAACCATGCTTGCTGCCTGCGTGTCTGCCCCTTCTGTCCCCAATTACTTTTGAATCCCTTGTTTCGTAGTCACCATCACATTTGACAGAACTGGACAGATCTCACTGACACAGAGTTCACACAAGCTTTGTGAAAACAAGCGGGCCAAGAGAGGAGACAGGATGAGCTCAACCTTTATTAAGCGTCAGAGAATCCATAGTGAGCTCAGCCTTACTTGCTTACATGCACCTACATGTGTTAACAAAGAGAGGCAGATTTTAGAAGTATTGCAGTTACCTTCTTTTTCTGGTGAAGATTATATTGTGATTTGACAAGTAAAAATATCTTTATTTATTCTTCCTTTTAACTGGTTCTTCAAGGCCTTGGCAGTATGGAAATTGTGATGACATTCATTTTCCAGCAAAAACATGGGCACCATTTCTGGATTTGCACCTTTGTATACACTAGCTGTTTTAGGCACCTCTATCACTTGCTGCACACTAAGATATCAAACTTATTTCAACAACCTGAGTGTGAAAAGCAACATTAGGAATGCTACAGGGGGATTCTTGTGGTGTTTAGTGTAACTCAACAGCCACAGTTACAGAGGACCCATCATGCCACACGGCTGCTCTCCTCTCACCTCCTGCAAGCCCTCCGTGGCCACCAATGCACAGGGAATCAGCACGTAGCGTGTTCTGCTCTACTTCAGAGAATTGCATCCGCAGGTGCAAGGGAACATTACAGATTCAGGAGCTGACTTTGCAGCAAGGTCATAGGTATGGGGCTCGGCCTTCTGTGAGAGGGCCTGGGACCCTGTGGTTGCTTGATCAATGCATGTAGGTGACTCTTCCCTGCATAAAGGGATGCCCACTTTGCAGGGACCATTCACAGACTTCGGTAAGCTTAATGATTTCCTGACACTATTTCACTGATCTTTATTTTAAAAATTAAAAGTCCCCATGTCTCTGTGGTCTCTTAGGACATGTCATCCTGTAGAAATAAGCAGAAAGAAGTATGTTGCAGGTGACAGTAACAAGTCTGCTTTCTCACCACACCCAGCATGCTTCAACATAGGCACCCTTCTGAGTGGCTAAACCTTCAGGACATAGGTATGTAGAGTGAGAGAATGGTCCTGCTCTCTATGACGTTGACATGATTTTCTCTGACATCAAATTCTTCACCACTTGACCTCTAGTAAATCAGAGGAAATCCCATAGGCATGCATCCTACCTTCCTTGCTTTAGATGCAGATTCACAGGCTTGCTCACCAATTCACTCGTGCTAGTGCCTTTACTCTTCTAGTCCATGGACAGCTATATAGAAAGGTCAAATCAAGCACCGTTGGCATTCCTGATAAACATTATTTTACAAATGGATAAACATGCATGGTCAGGAAATACATGTTCAGAAAATGCATAATAAAAAATGCATGATTCTTCAATATTCAGGAGGATAAGCTTGTCTTTGTGATGACTGCCTTAGCAAGAAAAATAATGTTTAAGTCATTAGCATTGTCTTTGGCCCAGATTCAGGAAGCTTATATTCCACCTAGCTCACTCTCCTTGTGTTCCCTGCTGGTGGTCCCGGGCTTTCAAAAACACCAAGCCAATAGCAAAGACAAGGCAGAGACTCCCACTAGTAGTTAAAGGCACTCTGGTCTAGTCACAGCTTTGGGTCACTAACAGAAAGGCCAACCCACTGTCAGGGAATGGAAACAGGGCAGAGAGAGGAGCCTGAGTGCTCAGGTCTTGCTTAGCCCCAGAGGTACCATGTCTATGACTCCCTTGGGACTGAGGAAAGGCAAATGGCAGATCTCTCTCCTCTGTCACTGGTTAGGATGAAGTATCACACAATCATGGAATCATAGAATAGTTTGGGTTGGAAGGGACCTTTAAAGATCATCTAGTCCAACCCCTCTTTCTATGAGCAGGGACATCTTCAACTAGATCAGGTTGCTCAGAGCCCCGTCCAACCTGACCTTGAATGTTTCCAGGCATGGGTCATTTACCACCTCCCTGGGCAACCTGTGCCAGTGTTTCACCACCCTCATTGTAAAAAATTTCTTCTTTATATCCAGTTGGAATCTACCCTCTTTTAGTTTAAAACCATTTCCCTTTGTCCTGTTGCAACAGGCCCTGCTAAAAGATTTGTCCCCATCTTTCTTATAAGCCCCCTTTAAGTATTGAAGGGCCACAATAAGGTCTCTCGAAGCCTTCTCTTCTCCAGACTAAACAACCCTAACTCCCTCAGCCTTTCTTCTTAGGAGAAATAAATAGTATATAGATCATTTTCCTGGTTCTTCACTCCACTGCAATTTATAAATAACCTGTTCATCCAAACCCTTGTTTGCTAGAGAGTTAGCAAACCCAGTAGACCAATGGAGGTGAGGCTGCCGCAGCTCCATACTCCAGGTCCAACCTGTAGAGAAGCTGAGCATGTTTTCTCAGCAAGTGCATACACAACGGCACATATACACTACACGTACACGTACACGGGACAGCACAGGCACACAAAGCTAGCAATCACACCCTGACATAAGCACCTGCACTCACTCCAGTTGCTGGTGCCACGGACACATAGGTCCTCCGACCCGCGGTCCCAGGCCAGCTGCTGGCACCCAGACCCCCATACACACACACACACACACACACACACACGCGTGCGTGCGCGCACGCGCACACACACACGTGCACAGGGAACAGAGAGCCCCTCACCCAAGAGTTAAAAAGAAGTTTAATAAGGAGACAGGACAGACTTTGCTGATCAGGCGCAGGGCAAGGAGAGACATGTTGACACAGCTGACCCTTTTTGTTCCCTTAACCCTCTATTCTCCCACACTTGTTCCTCCTCAAACCACCTTGATCCCTCCCTTTCCCCACATTTGGTCCCTCCCCAAACATCCCATCCTGTCTTATGCAATCCCAAAATGTTCTTCCCTTGCATCCCATGATGTGTCCCATATCCACGCAGGCAGCAATCCCTTCAGTCTGCAAGGTACTCCAGAGAGCCTCTCCATTGACGCAGTGGGTGGATGTCCCCCAGCCCATGGGGCAGAGGTTCTCCTGGCACAGCTGGGGTGGGGTGATGGTGGTAGGAGCTCCCTTCCTCTGGGAGACTGGGGTTCCCCTGCCCATCATTGCCTCTCCATGATCCTTCGTCCATGTGCACAAGTGTGTGTGTTGTTTGTGTGTATTGAGATGAGTTTTTTCTGGGCTGATGGCTCTCCTGTGATGGGCATTGCTGCCCATCCTGCCTGCCATTGCTGCTCTGTGCTTTTTTGTGTGTGCGGAGATGAGCTTTTTTATCACATAACCTGACAATGTCCCGCATATATACGTTCTTACATTACTATTCCTGATAGCATCGTCCTTTGTTGAACATCATCTCCTTTAGTCCAGTGACACTCCTGAGAGCAAATACCAACAAAGGAGAGAGCATATTCTCTTAGCTGCCAGACTAAGAAAAGGGTAGCTGAGTTATTTCTTAGTAATGAAGATCTGATTCTCCACTCTTTGCTTCGGCCATCTGCATCTTGAAACGAAAACGAAGTTCGCAGCGTTGAGGTATATCCTATTACACAGTTGTGCTAAGAGGGCAGTCACAGAACTGGAATAGCCTGTCATCTCCTTTGGTGTCCTTGGACATCTCTGATACCCAGGCTAAATGGGTATCTGTGCCAGACTGCTCTTCTTCCACTGCTCTCAGCCAACGTAAGTGGCTGACATAGGTGAATTACCCGGAGGTGCTTTTGCTTATGTTGGGATCCAGCATTTGGGAACTTGGAAAGTAAGAAGGTAGAAAATAATGTAGCTCTTTCCCCACTCCCTAGGCTCTGTGCCAGAGCTTGATCAGACCCGTAGTGTGGGACCCCTGCTTCTTGCATTTGCTGTGAGGAAAAGGAAAGAGGTGAATCACTGTGCATCATTGTGCCACCACAACCTCTATGTTTATATTCCTCTACACACACTATATAATAACCCTGGGAAGAACAAATGTGTCCATGAACACTAGGTACTTCTGGTGCAGGGTACAAAATAACTAAATGGTCAGGCTGAAAAAGTCAAGATGAACTGAAATAGAATTCCCAGAGCCGATTTCCTCCCAGCACAAAAGTAATGGAAAGAGATGAAGAATATTGTTAGATCTGCACAATAGTTCAGTTATTTTTAAAATTACATTGATTTCTATGACAATTTGTTTCACTGATATGGGCAAGTTTTTCCTGGTCACCTTGAACTGCATTTCAGCTTCACTCACAAAACTAGCAGCAACCACTACAGTTGTCTATCATGGGCCAGGTTCTCAGATGGTGTAAATCAGGGTAGATCCACTGACTAGCCCCAGGTCTGAAAAAGTTTATAAATGCTGTTCACCTCTTTCTGTGCTCACCATGGCTTCTTTCCTTGTAATCACAGTGGTATCAACACATACTTTCCTGTCCACGTTCATATTTTGTGGAATCACTAGTCTACCGAGTTTTGTCTGCCTTTTTTTTTTTTAAGACAATCAGCTGAATTATATTCTGCTATTTATTAAGTAGCAATTGTCTTCTGACTCCTGTTGTTCAGTAAAAAATGAGCTACTATCTTGGAAACTGTCTGAGTGAAAACATGCCTGTGAAATAACAGTTATGCTGCATATCCTAGAAATGACACAGTCACCTACAGACCGTGCACAGGACTGTCCTGCTGTCACAGCCGTGCCATCTACCGAGGCCCTGAAGAGCATGAAACTTCATTGCTGTCACTGCAATGTTATAACCATCTGATTATCTCCTTACCAGAAGGACTGAAGGCTTCCTTTTATTCTCATTTGTGAATGTTTCACCCCAACTGCAGATGATTAATCCTTAGACATGGATATTAAGATCCACCTTCTGTTTCTTAAATAGCTTTAAGGACTCACACAGCTCTCCAACTTTTCTGTTTCAGAGCTTAGTTTTGTACCAGCCTTAGTGGAGTCTCCATCCTCACACCTGTAATTACTTCCTGATAAATTTGGTAATTCAAGTAAAGATGTTTGATAGGGTCCTTCAAATTTCCAGGTCAGCTTCTGAGCTGTTTGTTGAGGTTTATTGTATTCTTTGGTCCTAATCTCTGTCCCACCAGAGTTTGTTTTTCTGTGACAACCTGAAAATTAGCATCGCCCTGCTGCAAACTAAACTCCTCTCTCAGTATCCCAGAGGACCACAGGAACCTTCTTTAAGAAGTCAGCGGGTGCAAAATAAAACCCTTTAAAGTGGGAAGGCAGCACTTTATCTACACATAATACGAAGAATTCAACTGACTTTATCAAGTCTTATTTGTTGAGCCGTGTCCTTTAGCTAGTCAATATTTGTAATGAGTAAGCCTGTGTCTTTCTCAAACTTTATCTAAAGGTTTTCCAAGCCATTTAAGGTTCATGAGTCTTAAACATATGATACATTTTCTTCTAGAATTTTATGGAATGTTCTATAGCACACATTGACATCAGGCAAGACAAAATATTCCCCTGATAGCACCAAGTGGGCAGGCTCTGAATCTAAAGGTGCTAATAGATACATAAGCCATTTAGCCATGGATAAAGTACATACTGAAGGATGTATGGAGGATCTGGTCATCTTTCATGATAAAGACTTCTTGATGGTTTTCTAGTATCTCAGCTTCAAAAATGCAACCATGGAAAAGGAAAAATTAAGTTGAAAGCAGGGGTTTCGTATAGTTCATTGAAGCTACTTTTCTGGTTTTGTTAGATCGAATGTCCTGTATACTGCACAGAATACAGTCAACTGCATAGTGTATATACTATATATTATTGCATATACTAATATTATATAGCATGCAATAATGGATATACACTGTATGAGTAATTCTATTTTATATTTGTCCCTGTAATATGTATTTATTGTACACTTAAAATAATACTAGTTGTTTGTGTTTTGTACACATCTAGAAGCAGGAAAAAAGTACAATGAGATGATAAATTGCTGATAATGAATGCCATAGAGGTAAACAGCTAGAGATCTCCTTAAAACAACCTTCAAATCATTTAAGTATCGTAAGGGAGGAGGGGAACATGCACCAAAAACAATGCTAGATATGAGGCAGTGGAGAATAAATCATTCCTCATCTAAGGGTGAGAAAACCTACAGAAACTTGAAGGAGCTCTAGAAATCATTCTAGCAATAACACTGGGAGAAAATATTAAGGACAAGAAACAAATTTTGCATGTGTAATGGGGATGTGTAAAAACATGTTTTATTCAAACAACAGTTACTGTTGGGAAAAATGGTCAAGCTTTTGTGCACACAAACGATACTTCAAGAGCAGCCTAATGACTAGTATTACAGGCAGCATTACAAGTTCTTGGGGAAATACTTACTATGAAGGAAGAAAGGAATATCACAAGTTCAGCCATTCGTGGCAGCATAGCTGAAGTTGGACATCTGAAGTGTTAATAAGCCCCTTACATTTTTTCACTGATTGCAGGAATTTCACATCATGCAGCTGTGACTCCCATCCAGAAAATCTGTCTCCTAATTAGCTTGTGTTTATCTTCAAACTATACGTTATACGGGCTATTAGAGAGAGGAAAGGCAAATTAACAGTGAATTAATCTCTTTCACCAGTCACTTACCATGGCCCAGTGAGTTACAGCGCATATCTGCGAGCGCGGGTGTACCTGATGGGGTCTGTGATGGAGACGGTGCTCCTGGTCAGTCCTGCTTCACTCTCAGCAATCCCACTTGCCCGCAGCCCCACACAAGCTGCGTAAACTCTCCACCCCTGTGCCCGAGTGCTTGCTCAGTAAAGTCAATTATCTGAATTGTTCTGTTTCCTTACCTCCTGCTTACGTCTCCCAAAAGCAGTCACGGAGGAGACACATAATAGTTCTCTACAAATTTGGGGCAGAAATAGATGGGACTAGAAGAGGAATATGTTCTCTCTCTCAGAGACACACATACTCCTTGCTCTTACTCACGCGGCTCTCCTGAGAAAGAGAAATTAAGACCCCCTTCATAACTCTCCCTAATTTTCATTGTTTGCAACCAAAATTGAGTCAAATAATACACAAAATCCATGCACATTTCAAAACTGAAGCCAGCTGCCTCATCTCAGTCCCAGGTACCTGTCTGTTGCCATTGAATACCCAGGACATTACCCAGAAATCCTGGGAAGAGAGGGCAGTGTCTGAAGCACCATGTTGTGTACGAGGAGCATTCCCTATTCAAAAAAAAACCAAGAAAATTATCTTATTGCTGCTTAGAAATCAAAGAAGAACTTGCAGAGGTAGGGCTCCTTAAGCTGATGTAAATCACCATGGTGTTTCCATAGCAAGAAAGGTATTTCCCTGATTGTCAGAAAGCACTGCTTGCTGATGTTAGAAAGCAGCAAAACTAATCAAGAGTGTTCTTATTCTAGCACCTTGACAAAAAAAAAAAGAATAAATAAATAAGCACCCAGCTCAAACATCTGCTCTGCTCTTCCAAGGACATTCATTCACGCGTGATTTCCCATCTTGACCTCCTCTTTGCAGCTCCTTTTCCCTTCCTCTCTCCCCACCTTTGCAACAGGAGGAAACCTTCTCACTCAGAAAAGCCCAACCTCACAGCAATTTTAAACCGGCAGATGCAGGCACCAGCTCCTGGTCTAGGAGAGCAGAAAGCCTCGCTCCCCAGTACCCTACGTTATCCTGAACACTTCTCACAGGGAGGAGAAGCAGTCTTTCCTTTGAACAGGATACTCAGGAAGTTTGGGAGGGTTTTTTCCGTCTGGGGACTTACAGTATCTCTGCACAAATCTGCTTAGAGGCTGAAGCCCAACTGTTTATGCCGAAGCCAGCCCTCCTTTGTAGGGGCTCTTTCATGAGAGTTTTCATCCATCTGGGAGGGCAGGAAGAGGCATTTTCTCTGCAGCTGCTCCCCATGAATCAGCTGGCAGCCGCATTGCCCGTATTCTTCCTCCAGGACTTTTAGGACGTGGCATCCACAACACTGTGAGCTTCTAATCACTCAGAGAAACCTGAAGCTTTGTTTTCAGTCAGCAGCCTGTCCCCTGGCAGAAGGAAGCTGGGTTTCTGCACTTTTTTTACATATTTAGTGTAAGTCACTGCTTGTAATTTCTTAGTCCCACCGCTCAGGCTTTGGTCCTCCACAATGTCTCGCTTTTCTCACACTTTGCTGGCCTTCTGTGTTTCACATTAGGAAATCAGCAGGATGACAAATATGACAGCAGTCTCCAGTTCAGTCTCCTGAGTGTTCTCAGCCAATATGCCAAAAATGTAATGGCTTTTCTTTTTTCGTTTTTAATAACGTTATCTGGATGGTGGCTATATGCATCTGTTGAGCTTGCCATATGCTCCACATTTCCATATAGAAAGATGATGATGCTAATAAAATAATTATTTGAATAGCACTTTGGTTTGAAAGGAGTGATTTGATGTGCACGTACCTAAGTCCAGACCTGGAGCTATTATACCCAAATAAAGCATCCTGCACTTGGGCATGCATTAGAGTTAACACACAGGAGCAGTAGATTTATTTGTATTTTCAGTCTGGTCATAAAATTGAATCACCGTTTGCCTCCAGCTTAACCTCCTTACAGCTGAGTGGCTGGAGCAAAACTACAGATGAATCTAATAGACTAAATCTCTTCTTTGGAGAGACTGTACATGTCCCAGCTAAATTAGATAGGGCAATTTTCTGTCTCTTGCGTTTTTCTGCTTTGTAGTACCATACACTGCTGAGTGTCTCAGGGAAATCAGAGCACTGGTACCCTTGTGCTATAAACGTTGGTCCCTACCTAAGGTCTCTGGGGCAAGGAGCATCTCTTTGGCCCATGTTATCGTTGTGACTAGCACAGCAAAGCTTGACCCAGGACTCTCAAGCAATGTCATGGTGTAAGCTGGATACACCAATGTGGAAGAAATACAACATTGACTTTTCAAACAGTACTGGCTATTTGTTTCTACAATTTTAAAATCTACAACTCATAAAAACTCTAACACGTAGCCACAACCATGTCTTTGCCTGGCAGGTCTGGCCCAAAGGACTGACTTTCCAGGTTGACCTTGGACCTCCCTTGTCTTTGTGGACCTGCCTGGCATTCACTGGATTTGACCTGTGGACTGACTTCCTGGCTTGACCTTGGACCTGCCCCATCACCATGAGCTTGCATGGTGATCTGGAAACTTGGTTGAGCCTGCCTGTGATCTCGAGGCCTCCTCTGCTCCCTTGCTGGGGGTGGTGGGATGGGCCCTGGCTGGTGAGACCCTGCGGGCCCCTATGGAGATCCCTGTGGCTCTCTGCTCCCAGGGAGCTGCTGGCCCTTGCTGCATACTAACATCATCACTTTCTGAAGCAGAGCTCCAGTATTTCCTTAGCTAGTAAAAAGAGAAGAATTGCTTTTGGGGTTGAATGAAGTTGAGCAGAAGTTTTAACTAAGGAAAGTGAAAAACAGCTACAAACTGGAACTAAAAAGGGGAACGCTGCCAAGCATGGAGATCATCTACAAGCCTCCCAGAGCATTGAATTCCACAATAGATTACTTCACCCCCTTAACAACAAGTGTCCAAGTCAGGCTTCTTCAGAGTCATTCATCAAAAGTGGAAGACACTTGTCGCTTAGTACTTGCACCCTTTCAGGGATCTCCCTGGCTCTGAAACTGGCCAGCACTTAAATGAATAAGGCAGCAATACTAGAGAACGGGAGCCCCTTGGTGTGTTTCTTAATCTCATTAGTCAGAATGATGAAATCTGTAGCTGAACTGCGGCAGGATTTTAGCTGGATAAAGATTTAGTTTGTTTTGGTTTTCCCACATTACCACTGTGTAATCCCCCGTACTCCCTGCAGAATGATTTGAGGTCAGCTGTTTCCTCTCCAGCATTTGGGGCTGGGGGCCAGGAGTTACATTAATGAAAAATGTAGTTCAGATCATCAGTCATGAAAAGCCACTGTCATCTGATGCTTCCTGTGATCTCTGAAATAAAATAGTTAGGGCTGCATTTCAGCCACGCCTAGTGGGTGCATTCCAGCCCCCCATAGCAGGGGAAAAGTTAAATTTTAAGAGAAAACCCAGTTTTCATGTCTTAAAAAGGTAATTCTGGGAACCAGTAACAGATTCCCTTTCCTTCAGTGCCTAGAGTTAGGACGCTAGGCTCTCAGAGCCTTTCCTTCCAATGTACTAAATAAAGTGGGTCATGCTAGGGTTGTGTCCAGATGAGTTATTCATTGACCTTACTGACCCAGCCCTGCCATCAGACCCATGCTGCAGAGTACAACAGCAGTGGTTTGCAACTGCGGAAGGGAAAGAAAAAACAAAGCATCTGTTTCACTGCTGGTTGTGTCAATTCAACTCATACTGGAAATGTGCCCGTCCTGTACCAAAATCACCGTCTTGCTGCTTTCCCGAAAGGCAAAGGACAGGGTGCGTAGTCTTTGCTTACTGAAGTCAACGGCAGAGCTCCTGGCTCCTGTTCACTGGGTCTCTGAAGAAGGAAGAAATGTCTGTGTGGAGCACTAGGGGCATAACGTGGGGGTAAAACAGGTATGCGGTCACCACAGAGAAAGTGAAAATAGGACTTGCCAATGATGCATGGGAAATGCATGACAGTCTGTGCCCTGCATGCAGATATCCTTGGGGCCTTCTGAACATCCACCCAGCAAACAAACAGCACAGCTCCCTTCCTGCTTGTGCCCCTGCTTTTCCAGCTGTGGAGAAGAAAGTGACCCCAAGGAGAAGGACCCATGTTCATTTTGGGAACTTGCGGTGATACGGTGTTGGCTTGAAGCGGGAGGAGCCACCAGAACAGGGCACGGTGCTGCTCCCAGCGCCCCAGGTTAGAGGATACAGGGTACAGACAGCTTGCAGGCACTGGGAAAACTGACATACAGGCATTAAACAGAGAAGGGTTTGATCGAGTATTGCCCTTTTAAACTGAGGAAGCTTTGCAGACAGCAATCAGACATATTGTAACAGAGCACAGGCTATAGGGATATTAAGCTATTGACTGGTCGATTGCCGCATTCACATGAGTAACTAGGACTCTGTTTGCTGCTAATAACATGAAAGGTTACATGGAGAAATACACTAACTTTGAGTTGTTGGTTAATTTGGAGATCTAGTCAATGCATTGATTTGGATGTAAATTGCTCATAGTTTTGTGTCCTTACTAGAGGTGCAGTGTTTAGGACAGAAATATCAATATTTTCATGAAAAATTGTAAGTTAAGTTATTGTGTACTGCATCATTTTTATCTTTTTTTAGTATGTTGAACTTAAAATTGCTCAGTACTTGAGGTTATGAGGTAGGCATTTTTACATATTTTTGGATCTGTATTAAGGTATGGCTCAGTTTTATAATGCTTAACTTCCAAAGGTACCATGGTCTCACAAAACCCTTTGGCTTCAAAGGCATTTATGAGTTTTCAGCACCTCTGAACATCTGGTCATCTTGAATGTCTGTAACCACATTTTAATCAGCTATTTAGGCCTTTATGGTCAGTGCACACACCACCTTATCCAGCTCCCAGAGGAACCACCTACAGATGTCTCCTGATTCCCTATGTCTGAAGCAAGGAGGGATTATAATGAGATTGCCTGCCTTCCCTGGTGCTCACGAGCCATATGCGGGACAAACAGGGGATCAGGCCCAGCCAGCACGGGTTCATGGAAGGCAGGTCCTGCTTGACCAACCTGATTTCCTTCTGTGGCCAGGTGACCCGCCTAGTGGATGAGGGAAAGGCAGTGGATGTGGTCTATCTGGACTTCAGTAAAGCCTTTGACACTGTCTCCCACAGCATTCTCCTAGAGAAGCTGCCAGCTCACGGCTTAGACAGGTGCACTCTTTGCTGGGTAAAAAACTGGCTGGATGGCCGGGCCCAGAGAGTTGTGGTCAACGGAGTTAAATCCAGTTGGTGGCCGGTCACGAGGGGTGTTCCCCAGGGCTCAGTGCTGGGGCCGGTCCTGTGCAATATCTTTATCAATGATCTGGATGAGGGGATCGAGTGCTCCCTCAGTAAGTTTGCAGACGACACCAAGCTGGGCAGGAGTGTTGATCTGCTGGAGGGCAGGAAGGCTCTGCAGAGGGACCTGGACAGGCTGGATCGATGGGCTGAGGCCAACTGTGTGAGGTTCAACAAGGCCAAGTGCCGGGTCCTGCACTTCGGCCACAACAACCCCATGCAACGCTACAGGCTTGGGGAAGAGTAGCTGGAAAGCTGCCCGGAGGAAAAGGACCTGGGGGTGCTGGTCGACAGCCAGCTGAACATGAGCCAGCAGTGTGCTCAGGTGGCCAAGAAGGCCAATGGCATCCTGGCCTGTATTAGAAATAGTGTGGTCAGCAGGAGCAGGGAGATGATCGTGCCCCTGTACTCGGCACTGGCGAGGCCGCACCTCGAATACGGTGTTCAGTTTTGGGCCCCTCACTACAAGAAGGACATGGAGGTGCTGGAGCGTGTCCAGAGGAGGGCGACGAAGCTGGTGAAGGGCCTGGAGAACAAGTCTTATGAGGAGCGGCTGAGGGAGCTGGGACTGTTTAGTCTGGAGAAGAGGAGGCTGAGGGGAGACCTCATCGCGCTCTACAACTACCTGAAAGGAGGTTGTAGCGAGGTGGGTGTTGGTCTCTTCTCCCAAGTAATTAGTAATTGGACGAGAGGAAATGGCCTCAAGTTGTGCCAAGGGAGGTTTAGGCTGGACATGAGGAGAAATTTCTTTACTGAAAGAGTGGTCAGGCCTTGGAACAGGCTGCCCAGGGAAGTGGTGGAGTCACCATCCCTGGAAGTATTTAAAAGATGTAGATGAGGCGCTTAGGGACATGGTTTAGTGGGCATGGTGGTGTGGGTTGATGGTTGGACTCAATGATCTTAGAGGTCTTTTCCAACCTTAATAATTCTATGATTCTATGATTCTATGATTCCCTCTTTCCTCCTAATATTTCAGAGTTTTGCGGAAAAGGGAAAAGATCTTCAATGCCAGGTTTTCCTGAAGGCCCTGCTGCCAGAGAAGATGCCTTTTTTGCTCTGGTATAGGATAAGCTCGCCTCTCTGGTTCCTTACCTGTGCTTCCAGGCACACAGTAACCATCTGCCTGAATGCAGCCCTACAGTTGCAAAAACTGTAGAATGCAAACAGGAAATGCAGCAAAGCCTCCCAGAGAAGGGATGTTTGGGATGTGTGGTAGTGCCAAAGTCCCTTGCAAGGGGGATGCAGCTCTCTAGTTCCCTGACATGGCCTTGTGGGACCTGCTCTGTCCAGACCTCACTTGAGGCCAAGATATGCAACCCAGCTGTGAGTACCTCTTACGTCATCTCCTCTGTCCTGTTATGCAAAATGGATGAGTCTCTCCAGGTAGGTACAAAGGAGCACTACCCTCGGTTCTCACACACCTTTCAAACTCTAGCACGGTCAACAAGACAGCACCTGGAGAACTTGATGCTCCACAGGTATGTAGTGGTAGGAAACACAGTAAGAGACCTTCTCCCTTGGCACAGTCTGTTATGGTGGCCAATGCAATTTGTCCCCCCTGTATTATCATGGGTCTAAAATCCCAGTCTCCAGCTCTCATTTATAAACCTCGGTTCAGATTTCCACCAACTGGTCCATTCTTTGCTTCCCCAGGCAGGGTGCATTTCCCAGCTGTCGACACTGAGTGTAAAGGTATTTCTCAAGAGTTGAAAATGTTTTATGAGAATAGCTTTACCAACCTTTTTTCGTAGTCATTGACATGGATCTATGCTCTACTTACTTCAACCAGTTTTTACCAGAAGATGATGTACTGTATTTCTAAATTGCCCATAACATATTAGATGATGAAACAGCAAGCTAGAGGAGGAAAACTAGAGACATCCAATAGCTGACATCCAGGTAATTCTGCCACTTGAGCACTAGGCACAGTTTTGGTTAGATACGGCAAAAGCTGATCTACAAGATGGCCAGAGAGTCCTCTGGGGAGGGGTGAGACTGGTTTTTTAATGTTTTTTCCAATACATAGGCTCAACAATACAATGAAAATGTTTAAAGAATAGAAGTTAAGCCACAGCTGGTTTATAAAGTGGTTTGGCACGCTTCTGCACTAGGATCAACTTTTTGAAAATAACTCCAGCTGCGACTCTGGACTCTAGCCCCTCACCAGGCTGGGAAGGGCACTTCCCCTCAAAAGCAGCGTGCTGCTTGGGCTGCGGGCAGACAGCACACCTGGGAGCCTTCTGGGCACACAACTGTGAAGCTGCTAGAGAAGATTGGTTTGAAAGACTCACTTCATCCAGACTGACCTAGAAAATTAGGTAAATCATGTAAAGCAGTTGTTTGCCCAGCTAAGCATTCTTTTGACATCCCCGTTATCCATTAGCTCTGTGCAACGCATGTCTGCACTTGCATTCATTCAAGGAGGGAGAAAGCAGACATTCATTAAAAAATAACTTATACTCACTTTAAAATCAACTCACACTTCGAGAGTGAAGTTCTGGTTTGGAAATACAGCATCAGCTTTTGTGACACAAAATCATGAAGATTTATTTACCATGAGGAGCAGAGATGATGCTATACTCTCGCTTCTTCCCTGTATCTATCAATCTTGAATTGTCAGACTCCCCAGTCCAGTAACTGATCAAGCTCAGAAGTGGCTCATTTTTCTGTAGGCCTATAGCTATATATGCAGTAGCATTTTCAGTATCACATGAGGGTTTTTTTAAGCAGCATTTGAAGAAATTCATGAGTCATCAGATGATCCCTTTGAACAATGAGAGATTTATTCACCAGTAATGTAAAAATCTGGCTAAAGCTCATAAAATACACTCCACAGAAATTATCTGAAAAGGCAATAAAACACCTCTGCAATACATTTCCTTGACTGTCTTTGTGTTTACATGCTTCAAAAAAAAGGAGTCTTTTTTCATGCAGGTTACATTATTTTGGTCTCCATGTCTGATGGGCCTCTTAACTGGCAGACATTGAGTTTTGTGGGTTTGGTTCAACCCTTTACAGAGCCACCTTGACATGATGGCTGATCTGGGCTTGGACTCCCAACTACCACCATACTTCATGGTGTGGTGGAGTCAAAGTTTGATTCAAGTCCATCTCCCGTAAGCAGTTATTAATATTTGCTAGCACCCTGTATTTTTTAGCTGTTAGTCATGTTTGTTTTCATGCTATGCTCCCCTCCCCCCAAATTCCCAAACTTGGTCTGCTATTATACCTGCTAAAAAATTTGTCCAGTGCATATAATTCTATCCCAAGTCATGGAGACCACAAGTGGGAGTTGTGCTGCAACCATTAAAGGGGTAATAGGGCACTGTTATCATTTATGTTTTCATTGTGGCAGCAAGGACAAGCCGTGGTTTAGAGATTTCACAATCTTTCAATGATGTCAGACAGACAAATTACTATGTAAAATATTCCACAAAATCCTGAAAAGAACTTGAAGTCAGACTCAGTTCAAATTTCAACTAGATGAGCCAGCTGGAAAAATCAAAGAAGATAAAAAAGGGAAGGGGGGGGCAGGAAATGCCAACATATTTCCTCCTAAATTGTGTCAGTTTAATTTCTGGCAGACACAAGTTGAGTTTATTATTGCATTTTCTAATACCCCCAAGCTTTGGGAGATTTCTCTTTGCTATTTCTCTGCATTTATCATCACACTATTAGCTGAGCCTCCCCAATAGCCTGTGTCTGGAAGCCAGCTGGACCTACTCCTGAGAGAAGCCCCCACCCCTCACATCTCCAGGCACTCCCAAGCCACTGCAATCTTTCTTAACATTGCTTTTTTTTCCCATTAGGATCATACATATATCACATTTGTTGGTTTGAGCAAACATCCTCTCTGGGATGAAGAGGCTGGGAACAGAAGGATAAAGGACAAGGCTCTGGCCTCTTTGAAGTCCATGGGAATGCTGCCATTGACTTCAGTGCGGCCAGGATTTTAGCCAGAGCTTTCCTCCAAACCCAACATTTGTGTCACATCTTTAACATGGACATTACAGACAAAGACCAAAAGGAGGGAGATGCTGTTCCCTCAGCAGTGGTCCCTTCTCATGCCAACAATTGCTATGCCAATACATAGCTATGACAGGAGAGAAATTCCTATTTATCCAAGGTTGTTATCAAGAGAGGTCCCTGACCCCAAAGCTGACTAAAGCACAGCTCAGAAAAGCAGAGTTAGCAGCACTGGTTGGTGGTGGGGCCACCAAGAGCTCTTTCAGAGCCTGGGACAAGCACAGCATTGCAGTCCTCCCTCACCCTGGCAGCCTCCAGCCAACGCCACACACCACCCCCACCCCTCTCCTCGCAGGGCAGCCCTGACCTGAGGGGTCATAGCGGGAGGGAACCTCTATAGGTCCCAGGAACTGCTGCAGCTAACCACCATCTTCTTGATGGCCCTTACCATGAAGGCACAGACCTTTGTTACACAGCAGAGGTTATCGTCTTGGACATAGTCACTGAATAGCACAAACCACTCCAGGGCTTTTAACTACTAAGCACCCCCACAGCAAGCCAGAAAACAACTCTGGAAAATCAGAGACTTTAGCCACTCTGCTACAACTAGGAGATTTTGCGTTAGCTTCAAAACCTCCAGCCCATCTTCAGCTTCACTCTGATGCACTCCTTTCATCAGCAAGCTTTTGAATGTTTCTGCAAAGCAAAGCCATGAGCCAGTGAACCAAACCAGTCAAGTGCATCAACTGAGCAGCAGCAACTACCACTACAGAACGTGCAGGTGTTAAACAACAAACACCACTAAATCCACAAATAGCTTTTATCCTGTTTGCTGTATCTCATACACACAAAGAAGTGCCTGCTTATTTGTTGCCTGGCTTAGCTTCTGCTTGATTTTGTCTTTACAAAGGATTAAAAACAAATTCTCAGCTTTAGCTCACTGAAAAAATAGAGTCGGTGTCTTCATTAATCACCATTCACAGCCTGCTCCACCTTTGATCTTAGCCAGAAGACTCAGAAGATTCACTACAACACATCTGCTAATGACATTACATTTCAGATTAACGATCTGGTGCAAGGAAAAATGTACCTCAGATTAAACGTTGTTCTCAAGTTACACAACATATTGGATCTGGTATTTTCAGGTTCACAAGATATTGAAAACAAATATTTTTATTTGTCAAGTTTGGTTGTTAAACTACTTTCTGAATCAGTATGGTTTCAATCTTATTAATATGGTTATGGAGGCTTTCTCTTCACACCTCCTCTTAGCGTCTTTGCTGTTTGAAGCTAACTCTGTTCCAAGAACCAGTTGTCCAGCTCCACCTCCTCCAAAGTCCCCCAGTCACCATATAACAGTCTCTGGCTATAGCACCTCTCTGGTGCTAGCATTACAGATGGCCAGACATTTTCCCTAGAACATTTTTCCCATTAATTTTATGATGAAGCATGACCTCCTGCAGAGTACTCAATTTGACTTGACTGCTCTTCTGCAAACAACGTTTTTTTGTGAACAAGCAGGAACAAGAAAGGGAGAAGAGAATGATTGCCAATGTCTGTAGCACCAGAGAGGGCACCAAGTGAAACTTGCAGAAAGCATGTTCATACAGAAAACCAGAGCTGGTTGTTCACAGAATCAAGCTTTGGAGTCCTATTTATGGGACATTGGGGGTGCCTAAAACTTACAGGAGCTTTACAAAAGGGGACTAGATATATTCATTGGGGGGGAGGGGTAGAAATACATGAAGAAATGTTAAACAAGCTGTTCTCTTCATCAAGTGCACTGCTACCGTGACTATGCCAATTTTAAGAAATAGAACAGAAGCCTATGTAATAGCAAGTTATCCTTCCTATGAATCTTAGTAGGTATTAGAGAAAAAATATCCAGAACGTATCCCCAATTTAACAGTATTTCATGCAGGTCTGTGCAAGAGGTAAAAAAATATATATTTAATCTGCATGATTAAATATATTTGCTGTAGGAATATTTTAAGAGGCTATTGCTAGCATTAGTTTCTTGCCTTTTTATAACCTCTCACTCTGATCATTTTAATTGTCCTTTTATTATATTTGTTCAATAATTTTTACATTCACCTTTAATTATATTTTTTTATTGCACAAGACTGGGATCAAATTTAGATGAACTGCTTTAAATGGGAAGGATGATAAATTCTGGCATGTGGCTGGAACATTAAAGTGAACACTGTTCCTTTAATATAGAAAGGTCCTGCCTGGAAAGTCTATAAAATGCCGAGAGAGCCCCTTCTCAAGACGATCAGTCGGTGAATGCTTGTTGGAGTCAGCAGTAAAGAGGAAGATCAGGAGCTAATGAACCACAGGCCACATCACCAAGTGTTTCAGCCACTTCACCTTGACTGCCCGGGCTTTCCACATTTTCCCCTATTCCTCTTAGGGAAAAGCAAAACCCGAGATGAATTCCAGTCTTTTTAACCAGATGGATGGTAAAACTCCTTCAAACATGAGTTTTGCTTTTGCAGTATGCTGATAAAGATGTGCTGTATCCAGTGAAGTTCCCCTCCAGCCAGTAACCTTCCCCTTCAGAGTGGGGTGTCTGGGAGAAGAAAGCCCCATGCCTCGCTATCCATCATGCAGCATCCCTCAGACCCAGGGCAACACTCACATTAAAGGGGGGCACAAACCACCAGCCACAATTGAGAAATGCTTCCTAATCAACGTTAGAAGAGGTTGCTCACACCTTAGTTGCAACGTAAGTCTTTCTTCACCTCTTTTTTGGGCCAAACCAGTTGCTCTGTCTCTCATAAGCAGTCCCTGTTGCACATGAGTCTTTCTCCACGAGCAAGGTTCATCAGGCTCCAGCCCCTTGTCTGCAAGCTGTGAAGGCTCACCTCCCCAGGAGACAAAAGCCAGCTTCACCCCTCACTGCGCGGCGGCGTGGTGAAGTGTCTTTAGCTGCGCACGGTTACTGACCCAACATCACATGTGACCTGCAGAGATCTGAGGTTTTGTAGCACACTGGATGTAAACTACAACAATTTCACAGTACCGAGAGCTCTTAAAAGTTTCATGACCAGTTAGGAGTCTTATTAATTAAACATGCTCCATGTTATTACAGCTCTTGTATCAATTAAGCAATGAATTGGTGCCCTGCTATACAGAGTGACAATGCCGTTGTCCTTTGGAACTTACATCGGTGTTTTGACTTATTAGTTTGGTTGTTTAATCCAAATTTTCAAACATATAATTAATAAAAACTGAAGGTTTCCATTATGTAGTCATAGCACTGGCCATGCTTATTAATTCAATCACTTCTCATGGGCTTGTACTAATTATATCAGTGCGGTTTTATTTAAATGCCTTTGAAACCTTTTGATTCAGAAGAAAAAAAAAAAAGCCAAACAAAAGAAGAACTTTACATTCAGCTCAGTAATGTATCAGCCTCTCAATTTGACCAGTACTCTCACTGGCCACGTTGAAATTAGCAACTTTTCATTTTTAGCTTTACCCCAAATCCATCTACAAGACATTTGATGTTTCTTTCTCCCCGGGGGAGGTAACAGGTGGACTTAGGATATTTGATCTCATTGATACAACAATAGCATCAGTTTCAGCTGAATACAGAAATCTGAAGTAAAAAAAATAATACACTTATTATTGCGTGGGCTCATATGATTAAAATTCCACAACTAGCTCCTGGGCTCTACGTAAGAGTAGCATCCATAGACCTTATCTGGTATTTCCTTCCTGAAGTTATGACACCTTTTCTTTTTAGGAAGAAAATAATCTCTTTTCCATTGAATTTCTTCTGAATAGCTTTCATTGCCCCCACAGTCAGTCACCTGTTTTTTCTATGTAAGATAGGAGAGGCATAGTAGGCAGTACCTGAGCGATGCTCATGAAAGCTGTAGTGGTTTGAAGGACCCTTAAGAGTCACACACCAACAAACTTTTCTGCGTGACCCTGAGAGCAGGGAACAGTCAAAGCCAAACAATTAAGATTGCAGCTCTCCCTTGTCTGGCAGGTTGCGTGGTGCTAATGCAGCACAGCACGCTGCGTGCTGACAGCATGCATCCAGGGACAATAAAGGGACATAAAAAAAAGAAAAATGTCCAAAAAGAGTCGCTGGAGTGCCTATCACAGCCACCCGTGCTCTAGCTGGTGGTGCGTGGAGACAGGTTGTAGGGGCAATCTGTGCTGTCTGTCAGCCAGAAAGAGAAGAGGTGGAGAGGTGTTCCCCAAAATGTGATCCTTTTGCTCCACAGGCGAGAGAAGTGGCCAAAGCATATCTCCTCAGAGCTACTCCACCTAGAGGGGGGAGGGCCTCAGTGGTGGGGAGCAGGTAGGTCTTCTGCTTGGAAAGAGCAGTGAGGTGATCCCCGGCGGGGCACCTTGCTGTGCTGCCAGGCAAGGGCAGCAGACCACATACACCCAAACCAGAAGCACTGGGTTTTTCCGTTTCTCCCACTTCAGACTTCCCTGCCCCGCATGGTTTCTCTGCATCAGGCAGAGATAAAGAGTGGGTCTGGGGGAGTTTTGCTCCCACAGGGGACAGGAAGCAGCAAGAACGTCCCTCTGCTTCTGAGAGCAGAAGGCAGCCATGTTCTGCCTCTTTTCCCACTGTTTTCTTGACAGCTGCTGGGATCTAGCTATGCTTTCAATTCCAAAACAACATGAAGCTTTGCTTATCGGAGGAAGAATTTTAAGGGGTTTTGCAAGGAACAGCTGAAGTGCTTGTTGCCACAGTTTCCACAGCAGCACCAAGTGTTATCACTTGACAAGGGAGCAACAAGAGGCATCAGGACCGATTCTTTTTGCTCCAAAGGTACAAATCCAGGATTAAAGACACCTATCCTTGTTTACAAAGAAAACTGCCCATGCAGTCTAAAGTTCTGATATAAAGTTCTCTTTCCTTCCCACTCTCCTGTTCCTATGGGGAGCACAGCTCAGCCAGAGCTCAGAGACGGCTTTTCTTTTTGACTGAGCTGGCAGCCCACCTCAGGGAAAGAACATAAGCACCAAAAAAGCTACTGCCAACAACTACATTGGACTATATTTTACCTGATGCTTATATACCTGCACCTCTGATCAAGTAAAAGGAACCCCTCCCATTGAGTATTCATACCAAAGCCTGCCACAGCTACTGACCTAGTCCTCAGAAAAAGTTACTAACTAACTGGGGTATCTATTAGCCATTTTACATAGTGCACAAAATGTTATCCCTTTAGGAGGCACAGCAACTCCCACTCTTGAACTGGCATTTGCAATGGCCAGGATAATCTCCAGCTGTCCACCTGCCTATGCCCATGAGAGGTGACATGTCCCAAATATGCACAAGATCCCCTGCATGATAGTTATGGCAGTTCAAGCATCAGAGGGACACAATGGGACCAGCAGCTGTGGTGAGGATCACATATTTCCTCAGGCTGCAATAAACACCAGGCAGGAGTCAAGATTTGCAGAGCCTCAAAAGATGGGCTAGTCTGGTGCTTCTCCACCACTTCAAATCCAGGGATCCTCTTCTGAAAATAATTAGCAGGCAGCTCATCAATTTATAACCAATAAAGATCATCTGAAATTTTTAACATTTATTAATTACTTTTCTGTGATGTGTTCATTTGGTATGCATCTGGAAATGTCCACGTATATTTTTCCTTGGCCAGTTTGCTTGTTTAGCAGCCATTCCCACAGGGCACAGGTGGAGAAGCTCTGGTCCAGTCCAACTGCCTATTGCCTTTACAAAGTGGAGTCAGCTATACCTATGTGATCCCTGACAGCTCTTTTTCTACAGCACAAAAAAACCTGCTGGGAGTGAGAGTGTGAGCTCTCAGATTAGAAGGACTCAGTGCTCTTTTGTTGAGGAGATGAGAAGTTTTAATTGCTTTTTTTGGGAGGGATCCCACTGTCCAATATGGTACTCCAGGTACAATAACCAGGAGATTTTAATTTAAAGAAATAAAAGGAGGAAGACTGTTGTCTACCACACAGATATAAAAAAGACAATTTCACGTCTGGATGATTGACTCCAATTTACAACAATCTTGTAACAATAATCATTTCAATAATGTGGCTTGCCAAGGGTTTTAGGGCAGCTAACTGAATTATAGCAAATCTTTACAATTACAACGTTGTAATGAAGGCAGTTAGTGAAGCCTCAGCGGCCTTCCCTTATCATTTGCCATTGACTGATTGCCTATGGGAGGAGGATCCCACCCTTCAGCAGAGCAGCAGAGCAGCACACAAACCAGCCAAGCCTCCTGCAACTTCAAGGAGACAGGGTTGCAGGGAGGGAGGGCACAGGTGATGTGCAGAGGCTCCCCGTGCCCCTCTTCATTGTTTTTGCTGCGGATTTATTATTTTATTCCTGCTCTGGCTTCTTTTCTTCGACCGCCCCGAAGCATCCCTATGCACCCAGTGAAGAAGCAGCCAGTTGTGCTGGTGCACATTTGCACAGGGCTTCGTCGGGAAGCATCACTGCCACGGGTGGAGGGCAAGGGGCCAGATGACCTGTGGGGTCTAGTCATGGGGAGGGCACATTTGGGGTTATTTTGTGGCGTAAAACCACCACGACAAAGAGAAAGAGCAAGCCTGCCATTTCCTTCCACCCTGGGCCCATCAGAGATCCCATTAAGGAAGTATTTGAACTACTGTGTTCCCACTACGTGCTATGTATTTGCACAGCACCTTGCTAACGGGCAATTCACTGCCCTTGGGGGACGTAGGCATCCTCCTCAGGGCTGGGGCAGAGCAGGTCTGCTGTGTGCTCACAGACACTGTGTTTCGGGGAGAGCATGGGGCCACCCACGGCATTCGCTTCATCCTTCTGTTTTTCTGTGACTGCGTCACTACCAGCAGACACACCGACATGGGCCACCTCCTCGGCACATCTCTGCTCACCAGCCGGAGTAGGACAAAGCAAAATGGCCCCAGCCCACTGGGAGGCTGGAGGAGAGGGTTCCTCTCCCGCCTCAGGTGATGCCCCTTCATGCAGCACTGACGCTGCCTGAAGAGGAAAACAGTCGTGGCTGGGATCCCGGGGGGCATCCAAATTACGTCCTTTGGATGTGACATAATTTCTTCCATCTGTAGAAGTAAACATCCCCCAGCAAGTCCAGTGTCTTTTCAAGCTCAGTCAGTTGCAGCTCATGATCAGAACAGAAAAACTAAAACGGGCCCATGCCAAAAGTCATCACAGGAGACTTGGATGGCTCTTCCTTCCTGTCCTCCACCATCCTAACAATCTGGATAGACAATGTCCCTGTCATGAGGCCAAGTCTTCTCTGTGAGAGAGCCCAGCACCCATGGGTGGCCAGCTTTGGCCGGCCCTCCTCACTCAGGCTGCTCAACAAGGCTCTTCTGAGCACACAGGTAAGATCTAATGTGGAAATCATCAAACCAAATAAGTATGTCTACGTTGTTGATACCCATGCTGGAACTTGTTGTTGCGGTTCCTTCATAGTCCACAGAGATAAATAACTGCTTTGTCTGTTCTGAGGTGACTTCTAAAACAGTTGAGAGATATTGTACCCAAGAACTACCTGTTTCTCCAGGTTGCAATATAGTGAGCCTGGGTTGACTGGGGCTGGGGACAATGCCTACAGTGTGACACAGTTAAATGATCTGAAACTCAACCTAGCATCCAAAATAAGTCCTTTGGCTGGCGCCTGAATGTCTGCTCAGACAATGGACAGTAAGGTATGTGCCTGGCATCCTGCAGCTGCCCTGGGTAGCTCTTACAGGTGTATGAATTAGCTTGGCTACAAATGGACAATGTGGCATTACTGCAGCGATAAATCACGCTCTGGGCTTATGTCTGGAGTAGACGTGTTAATGTTGACTTCTGCAAGCAACTAGTGGGAGCAGAGGTTAGCAGAGCCTCAGATACACATTACAAAGATCAACCATCTTTTGGCTTGACACAACATTCAGCAGTTCCAGCAGCAGCCGGTAAGTGCACACATGCTCTCAATTGATTTTCTTTATTAGCCTAATATCAATAGAAAGTTTTCATACCAATGATGGTAATGTATGACTGTCTCTGAGATTTCTAAAACTTTCAGTTGTCATCACATAAATAAATAAGCAGTGACCAAAGCAAGTTGTAACCTAAGTAGGCTTTAGGGAGCCCTCTGTAGTAGTATTGCACTAGGTCATCTCTGTGCATTTGTGCTTAAAGGCACAAGTTATGTCCTTTTGAAGTCAATGGGATTTTGTAACTTAGCAGTGGAAAATAATCTTTTTTGTCACCAGCAATGAAAGTCAATAGTTCAAAAATTCCTGGTATGCTGAGACCACCATTTCTCCTGCTGATTGATAAATAGTCTTTCACTCTTTCATTGTGTTGCTTTATCTCCTGACTGCCTCTCATTCTGATACCGAATATTTCCTAGGAAAGCAGGCATCTTTTTGTCCTAGGTTTCCGCAGCACCTGACACGGTAATAATGATAATGATAAGGATTCATATATTTCCAAAGGAGATACATAGGGACATAGCAGATTTTATCAAAGTGAAAAAATCAGTGTCCTCCTGTAAGGAGCAGAGCTGAAAGACCTGAGTGCTCCTACCTTCCAGCTTCAGGACTTGCTTTATCACTTTGCGGAATTGACCTGAGATATCTACTGTGCTGCTCTGGTTTCTTTGCCAGCGAGAGTTATAACTAATTCAGTTAGACAAACCAAAAGCCCACCTTAGAACTTTACTTTTCTGCCCTCATGACTTAACTCTCAACGTTCTTGGCAGACGGCACTCCTCATACTCAGTCTGCAGACAAAGCTTGGTTTTCTAAATGTCAGTACAAGGAGCCAAGGTAGTTCTGCATTGCGCAAATGTACAGCACCCTCGATAGAACAAAGAGCTCCCTCACATTCATGTATGTTATACAATCATGGAAAGAAACAAAAATACCTCCCCAATAATAATTAGGAAGTCTTTTGTATTTGAAGTATTCAAACGTGAGTTTGCTTTTAAACCTCAAGCTTGAGGTAGATTTCTTCTACAGCATGGCCTAGGTTCAGGATATTGAATATATAACTATATATACAACTGAATATATAACTGTGCTGAACAAAGGGGAGAATTGGCAAAGACCTGCCACTGAATCTCCTGCCCCAATTACCCTTGTTCCTGGGTGGTGCTGTAATTGACTTCTGCTCTTTATTAAATGCAGAAACGCTTAGTCCATTGCTTCTGCTCCTCAGCTTAGCAAACTACCAGCTGAGCCTTTTCTTAACCCCATCACAGGAACAATAAGGAAGCAGCGTGAGCTTCAGCTGCAGCCCACGCCCCCCTCTCCCCTGTGGTGTATACACACTTTAAAGAGAAGGTAGACCTACATGGGGTGTGCTCTCAGAAGCAGAACAGACACTACTAGCTGCCCTGTCCTAGTCACAAATATATTTTGTTTTTACTAGTTTACTAGAATACCCCAGTCACCAGAAGAGAAGCTATATGTTTATGATGCCATTAGGAAAAATCAAAACTCCAATTCTAAAAGCAAAAAATCTTATTCCCTCCCCTTCTGCCTGCTAAAAACAGCTGCATTGTTTCAACCACTTCTGCTAAGAGAAATCAGACTTCATACTCGAATGAGTCTGAAACCTCACCAGGTTTTGCTTGCTGCAAACCCTCAGCAAGCTGAAGAAAGAAAAATTCATTTCTTTCAAGGACTCGATGTATGCACACAGGGCTGAGTGGCACCTTTTTCACTGGGTGGGGGCATGGGCTGTGAAGAAGGGTACGCTACAGCTGCCAGATGAACCATTAAAGGCATTCCCTGCAGGCGAGCAAACAGAAGGCAGGCAGTGAAATTGCTAGACCTTTTTTTGTCCCTGACAGAACGAGGGTTTAATCTACTCCAGGGGAAATGAGAGGAAATGCTAGCATCTTCCCTAGCCTGACCTCATACAGAAGCAGGGGTTAGCCCAATCCTGCCTTTAAAATACCAAATTGAGACAGTAGAAAGTTGCAGAGTCTCTGATCTGTCTTTAGAAAACAGGAGCTATCAACAACTCAGCCATACAAAGGTTAACACAAGCCAGGAACCAATGCCAGAGGGTGCAGGGGAAGAAAAACAGAGTCAGGGCAAGGACTTGTTCCTGCAGTGCCTTGGGTACTGATTTTGGGTTAGAAACTCAAAGCTGAGGATTTTTTGTTGAACTGATTTTTTTTTTTTAATTAGCCATGATTTTGTGACCGAGCTGTGACATCCTACCTGGGAAAACAGAGGCAAGGTTGTCCTGTCCTGTGGCTTTGGGCGCCAGCTCTTCTGGCTAGCCTACATGGATGTTCAGTCAAAGCAACCGCAACAGGTTGTATCTTTAAGTTGATGATGCTTGTGATGCTTGAATATCTAAAAAGTCAGTTGTTTCCAAGCAGCAGCTGTTATGTCCCAGCCCATCAACCCAGTAAAAGAATTTGGTTCTTCTCCAGCTCTCAAATGTGTCAAAGAGACCTGAAATATTTTGGGAAAAGATCGCCTTCCTTCCTTGGATGGATTTTTCTTTTTTTCCACAAGGAAAATGTGAGCCGTGATAACTGACAGAGAGGGTAGGGAAGGGATTCAAAGGCAATGAAAAAAGCAAGTCTCATTTTTTAAGTGATGCCATCAAACATTACAAGCCTTGCCACTTTTCTCTCCCTTTGTGAATGCTGGCTTCAGAGAGACAACTGCCCACACACCTGGCTAAGAAGTAGCGGTGGTAGCTCCACACAATTCATTTAAAATATTATCACTTCCCATCATTGACAAAGTTACCTATTTGTTCAATATGTTCAGAGGAAAGGTCTAAATACGCTCAAACTACATGCAAAAGGATCTTCAGAAGTTCTGTACATGTCAGAAGGGTCTTTTTACTCAGCAGGCTGCGTTTTTCAATACCGGGAGTATTTTAGTACAAGAAATTCAGTTCAGATCTCCTATACATAAAAAAGAGCACGCCAGGATGAAAGCTAATTAAACACCTCAAGTATCGCTTTTCTAATATTCTAGTTTTTCTATGCGTATTTTTCTCAGTCTCATACTGAAACAACTTGAAGAAAATATAAAAGCATTATTCTTTTGCCAAAGAGAAATCCCTGATCTACAAACCATGAAAAGATTTTTTTTTTTATGCAATTCGTCTTCTAACTTGCATATCCATCAGATTTTGAAAACATTTATACCACTCAGTCATTTTCTTTTATCTGTAAGAGAAACATTCAAGGAAAAAAATCCCAATAGTCAAGTTCAAAATCTGCTCCTGCCCATTCTGTCAACATACTGATTTTCAACATTTGCTTATGATCAATAATACTGAAAACAGAGAAAGCAGAATAACTCCTCAAAGGCCCTTCTCTTTTCTAGTGCAATGGAAGACATTCAAGTATTTGATTCTATCCCATACTCCATTAAAAAAAAAAATCAGTAAAATGAGCCTGACTAGTTTTTCCTCCTAGACCTCTTGAGAAATCATATTCAAGGTCTTGCTAGAACATTTTTGCCATTTGTTCTACTATTTCAGGTGACCCACAGAAAGTTTGTCTCTCCCAAGCTGTTTATCATGTGCTGTCCATTTGTGTGCCCCTGTAGACATGGGCTCTGCTCTACCTCTGGTTGTGACCTCTTGGGAGATGTGGGCTTCACAGGAGCCCCTCTCAAACCCCCAGCTCCCTGACCTGTGCCTCTTCAGGGGTTAAAAGTGAATAATACTTCTGCCTAATCCCAGATTAGGCAGCCAGATGTCATAAAATCAGTGTAAAAAAATCTGATATATGTTATGGAGACCGACAGACAGCTCTATGAGCATGAGTGATGACACTCTGGGGCTCAGAGAGCATTTGTATTCAGTACCCATAGCTCCCTCTTTGAAGTTGTTGTTAAGACTTTCAACACAGATGCCAATTATGACAGACAACCAAACAGTTGACCTCTACAGCTCTAAATTTTGTAGCTGATCACAGAGCAGACGAATGGGTGATGACTTTTAGTCACATCAGCCTGGGCTGAATTTAAGGCCTTAAGGCAGACTTCAGAACAGAAATACGGTTTTTGTTTACCAAAGCCATAAGGCTTGCCTGAAAATATATTGGCACTAAAAGGTAGGCTAATAACAGCATTTTAGCTTTGCATTTTCATTTTTGAGCATTAGCCTCATCTGTAATGTCATGAGTTCTGGTTTCAGCTGGGGGAGAGAATTGGAAGATCAAAAGTGAGAAAATTCGTGGGTTGAGATAAGAACAGTTTAATACTTCGAATAAAATATAATAATAATAATAATAATAATAATAATAATAATAATAATAATAGCAGCAGTAATAGTAGTAATGAAAAGTAAAACAACACCGGGGCGGGGGAACAAAACCCAGGGAAAAAAAAACAAGTGATGCAACTGTTCACCACCTGCCAACCGATGCCCAGCCAATCCCCGAGCAGCGATCGCTGCCCCCCAGCCAACTCCCCCCAGTTTATATACTGAGCATGACGTCATATGGTATGGAATATCCCTTTGGCCATTTTGGGTCAGTTGTCCTGGCTGTGCCCCTTCCCAGCTTCTCATACACCTGGCAGAGCATGGGAAGCTGAAAAGTCCTTGACTAGGGTAAGCACTACTAGCAACAACTAAAACATCCGTGTGTTATCAACATTATTCTCATGCTAAATCCAAAACACGGCACTATACCAGCTGGTAGGAAGAAAATTAACTCTATCCCAGCCGAAACCAGGACAGTCATACCAGAGAAGAATATGCTTGTAACAATGAAGTGAAATGAAAAGTGTTATTATTATTATTATTAACTCAGAATTTCTTATAGAGCACTTACATTATAAATGTTTACCCTTACAGTTTGGGTCTAAGTTTCATACATTTGGATACTGGTCTAAGAGTAGTATTAAAGATATTCTCAAAAGTAGTTTCCTGTAAGAAAAATAACTGCTATGTAATTAAATTTTGTGCAACAAAAAAGGAAGAAATAGTCAAATCAACATTAAGAACTGCCAGATGGGTTCATCCCATATAGCTGACACTTCTGTCTAACCCTTGGAAAGAAGAGGCATGGACTCATATATACTCCTTGTGTAAACTAGCCTTATATTCATCCACAGAGGTAACTCTAACCCAAAAGCTAATACCAGAGGTCAAAGAGGACGGTTAAAAGAATAAAGTTTTTAGATACCAAGGCAATGGGCACCCTTGTAAAATTTCCAGGCAAGCAGACAAAAGAAGCAGAAGATAAAAATAGGAATCTGTCAACATGCATCTTTGGGAGAGATCATTTATCCTATTCACAGCTACCAGCAGGAGTGAAGAGCTCGTTACTGTTCACTGGTTACAAAATGCAAAACAAAGGTTCAGAATGAAATCCAACAGTTTTAAGCCACATTTCTTAAAAATGCTCATGAAATTATTCCCTTTGTATGTTTGAAGTGAAGCATTGGTGATGCTGTTTCATGGGTACAGCATACCTGAAACTCTTTCTTTAATCCAGCCATAGATCCTCAGTGCCTTTGACAGACAGGCATCTGTCATAGGCTGGAGCCATAAAACCCTAAGTACACAAAGTGAGCACACCCTTAGAGAAACTCAGTCCTTAAGTAAATTGTTGCATCTAAATTTTTATGCCCAGTTACATGGATTACTATTTCAAATATTTTCCATAACAAATTCTGTAATCTATATGATAACAGAAATAAAGGCCAAACCAAGCCAGAAAACTTTTAAAACATGCAAACATGATAGACCGATGACCTTCTTGAAATGCTGTCCTCAGATAAATCCCATCCTTCCATACTTATCCCTGTGTTGTACTGCGGCAGTAAAGGCTTTCCTACTTCCTCTGAATAACTGCTCTTAACTGGAGGCTCCTTGCAAAAGCTCTTCAACTTCTCAGGGAGGTCAATGGGAATTCTGTAACCAGCCTCCGAGAAGAGCAAACCCCACCAAAAACCAGCATCCTCGGTAAGGCACCACTGGAATGAAAGACACAAACCAGGCTTCTTGACTGATTGCATGAGAGACAGCCACCATCAAATATACATGCACTGTCACTGGTGCTGTAGCATAACATTAATAATGTGGGGGACCTTGCCGCGCTACAAAGTTTAGCAGGCTGGCAGGATAGTACAACCATGTTTCAATTTCAGAAAGCAGTGACAAACACCGAGAGACAGAAGAAGCTGCACACAGTTTATTCCAAGAGTATATATCATTTCAGACACATTTTTATAGGAAGTGTTTGTACAAACTACTGTGAGGATCTTAGGCTTTTTAAACGTAAGAGAACATTTTGACAGACGTTAACTTAAAGAATACAGATTCCTGAAAATTAAAGGTTCTTTTTCTCTCAGATGCGGGAAAGTTTGCTGAATAAATAAGCAGGAAAGAGAAGCTGATCGTATCTTTAAGAAAACCCATCTAATACATTAACATGTATGAAAAATCAAAGTAAGAGCTGTCATCTTGACAAAGCAATGCACCCACTCTGCTGCCTAAGAGCAGAAAGGCCGTGGCTGTGCAACAACATTCAGCTCCCTGCTGCCAGCAAGGGGACTAACTTCGTTGTGTTGTTCTGCAGAGTCTGGGGGTGGCTTTACTTGTTGCTTTCCAGAAAAATAAAAAAATAATTTAAAAAATATATTAATAAGAGCACCTCACAGAAACAAGAAACCATTTAGGAGCTCTGCTAAGAATCCCGACCCTGCCCCTGCGGTGTGGAAAACTGGCAATGGCAGACAGGAGAAATTACATATAGGTGACACTGTTAAAGTAGATTGCTCTGTAATCATCTGCCCTGGGCAAATATTATCCTCTTTTTCCATTCTTCGTTCTGCTTCTCCCCCACATCCCTGACACTAATGTAAAGTTTCATTTTTCAACTACTAATAAACTGGTAATGTTATAAAAACCTTACATCTGGTTGAATAATACCAAATTAACAGCCTAACCACTGATCAAATTTATTTCTATGTAAAGGAAGACTATCTGCTTTGACATCAGTGGCACTGTATTAGGTTAAACTTGGAAAAGATCAGAGTCACTCTCAAGATTACTGTCTAGGATAAAGCTTTTTCCTCTCCTGTTCATTCACCTTCCGTCTGAGGCCAGATTAATTTTTGAGAACCATATTGCTTAAAGACTAGACTACAGATGAATTTCCACCAATTTGATTGAAAGGTGAATTTTAAGCTGATGCAATCAAGCAACAGCAAAATATAAGATGTTTTTTTAAACATCTTTCCAAGAAGATGTTTAGATTGGTTTGAGAGTGGTTCACACTGATTTAGCTTAAGAGGCAAACAGCTTGCACACCTGTTTAAAAGGTTTGTCCTCAGCTAGATGTTACAGTCAATCAGCTGAGATGCAGGAATTAACTCAGCTGCCCACACGTAGTCCTTTAAGCACAAAGGGGCAGCAGCTTCACAAACAAGCTGTCCCTTGAGCACCAAACATGAGCACCTGTCTGATCTTGGCTGGAGTCAATTCCTTTCTCATTTGACCTAACCTAGAATAATCCATTGTCCCTCTGAAATACGAATATCTATACAGGCTTTGGGGCTTGTTGACCACATCAAATACAAATTGATTCAAGTTGCATCAATACAATTTACTTAGATCCCCTCACACTTGCCATGCTCCAGATCCTAAGCCCTGGTATTTTGCTCATGATCTCAATGCAGATTTAAATACCCTCCTGTTAACCAAGATATATATGCTCTGCCCCACAGTGAGTCTCCCAGAAATCCTTATCTCTGCTTTGATTGGGCCTGATCCTGTGGACCTGCTATGCGTTCCTCTCTGCTCCCATGGCTGTGATGTCTGGTATCAGTGGGAGCACTGGGCAGCTTGCAGGATCAGTCTCCAAAGCCCTGATTATGATGGATACCGAGAGACCCATGCTCCCGTCAACAGCACCATGGTCCCATGCTGCTCGGTACTTCTCCTGGCCTCAGAGGAAAGAAACTTGGCTGGTTCATATTTTCCATGTGTACCTACAACTCCTTCCCTACAGTTAGATTTTTCCCTTGCTTTGTGCCTAAAATCAAGGCTTCACTTGCATGCTGAGTTTCAGCATGTGGGAATGTCTTGTTACTCCTCCTTCATATACCTCTCCACTTAGTCCTCTGACATTTTTCTTCAAACTCTTCCTTTTCAGCCTGTAGCTGTTTGAGATCAGCATTATTTAGCATCCTCACTCTGGCCTCTAATTTTCTCATCACAGCAGCTTTATTTTCTGCACTTTATTTCCTGCACACTCCAGGAACAGCTGCTGCTATTCCACCAGGATCCTCCTTTCTCCCTCAGTCTGGCTGTCAGGAGGCTGCAGGTGTGCTCCAGCTCCCCAGTTTCTGCTTTTCTGTGCCAACGGATGGCCCCACATTTCCTGGGGATTCCCAGCATTCAGGTGTGCCCCTCACCTGCCAGGGAGGTGTTTCTGCAGCCTGTACCAGCTGTAAGAGCACAGAAAAAAGGCTAGTTTCACAACAGGGTTTCTAGGAAGCCTCCCTTTATTTAAATTTCGGGGAATTCAACCATGGCAATGCTGCAGAGTTGTAGTACCCTAGCTCTGTGTCTGCCTGGCTTCTACTAAGTGTCCTTTCCTGTTCCTGGCTGTTACTTGTTCGAGGAGACCCTCTGTAAAGCCCACCCAGTGCCCCGCTGAATCACAGGGTATGCTGGCTAGAGTTTGTCTCCAAGGGAGAAGCTAGTCCCCGTGCATTTCAAAGGGGAGACCTCCCCCACCTCCTCAGCACCCCAGCCTTACGCCTGCTGCTGGGCTCCACAGGAGAAGGCAGGCATTTGGGATCACGTTTCCTCGCGGGTGGAATGGTTTGCCAGTCAGCCTGAAACCCTTCTGAAAACTAGACCAGCATTCTACAAAGAAAGAATAAGCTTAATAAAACAGTCTTGGAACAAATTTATAAAAATGAAAAGGAAGCTCTCGCTCTCTCTGTGCTAACTGCATCCTGGCTTGGCTCCAGTTGCTGTTCTCTTTATTTCATCCAGCTGAAGTGCTGTCAGGGCCTGTCTCAGCTCCAAGAGCCACAGTCAGAGCCTTAGGAACCTGGAAAGCCTGAGCAGTTAATGCTGAACTCGAACACCTTCATTGCTCTCCAGCTCCTTAGGCAAGGCACAGAACAGGATGCCGCCCTGGGGATGCTCCCGTTCCTCCAGACCCCTTCTCTCTTTGCAGGTTGCTCAGATGCAGATATCAAATGGAGTGTTACCTGCAGCTGAGAAACTCAATTTTTAATCAAGAGATGCATTTTTATAATGCAACCTGTGGGATTGCTCTCTCTTACAACCTGTCTTTAGAAATGTGGATATTCCCTGGGCGTAGGCCAGGTATCACCATTTGTGTGGCCGGTGAACTGCAGGCTTTCCTGAACATGAACACAGAGAATAATGACCAGGTTAGTCATCTTCCCTGTGAGCAGCCCATGTACTCACTGCGAATGAGATGCTCCCTGCACTCCAGCAGGGTGACATTTGATCCTAAATTCACTATGATGAAACATCTCTGCTGCCAAAAAGGGTATGTCTACCCTCCCTCTCCCCAGCAACGCTTCCCCACAGCCAGCATTGATATAACCCTGTGAGCACCCAACTCAAGCCAAACAGCCCCTCAGCGTGTGTTTTCCTTGCTGAACTCCCTGAATCAGCACATTGTGGAGTCGGACGCACAGCAGTGCCGGTGCAAAGGAAGCAGCCGGAGCAAGCGGTCTTGCTCTGGGGACAGGGGAAGGGAGCGGGGCCACTCCTTCTGGCAGCAGCCCTCAGTTAGGAGATGTCACGTCACCATTCAACAGGGCTTGTCTGAAAGCGACATCAGGACTGCAGCCCCCAAGGGCCTGCTCCAGTCACTGCTAGGAGCAAGACTCAAATGTCTTTCAGACTGCAGGTTTGTAAACTCACACGTGGCAGTTGTTGCAATAGGTCATAAAACATTGTCCCCTGTGCCCAATTTCAGTAGCTTCATGTTTGCTTTTGGAGAGAACAGCAAGGGCTTTCTCAAGGAGATATTCTGTCATCTCTGCTACAGGATTTGATAAGAAGCAAATGGTCAATGTCACTTGCATCTTCACTTAACAATGAGCTGAAACTCAGCTTGGTACTTTTGGACTTCCACTTTTAAGTGCCTGTTGCTCGACTATTTCAACAATTTAGATAAGCTGGAAAAATGCAGCAAGGACACACACCAGACTTCTGGTAATGAATTCACTTAAAGATACTCGATGATATATGGAGAGCTGCAGCTAAATCTAGAAATGACTTATGCTGAAAGCTACCACCGGTGATGAAGACCTGTACTCATCACAGTATATCAAATTTAAAAGTAGGCCTGAAAAGTGCTGAGGAGCCAGTGAGTAAAATGTTGCCATTTTACTTTAAGAACCATGATTGGAGTGGAAGATGTTGCCTTAATAAAATATGCTTTGTACCTACTCTTAGTAAATCACAGAGAAATTGACAGTCTATACAGGAGAGGAAGGCTAGAGCTCAGCTTGCAAGCAGACTGAATTACTTCTCACTACAGATTTGAGGTTATTGGCAGACAGCCCGTGTTGCCATTTAGTCCTCATAGCAAGAATGCTTTAAAAAATATTTTCCGTATAGACAGACACACTGTAGCCACTGAGACTCCAGAGAGCTGCCATATTGGCCCTTCTGCCCTTTGGAGGCTCTGGTTTGATTTCCAGGTAATACAAATCAAAACAGAAATTGCAGTTATATCTGTACCAAAAAATTGCTAGTTCTCCACACGGCAAATAACAAAGAGAAGGGCAAAACGTTCCCAAAGAACAAGGAGAAGCACATTGCTTGCTTTCCTCCCAAGAGCTACAACCACGTCCCCATCTTGGAAGAAGAGGAACATTCCTGACAAAGTACCGCACCCTGACCCCTCTAGGGCCCAATGGTTTTGTCACAGGCAGTAGTGGCACTCACACTCCACAGTCACCATATCTGCATCCACACAGACAAGGCAAGAATTTGAAATTACATAATCGTGATTTAATACTGCCGTGTAGTAGCTCGCCAAACCTTGGTAACAGCCGGTGACCAGTCACATTCCCGGAATGGCATCTCTGTTCTTCACTGCTTCTCTTGCAAGTACCAATCTATAGCTGTGGATTCATATGTTCAGAAAAAGACAACAAACTGGAAAGGTAAGCACACCTTCACCTATGGCAGGGCTGTAAGTAAAAAATGAGTAAACTTGACTGATGATATATGTGAAAAACACGTAAACACTAAAGAGCCCAAATAACAGGGAATGAACTCCGTCTACCCTCAGATTCATCACTGCTTGTGGTTTCCTGGCTGTTGGTTTTATTTTTTAAAGCAATGTGCAGAAACAGCCTAAATCATCAGTCCTCCAGAGGGGGCAAGCGTTTGCAGGACTAGCCCTTCCATGGCACTTGGTCAGCCAATGTCCAGAAGCAAGGCGGCCAGGATGGCAAAAAGCTAGGGCCAACTCTGTTACTTCTCACAGTCCTGAAATTTGTTTTGAATGGAAACTACTGTGTCTTTATCAGAATAATGTCTTCAGCTGTAACTGGGGAAATGCTAGGCAGAAAAAATTGATAATTGTAATGTTTGCTTATACTAGATCACTATATATCTTCTTGTCCTTCTCCCTTTTATATTTTAGACAAGAATATCCTCATATTTAAATGCCTCTTAGGTTGCTACTAAAATAACCGATGAAACTCTTTCAAAAAAACCCCACACAGATTTACTCATGAAGATATCTTCTTTACCTTTCTCCTCAGGGAGCAGGAGTTCTCTAAGGCCTATGCAGATATGCTCACCTATGAGGAATTTTTAGCAATGTATTATGGCTGTGTGTTAGTCCCCCTTTAGAGAGACCCTGAGGCTATTGCTTTTTTGCACAATCAAAATAGAATTGCACCAACTTCTGGGTGACTAATTGATGCAAATTATACTGACATAGCTGGTGATTTTCCTGCTTTAAATTAGCAACCATTTTGATGCAAAAGTCATTAAAAAAAGAGAAGAACTAAGTAAATAAAAATGCTAATTGTTGTGTTGTTGGCTAGGCTGAATCCACTAATGCTTTTAAAGTACTTTTTAAATTATTTTCTTTTAATCAGCTCAGCCAAAATTCAAAGGCCATTGTTTTAACATTATTGTGTCATTGTCTGATTGGGTCTAGTTTGAAACTGTGACTGCACAAGAATTTGCACCGTTGCAAGAACTATGGTGGTATCAATACTCAGGATGGAGGGAGAGGGGAGGGAGGGAGGCAGGGACAGAAGGAGACAAGGTTTTTTATTACAGAAGGATGACATATCCACATTCAGCTCTAGGATTCGTCAGAAAGTCCTTCTCTTCTTGCATTTTTTTCATGTCATTAACAGACTGCTTTTCAGAAACCAAAAACTCAGTGAGAAGATCCAGAAAAATGTATCTGTTTTAATAACTATTTTCTCCTGACTTTCCCAAAATATCCTCTTTTCAGTTTGACAAATAGATTTTCAGTAATAGCCTCCTGTTCCCAACCTTCCCCAAACCAACCCCGTTATTTCCAAAGTCACTTCTGCGAAGCAGTCTTTTCAATTTTTATAAAGCTCGTGGAAGAAGAGCCTTGACCATCTCTAGCCTTCTTCACAACATAGGCACGAACTGTAGGTTGGGACTGAGCAGTAACCAGAATTCTCACGAAGGTGAGTTGCTGAGGAAACCTGTAAATGAAACATTTAAAACGGCAGACGGTTCCTCATCTAGAGTCTTGCGTAGGAAAACTGTGCAGTGGAGACAGGTCCAGCCCAGCACAAGAAACTGCACCACTACCACAGACGCCCTGAACAGCTTTGGGTGAAAGACCCTGTCACCTGCTTTCCACCAGTGCAAGGGCTGATGGTGAGCGTGGCCTTGGGGTGGGAAGGCAGTGAGGACTGCTGTCCCAGGGCACCTGCAGGAGCAGGGGAGGGGAAGGTGCCAGGTTGAGGAATGCTGCTGTCTGTCTCTCATGCTACTGCATGGCCTGGAGAAGCCGACAAGTCCTCCAGTGTTGCCTAAAATAGCTGGAACATGTAGACAGCTACTTCAAAAAATGCACCTAGGGTGCCCATAGGCACTTCTCTTGGAAAACTTGCTTCATTCTTTCCTTACCCAAAACACTTTCCCTTTGAAGTTCATACATTGCATGCCAACACGTGAGCGTCTTCTAATCTAATGTTAACAAGAGAAAAAAACTGATCCTAAATCTCATGATGCAACTATGATTCACCTGGAAAAACAGGCAGGCTTGTAACTGTAACCTTCCTCTTCACCAGACTCCTCTTGTCCCCCTTACTCTCTTAGTTCTTTAATCTCAGTAATAGACTTGTGACTAACATAACATTTTAAGAGCTTTGAGGCAGGGGTCACAACATTTCCTGGAGCTAGAATGTGATTACAACATTCAAAGATGTGATACATTAATAAAAATAAATTAAACTGCTACAACACAAGGAATATCTTGAAGCATATTTATTAATTCCACTGGGATTATATGAACTGCTCAGATCCTTAGGAATGTCTTGTATTGTGCTATAATTTATGCTACTGTGCTAGGGAGACTCGACCTGGTACCAGCGTGCTTATTTATCTATGAACAGGTCAAGGATTAAGCATTATCCGTGTATTAATAGACTTGCCTGGTGAGAACAAGAGTAAACGCATCATCAATAAAGGCAACCTTGCTAAAGTTAAAAATTGTTGAGTTTTTAAAGTCTGTTGCAAAACATGTTGAGTATATTGGCTCTCAGCATTGTGTACCTCTGATCAGAGAAAGCGTAGCTTTACGGTGACTTCCAAAGTGGAATTCTGCCGTGGGATGAGAACACGGGGCACCTGCAGGAAACCCGTTCTGCTGGTGAGCCCACAGGCAGCTGGGCTGGAGCATCCCCTCTCCATGGGAGGGTAGCAGAGAGGGAGCCTGTGCCTCACAAGGACAACAGAGAAGCCAAGACAGCGTGCAGCGTCAGAGTCTATTTACCTCTGGGATGTTCCTGGGGTTTGGTGGCAAGAAATCAAACGGGGCTGCTCAGTGAAGTTCCTGCAAGGGGATTTCCACCAGAATTGTGTGGATATCAAGATACCAAGATCTCTATGGCTTAAGAAATTATTTACATTGTATTGTTTAAAGTCTTCCCTGCTTTGTTGTCTGAGAACGAACGCAGCCCCCTCAAGATGGTGCTTGGCCTCTTATGACCATGCTGCAGAGCACGCGCTGTTAACCTGTGACCACCCATTTTTGGATTCCAGATGCCAGGGGATGGTCGTAACCAAAGCTTCATTAGGCTGTTTCTTTGTTTACCCCCTCTTTATATGTGACAACAATGTGTGCCTGGTCTGTACCCTGTGCTTTGTGCTTTTATAACTGTATTATAATATGATTGCTGCAAACTGCTAAACTTGGGAGGGTGGAGGGCAGTTAATATTCAAGCATGTGGATCAGTCACATGGCTATATATCTATCTACACAAATTCTCATGTCTTGCTCACCGGGTACAAAAAGGCATTCGGAAGCAAAGCTTTATTCCACACAGAAAAAGGTTTGTTTAACCTGAATAGCATCGCTTAATGCTGACACCGGAAAGTCAGAAACCTGCACATCAGCAGGTTTATTTTATAATCTCTTGAGGTTCTACTTCAGCTGTTCTCTGCCCAGCTTGAATGTCTATTTGCCTCACCACAAATGATTGCCAATTTATTGTCAAGGGTAGAATTACCTACTCTAAATCCCTGCTAATTATCTCACTTACAAAAAATGATAAAGAAAAAGACTAGGTGGGTTTTTTTGTTCCTCCAGGATTTTTCTGGGCTAATGTCCCGCAACACTAAATTGAGGCTAAGGCAAATTATATCACAAAAAGCTATATTAGAGCAATATTAAGAATTTGAATTGAAGTTGCAAAAGTGAAGAATTTCAAAGATAGATCCAAAATTCCAATCTAGCAGCCTCTCCTTACTGCATCTGGTAAGCACGGAGATGAAATAAAAGTGTACTGCCTACAGATTGGAGACCCATGAGCTACGTCAATACCAGTAAACCAAACAGGGCCATGGCCTGAGCTCAAACACCACCCGTGAACGTCCATAGCGTTTACCCGTTAGCGCACTCCCTGGTATGGTTTAGGTTCATGCCCATCAGCACGCTGCCACGCAACATCCATGCGTGGTCCAGAAGCAGCACTGAGCCATGGCTGCCCTCGTTCGGCTCTATGGGCAAGGACACCCGCTCCCTGGGAGAAGAAAACGCAGCAGTATAGGAGCAAGTAGTGCTACCTCTCATCCCTCAGTGAGAAAGAGCTTGTTCCCATCTGTTTTACTTTCTAAAACAGGCATAGCTAATTAGTATTTTTGTAATGATAAGCCCCAGGACAATACTTTGGGTTTTGCATCTAGATTTCTTTTCCTTTTTCTCCCTTCTGTCCTTTCTGCTTTGGATTGAGCCATAACCTCAGTGCATTCTTCCACTCCCCCTGGCATGCCAAGAAACTTAACTGAGTCTGACTGCACTCAGATCAAGCACAGCTCCTCAAGGGAACTAGACAACCCAAATAAAATTAGATGTAGGGATTAAGATGAATAGGGGAGGATGTGATTAACACAATCAATTAATACAAGTAGGAATAAGACCTACCACATCCATGGTAAATTCTCATTAAGTTACTCGTTTCATCATGGATGAACATACCGATAAACCATCGCAGTCCCCTTTTATAGTCGATGTCCACAATACAGACAGAAGTAAAAACGGGTATAGCCAAGTTCAGGCCTTCCCTCTGGCACGGCTATGGCCGAGTGCTCTGGCAGAGAAGAGGGCTGACCTGCCCTGCGACAGGGCCAGCAGCCGAGTTCAGGTACTCACATTTCCAGACTTGGAGAGGTCTGTCTGCACAGGCTGAGCAGCCTGCTTAAGCATGTTTCTGCAAATCAGTGCGGGGAAAAAGGGAGATGGGGAGCGAGGAACTTGTAATCTCCTATTTTAAATATACATCAGTTCCAGCATGAGGGGTCGGATCGGCAAACACTGAGCGCGGAGCACCCGGAGCCACAGCGCAGTCCTTGGTCCAGATCTCTGTCTCCGGGAACTGAGGGTGGCTGGCAGGGACAGTACGTTGTTTTCTTCAACATTCATCTGTTTTAGAGAGGACTAAAACAAACACTTTGCTAAGGCATTCACAGACCTTCTCTGGAAGCAGGGGAACATGGAAGCAAAGGATTTTAGGAACGACAAGAGACAGCCCTCTCTAGGGGCTTCCTGGCTGCTATCGGTCCCCAGCCCCTTGCACTTCTCCATTGCCTTGTGCAACTGCTCCATCCTTCCGTCTAGACTGTTCCTCCAAACCCCTGGTTTTGCTGTCGCCCCTGCTCTCAGCGCCAGTTTTGCTCCTCTCTTCCCAGTCCTGGCTGTCCTAGTCTCCTCATCCAGCCACTTTTCCCCCTGAAGCTCACAGTCCCGTTTCAGCATGCTGCTCCGGTGCTGCCTGTGGTGCCCGGCAGTGTCTGTGTGCGTGCGTGTACACGTATGCACCAGCTGCACGCAGTTGTATCTGGTGTGCAGTTCAGCAGCCTGCATTAGACTAAATACTTCCACGACTGACAAAATGCATTTTCCCTCTTTAATAAAAGTGAGCGAGCGAGAATATTTTATTTCTTTCCTCATTTACTCTTACAAAAAGGTACAGTGGTGCTGCTTTAGGGCTTTTAAAATGATGTGACAGTTATCTCCTTAAATAAGCAGGGCTTACTGTAATCGCAGGTTCCTGAAGAGCCTCCCCACACCCACCACCTGGCAGAGCCAAAGCAAGCAAGGTCCTGCTTGCCTGAGTAAGGGTTGCTCCACAGGTTGCCATCGCAGGGCTGAGGTAACGTCAGGCACTGCATGCACAAGACACAGGTTTTAGTCCCGATTGACGGGGGCCCTCTATAAGGGCCATTTCTGAGGTATGACAGTCCCTGCCCAGCCAGCTGCTTTCCGTCTCACAATATTTCAGCTAAATACGGTGATAACACTTAAAATTAATGCCAGTTCCAGAGTTATTCACAGGGTTAGCCGTATTTATCGCTGTAAATTGTGATCTTACTAAAACCTGAATCCATTAGGAAATACCTTGAGCACACGTTCTAATAGAGCAAGTCTCTTCAGAAGCATTAAAGGGAGGTGAAAAGCCAGATAGATACTCTTTCATGAGAGCATGTAGAGATATCAAAGAGGGATAAGGTTGTTTTTCTGCTCCTTTCGTTTGTACAAAAGCTGTTTGGCATCTATATTGTATGTGTGTGTTTGGCAATAGTCTGCCATATGGCTTTTCTCTTTTCTTCCAACTGCAGCTCTATGTTTTCTGAGAAGCATAAATCAGAATGACAGGTGAAATAACAAGGCTTTTGTCAAAAATATATGCACCTCTAGTGTTTTAAGAGCATGTTGATGTAGCATGTGTATGTTGTGTTTTGGAAAGAGTCTGGAGAGAGACAAATTCCCTTCCACCCCTCCAATGCATTGCTGTCCTCCCCCCCAGCACGGCAAAACCTCATTTCTTTACCCAGGTGCAGGTTTCCTTCTTCCTTTCACTTCCTTTCTTTCCCAAATGTCAGCCTTTTAGGTACGTGTCCAAAACACTGCCCTTCTATTCTGCTCAGAAAGGATAGTTCAAAGCTGATATCAAAATCACACTCCCTCCTTTTTCGTGTTTTGTTTGTTTGTTTTGATTTGTGCCATTTCCCTCAAAATAAGCCAACTTTGCTCTTACAGCCGTTCCTCCTTACAAAAACAGCTTAAAATATTTACCTCAATGAAACCTGGACACCTGCCTTATTTCAATAAGCTCTCAGCGCTTTAAGTGAAGCAGATGCTGTTGAGTCAGACCAGCAGAAACTGTACTGTTCCTAGTCATTTTTGTTATCTGGATTTTCCCCTTTAAAAAAAAATGCCCTTAATCTGTATATCACCCGGTCTCCAAGAGGGTTACAAAAGGCCGCTGAAAAGAAAATAGTGCACAACATCTGGAGGCTGCAGAGTCTACTCTGCCCAACCTCCTCCCTGGGCTGGAGTCAGCTGTGCATCCTGCTGACTCAGACCCGCCACGCTTTCAGAGGAGTAAAATATGACTAAAAAGTGCTAAAGTAAGTGTTCCACCATAATTAAAATTTGCCAGCTATGTCTAAATGAGTTCAAAATACCTTTTCCAGAAAACACTATTCCTATAAAATGACATTTTTCTTTTCAGATCAAAGAATAGTTTCAATAAACAAGGACAAAATTATCTGTCGCAGCATTTTTTACAAAAGACAGTGATTAAATTGCTTGAGTTTTCAACTTGATCCTTCTGATTTCTGAGAAGCTTTTCCTGGTCAGGTGCTGGCAGCAGCCCACCCCTCATGGGGTTTTCCTGCCGTATATGGGCCCCAGGGCCAGGTCCCGTTAGCACCACACGGCTGCACTAAGTGGGTGACCAAGGGTTGTGGTCCCTGTGACCGCCTGAGAAAGCAGCAGGCAAAATCAGTGGCTGCTTCGTACTTGTCTGTCAGATTATTTATATCAAAGAGAAGGTCACGCAGTCTTGGAAAACACCAAAACACAGCATCCCTGCTCCTTTAGAGCTCTCTCAGTCAATTCCCCTGGTTTCCTCCATGGCAATGAAAGCTCTTCCCCAGAGCCACCGTGCTCCTGGAAGGAAGAGGATGGCACAGCACAGCAGCAGTTTTGCTCCAGAGGCTGTATGCAGCACCCGTGCGGCAACCACCAAAGACCAGGCTTCAAGCTAAGAGATATTTCTGGGGAGGTTTCAAAGAGGCTGCTGGCTGCTACGCAAGGTGACCAAGGTCTCTCTGGTGCGACTATCCCAGCTGGCTAGTTTTCCAGACATGTTTTGTAAAATTATTGAAATTTCTATTGACCTCCAGCAACACAAATCATTTTTCTCTATTTCATCACATTTATCATGTGCTAAACAGCATCAAAAGCATGCAAATGATTACAGAGGGAATCTCTGTCCTACTGGCATCACTTCAACACAGTCAGAAGAAAATCTCAATGTAAGCATTTTCTCATGTGTCCAAGAAGCTATATTAGGAATATGGCCTTGAAGGAATGAAAAAAAAATTCTGTTTTATTTCAAGTGTGACAAACTTTTTTATAATTGTTCTTATTGCTTATTACTGACCTAAAACTCAGGCCAGATTAAAATATCAAGAGACAGGCCCATATGGCAGACATTCATGGTCATGCTAAGCATTAAATGGATGGATGAGCAGATGAAAAAAGAATAGCTGCAGATCCTAACACTGGAAAAGGCATTAGGCATATTCTCTGGGTCGAGAGGAGGGAGGAACACTATGAAAAGGGTGAATTGGGAGTGGGAGGCCAGAGCTGAGCTGGGACCTTCTCTTCTACCTTCTGTTTTTTAATGAAGAAGAAGAGGGGTCTGGGAGAGTGGCTGTGCAAAGAGACAGGGCAGCTGAATGGAAAGAGATCAGATCCCAAAGAGCAGAGTAAACCAGTAGGTTTTCAGGACGCAGAAATCTATGAGGCAGGCTCTTGGGAGCTGAGGGGGTGTCAGCCTTAGCTCCTTGAAGGCTGAAACCCCGGGCTTCTCCATCCAGCGCTCCTCCCGTGCCCACCCCGGGATGGGTGGGAGCACCTCACCACAGGAAGCTCCACCTTGCACAGCTGCAGCACAGCTGCCAGCGCAGACACGGCTGGACAGCAGGCTCCTCAGAGTTTGTTCACTTCTCAATGGCAAGAGCCCTAAAGGATTTTAAATGGTTAAGCTACATTTTTTCATGTGTTTGAATCATGTTCTATTTCTCTATGCTTTATGGTAATGATGAAGAGGTTGGCCAGTAAGACAACCCCGCTCAGGCAAACTCTTAAAAATCATGATCATATTTGCCTACAGCTTGACTTGTAAAGATAAAATAATGGAATAATAAATCCTCCTCCCCTGTCACAGAGGAGCTTTGTTTTTCCAAAGTTAAATAACTTGGTGGATTGTGGCAGTGCACAATTTACCCTTTCAGCATGTGAGTCACAATCGACTTTAATTACTTAAGTAATTCAGTCCCTGAGTCCCGTTTACAGTGGGCACCATTGCACTGTTTGGCATCCAACCCGTGATTTGTAGATGCATCTGAATCTCCCACATGCGTGCAGTGCTCCCCTACATAAAACTTGATATATTCCTACACTCCTTCCAGGAGTCATATATTAATTACATCATCTGTATTGCAAACATAACCAGAAACTTCAGTTTTCTCTGGAGTTCAGCTGGCTTTTCATGTTTCCCATCCCTGAAAGTACATTAAACATTCCTGCTTCATCCTGTATCTCCACTTTACTGACTACACAGCCTCTTCTATGCAGAGCAGTACTCCCCCTTTAAGTAGGTGAAGGCTTGTTTACTCACATAACACAGGACGGCTCCTAAGCTAGTAATTCTGAAAAAGCAGCTGTAATGGCAAAGAGAAACAACAGAAGGAACCGGGTAGCAATATTTCCTCCTCTGAACATTTGAATGGGCTTGGCTGGAAGCGAAGGAGAACTGAAAAAACAAGAAGATAGCTAGGTGGGATCACCAGGAAGGAAACAAGCTGAGATCGGCTCTGTGGTTATGGTAACTGGTAGGAGCAGTGGGGAAAGGCAGCACGGAGAAAGAGGAGGAAGGCAGCCCCAGCAGTGTTCCCGTGTGCACAGCTGGGCTGCAAACTACCTCTCCTGCAACCACTCCGAGTTCTGGGAAATCACTTATGTGGCTTTTGAAGTCTTTGTTCTCAAATGGATCCTTTGTTGCTTCAGATATTGATCAGCTTACAAGCTGTTCTGAGCAAACACAAGAGGAAAAGTATCATTTGGGAGAAAAGTGGAATATTGCAGAAAGTAACATTTCTAGAGCGTACATTAGAACCAGATGTTCCACTCAAAAGTATTTGTGGTCAGGGACTACGCCGAGAAACTAACTGCTATAAAGGGAAAAACCCAGAATTACAGCACAATGGATACAAGAAAAAGTTACACCAAGAGAAAAAGGAAGATTGAAGAAGGATATATTAGGTGTCTTGCAGTGACAACTGTAATTACAGGTTACTATCCAAGCAAGAAAAGGGTTGGATCCAGCTCCCACCTCTTCCACAGATGCACTGCTGGACTTTGACCAAGCCATGTAGGCTTCACTTCAGAGTTGGAAGGGCTTTGCCACACTGAGGGTTTTTATTTTCCTCTCTCACTGTGCCTTAGTGGTAAGGACTGGATGCAGCCCAGAGGCAGCCAGTCCTGGGAGGGCTGGCAGGGGAAGGGCTGGCATGGCAAGGCACTGCATGGCCATTTCTTCAGGGCACCACACAGAGTGTGAGGAGGAGGAAGGCGGCTGTCAGTCCTTCAGGGCCCTTCCCAGCCCAGCAGACTTTTTCCAGGGTGAGGATCCCCTTGTAAAGGGTGACTGGGCTGTTTCTCTGCCATTTTGAAGAGCTTGTGAGAGCAAGTTCACTGATACCTCTAGGTCACGCACATGATATGGTGATGGAAGATGCGGAAAAGCATACAAATAAAAATAAATAAATACTTCAGTCATAAATTTTAATGACAGAAAAGTATAACAGAAGAACAGCCATACTGTCATCATATTAGAAAGCAGAGATTCACCTGGCTCTATACCCTGAGTGTGGTCAGAAGGAAACGCTCAAGTGAAGCATATGAGGAGTAATGCAGACACTGGGTGACCCTCCCCTGCCTCCCAGCTTCTGGTCATCAGTGACATAGTGACTTCTGAGCTGGGGGTTTCATTTTGAACAGAAACTGATGGCCCTATCCTCTGCAAATTTGCCCCATCAGCTTTTGAACCCATTTATTATTTTGGTCTCCATAATATCCCATGGCCACGAGTTGCACAACTTCACCACATGCTGGGTGATGAAGTGCTCCCTTTTTAAACGCCTAGCTGATTATCTCATCAGCCCATATTCTTATATTGTCAGGAATGATAATTAATCTCTTTCCTCAACTACCCATTACCATTCATGATGTTATCAGGCTTCATCTCTTCCCTAAGCTGAAAATACCCGGTATATTTTGCCTTTCCTCACACAAAAACCACTCCATTCACCGAGCCTGTTTCTTCCTTTTTCTGGGCCACTTTCAGCTCTCCGTTCTGAGCTGTGGTGATGAGTTCACTGCATAATATCCAGGATGCAGATGCATCATGAATTTATATGGTAGCATAACTATTTTTTTTCTGTTTGCTCTCTATTCTTTTACTAATAATTCCTAATAAACTTTTTGACCACCGCTGAGAAATGAACTGATTTTCACAGGGACTTATCAGTAATGACTCCCAAATCTCTTTCCCGAACATTAGAAGCTAATTTAGAAACTGTCATTCTGTATGTAGCTTGGGTGCTTTTTTCCCATATGCATCACTTTGCATTTATTGACATTGAATTTCTTCTGTCATTCTATTGTCCAATCACTAAGCATTGTGAGATCTTTCTCCAAAGGCAAAAACGAGAAAATTGATAGTGAAATCTGGCCAATTTAATGTTAAATGTATTTGTAATTTCATAGGAAGCATAGTCAATATGTGAAGAATACAACTTAGTGAAAAACATACCTCTTACTGCCAAAAAGTCATGGGAAGTTCATCTCGTAGAGAATCTGATTTCTAGAGAAAAGAAATTCTTTTCTTCATTTGTATGTGGATGAGGTCCAATCTAAACTTCAGGTCTGAAATATCTACGATGCAAGGAAGGCTGGATTTGGCAATCAGGCAGTCAGCATCTCTTCGTTGTCTCAGGGGGACTAACTAAGCCTATATAATTCAGAGAGTATTGACATCCCAGTCAGGATAGTTATATTGGTGGAAGGATCGGGAGCACAGGTAGTGTTTTCCTCGATCCCTTCAGTGGCGGGGAGGAATACTGAAGGGAACAGGAAAACTCATCGGATCAATAAGTGGCTTAGGAGCTGGTGCCATCGGCAGAATTTTGGCTTTTTTGACCACGGGGAGGTTTACACGGCACCGGGCCTGCTGGTGACGGACAGTTCAGCTGTCTCGCAGGGGGAAAAGGATTCTCGCGTATGAGTTGGTGGGGCTCATCGAGAGGGCTTTAAACTAGGTTCGAAGGGGGAAGGGGATAAAACCAGGCTCACTAGAGAAGAGCCTAGGGACCGCACGCCAATGTCAGGGGAGAAATCGGCAGCCCAGCTCAAGTGCATCTACACCAATGCACGCAGCATGGGCGGCAAACAGGAGGAGCTGGAAGCCATTGTGCAGCGGGGTAGCTATGACTTAGTCGCCATCACGGAAACGTGGTGGGATGAGTCTCACGACTGGAGTGCTGCAATGGATGGCTATAAGCTCTTCAGAAGGGACAGGCGAGGAAGGAGAGGCGATGGGGTAGCCCTGTATGTTAGGGAGTGCTTTGACTGTCTAGAGCTCAATGGTAGTGATGACGAGGTCGAGTGCTTGTGGGTAAGGATGAGGGGGAAGGCCAACAAGGCAGATATCCTGCTGGGAGACTGTTACAGACCACCTAGCCAGGACGAGGAGGCAGACGAAATATTCTACCAGAGGCTGGCAGAACTCTCCCAGTCGCTAGCCCTTGTTCTCGTGGGGGACTTCAACTTTCCGGACGTCTGCTGGAAATACCACACGGCAGAGAGGAAACAGTCAAGGAGGTTCCTGGAGTGTGTGGAAGATCACTTCCTGACGCAGCTGGTAAGCGAGCCCACCAGGGGAGGTGCCTCGCTTGACCTGCTGCTCACAAACAGAGAAGCACTGGTGGGAGATGTGGTGGTCGGAGGCCGGCTTGGGCTTAGCGACCATGAAATGATAGAATACTCAATACTTAGTGAAGTAAGGAGGGGAGCTAGCAAAACCGCTCCCATGGACTTCCAGAGGGCAGACTTTGGCCTGCTCAGGACACTGGTCGAGAGGGTCCCTTGGGAGACAGTCCTGAAGGGCAAATGGGTCCAGGAAGGCTGGATGTTCTTCAAGAAGGAAGTCTTAAAGGCACAGGAGCAGGCTGTCCCCATGTGCCGTAAGACGAACAGGTGGAGAAGACGTCCGGCCTGGCTGAACGGGGAGCTCTGGCTGGGACTCAGGAAAAAAAGGAGAGTTTATCACTTGTGGAAGAAGGGGCAGGCAACTCAAGAAGAGTACAGGGATCTCGTTAGGTCGTGCAGAGAGGAAATTAGAAAGGCAAAAGTCCAGCTAGAACTCAACCTGGCCACTGTCGTGAGAGACAACAAAAAATGCTTTTACAAGCATATTAATGACAAAAGGAGAGCCAAGGAGAATCTCCATCCTCTATTGGATGCGACGGGGAACGTTGTCACCAAGGATGAGGATAAGGCTGAGGTACTTAACACCTTCTTTGCCTCAGTCTTTAATAGTCAGAGCAGTTATCCTCAGGGTACTCAGCCCCCTGAGCTGGAAGACAGGGACGGCGAGCAGGATAAACCCCCCATAATCCAAGACGAAGCAGTTAACGACCTGCTACGCCACCTGGACGCTCACAAGTCTATGGGGCCGGATGGGATCCACCCGAGGGCACTGAGGGAGCTGGTGGAGGAGCTTGCCGAGCCGCTCTCCATCATTTACCAGCAGTCCTGGTCAACTGGGGAAGTCCCGGGTGACTGGAGGCTTGCCAATGTGATGCCCATCTACAAGAAGGGTCGAAAGGAGGATCCAGGGAACTGCAGGTCGGTCAGCCTATTCGTTCTGAGGGCGCTCACGAGCCGTGTCCGGAACAACCAGGGGATCAGGCCCAGACAGCACAGGTTCATAGAAGGCAGGTCCTGCTTGACCAACCTGATCTCCTTCTATGACCAGGTGGCCCACCTAGTGGATGAGGGAAAGGCTGTGGATGTGGTCTACCTGGACTTCAGTAAAGCCTTTGACACTGTCTCCCACAGCATTCTCCTAGAGAAGCTGGCGGCTCACGGCCTAGACAGGTGCACTCTTCGCTGGGTAAAAAACTGGCTGGATGGCCGAGCCCAGAGAGTTGTGGTCAACGGAGTTAAATCCAGTTGGCGGCCGGTCACGAGGGGTGTTCCCCAGGGCTCAGTACTGGGGCCGGTCTTGTTCAATATCTTTATCAATGATCTGGACGAGGGGATCGAGTGCTCCCTCAGTAAGTTTGCAGACGACACCAAGTTGGGCGGGAGTGTTGGTCTGCTAGAGGGTAGGAAGGCTCTGCAGAGGGACCTGGACAGGCTGGATCGATGGGCCGAGGCCAACTGTGTGAGGTTCAACAAGGCCAAGTGCCGGGTCCTGCACTTCGGCCACAACAACCCCAGGCAACGCTACAGGCTTGGGGAAGAGTGGCTGGAAAGCTGCCCGGAGGAAAAGGACCTGGGGGTGCTGGTCGACAGCCGGCTGAACAACTACCTGAAAGGAGGTTGTAGTGAGGTGGGTGTCGGTCTCTTCTCCCAAGTAACTAGCGGTAAGACGAGAGGAAATGGCCTCAAGTTGTGCCAAGGGAGGTTTAGACTGGATATGAGGAAAAATTTCTTTACTGAAAGAGTGGTCAGGCCTTGGAACAGGCTGCCCAGGGAAGTGGTGGAGTCCCCATCCCTGGAAGTATTTGAAAGACGTGTAGATGAGGCACTTAGGGACATGGTTTAGTGGGCATGGTGGTGTTGGGTTGACGGTTGACTCAATGATCTTAGAGGTCTTTTCCAACCTTAATGATTCTATGATTCTATGATTCTGACAAGACTATGTCAAGTCTGATAAGACTGTGAACTGGCGTTCTTCAGTGTCCTGACACCCCGATGCAGGGTGCACCACATACATTGCTGTTTGCATCCCCGCCCCTGTAGCACAGGTGGCTGCTGCTCACATGCTGTATCCCCCTGAAAATACACTTTGGAAATTATTTTCATTAATAGCTTTCTGTAATGATTTTTGAGCCACCTGTATAGGCCATCCACACCTCCAAGCAGTTAGCTGTGTCACCAAAGTAAGAAGAAGAAAAACGTTCTCTCCGTGCAACGAGAGAGTTAAAGAGGACTTGTTACCACTGTAACGAGCACATTTAAGTGTGCATAAGGTAAACCAGACCTGACACTTGTACGTGGGTGTCTGCATAAGCCAAAAGGTAACTGTTTGGCTATGTGTTTGCAAGCATACATCTTGCCCATGAAAAAGGTGTGGCAGGACCTGGGAGAGATTTGATGCCGCCTCCTGTCCTTCTCAGGCAAAATGCATCAAGCTGCCACAGTTTTCCTCCCTCCCTCCCTCCTCCCCATTGCCTTGACTCTAGGAACTTTAATTAAGCAAATGTATAGGCTTGTGCTTTAGCACACACAGTCTTTTACCCACATTAAATCTGAGTTTTCTGCATCCAGTGTCCTCACAATTCTGAAATTTCATGTGGAACACTTTTCACAGGACTGCATTCAATTATTTATTCAGGGTCTGATTCTGTCCACACCAAATGCAAGAGCACTGACTTCAACACAAGGAGTAGCAGGCATACAGCTGGAAAGAGAAAAAATGTGAATTAAATGCCACTTAATCTCATTTAATCACATTTCCTCTCCTCCTTGCCCAAAAGAATAAGATTTAGAAAAGAAATAAACTGTCTAAAAAGGCAAACTCTTAAGTAAGTTTCAAAGTCAAGACCATGCCAACTAATATAATCTATTTCAGGACCTCCTGCCTTGTTTAGCTCCTTTTAATTAACCTATTTCTGACCTGGACCGTATGTTTGCCTGGCAGACACAGCCCCGTTTTGCAATTGCTCTTGGTTAAATAAAAGAGTCTGTAGTAGTGTTTGTGATCAACACTGCTGCTACGAATTTCCTGTAGCGAAGCTCAGTGCAGCACACAAGTGAGGCCGGGAAGCAGATGTGGAACAGGAGTAACGTAGCGGGAAGTTAGGGTTTTACTCGAAATGCTGCACATTGAAGTCGTCGATAAAACAGAGTGGTCGATCTGCTTCTACCTCCCTGTTTCCACAGCTCAGATGTGTGGACATAATCCTGGAGCCAAGGGGAGCAGAGTTTCTATTCATTCTTGTCTTCTAAAGTGCAGATTTAAAATCTTCTTGTGCACAGTGACAAACAGGCCATTGCCAGGTAACAATAAACTTGCTTCCTAAATGGAGTCCAGCCCTTTATTAAAAATCTGAAAATAAAGACGATAAAATTCTTCAACTCCAGATAACACCTAGAGGTCCCAAATGTGTGTTACGCAAAAGGCAGCAGCCCCAAAAAGCTGTTTTAACAGCCAAAGATTTTATCTCTTAGGATTTTAGTAGCAATTTGATGCAGCCCTGGACAGCAAAGAGAGGGACGCTAATCCACTTATGCAACAAATCCTATCCTCCAAAAAGTAGAGACGCTCGGGCTAGGGCAAAATTGAGCTTGAACAGTTCCTCCTCCAATGCAGTAAATTACAATAGGAACATTACATAAATAGAAGAGTTGAAGGAAGGAAGGAAAACAGGATTCCGAGGCAAGAAAACAAAGAAGAATTAGTAGGATAAAATACCTTTATCTAGGCAAGTGAAAAACTTGTTGGTAAATACAGGAAACTGATGCTATGAATAGATAATTTCACAGCTGATTCCTTTTCTCGCCAATTCTTTTCCTTATTGTGTTCCAATAATTAATATAAAACGGTGATTATTCAGTGCAGAAAAGCTGTATAAATACGAACTAAACACAGCCAACTACGAACAATTGCAACAGCGATTTAGGAAGAGAAAAGCAGATAAAAGGCAGTTTAGAAGAAATTCCTCCAAGGAAGGCAATCGATGGCAGGGTCAAACCTCACGCTCTGGAAAAAAAGAGCGTCTGAGCTGCCTTGGAGATGATGCTTTTATGCTGTGGCATGGTCTGTGTGTGGCCTCACAGCGATGTGACTCCCCAGAAGTCCTTTGTCGGACCCCAACACCTTCCAGCCTGGTCCAGCTACAAGCACCACAGTGTCTTGGATCACAAACAACCAGCAATGTGAAAGCTGAAGACAAAAGATAAACGCAAGCTTTTGTCTTCTGTCATAAGCTCAACCGAAATATAACACAGTCCCAAGCAGAGAGGAGATAAACTTAGATGTTGTTGCCAACCTGTTTACGTATTTATGTCAGATGACAAATGCTGGCAAGTCTTCATCTCCTCCTGTTTAACTGCTGAAAATGTTGTTTTCCAGAGCTTCTCCTGTCAAAGACACGCTGAAGTGGACATAAACTAAGGATTGCACAAAGCCAAGCTGTACGCTGCTGGGGGGAAGGCTGCTGCAGCACCATGCCCCCAAGCCGCAGTGAGGTTGAGCATGATTTCCTCATACTTTCTTTCTTCCCTTATTCCGGGTAAGTATATTTCCCAAGGATGGTTATACTCTGGCAGGCAAGGTGCATCTTCAGCATCATGAACAGGCTAGGCTTGAACACAGACATCACGGCTTTCGCCTCTAAACAGGGCAGTCACAAATGAAATTGAAATGTTAGAACCCTTAAATAAAAAGTGCATATCTCTAGCAACAAATAACTATGTGCCAGCTTGCTATACCAATTTGCAACATGGGTTTTTTGTACCTCTCCTCAGACCTGAAAGATAAGAAATATGAGTTCCCGAGAGTAGAATATAGAAGAGCACCATCCAGCATCACTAAAGACCATTTAATCAACTGCTTCCCTCCAGCACTGGTCAAGGAAGAAGGATTTGCTTCTCAAAATACTCTTTTGTCTCTAACTCTTTGAGGAAGGATTTTCTGCTTATTGTCTTTGTCTGACCCAGATCAGCCCCTGCCTCAACTGGGCAAAACACCCCTGGGAACTAAAAAATTTGTTGTGAAATAGCGCTTGTACTGGGAATATTACATCAAAACATTGTGTTTGGATGCTGCTTAATAAATGTTTCATTTCAGAAATACCTACATCTTCTGTCTGACATCAAAACAAACAATTTCTCTGAAATGACACTATTTATCTAAACAAAATCTAAAGCAGAAAAACGTTAAAAGGCTTAAATAGTCCTGAAACAAAGTTGAGAAATCTCATTTTAGTTTAAATAAAGCATTTGAGTTTCACAAAAGAATCCTTGAAAATACCCTTTTTGGCTCAGCATCAGGCGAACATTTTTCCATTCTTTTGGTTCAATTGCCATTCTGACAAAAGTAATATTCACGTCTGTCTCTTCCACAGCACAAATTCAAAGTAGGAGTACCCCTATCTTCCCAGACAATGCTGCGTTCTTTCCTAAGAAGAATTTCTTTTGAAGCTGAGATGTCTTGAGCATAAAATCTATAAATAGATACTGAGGAAGGTGACTTGGGACAGCTGTGAGCTGTATAAAGGGCCATTTCCGTACTCAATGAGAGCAGCAAAATTGGGTTCAATTTATTTCTATGCCAAAGACTCATAGCCATGTATTTAAATGTCTGTAACTTTCCAGAAGAGGAACTAGAAAACTTCCCTCAGCAGGGAAGCATGACTTTTTCTTGGGGAACTCTTGTGCAGCCCGGTCTGGGGGTGTTGGTCTGCAGATCAGGCTTGCAAAGGTGACGGAGAAGGCGAAGCCAAGAACGTAGCTCTACTCTCCCAACCCAAAGGTACAGTTTCATGTGTCAAATACCTGAACATCAAGTGGGCTGGAAGGCTCAAGCAAATGGCTTCCCCTGAGCTTATCCATGGGCTGACAGTGGCCAGGCACTGCTTCTGCCCGGCTGCCTTTGGGATGACGGGGCTCTTGCTGAAACTCGTGGCTGACAGAAAGCCGCGGCACAAATCCGCTATCACAAACACTGCCAGAGTTAGACATTTTAATAGATGCCAAAGGTGAGATGTGCATCCAGCTGTAATTACCTTCCCACAACAAGCAGGAGAGGTTCTGTAAGTCAAGCCTTAGAGATATTCACAGACAGTAGAAGGAAAATGTTACTGCCACTGCAGTAGCTGTACCTTTACCACTGGGTTATTTGTGATAAGTCTATCTGAACATCCAGGTATGAGGGAAAATGACAGATTTTAAATCAAACTTCTGGCTTATTACCAACAGCAAAAGCAGCTTTAATTTATATATGTAAAGTACTTCCACTTAGACATTATGCGCACACTGTAATTTCAAATAAACAACATTTAAAACTGCAGCTAACAAGTTAAAAGCCTGATGATTAATCCATCACTTCACCTGTCTTCCCAAATTATGCACGTTTAGCCAAATAAAGTACTAACATTCTACATTTTACATACAGCAGCACTGAATAAAATAATCCACTGTGACAAATGTTTCCAGAGGGGGGAAAAAAAAGACTTGTAAGCTGTTGAGAAATCTGATGTAATAATGCACAAGAAGCTCTCGGAGATTTCATAAGCAAAAGGCTGAGCTTTCCGAACAACACCTTGCACATATTTTCTGAATGCATTCATACTTGTACTGAATTACACCGTTGTGCATTTGCGGCTGTTGTCGCTGGCAAGGAACCGCAGGATGGTTTCTGCGTCTTTTCCCATTGCAAAGGGTTTCACACTGCACTGCAAAAAGACATCGCTAGAGATAGGAAAGGTGGAAGTGAAAAACTAGAGAGAGCTGAAAATCATGCTCCATCAAGAAGCATGGCATGGGGCTGACAGAAACTGCCCAGCATAACCGCCGTTACTCACAAAAGCAGCCTGAGAATATGCAGAACAACTGATTCAGAGCAGACCAGGAGCAAGCACACTAAAAAGCAACGCCAGCTTGCGAAATACAACCAGAATAGCAGCGAGTGCTGTGACACAGTCAGGGAAACAGTCTCATTACCTAATGCGTATGTTTGGAAACCATTTCCAAGGGAGATTTTCTGGTGATAGGTATGGTTTGTTCCTCTTTCTCATTTAGCTAGGTAAGATTTTCACTGATTAAGGAGAAACATAAACCAGTTAGAGCAAGACTGTGACACATCCTGGCTCATGTCTAGGCTTGAGCTGGGAGGCTGAAACTATGTCACCAGACCTGTGAGCTCTTTCTGGGGTGTTGTATGTGACGGAGTCAGGCTGCCCACTGAAGACCTGAAACTACAGGCAATTCAAGACCTTTTTTTCACATGTTTATACAGCATGTCTTGTACTTCTCTCACAATATACTTATATATAAAACCTTAAAACCTGGGAGGAATAATTTACAAGCGCATGACAGCAAGGCATCAAGGGAAAGATGGAGTTTGTTGAAGGAAGGTTGCTCCTTGGGCAGGCTGTGCTCTCCTAAATCATTCTTGGCCCTGCTTATGCTTTTTGCCTACTGTCATGATATAATGCTTAACAGAGCCTGATTTGTTACTGATTTTCGTCCAATTATACCATCTATTAATGCCTGTTAGCTCTGTCACCATCATATTAAGGTGGTTTTAGGCAATGCCTAGGAAATGGGCGGAGTGTGCCATGCTCTGGCTACTCCCCAACCCTTCTCCTCAGATGGGGTTATTACCATCTTGTTGGTGGACTCTTTAATTGACCACTAAGACCTCAGAGGTAAAAAGTCCGGTAAAATGGCAGCCTATGAATGGCAGAGGCACCAGTAATCCAGTTTTCCAGTTTATTCTGGCATTGGTCTTTTGAGTCTGTTACAAGGCTTAGTGATTTCAGAGTCCAAGTTTTAGCGCCATCATCATGTAGAGTTTACGCTGCAGAATGAGCCAGAGGTGCTGTCATTGTATTTGAGTGCTCTTGATGGAAATTTTTTTCCATTCATTTATTCAAGCACCTTTTAAGCCCCAGATAAGATTTCAGCATCCTGCAGCGAGTTCCACCATTCAACTAGATGTTGGGGAGAGGAATAGCTCCTGGGCTTTTCCGAACCTGCCAACTGCTGCTTTTCGTTTGTTGCCCCCCTCCCCAGTTTTTGCACTGGAGGGTCTCTTCTGGGTAGCTCTGAGCAGTCCCTGCTCACCTTCTCCATACCACTCACAAATCCACGCTGTATCATAACTCCCGCTCGGTCCTCTCCCTTCCAGGCTGAAGAGTCCCCCTGAGGCTGCAAAGCAGGACAGCCACCTCTGCACACCACTGAGCTGTGACAACAGGCACAGAGGAGCAGGGTTTGCCAGCCCGGGCACGATGTGGTGCATTTAGTATGCTCTGGAGCTAATGCAGTCACTGTTGTACATAATACAGACGTGCCTCAGACATGCAGAAATCCCTGACCCGTTCTCAGAGGATTTCAGTGGGCTGTCATCTGGCGTGTCCTTGCCCCAGAACCGCCTGTTTCAACGGAAAGTGATAGTGGCAGCGGCTTTCCAACCAGCCCCTTTCAAAACTTCAGCCTTTCTCAGGCATGTTTGTTTTGACTGCTCCAAAGTTTCCTCTCCCTTTAATAGATGGCAAATATATTAACCAGCACAAACAGGGAGCGCATATGAGCGAGTGGAGGGACAAAACAGATGGCACATGAGTCACTCCTGTTTGCGAAGTCAGTGATGAAAACACGCTCTTGCTTTAGCATCCTGCTGGAGTCTTTTTCCAAAAGACAGTTGAAGAGCTGCGTTTGGCACTGGGTTCCTACAGCCTTCCAGGTGAGAAAGGGATCGCCGCTCACGTCCTTTCTTCATACATCAGAAGTGACCCGGGAGAGAGCCTGGGGACTGTGGCAAGCCCCTCATAAAAGTGCTGTTTAACAGTAGTCAACTCCCCGGCAATGACGTGCGGGGACGGAACGATGTCCCCAAGACACCAGTTGCAGTGCTCTTCCTCAGGCCCACAAGCTCTCAGTACTTCTTCAGTGCATTAAGCTTCCTTGTCAGATTTTTCCACCTGCTTTGCTATTTGCTTTTAATTCCCTGTGCCTCGCAACATTAGGCATGTTCCCCGTTTTCTTTTCTTTTTCTTTTTCCCCCCCCACAATTTTTCTATGGGTGATAGATTTTATATGCTAACTCGCATCATTGAAATATCATGAATGACACAAGTAGGAGTAGAAGACATTGGTTATCCTCTTGCCAGGAAAGATCCTCAGCCTATTGGAAATAATGATTATTTGCACTGTATAAATTGGATTTCTGCCATGAACAATATTAGAAGGAAAAGGCAGTGAGCAGTATTACTCTGCTGCTGAGTATTCATTGTGTTAAAACAAAAATAGACATAATATCAGATAGCTACCACCTGGAAACTGCATTATGTATTTGGATGAGAATACAGTCCCAATCTGCAAACGTATTTGCACAGGATTACTTTCACACATTGCAAGAAATTTCCCTGAAATTCAGTGAGTATAACGTTAATAGTCTTTATTCGTGTCTGCAGATGACAGTCTTGGCTTACGGGAATAGGCACAAGGTAGTTATTACTAACAAGCGAGTTAAGTTAATTTTCTCTCATAATTCGGGGAGCGGGAGTTGTTGGAATCAAAGATATATAATCAGTTATCATATTATTAGTTATTTCTAATTTAACTGTCCAAATTTAGAATTCTTTAGATAGCAAAAGACATTTCACTTCATATCTAGAAGGGATTTTTTTTTCCAAAAAACAAACCAGATTTATTCCCAGAACTATCTGAAAATTAAAATTTGGATTTCAAAGAAAAATCGCTATTATTGCAAATCAGAATCTTTCAACAAAAAAAATTCAAAAGTGAAACATGCCAAAATCAAGATACATACACAGAGAGAGACTTGCTCGGGTTTTTTCCTCTTTTCTTTTCACACTGACACAGTAAAACTGATAATATCAAAATTGTTCTGGTTTTGCTTTTGATTTTCCTTTTTATCACCTTCAATAATCTTGGAATTCCCTCACCTTTGAAAAAGAAAAATGAAACCGTCCCTCCTTTGTGTCACACTTCAAGCACTAGAAAGGTTTTTCAAAGTTTCAATAGCAACAAGAAGCAGAAACATTTGAAAAATGCAAAAAACTTTGCTTGTGTGGGCAGAGGTGCCTGTTCAGCTTTCATTTTACTGTCCCCTGTGGCAAAGAAATATTTGACACTGTTAAAATTTCAAAACAATCAGACTTTGGTGTTTTAAAAGTTTACAAAAAATTCCTTTTGAAAAACCATGTAGTGTGAGACAAAACAACCTTCAGAAAAAATCCTGACTGTGGCAGATGCTGGTTATTTGCATTGGAGTAATGAGTATCAGTAGAAACAACACTTCCCGCATACTCGAAGCAGCAATACTCTAATAAAGAAAAATAACTTACACAAACCCCATAATTTGTCTCTTACAGTGTCTCCTCTTAATGGAGGAGATCTGGTAAGGAGACATAATTTTTTTTAAAGTGGTCACTGATTCTGCATACCCTCATCTTTAGACATCTAACGTGTGGGACTCTACAGGGATCTGATTTTCACACATCGTGCAAGCTCAGGCCCTTCAAATGCCTTTCATATTCAGAGTCTTCCACTAGCATACTTCTTGGCACATGCAACATTGTATATGCAAAATACATGCCCTCCCATTTGTATATGCAAACTACAAACGCCCTCCCAGAAGAGGACCTGGCCATGGTATCCACTCGGCCGAAAGCCATTGCCAGAAGAAACGTGGCGACCCAGACTGAGCCCCTACGCAAACACACATCTGTCCCGGTCTCCGGCTGCAGGGAGTGCCTGAGGCTGTCACCTGTACAGCAGAGCTGAAGGAGGAAGTGGAGAGGTTCAGAAGTATCAGGGAGTGCAAGAGGGAGATAGATTGGTGGAGCCGCACCTTACCGTCCCCGAGGCAAGGGCAGCACATGGAGGCTCCACAAGAAGCAGAGGATCCCCTGCCCTCTTGCCGCCAGGCAGAAGGAGGGGACCCAGGCGACGGAGGGAAATGGACACAGGTCCCTGCTCGGGGTGCCAGGTGAACCCCCACCCGGCCTCCCTCACCTCAAGCTTCCCAGTTGCCCTTACAGAACGGATACGGGGCTCTGGAACTTGAGGGCCAGACAAACGAGGACGCAGATGAAGGCCCATCCAGGGGGTTGCCCGAGGCGAGGCAGTCAGCCCCACGCATTACAACTGCCTCTGCTAAGAAAAAATGGAGGGTAATTGTCACAGGTGATTCCCTTCTGAGGGGGACGGAGGGCCCAATTTGCCGGGCAGACCCATCCCACAGGGAAGCCTGCTGCCTCCCTGGGGCCCGGGTGAAGGACGTTACTAGGAAGCTCCCTGGTCTGGTACAGGCCTCCGATCACTACCTGCTACTGGTTATACAGGCTGGCAGTGAGGAGGTTGCAGGGAGAAGTCCCAAAGCGATCAAAAGGGACTTCAGGGCACTGGGGCGACCGGTGGAAGGATCGGGAGCAGAGGTAGTGTTTTCCTCGATCCCTTTAGTGGCAGGGAGGAACACTGAAGGGAACAGGAAAACTCATCGGATCAACATGTGGCTTAGGGGCTGGTGCCATCGGCAAAATTTTGGCTTCTTTGACCAGGGGGAGGTTTACACGGCACCGGGCCTGCTGGCGATGGACGGAGTTCAGCTGTCTCGCAGGGGGAAAAGGATTCTCGCGTGTGAGTTGGCCGGGCTCATCGAGAGGGCTTTAAACTAGGTTCGAAGGGGGAAGGGGATAAAACCAGGCTCACTAGAGAAGAGCCTAGGGACCGCACGCCAATGTCGGGGGAGAAATCGGCAGCCCAGCTCAAGTGCATCTACACCAATGCACGCAGCATGGGCGGCAAACAGGAGGAGCTGGAAGCCATTGGGCAGCGGGGTAGCTATGACTTAGTCGCCATCACGGAAACGTGGTGGGATGAGTCTCACGATTGGAGTGCTGCAATGGATGGCTATAAGCTCTTCAGAAGGGACAGGCGAGGAAGGAGAGGCGGTGGGGTAGCCCTGTATGTTAGGGAGTGCTTTGACTGTCTAGAGCTCAATGGTAGTGATGACGAGGTCGAGTGCTTGTGGGTAAGGATGAGGGGGAAGGCCAACAAGGCAGATATCCTGCTGGGAGACTGTTACAGACCACCTAACCAGGACGAGGAGGCAGACGAAATATTCTACCAGAGGCTGGCAGAACTCTCCCAGTAGCTAGCCCTTGTTCTCGTGGGGGACTTCAACTTTCCGGACGTCTGCTGGAAATACCACACGGCAGAGAGGAAACAGTCAAGGAGGTTCCTGGAGTGTGTGGAAGATCACTTCCTGACGCAGCTGGTAAGCGAGCCCACCAGGGGAGGTGCCTCGCTTGACCTGCTGCTCACAAACAGAGAAGCACTGGTGGGAGATGTGGTGGTCGGAGGCCGGCTTGGGCTTAGCGACCATGAAATGATAGAATATTCAATACTTAGTGAAGTAAGGAGGGGAGCTAGCAAAACCGCTCCCATGGACTTCCAGAGGGCAGACTTTGGCCTGCTCAGGACACTGGTCGAGAGGGTCCCTTGGGAGACAGTCCTGAAGGGCAAAGGGGTCCAGGAAGGCTGGATGTTCTTCAAGAAGGAAGTCTTAAAGGCACAGGAGCGGGCTGTCCCCATGTGCCGTAAGACGAACAGGTGGAGAAGACGTCCGGCCTGGCTGAACGGGGAGCTCTGGCTGGGACTCAGGAAAAAAAGGAGAGTTTATCACTTGTGGAAAAAGGGGCAGGCAACTCAAGAAGAGTACAGGGATCTCGTTAGGTCGTGCAGAGAGGAAATTAGAAAGGCAAAACTCCACTAGAACTCAACCTGGCCACTGTCGTGAGAGACAACAAAAAATGCTTTTACAAGCATATTAATGACAAAAGGAGAGCCAAGGAGAATCTCCATCCTCTATTGGATGCGGCGGGGAACGTTGTCACCAAGGATGAGGATAAGGCTGAGGTACTTAACACCTTCTTTGCCTCAGTCTTTAATAGTCAGAGCAGTTATCCTCAGGGTACTCAGCCCCCTGAGCTGGAAGACAGGGACGGTGTGCAGGATAAACCCCCCATAATCCAAGACGAAGCAGTTAACGACCTGCTACGCCACCTGGATGCTCACAAGTCTATGGGGCCGGATGGGATCCACCTGAGGGTACTGAGGGAGCTGGCGGAGGAGCTTGCCGAGCCGCTCTCCATCATTTACCAGCAGTCCTGGTCAACTGGGGAAGTCCCGGGTGACTGGAGGCTTGCCAATGTGACGCCCATCTACAAGAAGGGCCAGAAGGAGCATCCGGGGAACTACAGGTCGGTCAGCCTGACCTCGGTGCCGGGGAAGATTATGGAGCGGTTCGTTTTGAGGGCGCTCACGAGCCATGTCCGGAACAACCAGGGGATCAGGCCCAGACAGCCCGGGTTCATGGAAGGCAGGTCCTGCTTGACCAACCTGATCTCCTTCTATGACCAGGTGGCCCACCTAGTGGATAAGGGAAAAGCAGTGGATGTGGTCTGCCTGGACTTCAGTAAAGCCTTTGACACTGTCTCCCACAACATTCTCCTAGAGAAGCTGCCAGCTCATGGCTTAGACAGGTGCACTCTTCGCTGGGTAAAAAACTGGCTGGACGGCCGAGCCCAGAGAGTTGTGGTCAACGGAGTTAAATCCAGTTGGCGGCCGGTCACGAGGGGTGTTCCCCAGGGCTCAGTACTGGGGTTGGTCCTGTTCAATATCTTTATCAATGATCTGGACGAGGGGATCGAGTGCTCCCATAGTAAGTATTCAGATGACACCAAGTTGGGCGGGAGTGTTGATCTGCTGGAGGGTAGGAAGGCAGACCCCTGCAGAGGGACCTGGACAGGCTGGATCGATGGGCTGAGGCCAATTGTATGAGATTCAACAAGGCCAAGTGCCGGGTCCTGTACTTGGGCCACAACAACCCCATGCAACGCTACAGGCTTGGGGAAGAGTAGCTGGGAAGCTGCCCGGAGGAAAAGGACCTGGGGGTGCTGGTCGACAGCCGGCTGAACATGAGCCGGCAGTGTGCCCAGGTGGCCAAGAAGGCCAACGGCATCCTGGCCTGTATCAGAAATAGTGTGGTCAGCAGGAGTAGGGAGGTGATCGTGCCCCTGTACTCGGCACTGGTGAGGCCGCACCTCGAATACTGTGTTCAGTTCTGGACCCCTCACTACAAGAAGGACATGGAGGTGCTGGAGCGTGTCCAGAGGAGGGCAACGAAGGTGGTGAAGGGCCTGGAGCACAAGTCTTATGAGGAGCGGCTGAGGGAGCTGGGACTGTTTAGTCTGGAGAAGAGGAGGCTGAGGGGAGACCTCATCGCGCTCTACAACTACCTGGAAGGAGGTTGTAGCGAGGTGGGTGTTGGTCTCTTCTCCCAAGTAACTAGCGATAGGACGAGAGGAAATGGCCTCAAGTTGCGCCAAGGGAGGTTTAGGCTGGACATTAGGAGAAATTTCTTTACTGAAAGAGTGGTCAGGCCTTGGAACAGGCTGCCCAGGGAAGTGGTTGAGTCACCATCCCTGGAAGTATTTAAAAGACGTGTAGATGAGGCGCTTAGGGACATGGTTTAGTGGGCATGGTGGTGTTGGGTTGATGGTTGGACTCGATGATCTCAGAGGTCTTTTCCAACCTTTATAAGTCTATGATTCTATGATTCTACACCATAAGACAGATAGTCACACATGCACACAGATTTCACAGACCAATAAACAGAATTAAAAACACAAGAATTCACAAAGTTGAGAGAAGAAATCGTATAAACAGGAAGTCATAGATACAAAAAAAAAGGTCTATAACAAAACACAACACCCTTTTTTTTTATTGTTAATGATGTGAACTGACTTTGCACCAGTAAATTGGCTTTGATCTTTGTCTGTGTTACCCTCCTGTGCACACAAATATAATAGCTGATTTCTGCTGTGGTAGCAGTGTTTTCCACTGTGAGCGGAAGGGATTTGCGGCCTCTCAGGCTTGGGCTTGTGCCAGGTCATGGATCTGTTGCCAGACTCTTTGTAAGTGCTGTGAGGCCACCTTGCTCTCCTGCATTGACATAGTCCATCACTTCTCTGCTCCCTTCTGCCCCTGGTCAACCTGGGAGAGGGGGCTGCAAGAGGTCACATTCAGCCTCTGCCTAAGAAGGACTTTACTTACGTGGTTCAGGTAACTCAAGTAGACGTGAATGCACTTTCTCACCTTGCACATACAGGTAACTTCCCACAGAGAGTCAAGAGATGGCCTGAGGCTCACAATCTGTGCTGAATAAGCAAAATAGCAGAATTGTGAAGTGGAAAATGTAAAAGAAAATCCTCCTTCAGGTCTCATGTAAATGCTTGTGAGCAGGTGAATGTGCATCACTTCAGTCAGCTTGTTGCCCAAAACCTGTAGAACAGAAAAGATACAAACAGAAATCAGAAAATATCCCAGACTTAAGCAGAGCTGGCTAGGCTCATCTCAGCATAGCAGTGTAATTGCTGAATCTGAACAAAGCTTTTCAAAAAAAAATGGAAATGGGACAAAAATATAACTGGGTGGCTTACACATAAGTAACTATCAGCATAGATGTACCCTAAACCCACCATGCCTTTCTGCAGGTAGCATGAAATAACAGCTCTAATAGACACAAATAAGTTTAATATATCCACTTCAATACATGCAACTAAGGCACTGACATCTGATTACATCTTAAAGTATTAATACTAGCTATGTGATCTGTTCACCAGACCACAAAAAAGACATGTGACCATGTGGTGAACATCTGCACTGGCTCTTTGGATTACTTTTCTTTCTTGACTCTGGAAAGGGAAAAACTTGGGTTTCATGCCATCACTTACATTTCCTCCATCTGACCTATGTATTAAGGAATCACAACCTGCCACGTTATTCATTTTTTTCCTTGGGGAATATTTTTTGGACAATAAATCATACTTTCCTTTTCATGTTATTCCATATGAAAAAATAGTGTGGCTTTGTTAATGAATTTGAAGCAATGAGGTGTCCACCCATGTAATCCCTAGGTATTGAAACCTTAGCACCTCAAATGCAGCCCCAAGCTGCATGTCCAGGAGAGTGGAGACCCCCTGTTAAAGGGAAACTCCCAGCTTGAGCCTACAATGGAGGGAAAGGACAGATTGGGTCACAGCCCGTTTTGCATCTCTATTATAGGAGGTTTTGAGTGGGGCTTGTCAATTTGTTAACTTAATTCATTAGGTTTTTAAGGGGGGAGTCACTTTCCATCATTTATCAGCAGTCCTGGTTAACAGGGGAGGTCCCGGACGACTGGAGGCTTGCCAGTGTGACGCCCATCTACAAGAAGGGCCAGAAGGAGCATCCGGGTGACCACAGGCCTGTCAGCCTGACCTTGGTGCAGGGGAAGATTATGGAGCAGTTCGTCTTGAGGGTGCTCATAAGCCATGTGCAGGACAAACAGGGGATCAGGCCCAGACAGCCCGGGTTCATAGAAGGCAGGTCCTGCTTGACCAACCTGATCTCCTTCTATGACCAGGTGACCCGCCTGATGGATGAGGGAAAGACTGTGGATGTGGTCTACCTGGACTTCAGCAAAGCCTTTGACACTGTCTCCCACAGCATTCTCCTAGAGAAGCTGCCAGCTCATGGCTTAGGCAGGTACACTCTTTGCTGGGTAAAAAACTGGCTGGACGGCCGAGCCCAGAGAGTTGTGGTCAACGGAGTTAAATCCAGTTGGCGGCCGGTCACGAGGGGTGTTCCCCAGGGCTCAGTACTGGGGTCGGTCCTGTTCAATATCTTTATCAATGATGTGGATGAGGGGATCGAGTGCTCCCATAGTAAGTTTTCAGATGACACCAAGCTGGGCAGCAGTGTTGATCTGCTGGAGGGTAGGAAGGCTCTGCAGAGGGACCTGGACAGGCTGGATCGATGGGCCGAGGTCAATTGTATGAGGTTCAACAAGGCCAAGTGCCGGGTCCTGCACTTAGGTCACAACAATCCCATGCAACGCTACAGGCTTGGGGAAGAGTAGCTGGAAAGCTGCCCGGAGGAAAAGGACCTGGGGGTGCTGGTCGACAGCCGGCTGAACATGAGCCGGCAGTGTGCCCAGGTGGCCAAGAAGGCCAACGGCATCCTGGCCTGTATCAGAAATGGTGTGGCCAGCAGGAGCAGGGAGGTGATCGTGCCCCTGTACCCGGCACTGGTGAGGCTGCACCTCGAATACTGTGTTCAGTTTTGGCCCCTCACTACAAGAAGGACATGGAGGTGCTGGAGCGTGTCCAGAGAAGGGCAACGAAGCTGGTGAAGGGCCTGGAGCACAAGTCTTACGAGGAGCAGCTGAGGGAACTGGGGTTGTTTAGCCTGGAGAAGAGGAGGCTGAGAGGAGGCCTCATCGCGCTCTACAACTACCTGAAAGGAGGTTGTAGTGAGGTGGGTGTTGGTCTCTTCTCCCAAGTAACCAGCAATAGGACAAGAGGAAATGGCCTCAAGTTGCGCCAAGGGAGGTTTAGACTGGACATTAGGAGAAATTTCTTTACTGAAAGAGTGGTCAGGCCTTGGAACAGGCTGCCCAGGGAAGTGGTGGAGTCCCCATCCCTGGAAGTATTTAAAAGACGTGTAGATGAGGCGCTTAGGGACATGGTTTAGTGGGCATGGTGGTGTTGGGTTGACGGTTGGACTCGATGATCTTAGAGGCCTTTTCCAACCTTAATGATTCTATGATTCTATAATTCCATGAAAATAAAATGAAAAGATTTTTCTACGCAAAAGATGTGTATAGGTCCCTCAAGCAAGACTGCTGGTTATGTCGACCATAGCTGGCAGAGAGGGGCTTGGAGAAGACCACTGGGTAAGCACTGCACAGCAGGGCATCCTCAGGGTCCTCACATCCCTGAGTCTCTTTGGGAAGGCTGCAGAGGTGCCTGCCCACCTAACACAGTGCTGGACCAGCCGTGGCCCTCTCTCCTCACCATCCTAGTCACCAACTGGCCATTTCTCGCAGGGGGCACAAGGAGATGAGGCCAACTAGGGAAGGGGCCCACAGGCCCCAGGAAGGAGATGGCATCAGGTGGGTGTCCCATATTGCACGGGAGTGAGGGGAGGGACGTGGTCCTCAGGAAAGCACCTGCAGGAGAACGAAGTGCCTTGCACACCTGCCACACACACACGCCATGTGGCACCATGTGGCCAAGGACCTCTATCTTCTACAGAGCTCCTGGTGCAGCCCATGCCTTCGTTTTGGTTCTAATGTTGTTTCAGGTTTCTTGGGAAGAAGCTGAAGGTCATGGACACCACCCTGCCTTCCTGCTTGCGCCCCCTCTTCTAAGTGTTTCATGTATACCTATGGTAACAGCAAATTCACTAGACTTGTCCATGCACAAATCCCCTGGTCACCCACAAAAGTGATGTCAGAGAGGGATGAAGTCCAAATAAATTCCAAATGCAAAAAATTACATTTGTTATTCCAAAAATACCTCTCACTGATAGGTTAATGCAGCATTCAGTTTGCATATCCAATGCTTGTTTTAGCTTTACAATTCACTTTCAGTATATGGTCAGGATCCACATAAAAGATTTTAACTTTGTAAAACATCTGTTATTATCAGGATTTACTTAGCTCTCTTCAGCTATACAACATGGTGCATTAGGGAACAGATCGAAGGATCACTGAACTCAGGACAAGACTCTTACTGATTTGAACCATCTGGTTAAAGTGATTTCCTTGAGTCCAGGGCACACATCCCACAAATTGTTATAAACTAATAAAAATGTACAGCCTACAGGAATACAATGAAATATGTTAACAAACTCAAGCTGTTGAATGAACAGTGTAGCCAACAGCTCCCCAGAATGGTTCGTTGATTAGTCAACACCAATGCAGAAAAGCTTCACGTGAGTAATTTATGGTTCACATAAAGATGACATTATTATAACATTTTCCTGTTCACTCAGAGATAATAAAAGACATACTCCAAATCAATATTTATTATTTTAGTTTTCCTTCCTCCCTACTGTTAAGCTTGACATCCTTTTCCTCCCCATTTATAGCATGCCATTGCTAACTGAACCCCTTCACAATCTCTGAGATAAGTATCTGTAAGAAATCCATATATCATGATAGCAATAATCCAATCCCTCCAGGCATATTTAACCACAATGGAATATTGTCAAGCTCTGAAGACAAGTTGCTCCCTGAGGAGCAGAACTACTGAACCTTGATTTCCTGCAGTTCAGTGTCCCACAGCTTTCCTTTTCCACCCCAAATAACCCCTCTCTGCTTCCAGTATCATGAGTTCACCACATGTCCCCTAAGTCCTTTCATAGTATCCTCCATGTCCCTGTAACTTTTTGCCTTCACATCTCCCAGGCTTTCTGGTGACTCCACTCATTTCTCCTTCATGCCCTTGCTGCCCTTTTCTGTCTTGCCGCTGGGGCAGGAGGCAACAGGTACTGGGACTAGGCTGGAAATACACATTGGAAAGCTGGTCTGCCAGAAGGTGCCTGCCACCTGGCCAGCTGGGGGGCTGCCAAAACCAACACTAAGAGCACTAAGTTGTCCAGACAAGTCCTACCTACCAGGATTTTTTCAAAACTTCATTGGTAAATTAGGATTGCTGGAAACACTGCCCCTTCTCAGATTTGGTTTGAAGCGTCCAAGAGTGTCACAAGTTACCAGAGGGTTATCAGACAGGCAACATAAACCCCTCACCTTCTCCCAACACCACAAGGCCAACCACTTGCTGACCCACCCCATATCCGCTTTTCAGAGGAGTCAGTCGACTGACTCACACAACTCCACGTGATCTTCACTAGACTGACCAAACTCTTCTTGATGCAGCTTCACCAGGCATCAATCATCACTTTTTTGATGTGCTTAAGTACATTAAAAAGATCTGTTGCTTATTATTGTCAATGTTGCCAACCCAAATCCATGACAATGTCAAATTTGGTTGTGCCAGCAATGTATTCCTTTCTCTGAGATGGAGCGTTTCTTTCATTATCATAAGTGTTATTTATACAATTTCCTTGTTCAAAAAGAAGGAAAAGAACACAAAAAATTACTTGAATTATAGGGAAAGCCTAGGAATTGGACAGTTAAGACAAACAAAACTGCAGTATACACATTTTCTTGTGCAGCTCTTACAAAGTTTAGCTGCTTGAATCCTAATGTTTTATATTCTTTGGGCAAATATTGAGCTAATATCATGATTCATGTCCCTAGTCATACTCCAAAGCAGCACTGTGTTCCCTTCACTGTGTTTTAGATGCGTGCAACAAAATGTTACTGTTTGATCCAAAACATGTTTTATGAATTGCTTCCTTTTCCTTTGGTGTATTAGCAGAGGTTTTTGGTAAGCCTGCCTCCTTTTCAAAGGTTATCAGAACAAAAGGGTCAGATTCTAATTTCATTGACTTGGAAGAAACTGAGTGGGTTGGAAAAATACATCCCTCTGTGAGCCAATAGCTGTCCCCTGTGGGCAGTCTTTGGCCCTGTCTTTTCTTCCATGACAGAAGTTTGACCTTTGAGTCTTGGCGTTCACCAGGAAGAAGTGATAACATATCCTTAAAGCCACTTTGACATCAATTGATCATTTTGCTCACCTAAGACTATCATTTATACGCTATCAGCATGTTCAAGGCTGCCATTCAGCTGCCAGCTAGTCCCCAGATGGGTACTGAAGTTTTCTTTTTTGGGTCACCTCAGCACTCAGCAGTGACTCAAGACTGACAAGTCAGGGCTCCTGCTGCTGTTGAGGCTTCTGGGAGCTGAAATGCGGGCTGGTCTCACCGACCGACTCCAGCACAGCAACCAAGCTTGGAGAATGACAAACACCAGCTTTCTGCCACCCCAGGAAGGCCACAGCCACCAGCACAGGGTACATGCAGGACACAGGAGAACAGGAGAGTTATGGCAGGGTGAGGGCAATGTTCAACTGCCAGGTCTGGAGCTGTCTCACATGAGAAACTTACCTTCAGGAGACTGTTCACAACTGGGTGTCTTTCACAGCAGAAGAGGAAGAAGACGAACTGCACAGCTTAGGTTCAGCCCTGGGCTGATGACCCCAAGGTAAAGCACAGGCACAACACTCTTTCTTTACCAGCTTGGGTCAGGGCTAGCTGGGAGATCTTCGCATCGTGTGACACACAGATGTGCTCTAGCTTACTTTGTACATCCATCTTGACCAGAAGAGACCTGACTTGTCTGTCATTATGCTCACTGTGTGGTTCTTCTCCTTCACACGGGGGCTCCTCCATGTCGTCACATGGCATAGAGAGAAGAAGAAGCTGTCTGAAGGTATAAAATCAAGAAATGGCAACAGACATGTTGATAGAGACCATAAAACCTTAAACTATGTATGTGGCAAAACATGCACAGGCAGAGCTGAGGCAGCACAGGCTTTTCCAGCCCATAACCAGGGGCAGGCGGCCACCAGCCCAGGAAACCATGAGGAGCAAAATGTTGATGCCCACGATGTGGAAGAGCACAGCACTGATAATAACTGTCCTGCACAAACCTCTCCGGTTGTGCCCCGATGGGCAAGCCTCCTTCACAGTGTACAACAGCACCGGCGACTTACAGCGTGAGGGACTGCGTGCTGCTTAACGCGGCAGCCCTTCCATGGCCGAAAGGGACTGCCTGTTTCTGTGAGGGCAGCACCTTCCTGTTTCTGAGTAAGAGGTTCAGACTCTGTGGAAGTCGAAAGCTGCTCAAGAACGACAGGAGACATGGTGCCAGTAGCTGATGAGTTAATTGTTGGAGTGAGATTAAGGTGAAAAATGGTAGAAATGTCTGAGGCCATGGTCTCACATGCGATCTACTTCACCCAGCTAAAATCATTCCCACTCCTGCCCCCATGGCGGCACAGCTGTGTGTGGTCACATGGGGAGACACGTCAGGGAACAGATCCAGATGGAAAAAACTAGTTCAGATTATTCTTCAGACGTTTTTGTTGGCAACGAGAGAGCGACAGGAGAGAAGTGACGAAGGAGGGTCAGCGAGGAGGAGAGGGGGTGGAAGCTGTTTAAGACAGCGTCGCACTCAGAAGAGGGCACGCAGGCCAATGAAGCCCAAATCCTATCTTTAGGCATTCCCCAGATCTCACTGGAAAAGGGAATCTGGATTTCACAGGCACACAGGATTTTTTCTAATGTTGCTCAGAGTCCATATCCCTACATTATTGTCATTTCATTCCAGCTTTTGGCCTGGGGGGGACACGGTAGGTATATATGTATATATATTCATGTACAAAATGAGAGATGAAGGAAGAAAAAATCCTGGGCCAGACCAAAGCTTGCATCTTCTGTGGGTTTCCTCATAAATATCTCTATTTTCCTGATAGGGACAATCCTTAGTTGACTGCAGTTCATATCACGGTATTACTGTGTGGCAGCAAGCTAAAAAATACATGTGTTTGTCTGTCACTTATTCTTTGTTCAAAAAATATCCCTACATCACCGAGAAGAGAGAAAGAGGGGAAGGAAGAATCTACACTTCCCTTGACATTACACAGTGCATTTAACTGTGAACCTCCCCCATGCCTTGTAAGGAGACTTTTTAAGAATTCCAGTTATTGAACATCCTATAAATTTCTTTATTTAATTTTAAATAAAAATAAATCCAAGTCTCACTCTCTGCAAGAACAAAATGTGAGAGAACACATATTGTGCAGACACATATTGTACAGCACTGCCAACATCTGTTGCCATAATTAAAGAGAGCAGCATTCGAAGCAATAATAAAAATCAGAATAAAATGCTGAAAATATGACTTTTCATTGTTTTCATACTGATAGGCAGCCTCGTGTAACACACCTGAAGAGTAAAAGGCTGTTGCTTATCTTTCACTGCTGAAGTTCTGGCATTCTGAGCTTCAGCAACTCTCATTATCTTCATCTTCAGACTTTCACTACCCTTTATCTTTATGTGTTTTAGAAAGAAATTAAATTACTATCACAGAAATATTACTTCTTTTTCTGATAAAACAGCACTGCCTCCATGCTAGATAATATGTGTTGCTGATGCAGCCTAGTAAGCACTTATTCTTTTACATCAGATTTTAGGAAAAAGAGTATTTTTTTAGCTATTGGATTAATACGTTGACTAGGTTTGTCAGAATAAAACAGCAGCACTTACATTAGCAAATGAAGGGTCTAGAAAGTCCTCAGAGGCATTTGGTTTAGACTGATCATGGATATTTTCCTGGCATGGGATCACATTACGATTTTTAGTGCCATAATGTTAGTCGTCATATAAAAACTTACGTAACCATGCCTAGAAAGCAAAATTGCAGACTGAATTTCTGATTCAGCCTATGATCTGAAATTAATGGGTGTTCAGTTATCATTGTTTATGGACTACCTTGTCCCATTGATCTGAATGACAGATTACAAATATAAACATAAAAATCTTTGCCCTGGAGAATTTACAGTCTACGGTATGACTGATGAGTTATCTTACAAATGGTGAAATAATGCAACCAGCAATTTTTTTTTTTTTTTAATTCTGCTTTTTAGCAATAAAACATCACCACACCTCTAATAGGAACTTGTTAATTTATCATCACTACCAGGCAAACCTCTAACTAGAGCATCTGAGAAACGGCTACCATTAAAAAAAAATCTGTTAATTAAAGGCCATGATTAGCTCAGAAAGGTGAATTTGGCAGAGTCAGCCAGCTCTATCTGGATTTAAGATGACTCATTGTAGATGCCATATTTTTCATATGTAATGTTCTCAGTTACCAAGGGATAATAGACTTTTCATTGAAAACATACTCAAATTCTCCCACCTGGGAGTTCTAAATGAATCTATACACAGTTTGTGCCTTGTATATATCAGCCAATGTGCATTATTCAACAAGAACCAAGGGCAATTTTCCAATGCCTAAGAGTTAAGGAGACTTAACATGTCAATTTTTCTAACTCGGTGCTTTACAATACAATCCCGTTGCTGTATAAATCATCAATAAATAATAATCCCCTTAATACTATCTTCACCTTCCATTAACCAAAATGTTCTTAACTTTAAATTGCAAAATTAAATAAAGGAATATTGCTCTATCACATATTACATGCACTGTTCATCATTTTACTGTTCAATAAAAAAGAATGTAACAAGGGGATTCAACCAGTAGGTTCACTGTTAGAGAATTTTAACCAACTTCTATGCTGCACAATTTCAGTTGGAAACAGGGGCGGACGAATATCTACCGATGAAGTTTATATTTAAAAATATTTCTAGATACAACCACAATTTAATTTGGCTAATTATTTTGGAAATGCAGTTACTCTTTGGAAGTGTAAATCAGTAGTGGCTATCTTTTTATACTATTGCTACTTACATTTCTATTACTGTTAGTTACTCTACATCTTTCACATGTGCCAATTATATATAGTGTGGGCATATTTGCAACAAATTATAATAAAAATGCCATGTACAAGGCTAGCAAAAATAAGGAAATAACACGGCTCCAACAACCAAAATACACATCAAAACTTTCAAACAGGTCCCCCACAAAAAAGTAATGGACAAAGAGCATGTGTTCAGGCCTCCTTCAAAGATCAGCAAACTCAGCTTCTTCGATGACAGAAAGATTGTTCATAACTATTTAGTCATGAATTAAGGTGACAAACTTCAGCCATTGTCACTGTCTGACATGACAAATAATAATGATGTGTTTTGATGGCAACTTTCTCTATAGATTTCATCTAGATATAACTTTTCTAAGTGATAGCTTACTGATGGTGATAATATACCTAATGGCAGCATCCTTTCATTTGGCAATATTTTTTTTTAGTTTTCAACTGTATAGCTCAAAAGAAATTCTTAACAGATACAGCAAAGTTCCACATGAAATTCATTGCTTACATTTACACACACCCCCCACATATTTCCCTTGATTCCCACTCCCTATTTTTTCCTTCTCCATCTTCAGTGAAATTATTCTGAGCTTCATCTTGCTCTTCATAATTCATCTTTCAATTGCATCATTGTGTTTGCAGGTTCTGTATCTTTTGTCCACTGAAGTTCACTATTAAGGTACATAGAGTCCCTGCTGTGGCAGCAAAGGGTGCAAACGTATTTCTTAAGAGTCGTGGTAGCTGTGGATGCTGTAGTCCAGGCACCCCAAACTGCATTCTGTTTGGCATCAGTTATTCAGCCATTCAATGTTAAGATACGGGACAGTAGCACACCTGTTGCAAGGATTATTTCCAAATTCATGCTTGGTAGAGTATCCTCAGTGCAAGCTGGAGTAAATATTCTTCATATGGCAGAAGTTAACCAGAACCTATTTCACCCCATTTGTCACAGCAGAGTGGCTAACAGCAGTCGTTGACATCAGCTGTTGCAATTTCAGGGGTACAGAGATGACTCAAGAATTCCTACAGTTTTTGAAAGCTGTGATGAAAGCTCCCATGTCTGCCCAAGCTCAGCAAAATTCTGTTAAGTGCACTCCCTTTGCATAGGTTTTAATTTTCCAGAATTCCCGTCTTCAAAAACATCAACATTATTGCACCTCAGAAAGGCGTGCAGACAATCGGTGCCTTGTATACATGCAAGTACCAAGCCAACATATACTTTATTATTCTAAGTGAATCTTTCCCAGGTCTATGTTCCAATTTTCCAGAGCACTGGCAAGAAATAGATTTGCTGAACTCAAAAAAGATCATTATTTTCAGCAGTGATTATCCACCATTCGAGGCCTGGAGGGCAAGCAAAATAATTTTTGCATCTGCCTCCTCACTGCCAAGTTTGAGAAGTTGCGTTCCTCACATGTGCCCGTGCTCTAGAGAATGATGTCATATCATTTATCTTCATGACACATTTTTCCCAGTCTTTGACCAAGAATTGGAGGAGGAGCAACTCATTCATTTTTTCTCTGCTGCCGAGTCTTGCAACCAGTATCTATGACCACAGATTGTGTGCTTGTATGGGTGCACCATGGCATTTCTCACCAGCATCAGTGCTTCTGGTAAGTATCAGTCATTTTTAAGATGGCTTTGGCAGCTGGTCTTGCAAAGTAGTTTATTATACAAAAAAGTCCAGATAGTTGTGGTACTGAAGGAATTTAAACATCACATCTGGTCTGCTTCTCTGGACAACTACATTAATTCCAACATAAAGTCTATGACATGAATGTAAGAAATACAAAATGCTATTAGGTTTTCATTTTCAACACCTTTTAGATGTCTGCATTATACTTTAAATTGGTGCATGATTTATAAAAATGAGTAATTGCAAAGGACTGAGTCAAAATGCTCTTGGCAGATATTATCAAAAACACTGTTGGTCCATTTAAGCATCTCTTCCAAGTGGGCAACATCAAATATGACTATTCTGTAGCCAAGAAAGGAATTAATTCCATACTAATATAAAGAAGTGCTTCATCTCTAACTGTGTCAAGCCTGACAACACAGGTATTATGCCATCCCTTCAGCAGTCGCTGGATAGAGCCTCAAGCTATGGTGCCAAATTCTACACATACTCCTCACAAACATGTCTCTTGGAAACGTTTGCTAATAGTAAACAGAAGATTGCAAATGGTTTTGAAGTCACCATCTTAGGAATGTTTCCATGTGGCCTGTGCATTAATGCCTCTGCACAAAGAGTATAATAAAAAACATTTACATTGGCAGCTCCAATAGTTCCAGAGTGGTTGGTACCTAATGTCCCTGCCAATTGCAGGGGAGACAGCAGAGGGCAGGTAGTCTGCACAACGGTGCCTTCCCAAAATATCTTTCCAGAATGAAGTATTGAACCTTGTACTGCTGGATTGCTTTTGATATGACAACAAAAAAGTATCTTTACCAGGCGCTGTCCTGCATGCACTACATCCCTGGTGTGCTTTGCTGGTCCATAACGCAGGAAAGCCCATCCCATCCCTAACCCTGCAGGCTGTCTCCGATGTTGAGGTTCACTGTTTACATCTCACAGCAATAAATTATAGGTTTTCTGGATATAGTCTTAGGTTTTCCTGATATAGTCTTACAAATGGCAACAGAACAACAACTCCATTTATACACTATCAGGTATCCTCCCTGATCACCTCCTGAAGGCTATCAGCATTGCTCACACAGTGTCCTGTGCACAGAAGGAAGAATATTTAGTAGCAGCACATCTTACTCAGAAGTTGATGGTAGGTTGTCTGCCAAGACTAAAGGGTTGTCTTCCTCTTCCAAGTTACTGAATGAGACACATGATGTCCCAGCCTGCTTAGTATTTAAATGCCGTTCACATTCCTTGTTAGCTTCATAATGTGACTTCCTGAAAAACAGCAGTAAAATATACTTTAGGAGATTATTTTTTCCACATGTGACTGTATAAACTGTATTGATTGAAGAAGTCTATCAAAGGAGCATGGAAGACGCAGAAGTCACGCAACTTCTGAAGATCAAACTGTGGATCTGCTGACACTTAATGGTATAAACTCAGGGATTACTCTTCTGAGAGCCAACCAGATTTACAGTGGTGGGATCTGTTAGTTTATGTGATGAACAGCTAATCACCATAAACACAAAGGCCTGGAGATGCGCAGAGGAGAGTACCAGGCAGAGGAAGCCCAATAGCACCCGGACCTGGCTACTCCCAGGGATCTCAGCAGAGGACAACCTGGCCACGGTCTGGGTGTCAGAGGAGTCTGCGGGAGGTGCTCTCACCAGGCAGCCTTGCAGGCTGAGCAGGGTTACTGCCTGCAGGTGTACAGGACTCATTATGGGATGAGCATTTGGGGAATGGTGTAAAACTTACTGCGGGATGTTTTAAAGGGGTTAGTGGGGAAGTGTCAGGCTTATGGGATGTTAAGGATAAAGACTCAAAGACAAGAATGGGAGGGTGAAAGTGGCTTGCAAAGGAACAAGTGTGGAAAAATACAGAGGTAAGTGGCTAAAAGGAGCCAGTTGCATGTAAACAGCCTGCTGGTCAGTATGCTTGTTTGGTCATGCTCCGTGCCTGATCACCACAATCTTCTAGTTAAACTGCATTTCTAACTACTTTACTGGGTGAGGACTCTCTGTTCTGTGTGCATGTGTGTGTGTTTATGGGGGTGGGCGTGCAGCAGCTGGAGTCAGGCCATGGGTCAGAGGGCCCATGTGTCTGGGGTGCCAGCAACTGGAGACACCAGTGTATGTTTGTGCGTGTGTGTCTCTGTGTGTGTGCACGTTTCCTTCGGGAACATCCGTCCTGTGTGAGTGCGTGTATGTGTAATTCACTAGAAAAGTTTAAGTCAGACCTGCTGACGAGTGGGATAAGGTGTCTGGGAGCCAGCTATCAGGGAGATAGGTCAGGGGGCTGGATACCAGAGAAAGAGCAGGGGTCTGAGAGTTGGATACTGAAGTGATCATAGGTCTGCACAAGCTCCCAGAGAGACCGATGTGTATATGCATGTATGTGTGCATGTGTAGCAGAGGGTCTGACTGCCAGCAACTGGACTGGAGCTGCAGGCCCACCATTGCAAGCACATGCACATCCTGGTCTTCAAGTTAGCAGCCAAGAAGAAATCAATGGCAGAGAGGCAGAGGCTGGGCAGAGCACGGGAGAGCGCAATGCGTGTCCTGGGAAGCACTCACATCCACCCGTTCCCAACCATCAGGCTGGAGCACCTCAGCCAGCTGAGCCAGGCAGAGGAGGCTGCAGGCAGGTGACTTGGCAGACCTCCATGCATGATGTTGTCAAGGTCCCAGGTCACAAGGAGCACATTCTCAGCCCATACAAGTCTTGTTCTCCCAAGACAGAAGGAGGAAGAACCTTAAGCAGAGGTGACCACACAAGGGCAGCCCTGACATGGAAGACACAGGTAGGTGCCCAAGCGCTTTGCATACCACCTAGAGGCACCCCACGCCCACAGGGTGCCCATGAGACAGTCACAACCTGCCCTGTCAAACAGTGTGATGGAAAGTCTGGAAGCGGTGTGACCAACTTCCCTGGTGGACCATGCTGTGTTCCAAGGGTGCGGGGTGCAGCAGTGGTTTGGCTCCTGCCTCACAGGACAGTGCACGGCTATGGACCTAGAGACGTCCTTCCCTCTCCGGCTGCAAATGGCACATCTGTCTCCTGATTCAGGGGAACAAGCAGGGCCAGCCCTCCTCACCCCACTGGTTGTTGCTGCAAAACCAGACAGTGGGAGACAGGCCCTTCGGCTGCCCCCCTGCAACTGCTTCTGTGCAATTACGCCTAAGTCGTGTATTTGCATTCACTTGTAGCCCAGGCACCCGTGCTGAATTCTTAATAAAACAGACCTTCATAGGTTACAGCGAAGATGCAAACAGATGGCATAAGGCTTCGAGCGCAGCTGATGTGAAGCGCTGTCAGAAGGAAGGGGGAAGTGCTTTCCCATTAGAGTGTGGTGGGACGGGGTGGCTCCGGGCTATGCCACGCAGCCTTGCCAAAGGCATCGCAACTTCCCGCCGATGCAGCCTGCAGTGCAGGGTTCCCAGGCAGCCTCATTAGAAGCCAAGCGAGGGGCATATTTTAATAAGTGAAAGGAGGGGGGGAGAATCATTTTCTTCAGCGCTGGCCTCACTCCAAAACTGCAATCTGATCGCAGGACTCTAACTCTAATGTAGAGGAGGATTATAACTGCCCCGAATTTTATATTAAATGGAGCACGTTAGAAAATCCTGCACACATCTGAGAAAACCTAAGTCTGGGCATTAAAAAAACATGCCTCTTTAAACTTTACAAAAGTAACAAAGGATGTTTGGCTTTGAACTCCCAATCATGAGTGTTCAGGGGACAATAGAGCTGTGCAAGGAACTTGCGATTTGTAATTGGTTTGATTTATTAGGTTCTTTTTCTGCTCTCTGAATATCTACAAACATGCTACAACTGTTAGATGCATTTGTTTATTCAAATGCATTTGATTAACACTACTCAGAATTTTTGACAAGGTGGATTGATCATAAATTATCAAAATCTGAATAATGTTGCTTAGCTGTAATTTGTTGGGGAAAAGAAATGGTTTAACAAACCAGCAAAGCACAGAAGTACCTGTAGGTAGAAGTTGATTTCTGTATTTATTTATCTGCGTGGCTTCAAAATTGACTCTTGCCCAATATTCATGCCAGGATAACTATTGTTCGCATAGGCACAGCATGCAAACATTAAAGTTTGTAAGCATGTTCACTCAAACTGAATTAATTTAAAAAGTCAGCCACTGTTTGCATACTTTTAATTACATACTAAGAACTGGCAGTGCAAGCAACAGAAAAAAAAATCCAAAGAGAGACATCAGACATGCCTTAAAAATTAAGCTTCTTGTTCAAGACCCAGCAGACAATATCAGAGCTGGCCCTGAAGAACAAAGAGCAGAAAAAAGAAAACCAGAAAACAGTTCTCATTTTTCCACTTTCCCAAGTTGCACCCAGTGAATCTTCTCTGCTTCACTCTTGCTTTGTGCAGACCACCACTGTGTTAGCAAAGCCATTTTCTTTGCCCAGAAAATGTGAATATTCCCTCTGAAGAGCACTTGAAGCGTAGCAGCGGGAAATACTGCGGTAGAGAGAGGTTTCTCTGCAACTAACCATAATGGATTCCTTTTCATTCCTGTGTTAAGGGACTTGCTTCAGAGCAGAAGAGTAGCCAGGCTCCTTCAGAGATAATCTCCCCCTTTCCTTTTGCCCTGTATCAAATGGAGACTGAAAGGAGAAATATTTCTTCCTTGGGCTCTGCCGTGGGATACCTGCCTCTGGTCCTCAGGGGCTCTGCATTGTATAGGGACGGGGCAGGTGGGGGATTTGGGGTCTAAGAGTTAAAGCAGGAGGCAGGAGAGATAGGACCCCTGGATTATAGTCTTTGCTCTGAAATAGAGGTAAATAGTCACTTACATTCAAATACAAAACTTTCCCTTTGAATTATTTTTCCCATTCCCTACCAGTCCCAGCTTATCTCCCCAAAACGGTCTTCACTTTTAAAATCAATTTATAACCAATCAGACAGCTAAAATAGCTTCTTACAGTAGGTGTCTCTAGTCAATGACTGATTTGCATTAAGAAAGATATGACAGCCAAGTGTGAAGAGAAAAGAATGATAGTTTAATTTTAGAAAAATTCCACATTCATCTGAGAAATGATTACTAAGCACTGTGTATGTTCATACATAAATTATTTCTAAAAATGTGAAAAGATATTAAAATGCTAAATATTTTCTTGCAGTGGGAGCAAGAAAGCTCCAGATCAGATGCCGTGGCCTTTCGCGGGAAGAGATGGAGCGGACTCACGCCCCAGGGAGGCACCCGGTGGTCCCATGCCACTGACCGTGACACCGAGCAAGGACGAGAGTGATCGGCTCAGGGGAAAAAGGGTAGAGGGACGCGGGAGGAGAGGGAGGAGGAGAGGGAGGCTGAGACAGCTGCTGTGTGGCAAAAGCACCTTCCAGCCCTTCTGGGGACGGGTGAGAAGCCTCCCCCTCCTGTTCCGCGCGTGTGAGCGCTGGGACACCCATCTTGCAGGCGCGCAGGCTCTGCTTGGCGTTAGGCAGGCCTGGGGGCAGCGGTGCACGGACATGTAATTATGGAAATAAATAGCGAGGATCCCAAGCAGGCGGGTTGGGGAGCGCCGGGCAGCCCGCTCCAGCTGTAACCTCTGCAGAGCCAAAAGCAGCTCCAACGAGCGTGACACAGCCGTCAGGGGGACGTGCCAGGGAGCCAGGTGCCAGCTCCTGAAATAAGTCCTACAGCTTGTCAACAGAGCTCTGTCATCTCTATCCAGAAAAAGACTAATAGTGGGCTGACGCCTGGCACTGACAAATTACCAGGTTGCTGGAACTGGGATTTGGATTCGTTGCTGAGTTTTGTTTCGATTTTTTAAGGATATTTTTATTTTACCAGGACAAGCTCTTTTCTTTGTCCTCTCATGGTCCAAGCTGGCAAAAAGCAGCCTGAGATCTCCCACAGAGGAAGCTCAGACCCTGCCAGGGTCCTGTGCACAAGCGTAAGACATGTTCAGAGGCAGCAGGGACCTCGTTGCAAGATGAATTGTAGGCTCAGAGCCTACAAGGGAAGGAAGGGAAAGAGTCAAGAGGTGAGAAAGGTGTCTGAGGAGGGAGAAAGACGATGAGAAGGTCACTGCAAGACCATTAGAGCATACTTTTGTGGTTTTTACTAGATGTGTCTCATTTTTCAGTGTCAAGAAGAGGATGTGTACCCGATGTTTGTCCCACGCTAACACGCCCTGGAAGAAGAGACATCAGTCATCGGCTGTGCCATGTTTTTATTAGCTCAGTTTCACAGAAGCATCCCTCCAAGTAGGGAATAACTCCATGCATCACAGCTCAGGTTTGACAGGAACATTAAAGGCAATGTGTATTTTGATATATCAATCCAAATTTGTAGGCAGCAGAGGTAAGACTTGATGTAAAAAATTGTTAAGGTTATTTTTTATGAAAAAGTTAAGTTTGTGGCCCTCTAATGAAGATCTTTCTTACTATCTTACATAAAGATCTGTTTCAAACAATCTAAACTTGTGTTATCCGACATTTTAATTACCCTCATCTCACTGCCTGGGAAACATCCTGTCTTCTTGCATTGTAAGTCTTAGTGCATTTGAAACTCTAATGCACAAGACCATTTTAGAAAGACAGCAAACTTTTATTAGTGTTGACTTCATTGCTATACACTAGAACTCCATTATTTGACATATTAACTCTGCACATCGCCTAACTTCCCTGAAATATAACAGGCAACTCATTCCTGGCTTCATTCTGAAGAAGAAAATTCTTGTATAAGCAAATTATGTCACATGGAGGGCCAGATCTTTTTAGGGATTTTTGTTCTTAGGGGACAACATAGAACAGGAACTTCTCTTTCCAGAAAGGTATACCCATGAGTACCAGCAGAATGACTGCAAGTTCCCTCACGCAGACTTCTCAATGGACTTCATACCAGAGGTAGGAATAAAGTCGTTCTTTCATATACGGACTGGTCCAAAGACTGAAAGGCAATGGGAATCTTCTCAGCAGACTTGAGAGCAGACTGTGAAGAGAGGAGGTACCTCCAGCTCCATAAACACTTACCGGTCTTCGCCCTTAGTTTAAATCCCCTCTCCCAATCTCAGTGAGAATTTGGGAAAAGCAGACTGCTTCCAAAAATATTGTCTTTTTTTTTGTTTTTTGGCTTCACTGCTGAGATCTTCAACGACTACCCATTGTCACGGCAGAGATATTAACCCTTGTTGCGCGCCTCTGAAGCGTTATCAAAACGTCAGTCATTACTGTGTCTTGGTCCGGACCAAACTCAGCTTGTTCAGAGCAGCATTCTTCCATGATCTCAGTACAATGCAAGCACATTACTCGTTCCCTAACACTGTCAGTGTTAGGGATTTCTTTGTCTCATGAAAATAATTTAACTAGCCTATTAAAAATTATACCATTGTAGTATGATACTGAACCACTTCAGTTCCTTCAACAGTGCTTTGAAACTATGCAGAACTCAAGTGTTTTCCACCCAGGACAATAAAGAATAAGTTGTTTTATTTTGCATCGTTTCCTTATAGAATTTTTTAATACATTTGCCCCAAAACAGGCAAATATAGATTTTAAGTAATATATTTTAGACAGCAATTTCACACACACACAGAATGGTCAAAATACTATATAACAGAACATTTCAGTGGTAAAAGGATTATGCTGGCTTACACCAAAAGCTGTATCTCTAATTTAGTAGTTATGCATTCTGAGCAATAAATAAAAAAAAAAGGTGGGAAATAACATTTATTTCATCAGCAGAGCAAAAGGTTCGTCAGAAGAGTTTAAGTCAATCGTCTGAAATTGGAGTTGAAAAGTGCCATCCCCCATCCAGCAATGGCTCCAATTTTTCATCGTTCAGGGCAGAGCCAGATTCCAGGAGTTGAACTCCCAAGATTCACATTAATTTGTTAAATCTGTTTTCTTAGACACCTTAGACCAAATGTATGGGTTTTCACCCAGGACTTCTGTACAACAGAATACCCTCACTGTCTCCATTTTTGTTGACCAATTATTGCTGAAACTACATCCCGGTGCTTTTGAAAACGGCTCAGCTGGCTGAAGTCTAACAGGAGCCACGTGCCAGAAAATACCTCAAAGATTTTCTTTCTCTCTGGACAAAGCTAACAAAAAGAACACTTTTCCTTTCTTCCCCAGGTCAAAGCTTCTTATTCGCTGGGTGGAAAGGAAATTTAATGAAGTCTTTTCTTTTCAGATAGCTTGCTCTTTTTCAAGGCTGCAGCAGGACTAGTTTGCTCTGGACCCCTGGCCCTGTTTTCTGCAGTGAGCCGATGGTGTGATTTGATGGGCTAAGCCTGTGTGGGAAACAAATGGTCCCACCAGGAGCATCCGTGGGATGGATTCTCCCCACCAGGAGTCTCAGAGAAGGGTGCTGAGGCAGGAGAACTGAGCCACTTGTCTCCATGTAGGCGCCCTGGGATATTAAAGTGTTTTTACCGTTCAGACTTTCGCTGCTGGTCAGAAGGGCCTGTGTAAAAAATACAGAATCTGCCTTAAAGGTCCGGGTAGTTCATTTTTGATCCTCATCGGAGCACACAGAAACAAGCCGAGACCAGCTCAGGCCTAAACCTTACCAAAGAGTCCCCAAAGGTTTCCACAGGACACCCACACTTCAGAGAAGGGGACCAAATCACAACAAAATCTGGGCAGCCACGATCTCCCTCCCTGGGTATACCTGGACTCCTTAGCTGGCGACGGAGCAGGGATCAGAAAGCACCTTCCCCACCCCTCGCAGCTGCTGCAGGACTGCGTGCAGGCTCAGGGAGGACATCTCCACCATCCTTAAAGGGTAGTCCTGCAAGGACGTAGAAATATAACACATTCCTAGCTCTACTTCATATCTGGGGACAAATAAACCAGACCCCTCACATTGCACTACCAAGCCCCCAGTGGTCTCTGCTCGGTGAGCACCCCACTGCTCTGGAAGCCCCCTCCTCCCCTCCCTGGGGCTGCACTTACACAGACGGTGTATGTGTACGGGCTGCAAAGCTGGTCCTGAACACTGTCTGCGGTCATCCCCTTAAATGACTGTTTGGCATGGTCAAAGAAGCTTTTCTTCTCTAGGCACATCTGAGCAAAGCTATACATTTTTCCAATGCAAGGTGACATTCTGCTATTAATACGTGACTCTGGGAGCCAAAGACCTGCAAGAGCCTCACTGTGAGCATGAATGGCACCCAGCTGCATGGCAGCTGGGAAGAGAGTAGCGCTGCTCTCTCATTTACCCAGCTAAACCCCAAATATTTACTCCCAAATTGAGCTGAGCTGCAGCTAGTCTGTACCAGCTGGTTATCCCATTGAGCAAAGAAAGGAGGGAAATGGATTTCTTCCTGTTTTCCTTACTGGTCAAAAGATTAAAAGCAATATAGTGGTGTTGGTCCCTAGGTATTGTCTGATTAATATCCTGTTAGCCAGCTGGCAAATTGCCAAATTCACTTCTCTTTAAATGAGAGAGAGACTGTTCCATGGACTTTATTAGCATAACACTAATAATTCAGCATTTATAACCCAGAGAAAAGATTATAAGTAAACATAGGTATGCATTGCCTATCAATATTCCTTTTTGCTTTCCTTCTGGGTAGGCAAAGAACCACAATGCATCAGATATTTCACCACCACAGTCAGGTAACAAGGATCTAACTTTTACAGGAAAAGTGTTAAAAGCAAAAAGGCCAGAAGCCCAGAGAAATTTCTCCCAGCAGCATCTAGAAACTTGTCCTTACTGGTTTTTAATGGTGTTGATCAGGTAAGATGTAACACAGAGAAGTCTTCTTCCCTACCTCCAGGTTTCTTGTCTAGTTAATAAGCTAGGACTTTCCCAGCTGAATGTTGTCTGCTGGCCCATAAATCAGCTCCCTCTCTTGCCTGACTCTTCTAGCACATTCCACATTAATAACCATTCTGAATTCTCCAGCACGTCATTTCCTTTGGTCTTCTTCATAGCGGAGGTTTATAGCCAAGTTCAGTTTAGAAACCACGAGTATGAGGCTGGAGTTAGCAGCCCATAAGGTACCTGAGATCGCTTCATTCATTCAATATTATTCATATGTTTGGGAGTGCAGTTATGACATGCATATCTTTTGGCTACTGTCTGCATCAGCCACTCATGTCAACAGGGATTTCAGAGGAGATAACTCCTCTCTGTCACCTCAAGCAGTGGTTGCTTCCCAAACAGTGCTCCCTGAGGGACTGACATGCCATAAAGGAAGATAAATGTTCTGAGGACACTCACTAAAAATACCGTGTGTTAATTTCCCAATTAAAAGTCTCAGGAGGAGAATAATGAGTGATCTGTTAGCAATTCTGTGGGTTCACAGTTGTCTGATATCCCACATCTGGGAGCTGCTGCCCTCGGGTAGCAGCTAATTGGCCCCAGTTACCGTAGTGCCTCACAGTCCTTAATGTATGTATCCTCACTACTGCTCAGTAAAGCAAATAAGGACTGATTTCAGTTCGACAGACTGGGAACTGCGTTTCAGAGAAAGCAGGGAACTGACTTAACAGCGTTATACTCCACGTATAAAACACAGAGTGGGGCAAAATCCAGGTCCTGACAAGTACTTTCTACCCAGGGGAGAAACTGGCCACAGAAGAATATGTTTCTTTGGGTCAAACCTGCTTATTTAGAAGGACTGCAAAAGTGCTGCTTCCCTATCAAAATCAAACAACTGGCCGTTTCTTCACCTAGCCCCTCTCAGCCAGCTCTGTAACCAAAAAAAGCTGTTGCAAGGCCTTTTCTTGAGTGAAGATCCAGCGATTGCTCTGTCTCCTCGGTTTTGTGTTACTTTCTGCCTCTGTCTCTGCAGAAGTCCTTCTCCTTCTCCCACACAGGCAGGCACGCAGAGCTCGTTACCTCTCCTTCCAGGGCTTGCTCTTTTATTCTCACAGGCCGGCATAATTCAGCTTTCGCAGGAGCTTAAGAACTTGCTCCTATGGTTTTGGAGACTAGGTACAACCAGGGAGCTCTGTTACTTGTAAGGTTTATCTTGAACAAAACATGGCTTTAAGCCCACTCACGCCCTGCAAACGCACCCAGGCTGTAACAGCACTGAGATGCCTCAAGATTTTTTTTTTTTTAAATGCTCCATCAGCATTGATTTCAATAGGAGCTGGATGCCTAATCTGCTTATGCACTTCTGAAAATCCTATTAAGTGCCTCTTTTCTTCTCTAGGTGCCTAAATATACTTTTCTTAATTTGGCTTTAAGTGATTTGCATTCGTCATCAAGATTTTTAAGAGCATGGCTCGAGGGGAGACGCCTCCCTGTCACAGCCCTTCCATGCAGTCTGTCACTTGTTCAGATACCTAAACCGGGAACCAAGCTCTTGCAAAGATGCTGTGACAGTGTGAAACATGTCTATTAAACTGTGAACACGCTTCATGCTGTTGCCTCCTTATCTCATTACGCCTCCCATCCTGCGCTGAGCGCACCCGCCCTCTCCCCCAAGGAGCCCTCACCATGGGGTTATCACGGCTTCATCTCCCTTTCCACCGCTGCCCCAGGCCTATACATTTTTCTGCAGCGGGCCCCAGGTGCGGCTGGAGCTGTGGTCCTTGGTGAGAGCAGGGAGATGTATTTTGGGAGGGGGCAGGGACGGTTCGGGTGCGCAGGGCTGCAGCCGGGACAACGGCAATGTCTCACCAGGCTGACAAATAACGGTGCTTACAGAGGAGTGCGACCAAACCAGGTGCGTATATGAACATTTACTTCTAAGGACGTCCTAGAGAATTAAATGCCTGTGGCTCAGAAATGTCTTTGCTCAGCTTTTCTTATCTTTCTTGGCTTGTTATTACTAAAAGGCAGTGACAGGCAAGAAAAACTGTGAAGGGACGTACATGTGAGAGGCTCAAAAGAGCTGAGGCTCAGCTCCAGGGTTTGTGTCAACAGGACGGCCAAACACTCCTCGATGTGCGGGAGTCTGTGCCTTTAGCCCTGGAGCTGGATGCAGTAACTTCTTCCTGCAGCCAATGACCCCTGCAGAAGCGGAGCCAAGAAGAAACCGAACTGGCCATGACCAGGCTGGTACCCACCTCTGGACAACTTCTTGGGAAAGATGGGTCCCGTCAGGGTCCTCAGCAGCTCTGTCCCAGCTGCACTGCAAACCTCGGTCAGAAAGGAGAAGAGAGGAAATTAGCACCTCCAGAAATTACAGTTTAAACAGTCCTCAGAGCACCTTTAGCTGTTCTTAAGATGAAAAGAAACTTTAAAAGGGGGATTAAAGTTAGGACGGTCTGTTTTTGATACTGAAGAACAGCTATTTAAAAAGAGCAATGAGAAATGAGAACATATCCAGAGGTCTAAGCATATTTTAAGAGAAATCTAGAAAAGTGCAAATATGGAAATGCTCTGAACCTGGTCAGCTATTTCTCCTCTTACAGACCCTATGCTGCAGCCCAGAAAGCCTTGGTAAACCAGAGCTTAAAAGTGCACTTGGCCTTTGCCGCTGATTTCTCTCTGTATTAATTCTGTTTGCTAATAATTACAGTGCAGCAGCTGAAGTGCACCGGCACTCACAGCAGCCTCATGAAGGACCCAGCAGTACAGAGTCCGGCCCGTGAGCTTCAGTCAGCAACCTCTGCACTCCCAGGTCTTTCCTGGCAAAGTGTCAGCTTGAGCAAGCCTTACAACACATCTGTGCTTCACTCCCCTGTCTGCAATACCATGGTAATAACAGTGGCCCTATAGAAGCCTTATGGATTAATCAATTACCATTTGCAGTGGACACTGACAGTTGTACTGCTGATAAATCACCTTTTTGGAAAGAGTGAATAAACTCCCATACAAAAAACCTAGCAAATTTGCTGATACACAACAAACAGGCAGACAGTCCAAATCCAGATGAAAAGAAGAGAATAAAAAACCCTGATTTTGCTCATCCTCTCATTGCGCCTGTCGCGATTAGCAGAGAGAGAAAGAAAGGGTTACATTTGTTCCCGGTGGGAAGCGATGAGAATATTCTTGCCTTGGATCTGCCAAGCTTGCAAGGAAGATCCCGAAGCTGGATTTCCTCGGGGAGCAAATGTTAACTAACAAACAGAGTCAGGCAGGCTCTCTTTCTTGGGAGAGGAGCAGGGCTTCCCTCAATACCGCTTTGGAGAAAATAGTTTGCATGAGGCCTAGAGCTATGGGCCAGAACATAACCTAATTAGGCCAGAAAGGGTGATTAGGTGTTTATTTTGAAGAGGTTCAAACCATGCACTCACATTATACACTGCCCTGGGAGAAAAAGGAAGCTGTTTATACTCCCAGATGTAAGGGATCAGCAGAGTTTATTTTCCCCCACAAATGAAGGCCTGGTCTACTTACATTCTTTAAACTGACATCGGATCTGTTTATTTTCACTCATCTGCAGGAAATGGGAATATTTCAGTCTATTATTCTGAGTCCAGGGAAGCAGTTTATATTGCTTAACCATGGGCAAAGGCAAATTAGTCACAGCCTTCACATGCTACCTCCAAAGATTTGTTTAATAGGAGTACCATTAGCGGCAAAAGGATTTACAAAAACCCATAGTGCAAATTCTGCTTCTTGAACCTTTTCCAGAAGGCATGAGAAACTTTGTTAAACCCCCCAGATGACTGGTACTCCATCGTGGGAGATGGACTTGATCAAGTTCTCCCTCTTCCCAGCAGGCATCTCCATGTATTGATGCTGAGCTGAGGGGTTTAATGCAATATTTTCAAGCTCACTGCTTCTTTACTGTATTGAATTAGCTGCTGATTCGTGAGGATATCTGGAAGCACGGCACTGAAAAAGGAAAACGCTGGTGGGAGAGAAGAGAGGTGCAATGAAGCTCCCCACACACAGCTTCTGGTCAGACCAGTGGCAACAGGACAAAGACATCTTCACAATACGTATAGCGCACCCCGCCAAAAGCTACAGTGGAATCCCACTTCAGTGTTTCCAAATATTTGTTTGAGTTGGCTTCATATTTAATTCTAAAACAATCCCCTTTTGCTAGAGTTTGTTAACAGGATTTGTTTGCATGCTTTGATCTTTTATTTTTAATCATCTCTCATGTTCATGAAGCCTTTGGTAAGATTCTCCGTTGATAAAAGTGCTCAAATTATAGCAAATGGACTATGAAGTGACACTATATCTTGGAGAGGGTTTTAATTCCTTTGAAGTTAAGCTTTTTGATGGTCAATTAAATTATTTTAATTGTATCTTACTTATTTTAAACTCAAATCAAGACTGTTTTCCAACTACTGGAACTTAAAAATTCTGCAGAACCAAGGCAACTGCAAGCACTGTGAATGTAAATTTTATCTGTTGACTACATTCAGCGGAAGAAACAATCAAGAATGCACCGAACATCAAATACTGTGATGAAGACAGAAATTACCAGCAACCAATTATAAAGATATGGAGCAGCAGAAGGTACAGTGTGTTACATACATTATGGAGCTGCCAGAATAGGCTACTTAGGGATGTACAATAATAATTTAGATTGTTGATCATAATAATCTCATGCTGGTCATAACTGTCTGGCTGTTATTTTATGCTTCCCCAGCCCGTTTGCTGAATCTGTTTGCTGGTTTTTGTACTTGTTTATAGTTTGCAAATTGTTCGAGGCGAAGTGAATTTTGCTGTTTGTTTGCAGAGTACCAGCTCTCGAAAAGGGGATAGGAACCTCCATGATCTCCTTCGCTGAAAATAATTAAAAAGTCCCTAATGGATGCAGTAAAAATTCTTCTCCAGGGAAAACAAACTCAGCTGAACTGTAGCTGAATTAACCGATATCCCTCATGATCCACCAATTTTCATGATGAATTATGGGGAAGCTTTATGAAGTTCAAAAATAGCACCATGTTCCTCTCTTCTCCTCCTCCTCCTCCTCCTCCTCCTCCTCCTCCTCCTCCTCCTCCTCCTCCTCCTCCTCGCAGGGTCCTGCCAGCTATCAGAAGATCAATCTGCTGCAAGCAGAACTTCCCCACTACAATGAACATAATCCTCCAGTTCACTGGTTTAAGTGAGTCTTGAAGGATTACTGTTCAGAGTAATGAGGGGTTAGATGCTTCCCAAGATAGCTAGACAGCCTTCATGGGTTTTGAAGATGAGCCAGTACATGAGAAGTTACAAAGTGCTGTAGCCTTTACCTAGGCATTTTTCCCTTTTTTCGCAAAAAGGCCAGGTGCTCTGAGACATCCACCTTCCTAGGAGCAAGTTTCTCATGCAGATCCCAGAAAAAAAAGTTCTTGATATGCAGATGTTTCTCTTGTTTGTTTGGGGTTTTTTCCAAATACCTTCATTTTGTCTCTTTGTTGCAAAAAAATTAAAATTCTTTTCTGTTCCATTTTCAAACGTTCCCTGTGATTGCCAGGGCAACCAAACATACCGAGGTAAGATCACTTTATTTGCAGGGTTTTCTTACAGTAGAGAAGTGATAGCTGTTGCCATCCCTTGCTGTTTGAACAGTAAGAGGACTCAATCCCTAACAGACTTCCAAAGATTTTCCAGAGTCCAAAACCACATGCAGGTAAGTCCTGCTTTCATAGTTCCTTGTTTTCATGGACTCCTTGAGCAGTCACTGCCTCCTGTGGCACGCGTCCTGGTGAAGTGGCTCATGAGTCACGGAAGTGGGAGAGTGACTGCCCAAATGCTCGATAGCTGTATTTTCCAACATGGGAATGCCCCAATCTTGTCCCCTGCAATGCAAGTAGCAGTTACTGCTCCTGGAGAAGTTGAGGACAAGCAGCCACAGAAAGCGGCTCCCCCATCCCCACCTCCAGTCCCCCAGCAGAAGAGCTCCTGAAAGGAAGGAGAAGGTCACAGCTGAACAGCAGCAGCATCCTATTCCTCTCTTGAGGGGACAATCCCTTTGCCCAAAGAAAACAGGCTTTGGTTAAATAAACCAACACCTTTCTTGTAGAGTTTTGGCTGTTTCTGGTGTCCCCCTTGCATATGACCAAAGAGTGCAACACAGACAGTATTTTAACCAGAAGCTTGATGTGAGCTATTCTGGGGTAGGAAGATTCCAGTATTCGGATTTTTCTATTGTTCATATGAAAAAAGTGGTTAAAAGCTGATTAGCTAGTTACTTCTCCTGCAAGACCTGACCCACAGGAACAAGCATTCCTAATACCTACTTGAGATTATTAACTAATTTCTAGCCTCACTAAAAATTGGACACATTTCTGTGGAATTTACTTGTAGGTTTTTTTGAGACATTTTGAGAAAATCCATGGGAGTATAGCTGATTTCTCCCAATACATACAGGAATCTATATTAAATTGGTTAACAAAACTGCTTGGATTGGAAAAGAAATTAATCCACCCAGTCATTTATAAAATGCCCACAAAAAAAACCAGAAAAATAAAAGCTTTTCTGCATTTCACTTCTGTGAAGAGAGAATGAAACGTTCTTGTCTCTAGAGATCTTCCGGTCCCCACTCCCATCCTTTGAGTTTTATCTTCCCTCCCCAGATTCAGATTTGGAGGAGCAAAATTAACTGGTTTTATGATTAGGTGATAATGGGAAGAGGGGATACTGTCAATCAAGAACCAAGTCCCTGGCCACATGAACATCCAGGACAAAATGTTCAGCACAACCAGACAGGCTGTCCAGAGGCTGCCGGGAAGAGCACCCTGCATGAGGTTCCCCCGCAACGTTGATGCTTCCAGCAGAGCAGGCATCTGAAGGTCTGATAATCGATGGCAATCTAATCAATACAACGATGGGGGGTCTATGCTGTTGTTCATCTCAGGCAAAAATAGAAGCTTAAAAGCAGACGTTTCTCTCCAGTGACTTGGACTTCTTGCTCACATGAAAGTATCCGCATTTAGCAAAATGAGTCCCACCCTTTCTTAAGGCTGCTTGCATTCCCTGAGTTGCTCAGGAGGGAACACTCTTTCCTTTCTCTTGCACCACAGCTGCCCAAGAGGAGGGTGGGTGCTCAAACTTTGTTTTGCAAGAGCAGTCCCCCTGATGATGAGCGCTGGGGGCAGTGCTTGCCGGGATGAAAGGAAGAAGAAGCTGTGTGTGTTCAAGTTGAGAGGTTCTAGCAGAGTCAACAGAGACACAGAGGCTTAAGACATTCACCTCAGGGGAAATGCTAGGCTGTATTTTGTCTGCAAAAATTACCCCAGCTGTATATCATGGATGTGCCCAACAATGGAATCTGACCAGCAAAGTTCATCCACATCTGCTATCTTTTAAGAAAGGGGAAAAAGTATATTTGATGCAGCGTTCAGCTATTTGCACTTTGGAAATCCAGCTCCCAGGGAGTTATTCTCTCATTCTGTTTTATTAGTTTTCACTGTCTCCCAAGATCTGTGCAGTTCAGCTCCATGGTAACTCAGGAACTTGCTTAGTTGTCTTACATATTGATGTATACAAGGAAAGCACAGTGCTAATACACTGTTTGAGCATCTCTAAGATATATTTAAAATATCTAAGACGTGCGGCAGAGTAGGATTTATAGAGGACACAGAATAGTGCTGCCTTGCCTTAAGGTCATAGCGATTGTTTCTTGGAAGTTCTACCAAGTCACTTCTGGCTTTGCAACAACTAAAGTTGTGATAAACTTTTGTCCACACTGTTAAGCAACATTCATTCTCCCTGTCCTCCAGACATTACCATAAAAAAATACAAGGTGATTAAAAAGGGGAAGAAAAACAGAGGAAAAAGGACTTGCCCTACAGTAATTAGCTGTGTCTAGACCTCCTAGCTGGGTGCTACTGACATAGCCCAGGATATGAGCCCTGTAGTCCTCATCCTTTGCTCGTCCACAGCACACCATGCCTCTGCTCAGCCTGCCAGGTCTGGCCTTTTTTACAAACGGCAGCAGTGCATGACAGGTTGGTGCATGTCCATGTTTTGCCCTCACATGCGTACCCAGAGTCAGAAGCACTTCAGGTGGTAAGAAACATAGAAAAGCCATAATAACTCTCACACAGACCTGAAGTCAGATCCCTGGTCCCTATGCTTCCATCCTGGTGCCCAGTCACCAGCTGGCTAGCCCTGTACATGACATAAACTGTTCAGTCACTTTGAATCTCTATGTGCTTCTTTTTATGATACCTGACCATAAGGCACAAGCTGCAGTTCTGGAATCATTGTGGGAATTCATTAGTTAATGCCACAAGGACCTGGCGTGGAACATCTAACACCTCAGCGGCATTCCGCTCCTTCTCACTGTTGTTAGCTTTGAATATCCTTGGGATTGCTTTTTTAAATACTGTAAGGAAGATGACAGGAAAAGTAGAAAAGACTACCAGAAAAAAAAATGTTTTTCCCACGTGTTTTGGGGGAGGAAATAAAGTTGCATGTTACCCTTTAAATATTTGTATTGAGCGTGCAAATTTTCAAAGAGCAGGAGAGGGATCAGCTTCTGCTATTTCAGCTGCAGTGAGTGATCTGCGTGGTACTAGAAGAAGATGAGATGTTTCTCCAAACACAATGGCAGGTAGCTAACATCCTGTAACAACATGTTCTGAGATCATCTGGCCTGGTTAATTTTTCAAACAACAGTTCTACTTTGAAAAGTCCACCTTTGAAAATTGCTAATGAGTAATCAATGATGTCAAAACACAGTACCTGTTGTGCCAGTGAACTTTTCACCTACTGCCATTTGGATTTTAATTACTTTCTGATGTGTATCAAGGCAAAGCAACTCATACCACAAATGATCAGCTTTAGCTGTTGCTCACAGGATAAGCCATTACAGAAACACATCTCTCCAAGGCAGCTGGCAAAACAGATGTGGTGAAGTACCTAATGTCAAAACAGAGAGAATAAACACTGAAGAGTTCTCAGGCCTGTGAAGGCATTTCAGCTGAATATACCTACATCTGCCTTTGAGCACAAAACATCTTCCAATAGCGCTAAAGGGTCAGCAATGTGTCGGGGGGGGAAAAAGACCATTGCGGCTGGCTATACTCCTGAACATGTCAGAGTGAAGGCAGGATCCCAACTCCCTCCACTAGCAGAAGTCAGGCAAGCACAGGCATCAGTCACCGGTTCCAAATGTGGAAATGAAGATCTTCACTTGGTAGTTTCAGAGCGTTCCCAGCTAGTCTCCTGCTCTGGCAGTCTTTCCATCTGAAAGACACTGCTGTACAATATCAGGGTTACCTCAGGTGAGTTTTAGTTGGTGGTATGCAACTTTCTGGCTGGTATATGTTCATCTGTAATCCTATCAGCTAATTTCTGAAGTTGAAACAAAGCCAAATGCAGAAAAAGTGAAAATGTTTGTCTTCTATGCATGTTTGAAAGTCTGTGTGGACCTCTAAGATGAAGCTCCTTATTGTTATTGCTATTACTATTGTTATTATATTTTTCATTTTGAAGGGCCAAAAGATAAGAAAAGAACTAGAAGTTCAAAATTAGTTCGATTAAAAGAAGGCAAATTCACCCAAATATATGTGATATATAATTACACGACAGGTATAACTGTACCTACTACTACAGAAAATAAATTTACATGGTCAGGATCCAGATCCAGCCTATGAGATGAAACTGATGAAAGAAAAGGTACTTTACTTCTGGAGACATCTGTTGTCTGCTACTAAGTAGGGAACTAATTTCTAATTAGATAGATCTTACATAAAATGTTTGGCATTATTTGAAGCATCCTGCATTCTGCATCTCATTTTAGCTACCTGACTCATCAATATTTTGCATTTGTAGCTAAGGAGAGCCACACTATGCTAAGGCAAAAATAAACAGTCATCTGATCTGTAAGTAAATAATAATACAGTAACAGTAGTGACCCATTATTTAAGGTTCCAGAACAATTTTTGCTTTAAAGTTCATTACATTAGAATGGTTCAGCAAATTTTTCTCTGCATTGCTCCATGGTTAGTTCCCAGTCCGAGGAAAATACTTGGAAGTTGCAGGTTTTAGGAGGAGCTGGTTTTTCAGGACACAAAATCAGCAATTTGTAACCTTTCATACCAAAGGTTTTGTCCATTCTTAGTCCAAAATAGACAAAATTGAACAGAAGTTTTCTCACTGGCCATGCTGACAATGAAGACATGGAATGTTTTTTGCCAAGAGCCCTGGGGAGGATTTGTTTCCAAAGTGATCTCCGCACTTGGTATAACCCCATGAGAAGTTTAGGGAAAGGGTACAAGTCCATTACCTGTCCTATTTCTAATTCTATCATACTTTGATGGGTGGAAATACATTATGTATGTCTGGGGACTTACATTAATCAAATTTACATAAAAGTCCCCTATCTCTGCCCTTGTATCTCTCTAATGGAAAGTGAAGTCCTCAGCCTCCAAAGATCATCCTGAAATCCACCTCTAGCCTACCTCCTTTTATAAATATTCTTGGCAGATGTTGGCAATGAATACACTCAAGCAGTCGTTTAAATTCTGCTGCTTTCTTAGGAAGGGAATTTGTTATAAATTATATTTGATAGTCTCTACTTATTCATTCATTCTCCTTCAAATGCCAGCTATAGCCTGATCCCGTATGCGTGTTCATGTGAAAAACTTTCCCTTTAAGAATTGAGACTCCAAAACTCAGCATTGAAAATACCTGCATTGTTGATTTTATTTTCTAAAAAAAATTATGTTGAAAACAGCACATTTCCATGCAAGGTTTCCACCTTGATTAAATTATACACTTTCCACTGGGAAAAAAATCCATTAGGATATTAGACATTTTCCGCTCTCTATTTATGGAAGCATCAGTCCATCTTCCTGAGGTTTCTCCGCAGTTCAGATGAGGGCAGTTTGCACTTTGCACCAATCAGCTGTTTACTGACTTTAAAAAATTGGGCTTCTATATAATGAGTCACAGGCATGGGAGATTCAAAGATCAGTTCCTGGGTCCCAACTAAGGGAGCACTTAAATTATGCTTAACTTAATTGTTAATGTATATTTAAATGCTTCTCTGGGTTGGAGTTGTTATCAGTTTAGACCACAACTTAACATTCAATGGACAGTAGTTTCAGTGCAAATACCATCATGCAAAAAGCAAATGCGTATACTCTGGAGTGACATTTCATGTGACAGCTAGTTAGGAACTTCAGCTGACGGATGGTGAGCATGTACGGACACAGGGATAAAACTAAGGATGTTGTAGACTTTGCACTGTCTGCTTCCTGGATTTTTAGTACTTGTTTCACCTTTATTAAACAACCTCATTGTTTTGAAGAACGATAAATTCTTGCAATTAAATCTGCTTTACAGTTATCTTGTTCGGGAAGTTCTTTATGGATCACAGTCATTTCTGAAATTACACTGTGCAAATATTATTATTTGTGAGGTGAAATTATGCTTAGTGAGTAAACCAAATATACGTGCAAATAAATAGACGACCTTCACTGAGCAACTTATTTCTGAATACATTTGGACATATCCATTAATTTGGCCTTCTGCTGGCACTGAACCATAATTTCACCACCTCAATAACACAATGAAGAGCAAACAAGAACATAGTACCTGCGGTTTAGTGCAGATTGTACAGAGTGGCATTTAACTACAAGGCCACAGCATCAGATCGTGGTCCTGGCAAAGACTGGAAGGTCCTTCTATTCATTGAGATTAATGATTGCCAATGCTGAGATTTTCTTTATGATTATTTTTTTCAGAGTTTGTTTCTCCTGTTTCAATATTAAGGAGATACTATTTCTGCCAGTATTGGCTCAAAAGATTATGACATTTCCTTCAACTTTCTACCTCGGTATTTTATCCCGTACCCATTCCACCTACCAAGGATACCTAACTGAGATGTCTACTTCAGAAACCTCACCACCCAAGATATATCTTCTGCCATTCAAAACTCATTGTAGTCATCAGCTCTCCTCACTGGTCCCAGAGATGTGTTTTTCAGCCTGCGACCTGCAGACCAGAGGCAGCTATGAAATAGTTCTTGATGGGGTTTTGAAAGGTAACCAAGAAAAACAATCCTATAGTCTGCAGGATTAAAGTCACTGTAGAAGGGCTGGTTCCACCTTACACTGGCAAGTTGAAAGGAACTGTAAATCAAAAAAGGTCAAGGAAGACTTTGTCCACTCTTAGTCACTTCAGTGGCTAAACCTAAGCACTTGGTCCTGGCTTTGCTGTGTAATTAGCCAATTCTGGGCACTCTGAGGAGCAAAAGACTTCAGCAGTCCTTAGGCATCTTTATAAAGCTGTCCACATTTTTAAGCAGAACATGACATATCTTCTAAGCAAACCTCTCACCACAGTTAATTGCATCCGATTGTTCAGAAACATCCACATGGTTATCATCTCATAAGTACAGCATAACAGGTAGTAAAAAGCATGAAAACCTACATTTTGCCTCTGCTGAATTCCTAAAACTACCTAATTGCAAAGCTAGTTACAAAATGAAGAGGGAGAAAGCTGAGGATGACTACAATAAACTCTAAAGTCAACATTGACAGAAACAAGGTGGCAGGTGTCAGATTAGATAAATTAACTTGTGATAGCATACCACAATGTGGCTTCATTAAAAATACAAACAAATTTAAGCCTAAGGTTATGAAACTGACCTTAATTTGTCTTCATAATGACATCTAAAAATTTCAGAAAATGTTGGCAGAAAAAGAGACTAAAGACAACACTGTAAAGAAGTTCTCTTTTTTATACAACATAATCAAAATTCAAATAAGCCTTAGGTTGAAAATCAGAAATATGATCTGCCTTATAATTATGTGGGTAAAATTAGGTAATTAGGTAAAAATTAATTCATGTTACCTTGAGCTTGAAAGAAAAATATGTATAACTCAGTGGAAAAATGCACTTTACTTGCTGTGCTGAGCTGAATTCACGTTGCTGTATGTTCAAAGGTACTTATGTTTTTTACGTGAACCATGTCATTAAAGGGAAATCTTTACTTCTAAGTAAAAGCTAACCAAGGACCCAGTGCAATCACTGGCCTTCTGATCATTCATACCAGTCAACTCTTAGGTCACTGCCTTCCAAGCTCTGTCTTGGACTGTTTCAATCAGATATTTCCAACACAGAGCTGCTACTAAGGGACTAGTTCTAAGCATTGGAAGTTCAGGCTATTCCACATAACTCAGCTGCAGTGCCCCCTTGGTTTTCTTTTACTGAGCCAGACATAGCCTGGGTAACTTGCTTTTACAATCTCAACCTTGCTGCCCTGCCCTCAGTTTTCTAGTATAGCACCCACATACACTACACCTCTGCTATAGTTATTTTTTAAGGACACATCAAAGGGTTTTCTTTAAAAAGTGATCAGAACTTAAGCGTGAAACCTTTGCTAATACAGCCACACCAGTGAGGATCATACAGCATAGGAATGCTGTCACACTCTTAGCATGGGTATGAATTTTGAACGTATGGTTAATTTTGCTTGGGAAAGTAGAGCTACAGGAAAACTTTAAGTGGTTTGGTTTGGTTCTGTTTTGTTTTGCTTTGTTTTAATCAAGTTAAGCTACAATACCAAAATTCAAGTTTCACGGCATAAACGGTGGGATTTCTTCAGCTCATTTCCATCAGTTGCTCCAGGCCACCCTTTTGCTAACGTGGTTTTGAGAGCTAAAACTTTTCTCTCTGACATTAGAAAGCTGGCTTCTGTCTTATGCAAATTCCACACATCTGAATACAAAGATCATCCTAGTATAGTTTTAGACATGAGACTTCTTTATTAAACATTACAGAGGTATTTTATCTCTGTCCGACAAACAAAGAATATTAGAAAGATAAACTGGAGCGTCTGAGCCGCAGAAGGGCCTAAAAGGTTCATTAGATAAAAAATCAACAGGAATTTAACTCCTAATCCCAAGGGATAATAGCAAATTCCTTGTGTTTGCATTTCAGCTGGATTTTTTTCCAGATTTCTCTACAGGACAAGAAAAAAAGACTTGGAAACAGTGATTCCTAAAACAAACTGAACAAAGATTTATGTCTATTTGCAGAAATATTGGTTCTCAGTGGGTATGTCTGCATTCAATATTTTCTATATTATTACATGGTTTCACTGTTGCCAGAGTCTGTTCAGCTACTCTAAATATTTCTTTGCTTAAGGATATACTTTATTTCTGTTGATAGGAAAATCTGAGCCGTGTAACTTTCTGGGCTACAAATTCATAACTGACAGTCAGACACAAACAGAATTTCTCTCTTCAGCACGCTTGGAAAACAGAAACACGGAGACGAGATCTTAAGTATAAGCAGGGAATACTGGTGTTAAAAGTGTTGTTTCAAAAACTGCCAGGAAGAAACAATGAAATTCATAGGTATTCAACAAAGAAAACTGAGAAAAAAGAATGAATTAATCTACTTTCAGCCAGCGAATGTGACACGCATTAAAAGGTCAGCAAAACCAAGTTCATGAAATACGATTTCTCTAGATGGAACTCTTGAATTTGAAAGGCGACAGTCGTGTAACAAAAGCATCAAAACTTAGGAAATTATTCTCTTCCTCCACCGATTATTTCTCTTACTGAAACACGTCCTTAGAGGAAATGGGCTTATCTCACCTACTCAGTCCATGGCATGATGAGACACAGCTCTCCTGTGCAGAAGACTTGAATTTAAAGGACTTGAATAACGTGGTAAAATAAATAAAATTATGACTACGATAGAGGTTTTGACAGGTGCAGAGAGCTGTGTATCTGTGTAGTTCCTTTTAGAGTAGGACTAAAGCTGCTAATCGAGAATTTTAGATTTGACTCAGCTCTTGCCATTGAACTTCCTACTAACACTTGCAAACCTGCCTGGATTAGAAACAGGATTTTTTAAAAATAATCTTTTAATTATTCTGTAAATGAAACAATTACATAAAATACTTGGGAAGTTAATGGGCAACAGAAAATCAAATTCATTTAAATAGAATAGAATCTTTGTAAAATATTATGAAGTGCTGACACAGCCATAGAAGAATATTACTTAGCAATTTTGTCAATAGCATCAGAACATTTCTGCAGTAATCCTTAAGACAAGTATGAAATCTTTTAAAACTAATCATTAAATATATATGGGAGAAAAAGAAAAATGTATATATCTACAGACCTAAGCGTTGTCCTTCAGCTTCAGAAAAACACAAATATGCCAGCAGTAACACCTAGACACCACAAATGTATTCAATGAGAATACAAAAGCAGATGAGGCAGAAGTGCTAACATGACAAAGCGCTTTGCAGGATAATACATCCCAACTGAAGCACTTGCAAGGTAAAATATAATAATATGAGGCAGCTGCTCCTAAAGCCTCTGCACTTGCACTGACGAACCAGGTATCAGCTGGATGTCAGGCCTTTGAACCCTCCATCAACACTGCCATGAAAGTACCTGCCATGACCAAGATCTCTGCGCTTCAGCACAGCACACGGTGTGGAAATAATAGAGGCACATTAGAAAGCACAATGTGACAATAGGGAGCAAATGTTGACTTCTGCCGGTGACTGTGCAATTTTTATTCTTTGCATTTTTAGCTTCACATCTTGACTGCTGAAAAACACTTTTCTTGGGGCTATCTTTGAAACATATAGAGAAATCTAGTCTGGCAGAAAACATAATGTGCATGACCTACTGTGGTACACATAAGCATGCGCTGTACTCTCTCATAGCTATCTGTTTGCTTCTGGCTGTTATTAGAGGTACCAGTTACCCTCCTAAACTCGTACTGCATATGTAACACATTTATCTTCAAAAGATCGCTTTTCTCATTGAATCTCTCACAGCAGTAGCAATGCTTTGCTTCCCTATTTCTGGGAACTTGACTAGGACTACGTCTGGAGATGCCAGTAGCCAGATCTCTATGCATGGGCCACGGTCCCAGAGCTGCCTTTCCCCTCGCAGGGCTCCAGAGAGGATCCCAGCTCCTGCAGTCAATGAAACACACAGCTCAGATATATCTCGCAGCAAAAATTAAAAACTATAAAAATAGATGCACAATATCGCTTAAAAGACACCCCTACACAACACATGCAGCGATACCACCCCAGCCCAGAGACAGTCCCTGAGAGCAGTAAATTGCCACGTGTAAGATTATTGCTCCAAGGCGTAACAAAAAAACTGCACACAGGAGAAAACGATGCAGCAGACCCAAAACATATTAACTGATCTATTTCTATTTCTGACATGAAGAGTAGGGAGGACTAAAGCCACCTACGTCCCTCTCAGGTGCAACAGAGACCTCTGTTACAGCTGCCGGAGGAAAGAGTCCCTGCCCACGGGTCCCATCTTGCTCCCTGGCACAGCAACTGCTCCCAGCTCTGGTACAAGCTGAGCCAAGGCCCTGGATGGCACTGGTCCGGCCTTGGTGCTCAGCGGGTGCTCCTGAGCCCGCAGATGCCAAGCCAACAAGTACCCTGCAAAGTCTGTAATTGCCTGCTACCCCGACGGGCAGCAGCAGGCGACAGGGGTGGTGATAGTTTTCCAGAAGACATTTTGTAATTGCAACTCTGTGTTTCGTACACAGCAGCCAGATGCTTGGGGGAGAGGGAGGGGAAAGAGCTATAAATCTATAAATAAATAATGGAGTGTTGGGCTATGAAATTCATAGATTAACATAGGAGAAATTCTCTCAGCGGCTGCATTAACGCCAGCACAGCGTTCAGCTGTTTATCACTTTGAAACGGCTCCTGCCTCTCGCCACAAAGGCCGTGCGGGGCTTGCCTGGGCTCCTGTGTGCTTTTCTCGTGTTCACCTCTGGCCATAAAGAATTAATTCGCCACTGAGATCATACAATCAGGATCTCGGGCTCCACTAATGCCCGCTTAAATAATACGACTCTGCCTCATCTAACGCCAACCTCTCTGGTCTCAGAGTGCGGCTCAGTCCTCACTGCCTGTCTGAGAAGTTTTGGGAGAACAAGAGGCACAAGGGGCCACCTCAAACCTATTTCTGCTCTCACACTGTGAGCCCACACTTGACATCAGAGACCCCAAGGTCACGGCAATATCCCACGCGTTTGAGACAGATCTGTGAGAGGATTTATCGGTCTCAGAGAACGCCATGAGCCACTCCTAGTTGTCAAGCAAGGACCGATTCAAACCTGCAGAAGCCCTTCCAAATAGTGCTTTTGCAAGGAGAAATTAAAACTCCTTAAACACTGCAGCACCCAGCTGCACGCTGTGTAGGCTCAGCAGGTGCTGGTACTGTGTTTTCTGGAGCACTGCTGCCATGACCTGCAGCCGCCCAGCAGAGCCATGTCTGAAGTGGCGGCCATCTTCCCAACACTGCTTCCCCACGGCCCCCTCTGCCCCCCACTGCCCAGGGCACCGCTGAGATCCCTGGCATCCCCGGGGCAGCTGCTTACCGTGGTGGTGGCTCCAAGCCTGTTTCTAACCCTTCTGTTGCAGGGACAATGCACACTTCGCCTGGCCCAGCTGCCCAGCTCGACACAAGATTTTCCCCAGGTTTCCCTGCCGAGGGCAGACCCCAAGGGCAGCACGGGGTACGGGCTCTTGCACAGCTCTCGGAGATACCTCCCTGTCCAGCACCTCAATCTTACAGCTCCTCTCCATCTACATTTATCCTGTCCCTTACCCGTTTTATAGTGCTTCTCTGACTGATTATCATCTTCCATCATGGAAATATCATACACTTTGTAGTTAGTCACTTTATTCCTCTGCCAAGGATGCTCTCAAGCTCCTGTCACCAGAAGCACCCAGTGTTCTCTTCATGCCATAGTGGTGCAGTAGTTATACATTACTTGAGCTGCACATATTTCTTCCTAAAATAACACAGGCGTCTCTATAGACCTTCACTAAGCCTTTGATGCACTCCAGGAATCTTGCTTTTTGGTCTATTATTCAGTAGCACAACTAAAATAATTGGGCCTTGTACTGTCTAAGTCTTCACAATTTTTTTGACTCCTAATAGGGTGAGTGGTCAGGTGTGATACAGAGCTCAGAGGAACCTGGAAGAAAAGAGAATACACGAGTATGCTAGGAATTAAGCTAGTTCTTGTTGTTTGCCTCTGTAGAGGGGTGTAAGGCCTACAGAGGAGAAAATCGTAGATAGCACCATTCTGAAAACAAGTGAAGAAGGTGAATGAATGGAAAAAAATGTAAGCCAAAGCCGACAAAAATTTTGGAGCTCCTGAAGCAGCATTTCAGTCCCCTCAAAACACTAGGTAAAATCCATGGAGATTCCCATCTCGAGCAGACCAACAGGGAAGTCTACAACTGTGGTGTGTGTGAGACTAATCTTGCTCCAGCTGCTTTGCTGGGTGCTGCCTGATCTTGGACAGGAGCACCCTGGAAGGATGCACGAGGTGCCCAGACACGAGCCACTGAGACATCTATGCTGTCCAGGTGGAACACTCCCCGTTTTCAACCACGGTCCTGAAATCCCAGTTGCCCACAGCACGTACATGTTATATTTTGCATCTAGTCTTTGCTATGGAGTGAATTAGTTCTCTAGACAGGGAAATTTGAGTAGAGATGAGAGGCTGGAGCTGGTGGGGACGGACCCCTCAGAGTACATGCATACTAAATGTGATGCCTTTGGCCTGCCCCAGTTCTGCAGGAGTACCCCAGCAAGGCCCTCATCTTACTGCAGTCCCCCACACCCATGCGCTGTGCCCCCAAGTACTGTGGCTTGACACAAAAACGTAGTAACAGCAGGCTGCAAACCAACCTTCCCATTTGCTTCTAGATTTTCTGCTTATACATGGCACACACGCAGTGTTTGTGATCAACGTCTGGAGAAGACAGGGACCTGCTTCTCTGTGGGTACCACATTTATAGACAGGGATCTGTAGGTGGGAAAAACTGTTCTGAAAAAATACAGATATCAGGACTTGTGGTATGTCCTTTGCTAGGGCCCAGGAGCACCCTCCACTTGGGCAATAGGGCCCTGGCATATCAGGGAGGAATATATCTTGTGATGCACATGTTGTCATCATTTTGAAGTACCCTTCCACTGCTACCACAGCTCTGGTGGCTTGGGGTTAAATGTTTATTAATCAAATAGAATAAAATCATTACATACCTTTTTAATGCAGTCAACATTTAAAGTATAAAGAGACAAATAAAAACACTGAAGAGGAAAAACACAGAATATCTGTTAAAAAAGACCCAGGGCTGAAATAGGATGTGCCGGTTGTAAACATATTCCATCATTTAGCTGCACCACTGTCTCCAAGGAAGCAGCCATGGGATATGCTCCTCATGTAGTAAGCTCCAGGAAAACATTTCTGCAGTATCAAGGCGTGCAGGCTCGCGGTAAGGCCAGCTGGCCAGACTTGCCCTGGAATCACCTCCTGCGTGATCCCACTGAAATCAGTAGGGTTGAACACGCTTACAAATCAGGAAAGCAGGATGCCCACTTCTAGCTGTCGAAGTTGCAAACTAAATCTGATGATCACAGCCAGAAATGTATAAGAGTTTGGTTAAAACATTACAGAGAAGTCTAGAGATGGTGTGGCAAATGTTCATGCTGGTTACTCCAGTAAGCCCAGAGCACTTCTGTTTATGCAGATCATTTTGACTCAGGTTTAAACCATTGGGACTGCAAGCGGAGTTTGGAACAAGGGACCCAGTTTTGCCCATGGCTGGCAGATAACTGAAGTCAGGAAGTTTTTTGCTGAAGTCAGATTAGTTGGGAAAGGGGAGCTGGGTGAGGCCGCAGGATGGCTCCTTGAGCAAAATGTGGTGTACAGTAACACCTGAAGCAGAAAATGCTCCATCCTGAAAAAAAAATTAAAGAGAATGACTCTAGAGGCAGACTCTTGTTTTATTAGGTGTAAATCAGATGTGATATTAAATCCATATGGTAAAGGTTAACATGTAAGAAGTATTGCATATTGATCGCAGCACTTTAGAATTGGCCCGTTTCTCATTAGCATTTTATCAGCTTCACAATAGACAGCAACACTGATACAGAATGCCTAAGAATTAACTGCAACAGTAAATGATAATGCAAGTTTTAAAAAGATAATAAGGCCTTCCTTACGCTTGTGATGATAACAAACAGCAGAGATCCCTAATAGCAGCATCAATTCCATCTCACAAACAAGGAAAAATTAACATGGGAGAAAGAAACTATGCAGATCTACCAATAAAATCATAAAGCTGATAGTAAAATGATCCAGCAGCAGAGGAAAAAGCAAAATCAATAGTAAAAACATATTAATTAGTACCTTCTCCATTCTGCTGCATATATGTCAGACTCCAGTGCTTGCAAAAGCAATAAAGCTTGTGGTATCAGGGCTCCGGTCTCTGAAACTCATCTTTCTATAACTGAGCAATTGTGCCCGAAGGCCACTAAATTAAATAGAGGGAGACAGAGATGGTAACATTTTTTTCCCAAGGACCTAAGTGGATTGTGAGATTAGACATCTCCCTGGCACTGCTCTCGATGGAACTGTAACACCCTGCTTCCCCTTTATCTCCGCATATTAACATCCCAGACTCTGCAAAATACCTCCCCGATGGGCAAACTGGACCTGGCGGTGACCCTGCCCCTGACAGGAGTGGGCTGGGGTAGGCAGGAGGTGGGCTTCGAGCCCCCCTCAACCCCTTCGAGGTCAGTGCCTCTGGCAGCAGGGAGGAGCGGTCAGTCCTCGGCTCTGGGAATTACCCCATTACTCGATCCTCGGGCTCCGGCAGGGATATCTGTGCTGCTTTGTGTCTGATTTGCATTTCACGGGCATGCCTGTTTACATGCAAGTAACTGGGACTGCGAGCACACAAAGTACACAGTAAGGAAGGTATCGGTGTGTGAAATGGCAACGTGCAGGTCCACCTGGACCCGGACCTGTGCAGAATCCCGTCAGCTGAGCAGAGCCCAGGCACACGACCGATGTCGGTCCTGGCCACCGGCACGTGCCCCGCAGCAGCCTGGAGGCCGGGGGCCTCTGAGTCCCACCAGCGGCCGGGGAGCGGAGGCGCTTGCTGAGCCGGGGAGAGCACGGCGATGGTTGGCATTCAACAGGCAGCCGAGCTGAGGATTTACACCGCAGCACAACGGCGAACTCTACTTTGTTCTTGGTGCCTCTGGCAGCAATTCCAGGCAGACTCTTTTCTTTTTACCTCTTGCCTGCTGCTGAACACTGCTCTTTTCATAAAACTGCCTGTTACAGCCCAAGCTCTTTCCCGAACAGTAATAGCTAGGTCAGACCCCGTTGTAGTGCATAAAAAGCTTGGAGAAAATCTCCATTTGCACTGCTTTCTACCCATCAGCACTGAATTTCACCTACTGTTTTACTGCGTGGTCATTCAGTGTCACGAAATCCTTCTGCAACTCTCCAGACAGCTTGTATTTGCACTGCCCAGGGTAACTTAGTGCCATCAGCCAGAGATGAAGTTATTTTGGCAAGTTATCTGAAATGTCGTCTTCTCCCCACAAAAAAATCATTCTGTCAAATAAACAATCCCTCTTCTGTGAGCACACCACTCCAATTAATGGAGGTTAATTGTGTATAACAAACAACCATTCAATGTATTCATTACACTAATGAGATTTCCTTTTTAGAGGATTTATTAGTTGAAAAATACAGTTTTGTTCACTCGGCTTTTAACTGCAGCAAGGAAATGTGCTTGAATTTGGGAAAATCTTTCATTCCAAGAGAAAATGACAAATTGCTTTTAAAAGAAAACGGATATTTATCCACTAGTTGACACTTTAGACCTCCCTGAACAAAAGATCAAAACAACTACTTTCAAATGCATTCATTTATTATGTTTTGTAATATATATACATGATATTGCAGTTGCACCCACTTGTTACACTGATTATAAAGATTTTTTAAAGCATAACTGACCCTAAGAAAGCAATCTCTCTTCCCGTGTCACCACCAGGTTGCCATCATAAGCGCTAAAATTACCTAGTTTTAACAGAAATGTGCTGGAAAGCCAGCGGTAAGTAACAGTTAAGATACTTTCAATTCCCTTATTTTAAATTTTTCACAGTTAAAATAATTTGGCCAATTAAACATTGTCCATTAAAATTAAAAGGTGTGTATCACCAGAGACAATTGCACTGGGCTGGGTTTGGCACTGCTACAGCCAGACCACTGCGTCTTGTTAATGTACAGTTAGGCTGTGTATTGCTGTTCTGCTCTCCATTCGTACCCATGTTTTCAGTGCAGACTATACCTCAAGTAAGAATCTAGTGTTTTAATGATTAATAAAGGGATATTCAAACTATTCATAAGAAAAAAATAGATTTTGGTACACAGATATTAGCAAGCCCTTAAAGAAGGAAAGAAAATACATTGACTATGATGATCTTTGTCGCATATTCCTGAGCCGATCCACAGCATTTTCACATCCTGTGAGAATTTGTGCAAAGCTCTTTTTGCTTGCACAAATGTTTGTGCTGATCCCTCTTCACTGGTGTGTGCCACGTTCTAAGCTGTTATCAGAAACAAGGCTTCTGCAAAGACCTATAGAGACATTTTATCCCAAGAAATTTGAAACTAAGAAATGTAAAAAGCGACCACAGTGGTAACAACTTCAAATCTTATGCACATAGCTTTATGGCGTTGACCTGGTTTCGGCTGGGATAGGGTTAAATTTCTTCCTAGTGCTGTGTTTTGGATTTAGTACGAGAAGAATGTTGATAACACACCGATGTTTTCAGTTGTTGCTAAGTGCCCTCCTAGTCCAAGGACAGCTCCCGTGCCTACTGACTGAGCTAGGTACACGAGATGGGAGGGAACATAATCAGGACAGCCAGCCCAGCTGGCCAATGGGATATCCCATATCATGTGACGTCATGCTCAGTATATAAATGGTAGGCGTGATCCAGGAAGTAGCGATAGCTACTTGGTTATCGGTCAGCGCGGGTGGTGAGCAATTGCATTGTGCATCACTCATTTTGTATATTCTATCATTATTTATTATCATTATTTTCCCTTTTCTGTTCTATTAAACTGTCTTTATCTCAACCCACGAGTTTTTCTCACTCTTACCCTTCCGATTCTCTCCCCGTCCCGCTGGGGGGGCGGGGGGAGTGAGCGAGCGGCTGCGTGGTATTTTGGCTGCTTGCCAGGTTAAACCACGACAGGCGTTTACCTGCCACTTGTTTAGATTGCATGCCTTCACATCTGGGTCAAACTCCACCTTGAAGGTAAGGTCCTCCGGTGAGGTTGTCCACGTGCATGTGGACTTGTAGTCATCACTAGTTAAAGATATGTAAAAGCTACATGATGTCTTGTGAGGGAAGTGCTCTGCAGTACTTAGAGCAATTTCAACTTGATGATAAAAGAAGGCATATATAGGGTGGTGATTATGAAGGGAGAGAAATGCGAAAGGAAAGATAATGAGAAGCCCCAGCAAAAAGACAGATTAAAAGCCTCAAGTACTCCACCATGCCAACAAGCCAATTCATTCTGAGTCACTTCCACAGGGCCAGTTTCACTTATCTTTTCCAAATAATATGTCTTTAGCTTTCAAGAAGGCTTAGCTGTGAGGACTGAAAAACAGCATGGGCCACAGGGCAAAGAATGGTGCATGAATGTTTATAAGAGAATCTACTTAAAAATAAAAACTCACTTACATTGTAGGTGTAGGTTCATTTCTCACTTCAGCTGTGTGTGAAGAAAAGATCATTAAGAGCACAGGCGTGAGTTATGAAAATATTTGACTGCAACTAATAAGATGCTAAATTGAATGAGATGTGATGGGAAACATATCTCTTGGCATGGATTCCACCACTGCTCCATTTGACTGAAGAAAGCAAATACCAGCTTCAACTCAATTATTTTACTCCAGCAAAAACCGCTGTGGCCTTATTCATCCTATTGAATTTGCCTTCTCTTCATGTCTCACATGTAGCTCCTCCTCCATGAATGGAGAGAAGAGTGAGATGCCCCCTGTCAGTCAAATGACACCATGGTATTTTCACCAAAGATAAGTTCCAATATGCTGTTCCTGATCATTTTGATGCAAAATTAGCTCTAAATACAATCCACTTCTCTTAGCCTCCTTCCCCAAAGTCTCCCAACTAGTCACATACACAGCCAGTAAAACCAATACAAAACATTACTCCATCAGAACTGGTATTAACAGATTACATCCTGAGGGACTGCTGCCGCTCTGGGTAGTTCCTCAAAGCTAGCACTTCCAAACCAAGCCTTTATCATGTGCCTTGGATATGCGATACCTTCTGGGTGAATAGGGTAGGAACATTTTATTAACGCCAATTAAACAGCAAGAGTAGAAAAAGCATAAGATGTTCCAAAAATGAAGCATTTAGTAAGAGTAAATAAAAAGAAAAAAATGTAAAAAAAAAAGAATCCTCAATCTCACTTGATTAGGTGATACTTCTTTAATCAGCAAATTGCAATCTTGTTTCAGACTGAAAATTGTTGCTACAAAGAGCATAAGAACAAACTAAACCATCTAGCACTTACTTAAAATGCTGCAACACCAGCAGGCTTATTGTAATATAATAGAGTAGTAGCGCAATTACCCTCTGAGATTAATATTTATAGAACATAATCAGGTTTTCCTTATTTAAAATATTATTCAATAAATTGTGCTCCTTAAAAGCATCTTCAAAGTCGATGTAGGGTTTGAAATAAGTCTTGACAGAAAGGTATCAAAACCCTGGCAGGAATCTGGAACGATGTACACTGCCCCTCAGAGATCACGTGTGGTGCCGTCCCTGCAAGTCTTGCACTTCAGGAGTGAGGGTCTCCCTTTCTGATCTTAAGGAATAAACACGAGAGAGATCAGGGGATGGATTATAAAATGGCATGAAGTAGGTGCTGTGAAAGGGATTTACAACATTGCCTGGGACAATGGCCATTCTGTAACAAGAAACCAACAGAGGTCAGATACAGAACCTCACCAGGAGGAGGGAGAGGAGGATATTTTTCCACAAGCAATCCAAAAAACTGTGATACTGGCGCACCAGCAATCCCTGTGAAGCCAGAGCCTCAGACAATTAAGTGTGAATCTCCAGGATGACCGGTCAGTGACACAAGGACACAGCTCCCCAGGTTTCCTTCTTCCTGGGCGGTGCCCTCTCTGGAGCGGGAGCTGTTCGTCACCCTGTGTTCATACTGCACAAAGCCCAAGCACAACCAGTCTGGGCGAAAGTCTCTGTGGGCTATTGCAATACAAATGGCGTGTAATAATGACTATTATTTCTGGAATATAGTTAAAACTAGCATCGGAGCTCTTAAACTATTTACTTTAAATGTGAGAAAGGTGTATGCCATGATTTCCTTACCGGAGCCAGAGCAAAAACAGTGCCCAGATTACAGAAAGAGAGATGGAGCTAAAAGGTAACAAATCCCTTACACCCACAGCATAGGGGATCAAGGTTTGCTGTCCATCAGTAGGAACTGACAGCATTTTAAGGTGCTAATTGTTAGTACTGCCAATTCTGAGCTCAATGTCTTCTGCTGTAATGAGCCCTGCTTCAAATTCCAAAATGCACGCACATTTTATAGCGGGGTGTGGGTGTTGTTAATTGCTTAGCTGTGCTCTTCAGGAAAGCATTTCTTACATCTGAGTGTGTATAACTCTTGATCATTTTATTCTTTGCCTTGTAATTCCCACTTCTTTTTACCGTATAGTAAATACCCAAAGTGCTTTATAAACTTTGTACCTAATGTTACTAACCAAGACATGACTTCGCTTTATAAGCATGTGGGAGAGTCCTTCAGTTTCCCTGTCTTCAAGGTATGTCTTGCTTACAGACAGGACAAAACTGTCACCGGGTTCTGGAGTGCTCAGCATCCAGTTTCTCTGGTATTAGCAGAGGTTCCCAGACCCTGCTTCTGGGACATCGCAGGCCCACTCAGCACCCAAAAGCTGCTCGGTGCTGCGCAGTGGAACCCGAATTCAACCCAATTCCCTCCTCGGATTAGCCTGGGGAAAAACCCCATGCCTCTCCTCTCTGGCAACAGCCTGTGACAGCAGTGGAGCAGAAGAGAGCCCAACCAAGCATCTTCATAGGGAATAATGATAGGTTACAGCACACACACAAATGGAGAAAATAGAATACTTGAGATTAAATGAATTAAATTCATTTCTGACACAGCTTCTGGCTTCAGCAAACTTGCATTTTTACACCTCACCAAACACACAGCTCCCTGGCCTCCCTTCTTTGTGTTCAAATTGTAAGAAGGCCAAATTTCTTGTTTGTTCGTACCATCTGATCAGCTTCCTGGCAATAGCTGTCAGCAGTGGACTTCTTTTGACGTCATTTCACTAATAGGAACAACTTGCAAAGTATCAGTGCAACGCGGAGCAAAAAATGTTTCAGATTTCCTTTTAGAAAGCCCTGAATAGCATATAGCACCCACCATGTAACTCCCCTGTACAGTCTCTGTAACTGCTCAGAGGTGCTCTGAGCATTTCCTCTTGTGACTTGATCCAGACAAGCCCAGGCTGATTGGAGTTGCTGGTGGAACTGAAAACAGTTTTGCCCTCTGCCCTTTTTAAAATAGCAGGCAACCATGTCAGTCCAGCTTTGCTTGTGACATGAGTAGGAGCTACAACGGGGCCACTTTCATTGTTTGTTGTTTAACTTCCCTCCATCAAACTGTACTTTATTTCCCTTCACCTTCATATGTTGCCTGGCAATCCAGTGATTCACAAATGTATCTTTTTCATACCTTTAGCAAAGATATTTTAATAAAAATATTAGCTTGACTTAGGTGAACAATGCCGAAACGTACTTCCAAGTGTAAGTCCGAACTGAAAATCAGGAATTTGCTTTGGTATTCACAGTGCCTTTGGTCCTTGTAAATATTCATACAAAGTTTTTTTCTCTACAAAGGCAATCGGTATATTTGCAAGTTCATGTGAAGGCACTGGCACTTTTATAAACAGCAACAAGACAGTCATCTAATTACAGAACAAAATAAATGGCAGGGGACTTAAGTGGCTATTCCAGCGTCAGAAATAATGAAGTACAAACGGATGACAATATAAATATTACCACATGCAGGGGAATAAGAGTGTGACTTGTACTCACCTCTGCCAAGATACTAATCCATATCTCACATGTATTATTGTTTTGATTATTTAAATAAACAGCTGGGTTTCTCCATCTTCAGTGGCTAATTTGAAAAGAGAAGATTCCTATTCCTACATCACATGGGTGAAACTAGAGAGGAAAGGGTAATTCTGTTTTCAGAAAAGGGACCGATCTGTACCAGATCACTGATTCTGTAATAGAGCTCAACATTTAGTCCCATACATCTCTTAGTTTTCTTTTTAACTTTTAGTTTTTATTATTTTTCTTTTGTTTTTTTTTTAATTTTTTCTGTCAGGGAAATCTGCTCCAGTGGAATCTCTGCTCCGGCGCCTGGAGGCCCTCCTCCCCCTCCTTCTTCACTGACTTTGGTGTCTGCAGAGTTGTTTCTCTCTCCTATTCTCACTCCTCTCTCTCGCAGCTGCTGTTGTGCAGCAACTTTTCCCCCTTCTTAAATACATTATCCCAGAGGCGCTACCACCGTCAGTGATGGGCTCAGCCTTGGCCAGCGGCAGGGCCGTCTCAGAGCCGGCTGGCATTGGCTCTATCAGACATAGGGGAAGCTTCTGGCAGCTTCTCACAGAAGCCACCCCTGTAGCCCCCCCTGCTACCAAAACCTTGCCACACAAACCCCATACAGCTGGCTGTTTAAACACTCTGGCAGATGGGACTGATTTGTGAAATTCTTTTTCTGTGGATCAAAATGCTTTGTATGCAGTCTTTTCGACAGGTAGAAGCTCCTGTGCACTCCAAGGCTTCCTTATCTCCTTTATCTAGGAATTCTTGATTTTAATAGGAGAATATTGACTGTTGCAACCATGAGAAAGGTTATATAGTGTCAATCTCAGATACGATGTAGAAAGAACTGGTACAGAAAAGACTGCAGGCAAATTAATGCATGCCGTCAATCTAAACTCACTGTTGCCAGGCATTTATACCCCATATCTAAATTATATTAATTTTGACGGTCCATACTGCCAGCCTGACAGATGACTGGTTCATGTCATAGTTGTATTTTCTTCTCATTAAAAGATACTTGCGAAAGCATCTTTAAGCAAATATACAAGTTGCACGACAAGAAAGTGGTGTTTTTCTAGTAACCTTTGCTCTGCACGTTTCTGGCAGGTTTTTTCACCACACTCCACATCAATAATGCAACAGCAACCAAAAGGCCATGTAGGCATTTCATCTGTGAGTGCTGGGGGCACACAGCTACCGGCCGAACGCTCTGCAAACATTCTCCATCACGTGCCTCCACTCTAGGGAGTTGCTATTGAAGACTCCTCAAAGTCTAAGTTAGATTCATTTTAAAATATAGCACTTTTTGACACTAAATAAAACCAACTCTTGGCTTTATTGAATTATATGAAGTGCTGCAGAAAAAAGAAGAAAAATTATGCCTTTAAACCGTATCCTTGTCTCATCTGAAAACAGCTACCAGGAGCAGACTAAAATTTCCAAGTGATGGCATGTAAAAGTACCCTTTGTCCAATTTATAACTTGTATCTATCTAAATAAACATATATATCAACTTTCTTACTGCACCCAACAGAGCTACATAACACTGATGCCAGCAGGAGAGAAGGAGCAACGAGAGACAGTGCAAAGAAAGGGAGCAGGGCTATGAAATGAAGAGACTAAAGGACAGACAGACTCCATATCTACTCTCATCCAAGGAGAATGAAACAATAAAAATTCTCTTCTCCAATGGTGTCTTCCAGACACAGCTGAAGGTGCTCTGTTTGACTTTGCCCTGTGCTTTGAGATTGTTCACTTAGACCAAAAAACAAATACAGAAAGCAATTATTTTTGTGAAACGTGCTTCAAACAGTGAAATATCATTGACTACAACTCATATCCCTTTATATACACATTGCCAAAGTGCAATTAATCTTATGCAAATGTTATAAACATTATCGTTGTCGACATTTAAAATCTATATAAATGCTTTTGTGAGTAATTAATATACGGAAAGCATTCCCTCAGTTAAGAAAAGAGAACACCTAAGGAATAGTATGGTAATCTTATCTTCTCTCAAAGGCAAAACTGTAAAGATTTTAGTGGTGACACTGCCTCTGTAATAAATGTAGGCTGCCTGAGCTAAACACATGAGAATATATATATAGCATGAACTTTTAAATAAAAGTTAGCTTGTTGCCCACAGAAAAATAAGAGGGTTTTCTCCCTTTTCTTGTTTCTTCTGGTACTTTCTGACTCCTGAATGCCAGGAAGTAAAAAAAGCAATTCATATTAAAAATTACTGTCATTACACAGCAAATAATATAATATATAATGCCCGTGGCACCAAATCTTAGATAAGAATTTGGTCCACAAGAGGACCCTTTTGGAAATGTTATTGTGCAACTGCAAAACGAGAGACACAACCCTTGGTTTTGCTTCTCAGTCCCAGGGGCAGAAATAAAAATAGAAACTCCAGGGGGAGCAGGGACAGGAAACTCGGAGGGTGAGGAACTGGGCTGCCTTCACCTCTTCCCTCTTGCAATGTCACAGTGATCTGCTCCTGCTCTTATCCTAAGGATGTGTCCATTGCCACTGGAAGGTTCTTGGCATAGCACAGTTTGAAAAAAACACTGCAGTTTACCAGAGGGAAAAGATAGTGAGAGTAATGAAGTGAAAGGATAGTCCTTTCTACCCATGTATATATATCCTTGTACTTTATCTACAGTATTTCCAGAACACCCAAGAACTTAGTCTCTGCATGTTTCTTGAAAAAAGAAGTGTACATAAACATACAGCAAACATGTTCCCGGAAAGAAAGATAGCTGCTAATAAATGGGCTCTGAATTAGGTGACAAACCCGCTATAGGGGGAAGCACTGGAGAGATCAAAGTATACGCACGCTGCCGACTGTGATAGAGCTGCAATTGCTACTGTTAGTGCAGCAGTGCAGATCTGGCTTTGTGCTAACTGCTTCTGGGGTGGGTTTGGCAGCCCGAGCTGTACTCGGAGCTGCTACCGCTGAGCTGCAGACGGCAGCTGTGAGAGTTAATTTAAGACTGGCTTGAGCATCCTTCCAGTATAGTGCTGCAATAGCACTGACTTCGGTGTACTGCTTAGGCAGTATTACGGAAGTATAAAAGTATTATATATAAAATAATGATTAATGTACGGTAGATGGATGGGTGTTCCTTATTTACTCTTTCGCATAAAACAGCACTAGGACAGTGTCAGTAAAATAGAAACCAAACACATCTAGGACAGAGTTTTGCACGCGAGGCATAATTAGCTGATGGAGTTCCTCTCTAGCACACATTACTACACCCAACAAATCAGAAGAATTCCAAAAAAGGGTAGACATTTGTATAAACTGTGGGGAGAGGGCAAAAGAGACAAATCACACATAAAGATTGAAAAACACTAATGCTAAAGGCAACAGCAAAAACTCTCTTTTAACTGTTAGGACTTAGGAAGACTACAGACAATATATTTCATAGTTGTTTCTTACACCATTTTCTAAATTGTTTGGCGTGGGCTGGTCTCAGAAACTGCCAGCATACTGGAATACAGGAGTTCCTGGTATGGGATTTGATACAGGAGGTGCTAATGATGCTGGGAACAATCATCACAGTTGCTCCGCAAGCATTGCCCAGACGCGAAGCGAGTCTACAGGTGCTGCCTGTGAACACAGCTCTCCTTTTGTCCCGAGATATTGAGCAGCGATACACTCAACAGCTCACTCTCTTACTGTATTGTTTTTATAGTCTTTAAATGTCTGAATATGCCTTTCCATCTTTCCGGCAGTGCTTTTTCTTCATTGCTTGCATGAGTTGTTCCATTTCATTATCCACCGGCATAGTAAATCTTCCTTGTTTGGACAGGGACTGTTCTGTTACAATTACCTGCTGTCGTTGTGATTCAAGTGAAGGTGCTGCCAGCTGGACAGAGCTGTAAAGCAACACGAGTGAATTCCCCAATGTTAAAGTTTTTTGAAAATACAGGAAGCAATTAGCTATCTCTATATTTAGGAGAGTGCCTGTACTGCAGTGAGACACTGCCAGCCCGAGGTTGGGGGCAGACAGAGGGTTGATGCTTCCCAGACTTCAGAGATGTTTGACTTTTTCATCGCATTTAAAAACTCTTCATCTCACCTGGAAAATTCATAACATATAGGAACTTGTGATACTTAGCCACACAATAACATGGGGATAAACTGTACCAAACCTTTCAAGAACGGTATGCCAGGTCATTCTGACAAGGGGAAACAAAAAGTTCCTGAGAGGCGGCAGAACTGGCAGAAAGTGCGTGTTTTTCTGATGGGCTGAGCACCTCTTGTCTCAGCTAACCTGACTAGGAATCAGCAGGGAACAGAAACTAGGGCTTACCAGGATTACAGGTCTGCATCCAAAATCACGGAAAGGAAAGGGAGAGGATGCAGGAGATGGCAGCACGGTCTCACCCAGGTCACCTGCTCCACTACCAACAGGTGGACAAGGAACTCCCCCCCACACCTGCTGGAGGGACAGTCTGTGGCTGGTGGTGACCACCGGACCTGGACTGCTGGAGGAAAGGCTTAGGACATATGGGCCACCTACCATCTCCCTAAATATTTGTTCACACACTGTAATTACAAAAAAAAAAAAAAAATACAGCCTCATTTTAAGAAATGAACAAACCCAGCAAAATATTTCCAAGTTACTTTTCAAAAAGATGACTAGAACACATTTGGAGGCCATCATAACCCCAAAGCATACTACCATTGTACCAGACTTTGCAACCAAACGTGCAGCTTCAGCAACGGGTGAGTACAGACCAGCAGGCTGAAGCCATACATGAGAGGCCATGCGCCTACATGTGGGATAGAAGACTTGAAGAAAAAGAGGGATTTCAATTATAACACAATAACTGAAACTAATCAATATTTAGTACATTTAGCACGGTTAGTACTTTTTGCCAGATAGTCTTAGTTATATAAATATCTTTATTTGCCTTAATTTGGCATAGGAACATTTTTTGACATTTTTTGCAACTAGTTTCTAGTGACTTAGTAAGTCTAGAAATAACCATTAGTACCTGAAAAATGAAAATTATCCTCTTACTTGCTTGTTCCCTCTAAAAGGTTACCTGTTAATCATAATTGCAATATCCTTTCTTTTTTGCAGACTATACAGTACAAACAGAAATATTTTCTTTCTCCAAAGCAGCTTCGGTTTAATGGAAACCTAGAGAGATTCCTGTAATTTTCCAACCATTAGAGTCCCCAAACATTTTACTCTTGAACATGATTATTAGATCCACCAGTTTTGTCTTTCATCTATGTGTTCCTAACAGATGAGCTGGTTTTGTACCCCCTCATAAACTTACAAATTAAACTCCTACATGCTCTCCTGCTTCATAATTCAGTGCATTGGGACAGCACTGCTGTTAGCTCACTTAAGAACAAAACCATTATTCAGATGAGCTACAACTGCCTCGCCTTCCAATAGCGAACTGCAACGTACAAATTTGCATTACACTCAATATTTAGCTTAAGCATTGAGTACCACACAATACAAGCTCAAGCGCATTCAATTTAACGATATATGGAAGAAGTTCTTTCCAGAAAAGAAAAGTGAAAATCCTGTCAGAAGCCTGGGGCAATCTTGTGCTAATGAAGATGGTTTTGATGGGTCTTTTATAGTCAGATTCGTCACCGACTGCCCCTTGCAGCACTGACAAGTGAATACGGGTAACTATTCTCAGGAGCAGCATATAATTGCTACTTTATACAGTATAAATAATTGCTTAGGCAGCAAAAAAATAGTGAACTGTTTGTTCCCTAGACTTTAAGCTGGGCTATTACTTTTTTAACATAGAGAGATGTACTGCAGCCTCTCACTGGAGTGCGTGATCCAATAACGAGGAGTAAGGATAAGGAGGCAAGTTAATCCATAACTCCTAAAGGCAATTAGGGCACCTAAAAGTACTAACTGCCACGATGCTTCTAGTGACGCTTTAGTGATGCTCAGTAGATAGCAAATTCAGGATAGCAGATATCATGCCTTTGAAAGGTACAGTGTATGCTCCAGGCCCAAAGCTACCAGCCAGTTTAGGGGAAAATATGGAGATACTGGTGTCCTCGCTCACACGGCAATGAGAGTGTGCCGGGGCAGGCTAAACCTTGCTGTTTCCCTAACCCTGCACACTTGTTAAATGTGGTCAATAATTGACCTAAAATATTTAGCTCCATTTTCTATCTAACACTCGCATGACGATAGCAATCTTTGTAGAGCAGGCTGCAAATGTAGACAAGCAATAACTATCAACACTGCAGCAGCTGCTGCCCTTCCAGAGGGATTGATGTGCCCAGGGGAGGGAAGCAGTGCTGGAAAAGAAGGTTTGCTCCTTCAGTTTCTTCCTAGAAATAAGAGACAGGTATGAAACAGGTCAGTGCGGGTCAGCTAATTAAGAGACACGAGTTAAGAGACACGAGTAAACTCGATCTCCTGGTGGTAAGGATGACAGATTAAGGTAAAGAGCCATATAGCCAGGGAAGTCATGATGTAAATGAGACGTTACCCGAACAAAGCCTCCACTTATTTAAATAAAAGTCCTTACAGAGACCTTTCTGATGGACCGACGAACCTCTCCTGCATCCTAGCAAGAATGACATCCGGACAACCCCGGGTTCACAAAGGTCAGAACAACACTAGGCTGCTGAAAGGCATACAGTAGTGAAAGTTAAAAAAACCAAAACCTGGTATTTGTTATACACTCCAGAGGTAAAAAGTGGAACTTTGTTTACAGTAGAAGTGCTGTCATTAAAATCTTCCTCTTTCTGTTTCAAATGTTTATTAGTTGGGATACAGGGAACTACGTGCGGGTTTTTATAAATCAAACAGCGCTGCATTTATGAGGGCTTATGATACAGCGATGCCATTTTAATAATAATAATAATGATTATTGTTTTACTTTTGAAAAAAGTTATATCTCAATATGACTTGCAACTCAGTAAAAAGGTCTCCTGTCTAGACTGCAATTTAATTTTTCAAATGAAATTACCAACTGTTTTAGAATTTGAATCAGTTGCTATTGAAATAGTGGCAGTGCTTTAAGCACATCATTTTACACAGGATTTAATTTCATATGGGTATGTATCCTAGGGAAACAACGCCTATGTTGTTGCTTTGGACTGCACTGGTAGTTGACAGGTATGGCTCCCTGCATTCCTGCCCAGGTGAAACCAGGTAATCAATTCACTGTACCAGAAGTGGTCTAGGTACCCAGCCAAGTTAACAATGGGCAGGAAACACAGCACTGTTAATTCATTTCCCTGAAAGGTACAAGATATTTGGGAAAGCGCTCTCACAAGGTGACTGATGTCCATAGATGTACATCGCCTTGCCCTGGCTTACTCTCTACCACCCTTAGCTCCAGGAGACCCGTTTCCACCCTCCTTTGAATTAACAAGCTGTTATAGTCGCTGCGTCTGTCTCCCTCCCCACTTCTCTCTCAGTGTGGATATCAGCTTCTATTTGCTGACAACCCACTTCTTATTCCTGGGATGAGAATTTGTGAGGTTCAGGCATTCTCTTTGATTTCAAGCCTTGGGAAGAGTAAACACTCCTAGACTGGATGAAGTCAGGCACATGTGGATTTTTTTTCCTTACTCTGCTATTTTTCCTTAGGGAATGATATTTTTCCCATTGTTTCTTCTCCCATGTAATTTTCCTTTACTGCCCTCTTCTGATTTAACTCTTGGATATTAGGCAGGTTAGGAGTGAATAGGTAACCTGCAAATCATCCAATATTGTAAAGATATTGTAAATATTACTGGCACTTCCCTTACTCTGCCCATTAGAGATACTCATCGTTACATCTTCAGTGATAGCATACACATAAAACATCACCAAGAATGCTAGACAACATAATCCCCAAGTTTAATGGATAAACCAGAAAAATTAAAACAGTATAAACATAAACTTCCATACTTTCTACAAACTTCCATTATTGCCAGCAATACATTCTGAGATGATGTCCTAATGCATAGATCACAAATATCCAGACAAGCAAGGCTTGTAGCAATCTTCCTACCAAATAGTCAGAAAGCATACATATATGAATATCTTTTTGACACTATTTCTGCTGGAGGAAAAAACAACATTTTTCTCTTGGCTTTTTAAGCATAGGGTTTCATCCATGGGGGTTTATTTGGTAGGCTTTATTGTTTTCAGTATTTTGCCATTGCACATTGATACAAACAACTTATTCTATGCATATTTCAAATTTTGTCTTTGCTCATTGTGAAATTAAATAGCCTGATATGAAATTTGAAATTACATGCTTTTATTTCTCTGTAAACAGGATCTCCCAATAAAGTAACCTGCAATGCAGTTAGGGAAGGAAATTATTTTAGAAATGGCAATTCTCAGTTGAATTGGTCTGCTCCCTTTGTAGATTGAGTCACCAAATCTTTACAAACAAATGTGAGTCTTTACTACTTTTTGCTTTTGCAAGTACTGCATACACCTCTGGGAGCCTAAACTGGGGTGTCTTTATGAATCATTAGACTTCAAGAATCGCAATGAGACGCATTAACTGCATCCCATATTCAGAAATTGTGCTGCCGGTCATTCACAAGCTATAGAGAACACAATCTTAATTTGCAGGATACATTTGCATCTGACAAAGCAATACATCTGACATAGAAATGACAGAGGCAGTCCATCTGGAGCCCTCTAGTCGCCAATTTTATGGTCTTGTTTCAGCCCAGAGCTGCAGCGCCCTAACAGCACTTTTGGCCGGGCGTTTCTTGAATGTACAGCAACTTGGTAGTGTCCATCGGTTCGGATCACAAGAGCGAGACTAACTGATTGCTAACGCCCCCAGAAACAGTGGACTTGGGACCTGAATCTCCCCAACCCTTATCAAAACAGCTGGATTTCTGGGAGGGGAACATCTGAAGTCGGCACAGACAGACAAATGGAGATCCTCCCTCCAGTCTGCCAGACGATGGTTAAAGCTGCTGCTTTAACCTTGCTGAACCTGATTTAATCAGAGCAGGTGAGCCTTACCTTCTACTCACTCCATCAAAAAAAAAGGCTTTGTGGCACCATCTTAGAAACTCTCCCGTGAGAGGAGAGGACAGGCAGGGGAGAGGTAAGGGGGCACAGAACAGCACATGCACCGTAGCCCTAGAGAGGCTGGAAGGTCCTTACTATATCCTCACGCCAGGTGACTGTCTAATCATCATGGTCAGTGACCTCTCGCTCGTGGTATTTGTGCCTGGCACTGCCAGCTAGCTGAACTGAACCACAACAATCATCCAAGCTGAACTGTAGGTAGGGATGTAATTGCACACACCCTGCTGCCACCCTGAAAAAACTCACACTGTAGGTTGGAGTGTTTCCAGGGCCCCAGGCAGTGTCTCACTGACAATACTTCTTATGTTTAGAAACCACTCTCCTTTAATAGCCAAGTTAAGATTCTGTATATTACTCTTACAGCTTTCACTCTGTGACTTTTTAATGACTTGGCTATTAAAATCTATAGACTTTAAATGCAACAAAGGTGTAGCTTAAAAAAAAAGAATCCCCAAGCCCCTACTATTGGTAGGTGGTAATGGCTGAGTTAAAAGGGGTGATATTTCTCAGAAAGGATCGCTCAAAGGGAAATGAGGAAACTCCGGAAACCTGAACTGCCCATTACAGAGAAGGTCCCAGCAGTGGGAGTCAAGCGTAACCAGACAGGCACTGGCGTAGAGTGAGGTTCATGCAGGCTGCAAGGTAAGCTGAACAGAGAGAGAAGGGATCAGAAGTAGGTACGAGAAGAATGTAAGAAATGAGTTAAAGATCAGAATGAGGCACACAGAATAATGTGGCAATAGTCTATAGGAAAGATTTTAAAGTTCAAAGGTGTACCTTTGATCAGGACTGATATGAACAGAGAGCCATAGACTCTGAGATTAAGAGAAAAGCGTTTTTATTTATAGGTCCAAGCAAAGAATAAAGCTGTACATTTTTGGACCAAAGAGAGGACAAAGAAAGCTTAGGAGTACTAAAAACCTAAAATTAAACTCTGAAAGGCTGTAAGTATTGGTTTTAAAATACAGAACTAAGAAAAGGCTCAGTATAAATGTAAGACTTGTTTCCATAATGGAAGACCAAGCTCTCAGATTAGAATCCCTTCATATTTACGGAGCGAGGCTGTGAACATCCTACAATAGGGACTCTCACTAACTTACTTCCAATCAACTTCAGGTCTCTAAAGTATGAGCTATAACATGCGATAGAGGATGAAGATGTTTCTAATAAGCTTTAATGCCTGAGGAGGTCCGGAATGACACTTTCAGTCCTCCAGGAATGCTGTGGAAATAGCTAACTGGCCTTGTGGCAGAGGTGGAGTGCCCTTATTCTGTGCAGCTCTATACTACAGAGCAGCAAATGGCTGAGCAGAAACATGCCTGTGTCTTCTCTTCTGCTAACATCTCTTACTTCCTTCACCCTGGTGGAGTGGGAGCAGACTTCACTGTCTTTGGAGCGCAGAGGTGGAGCATGATCAGCTCTGGCAGGAGAGCAAAGGGGTCCCGGTTCGGCTGCCGCGGCGCAGCTGTTAGCTACACCTGAGCGCTCCTGCCTGGGAAGCTGTAACACTGGTACATCCTCAGCAAAAGTCCCTACCTACTGGGTAATATAGCAGAAGGTAGGAACCGGTAGTTGTTTTTCAGGGAAAAAAAAAAACAAAAAAGGATATAAATGTGGACTGAAGAGTTAGAGCAAGCTACTTAAATGCAACTCTTTAAATGCTAGTTGATAAATGTTTTAAACACAAAACTCAATACTATTCCCCAATATGAGGAAAACGCAAATTCTTCAGCGTGCAGCAAGGTCTCTACAAACTTTGCTCTCCGTGGGTCCATGTGTGACCCCATTCTGCCGAAACCTAACCCTTTCACAGGGACAAGGTGACTACTTTTAATAAGGTGTTTAAGTAATATGGTGGGGTGTGGGGTGTTTCTATAACACCCAGATTAGGAAACTCGTGGTTATTTATACCCAGTTACACTGAGCTAGAGGCAGGCCCAGGTGAATGGGGGTTCACAGCTTGCAGCCAGGGCAGCCGCTTCTGCATGCTGGTGTAACCTGAGGTACTGCTGCATCGTACCTGACCAAGAGGATTCAGGTCACCACTCAAGTCCCCTTAGTCATGTATTCTGCCTGCCCAGCACCCACGACATGTGAGTCTCTTTCTGAAAGGAGTATATGCTAAAAAAGGTTTTCGAAATGAACCATGTAATCGACGTCCTCTCACGGTCTGTACTGCTTAATTTTTGCCTCCACTCCAATTACATCAAAAAGTGAAAGCTGTCTTCCAGGAGATTTATGGCCTTTACATCACATTGCATTGAGCCCATCAAAATTTAAGATCAATTGACAAGACACAGCGCATGAGACTTCTTAGTTTGTGGACATCCACAATATTAGGGAAATGGAAAAGACATGAACTCAGCAGTACAAAAGGACAAGACTATGAGCTTGGACACATCTTAGGCACTTTCTGTTTTTTTCTTCTCCAGGATGGAAAACCCAGCCATTAAAGCGGACGTGAACAAAACAAAGATGGAGACAGGAGTCTCCGTGGTTCTGTGGGATAACCTGTCGTTTTGTAAATGATTGTTTATTTTAAATGGAAATATTTCTGACCTCTGGCTTGTTCAGATAGCTACAGTCATGGTCGGGGTGCAACAGCAGAACCACTTTGTTCTGATCTGTGTTCTGATGTTTATATGACAGTTGAGGATTTCTGGTTATTAATAAATTGGCCACACCTGTATTTCCTTTCTTTTATGAAGTACTTTACTGAGGCAGATTTACCTTGGGGTAAAGACGGGCAGATGGCAGGGATATATAGGTCTTGTGCACTTCAACGCTGATAAAGGAACTCCTCCATGCCTATACATTGTCTGTCTCCTGCTGACTAAGACTGAGAATAACTATAAAAGCACTCATCATAAACTGAAATATGTGAATCTAAGGATAAACATATTGCCTAAACTAATTATTACCCTTAATTTTATATACCCCCTGTGAAAATAAATTTCCTGATTAAACAAAACAAAGCATCTGATTGTCCAAAATATGAAAGTGACACAATCTGCTGTTTTTTTCTATTGGTCACATTGATTCCTCTAATTAGCACCTTTGACTTCCAAATGGGTAGACTAGATGACACCATCTAATCTAGGATCATGTCAGCAGCTGTTGACAGTCCCAGATGCTTCACATGAGGAAGACAAAATCCTCTTCTTTGAGCAAAGATGAAATAGCCAGTCTGTTTCCTTATTTTAATGTTTGTTTTTAAGTCCCTGAATTATGATGATTTTTACTATCCTTCCTCTGTGCATACTGTAGTATGTTCTAATTGAGGACATAAATATCTTTTAACTTCCTCCATCTGGTTCTACTCCTGGCCTCAGGATTATAGTCTAGTATCGCATCCATTGCTATCCATTTTCCATTCTGGCTTTATTTAAATACGATAAGTTTTGTCTTTTTTGTTTGACGTTTGGATTGATTGAACATCCCTTGCTCTTCTATTATAATTAAAAATACAAGAACATGAAATATCTTCCCTTAACTATTTTTAATGTGCACTTCTACAACTACCCATTCACTTCTTATCTAGATAATCCTAATTTCAAGTTTATATGGAAATTTTTCCGTGTTGTTCTTCCCAGTTGCTTCTAAATCCTTCTTTTCTGCTGTTCATTATTTTTACATGATAACCAGAACCAAAATGTTCCAAATAAACATCCCACAAATTTATTTAGCCTATAAATCCATACCTTCTTCCGTGCCACTCTTACGTTTGCACTGAAGTTTTCACTCAAAACTTTCTTTTTTACTGGTTGCCATTAACTTTGAGCTCTGTCGTCTGTATAAGCAGTTCAGGCAATTCTTCCAAAATGCAATACCCACATTAATTTTCAGCTGATGCTCAGTGAACTAGCTTAGCTATCTCAGTAGTTTTCTTCAGTCTTCTCTTGTTTTAATTATCCCAAACAATTTTGTCATATTGCAAATGTTGCCACCTCACTGATCATTCTTTTACAGACTGCGCATTATGTAATCACGGAGTGCTGGTACTCAGCCTCAGGCCATTCCTCCACTTCTTTTGACATTTCTTTATCTGTCTCACTGTGTTTCTGTAACAACTTTCTCTTCCCCCACAACAATTAGTTTTTTTCACAGGTTTCTACAAAGAATTTTTCAGAAATAAAATAGTTTTTATCCATTTCTGTACAAAATCTTGCATTTTCTTTGACGGAAAAGTGTTTGTTCCTACCACGTTATGTCCACTTAGGTGTCTCGTACCTATTCATAATTATTTAATCCAATTTACCCAGCAGTTAAGCAAAGCTCACAAGGGCTGTAATCACAAGATTGTCCAGAGCACTTCCAATCTGTTCAACTGCCTAATACCTTTGCAGTGTCTCATTTCCCACTTGCACTCTACCTCCCCGGGATAAAAGCCAGCCTGGTGATGCAGGCAGAAGGCTCGGAGTCAACACTGGATTCTTGCTTCGGCTCTGCCAGCTACTGGCAGTGTAACCTTAAGTAAGTTTTCTAACCTTTCTCCATCTCCCTCCTTTCTCCAATGCAGATGGTACCTAACAACGTCAAAGGAATTGATTTGACAGGTCTCTGTGTTTGTCTTAGTGCCGATTTCTGGGGGCTTGTTAGACGTCTCCATTGGAGCATTAGCAGTCGGGGTACACGAGCGCAGAGCAAGCAGGGTGCCCTGCTCCTCTGTACGTCTCTGAATACCCCGCCGGCTTTCCGAGGATTTCCTTTCTGGACGGGCCAGGGAACACTGTGCGGGCAGCCAGCGGGGGCTGGCTCTGCGGGGCCAGAGTGCCGAGCTTCCAGCCTGCGGCAGCAGACACATCTGGAAAAGCTACACGTGAATTTTTTATGAAGCTTCATTATTAACGTTTTGTAAAATGCTTGGAGATCCTTGGTAGGAAAATTTTACCACCTGCTAAGTATTAGCCTTCTATAAATATTTCCAAGCAGGGCACACTTGCCAAACGTTTGGGTTCGAGTTTAACCATTCTAACGCTGGGATGGGGGAATTTTCACAACAACCCAAACCTTCTTGCTGAACAAATGTTTTACACTGCTCATTTTTCTGGTTTCTGTCTCAATACTCCCCATTGTTTCCTGCCCTAACCTGTCCTTTAAATGGTCATTGTAATCATGGATATAAACATTTTTTGTCAAATGTGTATCTATCTTCTTTCTCAAAGCCAGAACTATACAATCTTAGTATTAATGCACCGCTATGCTGCAGATATTAGTTTCAAGGTCTTAACATACATAACGTAATCAGAGAATCTGAATAATGTGTCATTTTAACACTGTATTTGTTTTCAACTTCATGAAGTATTGCATAGGACTCTAACTGCACTGCAGAAAGTCTGAGATAAATTACACCACTTGAATTTTGAATTTATTTACTCAGTCAGTAGCTTGTAGCAAAGTTCGTAGCAGTAATTCTATCAGGTAAATTATGGTTGTAACTTTTTGGCAGCTTCATTTAAGATATTAGTAGCTGACATCAAAATTAGTGAAGCAATTTAGTCCCATTCAAAATGATGCAAGACCAATATGCAAATGGAAGAGAGAGGGCTTTAGAAATGTAGAACTATTACTATTTGAATACATATGTATTTAAATTTGTATTTAAATAAATACATCGCAGAGACACCAGCCAATGACGGTTGGTCCTCCTACAGCGTAGGCTGGCTTTGATCTCCATGTTCCACATATTTCTTTGCGTATTTCAGCAGAACTCTTGACTTTCTCTCTGCCAAAGCACCATCTAAATAGCTGACTTCAGAGCAAAGTTTTTCTCTTCTCTTCCACATGCTGGTACTTAAATCAGAAAATGTTATTCTAATTTTGTACTATATTTGTGTAGGACACTATTTTTCCTTATCTCAGTATGCTGTGTTAAAGACAGAAGAGTAAAATTGTTTGATCATTCGTGCTGAATCCCCGGCAACAACCTGTCATACTGTAAAGAAGATCCCGCTTGCGTCACTTTTCACTTAGCATCTCTGCCATAAGCGTACCAAGAAGACGGTGATAAAAATACACAGAATTGTGCTCGGGAGTAGTGTTTTCTTCATGTTGTATATCCAGTGTACATGACCTGAACATCTAGTCTAAAGGCTTGGTGTTCTGCAGCAAGAAGGAGCAGCAAAAAAAAAACTATCTAGGGCAGGCTACGTGCTGAATTTGGTGAGGGATTCCTCAGTTAGTACCTCTCCTGCATTATCTCCCCCTTGGAGGGAGGTGAAAAAGAGCCAGGCATGCTTTCAGAGTGTACTTGAGTTTGGTATCACCATACAGAAGGCTGATTCAGTTAAACAGACAAAACAAAGTTTTCAAGTACTTAAACACACACTTAATCTTGCATATGAGAGATCCCAAGTTTAAGGAACAGATTATAGGTGTGATCTTTCAGTGTGCTGCAAGATTGAAGCCCAGGGGTTTAAGATTGTGTGGGAACAAGGCTTTTTCTGTGCTATTTCTCCTTCTCAAATTGTTTTGCAAAATGTTTTGCCTATCATCGAAGAATGACAAAGGTGCTTAAAATTGACCTTGAGTCAAACAAAGAGAAAAAAAGATTTAATTTTTAGTCAAGAACTAAGTTTAATCAATTCTTTTCATAAGATTAATTTAAGAGAGTCTCATGAGCAATCTTCTGCTATATTTAGGGCTACTGTGTAATTTGTGTGACACAAAAAATCAAAGCATAAAGAGGAAAAAGTAAAATGAAAAATCAGGCAAATGCATAACGTAGAATCTAAGAAACAGAGCAACTGATGTTACCAGCCTCCTCTTATTTGAAGCGAGAAGTTAAACCTAAAAGAAAACAAAAAGCAGAAGTTCTTTTGAAAATCTTTACTTTTTATTTCAAACGTAAGTCTAGTAAAACAAGAGTATGCTGAGTAACAGCATACAGGTCTGCTGAGGGTAACAGGACTGCTGGGACCCGTGACACTTTCACATCGAAGATGGAATCCCTTGAGTGTTGAAATGAAAATTTTTTAATTATTACAATTAAATTGCCAGCACTTTTTGCCTATCCACAGCAAATTATTTCTGTAAACATTATCAGCGTTGGGGAGCACGTTTCAGAGATGAGTGATAGTTACGAGTGCCATCCATAGACTTCAGAGTACAAGAACCTGAGAACATTTTCTGCGCCGCAGCTGCTATAGCTGACAGTATCAGCTATAAGGCTGGCCAGTGGCAGCTTTCCAGAGCTCTGGAAAAAGCCAGGAGCTGGTGCAGACAGCCAGGTTAAGCCATGGCGGTCAGTGAGATACCAGGCAGGGAATACACGAGATTTCACTCAAACGTCTTGGCTCTGTATGCTTACAGAACAAAGCCTGGGACCAAATATAAAATGAACTAAGGGTATAACTTCACTGAAGACGGCAATGGACAGCACAGATATCTGAGCCAAATTTAAATTAGTGAGCTTTCAGCAGAGCAAATTAACCTATGCAGAGCTTCGTGCTGTCATATACAACTAGCTCAGCGTATGAACACGCTCTCAGAAATTTAGTCATAGCTGCTTTAGTTTATGAGGTTTAAACGAAGGCATATAATCTTGCAACTGAGACGTGCCGGATGCTTCGGGACCAATAGACATCCATTCCGGTTGTAGCAGTCATGGCAGAAGCTCATGTGTTCAGTCAAAATGAGCTGGGTAGCTTCAGCAATTTAAATAATAAGTCTTCATTAATCCAGCTCATTTTCTAGAATGGTTTAGGAAATGATCACACGAGGGAGGTTGATGTTATCATCGGTATACCTAGCCTGACAGACAAGAAAGGGTTTAAAGATTCCTTGGAGAGACAAATGTTGTAGGCAAGTTTGTGCCTCTCAGAGCTGCCAGAACCAGCTTTCTAAGCCTGCTGCTCTACAAAACAGAGGACGTGGCAAAGTGCTCGAGAAACGAGTGCCACCGCTAGTGACAAAGCTTTTGAGAAAGGGAAGGAGTTAGAGGCGCCTGTAAAAGCAACCACAACACGAAGTTTTCTGCCACCCGCTCCGAGAAAGGCAGCGGCACGAGTCCTCTCTGAGCCGCGCGGCAGCGGCGTGCGTGTCGCAAGTGCCAGCAAAATGCCTCAAAGGGAGAGGGAGGCAATGGTCGACAGCCCCCCAGCGAAGGTTCACGCTCTCATTCCCCAGAGTTCAGTTTTAGCTGAAAGTGACCGTCAGCCACAGGACCTGGGAAATAGTACTTCAAAGAGGGATATTCAGCTACAGATAGGGGGTTTGCAAGTTAAATGTAAAGCAAGCAAAGTTCTGGTGGTTGGAGGCATGCTCTCCTGTTTAACAATAGGGCCGTGGTTCAAAGTCCAGAGTCAGATTTTACGTGAATCAAGCAGATAAAAAGCAACAGTAAAAACAGAATACGGACTTTGATTGTCAAAACTGCTCTTACAAACAAGTTTCTTACAAAATGTAATTAAAACTATTTACATAGCGTGCCCAGCACATTATACTGTCTTTACTGATAATCTTTAACACGCTACAGTTGGGGGAAGCTCTTAGTGCCAGATGGATGCTTAAAGACACCGGAGTGGTCATTTTTAAGATGTTATTGAAAAATGATGGAATGGACAGAGGAAACTCATTTAGGGATTGAAAACTCTAAGAGAAGGACTAGAGATTTGTCCTGATCCTAACAAAGGATGCCATTAAGGAAGTGGTAAGACTTGTCATATGGCACTGCAAGGACTTGTTCCTAATGCAAAGGAGAAACAAACTTGCATGTCCTGGCTGGAAAAGGAAAATACACAGTCAGCAGTCCCTTACTCCTAGATATGTATTTGGAGTATTCTCACTTTCCTGAGATAGTGTTGCTAGAAAACATAACAGCTTAGAAAGATGACATCCCAAATTTGATTCGATGTGCTCGGCCTGGTATACCTGATAATGTCTGACATTTTTCCGGTCCGTGTTTAACCATTCTGCTCTGAAATGTAAGTTTAGTCATATAATCATAACCTCCATTATCTCCAGCCTCTGAAGGCCAGCAGAAAATACGTTAAAGAATATACAGGAACGGATGCCAATTCTGATCCGTACTTGGTACTGTTAAATAACGGAGTGGTACCAGCGTAACATGACTTGTTACTTGCTGACATTTTATTCAACAGAAAACTGAAAACAAGAGTGCCTGCTCTTGAGCGCCTATTAGGAACTCATGTCAAAGTCATGGCAACCAGCAGATATATGGGAAAAAAGACGGGGTGGGGAGAAGGTAAAAGGGAAACATAATCTGGGGTACTGGGAACTGTCACCATTTTGTAAAAAACAACTGTGGGAACACCTATAATGAAAAGCAATGGCTGCAAACAGCAATAACGTCACAGGAAACATCTTGCAGTCAGAGACAAACTTGACACACCAGGTGGACATACGCAGAGGCATAAGTGACACTTTCTCCAACACAGCCATTTTACCTGAGAAATTCTGACAGCCAAGAGCCGCAGCAGGTTGAGATGAATTAGTTTCAGGACACGGCACAACTGGAACTAACAGACCTGCTGCCATCTGACAGCAAGAGTATTGATACGCTGGGAGAGATTTCCAATTCCATGAATCAGTGCAGAGTACCTCGGAGACTAATTGAATGTGTGCGTGTTCATTAAGTTAGATTAAGTTAGTATCTGAACTTCCTTATTATGTTAATGTCTAATTTCAGGATGCAGAGGGAAGTTGCTGAGAACCATGTCTTTAAGAGGTTCTGGCTTCAACCAGTTGTTAAATACAAGCTACAAAGTGCAATGCTCTTGTTCAGAGCTCACACTCCAAGTAAGGCAGATCCCTATCAAACTCCATGGTGCCTGCTGGTGACAGGACAACCCAGATATATGGCGGAGACATCTTTTTCACTTTTTTGGAAGGTGAAAGCCAGACCAGGGAAAAATAATACATTTCTCATTACTTTTTAAAAAGCTAGTAATTTTCTCCTTTTCTTTTAGGGCACCCATTACTATATTAATGGAATAGTATAAAGCATCGCCTCTGAAAGATCAAAGGCAAAATATCCCTATTTTTTGTAAGGGAAACCTAGGAACTTTGCTGGAGCTACTCGCTGCCTCCCCAGCATACCCAGAGTGATTACGCCCCAGAAATGCCTATCTGTTGACAGGCTGTAAAGGAAGCCCAGATAACTAGCTCAGATGTAGACCTCTATATCATTAGCGTCTGAAGTTACATGAGAGGATTCGTATTAGAAACTCACAAGATGAGAAAACAGAATTAACGATCACTTGCCGAAATCTTGGTTTACCTGACCAGTTGGGCACTGGCTGTAGCTATACAGCAGAGGCAATAATAGTGTGTTTCCCTGTACATATTCCATTCCTGGTGTGCTTGCCCTTCACATTCTTGAGTTGACGTGCTTCTGGACAGGTACAACTACTGTGGGCCACATCTGCTCTGTGATTACCTGCATACTTCCATCCAAAGGCACAAAGGAGGGACAACACAACCACCATCAGGCCTAGCACTATGAGTCACAGCTTTTCCACTCATGGTATGATCTACCCATTGTTCTGAGAATTACTGTAAATAAGTACTTAGCAGTTAATTATTAGATATCAATGTTAAGTTAGAAGTTTTTTAGATAGCATCTCCTTTCCTCGGAAACAAGGAAACCCTTGATCCTGTTTGTTCTTATTTGAAAGAGTCAGTTACTATGGCTGAATTGGAGCCTCCTGTCTAAGAGTTGTCCTTTATCCAAAACTGTAATGACTGAGCACAGGCACACCCAAAGCCTGTGGGTGTGGAGCACATAATGGACACCGTGGCATTTGTAAATCTTCCTCAAAGACAACCCAAACAGCCAGGGAGTCTGAGGGGTTTGAATGACACATAGTGACAGCATGGTGAGGATACCAGTGTGTATTCTGGCCCTGGGCTGGCTCAGAGATGCTTCTCTGTTCCTGTGCCTGTTATAGCACAGAGCTTTGGGTGGACTGTCAGCAACGGGGATGGCTTTAATTAGCCTAAAACCACTGCACTGTAAGTGGGTAGCTCAGAGTCTGAGTGACAGGCAACACAGCTATCTGTTCCATAGGCTGGGGAAGACAAGAGATGTTAAAGTGGATCCCCCTTTCTTCACCACTAGAGCCCTAATTTTCTTAAGTTCCTTCTAAAGAAGCCAGTACATCCATCCAGAGACCAGCTCTACAGCAACTAAAGCAGAAAGTATTTAGAATTCATCAAAAAGTGTTACTTCTGGCTCTTTTCCTCACAGAAAACATAATTACTCCTAAAGGTTTTTCCTCCTTAATTTACAGTAAAAACATCATCTTCAGAATTTAGTTCTGCTAGATGCTTTTGTGTTACTTGTGCTAAGGACATCACCAGCGTCAGACAGAGCTTCTGATTAGGAGTCATCATCCATAAAATACATACTAGGTTAGAATAGGTATTCGCAGTTCTTTAAAAAGTGTTTGTATATTTCCATGATCCTTGGTTTTCCTCTGCCCCTATGATAACATATGGATTTTACATCGGTGAAGGAGCAGAGAGATGTGTTTGATGTTGCTGTACACCTGGAGCTGTGAGAAAACTGAGGGCAAAGTCTTGTCTCCAGATGAGCACTGATGGCCGAAAAAAACTGAAGCTGAGCATATTGTCCTCATGTAGAAACAGTGAGCAAAGCATCACCAGGGACCACACTTTAGTACAAGGTAAATAACAATTTGTTCACCTGTGTGTCAATCTCTTGTCCTAACATGAAGATCCTCCTCCCACTTCTTCCCACCTTCTGTTACATTCTCCATCGGCATTCCAATAGTGAGAGCAAATAGGGCAGCAGTCCTGAAAATAATCTCACACATAGCACACAGATGCCTTTTCCCAAAGAAAAAAATATTTTGCCTTTGTGGAAGTATTTTTTTCCTCCTAAATGAAAAGGCCCCAAGCTACTCATAAAAATCTCTGCTGAGATTTGGACCGTGTGCAGCGCACAGGTGATCATCAGGGGAGTATGGCTCAAATTTCTTCAAAATAAGGGTGCTCTTGAGCCCGTAAAGGAAGAGATCAAAGAGATACTATGTGCTGGGTTTAGAGAGAGCTATTACAGAGCATGGTTTTGTTTTTTCTCTCTGCTGCCTCCAAACTTCATTTTCACAACAGCTTTTTAACTACGGCCAGAGTGTTAGGCTCCCAGCACAACGCTGCGTGCAGTGGACCCTGCTTGCGACAGGAATGCCCACAGACGGTCCCCTCGAGCGGCTGCCAGAGCGCTGCTGCCAACATAAGCCATAGGAAAAAAGGCTATTTCTCTACCACCTTCTCCCTCTGTCAGACCTGAATAGAATTTCATGGGACACAGAAAAGCATGCATCTTTGCCCTCCAGGACTTTTTCCCTGCTAAATGTCAAAGATCTGTTGCAAACAATCTATGAATTGGATTTCTGCAGGCAAAAGAATTACAAGAAGCTTTAGCAATCATAGCTTGGCCAGTCCGAATCAGGAAGTCGATACGAACTCCTTCCATTGCAGGTGGTTTTGTTCTTGAAGGATAAAAGAGCCTCCAGGTTTGGGTGTGAATAATCATGCAGTGTCAGCATAACACTTCAGAAAGGGAAAGCGTAAGGAAGAGGGAGAAGGAAGCGGGGAGTAACTAAGTGGCCAGGCAGAGCCGTGTTTGCTCTCTTCTGTGAAGCTATACCCCACCTGAAAAAAAAAGCAGGCTGAGAAAACCAGGAGGAAAGGAAAAAAAGCTTGATGACAAGAAGGAGGACGGAATACTTGGCAAATAATTATTTGCAGAATTAGTATTCTCTTCTAAAGTTATAAAGTGTGGTAAGCTTGGCTTACCCTGAGGCTATAGGATAAGTGGTAATGCTATAGCTGTGTCTTACAAGTCTTCAACTGTAAGCCTTGTCAGGTTTTGGATTGTATTACTACACATTAATAGAAACAGTGATCTGGGAAATGCGGTAAGAAAAGCCAGGTATCTCAAACCTTATAAATAGGGTTTGGAAAATAAATTGGTGGCAGAATGAGGACAAAATAAAGGACAAAGTTGGGAATGAAAAATGAAACATAGGATGAAACTAAAAGGCTGAGATGTAAGAAATGCCCTAATGGGTCCATCTAGCCTTACTTACCCAACGGGGGTAGACTGAGATCAATAACGTGGCCTTCCTGGGTAAGGATATTTTTTGCATTCCAGGTATGCTGACTCTCGTGATTTCCCCGAATGTGAAGCTGACTGCATAATTTGTAGTGAAAGACTGTATTTACACCTTTAAAAATTAAAACAGAGCAGTGGCAGTAGGAGATAGTTTAGAAAGTGCATGAAAGCCTAGCCACTATCTGCAGTCAGTTCCCCTTCCACTTCCCCAGCATCTGTTTGTTGTACTAGGGGTGCTCCATGGCACACCCCTGCCTATTCCTTCCAGTATTCGTTTATAATGATGTGTCATCCCTGAAATGGTCTAATTCCTTGTTGAACCTGCTGATACTATTGGTACCAGGTCCACAGCCTCCTGTGGCAGCAAGTTCTCAAAGTTCACTATCCAGTCTGTGTGTATATTTTTTAAAAAAAGTACTTCCATGTATCTGTCTTAACCTACCTCCCTACTTGTTTTACTGAGGGCCCTTTAGTTTTAGGATTGCCGGATTTGGTGAACAACCGTTCTGCCTTCATGTTATCTACCACCTTCATGATTTTGTAAACCTTGACCACATCCTACCTCAGGTGTCTCCTCTGCAAATTGACAAGTCCCAGCCTTTTGCCCTTTCCTGGCAAGGCAGATGGCTCATCCTTGGTTTCTTTTCGTTGCCCTTCTCTCTGTTCCTTTGCACATTCCTTTGTGTCCTTCTGGAGACAGGGAGGCCTGAACTGTCCCAGCCCTCCAGCCGTGGGTGCACCAGAGCTTTATATGGAGGCAAAATGACACCTTCTGCCTTGTTTTCATGCTTGTCCTGATATGCCCAATATTTTACTGGCTTTTTTTGACCGTCACTGCACTCTGCAGCAATGGTTTCAGAGAACTGCCAAGGTGAGCCTAAGGTCTCTTTCCAGAGCTGCAACTGCCAAGTTCAGCATCACGCAGGGATGGCGTAGACGAGGGTTTCCTCTAGATGCAGTATTCCTTGCCATTTACCTACACCAAAGCTCCTCTGGGCACTTACTCTGCTTTGCGGGGCCCTTCTGGAGTTCCTAACTATTAGGGTGGCACCTGTCTACTCAAAAGAGCTTAACACGTTTCTACAAAAGATAGTAGGAGGGTGAGAAATGTAAGAGAGAAGGAAAGAAAGATATGAAAGGAAAATATAAGGGTTTTTTTTTATTATTTCAGTGCTAGTATGTAGCATTTTGATATTGTTCGTATGATGTGATTTTTAGTTATTTTTCTGTATATAGATACATGACGGCAACATATGGTTGCAAATTTCTGTTTAAGACAATGATGAAAAGATAACCGGAATTTTGACTTGTTTTTATTACCTGGTTTTATCCCCTGTACATCTTGCAAGGTCTCCTTAATTTAAAAAAGTTTCAATAAAAGCATCATGGAGAGATCTCCTCCGCAATTCTTATTATTTAATCCATACCCATCAATGAGGAAAAGCTGCAACTGGGGAGAAAAGAAATAAGCATCTCCAGTAATCCAATCAAGATTGTTCACAGGTACACAAGGAAGGGAAAAATCACCAGAACGGCAAGGAATAACTAAAAAAGAAACTCCGTTAAGTAGGGGTTTGTGTCATTTTTAAGTTTTCCCCTCTCTTTTGATGTTGCCAGCTGTTCCCACCTGGGACTGTTTCACCTTTGGAAATTGATTTTGGGGGGTGACCGTGAGCTTCTTTGGTGGCATCAGAGAGGCTCAGCTTTGGTTTAGTTTACCACCTATCTTCAGTAGTGTTCCTGTAATTTATGTTTAATTATGACTACGGTCTAATTACAGATGAGGAACGTGACTTTTTCCCTTACCATTCCTTGACCAAGACCTGGCTGATTACTCGACCTGGCACTCTCTCCCAGCTGGGTGGCTGGGTCAGCGTGAGCCGAGTGCCTGGCCCGGGTGATGTGGTCACCGTGTCTGAAGGGCAGTGAAAAAGAATTCCTCATTCAAAAGAGGCAGCTCTTAGCCGCTTGCCTGAGGAAATGACGTTTATGTTTTGCCGTGTTCACATATACATACAAGCCTGTGTCTTCCCCAGGAACTTTTGAACCTGGGGGTCAATTTCAACAGAATTAGATGGGGGCAAGGTACGGATCCCAGAGATAAGCTCCAACTGTCTTCTGAAGATAGGGGGTTGCAGAAAAGAGACCTGATGGTGTCTTCAGTGAGGAAGGGTGGCAGTGAAAGTCCACTTCTCATTGAACAATGCAGAATTGACACCGAGGAGGAACTTAAAAAAAAGTTCTCCACTAGGGAGAAAAATGCAGTTGGAGATTTATCTTCCTAGACAAACATCATTCACCTGTTAGGACACGCATTCGTGGGAAAGCCGGCCTCCTTAATTACGGTGTGGCACGACTTGTGCAGCGTGCTGCCCCTGAGCTCTGCAGCTGCAGACTGCCCTGCCACACAGATTTCCAAGCTGAGTTAATTATATACTGTTGTAAGAAGTTATCCAGACTTACTCGGGGTTAGCTGATGGCTTTCTAGGGTTCTTTTGACCAGCATTTTTTACAAGGATTGAAAACGTCTGTGTCTGTTGTGATCAAAATATAACCTCTTTTCACTCCAACCAAAATACATTTCTGTTGCCCAAAATATGAACTATTTTCAGTTCATAGAATTTGCACTCCTAAAAAATAGGCAGTTTGTCAGAAATCTGGTAGGCCTCCAGTATTCTCTCTTACGAAGTACTAACAGTTCATACTCATCTTGAGTGTCAGTATCACCCTCAAACTTCGTCAGAGGGAGTGAATTAACACCCGGGTTACAGATCAAACTACCCAGGGCCCTGTTATACTTTCAATCTGAGGCACAGAATTTGGTGCTTCCTCCATCTTTTGGATTCCAGAACACTGTCATACCCTTAAAATTTCTTGTTCATCATCACATACATTTTACATCACACTTTTAAATGAAAACACTATAAAGGCTGTTGGGATGTAACTGCTAACTGATAACTATGGTTCCATAAACAACCTTTGAACAACTTACCTGCCCTGTGGCTCACCAAGAGTGTGCAGACCACATGTGCACACCCTGCGAAGACCACAGCCAAATAAAACTTGAAAACCCCATAAAATTCGAAGAAATGGGTTTTCTAGTGCCCAAGCCCACACTCAGCTATTTCTTAGGACTTCAAAATAAACTTTTGAATTAAACAACAATAGTGGTTTGCCTAAAAACACACCATCTTAACCTGGCAGTTCAGAATCTGACAGACAGGCAGCTCAAACACGTGCAGTGGTTCGGGGAAGGCTACTAGGGATTGTAAAGCATTTCCTTCCTGTGAATCGTCGGTGTCCTTTTCTTGCTGTTTCCCTATGAAGAAGTCCCTCGCCTGGCCCTGAAACAACTGATGGCCTGAACTGTTTTCAGACCAATCATTGTCCTTGCCAGTAAGTCATTCCAGGTCTCAAGTGTAAAGTTTCTTCTGTCTGATTGTCAAACATTATTGTTACATAATTTTTAATAAGATGCTGGATGTGCATATTTCAGAATTTAACCTTAAACTTTTAAATTAAAACCAGAATCTATAAGGAGATGTATTGGATACACGCGTGAAAATCAAGAATGCCTGCCGGTGAAAGGGAAAGGGAATGACTACTTTCAACCTTGTGGCTGAAATTCATGATCACAAACATATCTGTATATGCATTGCTTGGATGGTCAATATTTGGATACCCAAATATTGGGTATTGGCTGCTGGCAAACTTGGCAAATTAATGCTCATATTTCCTTGAGCCCATTCAATCTGAAACTGAGTTACAGCATAGTTCTCATTTGTTCTAGTAATTGCTGATGTAGTGGTATCCCTGCTGCTTTTGCTGGTTCAGTATGCAACTTTTTATGATACAGATCTGCACGCAAATCCTAGTTCAGACAGATTCTTCTCATGCAACTGAAACACTAGCTAGCACCCGTTTTCACCCCGCCCCCTGCACTGAATGTGGACAACTGACACCTCTGTAGGCTTTGATAGATTTGCCTCGCTTCTTGCCAGCCTAAGCAATGAATGCTACAGCTGCTCTAACAAGCGTGTCTTCTTTGCTCCAGAATGGAAAAAAAAAACCAAACAAACAACTAGGAAGCTCTGCCCATTAGATGAAAAAAACAGCTGCTACCCTCTTTACTGGAAGGTAGTAGGACCCTTCAAGCAGGCTAGATGCCAGGGAATGAACCACCTCTCTTAGGGAAAGCCCATTTTGTTCAGTGTCTTCCAAGAAACTACCTTCCCACAACAACTCTATCTCTCCAACCTGCGCTCCAAGACCCCCTCCATTAGCAGAAAAAGCATGTTTATGTGCCGCGTCGTGTCAAAACGTAGCCAACTGCCCTTCAAAGCTCTTAAAGGGTTTGTTCTATTACAATATTTTGGCCCCCCATGTACGATGCTTGTATTCCTTGTTCTCAGTTTAATCTGTCACACCTGGGTGACATGGCCTGGTGTGACTCTTAGCGCTTGGCATCCAGAGGAGGGCCAGACCTCCGTGAAGCGACGCTGCTAGGGTGGTAGAAGCAGTTGACTCAGCTCCGGCAGGGATCTGTTATGAGCATTTTTCTTCCTCGTGCATTTTTGTATCTTTTTCTTATTAACTTCTAATGATGGCTCTGCGTATGGTCAGATGACAATTTCTGCTCAAAATATAAGTGAGCGCTCACCCACATTCTAAAACTTACTACTGTCAGGCCTGTGTGGTACTCAGCCTGATGGCCTCGCAAAAGGAAAAAATGGTTGCCCACATGTTTAGCTGAGTGAAACTTAGGGAACAATCTAAATATATTGGCTTTTTGTTTGCATTCCAAATAGCAGATGGTGTTTAAATATTTTTAAAGGTTTGTATGAAACAGAGCACAGCCTCACGGGAATGTCTCTCACCTTACACGCTACCATTGTGCAGGAGATAGATAGATGTAATTATTTTCACGGCTTTTCCTAATTTATTTTTTTCTTTTGAATTCATCTGGAGACAGGAACAAGGTGTTCTTGGTGAAGTGTCATCAGCTCTGCATTTTAAAGCTAACCTTTAAAACATTTCATCAGATAATTCTGCTTTGACAGGTTTTTTCTGTGTGTGGGGAACAACTGTATAATTTACTTTCGTTAATGAGTTTTAAGAAGTTGCAAGTGTGCTAAAGTACTTTGGCAAAAATAAATACTTTGTAAACTGCAACAGTTCCTGACTAATTCCTTCAAAAGAGCTTTGCTTTCCTCTACAAGCCATCTAATTCACTACTTGGAAAAGCACACACATGCAACTTACATCTATCTTTTGTATATAGTTTTCTGTGCAACATGCTAAAAATCACAGAACACAATGTATCAGGTAAGTACTTAGTGTTTTGAAATTCACCAAAGTCTCGGATGTTGTTTTCAAGTAGCTATTAAGAGAAACGACAGCAACGACCTACTTGCCCAACTGAAAGAGTGTATCTAAGAGCACTCCTAAAGGGTTCTTTTAGTTCACTACTTTTAGGGCTAATACGATGACTGTTTTCCTAATAAGAAAGAGGGTTCAAATTGTGCTCCAGAAAATACTCGTGTCCTCCTGAAAAAAAAAAAAACCAAAACGCACTTTAACCGCCCCTGGACAAAGCTCCACAAGCCCAGTTTTGCACAGAATAATACAGAACTTTATTATTACAGTCGAGCTCGTGAAAACGAGACGGGCCGCCCGTCACTACAGCCATGCGTGTGCGTGCAGCTGCAGCGCCGGACCCTCTACCTAAGCAGCGGCCTTCGCGACCCCTCGAGAGAGCGGCAAGGCTCCCGGCTCCCCTCGCCCCTTCCCGCACCCGCCTACGCACCACACGCCCCTAGCCCCAGGGCCGCGCTCCCCCGCGGCCTCAGCGCGGCGGGGCCGCCAGTCCTTCTGCCGCCGGCCCCGGGCGAGCCGCTGGCGCTCAGCAGGCGGGCGGCCGGGGAGATAAGGAAGGCCGGTACCTGAGCCCTGCTCGCCGCCGCCGCCGCCGCCGCCGCCGCTCCCCCCGGCCCGGCCCGCCCCAGCCCGGCCGCGCCCTCACGCACCACAGCCGCCGGCACCGGCGGCCGCCCCGCCGAGCCCCCTCCCCGCGCCATGACGTCACCCCAGCCCGCGCCTGCGCACAACGGCCCGACCGACCCCCCCCCCCCGCCCCGACCCCCCAAACGGATGGTGGGCGTGGCCCCGCGCGCGATTCTGGCGGGGCGGGGAGGGGGGAGGTGGGGAGAAAGGGAGCGGAAACGAACGCAGCCCCCCGCGTGCGTGCGTGCGTGCCGCGCCTGCTCGGCCTGCCGCCGCGCGCGCCCCGGCGCCCGCCCCCGCGCGCGCGCGCGCGCCGTGACGGCTTTGCGTGACGGCGGCTGAGCGCGCGCGCGCCCGCCCTCCCTCCCTCCAGTAAAGCCAGCGCCTATCGCGGCCGCTGCCGCCGTTGCTGCTCCTGCTGCTTCTCCTCCTCCTCGCGCCTGGGAGCGTAATCAACGGCCGCGCCTGCAACTCCCCGCCCCTCCTCCTCCCACTATTATCCTCCCTCCCGGCGCGCGCTTCCCCCCCCCCCCCGCCCGCCCGGCCGGCCGGGAGCGCGCGGCCGCCCGCCCGCCCGCCCGCTCGGCGAGGGAGCGAGACGGCGCTGCCGCCTGCCGCCGGCCCCTCTCCCCGCCGCGCCGCGCCGATCCCCTCCATGGACCTCGCGCCGCCCCGCTAGCCGGAGCTGCCCGCCCGCCCGCTGCCGCTGGGGAGTAGCCGGCTGAGAGGGGGAGGGAGGGGGCGGGAGGGGGGTGGGGGGCGGAGGAAGGTGGGGTCGCGGAGTGTGTGACACGCGCGGGGACCGGCGGCGGCGGCTGCGGCCCGCGGGAGGAGGAGCGGGGAGTCCCGGCGCGGCCGCGGGAGCCCCCGGGCGGGTGGCGGCGGCGCCCCCGGAAGGTGGCGGCGGCGGGAGCTGCCGTAGCGGTTGGGATTTACCGTGGTGGTGGCGGTTGGCGCTGACCGGCAGGGGAGCGCGCCGCGCGGCGGGGACCGTGCCCGCGGCCCCCCCTCCCCCTTCCCTCGTCCCCCCTTCCTCCCTCCCTCCCGCCCCCCCTCCCCGGGGCCGCCGCCTCTCGGGCTGATCCCCCCCGCCCGGACCATGGCCGACGACGACGTGCTGTTCGAGGACGTGTACGAGCTCTGCGAGGTGATCGGCAAGTGAGTCCCGCGGGGAGCGGGAGGCGGGCAGGGCAGGGCAGGGCGGGCGTGTGCGCCACCGGGCAGAGCGGGGGAGGGGGCGGCGGTGCCCCTGTGCCCGGCCCCTCCGGCGAGGCGCGGAGGGGAGAGGGATGCTCTGCTCGGCACCCACCTGAGTCGCCGCCGCCAGCGGGTCCGTGCGGGCGGTGCGGGAGTCGGGTCCCCCCTTGGCTGGTGGCGGTGACAGGGCGAGTGCCTCCGCCGCGCTGCCCACCTTCGTTATTGCACGGGAGGCGGAAGGGGGCGAAGTGACCCGATGTTTCCTCAGCCACCATGATTAACCACCTAACCATCACTCAGGCTGGCTGCAGCAAGCGGCAACCACTTCCCACCCCTTTTCTTCTCCTCCCCCCTATATCCCATTCCTGGCACACCCATCAAGGATTGCCTATTGGGGAAGGGAAAGGCAAGATATCTCTCCGTAGATCCACCTATTCACTGTGTGTCTGCATATTTGTGCGCCAGGTGTTGGGTTTTCCTCGTCTTTGCTGCATAATAACCAGCTTGTTCGTGGCAGTAATAGTGACGCTCGGGTAGTGCTCGGTTTTCGTCCAGATCTTTCCCTCCACTCTCATTCGTGTGGAAAGAGAAATGTGTAAGGCAGTAGGAGCGCTTGGCCTTTTGAGTCTTATTATGCAACTGCTATTAAACCCATGTTCGAGGCTCATATCAAACCTAGGAGTTGAGGTAGTTGCTGCGGTACCCCCAGCTGCCTGTTTCGGGTAACCGCTGTTGTCGAGTGGACGAATATGACAGTTCAAGTCTCGATCTGTGTAATCGCACAAGAAAATGCATAGAATCCCCCAAATCAGACGGTGATAAAGAATTAAAGCTGAACTCCGTTCCGTCCCCCCTCCATATTTTTGTGACTGCCCGGTTTCGAAAACCGTTTTTTATTTATTCGTCATCTTTCACGTATTTTCTGTAGTTGTGTCTGTGTTGCAACGTGGACGTGAAAGATGTAGCAATATTGTGACTTCCTAAATTTTCTGTATGTTTCTGGTTCTGAAGTGGAGATTGCTGTGGAAGCCTTAGTAGTGACACTGTTCAGTATGTTTGCAGTTCTTTCTTCCTAACAATGAATTTTATGAGAATAAGTGGTCACCATGTTTTGATTATAAACAAAGAATTTTTTCTGGATGTATTATCTTGTCCGGCCTCCACCAGTATGCTTTTCCGTTTATATCAAATGCTGTCTACTTTCAAAGCTAGGGCGAAAAATATTCTGGAATTAATCTTTCCTCAAGATTATACCAAAAATGCTAGTCTTGGACTTAGCAGGTGACTTTGTTGTCAGCAGAAGTTTCAGCGCTTGGTTCTGTCATTTCACAAGGTATTACTACCTTTCTCTTAACATAAACAACTTTTAAAAATATTAAGCTTAAAGGACCTTGTTTGCTGTTATAAATGGTAAGCGATTGCTTTACCTTGATGGTGGTTGTTGCTGAGGAGCGTCTGTAGCTGAGAAACAAAACTCTATTATTAAATATGTTTTGAAGACAATTTTTGGCACACTCCTTTCACAAGTGGTTTTATGCTAACCACTGCAGTTCACACACTATTTTATTCATACCTGATTACCGTTAGAAAGAAGGTGCAGTGATTATGCATGACCACACGCCCTTTTAGAGAATGGATGATTCACAGGGGTCCAGATGTTTGCACATCTCGAATGACTTTTTGTTTTGTGATCGGAGAATTTTGAAGAGAGAGCTCAAAAACTGTGGATTAGGTATTAGCTACAGAAGTTCCAGATGAGATTTAGGTAGTATAGATAGTGTTGTGATGTAACTAGATCTAACAGATAAATATTGAATCACAGTAGCATAATGATGCCAAGAGCACTGTAGCAAAAACAGAGTGGATCACTGAAAATAGCAGTAGTGGTGGTGTGAAGCGTTGATAGCTCGTTGTGATTGCTCAGGCTTTTCCACACAGATGTCATATCGGTCCTCTAAAAAAACGTTTAAAATAAACACACAATTTCATGTACAGTTGTATAAGTAGTATTCCTGTTTCTTTGCAATACTGCACAGCCGACTTCCAAGGAACCAGGGATGTAGCATTTTTATTTAGCTTAGAGATTTTGGGTACCACCTTTCTTGTCTTTAAGCAACTTGAGGAAAGCTGCTGTAAATCTGCTTTGAATTGCTACATATGCATCTTGCTAAACATCTTTCAGTGAAACATCCACTAAATGTCTGCATGTTCCTGTGATTTATTATTGATTGATACAGTAATTTAGTTCTTGCAAATAGCACATCTGGCCCTGATTTGCATTTCAGACACATGAAATATTAAAACATGTAATTTATCTTTCCTAAATAGGTAGTTACCATTGTCATTTAAGGTAGTAAAAGGTATTTTCATGAGGGGTGTGGGAAAGGGATCTTTGCCTGTAAAATGTCTGAATATTTAGCCTAAGAGAAGTCCCAAAGTTCCCATGCAATTTGCTAGAGAAAAAAGGAGATAGTTTCTTAGCTGACAGTATGCAGACCAATTTGTTGAGGTGTATTCTGATCTTTAGGATAAACTTTAAACACTTTTACATACAATAAACTGGTAATACTTACTTTGTGTAAACACAGTGGTAATAGCTTTTGGCGTACTGGAGTGTGGAACAATTACAATGCAATAGTATATGAATGAATTGATTGGAATGACAGTGATAAACTGTTTATTATGTGGCATTTAATGTGTTTAAGTTCTGCAAGCATGCGTTTTTCATTTTGAATGGGTGTGGGAGAAAACAAAGGCCAGGAGGGATAGACAGAAATTCTAGTTCATGTTTCCTCTAGAAAAAAAATTAAGGGAAATCTTCATTTGCATATATTTCCTTTGCTGAAAGCTATATAAAGATAAAAATTGGAATAATAATCCGAATTTCTTGTTGAACTTTTTAAGTGGCATTTATGACACTAACATTAGTCATGTAGTTTTACTTTACCAGATGTGTTACATTCTAGGTTACTGTCTTGTCTTCAGACTTGGCTGACACAAACACACTTCAAGCAAGAAGTAAATTGGGGATTTCTATATTGGCCTTCAAAAATGTGTTAACGTATCTTGGGATAACTGGCAGTGATGAAAACCCCACGTGTGGCATTTTTTTCCAAACTTGCTTCCAGGTAACTTTGAAGAGATTCTCCGTGTATATTGCGTTTGATTGACAGTTCACAGATAATAGTGCTAAGTTTACTTCTTTATTTTTTATTAAAATTTCCATTCAAAATGCATTGAGTACTTTATAAAACGTAGAAGGTGTAGAGTAGAAACATCTTGGGTATTCATCTGAGGTGAAAACTGTTCTGAGTTTATCATAGGAGCTCCACATACACATAGCAGTATTTTTCTGTATGTCACAGAGAGGATGCCTGTCTTTAGTTAGTATTGAATCTAGACGACTGAAGCATGGCTTTTATGATAGATAGAATCCTTGTTCTGCAAGGACTTTATTTTACATTATCTGTTTTTGATTTTCTGTACCTCTTAAGATTCACGTTGGTTTATGTTAGCATTAGAGGAGTACCATAGAGACTGTCTGATCTTTCTAACAGTAGGACTGTAGGTTGATTAAAAATTCCTCCAAATTTTTAAGTTGTAAATACTATGTGATAAAGTTGATAAAAGTTTATTTGTGTTAAAAAGGGTGTTGGTCACAATTGAAATTACTAGTCTTCATATTAATAGTCACTTAAACTGTAAATTTTTGTAACTTTGTCTTCCACTTGTGGACCATATATATGTGCAATCATTGTGTATGATAGTAATGCAGTCGTTGGTATTTTTAATACCGAAGTATAATGCAATGATTGGTGCTAATACTATCATAGCTTTCAGGATGTTCTCTGCAACATGGCTGGGTTCAGTCTAGTCCTTTTCTGCACTGCACACTGAGGATTTTAGGTTGTTTTCATCCCTCCTTCCCCTGTGATGGGATGATTCTCTCTGCTCGGGCTCTTCCATCTAGCAAAGAGGAGTTGAAGTGCGTAGAGCCTGCAGGTGTTCCTCTCTTCTGCAGCCTACCAGCGCCGCTGGAACACTGCAGGATATGCAAGGGGAGGATGCAAAGTCTTGGGGCGGGGAGTGGGACAGGGGATTTTTTTGCATTAAAGTATGAAGGCTTGTATCCCATTGAAGTCAGACAAGAGGATGGTGGTTGCAGTTCCATCCTGAGCTATTATCTTGAGATGGAGATGCTTTGGATTTATGCCCTGGTCTGGGAGTGTTTAGGAAAGGGAGGAGAGAGCTCATGGATTCCTTATCCAAGAAATATTTTAATAATTCTAAGTATTGTGATAACAGAACTATCTAGAAGTATTTTGATGGTTTCAGTGATACTGTTTTTCATTATTGCCTCCATTTTCTCTGCACAGGAATGAGAATAGTGTTGACTCTCAAATGTACTTTTTCTCTAGTACATCATTGAAATTTTGAATCTCCTGTAAAACCGATCCAAATAACTGATGGGTATAATTTTGACAAACCAAATGAAACTGTGAAGTAACTGTAGTATGTATTCACTGTTTGGAAAGGGGGGAGAGGGAAGGGAACGTCTTCGGCATATGGAAAATTATTTGTCTAGTTTAGCTTTTGAGTTTCTTAGTACTGTTTGTTTTATTAGTACACTAGTATTCCATTCTCAGCTGTTTTCTGTTTTACAGTGTTTAAGATGAACAGATTATAATGAATATTTGATTTAAGCATGAGGTCATAATGTGCTTACTTCAGGAAAGTAACAGTAGATTATTTGAAGTGTATAGTTGCTAGAATATCTCCTTAGCTAAGTTATTGTGCTATGGATTTTAACTGTAATAGTGACCTGTTTCTACTTAAGAGGTTCAACTGTAGCTGAACACGGAATGGAATTAATATACCTAGTTGCAGAGTACAACATCTTAATCAATACTCTCCTTTCCATTTGTGTGGCTTTTTGTAGTGTTGTTTTGATAAGCAACTGCATTCTTGCCTACATCCTTATGATGTGAACAAGATGACTGTAATGATTGGGAAGTAGAGGCTTACTTAAGAGGGGAGTTTGAAGGAACTTGATCTAGGAAAATGCAAACTGAGAAAGATTGTGTGAGGGCTTTACAAATATGTTTTTGTGCTTAAACACCCAAGAGAAGGAAGCCCTTGAAGGTAAGAGCAGATGAGCAGATGAGAAGAGCAGATGTGCAGACTAGTCCCGAGTAATTTGAGGCTGAAAATTAGAAGATTTTAGACCAATTTACTACTGACATTCTGGAGCAGCTGTCTGTAAGAAGTTGTGGGACAAAAAAAAGCTACCTTGTCTTGAAGATTTGCTAAGTTAAGAGTTTGATCTTTTCATTAAAATAGTATGAAACTTTGTTGCCTTTAAGAATGGGGACTAGGCTTTAGGACCCAAGTGATCCCTGATAATCATTTCAATTCAAACACAATGCTTGAGATAAAATGCTTCAGGATAAAGAAATATTAGAGAAAGAAAAGACCCATATTTTATGTCTCACTCACCTACTTAACCCTCTGTCTGATTTTATAATCTCTTATACAGATGTCATGACAATGCAAGGTAATCGAGCAGTATTAACTCTAATATGATGTTTCCAAAGATCACTTTTCAGTAACCTGTAGTCATATTAAATGTGCCATCTAAAGAATGGTGACTTCAGAATTGAAAGTGGTTGTTGTGAAAGTTTATGCCAAATTACGGACTTAATAAAAAACCCCATCCTCTTACGAATTCTCCTTTTTCCAGGAGTGAGTACCTTTTTTAATATACAGTGTGAGAATGTGTGTACAGGGTATATTACATGCATGGCCAGAATTATCCCTAGTCATTTTAAAAGTTAGACTGATCTCTTAAGATAGTGTACTAATTAGCTAATATGCCCACCAAAAGAACCCCAAGAAACCCTTTTCTTTTTCTTTGCATATATCAGTTAAGCATGTAAGAGGATACCTAGATAAGGCATCCGAAGCATGGGAAGAGAGAGCCTGCACTTCAACGTAGCTGTAAACTGAACTGTATTTTAGAGAGGTGGGTTAGTAACTTCTTTTAATAAACTTCTGCTGTATTCAGAGTGACTTACAACGTTTCATGGGAGATGTCTATTGGTAAAAGGAATGCCTCCCTTGTCGGAAACAGAAGTGCATAGCAAGTTTTGGCGTTTCGGTTACAATAGTGTTACTAGTGTTTAAACCCCATTCTTACCAGAATCTTTGTTTTTCTGAGATGAAAACAGCTAAATAAGGTTTGGAATAATTTTTGGAGCTTGACCAAAAGACTTTTGCATTATAACAAGGGTTTAATTTTTCACTACAGTTTGTATGAGAAGCAAAGGCATCTTTTCAGATAAATGAATAGAAAACTGTTACATGAAAAATTTAGGACTAAAAGGACCAAGGACTATTTCCTAATGTATTCTCAAATGACAGAAGTGACCATCCCATGGTTAACAAGTGCCTTGCTCTTTTACTTTCATAGCTTTTTGCTGGAATAGGGTAAGAAGGGGTAACCAGAAAGTTACTACATACCTTCTGTCTTTTATTGCAATATTCAAGGTACAGTGGGGCTGTACTTTCCTTCCAGGCTTAGGATTTGTCAGAATTTTTGTATTGTCAATTTCTATATTGACTTAGCTTTTTCAGAAACCAGTAGTTGAAACACGTCTTCACTGTGTGAAGACACTTATAATTGATGCATAGTTCTTACATACTTACAAAGTTCATTTTGTGCCCCTTAAGTTCCTTCCACCAGAGGTTTCTAAACAGCATTTGGTTAAACAGATTTTCACTTGGCTTCTTCACCTGTTTCTTTGGCTACCCAATGGTATGTGTAACTGCTTGCAGGTACTCCGATTTCATTTTTGACTAACATCCCTATTTTCTTTCCTGGAGAGTGTGGATATAAGCAGTTAACTCCTAGCATTTAATATTGAGTAAATTTCCTACGATATGTGAATTAAGAAAGCTGTAAAGAGCTTGCCTCTGAACAAAATTTTTGGAAGCTGGGGTATAAGTCCTATACGGCATTTAAACTGGTATAAAATGTGCTCTGCTTCCGTTCAGTTGTTTAGGAAGTGCTTTCAGCTAAGTTGAAAAACTAGTTTTATCTCATCAAGGTGTCAGTTCTGCTGTAGCTGAGATTGAGAAATCCTTACAATTTTCAGGTGTGCCTTTTCTAGGGAATACATAATTCTTAGGTAACTCGTGACTTCATTTAAACTCACTGTTACCAGGGTTTGGAAGGTAGTTCACATTTGGAAATTTTTGATCCAAAGACCTCTAGGGGTAAGGAAAAAAGCCTTAGCTGTAGTGAGGCTGAGGCTTCTCGGGTACAGTGGCCTTTAAGATACTCAGAACTTTATGAAATCTGTCTCTAGATGTCTTCCTATGTGGGTACATAAAGTATCCATTTTTCTTATGTGCCTTCAGGATTCATTATGGACTTTCCCAGTATTAGAGCTGTTGTCTTTAAGGAAGAAAAAAAAAAAAAAAGCCTTTACAAAGGTGGTCCCCAGTTCATCGTTTTTTGTCACCCTGAAACTTCTCCTCAACTCTTCTACCTTTTTGATGGAGTACTGTATTACTCTGTCCAGAGGGAAAAAAAAACAAAACCAACAAAACACAACAAAAAACACAAACAAAGAGAAAAAAGTTCTTACTATTTCTCCTAAAGGGAAGTTTAACTTGTCCTGACAAGATCTTCAGGCATGTTCCTCTATCTTCTTTATTTTCCCAATTTTTTTTTGAGGAGAGGATCCATGAGAAAAACCTTTGGCTGCGTTCCTGATGTTCTAGCTTAGAGAAGCCAGCCAAAAGGGTCTCCTATTACTTTACTTCCACCCTGCTCCAGGGAAATCGTGCAGCTGTTGCTCCAAATGGAGTTGTCAGCTGCCCACTGTTCTCCTTTTTTTTTTGGCTCTAGATGTTGTTCCTGATACTGAACAGAGGGGAACAGTTCTGAACAGTGGGAAAACTCTAATTTACACCGGATTAGAGGGATGTATACACCTGTAAATGGAAGGGACAGTGAAGAAGCAAGTGAGGTAATCTCATCTCCCTTCTCCAAACCACCCCCCTAAGCCCCTATTACTGGTTAGGAGAAGATGATGTAGAAGGTGGGGGTGAGGGTAGCCTGGGAAGATTACAAAAAATTTAGGGAATGATGTATTTCAGTGATGGGATCTTTCCTGCATCAATAGTGATCTGACCTAGTAACTTTTCCTGGAACAGAGCAGATCTTTGTGGAGCTCTTTAGGTTTGCCAGGGTTGAACTTGAATCCAGCAGGACCAGGTAGGTTGGGTTCAGATGGGTTAGAGAAAACATCTGTCTGGTCAGCACTGGTCTAGCTGTACAGAGCAGCTAACCAGGGTGGGAATTGAGGTGAAATCTTGCATCTCCCTAATCCTGCAGCCTCTTTAAGTATATAATGATTCCTGAAGGAGAGCTGTATTAAGTTGTAGCTAGTCCGTAGGTTCTGTAAACACGGTGGTAGTAGCCTTTCTCTTTTTGGCCCTGTGGGAGGCACTGTGGGAGTATATGAGTGCAATTTTGGGATGTGAGCTGAATTAAGTTTGCTGCTGCTGGAAGAGGGAGGTCTTGCTCTCTTTATGTGCTTCCCTGCCCTGCGTGATCCACCCTTTCTCTGTGCCAGCTTTAGCATTCATCTGATCTATATAAGCCAGGTGCACTACAAAAATGTTCACTTGTTGGATGGGTTATTCTTCTGCTGTTTTCACTGGCTTGACTAGACCTACAATGCAGTCAGGGCTAGCTCAAGTTAGAAGACTTAGGGATACAGAGAGATAAGGTGTGCAGGACCTCTCCTCTCCTTTGACAACAATGAACTATTAAGTTAGGCCATATCATAAAATGCTTTGTTGTTTTTTAAAGCATGTTTGGCTTTTTTGTATAATAAACAGGAAGATAACCTCCAAACTCTTTCCTGCAATAATCCAGAAAATGGTAAGGAAACGGGAAGAAAAAAGGGAAAGAGATTTTTTTTTTTAAGGAAAAAAATAAGTTACAAATTAACAATTAATTATTAACACACACAAAAAATCACACTTAGTTGCTTTTATGTTCTTAATTTGCTTCTTCCTTTTTTCTCTACACATAGACATTCCCCGTAATTAAAACCAAGCACTAACTTTACGTCAAGATCTCACCTCATTCAGGATTTAAATTGGATACACAATAGAGTCAAATTAAATTTAGGAAGGCAACTGTAAATCTGGGATTTTTGTATTTTGAATATTTGAATTAACTGTTTGAAGCATATTAGCTTACAACATAGATGCTCTTTAAGTGTGCATGTATTTTGTTGAGTCCTTCAGGACTTAAATATTAGCAGTTGGATGTACTCTGAACTGCAAGCATGCTTAATGTTTGCGAGTGCTTCTAATTTTTATTAGAACCAAATCTAAGTCTGTTACTTCTGATTCTGATGTGATTGTGTGCAAAAGTAGTGATAGCATATTTAGGAAAATTCAAGAAATTCAAACCCAAAATTTTCCTGAGCTGTCTTTTTTTCAGATTTTGTTTTGCTCTAAACCTAAATTTAAAATGTATTGCATTGATCATGAACTTGTTTCAACTAAAATATTTACCTTTTTTTGTTTGTTGTGTTTTGGTTTTTGTTGTTTTTTTTTTTTTTAAAGTTCTGTGTTAGTATAACTAGATCAAGTTTAGATTGAAAAGTATCAACTTCTGCTTACAGAAAACAGTTTTCCTTTCTACAGCCCCAAACTAGAGGTAATCTCTTCCTTAGTTTGTTCCTGCAAACATCTTAATTCCAGAGCTTCAGCACTACAGAGATGAAAGCAACAAAAGGGGCTTTCAAAACTGAAGGTCGGACAGAACTGTTTTGCTCAGTAACAGCTATTAGATTAAGATTTTTTTTGTGTGTTTTTACTCTTTCCTCTGTGGAAAAAATAGTTACCTATTGGCTGGATTTCTCAGATGTTCAGCTCTTAAGGTTCAATTCTCTTTAAAAGCATAAAGTAAACAAGGTGCTTAAAATATCAGGAGCTCGTTCTCTAATCTTAGATCTCAAGTGTGTCAATTTTTTTTTTTATCAGCTGCAGGCATTTCCAATTGGAAAGTATTCAGTACTTCATAGCTGCCATTGAAACAGGATACTTTCTCAACTTTTGTAGCTGTATCTTTCTTGGATTCTTAGTTTCTTCGTTTGAAGCTTTCAGAAGTCGGAATTGTTTGTTTGCTCTACTGGTTAGGGATGTTTTCAAACAGATTGCTGGCTGTAGACTTTGTTTCCTTGTGTTGCGTGTATGAAATACCTACCATTCTTTCAGAACAGGGACTGAGAATCAGATTTCTTCTTTTTTGCTTAGTGAGTATGGTCATCATGGATGCATCTTTTCCCTTCTTAGTCATCTGGTGAATATGAAGTGATTCCATAAAACATCAGATGGGAATGTTGAGAATACCTTTGCTTCCCATATCTTCTAGCCTGGTGAGTGCTTTTTCATGTGCTGTGTGTTAGGGAAGGACTTGAATATGTGCCTCCCAATTTCAGAGTGAATGTTCCAAGCGCTGATGAGTGAGTAGCACTGCTGCTGCACCAGGCATGGACCGGCAGGTTGGATCTGAGAACATGTCCCAGTTAGTAGCTAGGTAAAATACATGGCAGAACTGTTGGTTTGGGTATTCTCCTTAGTTGTGAGATACTGAGCTATTCATTGCTGTTTGACAATGCTTTTCAATATGCTAGGATCCTTTTGCTTTAGAATTAAACACCAAACTCAGAAGTGTAGAATTTTAGAGTATTCTCAGGGATGCAGTTTAGCAGAAAGGTGAGATCACTTTGTGCAACTTTTGTGATTCTTTCCCTGAATATTTGTCGTTTTTCAAGTTAGGGCTTAGTTTCCCATATTCCTAAGGTATTTTTTAAAAATGTAAAGTCTTGCAGAAAACTAAGAGTTGAAAATTCTTTTCCTGAAACTGAGCCTATACTCTACTTTTCAGGATTTGTTACAGTTGCAAAGCCAGGGGAAAGCATGAGAATAATACCTTCCTGAAAAGTGGTTTCAGATAGATGGCTGAAACTTTCAGAAATCAGTGATGACTTCTGAGAATATTGATACATGGTAGATTTAAACATGCATATATTGTTGAAAGCTGTTTTAAAATGCTTTTTCTGATAAGTGCTAAAAATTGATCCGTGAAGTCATTGCATTTAAAAATAAAGCCTTCCAGTGCTTTATACCCTTTCTTTCTAATAGGTTTCCAATTTTTTTGTCACCCTTTAAAAAAGGAAAAAAAGAAAAAAACAACAGCTTGAAATGTTTACTGTTTGAGCAAAGCTGTAAGAATTATTCAGAACTTTCCTTTTCATTAAACTTTTTCTCTTACTCTCAGTTGATAGCTTGAGACTTTGCTGCCATCTCTAGTTTCTTGATGTAATTTATCTTGAGCTGCTATTTGGTCCTACATTTTCTTCTGTACTCTTAAAAAGACAAATTTTGGCCGGATTTCATGACTGACTGCTGTTAGAAGGGTTTGTTTTGTAAAGCCTGTATCAATGAGGAAGATAGTTGTGTCCTGTGTTTATTTCCTTCAGAAAACACTAGGGAGTTTCTCTAAAGGAAAATATTTTGTATTTTTTCTTGCCTCATCTTCAGATACAGCTGTAGTTAATAAGCAAACTTCTAGCACTTTTTGCTCTCATTTTGACTGTTAAAAATTTGCAAGTCACACTCCTGTTACTGTTCTTACTATGATACAATACCTTAAGTATCTAATCTTACTTTCTGTAATTTTGAGAGATATTTCAGACAGATTATAGTTTGGGTTTAGAGATGAATATACTGTCTTATACCACTTCTATGCATATTTATAACTTTTGTAAAAAGGAGTTTTGTTCATCTTCCTTCTTCCTACACCTTTGAACGCTTTCAGAATATCTTGAAAAAAAGATTATACTGAATCTGACTGTGCCTTCTCTGTTGGTTGGTTAATGAATATAGAACAGTTTTATTTTTTGCTAGTCTCTTCAGTACCAACATTTCAGTACCAATTTGCGTGTCAATATATCTTAATGTTTTTTAAGAGTTTCATTCTTTCAGCATTTTTTTTATAATATAAAGCTCCTCGGTAGCCTTGTCAAAGCTTCTTTCTGGCTTTTTTTCCCCACTTTGCCTTCCATTTCTTTTTCATATCAAGACTGTTATACATTGTTTCACACTGTATGTGCTGGCATACACTGAAATCTCGTTTAGTTTTCTTCAGACTCACTGGCCTTCCAGCAGACTGTAGGATGTCTGTCAATCATAATTTGGCTCCCATGGAAACTGTCTTGCTGCAGAATTGAACTACGATTTCAGTTTCTGAAATCAAAACTAACAAAAAGTTTCTCTAGTTCTCATAGTTACAAGAACCAGAACCTTTGAAAAAGTGTCATTATTATAGTCTGATCTTTGAATCTGCAGCCAACTGCAGCCCGTAGCGTTGCAACCTGGATTTTTTCCTTAGAGGGAGTGGTACACAGTAACCTATTCTGTAACTGTCTCCTGAAAGTCCTGATGACAGTTCAGGTATTTAATATGTGATGCTTCCCGTCCCCACAGTATTTGTAAAAGCTGTAGGGGAAAGAGCTTTTCTTTTAGCAGGTTGACTTTGCCTCTGCAGCACGGAGAAGGTAAAGTTTTGTGCCTTCACTGCTTCTGCCTAGAATTCAAGGAAGAGAAGTGGTTATCGCTGGTTACTTGGCAGAAGAGACCAACACCCACCTCGCTACAACCTCCTTTCAGGTAGTTGTAGAGCGCAATGAGGTCTCCCCTCAGCCTCCTCTTCTCCAGACTAAACAGTCCCAGTTCCCTCAGCCGCTCCTCATAAGATGGGTTTTTCAGCACACAAAGCATGTTTTATACCTAATAAGTACAAACCTACTCCAATCTTTCCTGTATATTTTAACTAGCAGAAAATATTTTTTATATTTTTCACATTTTTGTACTTTATCTAATCTCTGTGGCTTTGGTGGGGGGGTGAGGAGTGGTCCTCAAAGAACAATTAAAAAATGCTTCTTTTTTGATCCTTGCTACTTTTGTTAAGCTGCTGCTGTTTTACAGGATAACTCTTGAAATCTCAGGAAATGGAAACTTGCGTGCCTACTGCCCATGTTCAAGGTCCTGTTACTTCCAGAAATATAAGCCTCCAAGGGAAAGGAGAAAGTCATTACAGTCTGAAACTGTAACATGTCTTCTGCAGGAGTGTATGTGTTCTGTGGAAAACCTTACGCTAGTCAGCTCGTTTGAAGGGGTGTGATCTTGCCGTGTTAGTAAATGAGAGATGATATCGACACTGTACTTTTTTTCTTTTTTTTTTTTTTTTTTAAACTTTATCCACATGTACATGGGCTGGTGGTAAAATTCTTCATTCCCCCCGCCCCCCCTTCACTTCTAGTAAACATAAATATGATATTCCATCCTATCAGCTTAAATGCTATCTGGAAATTTGTTGTTTATAAACCTTCAGAAAGTATTCTTTAATGACATGCAAAAATCTTTTGATCAGCATCTTTGGAGTGGCTCAAATGCACAGAGGTGTGGTAAGTCCAAATTCACATTTGACCAAGTGCTAATTAAGTGTTTTTCTTGTTTGGAGTTAAGACCCTGCGAAACATGCAAAAACCCTGTATTCTTGTTTGCTTTAATGGATATGAGCTGAGCTGTTGTGGTCAGTATCTTGCTCGGGAGCAAATTTTTGATCCTGGCATACTTAATGCATACAGTAGGAATGAGAAAGTGGACAGTATTGATCTGATGTGAAAGTATCCCTTATTTTTTAGCGGGATTTTTTGGAGGTTTTTAGTTGTTTCAGATGTTTTCTATATGCTCCCTAGTCCTGTTTCTCATTAAAGCATGTGTGATCTGTTACCTCCTCTTTTCTAACAGGTAGGTTGGGAAGGGCTATTGCTCAGTATTAGCAAGCTAGTAATCAACAGTGTAAATATGCTGATATGGCTCAGAATGATCCAATATCCAAAACTGTCAGTGTATTTATGAATGTTTGGTGCCATTCAGAGTGGACTGAAAAAATCAAGTTCAGCTTCTCAGTATTATGTTGGGGGTGACTTGCTAATTAAAATTGTTTAGCATATGCTTTTTCATCAGTTAAAATGGTTTCTCGATTTATGTTCTTGAGAAAATCTGTCTAGTAGTAGAAGATGCTAACTGTAGTCCGAGAGTTGTCATAAAAACAGCTTATTTAAAAAAACAGCTTACTTAAATTATAGACCATGTTGGTCTATGTAAACACTTTGTAATGTTTATGTAGTATATGAAAATTTTACAGATTTACATAGGTAATTCTGTAAAATAGGAATTATTTTACAGAAAAGACTTTCTGTGCAAATGTTCACTTTCAAAGATTTTTACATTTCATAGTAAAATGTATACAATGAAGTTCTAAAAAAATCTGTCAGGCAGTGTTCCTTCAGATGTGTTACCCCCCTCCCTGTCATTTCTGTTCATGTTCTTACTCTTTTGGGGCCTAAACTAGACTGGAAAAAAAAATCAGGATTAAAAAGAGTGCCCCTCTCTCTCCCCCTGCCCCTTTCGTAAGTTTCCCACTGCGTCATTCTCTTCAGGGATTTTGGCCAGTTTTCCAACTACAGAGCAATTACTCTTAAAACTTTCCGTCTTTACCTGGATAGGAATCAGGGAGCACTGGAAAGCAAATTGCTGTATGAACAACCATGTGTCTTCATGAAAAGAGTTAAGCCAGGAAACTAGTTTATCAGAAAGAAGATTACATGTCTTTGTTTTTAGAAGGAAAGTACAGATGATACAATTTTTTTTTTTACCTCTCAGGCAAGTATTTTCTGCTTCTCAGTGGATTATATGTGGTTGTCACGTGACATGCTTTGGAGCTGGAAAACATTAGTAAGGAAACGGGCTTTTGGTGTTGGCTCCCTTTCAGTGATGCTACCTTAGTGATGCATGAAATGTATGGTATTTGGAATCTAGTTTGTCACAGAGGAAGTTCATGTAGTAAAAAGATTTATCTATCCCTTGACTGTCCCATGTGTAGAAATTATTTTGTTAAGAACCAGGCCAGAACTTTCCTTGAATGTTCCAAAAAGGCCCAGGAAGAGGAGGAGATGCTAAAAGGACCAGGAGATCATTAGCAGTTTTGAATATACATATTTTAAAAAACTTCTTTTAGTTTGGCATAATCTTCCTCCAGCTTGTATTTGAAGCCACATTCAGGCTAGACTCTCAATAATAAAGTAATGGTTTTAAAGCTATGTTCGGGGTAGATTCTTGCAGAAAGGACAAGACTGTAAATGTGGAGTTTTCTAACCTTATGAAGGGAATCCTTTCTCCTTATGGTAGGAAATGAGCAGTCAACCGGAAATAATCAATTTTGAAAGTGTGCATCAACCATTAAAAAAAAAATGCTGCTACCCTAGACATATGGTTGAACTATGACATTCGAGAACTGTGTAAAATGATTTCTAGATATCTTAGAGCACTCTTTTCATGGATTATATATTCTGGTTTTGGCCATAGTAGGATCTGGTTTTGGCTGTAGCAGTTGTTGTTGAGTAAGATTTCCATTACAAATGGAGGTATCACCTTCTTTGTATTCAGAGGGAAAATACCCTAGCTATAGAGGAGACCATGTTTATTCTGCATTGCAAGTCTGGTCCCAGAGGGGAGAAAAGAAGCAAGATTTGAATCTCAAGAGATATGCAGAGGATTGCTTTATTTCTTTCAGTTGCACTTTAACCTAAAAATGAGGAAGGGGGCTTTGATTCAATTTGTAGTATGTGTTTGCACTGAGAATCAGGAAATGGGATCTCCATTAATTTCATCTGTAGGGCTAGTTAAGGTGGCAGTTCTAGACCTGTTCAGCTGCTTCTCAGTTGAATGTGGAGAGAAAAAGCAGATAATAGCAGTGACCATCATTCTGCCTACTTCCTACTAACGTATCACCGGGTCTTCAGGTAGAAGTAAATGAGACTTGGTTTTTGCAAGGTAGGATAGATTTGAAATGAATACTTGGACAAACTGATTAAAGAAAAGTTTACTTAGCTGCTGCAAGTCCTTGTTTTAATTAGTATATTAACTTCTGAAATATGGCCTAAGCTTACCCAAGAGAGTTTTAGAATAAGCTGATAACTGTCTGGGGGGGGAAAAGGGTTTGTTCATTTGCTTATTTTTAAAGCATAGGCATAGCAATATGTTGGGAAAAAAAAAGAAAGGAGTTTTGTACAAACTGCTTGGCAGTAAATCCTTCCTTTCAGTATTCAGCCTTATTCCAGCTGTGAAGGTTCATGCAGTACAGGCTTGGAACTTTTTTCTACTTATTGCAGCTGTACTGAAGTTGCATCTCTGCAGAAGGCTGTGTCAGATTTATCATTTGCTACCATCTCTACAGAAGGCTTTCAACAGCAGTCAGGATACATGCTTCAGTTCTCTTTTGCCACTTACTCATTGCCAAGACTGAGCCTTGTCTGCACCCAAACTTGAGGCAGGTAGATGCACTAACTGTAGTATCTGCAAACCTTTTTATTAAAAATGTAACTGGAGAGAGAAAACTACCTGCTGAAATACTTTCATGCTGTTCTGTCCAGTCAAAGGATGTAATTTTTGCTTTTTTTGTAGCTATCACTCATATTGAGCTGCTGAGTTTTATCTTAATTAGTATTTTGCCTTTGCTGCTTTGAGATGACTGAAACGATTCTGTTTTTCCCAATATCCCCAGTGCAGATGTTTTTGAAACATACTCACATCTCTTATGGGTTATAAGATATAAAAGCAAATTAAAAGTTTGAGCTTTTATATTGTGACAAACTGAAGGGATTATTATCTGTGGTTTAATGACATTGAGTTCATCATTGGGCTTTTGGACCTGATAACAGTAAATATGCAGTTTCTAGGGATGAAGTTCTACATTAAAAAAAAAACCTGCTTAATATTTCTAAAGTGTCATTTAATTTTTCTTCCCACAGAATGGACTTTAGTCATATAATGTACTTTCTAAAATTATTGGTAAGTTCCAGTCACTGCTTGAATAGACATGTCCAGGAAAAATATACATCTGTGTGTAAAACGGAATTGATTCAAGGCTACGTTTAGACCAAGGATTTTGCCCAAATTCTGCTTTCAGAAGCCTAGCAGAGCCTCAGTTGTAGGCTGTGGTTCACTTTTTATTATTATTATTTTGTTGTTGTTGTTTATTTATTTATTTAAAGCTTCATGTGTACCTTAATTTCACATGGTGTTGAAAATAATTGATGTTTACATTTTGAAGCAATAAATTAGCAATGTGCTTCAGCAAAGTCTACAAACTCATGCTCAGATCTCCTGGTCTGCCCAGGTAGTTGCGTAGGATCGGTTTGAGCTCTGTTGTGTTGCAGCAGTGAAGGCAACAGTGCAAAACTTGTCCTCAACCCTTGAATGTTTTTACATAAAGTTTCTCAGGTCACCTCTGGCCGTTTTAGAATATCTCAAACTCGGTGCAGAGCTCATCAAGCATGGTTAGTTTTGATCAAAATTTGGGGAAGTGGGGACGGGGGGGGAGAATAGGAAGCAACTCCCTTTTGTCCAGTGCATGGTTAGTGCACCAGCCCTGGCTGTTGGAGACCTGAGTTTGGATGAGTTAGAAGTCAAACTTAGATGTGGAGCTCTACAGTCCTGCTGTTCTAGCTGGGTGACTCTGTACCGAAGAATACACTATTACAGGACTACAGATAATGGGGAATTTAGATTGTATTCTTGCCTGTGAAGGGACCTGCACTGTACAGGTTGGAGCTTCTAGTGCAGTTTATACAGCATTATATGTTCAGTGCTGCTGTAACGCAGAGTACTTAAGTCTTTGGAGCAGGAGAAATGTTAGAGCTGTCTAGGATTTCAGTGTATCCATAAAAGTATGATCTGCTGCTTCTGGCTGTTTGTGTACAGTTCAGCTCATGAATGCTGTTTTTTGGTTGTTGGGTTTTTGTTTTGTTTTGTTTTGTTTTCCTTTGGAGACTCAGATTGGTTTAATGAGTTTTTCAGGTGAACTGTATTGTAAGCAATAATATAAAACACTTAGTTCTAACTCATATAAAAAGACATAAGCTATATCATAATTAAAGTAGTAAAGGTAAAAATTGAAGAATTTCATTAATCGTCTTAAAGACAGCTTTAACAACTTAAGAAGAAATCTTAGGAAAAGGAAGATATAGAATAGACGTCAATATTTAAATGACATGAACTTAAGTTCTTAGAATTCTGTGAAATTAGCTATAGTTGCATTCTAGATTCAACATACAAAATTTCTTTAAGGAGGGTAAATACAAAGAAATGAAGACTGTAGAAAAGAACAAGCAAATATGTTCTAGAGAGCAAATACGCTCTAGAGAATAGAGGTAATTTAAAATGTAAAAAAAACCCCTCATTTTCTCATTAAGAATTACAGTATTATAACATTTTATGGGAAAAGTATGAAAAAGCAGCCATTGGTACATACAAGGTTGATACACCAGAAAAATAAGAATTCTTAGAGTTCTCGTAGCAACTTCTAAATATAAGACTGATTCATTATTTATGTATGTTTGAAAAGTGAAGGACTTCAAATTTTAGGACTCCTATAACAGGCTGTGAAAACATACATGTTTTGTTTAAAAACTAAATCCTGGTTTAAAATAAATGCATAACTTCTTGGGGTTATGCCTTTTTTTGTTCCTGAAGGAGAGGGAGCAGGAAGCATTGAAATCTTGGCCAACTGGATTTTGGAAGCTTGGTTTTTAAGTGGAGCATGTTCCAGCCCCATTCTGCTCAGGATTGCATTTGAGTTGCTGCAGGATGAGAAAGGGGGAACAGAAGCTGGAACTGGAAGCTGCTGAGGGAGATTCCTACCAGGGGTGAATGGAAGAGGAAGAGAAAAGGATGAGTAGAGTAGGTTGATAGGAAGAAAGGAATAAGGAACTGTGTTTGAAAAATGAAATTGAATAACTAACCAGAGGAGAACAATATGTGAATGAATGCCAGCCTGCAAGGACAGGGAAAATGGGTTGAGGGAGGGAAAAGGAGCAGCAAGTAGAAATTAATTTACAGGTTAATAACAGAATGTTTGTAAAGATGAGAGGGAAAACATCCCAGCTGAGCTAAAGGTTGTGGAGAAACAGCAGCTGGTGCCTGAGAAGGTCTGAGGGAAGAGGAATGGAAGTGAGATGAGACTCATGAAAGGCAAGATTAGGATCAGTGAGGTGATAATCGGACATGAGAGAGACCATTTTAGCAAAGCGGAGTAGGTGGAAGGGTGTAAAGATTGATTCATGAGAAGGGCTGGAATGTTTGACAAGGTTATTGCTATCAATTTTTTCTCCAATATTCGGTGGCTTTTAAGTAGAATGTTTTTTAATTACAGTGATTTATTTCTTTATTTGTGTGCCATTTAGCCACATGAGCAAACAGAGTAGAGGTTATTAGTATGTTAAAGTAAGCTATGAACAAAAATGTTTACTTCAGAAACTGTACTGAATTGAATCACAGGGGATAATTGTGGGTGGTAACAGTTGACTTTTGTCAGCCATCTCAAGTTATATTTTCTCTGTTTCTTAATCGTATATTTTAACTGATTAACCTACTCCTCCTGAGTCTTCATTCTTGCTCTTTCTTCCCTGTTGTCCTCAGTGCTTACGGCACAGCTCCTTTCATTTTAAATGAACTGGGTTAATTTAAATGTTTCAAATATTGTGGCTTGCTAACCTAGGTCATTCAGACTAAAGCAGGTTAGGGAACAATTGCATAAACAGCCAAGGTGAGGGATGAAAGCATGCTTCAACTCTAACAGAGGAAACAACAGTTGGTTATAGCTAGGTTTGACAGCTCTGTGCCAGCTTGGGTTCTCTGATCCTGTATGCATGCACCCTACTGCAGCTATATGGTGAATACATATAAATTCACAATTTAGTAAAAGTTTTTTTTTTTTTAATACAAACTCCATAACATTATGCTAAGGTTATACAGATTTTTAATATATTAAAATATTATTAATATATTTATCTGTTGGTACAACCTAGCTTGAAGACGTTTTTCTGACAAAATTTGGTGACTCACTCCCAGTTGACAGACCTATTATTTTCAGACAGCGCAGAAAATAGAAGACTTTTTACCTTTTGATAGTCAGACTTTTTTTAAATCTTGAGGACACTTTGTTTGTTTTTTGTTGTTTGGTTTGATTTTTTTGGTGTTCTGTTTTTGGGGGTTTTTTGTGTTGTTTTTTTCTAGTCTCCTGAAGCTGAGTACTCAATATGCCATGTTAACATTATGATTCTGAGTCCTGTGGATGTCTTTTAGCTACATACTGGTACTTCTATTTTCTTTCTTCTGAAAGAATTAAGTTTCTGCACTTCTTGAGATTCTTTCTATTTTGTTCTTCGTTAACATTTCCATATGATGCGTGTAAGTCATTGGTTTAAGAAAAATAATAAAAAAAAGAAAATAATCCTGTTAGTGTTGCAAACTTAAAATTAGCCAGGACTAATTAGTAAGTGTGACTCTTAAAATTAGCAAGTGTGACTCTTTCCACCTTTCCACCTTTCCACCACACTGAGGTGCAGTGTGAATACTATAATCAGAGCGGCTTTTTAAATCTACCGTCTAGACTTGAATAAGTTGGGTAGAACTCAGCATATGGTTGTTAAACAGGCAATGATTTCCTATATAATATCCTTTCAGTCTCCTTGAGTAAGGATAGGATTGTACAAGGTTACCAACAGATAGAATTCAGCTTGCAGTACTGATATTGTTGATGGCATGTTACAAAGAAAGAGCACTTGATTAAACATTCTTGGAAGGATGTCTTGGAAGGCCATATAGAAATACCCATTTTACAAATATAAACCTGGAAATTACCTTCTACTTAAGTGCTGCTTTTCTGTAAAAGAACCTTCTGTATAAATATAATACAAAATCTAACCATTGCTCATATAGTATTTTTGTATATTGGCTTAGCAGAAATCAAGCATTGTAATTTTTACATTTCCTTCTTAAAAATATGCAAGATACTGTGATGCCACTCAGCTTTCCGTGTCTCTATAGAATTGTGTGATGGTCTTATCTGTCACTGAAAAAGAAGATTCTAGTGTATGGATGTAGTCAGACGATGGGGGTTTTTTGTGTCAATCAGACAGTTGTTTATATTCAGTCAACAATAGGAAATGGTGCTCTGTCCCTCCTCCTCACGGATTTTTTCTGTCTTTTATGCTGCTGGAAAGAAGCAGGTGGTTGTCAACTCTCTGCCTCAGACTAATGAGACTGGAGATGCTTTATGTATTATATAGTATGAATGCAGTACAAGGTCTCTTGCTGCTGGCTTGTTTGAATGTCTGAAGATTTATGGGTGAGAAAATGAAGAATATCTCTTTAAGCCTTTGTTGTTGTGGCAGTTTTCTTTCCTATATGGTGACCCATCAGTCCAGAGACAGCAGGATGGATAAATAAGATCTGTGTTGCATTGTTCTTTTGGCAAAACAAACAAAAAACCCTGAAGACTTAGATAAGTGAATGAGATTTCGGGAATGAATGAGTTATGCTGTGTATGCTTACTACATGTATGCTGTTAGGCCACTGCAAACATAACGTAAAATCGATTTTATAGAATCAGTTTAAAGGGACCTTGAGAGGTCTTCACTCCGACCTGCTTGAAGCGGATGCTCAAGACTTTGTCCAGTTGGGTCTAGAAAAGGATGAAGAGCCAAAATTTCCCTGGCCAGCCTGTTCCAGGATCTATTTTCCTAGGGAAAAATGTTTACCTTGTATCCAGATGGAACCTTCACTGTTTTTCTTTGACTGTTGTGGCACAGTCTTCCACTGTATACCTTGGCAAAGAGCTTGGCTCTATCTTCTCGATAACACTTAGGTGTTGAAAGACTACTGCTAGGTACCCTGTTAAGGTTTCTTTTGTCTAGGTTCTACCAGCTCACTTTCCTCAGCTTGTCCTCAAAAGTCAAATGTTGGAAATTTAATCAGATGCTAGATTTGCCAGGTTTTTTTGGTCCTTACTTGCAGCTGGCACATCTCCATCTTTTTTTTTTTTTTCCCCCTGTGAAAAAAAAATCATGGTAGATGAGGAGACAGCAAGGGATATTGTCTGTCTAACCTTCAGGAAGGCCTTTGACACTGTCTCCGAAAAGATCCTCATAGAGAAGCTGAAGGAGTATGGGATGGATGAGCAGACAGTGAGGTGGATTGAAGACTGACCCAGAGGGTGCTCATGAGTGGCATGAAGTCTAGTTGGAGGCCAGTAACTACCATTGTACCCCAGGGGTCAATACTGGGTCCAGTCATTTTCCACATCTTCATTGATATGGGCGATGGGGAAGAGTGTATCCTCAGCAAAGTTGCAGATGACACCAAACTGGGAGGAGTGGCTGATATACCAGAGGGTCATGCTGCCATCCAGGGGGGTCTCAACAGGCTGGAGAAATGGGCTGACAGGAACCTGTCCTGGTTCTGGCTGGGACAGAGTTAACTTTCCTCCCAGTAGCTGGGGAGTGTACCACGGTTTGAGTTTGGTATGAGAGGAGCGTTGATGGCCCATTGATGCTTTGGTTGTTGCTGGGTGGTGCTTGCACCGGGGACTTTTTTTTTTCCTTTTCAGCCTCCCATGCCTGCCAAGTGCAGGGGAAGCTGTGGGGGAGAGCATAGCCAGGGTGGTGGACCCAGCTGGCCAACGGAGTATTCTATACCATGTGACCTCATGCTCAGTATAAAAACCGGGGGGAGGGCGGGGAGGGGGGCTCGCCCCCAGTTCGTAACATGCGGTCTGTGGTCGGTGAGCAGTTGCATTGTGCATTGCCTGCTTTGTATATTCTGCTATTGTTGTTATCATTGTTGTTATTACTGTTCTATTTCATTTTATTTCACTTATTAAACTGTTATTATCTCAACCCGTGAGTTTTCCTACGTGTGCCCTCCCGATTCTCTCCCTCATCCCACCGGAGGTGGGGGGGTGAGCGAGCGGCTGCATGGGGTTTAGTTGCTAGCTGGGGTTAAACCATGACAAATCTCATGAAGTTCAACAAGGGGAAGTATACAAAGTCCTGCTCGTGGGGAGAAACAACGCCAGGCACCAATACATACTGGGGGTTGACCAGCTGGAAAGCATCTTTGGAGAAAAGGCCCTGTGTGATGGTCCTGGTGCACACCAAGTTGAAAATGAGCCAGCGGTGTGCCCTTGTGGCAAAGAAGGGCTAACAGTATCCTGGGCTGCATTAGGAGAGCGTTGCCAGGAGGTTGAGTGAAGTGAGAGAGGCAGTGAGCACAAACTGAAACACAGGATGCTCTGTCTGAACATCAGGAAACAGTCTTTTTTACTGTGAGGATGACCGAGCACTGGCACAGGTTATTCAGAGAGGTTGTGGAGTCTCCATCCTTGGAGATATTTAAAAGTTGATGGTCCCTGGCAGCTTGCTTGAGGTGGCCCTGCTTGAGCAGGGGTGTTGGACCAGATGCCCGCCAGAGGTCCCTTCCAGCCTCCACCATTCTGTGATTCCATGTACACGATTTAGAGAAATAGATGGTATATCTCATGTTTTTTATAAGCTGTGTGGCAAGTTTCCTCAGCAGCAGGCCGAAGCCTTGAATTTTTAATTGGATCCAACCCAGGTTTGCATGTGGCAGCTGCTTTTGATGTTTCTGAGAGTGGAATGGACTCTGAAACTATATTCAATATCTTGCAGTTTATAAAAATAGTGGGAATGGGATGCACAGTTCTACATGCTCAGGTTTACTCTGATCAGAAAGATGTTGAAAATCTGACTGTAATACAAATTTAAGTTTGTCATCCTAAGTTGGATCTTTCATTTAGTACTGAAAGTTATCAGACAGCATTCCAGACCTCATATCCTTCTAAACCGGGGGGGCACACACAGCTTCCAAAACATTTGGAAACATTTCTTGTGATGCCTCAGTTCCTAATTGTTGCCTCATTCACTGTGTGTGTATGATGATGCTTTCTCCCACAGCGTGGTACTATTGTGTTTAGCTCTTGTAAAGCTAGTAACAGAACTGAAATAAATCATTCTTTAAAAAGGTGTAAGACAGTAGTGCTATCGCTAAGAAGGATCCTAATATTTTCCCCCTTCTGAACACCACACTCTAGTTAGGTTTGTTATAATGGAAGCTGTGAGCATGGACAAGGTTTGCATGGGGTTATGTGCTAGTAAACCTAATTATTGTTAAAGTTTTAGTGGCTTCACAGCCTCCTCTCATTTTGCATTATAAACAGAAGCAAGAAGTGGAATGTTTTTCAAAGGTAGTCTTTCACTGCATCTGTCAGAGAAACATGATTGAATATGCATGTTCCTCGTAGGTTTTCCATGTGGACTTCTATAGAGAAGGGAGATAATAGCAGTAGGCGAGAACACATGTGTACAAGGTAGTTCTTTTTTCCACTTCAGTCTCTGCTAAATTAATGTAGCATTTGACTAGGTCATTGGACCATCTTTACTAAACCAGAAGTGAATATCCTTCTGCACAGGAGTGGAAGAAAATGAGCTTAACTTAAAACCATTATTTAATTTTGTTTAATTATGAAGTTGATTTCCCCTTCGCTCCCCTTCAAATGATAGTGGAATTTAAATAGAAATGTTAAACCAGTGGGATGTTATATTAAGATACACCTCACATTGAAAGTGAGACATGCTAAACTCGGGTCATCATTAATTGTTTTATTTCCTGTAAGAAAATGTGCCCAGCTGCTTGCAGTTTATAAACAGTTGTCAGTTCTGCTTGTCCTTTTTTGTTTTGTTTTTTTTTTTTCCTTTTCTTAATTGTGAATCAAGAATTTGTGTTTCTTGTGGCCAGGAGTGATTCTAATAGAGCTTTCTTTGCTTTTTTTGGCATGCTGTTCAAGTATCTTCCTTTTCACCCCATTGCATACACTGAGTTCAGAATATTTTTTTTTTCTTTTTTTTTTTTTTTAAATCTTTTCATCACGTTCTTCTGTTTTTTTTCTGAGTTGCATCTTTCTGCCTGCAATGACATCTGTGCAGCAGTAACGTTTACCCTTCTCTGTTTTAGCCACGTGGGTCTGTGATTTTAAGCCTCTCTCCTGTTTCTGAGACCCAGTGCCAAGTACCAAAATTAGCTTTTTTAAATCCGGTTACAAAAAGGTATTAGTTCTTGAATTTGTCTTGCTGATTTAGTATGCCTATACAGGCTTTTACTTGAAGGTGATGTAATGAATGGCTTGTTTGCTATGATTGTTCAGTTTGTTTGAATTCATGACATCCTTTAATGTAAGATACTCTATGGTTATTAAAGGTGTGAAGGGCTTCAAGATTAGTGTTGGCAACAAACTTAATAGGATGTTGCTTAAGCTTTAAAATGTTTTGAAGGAACTGAGGCTCATGCAGTTATTTTTAAGTTATTGCATCTTAAATAAACAAATCTTCAAAAAACTGTTAAATAGGCTAGTAAGATTTATCTGGCCTTCACCTTGCTTATGCTATAAATAGATCTAAAGCCAGTCCTTGGCCGCAGGCCATTAAACAGGCTTCTATGTGGCTTTACAGCTAGAGCTGTGTATGTCTGGGAGACCCACCTGGTGAGTAAGCTCATTTTTTAAATGGACCTCTTTTTGATGGTGAAAATGAATAAGAAAAGAAGTAAAATTTATAGTCATGGCAAAAGAGGGAGGGGGCTGGATCCATCTAGTGGATGGATTTTAGCTCTTCTAAAATCTTCAAGAGTTAACAGCATGCCTGTGCTACCTCAGTAATTAGATGAATAAATTTATCATCAAATATCCAAGGAGTATTCTGTTTTTCTCTGAGTATACCACACTTAACACATCACAATTGATATAATTTATAATTTCCCCAGTGGTTGAAAAAGATATAAGTAAAAATTTGATATGTAAAAGAGCATAAAGGATCACCTGCTCCAAACTTGCTACTCAGGAAGAGTAAACTTAAAATACCCTTCCCATAGTTAAATTATACTTGAGCATGTGTCTCAATTTAGGGCACAAATAAGGTAATTGGAAGGAATGTCCTCAAAATTTGCTGCACTAGAATGGGAAACCAGATACCACTTGGACTGTTTTAGATACATAATAGAATTTTTTAGAGAAATGTTAAGGTAATGGGGGGTCAGATTGAAATAATTTTCTTACTGAGAGATAGAACTTAAAAATCGTTTTCAGGAGAGCATGATGCTAGTTCTCTCATTTAAATTATCTTGTAGGCATTTGATAAATAATTAGGTCTTTAAAGAATGTATGTTTAGATTCATTTCTGAATCTGCTTAAAATGAATATACATACATATACAGAAGTGGCTGAAGTGCGTCAAAATTGCTTTCTATTATGCATTATTCGTAAAAACAAAAACGCAAGATATGCATTGGAGATTATATACTGTACACTGTAATTGTTTTATGCAAAGCAGCATGTCTTGTTTTCTGCACAGTACAGTGACAAATGGAAGGAGGAATTTCATGAGAGGCAAAGCAGCTTCTTGATTAACAGTGCCAAGACTTCTGTTTAACTGTCAGTAGTATTGAAGACTGTCGGTTATATGCTGTCTGTAAGCTGGTTTTGCTTTTGTACCTAATACTGGAATTAGCTGTAGTAGCCACTTGCTTAGAAGTATTCACCTCTTAGGACATTAGTCACGTTTCTGATTTCCAACCCAGTCACACAGAACTTAAATTTTAAAACAAAATTACTGAAACTAACAGCTGGGAAACTAATAGTATGTCGTTATGTTTGTGAGCTGAAAAATAACTAGCATGGCAGCAAATAACAATTTGCGAAAAGTTGGGGGGTTTTATGTGTGTTCCTTTGTGCAGAGAGTGTTATTAATGCATGCATGCATTTCCTCTGAACATAATTTGTTTGGGGTTTAAGGAGATGGCTATAGCCTTAATGCCAGCCATGATATAGAAAATTTTATTATTCTATAACAAAACTGTTTTGGAACATAATTGTAGCAAAGACTTTTAATATTGGTACATAAAGACAATTAATTTCATGATCATATTTCCCCTCCCCTCTCAATCCTGAAAAGTACTGCTTTTGCAAATACAGAGTCAAATAAAGAAATTAGTTTCACTAATAATTGCAGAATGTATTATTTGGGCATTTTACTTAGAACTTTCATTTTCTTTTAGTGTTAGATAAGTGAGAAATAAAAAAGATACAAATTTCTCAGGCGTGGCTCTACATTGATATCACCATGCACAGTATTCTAGAGTTGTGTTCTGTAGTGTATAGTCTGTATGCATGTAAATATAATTTATAGGGTATCTAATAGTGTCTCTTTGAAAAAAGTTGAATACAAATTTGTTGGAAGATTCATCTTAGAACCTTATGGAGAAAAATTAATGTTTGTCATTGCTTTCTTGCATTGTCTTGGGAACTTCATGTACTTAAAGTTGAACCATATTAGAAATTTTGTGAGGCTTGAACTTTTCCAAGAAACGTAGGACTATGTGTTGTTTGTTTTATATGTTTCCCCGAACTGATGTATTTTACCATATACATTGTATCATCAATGTGATCTGTGTACAAAATACATATGTAAGGGATATTAATGACAGAGCATCACTAGCAGAGGCAAACGAGTATTATAATTAATCAGGTTCTGTTGTTTTGGAAGTGGTGTAACTTACTGGCAATGTTTAAGTGAGTTTATTCTGCATGAAGTAATGCTTTATAGCACAGTGCTTGAACAGTAATTTTAGTGGTTTCATTTCTTTTGTTTAAGGTTCTCTAAACCCAAGGTTGTGGCCTGAGCAGATACTACTTATGAATGACCAGATCATTTTCAAATAAGTGAAACCAGAAATGAAATATTTTCCAATTCAGCTACCAGTGAGCAGTGATTCTTTAATATAAACAACAGTGCTACTGTTTTTGATTGCAAGCACGATGGTGTAAGTTAGACAAAATGACAATGTTCTTGACAACTTTCTTAGCTCTGAATTTTTCTTCTTTATAACTTTACGTGTAACTGCTTTACTTACATTCCTTATGGATCTGTTAATCTTTCTGTTCAAAACTGAAGAATAATTTGAGATACACTGCATAAAAGTAGATGGGAATATGTACCAAACAGCTAACTATCATTGAAGTGCCTGTGGAATTCCTGTACGTTTTCCAAGTAACTTTCTTTATTACATGCTGTAAAAAAATTGCGATACTAATATTGTATATTATAATACACTGATCTCCATACATCATCTTGAACAGCTAAAATACAACTCAAAGTAATACTGAAATGCTTTTCTAAAAGCATGATTAAAAGTGCTTTGTATAATATTCCTGTGCATGAACTGTGACCTAAATGTTAGTCTGTTTAAAAACAATCAAACAAAACCAACAAAAAACCCACAACAAAACAAAACCTAAACAAACAAAAAAACCATCCCACAATGAAACCAAAACAAACAAAACAAAACCCCACCACAACATAAAACCCCACGAACACACACAACATAGTCTCGTCCCCCTCCCCCCCCCCAAACTAATACACATTTTGTGTTAAGAGCCACGTTCCATGTGTATGGAAGTTCTACAGTGGTTCAAGTAATGAAATAACATTAAGTGAATATGGTGACCATAAGGAATATGTGCAGAACTTATTTCTATGTATTTAGTTTTAAATGTGTCTCAGATTAAACTACTTTGCTCTGCAAAGGACTTTATTTTGTTGTGGCCATTAAGAGTGGCATCTTATTTTCTGTGTTAGATATGCAGACTATGATTCTCTAAACTCCTCTTTTCATAGAATCATAGAATCATTAAGGTTGGAAAAGACCTCTAAGATCATCGAGTCCAACCGTCAACCCAACACACCATGCCCACTACACCATGTCCCTAAGCGCCTCATCTACACGTCTTTTAAATACTTCCAGGGATGGGGACTCCACCACTTCCCTGGGCAGCCTGTTCCAAGGCCTGACCACTCTTTCAGTAAAGAAATTTCTCCTAATGTCCAGCCTAAACCTCCCTTGGCGCAACTTGAGGCCATTTCCTCTTGTCCTATCGCTGGTTACTTGGGAGAAGAGACCAACACCCACCTCACTACGACCTCCTTTCAGGTAGTTGTAGAGCGCGATGAGGTCTCCCCTCAGCCTCCTCTTCTCCAGACTAAACAGTCCCAGCTCCCTCAGCCGCTCCTCATAAGACTTGTGCTCCTTCACCAGCTTCGTTGCCCTCCTCTGGACACGCTCCAGCACCTCCATGTCCTTCTTGTAGTGAGGGGCCCAAAACTGAACACAGTATTCGAGGTGCGGCCTCACCAGTGCCGAGTACAGGGGCACGATCACCTCCCTGCTCCTGCTGGCCACACCATTTCTGATACAGGCCAGGATGCCGTTGGCCTTCTTGGCCACCTGGGCACACTGCCGGCTCATGTTCAGCCAGCTGTTGACCAGCACCCCCAGGTCCTTTTCCTCCGGGCAGCTTTCCAGCCAATCTTGCCCAAGCCTGTAGCGTTGCCTGGGGTTGTTGAGGCCCAAGTGCAGGACCCGGCACTTGGCCTTGTTGAACCTCATACAGTTGGCCTCAGCCCATCGATCCAGCCTGTCCAGGTCCCTCTGCAGAGCCTTCCTGCCCTCCAGCAGATCAACACTCCTGCCCAACTTGGTGTCGTCTGCAAACTTACTGAGGGAGCACTCGATCCCCTCATCCAGATCATTGATAAAGATATTGAACAGGACTGGCCCCAGTACTGAGCCCTGGGGAACACCCCTCGTGACCGACCGCCAACTGGATTTAACTCCGTTGACCACAACTCTCTGGGCTCGGCCGTCCAGCCAGTTCTTTACCCAGCGAAGAGTGCACCTGTCTAGGCCGTGTAACAATGTGTAGCTTTTCTAGCATGTCCATGTCATTGACACGTGGTTGGTTAAAACTGGACCAGAGGAGAGAGTGCCCCGCTTTGTGTCGTTTGATGTAATCATTCCTGTCTATGAAATTTGGGGAGTTAATGAGAGCTACTTAATTCTGTTTCTGAGACAAAGCTATTGGCTGCCTAGAATTTTTACTAGTTGGAACAAACTAGGCCTTATGCTTTGTGTGTGTTTTGGGAATTTAATATTGTTAGAATAACTGCTTGTTCATGCTAAAATATTCTAACAAAATTGGAATGCAATCAGTAAAATGCATGTTGTTATGGGATTAGAATTACATTGAACTCTACTGTCAGAACTCATTAGAGGAAGTATTGTCTGAATTCTTTTTTAAACCTGTATGAGTAGGACTTACATAACTGTTTCCTGCAAACACTATTCTTTCATAGCTGTTATGGTCTAAGCTTATTACACTACTGCTAGGAGTATTTGCTTAATTTCTTTAATATTGGTAACAGTAAGGCTATCATTCAGATACACAGATATTTAGTAGATTTCACCATTTCTGGATTATGGCTTACTTTATTCCTGCAGTTAAAATACTTTGGGTAAATTGAGTTACCCCTTATTCAAATAGAATTCTGTATTGTCTTTTCTAAATACATAGAAGTAAACATAATGTATCTTAAGGTTATTTGCAGATAACTTAGGGTTTATATTTTCACTATAAAAAATTCTTCCAATGAGTTGCATCTTTTTTATCAAAAACTGTGCCCTGCTGGTACTTGTGCTTATAAGTTGAGAAATGTTATATCTAGCAAATTTGGCTTATTGCTTTTATTAACAAAACAAGACTGTGTTTTAAATTTCCACCATTCTAACATTACTGTGTTAGTAGTATTATCTGTACATACCTATACAGTTTAAAGCTGGTCAAGCATTCAGTACAATACCTTGGTTTTGTTCTGAGCACTGGTAACAGTAGCTTGCTGATAGCTTTGGAGTCTGACCTTTCAAACTGAAGAACAGATTGAGTTGTACACTGATTTCATTGGTTTTGCGGAATGTATTTAAGTTGCATCCTAGCTGAAACATCTCCTCTGCTGGTAGCAGATTCTCACAGATCCTGATGTGGACTGGGGGTTAAAAAAAAGCAGATTAAGTCTGTAACTTGAGCAGCAATGTCTGGGACTAAAACTTCTACGAACTTCTGTAGTGTACAGTTAAACAAATTCCACTAACTTTTTAAAGTGTCATTTTTTTTGAAACTTCTTCTGTATTGGTTGTCAACATAGTAACATTACTAACTAACAGTGAGAGTGTGAGCCAGTAAAAGAAATTATCTTAATATATCTATTTTTTACACTGATACAGTGAATGTGAATAGATTCCATACAACTTGCATGCATCTTGCCCTCTAGGTGGTCCAACTATATATATTATTAGGGCATATACCTGCGATCTTAAAAAATAGCCGGTAAATAAGTTCAAGTATAAAATCCAAATGTTTAAGTTGCATAGTTGTTAGCTCTCTCCATGGCTTAGTTTTTGATTGCTCCCACTGCCTCTCTCTCTCAAAAAAAAAACTTCTGTAGAGCTGGCTAGCTGTAAATAATGTACATATGAGCCAGGTGGTGTTGCTTCACCTAGAGTCTGGAAGTGGGTCTTTGGTTGTCTCTTATTTAGCTGTGCAGCAGTTCAAAGGTCAATTTCTAACTTCTACCATCTGAGCATACAAAATTATTAGCTGAAGTAAACACTTTAATTATTGCTTGCAATTACAAATGTGATGTTCCAGGCTGTGTAGCAGGTTATCTGTAACAAGTACAGTATGGGTAAGTATTTTAAATACTGTTTTCCTAAATCATCTAAACTGCAGGTTGGTGTGATTACAGAGGGAGGAGGTGGAGAGCCAGTCAGAATTAATTAAAAAAAAAAAGGGGGGGGGCATAAAATAGCAAAAATTAACTACATGTACAAGAGTTGGAGTACAGATAACCAGATTTGATCTCTTGAGGTCTAATAACAGTGGAGATGTGAGAGTGTAACGATATTTCTGCCCATAGATTACATGGTGCATCTGATGATAGAGTACCTTTAGAAGACTGCTGCAAAAGTGCTTAAATATTAAAGTTAATTTAGTGTTCCCCTTGTGAATTCTGTGGAAAAAAGGGAAAACCAAGAGATTAATTAGGCGATGTAAATAAATTTGAGATAGAGCATACTGAACTCTCCAGTCACTTCTTATATTAATTCTTCAAAGGGAAACAATTGAAATTTTATTATTTGTGAAAATTTTTCATTTGTCTGATTTTTTTTTTTTAGGTTTTTTTTTGTTTTTTTTTTCCCAGTTGTCTGCCTCACAGTGGTATGACTCAGTGTTTCCAAGTCACATCAATGTATATCATAGTTTAACTTTTAATGGTGTTTGAGAGAAGAGGATGGCTCTTAACACGGGACTTTATCAGAAATGTGTAAGCCATACTACTTCTCTGAACTTTGTCAAAACATTTTTAAACACTTCAGAATTTACCAATTTAATACATGAAAATTAGCATACACTTTCCCCAAGAACAAATATGCAAGAAAGATACAACACTGTAAATCCCTTTCTGATTGCACTGTAGGTTGTTTTTAAGTATGTGATGTATTTTTTTCATATTTCCAGTGTGAGTTTTAAATTTCTTTGTAACAGAAAAATATTTTTCAAATCAGCAGATTTGCTGTGCAATATAGGTGTTTTATTTCAGGTCATGAGTGCTCTTTTAAGATGATTGAGTCCCTTGGTCATCCAATCTTAATGTGCTTTGCTGCATTTCATATGATAGAGTGATCTCAGAGTGTGTGAAGTGAATTCTTTTTGAATTAAACTAAACTAAATAATGCGCTCTGAAGGTGAACATAATACTCTCTAGCTACTAATGGGTATTTAATCCATGGGACCAGGATAGAGCTAGTTCAGAGCAAAACCTCTGAAAACACTTTGTGTGAACGTTTGGGTTCTCAATACTCTTTCACTGTACCAATCTAGCCAGGCTAGATGTTGAAAAGAGACTACAGAATTTTGTTCTGTTTACCTTGAAGTTTATCTTGACAGATGTAAATATGGTAACTTTTACCAGGGAATTTAACATCTGGAAAAATTGATGGGGATGGTAGCTTACTCTGATTTCCCCAGGGAAACTGTTCTGTGCTCCTTTGTGTATGCATGCAACTCAATTGTACCAGGATGACAGACAGCTTTTGACAAACAGCTTTTGATCTGTGACATTCCAGATCTCTGCTGTGATGTGTGTCAAGACTCACACAAACCTGATTATGAGTGACGTCAACACGTGTGAAGAGATGACTTAATGTGTAGTTGGGTTGTCCTGTAATAGCAGGACAAAATACTGTCATTTCGTGTACAATGCATTGTATAGTACACATATTGTAGTGTTACTGGTCTTTTTTGTCAGTTTGCATTCATTTTTTGAGAGGATGATGTGATGGATTATGTAAATGATTGGAAATTGATCTGAATTAAATAAGGATACTACAGGAGTAGTCAGCATGGATTCACCAAGGGGAAGTCAGACTTGAACAACTTGAGAAGCTTCCAAGATGAAATGACTAACCTGGTAGATGGAGAGCAAGGGATTTTGTCTACCTAGACTTCAGGAGGCCTTTGACACTGTCTCCCATAAGATCCTCATAGAGAAGCTGAAGGAGTATGGGCTGGTTGAGCAGACAGTGGGGTAGACTGAAAACGGGCTGAACAGCTGGGCCCAGAGGGTGCTCATCAGTGGCACGAAGTCTAGTTGGAGGCCAGTAACTACCGTTGTACTCCACGGGTCAATACTGGGTCCAGGCTTTTTCCACATCTTCATTAATGGTCAAAGTGATGGGGCAGAGTATTCCCTTAGCAAGTTTGTAGATGACACCAAACTGGGAGGAGTGGCTGATATACCAGAGGGTCATGCTGCCATCCAGGGGGGTCTCAACAGGCTGGAGAAACGGGCTGACAGGAACCTCATGAAGTTCAACAATGGGAAATGTGCAATATCCTGCACGTGGGGAGGAACAACCCCATGCACCAGTATATGCTGGTGGCTGACCAGCTGGAAAGCATTTTGCAGAAAAGGCCCTGTGGTGGTGCTGGTGGACACTGAGTTGAACAGGAGCCAGCAGTGTGCCCTGGGCTGCATTAGGAGGAGTGTTACCAGCAGGTGGAAGGAGGTGATCCTTCCCCTCTACTCAGCTCTGGTGAGGCCACACCTGGAGTGTGGTGTCCAGCCCTGGGCTCCCCAGTACAGCAGAGACGTGGACATACTGGAGAGAGTCCAGCGAAGGGCCACAACCAAGATGATGAAGGGACTAGAGCACCTCTCATCTGAGGAAAGTCTGAGAGAGCTGGGACTGTTTAGCACGGAGAAGGGAAGGCTCAAGTGGGATCTCCTCGATGTGTACAAATATTTGAAGGGAGGGTGCAAAGAGGATGGAGCCAGGCTACTTTCAGTGGTGCCCAGTGACAGGACCAGAGGCAGTGGGCACAAACTGAAACACAGGAGGCTCCATCTGAACACCAGGAAGCACTTTTTTTGCTGTGAGCATGACCGAGCACTGGCAGAGGTTGCCCAGAGAGGTTGTGGAGTTTCCATCCTTGGCGATATTCAAAAGTTGCCTGGACACAGTCCTGGGCAACTGGCTCTAGGTGGCCCTTCTTGAGCAGGGATGTTGGACCAGATGACCTCCAGAGGTCCCTTCCGACCTGTGAAATACATTGTACAGTGAAAAAGCAAATGTGGAAACAGCTGTAGAAAATGTAGGTCGTCTGAAATTTGTGGGGAAATAACCCTGGATTGTTTTAAATATTTGCTTCTGCTTTAAACGAAGAGGTTTTTGTGGAGATCGTTTAGGAAGCTTATTAAGTAGTAGTATATATTGAAGATTGACCAAATACTGCTCACTTAAAATTATTTTCCTTTTGTTGCATTTGGCATATGACTTGCAAGATTATTTCAGGAAAGTGTTATGGCTAAAATAACCTCTGAACTTGCATAATTGCAGATGTGCAGTGTGGGTAATCTAATTGAGAACAAAATACAGGTTTTGGATAGCTTTTCTAAATGATCATCTGATTGCATACTAAAACATATTAAGATTTCATGACTGTTTTAATAGCTGTTTGTAGGAACAGCAAAAAGGTTTTGTTTCGGGTTTTGTATTATGTGATTCTCAGCTATTTTAAAAATAGTTTTGAATGATAGGTTAATTCTTTGCATCTAAACTTTAGGCAAAAGTGAATTAGTTTTTGACAGAAAAGAAGTCTTGGAATGTCAATTTTGCTTTTATATCAGTGAGATCTTAGCTTTACTTTCATAATTAAGTTTCTGGCTTGAGTAATCTTAGTGATAGCAGTCGCTGTAATTTTAATTTGTGTAAAATAAGAGAGTAGCAGTATAAAAGAGAAGCCCAACCTGGTTTGTATATAGGATTCTTCAAATGTTTTTAAGACCTGTCTGGTTCTGCTGACAATTTTTTGTCCTTTAACATTGACAAGCATTCAAGTTACGCTTTCATTTCTTCGTTTCAAGCTAATTGAAGTAACATTTGTTTCTGAAAGAGGTGATCCTTCCAGTGACCAGAAGAGAACTGAAAACCAACTCACCTAAGCTCGGTTCTTTGTGATGAGTTGTTTTTCACTAGGCACATTTCTCACCTGTCTCATTCCTGTGGCCACACAACTGCCTATGCCAATACAAAGAACCGGGCAGAAGTGCATGCCTGGAAGGACAGGATTTTCTCATTTGATGACTACCTGTATAAGGTTCATCTTAAAGCAATCATCAAGCCGTAGTCCAGGTGGCAGCTGAAGTCACTTTTGGCATCTGCCCAACTTTCTTGCTCTTGAAAAAGGTCCAGAGGTGCAGTAGAGCACAGGGAAGAGTCATTGAAGTCTAGCCAAAATAGTCTGCTTGTGTGTACACGGGGTGCATACTTGTCTAGCATGGAAAGCTGTCTGCTTGTGCTGCAAATTCATGTTAAGTAATTGTTTTTTTTTAATTGGTTGCTATTTGTTTTTGACCCAATAGGGTACCTAAATTGCATTTAAACTACAGTAAGGCATGTATTAAAATGTTTATACCTTTTTTTTTAGTAAGTTTGTGTTTTGTTTGTTACTTGATGCATTGAGGGCAGGAAATATGCTTTCAAATAAAATGAAAGCACTTGTGATCTGTATTTTAGGTGCAAAGAAGCAGTCTGAACTCTAACATGTACAAAACTGTTAAATAATAAAACATAGAGTGTATTTTTTAGTCTTGATAAATGTCATAGTACCAAGTCATGCATAAGCATTACATTCTCAGCTTTGCTAATTACATATTCAGGAATAACCTTTTTGTTGTAAATTTCTGGATAGCTAATTGGCTAAATATGCTTTGGCCGTAAATCGTTTTATTAATATTTAACTATGTTTGCAAAAAATTCTGAACAGTGCTTGCAAAAGCCAGTTGTCAGCAGCAGAAGAGAGATGGTTATAGAGGCAAGGTAGTGATAAACGCTGCAGATGCATGCCAAACCTGGAACTTGCATTTCAAAAACTCATTTTAAAAAAAGATCTCTTATGTGTGAAAATAAATTTCTTACGGGTAATCTAGTTCAGTCTTTGTGTCTTAAAGCACCAGAAGCAACACAGAACTGATTGATGTTCTCCAGAGAGGAACTGGATATCCTGCAGGTGTTAATCTTGGTTGAACTTGTTGATAATTGTTTGAACTGTGAAGATTTGCAATTTCATTAGTTTTTTTTTTAACCCTTGTTGCTTGGTAGAGCTATGAATCAAGTGTAGCAGAGACAGTTGGTGAAGAAGGAGAATAGTTATGTGCTAGAGAATTTGGCTTCGCAGCCAGCTTGAATCTCTCAGCACGCTCCTGCCTTAAGGAGATGTCCTTGTCCTGCTGCAATACCTACGTATGGGACTGAGGTGAAGGACTGTCAAACCTACTGTATAGGCAGAGATTCAGTATGCCCAGCATTTTATTATAAATAGCCCATTCTGTGTTTGGCAGAACAGTTGTAGAAGGGGGTTAGAGGACCCTGACAGCTATTAATAGACTGCTGCTCCTACAGTCTCTCTAATGCATAACCTGCTCTCTGGTTACTCTTGGGAAGGAAGGTTGCTGGGAAAGCAGCCAGTCTTGAAAGACTTCCGTTCAGATACAGCGTGAATGTTTTTGTGCCTTATATTGAATTGTGAAGACTATTTAACTTTGTCATTCAGTCACAGTTGTAATGTTCAACCACTTTGGTGTGGCCTATGTTGATTTTAAGGTGCAAAGAAAGATGTTATGTGTAAGGCAAGCTGTCAGCTTAAAGTTGAAAATAATGCATTTCCAGGAACCGTAGTTGATAACCTATGACTAACTTTTTTCCTATTTTCACTTTTTTGAGAACTCTTTTATTATGTTATAAATATGTAGAATATATGGGGAAAAAAATACTGAAACTGTAGCTCTTGCAAATAGGAAGTGCCTCCATTAATAAGGCAACACTAGTTGACTACTGAAGAAGATTTTTCTAAAGATTTGTAGAAAATATGGTAGTTTTGGGTGCTGCAAGGTGGATAACAGAAGAACTGTCACGGTTCTGTCAAACTTCATGACCGTACAGAGGAGAAGAATTTTAAGAGCTTGCTACGAAGTTCTCCTAATATGAAGGAGGTCTGAGCAGATTCTAATCTGTTGCTGTATAGGCAGCTCTATTTGTTTTCATAGCTTTCAACAAAACTTTTGCAAACAGTAGAAGAGTAGAACACACTGAGAAAAGGAGCATCATCCATTTGTATTTTCTCTTTATTGGTAAATTTGTGATATCCGTATTTCTTTCCCAGTGTATGTGAAGGCACAGGAGCTAGCTTTTTCTCTGTTGGTATCACAGGACTGCTTAAATTCTGAATGAAAAACTCCATAAAGTGCTGTTTTCTTCCCCCAAAGTGGTCTTATCTGCTCTCAGTAGAGCAATTGGAAACTTAATTTAGGCAGATTATGATGTAGCTTTTAAAATGTTCGGGTTTTTTTTAGAGACATTTTAAAAAAAAATACAGGGATTCTCCTATAAAATATTGGTAGATGGCAAACTTCTATAGCTCTACATTTTACTCACGCCTCCTGAAGAATTGAGAGGTGAAGGAGCAATGTCCCCTGTGATTTTCTTCTGTAACCGATATCAAGGGTTTACCTGGGGAGAGGAAACATGAATACCAGATATCATTGCATATCTACAGTGTGCTCTTGTGAATATGTATGCATATCAACACAGAAACATAACTGATTTTCAAAGCCTTTAGCACACGTTTTCTGTAAGATCTTCAGAAATGGCCTTCTGCAGTACTCAGATAATTTTTTTTTTTTTAAATCTTGCCTATGGATTTTAATACCTATCAATTGTTGAAAATAGTCTGTATTCTAAATGTATTCTGCTGTTTCATTTCTGCTGTCTGTAGAGGAATTTTTTTTAACTTAAATTCAGTGCCTAGTGTTCCTAGATAAAGATACAATGCACAACATAAAAATGTTTGTGTAGGATTGTCTTTTGTAAGATTGTGATCTGAAGCTAAACCTTTTTCAATAGATGGGAAAGATGGATAGGGAAACAGAGGAGATGGGATATAACTCTGCATTCTAACCAAAAATCCAAATCTGTGCTTGACTAAAATACAATAAAGAAAGTCTTTATTATAAATCATGAATGTAGACTTTGCAAAACTGGAACGGGCTCCTTGTGTTGCTGTTTAGCTTGCAATTTGTAGAAGTGGAGTTTTCTGTGTGCTGAAGACAGTTATTCTTGAGAATTACACAGCAGTAATTGCCAGGAGGAAAGGTAAATTTCAGAAATGCACTGGGTTTACAGTTCTATTGGGATTTAATTTTTTTAACTTTCCTGAAGAAACACGAAAATTTCTATCCTTGTTTTTCTATTTGTACTAATACATAGATTTTTAGCTAATGGGTGAAAAGAGTAAAGAACGTAGGAAAGCTAGTGAAAGAGGTTCTATCAGTTAACAGTCTGACAAGAGGTATCAAAGTCAATCCTGCTGAATTGTTTTTTGCTGTTCTGTGAAGCTAAACCTTGAGGTTCTTCATAGACATGAGCACGTTTCTGTCTTTTAGCAAATTAAGATCTGTGACTGATGAATTTTTCTCAGCTATAACTTTTGCAGGATGGATTAAATTGTTGTCTGACCAGCAACTACATCATTGATAAATGCTACAGAACACTATCAAATTTAATATCAGGTCTTAAATTATTGGGGTCTTGCCTCATTGTCACCCATTACACCAGATGTTTTTGTGGTGGTGTGCTACAATAATTAAAATATATAACTTTAAGGTAGTGAAAACTTATACCTCAGACATCTGCCTTTTATGCAAGAGTGGACGGAACTGAAAACTTAAAACTTATAATGATGCTTTTATCAGGCTTTTTTTCAGAATGAAATAACTTTATCTGGTGACTTCCTGTTTTGAGCGTGAGTTAGCTTGCATACTTGGGCTTTGCAGAATAAGAACTCCAGTAGAATTAAATATAGGAGAATGATCTGAGCTATTTAATGATGGCTCAGTAATTCAGTCTCAAATTAAGTATTTTCAGAGATGAAAACTAGTTTTCAAAAGTGTTTGCAAAGGACTTGACTTGAACATAGATTGGAATTGCTTTGGCATACCGCATTTTAACTCTGTGTGTGTGTACATATATGGGGGGAGGCTTGTGTGTGCCTTGTGTATATGCGTCATGTATATCTGTGCCAATTTGTATTATTAATAATGTACTCATTCAATTACCTCAACTGAAACTCCATGGAAAGGCTAGATCCAGCTGGGATATCTCCTTGAAGTTGCTGTTATTTTGAGCGAGTGTTTTGAATATTATAGCAGTTTTGCCAGGGAATTGGGTATAGGAATTCCTCATGGTATGCAAGAATCACTGCTCTAAATATGTTGCCACATGTTCATTTTAATGTGAAATTTAGTTTAGTACTATCAGCCAATAAAGCTTCCGTCTGCAGGGGTATTGCTGAGCTTCTAATTTATTGTAAGAGTTTATCTGGGGATGCCACAGATACTAAAGTAAGTTGGAAACTAAAATATACAGCTGAGTTGGGAGCAAAACTTTTATTCTGACAGTTACCTGAACAAGTAGATTTTGTATTTAGATGACTAAATACCAAACAGCCTGATTAAAATTCCCTTTTAATTCTGGTATTGCAAGATGTCAAAGCTACTTTCTGACATCAGTTTTTTCTTTTATTGCTCTGTATTTGCTGTCATTCTTTGATTTTTTTATGCTTACCCACATGGGCTAGTAAGCTACAAAAGGTATCTCTCCTGCTCACATTTCTGTGCTAAAGTCTAGGGTTGTGATACTGCTTTTTGCCTTGCTCCTTCTTCTTGGGATCCTGAATTCCACCATCTCATGCTCCTGCAGCAAAGGCTGCCCCTGATCTTTTGAGTTCTTTCTTGTTTGTAAGTGTGAGGTTTCAACAGGTCATCTCCCTTCATTGGTTCTTCAATCACTTGTGTTGGGAAGTTACCATCAGTACTCCAGAAACCTCCTGGATTGCATGCACACTGCTGCTTTGTTCCTCCAGCAGATATTGGGGTATTTAAAGTCCACCATGAGGACCAGGGCCTGCAAACATGAGGCTTCTTCCAGTTCTCTGAAAAAGACCTCATCTGCTTCATGGAATAGAACCCCCTGGAGGATATGCCAAAACATATGGGAAGTAGGGAGGTGATTAGAGACAGCCAACATGGCTTTATCAAGGACAAGTCGTGCCTGACTAACCTAGTGGCTTTCTATGATGGAGCGACTGCATCAGCAGACAAGGGAAAAGTTACAGATGTCATCTACCTAGACTTCTGTAAGGCCTTTGATACAGTTCCTTACAACATTCTTGCCTCTAAATTGGAGAGAGGTGGGTTTTGACAGATGGACTGTTAGATGGATAAGGAATTGGCTGGATGGCCATGTCCAAAGACTTATAGTCAATGGCTCAATGGCCAAGTGGGAACAAGTAATGAGTGGTGTCCCTCAACAGTCCATACTGGGACCAGTACTATTTAATATCTTCATTAATGACATAGACAGTGGGATTGAATGCACTTTCAGCGAGTTTGCAGATGACAGCAAGCTAGGCGGTGCAGTTGGTGTGCTAGAGGGAAGGGATGCCATCCAGAAAGACCTGGACAGGCTTGAGGAGTAGGCCTCTGCAAACCACATGAGGTTCAACAAGGCCAAGTGTAAGGTCCTGCACCTGGGTCGGGGCAACCCCCGGTATCAATACAGGTTGGGGGATGAAGGGATTGAGAGCAGCCCTGCCGAGAAGGACTTGGGGGTACTTGTGGACAAAAAATTGGACATGAGCTGGCAATGTGCGCTGGCAGCCCAGAAAGCCAATCATATTCTGGACTGCATAAAAAGAAATGTGTCCAGGAGGTCTGTCTCCCATATTGGTTGTATGCTAATCCTGACCCATAGTCTGTCACCTGGCTCCTCATCAGGCCCAAGGCAGAGCTCCATACCTAAAGCTGCTCTCTTACATAAAGAGCAACTCCCTCTCCTTACTATCCCAGCTGTCCTTTCTAAAGCCTTGTATCCACCCATTGCAACACTCCAGTTGTGTGAGCCAGCCCATGTTTTTGTGAACCAAATGAGACTGTAGCCCTGCACCTGCACACAGACCTCTGACTCTTCATGTTAATTCCCCATGTGGCATGAGTTATTGTATGGGCACTTCAGAAAGGCATCTAGTTTTGGTGATTTCCCAGGGGAAAAAGGATCCCATGCTCCTAAAAGCCAAATAAATCCTTGTTGCCAACTTCAGCTACACAACCAGTTAGTATGACCTAAAAGCTGCTGGATGGGTGTTTGAAGGGAATAAATACCATCATAAACTTTCACTAAAGTTTTGGGGGTAGTTTTAGGGTGGATTTTGATTTTTACTTGTACATGTTTGACCCAAAGTATTGGATGTCAGGTACTTATATTTTTACATCTTTACAAGTGGGGTTGTACAATTATTTGAAAACCCTGCCAACGGGAAGTTGCTTTCTGTGGTTGAGCAATACTCTCTGTATTCTCTGCGATCTATAGCACTCCTCTTTCTCTTTTTGTCTCTCTTTAAATTATTGACTAGAGAAGCATAATGAAGAAAAAATAGTATCATAATCATAATTTGATTCCTTCTTCCCGTTTCCCTCTCCCCCATCCTCAACTGCCAGCACTTTTCTCCTCATTCACTTTTTCCTAAATGTTGCCCTTATTAGCAGTTTACTTCTGGTTCTGTTTCGTATAGCCCTAGTTCATCTAAAAATATGGTTAGACTTAAATTTACAATCACATTTCTGGTATAAAGCAGGAGGGTGCTATGGTAGGGTTCTGTAGCACACATGTTCATACGTTTAGTCCAAAAGCAATTGGCAATTTTAAATCCTGGTTTTGTTCAAATTTGTAACCTCACTGTTTGAGTACTGGAAATTTTTCATAGCTCCGAGAATGTGCCATCTTTCAAACCATAGTACTAGCTAAATTCTCTATTTTTGCTTTCTTTTAAAAACACAGGGAAGTTGGTGTGGATATGTGCTTACTCCTTCGTGTGTATATAGCCTAGAACAAAGCTGGAAGCTGCATTTCTACTGCTGGGCTCCTTTCTGGTGACAGCAGTAGTAGCTGCCACCAGCTACTTGTGGCAGCCAAGCAAGCTAAGCTTGGGAATGCCTCAAATAGGCAGTAGCAAGTTTGTTACTGAACAGTCTCCTAATTCTTTTTTAGGACTTCTACCAGTGTCACTAGTTCATTTGGGGTTTTTTTTAATTTTTTTTTTTTTTGAGCATCAGTGCACAGGTGGTTTGGTGCTTTGAGACAGTAATTTACTTTGATTCTGTGGTCCAAATCAGGGACCACAGCATTTATTACTGCAGTTGAAATCACTTTTAGTTTGATTTGAGTTTAGAATGATGTAACTGAAAGAATACTTTGACTTTTTGCTTGTTGGTGAGAGAATATGTAAGGAAACAAACTGAGATCTACTCTTGGATCCAAGGTGTTGCTCACCTGCCTCATGTCACTATTCAGTCCTTGAATAAAATAAATAAAGGGCAGCTGGAAACTGGTGAAATGTCAGATGCTGTTCCTGACCTGGACCATGAATTCAACTTCCTATTTTTGTCAATGTCCCAAGGTCAAATAATCACTTGCAGGAGTGTGGGATTTTTCGGTGTGTGCACCTTACATGATCATGCAGAGATGGAGTCAGTGCTCTGATTCCTGCTAATTTCATAGTTCCAGGAATAATTTGTTGTTTGGTCTTTTTAAAAAAACCTTGTCCTCTGGCAGGTTGCTAGCACCCCTGTGCTATCTTCACATTGGTACTGGCGCAGACTTTAGTACAACTGTGTCTCAAAGCTGACTGGGAAATTGATCCAGGCAGCTTTTCCTTTTTTCTAACAAAAAAAAAAAGGAAAAATATTAAATGTGGCTTTTAAGTAAAGGCTGTACATTTAGTTTCAGGCTGTTAACAGTTCTATTAAATGTTTAGAAATTAGAAAAATAATGTTGTGGGTTTTTCACAAAGAAATTGTGAAATGATCATACAATACATTATGCTATATGTGTATTAATAATTGTGTTGTAGATGATTATAGTTCATATAGGAATAATTGTCCTGTAGTTATTATGAGATATTTTGTATGGTTAAGTCTTTCTAATGACAAGATCATGCTAAGGAGAGACCTTTAACTTTAAATTAGCACATGAAGAAAAGAGTTGAATTTAAAATTCATTAACAATTGTTTTACAGGAAGCTGGTATCTCATGTTTAAATACTTAGGGTATTTGTTACTTTTACAGACAACAGTGGTTAATATTCCTATTATACTTACGTAAGAATATACCTTTCAAATATTTAGTAAAGTAAATAACCCTATTTAGTTTTAAAGGTTTTTCTTGTAGCTGCATTAACGTTTTCCAAGACATCTTTAATTTTTGAAGTTAGTGAGAGAGATGACATTTCTAAATAAACTACTGAAAAGTAACTTAAGGTTTAGAAAAAGACTGAACTAGTACAAATGGTATAGACTAATATTTTTTTCATAGAGATATCTAGGCTGTTGAAATGCAATCTGTACCAAAAAAAATTTAAAAAAAAACCCCACCCTAACTTTGAATAGCAGTTTATATGCATTAAATTTATAAAAATACAAGGAACTACTGTTCAGAAATCTAATAAATCCAGATGGAAGAGAGAAACAAAATTTTCTTACCTTCTCTGTGTCAGATTTTTCATTCCAGTACATTGTTGAAAGCTTCAGATTTCAAGAAGTCAGAATTCATTCATTTCTTCCCTGGAGAGAGAATTCAACAACCTTCTGTGGATATCATAACCAGGAAGTTTTTTCCCAATATTCATCTGAATGTTCTTAATAAATCCCATAATCCTTCCATAATTTAAAATATTATGAATCACCCTAAAGGCTGATGATTTGAGTCATAAATTTGATTTCTGAAATATCAGAAGTCTTCCAACATCTTTAAAAGAAAACCTCAAGTGTTTATGTTTTCCTTCACTTCATATATGATCTTGATGACAACTTATGAAATTTAATACTAATCTGCATACTTTTGAGACACACAAGACAGACTTTCTTTTCAGTATACTTTTCGTTTTCCTAACACATGAAGGTGTTTGGCAGTTCAGAAGCCAAACTCCTGTAAGAAGTACAGGAAGCTGTCTGTCTGGATCAAGATTCTTTGGATAATTTAGCTTTACTGGTCAGTGCCGTACTGGAGAACTTTCTCACTTAGAAACTTGGTCTCTCTCACTGACCTCAATAACTTCTATTTATTGGTTCCAAAGGGTCTTGTGAATTGGTATGCAGACAGAAATATCCTTGAGGCTATGGTTTTAAGTGACAGTTAAACTGAACTGATTTTTTTTTTTAAATGCAAAATTTAAATATTGAGCTATACAGGAAGCAATTTTGATTGAACCGATTACCAGAATAAATTCTGTTTAGAATCAGGTATTGGTTTTGTGGGAAGTACCGATTTCTAGTATATGTGTGTGTTTTAAAAACATTGTTTTGTTTGACCATTGCTATCTTTCAAGTTTGAGACTTAACTGTTATGTAGTGCTAGCAAATTAAATGGGAGTTTTGTTGTTAGTCAGATATAGGGAAGAGAGAGGCCCTCAAAGAATCTCTGAACCTTTTGCATATATTACAGTATAAAGGTGACACATTTTTAATTTTGAGGAACTGTCATATGTTACCACAGGTATAACAACAGTATTTAAAGGAGGTTATTTCCAACAAAAATATTAAATTTCTTCTCTACTTCTGTAGAGGCCCATGCAAGTTAGTTGTACCTTTCTCCGTTCTCATGTACATGTAGGAAACTTACGATTTTTGTATCGCAGCAGTGTTGAGGCAGCTGAATTGTGGTGGTGTATTCCAAGCAATGACAAAACCCCTTCTATCAGTCAGATCTACTAGTGCTTCCTTCTCACTTCCCTTTTGTAGTTTGGGTTACTGGTTTCTTTAAAACAAACAAAAAAATTACAATATGATAAATGTGAAGTATTCCATAATGGACTAAAGAAGAATTGAAAACAGGGCATTCAAAGAGGAAATAGTGAAAAAAATGAAGTTTTCTCACTGGTCAGTTTTGGATTGTCAGTCAGGTTATTTTAAAAGAAAAAACACTGAATTGAACTGTACTGATTAGACTATGTTTTTTTTGATGCAACGTTTGAGGATAATTGCTGCAAAGGAGGATCTGGACATCATCCAGAACGGAAAAAAACCAAAGGCTATAGTAGTGGAAATTATCTACTTCTAAATATGGGATCCACCACTTGAGAATGGAAAAACTAGTAACAGGCTTTGGGGTAGGCTAAGGCTGGTTGGTTGGAAACAACTGAGGAGAAGTATGCAGCTGTACTAGGTGGTCGTGTGATGTAGGTGTGGAGAAAGCAAGGATTGTACCAGGCATGATATTTCCAGCAGAGAAGAAAGCGTCATTAACTTTGTGCAAACTTCTGCTAAGACCTCATCTGGAGTACTACTCACAGTTCTGGTTGCTTTTTTTAAAAAAAATTAAAACTGGAACAGATGCAGGGAAGAAATTCTGAAATGACAGAACCTGTCATTAAAAAGTGCTTGGCACTGCTAGGCTTGGCAAAATCTGAGAGAGAGAGAGAGAGAGAGAGAGAGAGAGAAGAGGAAGTAGTATGTAAGCTCAGTTTTGTTAGTAGGACTAATAGATATAAAGTGGCCATTAATAATCTTCAAGCGGAACTTTAAAATAGAACCACCATGCAGGAGGAAGAGAAGGTAAGTCTTTTCCTTTTGGTTGTAGACAGCAGTTAATGCATGTAAGTTCACCTGAGGGTGTAATCTCATGAAGGAATTTTTGGCAACAGTGGTGGCTGACATACTCCCATTCTTCTTTCTCATCTTGCTCTCTGTGCTATGTGTTGTTGAAAGCATTTGTAGTTGCAAGACAAAATATGCACAGTGGAACCAGCTATATGTGTGGATTTACCTAAGACTTTCTCAGTTAGATGAGTTCCTTTGCTTCATTGCATGATTGCACGTATGCTACATTAGTGCAGGTCCTACAGGTACCATATGAAAAGTCATTGTGGTCTGAGACTAGATTCACTTTTAGCAGCAGTGCTGCTTAAGCACCCCCTTATCCTAGCCATTTGTTCCTGGTTTTGACTGTCTTGACACACCTCTTTGCATAGCCATGCTTTAAGTCAAATCAAGCAACAGCTCTGGATGAAAAGTAACACAGTAAAAAAAGGGAGAAGTGGTTTGTGTGGGGTATTTGGGTGGTTTTTGTTTCTTCTCTGATTTGGTTCAGTGTAACCATGCCAAAGCTGTTTCAGGACAACACAATAGCTAGAAGCATTGCTGGTTTGGCCAGTACTGCTGCAGAAGAAATGCTGGTGAAGCCACAGCTTGAGATGGAACAAAGCTGTGTTAATACATGAATGGGATAAAAAGGTTCTCTGAATGGGAAAAGAGAAAAGTAATGATCATTGTATCTGGCTGATGAGACTCAAGATACTCTCCAACCTTGCTCTATTCTTTTGGAGGCAAAGCTATTATTTTTAATATACTCCCTTTTGTTCCTGTGATTGAAGTGCTCTTTTTAACACATTTGTTCATTCTCGCTGCTTTTCTTCTCACTGTTGAATGATTTCATACCTAATATAGTCTTGTAATTTTTTTTCCAGATTTCCTTCACTGCCTCCTGATCTTGTGCACTAGGTCTTTCCTCACAAAGAAGAGAAAGGGGTAAAAGATTTGGTCAGATATTAAAGGAGTCTGTTAGGAGAACAGCATCAGTTTTTCTGAACACTTTTGAACCGATGCTCTTGATTCAGCTGCTGGTGTGTTGTATTTTTCTGTGAAGTGTTACAGAATGCTAGAGCGTAAAAATAAAATTTGGGGGATTTTGATTCCATGCTTTTATTGCAGTATTTCTAGTGGGAGTTTATTAGTGAAGAAGCTCTCCTTATTTCCCCCCTCTCCTGTTCAAGAAGTAGATTTTGTGCTTTGATTACCAGTCTTCACCTGCCCTAAATCACTTCTTGCATGAAATGTAGGTTCTCACCTACCTTAAGGTGAACCAGAGAGAGAGGAGAGTCATGTTTGTCATCAGTTCCTTGAGTTCTTTACTGACGAAGGGACAGAATGTTTCATCTCAGCTTAACAAACCAATTTTCATTCTTCTTTCTCACCAACATTTAAAAAACAGCACCTTTTTCTGAGACCCTTACAATTACTTATATTTCAGTTAAGAGAATGTCTCATAATTTAGCTGTGTATGCTTAGTACATACATGCCTTAAATAAATAATTTTTTGTTCCTTCTTTCATCCGTCTGGAAACGGGACACATAATCAGTCACTTTCTTGAAGACTGAGGCAGCTAGCATAGCATTTTAGACCTATGTACTGATTTAGGAAAGTGAAAATGGTGTCCAATGTCTAATCTTGCAGCAAAAGCAAATTAGTAGTGAATCACTGGAAACAGATTATCAAGGAAGAAATGAGCTAAAAATGGAACCCATAGAGCCAAGAGCCTGAACTCTTTAAGAAGGCTATTTAGGAGTTACTTGAATTTGAGGTCTTGACCCTTCTCTTGCAAATGTCCTTTAATGAGTTGAAAAATAGGACGTAAAGGAAGGTCTGAGGACAGTCTCTTCGAAGAGCTGTTCTATGTCAATAGCTATTGCTTCTGTTTTAGACAGTCATCATACTTCAGTATCATCCAAACATGGACTTGAAATGATGTACTGTAATCTTGCTCTAAAAACCCTTCAATCTTCTGTATGTATCATGTGGCCCTTCATGTGGAAGCATGCCCCTCGGAAAGCTGCCCAGCAACTGATGTCTACTCTTGTTCCAAAAAGCTTATAGGTCTTAACAAAGTACACTTACTATTACTATTCCTGCTATGGCTGCAGCTTTCAGACCAAGTCTTTTAAGACCGTGAAACCTATTGCTACAATAATTATTGAAAGCAGAATTTGCTTGTCTGTATGCTGAGGTGAATAATTATTTGTAAATGGTTGTTTTCAGAGAGTGAGGTAGTTTCTACTGTTTTCTTTTAAAAAAAAAAAGTAACATGGTAGTATCATTTTTGATAGCAACAAGTAGATGTTCTGACAAAATTTATTAAGCATGTCCCTTCAGAGGTACCCTTCAGCATAAATTCTTCTATGAGTCTATGAATAAAATGGGAGAATTTACAAGGATAAGGACAGTGTTAACTGATAACTGTGGAATTCTGAAAATGAAGGGTGTTGTAGCATATGTGAACATAAAAATATTTTCTGAATAGCTTGCATGTGAAGAGTGCTGTTCGTGACTGATGCTGAAATTTTTATTTCATGGTAATAGAATAGAGAATCTAGTGAGCATCTTATCTTGATGTTCTTCCTTTACCATCCCCTCAATATTCCAGCCAATCAATGTAAAATAAGAGTTGTTTACAAAATGCAGATACATTAAAGATATTTTTACATATTAGCATCTGTTTATAGCATATGGATGCTAAGAAATTTGGTAGATAGATAGCTCATATATTAAAATGTAGAATGGTTGATAAATTCATTCTTGCTTTTTTGCTTGATAAGAAGAAAAATCAGGCCACAAACTTACCATTTCTGTTTATAGAGGTTACAGATAAGTTAAGGATAGCTTATCCCCCCTCGCAGGTTGGAGATAGGAAAGACAGGGTAGCAGAAGAGATCTCTTTCTACTAGTGTTTTGCTTTTATAGTGACAAAAATATGTAAACAAGCTTCTGAATTATACAAGAAAATCTTAAAATTGAAAGTAAGTATTTTTTCAGTATGTCGCCTAATTCTAAGAATACCCTAAGGTTTTCTTGGGGAGTGTTTCCCTTTCACAAGCACTGGAGTGGCTACTCCAGTGAAAGGAAAGAAATGGTTAAGGAAAAAGGAAAAAAAAAGGAAAAAAGGCTGGAAGCTCCTCCTGTCTGCTCTCTTTTTTTTGCTGGGGTAGCTCTGCCAAGGTTTTGGCGCTGAACATAATTGCGTGGCGGTCTTTTCAATTTTAGTTTTCATTTCCTCCCTTTCTATGTCAGACAAGGCTTTGAGGAAGGCTGAAAAAGTGGATTCTAATAACACTGCAATGAGGGGAATGCTGCCAGAAGGGCAGTAGGTTGGAAGGAGGACTGTGACTGGGTTTCTGGTCCACACTGGCAACTACTGCTTCTGACTGGAGTTGCTTCTGACAGTAGAAGGACTTGAGGGATAAGGTCATTCTCGGTGTCTAATTAGCTCTTACAGTGCACTGCATTGATATGACTATGCTTTTTTTAGCGTGTTTCCCCACCCTCATCCCCCACCAGGTATTTCTGCATTGAATAACTGAAGTTTAAGTTACTCCAGGTTTTTTTGACAAGTATTTTCCCTGAAGTTTTTGTTCCTATGTGTAAAAGCTTGCTTAAGCCTTTAAAAGAGACAGTAGCTAATATTTTTAAGCTGTAAAAATAATTTATTATAAATTGTGTTTTATCACTTAGCTAATATTTTATAAATTCTTTAAATGCTATTATTTAAAAAATGCCTGCCATTTCCAAATCTTTTGACTTTGGTTTCAGTTTTTAAATGACTTGTTTCAAACCCTACCACTTTACTCAATAGCCTTTCTCCCGTTATATCATTATTCACAAAATCATTAGTAAAGATAATCTACATTGTACTCAAATATTATGTAAGCACCATGATTGAGTACTTTCAAAGGTGTTTAAGTGATCGTGTCTCACAAAAATGATCATGAAGGCAAAGGAAGACGTGTGAGTTGGGTTTTTTTTATTTTTTCCTACCTTAGAACCACAACTTCAGTACTCTGTATATTCTTTTTTTCTGTTGGATTAATATTAGAAAGTATATATTCATACTGGGCTGAGATACAGTGAACTGCTGTCTTGTGCTTTGTTCTTTGTATGTTTTATCCTAAAGCTGATTTAAAACACAGACTTGGTTTTGAAGATGTGAACTGTTGAAGCGTACCTGTGATAGAAATGTTGCTGCTTGGGAACTCAGTTTTGTGACTTGTACTGGGATATCTAATTTTCTAAAGAAGTATCAGATCTTCAACCCAAATGTTCTTCTGTGCCACAGTCATAATAATGCAGTAGTTAAAATTTCCCTTTGAGAATAGAACAAAAAATGACTACCCAACATTGCTGGTGATGGTTTTTTAAAAGTGGATACCTCTAATCCAATGTGCTAGTTCACAGAGAGGTTCAATCACTGTTTTAAGCTGCAGTTCCATGTGCAAATGAGCTGATATAGTGACTAACTGCAGGCTTAATTAATGTTGGAAAGATTTAATTTTCAAAAGAGGTTCACTTCAATCAAAGGGAAAATTAAAGAACAAGTATATATTATAAATGGCATGCATGAGTGAAGAGGGAAGGGGATCTATCTCTTTAAAATGTGGTTGTAATTTGCTTTCTTTCCAACAACTTTCATCAGTTTGGATACAGTTGTTTTGGAAGTATTAACCACATTAATACAAAGCAGTGTTGTCTGCTGCTTGGGTAAGCAAATGCACAGCCTTTAAATGAAAAAGAAAAAAAATATTAAAATCTGGGTATATATGTCTTTTCTTATGTGACTTTATCTGTATACTTTTATAGTATCTTAATGCAACAAACTGACATAATCCCTTTTAGGAAACATTGATCTTCCATGTAAAATGTTGAATAAAGGTAACTTTAAGACCTCTATTGCGTAGTTAAGCCTTGTTAAATAAGGAAGAGGAATCTAAGGCCTTTTCTTCTAAATGGAAGCTCATTTTTAAAGGAGCACTGTTCATTGGAAGAGATGTTGTTCACTATTGTTGGTTTTACTGACAAAATGTTCAACTTGTGTTACCTACTTTTTTTTTTTTAAACTTAAATTAATGAAACTGAATTTGAGAGCTAAAATGCATTGTTTTACATTAAGTTCCTAAAAAAATTGCAACTCACTTGGGAGAGATATTGAGCAAATTCTTGGTGATCTGGTATGTAAATGACTTAAAATCTCAAGTTTGGGGGTTCTGAAGCATAGGGGTTCAGAACGTGTCTTTGAAGCATCCGTCAGTAGGAACTGCATTCCCACAGGTCAGCTTAGTTCATTCAGGACGTGGGAAGGGAACAGGCTGTAGTTACCGGTTGCAAGTATTTGTGCTTGTTAGGAATCAACAAGGTGTATTTTAATCACAACCAGTTCTCATTCTTGCACACTAACATGGGTTGGAGGAAAGGGTAAAGGAAGCAGAACAGACAGATAAACCAATAACATTCTAGTATAAAAAAAAAATAAAGTTTGCAAAATATCGGCTTATGATCTTTATCCTTGAAGTCCTAATGACATACACCAAGTAAAATAATTTAAGGTGAAGGAGATGATAGAAAAGGCTTTGATGATCTCAAATTTTTAGGATTTTATTCTAATTCAGGTGTTGTACTCCTGAAGGAGAGAGTAATTAATAATTGATTTTCTTCAGGTTTGTGTCTAGCTGATACACAATTAACTGTTCTGTGCTAGACAGTAAAGCTAATCACCAGAAAATAGTTTCACTAGGGTTAAGGTTACATCAGGACCTGCCCTGCTTACTCGAAATTTTGGAAGCATAAAAAGAACTGGTTATGAGGCACCTCTTCAGCGTTCCTATCCACTTTTTTTATGGCCTACATGTAATCAATAACCTCCTTAATAATGTATTGTAACACTTTGATTTCCATCTGCAGTAGACAGCAAAAATCAATGTGCATCCCAACTTCAGTTTAAGAACATACATTTTGCTTTTTGGTATACATTGCAGGTGGGACTCAAAGTATTGCAGGTGTTGGAATGTGCCAATGTTGACAAAATATCAGTGAAAAAATAATCTGTCCTTACTACTTGCGTATTTTAATCATTCTCATACTTTGAGCTAGTGTAGTCTGCTGTGTGCATGCTAACTGCAGTGAAAGATTTTGAAAGCTTGGGGGGAGGCAGGAGGATGGGTCTGAAACCAAAGATTTGCGTATCTCAGCAGGTATGTCTGTTAAGGGTAGCACAGAGAGAAATTAAATATAAAACACACTACATTATAATTTTAGCTTGTATGACTGTTACAAGATGAAGTCTTATGCAACTTAACTCAGTTCCTCTATTTTAATAAATAAACAAATAAGTAGTCTGATCTATCTATAACAGTTTTGGTGATCTGTATCTAGAATCACAGTTGTTCCTTCCTCTATCTGCATCACCTCTGTATTTTACATCTATATAATTTGAGCTGCAGGGTTAGTAAAATGAGCTGTAGAAATTGTCATTTAGTGAGGATGTGATATGTTTCCCCAGTGGCAGACACAACTGTTGAATAGCTCCTTGTCTCATTTGAGAGATGAAATATTGTAGTCCTTTTCCTGACTGAGAAGAGTGTGATTTTAGTGCTGAGACTGAGGGTGGCCTGAAAGACTTCTGTTACTTAACTTCCAAATAAGCAAATAAGGTTTGAAACTACTGTGTTAGGAAGCACGGATTTTTGTTTTCTGAATCTGATTAGACAGTATCACCATGGGCTATTAGAACTTTATTTGTAAAATTTCTGTGTTTCATTGCAGCTCTGAGGAAAAAGTCAAAAAGCTAACTGCAACCATAATTTATTTAAAAGTTCCTTTCTGCTAATTGGCACGTGGAAGTGATGGTGTCTGCTTAATTGATGAGGGCACCTCTCATGAGTGTTTTAAAATTACCTAAAATTGGAAAATTCAAGCCTTCATTGTGCTGGTATTATCTTGGAATGTATTCATCTAATGTATTGTCATAACATATACTACTTGGAGGCTGTCTGTGGCTTGAATATGAGAGATCTAGTTTTGAAAAAGTTGGAAATCTGAGGCTTGTAAATAGCTGAATCTTCAGGTTATGTTTAAAAATCTTTTGATTTCTACACAAAATACTTAATTGGTGTATTTTTTTAATAGAATGAGTTCATTGTGGGCATCACTGAATTCTTGTCTTCTGTGCTTTACAGCACCTTTGATTTACTTAAGAGTCTTTGGCATTCCTCATTCTAAGTAGAGAAGGCTCTGTTAAAACCATAGCTAAATTTCAATATGGCCATAAAGGTTGAGACTGTATGGATGTCTCTTGTACGCTTTTTGTTACAGAACTTAATAAAATGCTTAATTTTTTTGTCCTAGACTTAATATGCAGGAAGCAAATCACTCAAATCAGTTCTAAAATGTTAATACATAATGCAAATTAAAAATAAGTCATGGTTATGAGGGAGAAAAGTAGGGGTGACCACAAGTCTGATCCCTCTTGGAGCTGCAGTTTGTATGCTCCTTTTTGATTTATGATTCCTCTAACTATCTCTCCTTGTCTGCTCAAAGTATGTACACATATTCAGGTGGATGGGCAAACTCCAGCGCAGACTTGATGAAACCAGGAAATCTAGAAGTAGCTTAGTCAACAGCAAGAAATATTTATATTCATAGAGTTTATGTGAATGAACAGCAGTCAGGGGTCTACCTATAAGTAAGGATATGGTCTTGTCAGGCGTCTCTACACTCTAGTGATCTACCATTCTGTATCAGATTATGTTAAAAGTGTTATTTAATGTCTTCAGAAAGGCTTGGTGTGGGGAAAAAACAATGAGAAGGAAAAGAAAAAGGATCATTTTAATGAAATACGTTTAGTTTCTAGTAATTTATGGCAATTATGAATGAAAATGAGTATTACCAATGTTATTCCAAAGCTGTGGTTTAGGTTTTGAAATGTTTTTAAATTACCATAATTTAAATGTGGTTATATGATTTTAAAGCAAATATACTTTGACAGATGCTAAAAGAGTAAGCAGAGACTTGGGATGAGGTGACACTGATCTATATAAAATGGGCCTTTTTAATTAAAACTACCTTTTGAAATGTGGGGGGAGGATTCCAAGTCAATAGCTGTAGTCCTTTAGATGCCAAATGAAGTCAGCTGAGCCTTTCGCATTTGCAGATGTAAGTGGATTTCTATGTATTAGAGTCTTAATTGAACATCTTTTTAAAAATATCTGTGGTAACTGCTGGTAAAAGACTAGATATAAGTAATAGTGGGGTGTGGATTCAGAGGAGAAAATAGCTATCAGAATGGGAAATTTCATTGTATGTTAGGAGCAAGGAGAGAGGGGAAAAAAACACGTGTTTTCTTGTATAGTTAGTTCTGTTTGAGTGCATCAGCATAATTTATGCGTATATAGTTGTGCTAATAAATATTTTCCTTGTTTGTGAATGTTTAGATTGTGATTCATTGACTGGTTTTGGTATTCATGTTCTGTGTCAGAAATGATGCTATTTCAAGAAATCTTTGCAAGTATGTTGTTTCAAGAGTACAAAAATTTCATTTTCGTTACGAGGGTACGGGTTTGGTAGTGTGATGAATTACATTCTTTGAATCATCTGGTATATAAAGGAATACCAAAAGCCAGCTATAAAGGTTTGTAAGTAGGGGGGGACATTTCTCAGAGGGACATTTCTCCCTTTTCAGGGAACCTTTTATTTTGAGAATTGTGTTGCTTTGCAATCTCATTGCTCAGAAACCTGTAAACTAACTTTTCACTGCTTGAATGGAAGAATTTGTCTTTTAAGCTATATTTAAGCATTTATTTCACTCGGCAGGTGAATGTTCAATCAATACATGAACTTCTGAACAAAGGCTGTTTCCATCCTCAAATTTTCCCTTATGTCTTTTTGAGAAGACTTTAGAATGGATTTCTTTAGAACTATCATGTCAGTCATTAAATAAGTAGCAGTAAAAAAGGATTGATTTGCCAGAACTATTGCAGTCTTGAAACAATCCTATTCTGTTTTTATAACCTATTAATTTTTCATGTTTGAAAGCTTGACCTACCGTAATTATCTGATTGTCTTATTTGTTGTTAACATTGGATGTAAGGTTCCATATTTTAAGTCAAGGCACCGAGTACTTATCTACTAAAAGAAGCTTCCAAAAATGCATATTAGCGGTGATGGTTTTTAAAAGGTTGCCATTGTTCTAACTCGTGTTTCAGCAAATGTAACTTCAATTTTGAAAAATAACTAGCTGTTTAGTAGTTGAGTGCAATAGTAACATGTGTCTGAACTAATTTTAATAAATCTTTTTATCTGTAACTTTTGTGGGGGTTCTTTAAGTGCCATAGATGAGAGAAAATTAGAAGCTTTTGTAGAATTTTGAAGTATTGTAATGGAGGTTGTTTATATCTAGTGATGTAAATCATGGCAGGGGGGTTGGACTAGACGACCTTTAAAGATCCCTTCCAATCCAAACTATTCTATGATTCTATGTCAAATAAGCTCAAAATAAACCTAGTTTGTGTAAAACAAACAAATAAAACCAAACGGCATAACTTAACAATTCTGTTACTCTTATCATTGTTTTCCTTTCAGTTGTTTCAAATAGTAATTTCTAAACTCTAGGTTAGGACTGAAAGCAAGAATGTGTTTCTCGCCTCTACTTTTTTTTCTCCTATTTGGATTATGCATCAAAATAAAGTCCACTTAAAATTTAATAATAAAGTCAGTATATTACACAAGATTTCTAAAAGTATAACCTTTCTAAACTGGCTGCGTAAGAGAATGTGTCTTTAATATAGGAAAATACAAAACTAATTTGGTGTTCTTTACACTAATCTGTAGTTAAAATTATTAATTTTACATTTAATGGGCAGCAAGGATGAGAGGTATAAGCTGTGTAAATACTACACTTGAATGTTGGAATCTAAACTTTGTTTAGAAATAACGGAATTGTAGCTCGATGCATAAAAGAGAATGGTTTATTTATTGCTGTTTTCTGTGTGTGTGTGTTTCAGGGGTCCATTCAGTGTTGTGCGGCGATGTATCAACAGGGAAACAGGGCAACAGTTTGCTGTAAAGATTGTCGATGTAGCAAAATTCACTTCAAGTCCTGGATTAAGCACAGAAGGTAAGAACGAACAATTAAATAAATTCTAAGCAGACAGATTTTTTTGATTTGTCAGCCTTTTCTATGTTTGCTTGCTTTGTAAGATCCTTCTGTTTTATATTTTGTAGAAGTTTTAAAACAAGGTCTTATATCTCAAATTTAACTTGATTTAACTTAGTGCATACATTTCTAATCTTCAGTAGTTCTTACGACTATTCCGTTGTGATAATAAATATTAGAAAGAATAGTAGGTCTATATTAACTCTAAGCCATTGTTATTTCTGTTTGGATTTTTTTTTTTTTAAAGAATGTGAATTTCTTAAAGAAAAAAATTCTGAATCAAAAAAGCATACAAAGGAAGTATTGTTTTTACTATTCTAGATTTAGCAAATAATTTGCTATAAAATGGGTAAAAACTTGCGAATAAAGTATGCGAAATTATATAAAGAACTGTATACATTTTTCATATAATCAGGATTTTAAAACAATGCTGCAGAACTGCTACAGTGTAAATAAAAGGCTGTAACTCTTAACATTTCCTATTTTAGGGTAAAACAATATGTCTTTTCTAAGTTGAATATGCAACTCGTGTGCATAAAGTGCTTCCTTTACACTATATGAAAAAGAGCATGGTAACTGAATGACAATCACTGTGTATTCCATGTCCGGTCTGTATTTTTGCTGGAGATCGTATTCTTCTGTACAGTAATGGTTTTTGGACATTCCACTTGTGCCATCTAAGTCCTTATGAACCCAAGTTCAGCAGCAAAAAAGGGTCAATGACTTTTGTTGGTAATTATAACAAATAGTATCTTAAGCCTTAATGGCTAGTTTGATTTACAAGGTAAATCTCAGGTCTTGCTTCAGATTTTACCAAAGATTTTCATTTAAATCTGATAACACCATTGCTAGTTTCTTTTTCCTAGCCCTCCAACAAAATATGAGCCGCGCTTTCCATAACATTCAGCTTGTATATAGCCACATTATGGGTTTGGCAGGCTATACCAAAACCATTGCATTTTGAGCTAGTGTATTTTTACTAAAATGATGTGGTATCTTTTAAAGAAGTTCTGTCCATATTCTAGTCTTTTTCTGAGCCTCATCTTAACTACTGATGGTAGGACACATTTCTACCTTTGGTGGAGTATCGCTTTCCTTGCTCCATGGCAGCAAAATTCAACTTTTTGGGGCCATGAAGGAATTGCTGAAAGGGAGAAATAGTAGACAAAAGAGTAGGGACTTATTAGGAGGAAAAGAGAAGCCAACAGTAATTACAGGTTCACTGAAAAAATGGATAGCTGTTGATAGTTTGTATTTGCTGCCTGGGTCTAAAGAAAAAGTTTGGGAGTATACTAAGAAATTTTGTTTTTTCAATTCCACTGGTGTTATATTGATATAATTCAAGCTGGCAGGTCATTGAGTTAACAGATCATAAACATTTTCTGGGTTTAGTGGGGGGTTTTTGTTTTGTTTTGTGTTTTTGGTTGTGGATTGTTGGCTTTTTTGGTTTTGAGGGTTAGATTAGTAATATTAAGACCATAAGCTGAATAAGTGAACGTGGAGCAAGTCCTTAACTCTACATAAGAATTTGAGCATATTTTCCACAAACTCTTTCTGGCTTGTGTACTCTTTATTTTATTTTTCCTCTGTGCTTTTTGGTTTGGGTTTTTTTTATTTTTGTGGACCTCTCCTCTGTCCAGGTTCTAGGTTTATTTTTTCAAAGATTTTATTTTTCTTAAATCTTTTTATTTGTTTGGCTTATTTCTGATATGACATTCCTTAAACACATTGGTGGGCAGCCACGATGGTGGTACCTGCATAAAATAAACTTACCTGGGAGGAAGCTGTATTTGTAAATTGTGTTAAAGTATAAGCTGGAATGTAATGGTAAGATTAATCCTTAGGAAAATTCTTTACCTCAAAGTTTTGCCTTCTGCAAGACCATTTTGGTCTTGAAGGCTATTTTTGTACAACTTTCCACCTCCAGTCTTTCTCTGAGGCACAGGAGTGGGAGAACAGGATATTTTGCATCTGAGGGAGCTGAATTCCTTCCATTAATTTCATACATGTAGAGTGCTGAGAAGTAAAGGGCCCAATATGCCTCCACACTTAAGATTTAATCAGAAAAGTCTCTGTTCTTGAGTGCTTTCGCATAAGTACCCATGTGGGATGAAATGTGTTTATGGGTAAGAACTTCATCATTTGTAATGTATTTGCGTTTGCCAGCAGTGTACTCTTGTGGCAAAGGCAGCCAACTGCATAGTAGACTGTTGTAAAAGTGGGGCCAGCAAGTTAAAGGAAGTGATTATTCTCTCTATTCATCCCTTGTGAGACCACATGTGGAGCACTGTGTGCAGTCTGGGTTTCCCCAGTACAAGAAAAACAATGATGTACTGGCATGGTTCCAACAGAGGTGGACTGAGAGAACGGGGTTTGTCTAGCCATAGGAAGAGAAGCTGAAGTGAGATTTAGTGCTGTCTTCAACTACTTAATAGCAGGATATAGAGCAGATGGAGCCAAACTCTTCATGTAGGCACAAAGTGAAAAAACAAGAGGCCGTGTGGACAAGTTGCAACATGGAAAATTTCAATTAGAGACAAGAAAAAAAAATCACTCTGTGAATGGTAAAACAGGTTGCACAGAGGGATTGTGGAGAGCATCCTTAGAGATGTGCAGAACTGGGCTACACAAGGCTCTGAGCTGCCTGATCTACTTTGACCTGCTTTGAGCAAGAGTTTGGACTAGGTGATCTCCAGAGGTTCTTTCCAACCTACATGATTCTGTGAGTCTGTGGTATTAGTATCAACAGTCTACATGTAATCTGTGTGGCAATATAGCTTTAATACTATTTAGGGAGAAAATTTAGATTTAATAGTACTGTGCTTAAAAACGTTAATTTAAGACTTTTTGATTACAATGTTTGAATTCCTTTAACTTGCAAGGAGGTTGACTATGGATACCTTTTAAAAGAAAGATTATTTGCTAGTCTAAACAACTCAAAAAAAAAAAAGTTATACTAATGTCTTACATTAATGGTATCTGCCTTACCGCAGTAACAAAAGCAATTAAGCTTTGAAAAATTGATGCTTCTCTAGGCTAATCTGTGTTTATCAGTTGGTACTGTCGTGAAGATTTGTGATATATGATAGAGAAGCCACTAGCTTGCAAGGCAAACTTTTATCTAGTATAGCATTCTTTACATAAGGCTGCTCAATACATGTAGTGTGTAGACACAGACATCTCAAGTGATTTTTGTCTGTGTGCATCTCTGCAGTGGTTTGGTAATAGGAAAAAAAATGAATGCTATGTAACGATGCCTGACAGCTAACAAATCTAATTTAGGCTAAATTCTATTGGATTTAAGTATTAGTATTCATGGTCTTGCATACTGTGTGTCATCAATCTCTGTAGTGTTGTAATTCAACCATATTAATGAAGAATATTGACACCTTGTCACTGTTCAAGTGGCCACGTGATCTACTGAATTAATGTTGGCTATTTTACATGATGACAGATTCTACTACAGTTCACTATGCATTCATATTGCAGAGATACAAAAAATTCAAAATACACATAAGAAAATGTGAAGCTTGAGTATTTTTAGGTATAAAAGACTATTTTGTACAGTTCAATTTAGAGGATTCATGTGGAAGAGTACTTGATGCTCTCATATTTTCAAATACAGCTCTTAGTTGCTGTACTCAGAACTTGTGGTATAGAAAAGTGTAAAAAGCATGTTCCTTATTTCTGAATTTGTTACAGCTCACACCATAGTTACCTTTTACTGTCCATTTCTTCTGCTGCTCTCTTCACATCCCATGCATTTTCTTTTTCTTTTATTTTTCTCTGCATGGCTTGCATGTCTTGCGTTTAGTTAGCTGTTCTAACACCAAATATCTATAAGTGCATACACTATTTCTCAGGAAGAGAATGGTGATCAGTTCCTTACTACTTAGTAAAAGTCAATATACGTTATTTGTGTGCCTTTTCTTAATGTCAGATTGCTCTCTTGTAACATGCTGACTGTTTTTTAAAGCAATTTAAAGGACAGTGCCCTGTGCTTACAGTGCATGTCTCTTTGAAGTTGTTTTTCAAGATTTAATTCATCGTATATTAGATTCAGTTGTCTGTAACTCATTTTGATAGAAATGTCCTCACAAAGAAAGTGATTACTATTACTTCCATAACCTTCTAATAGGCTAGACCTTATTTGTTAGGCTGATATATGCATCTCTACAGGTTTGTATACATGCAAGCCACTGTGAAGCTGAATAGATGAGCTGATAAGGAAAGATTCCGGTTTCCTTTAGATCCTCAACTAGTTCTACTGGAAGCAGGCTGTGAAGACAGTCTCTGCAAAATTTTTGTCTGTGACAAGCAAAATTGTAGCCAAGAAAGAAGTGTTTTGACTATAGTTTTTGGACTACTTCTAGCACTGAGAGGGGCAAGATAATTGAACCAAACTGGTATTGCTATGGATCATCCATTTTGGGAGAATAATTCCAAAATTATTTCATTGGGGAAAAAAAATTTGAAAGTTGGCATCAGTTTGGTTTTTTTCTACAAAGAACCCACAGATCATGAGGTTCAATAAGACCAAGTGCAGGGTCCTGCACCTTGGCCGGGACAACCCCCAGTATCAATACAAGCTGGGGGATTGAAGGGATTGAGAGCAGCCCTGCCGAGAAGGACTTGGGGGTACTGGTGGACGAAAAGCTGGACATGAGCCAGCAATGTGTGCTTGCAGCCCAGAAGGCCAACCGTGTCCTGGGCCACATCAAAAGAAGCGTGGCCAGCAGGTCGAGGGAGATGATTCTGCTCCTCTACTCTGCGCTGGTGAGACCCCACCTGGAGTACTGCGTCCAGCTCTGGAGCCCTCAGCACAAGACAGACATGGACCTGTTGGAGCAGGTCCAGAGGAGGGCCACGAAAATGATCAGGGGCATGAAACGCCTCTCCTATGAGGAAAGGCTGAGCGAGTTGAGATTATTCAGCCTGGAGAAGAGAAGGCTCCGAGGAGACCTTATTGCAGCCTTTCAGTAAAGGGGGCTTATAAGAAAGATGGGGACAAGCTTTTTAGCAGGGCCTGTTGCAACAGGACAAGGGGGGATGGTTTTAAACTAAAAGAGGGTAGAATTAGACTAGATATAAGGAAGAAATTTTTTACGATGAGGGTGGTGAAACACTGGCACAGGTTGCCCAGAGAGGTGGCAGATGCCCCATCCCTGGGAACATTCAAGGTCAGGTTGGACGGGGCTCTGAGCAACCTCATCTAGTTGAAGATGTCCCCACCCATGGCAGGGGAGTTGGACTAGATGACCTTTAAAGGTCCCTTCCAACCCAAACTATTCTATGATTCTATGATCTTTTCCCTGACATATTTTCAGGTTGTGAGTGATTTTCTTACAGTTGAGACCTTACTCTTGTTCTGCTTACTTCTTTAAATAGTTTACCCTGTTGGGTTTTTGTTGGTTTTGTTGTTGTTTTTTTTTTTTTTTCTTCTTTATTTACACTTGCATTTTTTTAAATCACTTTGTCAGAGCAGTTCATTTGAAAGGCATTGTTTAATTCTGAGTAAAGATCCACGACAGAGTATCTTAACCTTTTGATATTGGAAGGCTGTGATGAATCACAAGTTATTTTTTTCAAAAGTATCAGTGTGTAAGATTCTGCACCTCCCGCCCTGTTTTTTCAAAGGTTTAAGCAAAAAATGCAGTGTCAATGTTAAGCTCAAGTCTGTGAGTAAAAAAAAATTACAAATCTGTATGTCATCAAATTTTATGATACTATACCATATGTAGACTGGATTTGAAGAAAGAGTGAGTGATGCTCTGCCTTTGATTTGGAAACAGCAACTTACCTGGAATTTCTGGTAGTTGTCAGTTCTTTGTTGTACCATATTTCGCAGATCAAGGGAAGTTACTTCCTTCTGTGTGGCGTTATTGGGCCCACACCTGAGCTATTTTGTCCGGTTTGGGGCTTCACAATTTGAGGGATGCTAAAGAACTGGAAAGGTCCCAGCAAAGGACTATGAAGATAGTCAGGACCCTACAGCACATGATGAGCAAAGAGAGGTTGAGGGAGCTGGGTTTGTTTAGTCTGGTGAAAAGAAGGCTAAGAGGGTGATATAATAGTAGTCTACAGCTACTTGAAGAATTACAAAAACGGCAGAGCCAAGCTGTTTTTAACAGTGACAGCTATTACAACAAAGAGTAATGGCCAGAAATCGTTGCTTGGAAGGTTCGGGTTGAACATGAGGAAAATCTTAACCACTGGGAGGGTAGTGCAGTAGGTACAGGTAGCCCGGAGTGGTAATAGGACTTCTGTCCCTGGAGGTTTCCAAGATTTTGCTAGATGAAGGCACAACTGTCCTGATCTAATGTTAGCAGTAACCTCACTTTGAGTCAGGGTTGGATTGGATGACCACCAGAGGTCATTTACCACCAGCAATTTTCTGTGATTTAGTGAAAATATGAGGAAGGCACCATTATAGGTTTTCTTTCATTGAAGGTAGAAAATATGAGGCTATTTCAGAGAATGAAAAGCTGCATCAGCTTGACTTTGTTTTTTCTTTTATTATTGTTTTAACCCTATGAGAAATCTTAGTCAAAGTATTTAGTGATAGCAGTGTTGCAGATATAACTCTATTATACAGGAGCTTTCTTGAAAATTCATTGAGTGTGTATGTCTTGGTACTGAAAAGGTTGAGACATCTCTTTATAGACTGCAAAAATCACATAGTATTAGTGATACCTCTGTTAATAAGCAAATGCACTAATATGGAATTTTGAAGTGAAGGTTTTTAAAATGTCGGTAGCTGCCTGTCATGGAGTTTATGTTGCTGGTCTTCTAAATACTGCTATAGTTTCTGTGTATGCTGTACAAATAATAAAGCAGGTTGGGGTAAAAAAGTAGGAAGCATTTGAATTTACCACATAGCTATGGTAATACAAAATCAAGTATAAAAAGAATGCTTTTTAGGAAAATAAAAAAAAAAAGGGTGTCAAGGTCATGATGAAAGGGACCTGTACTAGAGTTTGTGCCTGTCAACAGGATTTGAAGACTGATGCTTAAAACCAGTTTTGATGTTTGTCATTTCAAGAGTCTACCTTTCTGGGGAATGCGTAGTTCCTAGCTTAGTTCTACTTCTTTCACACATGGGTAGAACTGTTCCTGTTTTGGTACAGGAAATGTTACCTAAACCTTTCTGAGGGGTTTCGTTGTTTTAACTTAATCAAGGATTTGAGTTTTCTTCTTTCTTTTTTCTGGAGAAGCCATAAGCTGGTTTGGTTATAAATTCAGTTCAACTAATTTGTACATATAAATTTCATAAATGACTAACTGTTTTACAGTTCTGCTATAACTTTCATAAAAAAAGTGTCATTAGAATTAAATACTTCTTTGCAGAAATATAACATTAGAGATGGAACCAGGCTTTTTTCCCCAGAAGACATTTCTATAAGTGTTGAAGGATGTTAACCATATAAGAGAAAGAATGAATCACAGGAATGCATGAAAACATAACAAGGATTTCTTTTTCAGGACTCCTTATTTTTTTCTTGCTACTGGAAGTCAGTTAACTGCAGAAATGGTGCATGTGTTTTTTTGATTGGAAATACAGAATTCAATGTTGGGCAACACTTCACATAATGTAATTTTTTAAAAAGTGTAAAATAGTGTGTTATATATTAGGGGCCTTTTTTGGTGCTGTTTCTAACATAAGCCCAGATACAGGCTTCCAGGAGTGGGATACTAAGTGTCACTGATCAAATTATCATCGTTTTGACCTCTTTTGGAGTCTCACATACGAATTTGATTGGTCCAGGGAAGCAAATAAGAAGTTCTATAAGGAAATACGGCCTTTCATCCAGATCATAAGCAAAGAGTAATAAAGATCAACTCTATGGTATTATTATATTTCAAGAACATAAAATTTCTTGAAATTTGATGCAGGCATATTCACTGGAGCAGTGTTGACATAATGTGTTCCCTTTCCATCTTCAAAAGGGAAAGCATAGCTTGTGAATTTATTACACCCACTTTAAAGCACATAAGAATATTTACCTAATTTTTTATGAACTACTGCTTAAATAGAAGGAAAATCGTTGAGTTTTTATGCGTTGCAAGCAATTGCTTCTTTATTCCTCCTAATCAGTCTCCAAAACAAGGACAGCTTTGTTTGCTGTATGACTTCAGTCCCTTGCCTTTAATATATATCTGTTCTTACTGGATTTACTATAGTACTGAGCACACAATGGCTTTGGAGGAGCGCATCCCTTCTCTTCCCTCCCTTTTTTAATCTTTACTACTTGGCTACACATTGCTCTGATAATTTTGTTTATCTGTTCTTGGTTTCACTGTAGTGCCAACATTGTAAAAATGACTATTATATTCAGTGGCTGAAACTACTATGGACTAGTTGCGCATTGCCAGATTAGGTAGGTCTTTACATAACATTAAAGTGAAACTGCTTTTGAGGGTGGTATCATACAGCTGAGCAGCAAGATTAGTCAACACATTTCCCAATTTTATAAATGTAAACGGTACCCTTTATAGGTTTCAAAATGCAATTATATGAAGTGTATTTGACTGTCAGTTTAATAATTATTCATTCTAAGAATAACATATTAGAGTATTAATGAAAATATTGCTTTATCTTGAAATTCTTAGAATACATATAATAGCAAAATAATTATGTAATTAAACTAAACAGAATTTATACAGCAGATAATATATAATTTAACTGTTATTTTTGTTATATAATTGAGTATGCAGTTGACCTGGATTTTTTAAAAAGTAATCATAATTGATTGAAAAGTGCTCCTGAAGTAACATTGCTATAATCTTTTCTCTCACTTTACAACGCACTTCCATATATGTGTAGAGGAGATGTCTAAGAACTCTCTGCTTTGTGTCAATCAGAAACAGGCCTGAAGCACCTAAGAGGATCATGTATTGTTAAGGTGTTCATTGCCTCTAAGTGTATTTACACCAACGTGGGTCCATTCCATCAGGGCAAAAAAGTGCTGATGGAGCTGAGAGATATCATTGCGAGGCCACTCTGGATAATCTTTGAATGATCATGATGATTGAGAGAGGTGCCAGAGGACTGGAGGAAAGCAAATGTCACTCCTATCTTCAATATGGGCAAGAAGGAGGACCCAGGGAGCTACAGGTCAGTCAGCTTCAGCTCCATCCCTGGGAAGGTGATGGAGTAACTAATCCTGGAAACCATTTCCAGGCACATGAAGGAAAGAAAAGTAATCAGGAGTAGTCAGCATGAATTCACCAAGGGGAAGTCATGCTTGACCAACTTGAGAAACATTCAAGATGAAACAACTGGCCTGGTAGATTGTCCTGGTTCCAGCTGGGACAGGGTTAACTTTCTTCACAGTAGCTTGGGGGGTGTGCTGTGTTTTGGGTGCTCCTTTCATGGCCCATTGATGCTTTGGCTGTTGCTGGGTGATGCTTGCACCGGGAGGGGGGAGCACAGCCGGGGTGGTGGACCCAGCTGGCCAATGGGGTATTCTATACCATGTGACATCATGCTCAGTATAAAAACCAGGTGTGTGGGGCAGCTCGCACCCCGTTCGTGATACGCGGTCGGCGGTCGGTGAGCGGTTGTGTTGTGCATTGCCTGCTTTGTGTATTCTGTTATTGTTGTTGTTCTCATCGTTATTATTACTGTTCTACTTAGTTTTATTTCAATTATTAAACTGTTTTTATCTCAACCCGGGAGCTTTCCTACTTGTGCCCTCCCGATTCTCTCCCCCATCCCACGGGGGGGGCGGGGGGTGCTGATCGAGCGGCTGCATGGCGTTTATTTTTGCTGGCTGGGGTCAAACCACGACAGTCCTTTTTGGCGCCCAACGTGGGGCTCGAAGGGTTGAGATAATGACAGATTATTTAGAGCATATTAAGGAATTTATATCTGGTAACGTATTAATTTGTTCTGCACCATGCTCTTGTTTTTACTGTACCTGTTAAAAATTGGAGTTGGGTTTTGTAGTCTGTTGTGCTCTGCAGTGATTAATGATGTTTTGCCTGGGAGATTTGTTACTAAAACGCTGGCATTGGGGGTTATTTGGTATTTGGGATTCATAATGAAGCCGTTTCTGTATTTGGGGTACCACCTCATGGAGACCATTAGCAATTATACCTTTTCCTCCGAGAGAGGCATAGACTACCTCAGGAGAGGGTATTTCAAGGACCCAAAAGGGTATCGGTGGGCTTTTGGTATAGCTGCCCTGGAGACAGAGGAAATTAAACAGCTGTCCACCTTGCCCGGTCTCTCGAAGGATCCTTCTGTTGTGGGGTTGCTGAAGGTCCGAGAACAACGGGTACCAATTGCTACCACAATAGTGCACCGGCGGCAATACCGCACCAACCGAGACTCCCTGATCCCCATCCATGAGCTGATTCGTCAACTGGAGAGCCAAGGAGTGATCAGTAAGACTCGCTCACCCTTCAAGAGTCCCATATGGCCAGTGCGAAAGTCCAATGGAGAGTGGAGACTAACAGTAGACTACCGTGGCCTGAACGAAGTCACACCGCCACTGAGTGCTGCCATGCCGGACATGCTGGAACTTCAATACGAACTGGAGTCAAAGGCAGCCAAGTGGTACGCCACAATTGACATTGCTAATGCCTTCTTCTCCATCCCTTTGGCGGCAGAGTGCAGGCCACAGTTTGCTTTCACTTGGAGGGGCGTCCAGTACACCTGGAACCGACTGCCCCAGGGGTGGAAACACAGCCCTACCATTTGCCATGGACTGATCCACACCGCACTGGAACAGGGTGAGGCTCCAGAACACCTGCAGTACATTGATGACATCATCGTATGGAGCAACACAGCAGAAGAAGTTTTTGAGAAAGGGAAGAAAATAATTCAAATCCTTCTGAAATCTGGTTTTGCCATAAAACAAAGTAAGGTCAAGGGACCTGCACAGGAGATCCAATTTTTAGGAATAAAATGGCAAGAGGGACGTCGTCAGATCCCAACAGATGTGATCAACAAAATAACAGCCATGTCCCCACCAACTAGCAAAAGGGAAACACAAGCTTTCTTAGGCATTGTGGGCTTTTGGAGAATGCATATTCCAAATTACAGTCAGATCGTAAGCCCTCTCTAATCACGTGACCAGGAAGAAGAACGACTTCAGATGGGGCCCTGAGCAACGACAAGCCTTTGAACAAATTAAACAGGAGATAGTTCAGGCAGTAGCCCTTGGGCCAGTCCGGGCAGGACAAGATGTAAAGAATGTGCTCTACACCGCAGCCGGGGAGAATGGTCCTACCTGGAGCCTCTGGCAGAAAGCACCAGGGGAGACTTGAGGTCGACCCTTAGGGTTCTGGAGTCGGGGATACAGAGGATCCGAGGCCCACTACACTCCAACTGAGAAGGAGATATTGGCAGCATATGAAGGGATTCGAGCTGCTTCGGAAGTGGTTGGTACTGAAGCGCAGCTCCTCCTGGCACCCCGACTGCCGGCGCTGGGCTGGATGTTCAAAGGGAGCGTCCCCTCTACACATCATGCAACTGATGCTACGTGGAGTAAGTGGGTCGCACTGATCACACAACGGGCCCGAATAGGAAACCCCAGTCGCCCAGGAATCTTGGAGGTGATCACGAACTGGCCAGAAGGCAAAGATTTTGGAATATCCCCAGAGGAGGAGGTGACACGTGCTGAAGAGGCCCCACCATATAACAAACTACCAGAAAACGAGAAGCAATATGCCCTGTTCACGGATGGGTCCTGTCGCCTTGTGGGAAAACATCGGAGATGGAAGGCTGCGGTATGGAGTCCTATACGCCAAGTTGCAGAAACTGCTGAAGGAGAAGGTGAATCGAGTCAGTTTGCAGAGGTGAAAGCCATCCAGCTGGCCTTGGACATTGCTGAACGAGAAAAATGGCCAGTATATTATCTCTATACTGACTCATGGATGGTGGCAAATGCAGTGGAAGGGATGGTTGCAGCAGTGGAAGCAGAACAACTGGCAGCGCAGAGGTAAACCCATCTGGGCTGCCACGTTGTGGCAAGATATTGCTGCCCGGGTAGAGAACCTGACTGTAAAAGTATGTCACGTAGATGCTCACGTACCCAAGAGTCGGGCCAGTGAAGAGCACCAAAACAACCAGCAGGTGGATCAGGCTGCCAAGATCGAAGTAGCTCAGGTAGATCTGGACTGGCAACATAAAGGTGAATTATTTATAGCTCAGTGGGCCCATGACACTTCAGGCCACCAAGGGAGAGATGCAACATATAGATGGGCTCGTGATCGAGGGGTGGACTTAACCATGGACGCTATTGCACAAGTTATCCACGAATGTGAAACATGCGCTGCAATCAAGCAAGCGAAGCGAGTAAAGCCTCTTTGGTATGGGGGACGATGGTTGAAGTATAAATATGGGGAGGCTTGGCAGATTGATTATATCACGCTTCCACAAACCCAACGGGGCAAGCGCTATGTGCTCACCATGGTGGAAGTAACCACAGGATGGCTGGAAACATACCCTGTGCCCCAACCCACCGCCCGGAACACCATCCTGGGCCTTGAAAAACAAGTCCTATGGCGACATGGCACCCCAGAAAGAATTGAGTCAGACAACGGGACTCACTTCCGAAACACCCTTATAGACACCTGGGCCAAAGAGCATGGCATTGAGTGGGTATATCACATCCCCTACCATGCACCAGCCTCCGGAAGCATTGACCGATACAACGGGCTGTTAAAGACAACACTGAGGGCAATGGGCGGTGGGACATTCAAGCATTGGGACACACATTTAGCAAAGGCCACCTGGTTAGTCAACACTAGGGGATCTGTCACTCGAGCTGGCCCTGCCCAATCCAAACCCTTACGTGCTGTAGAGGGGGATAAAATCCCTGTCGTGCATATGAGAAATCTGCTGGGGAAGACAGTCTGGGTTGCTCCTGCCTCTGGCAAGGGAAAACCCATCCGTGGGATTGCTTTTGTTCAGGGACCTGGGTGCACTTGGTGGGTGATGAGAAAGGATGGGGAAGTCCGGTGTGTACCTCAAGGGGATTTAATTTTGGGTGAAAATAGCCAATGAACTGAATTGTACAATGTTAGTTATTACATAGTACTGTATGTCATCACTTTTATGGTTACCATATGCCATATTAACAGTATTACAGTAAGAATCACCCAGATTAATGTAGGATGAACTCCGATGAAACTGAGCAAGGTGCAACAATGATAGAACCGGACGAGTGCCCAGAACTGGCCTCTGCATGCAAGAGCCCAACACCACACACCATCTCTCCTGCCCTGCAAGACTGTTACGACAGGTGGAACCCGAAGTCATGGACTACATGAACTCAACGGACGTTTTAGAGGGATGGCCCATGGACTAAGGGAATGATATCTCTGTGTGTGTATATATCAAAAGGCAGGGAAAAGTAGCGGTGACTAATTGGAATGTATGGGAAAATGTGAGACCTGGGCATGATGTAGATGGTATAGAATAAGGGGTGGATATTGTCCTGGTTCCAGCTGGGACAGAGTTAACTTTCTTCCCAGTAGCTTGGGGGGTGTGCTGTGTTTTGGGTTCGGTGTGAAAGGAGCGTTGATGGCCCATTGATGCTTTGGCTGTTGCTGGGTGGTGCTTGCACCGGGAGGGGGGAGCACAGCCGGGGTGGTGGACCCAGCTGGCCAATGGGGTATTCTATACCGTGTGACATCATGCTCAGTATAAAAACCAGGTGTGTGCGGGGGCTCGCACCCCGTTCGTGATACGCGGTCGGCGGTCGGTGAGCGGTTGTGTTGTGCATTGCCTGCTTTGTGTATTCTGTTATTGTTGTTGTTCTCATTGTTATTATTACTGTTCTACTTAGTTTTATTTCAGTTATTAAACTGTTTTTATCTCAACCCGGGAGCTTTCCTACTTGTGCCCTCCCGATTCTCTCCCCCATCCCACCGGGGGGGGGTGGGGTGGTGATCGAGCGGCTGCGTGGCGTTTATTTTTGCTGGCTGGGGTTAAACCACGACATAGATGAAGGAGAGCAAGGGATTTTGTCTACCTAGACTTCAGGAGGCCTTTGACACTGTCTCCCATAAGATCCTCATAGAGAAGCTGAAGGAGTATGGGCTGGTTGAGCAGACAGTGGGGTAGACTGAAAACGGGCTGAACAGCTGGGCCCAGAGGGTGCTCATCAGTGGCACGAAGTCTAGTTGGAGGCCAGTAACTACCGTTGTACTCCACGGGTCAATACTGGGTCCAGGCTTTTTCCACATCTTCATTAATGGTCAAAGTGATGGGGCAGAGTATTCCCTTAGCAAGTTTGTAGATGACACCAAACTGGGAGGAGTGGCTGATATACCAGAGGGTCATGCTGCCATCCAGGGGGGTCTCAACAGGCTGGAGAAACGGGCTGACAGGAACCTCATGAAGTTCAACAATGGGAAATGTGCAATATCCTGCACGTGGGGAGGAACAACCCCATGCACCAGTATATGCTGGTGGCTGACCAGCTGGAAAGCATTTTGCAGAAAAGGCCCTGTGGTGGTGCTGGTGGACACTGAGTTGAACAGGAGCCAGCAGTGTGCCCTGGGCTGCATTAGGAGGAGTGTTACCAGCAGGTGGAAGGAGGTGATCCTTCCCCTCTACTCAGCTCTGGTGAGGCCACACCTGGAGTGTGGTGTCCAGCCCTGGGCTCCCCAGTACAGCAGAGACGTGGACATACTGGAGAGAGTCCAGCGAAGGGCCACAACCAAGATGATGAAGGGACTAGAGCACCTCTCATCTGAGGAAAGTCTGAGAGAGCTGGGACTGTTTAGCACGGAGAAGGGAAGGCTCAAGTGGGATCTCCTCGATGTGTACAAATATTTGAAAGGAGGGTGCAAAGAGGATGGAGCCAGGCTACTTTCAGTGGTGCCCAGTGACAGGACCAGAGGCAGTGGGCACAAACTGAAACACAGGAGGCTCCATCTGAACACCAGGAAGCACTTTTTTTGCTGTGAGCATGACCGAGCACTGGCAGAGGTTGCCCAGAGAGGTTGTGGAGTTTCCATCCTTGGCGATATTCAAAAGTTGCCTGGACACAGTCCTGGGCAACTGGCTCTAGGTGGCCCTTCTTGAGCAGGGATGTTGGACCAGATGACCTCCAGAGGTCCCTTCCAACCTCAACGATTCTGTGATTCTATAAATGCAGCTTCATAACTTCTTTGTTGAGTGGGTGGCTCTCCTGCGATGGACCTGGGAGCAGCAGAGCAGGCTTTTATTTGGGCTCCCCCCTGCCCTACACATCATTGTCTCTCTGTGGGTGTGCAGATGAGGTTTTATCACATAACCTAACAACATTTTTCTTTTCTAAAACCCTAGTTTAATTATAGCTGCCTTCTTGCTTAAGAAAGCAAACTCTTTGAGGAGGAGTTAGAGAAAAGCAAGTTTTTTGAAAAAGAAATGTAGGTTGGAGGGGGAAGCAAGGATATTCCTGCTTTGGTGTTCCTAAAGTAGCAAGTAATGCCTGGAGCTTTTACCGCTACAATGCCAAATGACAAAGGTGTGTTTCTTCACCCCCTTTGCAAAGAAATCTGGAAATATGCTTTTTAAAAGATTTATTTTGAGAACGCTCTCAAGTCTTCATTCTTAAACATTGTTGTCTTTAGTCTCTTTACAAAATGCATGAGGTATGTCCAACTTCTGTTCTGAAGAATGAAAAGAAATCATTTCCAAAATGATTCTGTCTTTGTAAGCAGTCTTTACTTGTCTAACGAATCATGATTCTTGCCAGGAGTCCAGAAATAGGCTTCTAACCGTGCTTGCCATAATTCAGGCTAGTTACAAACATAGGGAAAATAGTAAGCATCAGCTGTATTTTCAAATATTTTCTGTTTGTGTGCAAGCATGTATTCTGTTCTGGTTTGTGCAATCAACAAAACTCAAGATTAACTGCAATTTCTGTTAATTCATTGATCCAAAGAGAACCTTCTTTGACTCTTAAATTCTGGGTTTTGTTATTTTGTGAATCTAAAAATATATGTCACTGTGATATGATAAATAATGATCCTTGTGCAATATCACTCTTCTAGAACTGCTTTTCATGTTAGAATGACAAACCTGATCTTCATGGAAACTTTCATTCTAACGTGCATCAGCAAATATTTATGACTGATACATGAAGTATATAGAAGTTGAGAGATCTCCGTAGTATGTCATTATGTGGGAGAATGGATATACTTTGAGGAGAAGAAAGTTCTAAATGTATGAGGTTCAGGAAGTTGTCAGTATGTCAGTTGCTTGTGAGAATTAAATACTTAGATCTCATTAGTACATATTAACTTGTACAGATGCAAAGGTATCCGCTTTTCTTGAGTGTAAGTCAATGGTTTAGTCCAGTTGTAAGCACTGTCAAATGATGGCTGTGTTTTCCAGGATAAGAGTTGCTTCAGTAGGGGAGAAAAAAAGTCGTGTAATCTTTTTGAGTAAAAAAAAATCTTTGGAGAAAAGAAAAAAAAATGTTAAGATAAACAATTAAGTCTACCTGATATGAAAGCAGATGGAAATATTTGTTGTTTGGAAGCTCTCCTGTTTCACAGTTTAAAGAAAAGATCTTGGCTAACAGATAGAGTAGAATATTGGAGATTTTTAGCTTCTCAATGAAGACAAGCATTTTGATTTAAATAAATCAAAATCCTGGAGGTCCTGAGGAGACCTATGAACTTAATTCTGTTTCTTAAAGACTTTCTACATTTTATCTGCTATTCTAGTTCTACCATGTCAAATATTATCATGTCAGCTGCCTTCCAGTATATTAATTATTTTAATAGAATGAAAGAAGTTAGGTACAAACAGTAAGTGATTGTCTATACAGTTAAATTTAAGATTAAATATCCACTTTAAAAAAACTTGAATGCACTTACGTTATATGAATTCAATTTTATCTTTAATACTGCATTGAATATCTTCTTAATTTTACATTTTAAAACTACTACATGTATAACCAGTAACTAAGAATTTGACTGAGACAACTGTCATTCTCCCCACTGCAAAGTAATGCAACGGAAGATGTATTTTTAAAACACTTCAATCACTGAACCACCTAGAAGAGAGAAGGATGTGAATATTATATCATATCTAACTAAGCACTGCAAGATACTTGCATTTTCTTAGGGTTATAGCCTAGCAATTTTGGGTTTTTTAAGTGCCAAAGGCTTTAGGGGAGAGACCTGTTTAGCTTCGTGTATTACTGCAGTCTGAGCACTCTGAAACAGCGCTTACTGGCATGGCATTTTCCAGCTACAAGTCATTTATTTTAATGAAGACACTTATCACGGACACCTGGATAGCCTACTCAACGCTGAATGTATTGTATGTACTTGATTTCCTAATATGAATCCACCCTACAAATATATGCAGTAAGTAAATTGGCAATGTAAATAAAAATACTGTGATCTATAGTTAGTTTACTTAAAATCTGTGACGGAGATTTTTCTTGGAGGTTGTTTTTAAGATCACTTCATACATGCCTAAGACTTACGGTGTGTTTCTTGGTTGGGGGAAGGGATTGTTCTCTGTATTTATTTTGCCTAAAATATTCAGTGGTCAAATTCATTTCTTTTTTGAAGTTGCTGTAGAAGAAAAAGCCCGACTGCAAATGAGACTGATGCTAAAAAGTAATGTTTTATTCTTCCAGAATGCCTTAGCATTTGTTAAGGCACTTACATGAGGATTTATTTTTAATACTTTACAGAACTGAGAAATTACTTTAAAGATATATTCCAAGTTCCACAGAAAGTTACTAGCAGAGTCAGCGATACAAAACCCAAGCTTCTTGATTTCCTCTGGTTTCCCAAAAGACTGACTAAATAACTAAAGGTTAAAAAATATATTGTTTGATCTACTGTGACAGAACCAGTTATGGTAGATTTCTTAATATGTGTCATTTTTAACATTGCCTGTGGTATAGTGACAATTAACAATTGCAGGTCCTGGTGAAAATATCACCTTAGTTTGTAGCATCATAAATAATAAAAATGGCTTATGAAGCACTACTTTGCCTGAGTAAGGTAGATTTTTTTCCTTTCCCAAATCAAATAAGTATTTGAATCCAGGTTGCCACCACATAAATGTTTATTATAATATGTATGTGTTTACACATCACTGTTTTCAGGTCTGTACAGGTTATCATGGCTGTATTCTCTTTTGTCCTCATAGTTCTCTTTGAAAAGCTGCGCCAAACTGGAGCCTGTGTTTCCAGCACAGGGCTGGACAGGTGGGGTTGACGTGTTTGGAAAGAAGCTTTTCATCTCTGATGATGTAGTTGTACAAGAACCTCTGTTCTTGTACTGCAGAGTGATAGGGCACCTACCATCCCTGTCTCTCAAAAGCTTATCTGTTTGGGGGGAAAACCAGTAAAGAAACTAGTATGCCCTGGAAATGTAAGATGCTGACATCTAGGATTATTAGATGCCACTTACCATCTGTGCAGTGTGTGGGTGAGTCTCACTGCTTTGCATCTCCTCCCCTTCCCGCCCTCAATAAGACCGGCTGAGCTGATTTAACAGCTCCTGGCTGTTGAAGGCAGAGGGAAAGCCCCCTTTCTTCAACCCAGGTTCCTTACTATGCAGTCCTTTTGCTTCATTTGCATTGGCTTTGGTACTTTATTGACCTTTGGACTGATTTACTTTAACTCAAGTTGGGGAAAAAAGTGAACAGAGGACTTGCACCCTAAGTCTCCTAGTCTTTGCTTTCTTGTTGGTTGGTTTGCTTCCTTTTTTTAAATGCGCCTTATTTAGAAACCTGTTAGGGTTAAAGAAGAATTACCTTGTTAAGGGGAAAGCGTAAGCGAGCGTAGTTTTAATTTATTCAGCTGGGAATTTTGATATTGTCTTTAGAGGAAAATATTTCTGTATGTTGTGTGTTAGTCTAGAATCTGAGATAAACCGGTGTGGGATGCTTAGAAAACAGAAGAGAGGTTCACTTCGTCTAAGGGCTACCAGTGACTCTGTTTAACCCCAGTGCAAGCTGGGGTTAGAGTAGGAACTGTAGGAGCATGTCTTGTAAATAGCTGTGGTTGCTACCTCAGTTCCTTCCTAAATAGCTGATAGGCATTGTTTTTTTTTTCTTTTTGCCTTAAATAACAAGCAAGCAGGCTAGCTGGAGAAAGTGCATGTACAAGGTAACATTAACAAGGGGGGAGAGTAAAAAGCCTCAAATCTTATCAATGCTGCTATCTTTATCTATGCTACTGTCCATCTGGTAGGACTGGTCAGCAACTAAATATCAATTAAGGATTTGAAGATATGCATTCTGTTCTAGAAATTGTCTGGACTACCAGGCTTTTTCCCCCCAATTTCCTATTTTTGGTCATGTCCTGTTTGTTTTGTGAGTGCGGAGCTATCTGTATGATTGGCTCTCCTTAAGGGCATTGCCTGGTTTATTGAAGGCACGAGTTCAACTGGTATTTACTGCTTTTGTGTCATCGTCCCCTCCCTCCCCCATCACATGGCCAAAAGAAGAGTTTACTAGTTTGGGGGGAATGTCAATCAATTTAATTTATTGTCAGTTAACAAACTTTTAATTACTGATTCGTATTGAAACAAACACACACACTTAGGCAAAACATCCCTTGCCTCCCCCCTTCCTGGTCTCCATTCCCCTGGCCACACGTAGCTGCCTTTGAAGAGGCAGCGGGCAGGCGGGAGATGGGGTCAGCACAAGCTGCAGCAGTAGCAGCCTCTCTGGAGCTGTACCTCTTGGCCCTGCTCGGGGTTGCTGCCCTGCTCCAGCCCCTGCTCTCCTCTCCTGCTCCAGCCTGCTCCTTTTTTCTTCTGGCTCCTCACTCCTTCCACTCTGGCCTTGTTGTTCCTTTTATTTTCTCTTGGGTTTTTTTGTGTTTACTGCCCACTCTTAAACATGTTTTCACAGAGTCTCTGGTTCAGAGGTACCACACGTGGCTGATGGGGCTCAGCTGTGTCCTGTGGTGGGTCTGTTGTGGAGCTGGCTGTGTCCGGCATGGGGCAGCCCTTCTTCTCTTCCCACTGAGGGCACCTCCACAGCCCCCTGCTACCAACACCTCACCAGTTACGCCTAATACACACATCCACCCATCCACTCCACCGCTCTTTTATGAATTTGTATGAATTTGCTCTTCTTTTTCTCTTCTTGGTCTTTGCCAGTCTTGCTTCCTCACTGCCCTATTTGAAGACATTTGCTGTTGTCAGGTAATGTTGGGGTAAGTTGATTATAGGGGAAATACAGCTGTGCAGGGTACTGGTTTGTTCCTTGCTTATCCCTTTGTGTGTTACAACATAAGAGAAATTTCTACCTTGGTTCTGTTGTATTTAATAACTTCCCTCTATAGAGTATAGTTTGTAAGAACTTTTGAGGAATTATGAGCTGTGCTTACTAACAGTCAAAGCTACTCACAGCTTCAGGGCATGGTAATCTGAGCTGCAAATGTCAGTTTGAGGACTGAAGACACATACATGTGCCAAGATACGCAACAATCTTTGGGAAAAAAAAAACTTTTAATATCTATTCTCTTTTTTTATAAGAATAATTTACATTTTGAAAACTTTCTTTTTTTAGCTCTTCCATATAGTGCCAACTACTGCAAAAATCAGTTTCTTCAGTGATATAAAAACTGATGGGGAGAGAGAGTTTCTTTATAAAACTGGGTATCTTCTGGGTTAGTATTTAGAAACATTATGTTGTAGAACAGAGCTTTAGAGCTAGTCATGCTGTGGTGACAGTTTGTTTGCTGATAGGAAGGCAGGTTCATATCCTGAATCAAATTTGTACCCTCATGTGACGTTGCAGTAACTTGATTTTTCCCCTTGCTCTCCGCACTGTTCTTCACTATCACCTTTGCCTTTTGCAACCTATTGCTGGATTTGCCCAAGAGAAGTAGCTCCTCTGAAGAACGTCATGTCAGATGAAGAGGATTCTGCTACCCTTTGTTCTTCTGAAATTTTGATTACTCTTTCTAGTAAGTCCAAGCCTTGGACCTTCAGTTCCTGTACATGTTTCCTCAGTTTGTTGGCTGTATTCACGATCCAGTGGCCCAAAAAATAAATTAATACAATGGCCCCAGTTATAATAATATAATATAGTTATAATAACCTTATTGGCCTGAGGTTATTTGTAAAGAGTAGGAACTGCTACACTTGAGGGCACTGGCTTTGCTGAGATAATGCTGATTTCAGGCTTTGCTTCATCTGTCTCAGAAGATTCTGTCCTCCTTCTGTATCAGTTAGTACAGAATTTCTGAGTTGTGCATCACCCCACATTTGCCACACTTACGTTTTGTAGATGCTGTGTGGCACTTGTGCATAGTTTTGTTTTGCCCTTCCTGTTATTAATGAAGATCTTTCCTACAGGGGAGGTAAGAGTTCCTTACCTCGCCAAGTGGACTAGATTCTGGCTTAGTATTCCTACAGTTTGAAATTTCCACTGCATTTGTCTGGGGCTGTGAGAGCTTAAGGAATCTTGTTTCTTTCATAGTTGGATGGAGTCTGTCTGGCAGCAATTCTTGTCATGTGTTAATAGGAAGTTAATTGGTGTTCACTTAGACGTTTGCATATAGGAAAAGTTGAACGTATTGAGAAAGGACCCAATTCCCCACAGACTTTAGAGGTTTTAAGGACTACAGTGGGGCAACACTTAAATTTTTGTGCAATGTGATATGTGTTATTACTTGTTTGTGTAAATGGTGATCTGTGTAGCTGTCAGTTCTCTGAAGTGGTATGGGGAGGATGAACTTCCCTACAGTTAATGCTTCTCATGCTGTTCTTTAAAGATACGGTGTTTCCTCAAGTATTCTTCCAAAGATGGATTCCACCTAAAACAGCATGTTAGCTTTTGCCACAGAAGTACAGTTTTTTGAGAGCACAAAAGAGAAGTTATGTTTTACATCACAGACCTGCAGAGGAATCTTTTGAGTAATAACAAGACCAGATTCTTAAGGCAGGCCCAATGCTCTTAGCACTGATGTATCTATAGGAATATCCATTCCCACATACTGACTCGAGAGGAATAATGGCTGCTATAAAGATCTGCTGTAACACTGTCAAGATGGACAACTTTTCAATTGTAAAAATACACTCTTAAGGCAGAAAATACGTTGGTTGCCTTGTTGACTAGTATCTTCAACCTTAATACTTGCTAAACAGCCAGTTGGAGCTCCGTTCACATTTTAAGGAAGCAATATGCTGTGCTTAAGTGTCCATTCTTGACAGAGGTGGTCTTGCAGTTTGAGGGGATTCCACTTCCAAGAAATGGTGATTATAAGCTCCTGGAGTCTCTCAAAACTGATTTAAAAAACAAACAAACAAACAAACCCCCCAAAAAACCCACCTAATTTCATGAGGACTGGGGTTTTTTTGGTTTTTTTTTTTAAAAACTATTCCTAAGTTTCTTTGAGCAGTGAAGCCTATGTGCACATTGACGTCTGCTCTCTTCTCTCCACCCTCCTACTGCTCTGAAATTCCTTTAGCATCTGCTTAGGCTCAAAAGTGAATAAAAAGAAGTGTCTTTGCAATGTTTCTTTTGCTGTAATTGTAAGGCATGCATTCTGGTAGCACTGACTGGCAGAGAGTTAAAGCTGGGCAATTGTCCTTTCACATCTGCTAGCGTGATCTAGATGGGAATGCTTTCCCTGTTTGCTCTTTGGATTTGCTTCTGGGCGTTGGGTGATTTACATGTTGCATTTTGATGTGATGCCATAATGTGGCAGCCATTGTAACAATGTGCTAAAACAGGAAAAGGAGCAGGTTTTTTTGCGTGGAGTAACTTACGTAGTTTTTCCACTATTGAGATGTAAACTGACATTTTCATTTTCATTCATTCAAACTGTCATTTGGTCTGTAGGCTTTTGCACAAAGGCTAACCCAGAAGAGTGTTCTGTGTTCTGAGGTCAGGTGGTTTGCTTTGGTTGTTACAGCAATGGAGTTTATTCTATCCATCTGAACTGTTTCCGAAAAGGGTGACGTGTTTCATGTATCAGGAGTACAAGAAAGAGCTTGTAAAAACAAGCAAGCTCTGTTCTAGGCCTTTCTTTCTTAAGCCTGCTGTCTGGGCAGGTCCCTGTTGGATCCTGTTGCAACTCCATAGCTCTTTAGATCTTGAAAGGCAAAATTTTTTTCCCTTTCATCTGATACTATGCTGATACTTTATTTCAATGTCCAAGTCCATTCTTCAACAGATTTTAACCACTCAAACAGTGGTCAAAGTCCAACTCAAAGATCAGTTATTGCTGAAGGTCTTGTAACTTACAGTATTAGGTGATTGTACTGAAAATGTATTATAGTAGTGAGGGATATGTGTATACAAGAAGCGGAAGAAAATTTTTGAACTTTTAAAATTAGAAAATGGAAGTTTTAATAAATTTTCTTACAAGTTTTTTGTGCTTACTGATTGCATTATGTGTAAATAATAGATTCGTATATTAAAATCCTTTTCCAAATTAGAGGCGATGAATCAGATTTCATTGCTATTAGCAGGCAACTGGTTTTATGTCATTTTTATCATGTGAATTTTATCAGTATTTTGGGAATTTGAAAATAAATTTGCAGTTAAAAGGCAGCAAAACAAAGAAAAAAGTCTGTAGGACAAATGGTTGTTACATTTGTGCTATATTTACATTTATACTTACATACAGTAAGTTAAAGTTCAGTCAATGTTTTAATTAAAATCTATGGGCCATTGTAACTGTCCTCAAAGTTTAACATGGCATATAACTTCTTAGACTTTTGGTACAGGTATTTTTGCAAAAACTCTTAAAAATGGGTTATGACAGATAGGTCGTTGTCTGCTTTCACCAGCCTTCAATTCCAGTATTCATTGCTGGCAACACATGGCACTTTTGTGTCTATGATTGTTCTTAAGTAGGCACGAACATCCCTTGAATAATATTCCTTGTGGTAATAAAAGGTTTAAATGGATTCCAGTTCCATGGTTTTCTGTGGCATTTGGAAAACAAAAGATGAAAGATTTATTTAATTTAATAAAGCACATCTCAAGAATGCTGAAAAGTTCAAAGCTTTAAGCTCAGGTTCAATGCTAAAGGTTTAGAGGTTTAAAAAAATGTGTTGAGAGCTTTAATTAATTTTTTTTTGGTTTAAGAATGTTTTTAATGATGCAGTTTATTGTGTTTTAGAAATCCTACTTACCTAGAAATTATAAATAGGCTTTCCAAACTGACTGGAGTATGTGGAAAACCTAGTATATATATAAACTGTATGAATTTCTCTGTGCTCTGAGGCCATTTTATTTCCCTAATTAGTTGTTCATGGATGAAGATTTATGCAACAGGATGATTTAAGCAGCCAAATCTTACTTCTCTATGGTAAATGGAGACTGAGGTACTGTAGCTATTAAGAAAGAAGTAGTGCAATAATACAGGTACAGTGGGATGTGTTAGAAAGCATGTGGATGTGCAAAACATTTACAATGTGCTTGTATCTGTTGAGATGTGTGAGCTCTAGCTCAGCAGCAGTCCAGAACTAACCCTTTGGAGGGTACCAGCCCCATTTCCTTGGCACTCCATTTCTGGGAGTGTTTATTAGCATATCCACAGCTTGTGTTTAGCTGGGCTAATAAATCCTCAAGAATCAGGGTCACTGTGACTTTCAAGTGACCTTACATGGAGCTAGCTCAAGTCCATCATGGTTTATTAATTCAGGTATTGACTGGGAGAGACTATACTGTATCATCACGCCCTGAAGCAGGAGAGCTGTTTTGCATATACTGCATTTAAGCTAATAAGTTCTGCTAGACCTGAGCTGGCTTTTGATATTATTGCAGATGCATATACAACCTGCATAAACAGCTCACAGATTTGCAAATTTGACTTTTTATGTCAAAGTCACAGGTGCATAACTCATCTACTTCCTATAGTGCCAAGTACACCCCTCCCTGCCTCAGTTTCTTGTCGTCTTCTGCCTAGTGCAGTACTCTGGAAAAATGAGAACATGGTTGTGCAGCGTGAGACACACGGAACAGGTTGTTTCACCAGAAGAGGTTTGTGAGGGAAGGGAAGTCAGGCTCAAATTAGTATTAGCTTCCTCCTTCAAGGAAGGGGTGGGGAGTACATCTTGTGCAACTAACTGTGCTTCAGATTATTTTCAGGATCTGGACAATGCTGCATTCAGCCTGAGAGTCATGTGTTGCCATGTTAAGACATGGTTTTGATTTTGTTGTGCAGACAGAAAAGGTGGTCTAAAGAATCTGTGGAAAGGGTCAGGGCTCTCTAAATTCAGGTGACCTATGTGACTGTTGTGTTTTACATTTCCAAGTACCCCATCACATCAATGATATTCTTTATCCTAGTGGTATTTAATGTAGACAGATACTTAATCTTTTTTTTTTTAATTTTAACTTGTGAGGAAAGGAAATTTGATTCTTTCTTTTAACAAAAGAACCCTGTTAACTGTTTCTTCCAGTGCTCTTATAAAGCTCTCTTTTGCAGAGAGGGTACAGATTATTATCAGTTATTCTACTTCTGTGGACTTCTAAAATATAATAGTGTACATATGCTTTGACCATTTAATATATATGCAAGCTTATTGTTGCTCTTGCACCTTAGAGCAAGAAAAATGGGCAGAATTTATAAGGTTCTGTTCTTACTCTAATTGATCATCACTGCACATTTGGATGCCAAAGAAAGAAAATTGATCTCATGCTAAGCATGCAGGAGTGAGATAGTACAGGTTAGTTGTTGGAAAAAATTTGAGTCAAGCCTTTTAACATCTGAAGAAGGTTCGTTCACTTCTGAGAGTGTTTTACATGCAAATACTCTGAGTGTAAGTACTTAAATAATCTTTGCTCTGTCAAGCAGGAGGAGCAATCCATTATCCCCAGCTGGTTACTGCAAGGCTTTATAGATCGATGCCAGTCCCTCAAAATACACTGTAACAGTGAAGGAAATTGTTATATATTACTATGTGGTTCTTGCCATTGGCATCACGTGGAATTTCAGAGGCAGTGGGAAACTCCCTCAGAAATTAGTTAAAAAGCCATACAGATGTACTGTTTCCAAGCGTGTATCTCCTGCTTTCTGATATAATTTCCAAGTTCACAGATTGGATTAGGTGACCAAACTGTTTCTAACTCAATTTTTGCTAAGTGTGAGTTTTAGATATTTTTTGTTCCTTGCTCATCACCAGAAAATAGAGAGGAAATGAAAAAAAAACTGTTTTCTTAACACTTGGGTGAGATTAAAGAAGTAAGCTCTTTGTGTCTGTATTAGTGAAGAGGAATTGTCCTTTAAATATCATGAGAAGTGTGTGAATATTATGAAAGAAAATATTTCTCAGATGACCTTTAATTGCAAAAGGATTCAAATCAGTTCATAGGCAAAATTGTCATTGGGTAGGTTTTTTTATGGGGATATGTTACCTCTGTCAGTTTTGACTAGTTTACAGAGAAAAGCATAAGTGACTATTTGTAAAATGTTGCAGTATTTTCAGCCTGTTGTACAATCCAAGACAAGTTAGGCAAGTTAAAACCTTATTTCTAGAGTTGTTACTTGAATGTTGCTAGAAACAAGTTTGAGCTCAGTTGCACTGGTTTCATCATTAACATTTGATTTTTGTGGAATGAAAGGGGGGATGTATTTTAAGGGCACTGGTTTCAGAGACTTAGAGGAGTATTGCAACTGCACAACAGAAAAGGGAAAATGTGCTCTTTAAAGCACTACAACCTTAATAGACAGTATTTTAAAGTATTTTATGAATATGTGGAAGTAACAAGAAGTCTAGTTAAAACTTTGTTGGTTCTTAGCATTAAATCCTAAAAGTGCTGGTAAAGAATACACTCTGTAGTGGTTTTTTTATTACTGAACTAAGACATGCACACCTGTTTTACAAAACTTGTATTACAATGTGTCAGTTAACAAAGAAAAGAAAAAAATGTTGTATGAATTTTGGTAATAATTGCAAAGAGAAGCATGTGCAGAAGTGGAGCAAACAAAAACTAACTTTTTTCTTATCCTCAATTGCTACTGCTTGGGAAGAGTTTTCTGATTCCTGACATTGTTCTGTCACTGAACCAGAAAACAAGTTTTGTTAAGGTAATTGTTCTCCAGCATGCAGGCATCACTCTGCTGCAGGATTTCCCAGTCCTGTCCATTCCTAGACAGAATTGGTATCATCCTTAAAAGTTGCTGGATACTTATCTATTACTCAGTGTGCGTCTTCGCAGTGTAGATGTAGATCACCGTAGATGCTGTTTGTCCTAGAGTTCAGTGTGCTGTGGAGGGTACTCAGGCTGTCTCAGTACAGCAGCATATGATGCAGCTTGTGCTATCTTACCTAACTGAGAAAAAACTGTAAAGTGACCTGTCCTGCATGCCACAGCTACCACAACTAAAACGCTGTCACTCACTGAGCTATGTGACATTGTAGAATTAATTTCATCGGAGTAGACTGATATTTTAGATACTGTTTTTGCCTGGATTTTCTAGATTTGATATGGGCAAAATTTATTTTCTGGCATTAGTGACCAACTGGTTTCGTATTGGCTCTGCAGAGCCCAGCAGTTCAAGACCAAAGAAACTTTGATCAAAGCAAGCAAACAAACAAACAAGTAAATTTTGTCAGTATGAGAAGCATCTTAACCAGTCAATTCCCTCTTCTGAGTGCCTTTGGGTGCTCTGTTTCTGCCTGTTAGTGTTCAACAGCCGCAGTGTGAGGGATTATTTAACCCTTCCTAGAATAGGAGTTAGGGACAATTTGTCTAGACTAGCTGAATCTGATAAGAATAGATTTCCTTTGTGTCTTTCAAATTCCAGACTTCTTCCAGTAAAATTGAGATTCTTTGTTAATATCAGAAAGTAAATTTCACTGTCATTATGTTCAGGAGAAGGCTAGGCCACAGAAGAAAAGACATTTCAAACAAAAGGAAAACTGCAAATATTATAATAGTCAGCAACAGAAACAGCTTTTAATTTTTCAGGATCAAGTAACATTCTTTTCTTGATAATGTTCCGTTGCCTTTGGGGGCACTTACTCGATGTAATGTCATTACATTTTAGTACATGAATACGAAAAACTCATGTAAAGGCCTGCAAAGTCTAACCTTTGGTGAACCTGATCTGCCTAAGTGAATTTTGGCCAATATATTAAAGACGTGTCAAAGTCTGGTGTAAAAATTTTCTGCCAATCTGAATTTAACATTGATAATGATGCTCTTAGTACATTCTGAGGTATACATTACCTGTATTGCCCTGGCCAAAGGCTGAAGAGAAAAAACACACACACACACACACACATGCACGCACACACACACACCCTGCAGCAAAAATAAAATCCCCTCAAACAAACAAACAAACAAACAAACAAAAACAAAAAAAAACCCACCCTGTGTGATTAACCTTTAAAAAAGAGAAATTCCAGTGATTTAAACTTAACTACTTGCAAGTTCTGGCTTTCTAAAGCTTTTTGCTGGACTTCAAAGCAATAAACACACTGCTCTATTATAGTTTTGTGGATTAAACAAAGAACTTCTGGCTCACAGCAGCAAACTCTGTTTAAATGTATTCTGGTTGTATAATACAATTATCGATGTGTGTGGCGTAGTAGATTACTGGTGTGGTCATCAGCTCTGAATAGCTTGTTAGGTGTAGGGGAGAGAATGGTCTTCCACAGAATCTGGATAAAAGGGTGCTTAGCCCTCGGTGTACCTTAATTAGTTTAGGGTGGCGTACTTTTTTTTTTGTTCTTAGGTCTGAACTGTAATCATTATTAATCAGATCAATGGTATAAAACTGGCCAAACGTAAAGCTCTCTGCGGCTAAGTAAGTGCAAGCCACCTTTTGTATTGAGTTGCTGACTACAGACCAGATCAAAGTAGGAGCTGTGTTGCCACCTAGTGAGAAATCTGTAGGCACGCATGTTGACTTGGAGATGCATAAACATAGGAAATTACAGAGAGGAAAGAGAAAAAGGACCTGACTTACAAGTTCATTTTTCAATTTTAGTTTGAGTTTCAGTTAAATGTACAAAAGTATAAAGCTACTGCAAGTTAGCATTTCCTGATAATACTGTGAAATCTAGTATTCGTAGTTTTCTGACTTCTTTAGTATTTTGGAGGAGGACAGCAGTGTTACAGACAGTTGTGATTTGCCATATTGTCAAACATTTTAAGCCAGTGCTGCTGTTGAGATGAGCAATGCTGCTGTAATCTGGCTATTTGTTTCTATTGCTGTGCTATTGTGCTCATAAGTATTTGTACAGCTACCCAGAACTATCCAGAACCAGCCTGGTTGAAAAATAGCTCTAAGGGGAGGGGAAAAAAGATTGTTTGCAGTCACATCAATTCCTTGATTCTGTTTATCATGCAGTTGCACAAGCAGATGCACTAGCATGAAGGGGAGAGATGATGCAGGAGGGGAGAATGAGGTGACAGAAGAGGAAGCAATTGCTGCTTTTAATGGGGTTGCTAGTTTTAAGTGTTTATCAGTTAGTTTTCACTACAAGAAAAAACAATCTGTGTAACTTTATGAAATGATGACCTTCCAGTCATTTCAATAAAGAAGACCATTGTGACCTTAGAGCTGAGCATTTTGCCAGTTCAGTGCTCCAGCCAGGGTGTAGCATTCTTTTGCCAAATACACACCTTGTGTCTAACTGGTTTTTTATGTTTTTCATTTTTTAAAGAAGTTTCACAGCGTATTCTGACAGATCAGCTGCTGCACATACCCTTCCACTTCCCTCTGTTAAAGAATTCATGGTATCACAAAGTGTTTAAAATTGTGGCTTGTAGTGTAACAACATGTGGTCTATGGTAATTGAGAAGGTGTTGGGTTTCAGACTATTATGCAGTGCTGCATAACAGGTGGGAACATGGGATTTAATGTAATATGGTTATCAGCAGTGAACCCACTTTCATAATTTGATTGATCACGGCTTGAGAGTCAATTACTATTTTCAATTTCCTTTCATTCATTATTGAAAACAGAGCAATGTTAGGAGAAAAGGAAAGTGTTTCAGATTTTACAGCAGAGGTTCCAAAATGTCTCCAGCAGCAACTCCACTTCTGTTTGGAAGTCCAAACTTGTGACAGAGAGAACTGTCCTTATTCCTCTTTAAATTAATTTATGGAGTTTATAACACTACTTCTGATTATCGTGTCCCTACTTGAGTTTGTGAAACACTTTTCAAACTGCTACTTTGCAGCAGGGAGAACTACTAATAGTGTTTTGAAATACAGATTGTGCATCTAAAAAAAATAAACTAGGAAGTGTTCATTTCACTTTTCTGTGTTTCCCCTCTTCTTCCTCTGTTCCCCTATATCACTGAACATGCTGTTGAGTATTAACCGAGAGGATGTAGAATGTAGAAAATCTTAGAGGAGAGATACGGGCTTATCTAATCTTTGTTCCTGCTTGCGAAAGACTAGATTAGATTATTTTTTTTTTCATTGTGGTGGGTGCTTTGTAAAAAGTTGCTAAGAATTATCATTTAATTAAATGAAATTAAATTATTTGGTTTTAATTATCTGCAATAGGCAGCTGTTAATATTCTTTCAGACATCCTTAAACATTTTTATTAGTTCAAGTTGACTCATTACCTAAAATACACTGTTTTATTTATGAAGCATTGCTTATTTGTATGCCAATAAAAATGAGGAAATTAGTAAAAGGAGGGAAGGTTTGCTTTCATGGTCGCAACCATGCAAACCAACTTACCGTGTCTGTCAGATATGTGACTCTGGACAAGTCTGGTGGACGTATCAGAAGTCATGTGAGAAAAAGAAAGTGTTTTTTCACACCCACTTTCATGTGTTTCATAGCTGATAGAGTATGAACTGAGGAAGGAAAATTGCCTTTTAAGTCTCCCAAGACACACAGCCCCAGCTAAAAATCCATTAACATGTTTATATTTATGTCCAAACACTGAGAAAGAATGGAGTAGAAAATGGAAGTTATTCAGAATTTAGCGAGCATCTATAAAGTCTGATTCCACGAAAAGGAGATTTCTGTAGGTTTCTGTCTGGGGGCTCAGGTTGTTAAGTATTAGCTGTAACTGCATTTTGTTTTTCTTTCTTCATGTCATCATTTTGTTTCCAAATGCTACAGAAGCATTAAAACAAAAGATACTAACTGAAGATGGATTGTCTTACATTGTCATTGTAATTGTTGATTACTGTGGTGTTTTCATCAAGGGCCATTCACAAGGTATCTGCATTTGTTTCTTTTTGGTGTATGTTTTAAGTATGTTTGTTAAGGTACAGACTGATTGCACAATAAAAGACTTGGTGATGATGGAGACACTTTGCAGGGAAAGGTGTGTACTTGTGTTTTGCAACATCCTAAGCAGCTCCAAGTGCTGGCTTTCATAGTCTCACTGCTTTCTCCTTCCATATTCCTTTCCTTTCTTTTAAGCCAGCTTCTATAATTGAGATTGCTCACTAAGCCATTTCACATGCTAAGACCGCATGACACTGAGCCAGTGGGGAAAAAAATGAACGTTGTTTTACTGAGTTAACACTGAAATGGTTTGGTGTGTGGTGTGACGAGCTCCAGGCTGCTGCACAATGGAACAGAGGGCAAGAATGTGTGTGGGATGAAGGGAGAAACAGCCAGCAGTTAAATCAGCTTGGCTACCGTGGAGCTTTAGCCACCCCAAAGTGTGTGGGAGGGGAGGCAAGAAAGCTTTTACTACTTGTTGAGGCAGGGAGTCATTAACTGGTCGGATGTATCTGTGTGATGAGAGTCGGTCACATATCCCAGGAGGGCAGGCAGTGCGGTTTTAATTAAGAGAAAGGAGAATACTCTCTCGTGGAAGAAAAAAATCAAACATCTTTGGGGCAGAAACATCACTGTGGTTCTGTTGTATAGGAGTTTCATTGCCAATGTCAGTATAGGATGTTCCAACCTCCAGCTGCTCATTCCTGTTGCAATATGTTGGCTGTGCTGAGAGCTTTTATAACTTCCTTGCTATATTATTAGAATAATAAAGCCTAAAAGTAATTTTCACAGAGGAGCAAGAATGAGCAAACAGAAAGGGGATAGGGAGACTTTTTAAGCTAGTATTGCCCTGAAAGTTCACCTGGTTTTGGAAGTGTGACCTCAAGTACAGTATGATTGGTTATACTAGAGTTTGCTGTTGTGCAGGATGTGTCGTGTGCTTGTTACGTGCTGTCCTGAGGCAGAGGCGTATAGCGGTGTGCTCAGCTTGGAGGTAGTCAACTCCTCTGGAGCCCCTTGAAGCATGGTGTCTAATGCAGTCTTGGCTACTAGAACATGGAGCAGACCTGTGTTGTAAGTGGCAAGTTTTTGGTAATGGGAGGCTGCAAGGGCGGCTTTCGTGGGAAGAGGCTTGGGACTGCCTGTGCTGGACACAGCGGGTTCCAGACAGCTCCAACGGACCAAAGCTGAACCTATCAGCCACGTGCATGGCGCTTCTGTGAAAATATGTTTAAGGAAGGGTAGGAAACGCTGGAGCGAGGCATGGGGAGTGTGGAACAAAAAGAGGGAATACCAAGATCAGGGAAGGAGGAGGTTCACCATGGCAGAGCAGATATCCCCCGCAGACCATGGAGGACCCATGCTGGAGCAGCAGAAAGGTGTGAGAAGGAAGGAGCAGCAGAGAGGAACCACTGTATATTGAGCATGACCTCTCCCCTGCACCACTCAGAGTTGGGGGATAGAGGAGTCTGGAGTGAAGGAGTGAAGTTGAGCCTGGGAAAGGGGGCAGGAAATTCGTTGGTTTAATGTTTATCTTTTTGATTCCCTCTACCGAAATGAATAAGTATTTATTTATTTTAATTGGCAGTAAATTACGTTAACTTTGTCAAGTAAGGTTATTTTGCCCACAATAGTAACTGGTAAGAAATCACCCTGTCTTTATCTCAACCCATGAGCTATTTTGTTCCTGTTCTTTGTATTTTCTAGCCCCTGCCCTGCTTAGAGCAGAGAGTGAGCAAGAGCCTGGGTGGGAGTTTAGCAGCTAGACAAGGCTAATCCACAAGACAAAAAACAATGTATTTGTAAAGCGAAACAATTGGTGCTGAGGTCTCAGTGTCTGCTTTATACATGCTTCAGGGGGTTACTTTGAACTAGGACTAGTCTGGCCTGTGGCCTGTTCAAGACTGGAGTGCATCAGGCACATTTCCGAAGCCCATCATCCAGTTTAGTTGTATGTGGAAGAATTGTAGTTGGAGTGGTCAGCAGCTTCTCCATGATGCGCACCAAAGGATGGTAGGTGAGAATGACACAACCAAATGAAAAAAGCATATTGATTTCCTTTTAAAACTTAGTACTGCCACATCTTTTTAAATTATATATAATCATATTCTCACTGTACAAAATATATAGAAGCGTTTTAAGCAGGAAATTTACTACTGATGTAGGTACTTCCTTTTAAAATACTGTCATACCCAAGCTGTGGCTGGAGAACTGATCCTTTAAAAGACTGAACCTGGAAAATCAGAATGCTCTATGTTTCAAAATGACGTATGTCTTCCATCTTGCTAAGAAACTTGATGCCGTCCTTCCCCCAAAAAAATGTGGCTGCTACAGTCTGTGCATGTCACTTTTAAGATGTTAAAATGGTGCTATAATCCAGGCTGCTAGAGAACATCTAATTCTTCCATGCTGTAGGATACTGTGAGCATACTTTCAAAATATGTTCAGTATATTTGAGATGTTTTAAAACCTTGGATATCAGATTTTGAAAGGAAATTAGGTGTTTGCCAGAATTGTCAGAGCTGCTTAGGATATTAGGTAGTTAACTCCCATGGAAATTTTAAGTGATGCTCATGTTTTATATTTTCTATCGAAGACTGACATATCTTCCTTTACGATTATTTAGAGCAGTTATCTTTTTAGTGCTTCCAGCAATTCATTTTCAGTGTCGCTATCCAAAGACAAGGCTGTGTTTTCTCGTCTGGTGATTATCGCTGGGAATTCCCTTTTCCATCTTAGAAGTCTGAACTTTCATGCCATTTTAACAACTTCAGTGACTCTCTCTAAATAATTAGCCATGTATAAATGGAAACTTGAACATGTCTCCAGTTGCTAAAAAAAAAAAAAACTTTACAGTTTTGTAAACAGGCTGAAATTCTGGAACGTTTATTAGTAACGATAGTGTAAAATGACAGCTTTTAAATGCTTTTTAAATTACGATGTAAAGTATCAAACTGTGTGCTAAGCAACTTAAATGAAACACCACATCTTTCTCCCTATTTCTGGTTGTTTAACAATACTTTTCATGCAGTTTCATGCAGAGAAACTTTTAAACCTTGTGCTTTTAAACCTTGCTGTTCTATTTATTATCGCTGCTGTCATTAATGTTTAATTTTGAAAGAAGTACTAACAGAGAAGGCTTAAAGAATGGACTGGAAAGTCATTTCTTCAGCCATATCAAGAAAAGAAAAATTAATAGACGAAGTGTTTGAAAAGGATTCAAATATATAAAGTAAAATAGTCCAGCAATTAAAAGATGACAGTTTGGTTTAGATTCTAATACCTTGTCTTGCCTTAGAGTATGTTCTTTTAGCTAACTTTTGTTTACTAGTGAAGGAGACTGTTCTAAATATGAGATACATAACCATTAGTAAATGGTACATGTCACCTCTTGCTGCTTAAAAGCTGACTTACTCCATTGGCAGATTCTAAAGTTGTCCTGAAGCTCTTTTAAGTGTTTGGAATATGAAAGGCTTATTTTGGTATGGGATGTGCAGGGCCTTTATTACTACACGACATGGCTAAAATACTCAGCAGAGGTTTAGAAAACTTAACAGCAGTTAGCAAATAGTTCATACAATGTTATATTCAGAATCATAAGTTACAGATAATACGGTAGCTCACAAGATAATGATGGGATTTTTCTTAGGAAATCTTCAGTCACCTCTTTGCAGCCAAACATTGCTTGGTTTTATGTTGTATTCAGAACTGCAATAGTATCTGTAGGCGCTTGAGATTTTAATTACCTTTTGAGGAACATGTGGAGATGAAATTTAATTCAGTCTGGTAAAAGCATTTGATAAAGGATTGAGTAGATGATGATGAAACAATGAAATATATGTGCCATCTCAGCCTTTTCTCCTCCCTCCCCTTTCCTTTTTACTAGTCTTGAACATGACATATTTAGACATTTGGGTCACAGTCCAAATGGACTTCAGAATCCGTTATCTCTTTTCTGCCCTGTGGCTTTGTTGAATCAATGTGGTATGTGCTCGTCTGTCTCTTTATACCTAGTTTTCTTCTTCTTTACTAGGTCTACTGTTAAACAAGTCCCTGCTGTTTTTAAAATAGGACTTTGTTCTGCTTTTAGCCCCAAGACCCCTTAGTCGTATAAAACCTTGTTCTGTGACTTCTGTTCGTTTGTTTTCCTGTTTGGAGATTTTTTCCACTTTGTTTCTCCTTCCTCTCCTGCTGATGCTCAGTCTGTGAGCAATTGTTTCACTCATGCAATATTACACAAAGGAACAAGGTAAATGGCAGCATATATTTTCTTCCTCACAGTTCTACTTCCCTTCAAAATATAAATAAAGCCCACAAGAAATTATTAAAGTAAGCGGCCAGAATAAACTATTTTGAACATAATTTTTACCCGTAAATAAAGCAGAACTTTTCTGTAGTTTCCTATGAGATTTTCACTTTGTTTTCCATCTAAAATAGGTATCGGATACGATGGTGAAGTGTGGTAGCATTAAAGTCATTATACAGTAAGAGACAAAATAAAAGCGCCTATTCTCATTCTATTATGCTGTCCGCCGGTATGCTTACCTGTGATCCTATTTAGGAAAGACTGGATGTGTACTTAAGTGAAAGACAAGGAGAACCTCACTGCCTAGAAAAGAGGTGGTAATCATCATGCCTAAGCGTGATGGAAGGGAACGTTACAATATGGTTTTAGAGGTTCCTCTGCATGAAGGTGGTATAAAAACGGATATGTGAGTATTTTCAACAGTGGAAGACATACTGCTGTTTTCTTACTTGGTAGAAACTCTGTATAAAGGACAAATTTTACATTATTTTCTTTATCTAAGTTTCCTCTGCATCAGTGAGAGACAGTTATTTGCTTCTTTTTGCACTTCCTAAGGCGACATTACATAATGGTTTCTAAGGGGTTGCTCTGCTCATTTTGCTTTTAGATTAAAAGGATGTGAGGGAGGAAGCACATAATGCAAGTGTAATAAGAAAGTTCTAGTAAGAAAATTTGCACTTTGTGAATCTGAAAATTTTTCTTGGATTAAAATTCAGTAATTTCCAAATTCTGAGCATTTCTTCTGAATTTATAGGTGACTAAAAGATCGAAAGTCTAGCATAAATCTGAGTAACCTTCACATGAAAGAATGTTCATCTCACTGCTTGTATTCTTGAATGTTATTGATTCATGTTAGAAATGTAATAGGGCACATATAAAATAGCGCATTCTAAATTTCTTCCTAGTGTAGCACAACAATATGGTAAGCATTCTCAAACCAAGAAACCATATTTATATTTCCCCATAAATACATATGTAGGTCATTCTTGAACAATGAACAATTGTATGGAATGAGAATGGAAAAGTAAAATGCCTACTTCAGAATACAGACTGGTATTTTCCTCTCTTAAATTATCATCAAGGCTATACATTCAGGATTTTGCTATTTTTCTAGAATACTACTGGTAAGTTAAAAGGAAAAAAAAAGTTTAAGGATGATTAAATAACAAAAATACCAAAAAGTTTCAACAAAGAAGAAAGAAAATTAATTCAGTGCAGTTTGCATTTCTATACTAGCAGAAGGATTGATTTGTGATCAGAAAAAGTAAAAGTGTTGTTCGGTTAAAAACAAAATCTCAAGCTTTGAGAGACGTCACAGTGGTTTCTGCTCTTTCTTTGTTCACAACTGTTTCTGCTTTTCTCCCTCTTCTCTAGGACAGAGATACAAGCTAATATATGCTGGTTAAAATTTATGCCAGTGTCATTTCATATATTGTGATTTAAAAAAAAAAACAACACATCACTATTAAAGAAGTAAAGTCTAAGAAATTTAAACATAAGAAAAAAACTTCTTTATTTATGAGGGTGATCAGATACCGGTATAGGTTTCCTAGACAGGTTGTAGAGTCTCCATTCTTGGAGATGTTCAAAACCCAACTGGATGTGGTCCTGCGCAACCTGCTCAAGTTGACCTTGCTTTGAGTAGAAGGATCAGACTAGAGACCTCCAGGTTTTCATAGTTCTGTAGTGTGGTGAAAGAACCTGTCTTCTGTATTTGGAGATAATTTCACAGTGATGTTGGATATTTAGGATGAAGTTCTTGGTGTAGTCTGCATATGTGCATTAAAGGAACTTATTACCATACAGTTCTTCAGATTATGACCACGGAGATATTTTATTAATAGGGCAAATCAAGAAAGCCTATTAAGTTTTGTGTATTTATATTTTGAGATCTATGTGAGTTTTTTAACTTAATTTCACACTTAAGTTCTGAAGGAGAATAATTAAATATCATCTCGGCAGTGTTCTTTATAAAGATTAAAGAATTTATTAGAAATTTCAGATGTGTATGTGTTTACAAACACTGTTTTCTAATTGTTTTCAAATTGTTCTTGTATTCAACAGCTTGATTATATAGCTAATGCACTACCTTATTATCTTCCACAGATCTGAAGAGGGAAGCCAGTATTTGTCACATGCTGAAGCATCCTCATATTGTTGAACTATTGGAGACATACAGCTCAGATGGAATGCTTTATATGGTCTTTGAGTTGTAAGTTTCTCTCTTTGATTTTACCTTTCTTTGTTGTCATTTGCTAAATAAAATCCTAAAAGTGTGTCTGCTTCCACCTGCTTGTTTTGTAGTTCAGAAATCTTGAGTGCTATGAAAATACTTATTTCTGGCAAGTACAGGTTGTTCCAAATAAAAAAAGTTGTCACACCGGCTAAGTGGCTAATTAATTAGCCTAATTAATTAGGCTGATTAATTATAGCATGCTTTCTAAGGGCAGACATGCTGTTCGTTGATGGCTGCTGTGTCCCTAATAGGGTACATGAGAGCGAGTTAAAAATCTGCTGATAGTCATCATCTTTGGATAACTGCTGATATTCTATTCCAGTTGTGAAGTTTTGCTTGGTTTTTTCCAGACTATTGTTTCTTTAGCACTGCTTTTCCTTTACTAGATAAGAAAGTAAAGCTTTTAAGAGTATTTAAGTATTCTTGTAAATCGATATACCTGTTCACATCATATGAAAAGAGGCATTTGTCTAAAAGATATGTTTTGGAAGCTTGAATTTAAGAGTTTAGTTACTGTTGGCATATGGAAGGGTGAAAAAACCATGACTTTTCAGCAGTGTACAGGTATTTTTAATCTACAGTCAGAAACAAAAGGGGGAGCAGCCCCTAAATCGCCCTAAATTTCTTCTTTGAGGGAAAATTATTAGTCCTTCTTGAGTTAGGTTTTAGCTAACTGGGAAGGACAAAAACAGACATGCAGAATGCTAATTTGTGCATCTTCCATATTCAGTCTTCCTTCTCTTCTCTGTACCTAACAGCTCTTCTTTTTATGTTCCTCATATATACATTCCTAGTGTGTCTGGGCGTATGTGTTTATACTTCTTTAATTTCTCTGATCTTCCTGCATTATATTTTCTGATGCATTTGGCCTGCTTACGTTGGAGCAAGCCACATCATGCCAGTCTGTTAGGTTGAATTGGCGTGTCCTCTAGAGCCAAATATTTGACTTCAGATATGCACTTAAAAAATAATCCTCACATGTTAGTTTTACCATTGAGGTAAAGAAAAAGTTAGGTGGTAACAGCAAAAAAAATGATGTAAAGCTGAAAATTGTTGCTTGAAAGTCTTCTGCTTTTTTTTTTTAAGTGAGTTTATAAACTTGTGATTGTGTGAAACAATTGTTTTATGCTTTCCTTTCTGTAAGTTTTGATTCAATACTGACTTTGTTTTTTATTTTGTAAATCCCAAAGTGTGGACCAAGGGACTTTAATTATCCTATTATGAAATAATTATGTACACCTTGGGGAGACATACTGTGATAATTAACAAGATTTTGAAATGGAAAAAAGGGTTTGCTTCTATTTTTATCATGCCGATAGCTCAGAAATATGAGACAAAAGCAGTAATTATTTTTTAATGACAAGCCTATTATCATTTGTGTTTGTATACATAAAAAGTAAGTCTGAACAATTAGGATTACTACACAAATACTGTACCTGACTTCAGGCCACATGAAAGAAGGAAATACGAGGCTAAATTATTTGAAGGATAATAATTGTTTTCCAACTCCTATGTCCTTGTCTCCCTTGTACACTACAAGACATCACTCTTTTGTAACAAACAGTGATAGAAGATGAGACAGTAGGAAAACCTGTGCTCAAAATGTGGCAGGGAATGGAAGAGTTATGGGCGTAGTGTGTTACGCTGGAGGGGATGCTTTGGTAAAGTGATTCAACAAAAGACATGTGTGCTGTGGAATAAGACCGCTTTGTCTGAGTTTGATTGGATTAGTGATACTATATAATTATGACCATAATAAGAAACTTGTAGTTAGTAGAAAAGCTTCTATGTATTTATAGGTAACTTATTTTCCCTCATACTGCTTTCTGTTCATTATGCTGTTATTATAACAAACTTAACTGCTTTGCAACTAAGTTCTGTCTACAATGATAAAATATATTTTATTAGGATGTAGTTATTCTGAAATGACAGAAAAGGGGAAGACAACACAGATCTGCAGAGGAGATATAAGCCCAGCCTGGTGAGGGGCTATTTGTGAACTGGCAGATGCTTTGCATGAAAATTAATTCAGGTCCAGCACATGAAATGCATGCAATAACCAAACCTAAAACTTTGTGCCATCAGTTGCACATAAATGATACATAGGTCCATTACTGTTTCATAAGCTGTGAGCTGCATGGAGCAGCTGCTAAAATGACCCTGAATATCTTGCCAAATCTATTGTTACAAAAAAGTACAAGTTAAATAAGCAAATGCAGCATATATCTGATAACAAGAGATTGTGCCACTCAGGAAAGAATACAATCTGTGCCCAATTTTGAAAACTTTTGTTACAGTAAACATTAAAAAAATCAAGTCACAATTCATAGAAGCACTGATGAACATGAACAGTAGCAATGAAGTTTAATTTAAAATTTAAAAAATTAGCTATGTTTTTAACCACTATTTATACACAACTTCAAGCACTCTTTAGAATGGGGCCGTCATGTCCTGTTACCAGTAGGTTGCCATTAGTCATTAGGTACTGCTGTAATAAACTGCATAGAAGCAGTTGGCCGTAATAGATGAAGTGCATGTGTAGAGCAAGAAGCAGACCCTGTTCCAGAAAGTCTTATTCTTAAAGTAAAATTATTATTTTAAAAGTACTGAGATGTTATTACATCATAAATGAGAGAGTATGTGCCTGTGCCAAGTGATTTCCCACACGCACACCCCAGCTGCTCCCTGGAAGGGTAATGGACTCTTTCCACTGATGGAAGAGATCCATTAGAGACTCTAGAGACACCTTGTGTCTGAGATAGGGCCAGCTCTAGTCTTTATCATACAGTCACAATTTTCTTTCCCATTCTGTGCTGTTATTTGCTGACAGCTGTATATCAAGTGATCCAACATTAGTCTTGAGTTAACTGTGACCTTTTACCCTAATATAAGCATGTAGTCAATAGAAGTACATCAAACAGATATATTTTACAGTGTCAAAATAGATGAAAGCAATCTTTTTTTTAAGTCTGTGCCTTGCAAAACTCTCCTGCTACTTAAAAATTCCATTTATGAAATGGGGTGCAATCTGGTTTCTTTTGTGTTTGTTCAATAATGTGCTATTCTAGACAGTGCTGTCTCTGTCACATGATGTTTGCTTGATAGTTTACGCATGGGGGGGGGAGGAACACTGTTTTTACATATAATGCTGTTTTCTGTTTGGTATATAACTATCACTTTTGCTTTTATATTCTATTGCTTATTACATTTTTTTTTTCTAATGACCATTGGTCTTAATCAATGAGAATACTTTGAGAAGGGTCGGCTACTTGCAATATTTCTAAAACAAAGCAAATACTCCATTTGAAGTGTCTGAAAACCACGTTGTAGACTTACATACATTATATGCAGTTTATCCTCAGTATAAGCAAAGTATGTGGACTGAGAGGACTTACCTTTCATGCTGAAGAGCTCAGATAGATGAGTAGTGAGTGAATTGCAGATATCTTAATATCTGGTCTTTTGCAGAAGATTGTCTCACCACTACACGTAGGTGGTTTTGCTTTTCTTAGTGCATTTTAAGAGAGATTTATCTCTTGGGACATTAGAAGAACTGATCTTATTTAGATTTACCAGTTAGGCTGTTATATACACATAACTTTGCCGTTTAATCTAGCTAACATGTAAAAATGCTTTAGTTTTAAAATCTCAAATTCATAAAAGCAGTACTTTAAAATGGTTGCAGTTACTTAGGTTTATATTAAGCATAAGCTGATGAGCATTTAAATGACAGTTGATACATTCAATCATGCGGCTGTGTTGAAGTGTTAAGAAAAAAAGAAGGGGGAAAAAATGAATGCTATCTATTTATTCTGCTTTGTTACAGTACTGTGAAGTAGCACAGCTTCTTCGTTCGTGGATTGAAAACTTTTTTTCATTATTTTACTTAATCATGTTAGGATTCCAGTTATGGTTTTATTTTTAAATGCAGTCTCACCTGTAGTCCTTCATCTTTTATATGGCTTTACTGTACTTCTGTTCTTTCATACTTGCATAATGCATTATCTAGGATAAAAATAAGTCTTAAATGTTAATTTTTAAAAGTAAGATCAGAAGAAACTAAAATCTGTATTTTTCACACCAAAACATGTTGCTGTGATTACTGAAAGAAAAGTTTCAGATGCTTCTAAGTTTAGCGTTTGGGCCAGACTGTCAAAATATCCAATGAAAGGAAAAATTTTTAAATTCATTTTGAAAAGCTTACAATACACTTAGAGAAGCCATTAAATTAGAGATTCTGTCTGTCCTAACTTCAGCTGTTTAAAAATTACACTCTAAATCCGAGGCACCTCTGTACGTGCTGTTTTTTCCTGTGGACTGAAAGGGACTGTACGTGCTGTTTTTTCCTGTGGACTGAAAGGGAGCCTAAAGTGACTAACTCTTAATTTTAAATGCTTTAAGGCAACCAAATTCTACCAAGTGTTAAATGTTCTGATATCAAAATCTTTGACATAAAGACACATTTTTTTGACTTGATAAAACTTATGTTTACATTGTGTTTGTATTGGGGATTTTTTTTTGTTCTTTTTCAATGTGTTATGCATATTCAGTACATCGTTGCCTTGTTACTTGCGGACACAAAGTTTAGGCAATTATCTGGTCTGGATATGCTGTTTCTCTTTTGTCCCCGATAGCCTGTGAACTATTGACTGATTACAGTCAAAGGAAGTGATAGAGAATTTAAAGCTAACTTATGTTTGAGGAAAGAGTTATCAGGTTTTCATCTTATGTTTGCTTAATATTTGTTGATTTCATTCATTTCATTTAATTCATTGAACACAGGAATTAATAGCAAACCAGACTTTATTAGTTTTAGTGCTTAAAGAGCAATCTTTGGGGGTTTCCTGTTGACAAGACCAGACTTAGAAATCAGGATTTTTATCTTGCATGAAATATTGGCTCTTTTATAGTAAGTAGCAAAATTTGGCAGAGCAACTGAGAATTCAGAGCATTGATGCATTGAAATTTCAGCGTTTATTATAACTTTAATTATCACAGGCTATTAAGTTGCATTATTTTAGCAAAGCTTCAGAAGACCCACTTTTAAGCAAAATTAACTGGTAGAAGTCAATATAAAATGTTAATGCATATACTTGTATTTTCAAGAGTTTGTATAAATATGAACTAATTCACACAGCAGTGTTATAAAGTGAGTACTTTTGTATGACCTCATGATACTGGCTGACATACAGAGGTTTTAACATTAAATTGGAGTATGGATTAAAGATTTCAGGTTAGGTACAGTACTACTTTTGTATTACCACCAAAACCAATGCTTTTTATGGATGCATATGTTCTTTCTTTCATGCTGTTTAATAATCAGGTTGGACCATTGCTATGAAAACACTAGTAGAAAATTGTTTCCAAGCTTACCTATTTAAAATTACTTACTCCTCCTCAGATCATCTTCTACACTGTGATTTAGGAATTAAGTATTACTCAGTGAAGTTTGTCTGTTGTTTGTGACTAAATGGAATGAGTCAGTTTATGAAAAGCACTGAAATCCATCTCTTGGCTGCCAGCAAAGTTGTAAAAGTGTCTCAATCTAAAGTACTGAAAAGCCTCTAAACAGATGCTGAGAAGGTAAACTCAGGAACTGTCCTGGTTCCAGCTGGGATAGATAATTTTCTTTCTAGTAGCCGGTATGGTGCTCTGTTTTGGGTTCGGGATGAGAAGAATGTTGATGGTGCGTTGATGTTTTAGTTGTTGCTAAGTGGTGCTTACCTAGTCAAGGACTCTTCAGCTTCCCATGCTTGGACTGGTGCAGGAGAAGCTGGGAGGGAGCATAGCCAGGACAGCTAGCCCAGCTGTCCAATGGGGTATTCCATACCATATGTCATGCTCAGTATATAAACTAGAAGGCAGTGTCTGGGAAGGTGGGATCGCGGCTCTGGGGATGGGCTGGGCATTGGTCGGCGGGTGGTGAGCAGTTGCATTGTGCATCCCCTGCTGTGTATATTCTATTATTGTTGTTGTTATTATTATTATTACTACTGTTCTACTTTGTCTTATTTCAATTATTAAACTGTTATTATCTCAACCCACGAGTTTTCCCACTTTTGCCCTCCTGATCTCTCCCCCATCCTAGCAGAGGGGGCGGGTGAGCCGAGTGGCTGTGTGGTGTTTAGTTGCTGGCTGGGATTAAACCATGACAGGAACATCATTTAATTATCTGGAATGAGCTGAACCCTGGTTCCATGGGCAATATATAAGAAATAAGAGTTTCTGTACTTTTTGGTCTTAATTTTCAGAGGTTTCAGAATACTAGGGCTTCAAGCAAAATTAAATACTGTATTTTTAAAGTTAATTTATGGCAATTTATTTGTAGTGTGAAGATGGCAAGTATATAAACACTGTCCAACCGAAGGAAAAAATGCCACTGTGCACAGACCTTTAACATACGTGGTACAAAACTCAGTAAACTCAATTACGAGCAATATGCCAAGTCTGTCTTTTTTTTTTAAAGTAATAATTCAATTCCCTAAAGCAGCGTTCTCAAACTTGCTGATTCTTCATCAATAAATTAAGTTGTAGGCCACATCTTATTAGGTCATCTGCAGATTCAAAGCTACCATCATATCCCAGTATTAAAATGTAGATCTCTTCTGGAGTATACTGTCTATTCTTCAGAGTGGCTATTAGCCTCAGAACATATTTCTGCATTGAATATGACTCAGGAGTAAACTTTCTGGGCAGGTTACAACTTATCATTAGTTTTGTGCAGAATAGTAGAAAGATTTTCAAGGTGCATAGTAGCACCGATCAGAGCTATGGAAAGAAACATTTATCCGAAGGGCTGAAATCCAGGCACAGTTCTGCTAAAAATATGGAAAAATCAATAGCAGAATATGGGAAATTGGGGGACATAGTTCCTGCTGATACCCAAAGCAATTCAGATGTGGTGGTGTTGTCTGTTAACTCCCTGTTCAGAGTTGCTTTAGCTGGCACTTTCAGTGTAAATACCATAAACTGTCCGAGTCAGTTTATGTAGCTTCTGTGAGTGCCCTCCGCTGGCATCAGATGATTCTCTCCCACATTATGAGTGTGCTATAATTTTACCAACTTTTTTTGATCATCCACTTATGTCTTTAGCATGTATATATCTCTGTGTGTTTATTTTAGTGGAATTTAACTTATCTTAATTTTTTTATTTCTACCGTTTTCACATGCCTAATGCTGATAGTCCTTACAAAACCTTGAGACTTCCTGAACTTTCATTTCATTGGTATCTCAAAACTATAATGCTCTTGCATCACATAAGCCTTTCAGTTTCTGCAAAGTCGTCTTTTAAGTAGTTGTGATATTGGTAAGTTTTTAGTCTGTTTGTGCACTGAATTTTCTGGGGTTTGTTATAACTGAGGCTGACTCTTGCTTTTGCAGCCTCAGCTAGATAAAAGTCTCATAAGATTTTCGGATAAAATTCAACATCATTGGGGTGATACAAGCCCTATTTATACATGAAGAAAAATCTACTCTTAAAATAAGATTTTGCTTTGAAAAAGTAGTCAGTTGAAGTCAGAGATTAAAATACACCTGCCGCATATTTGTGCTTTTGAGATCAACAGAGTTCATCTTAGTGGAATAAAACTTTCAAACATTATTGCTCACAGTCTGTAGCCATTTTTAATATCAACATAATTTAAACTAATTGAAAAATATTTGCAAAAAAAATTCAAACTGCCACTTACCTTACAAAATTTAAATTAAAAATGCTGGTATGTATAAGTGGGAGGTAGAAATTAAAGACCATTCTGATTAGAAACACCTTGTTTAATAGAAAAGTTAGTGTAAAGGAATGACACTCTTCACTCAGTGTCTCAGCAGCTATTGATACTGCTAAAAATCTTGAGTGCCTCTAGATCTTTATCTGTAGTTTATAACAACTCAGAGTGAAATTAGTCTTCTAAAGGGTTCTGCCGCTTCCTGAGAATGATACCTCCTAAGTTTTGGTAGTCAACCATACATTTTGTATATTCTACAGTGCTTGGTGTTGCTCAGGTTTCAATTTTGTTTCCCTCTAGCTGAAATAAACTGTTGGGAGGAAGCATTGAAAGGGAGATTGACATGAGGGTTTCCTTCCAGTGAGCTAGCTAAATCCTGATTTATGCTGTTCTCATTGAACCTGACCCCATTGCCACTATACAGTACTATGTATAGCGCAGCACAGTATATTCTCTGTTTGAGTGGTATTTAGCTATGTGTGCAGACTAGCTGTATGAAATTGAGCAAGACAGAAAAACTACTGGGGAAAAAACCTACAGAGGAATATATTGATGCAGTTTGGCAATACGCGTTTTCGATTTGTGGGGCTTGTTAAATCCAAAGATGGTACCGGGTGCCGAAATAACTGGCCAGGAAATTTTTTTCCACCTACTTATATGAATGTGCATATCTTTTGGTCACCAGTCTCTCTTATAGTTGTCAGTGCTCTATCCACATGATAGTGTATTTTGCATGGGGATACTTTTGGATTTATTTGGGAATTAAAGCTTCTGCACATTGCTTGTGACTCCCTAAGCAGAAGTTTTGCATTGCAGGTGTGTAACAAAGCAAAAGTGATTGTACGCTGACATTCTGGATAGCTTACCAAAATGGCCCTAATAATGTTCGCTTTCTAGATACCTTGCAAATTCTGTTCCACCCTGCCTCCCCCTTGAGTCTTCAATGGAAAGGAAAAAGAAAAGGTGTGAAGCCTGAAAATTACATGTTACAATCAATATTTTTGCAAGTGCCTTGTTAAGCATGAATTATAATATGTGATTTTTATTGTTCCTGTTAACTCTTGTTACTTTCTCCTTGCCCCATCAGGCAATGAACATTTTTAGATATAAATCTGCCTTAGGTTACTTACAGGAGAAAGAAAAGGAGGGCAGTTATGCCATACCAAGCTGCTTTGTTTTTAGAGAAATGGTAGTGTAATTTTAGCCTAAGGACTATTAATATACGTGCATCTAAAAGTGTTATACTACTCATTGTGGGAAGTTAGGTTATCAGAAACACTACGGACAATTAGGGAGAAAAGGAGCAAAGTACCAAGTATCAGAGCTAGTGATATAATACGTGTGCTGTCACTGTTTTCAGGTGCCTTCAGTGAGGCTGTGAGGTGTAAAATATTGTCTTGGCTCCTTAATTATCCTTATGAGAATGCTAACTGGAAAGACTATACTACATTTCTAGAGTATTTTTTTAAAGTCTTCATTTAAAATTCAGTTTGAGTGAGATTTTTGTATAACTACAGTCTTTATTATAGAGTTGCACTTGTAATGCTTTTAAGAACACACTTAACAATATCATGCATTAATTGTTAACTTGCAGACCCTTCTTCTACAGGGCATTGATTTTCTGCTGTCTTATACACCTTGTTCAATGAGCAGTTTAAGCAATAGAAGAAATGTTTGGTTTTGCTAATGTTTTGAGAGAACTGTTATATGACCCGAGAGGCATGAAATGGTTAACCTGTGGCAAGCCATATTCTATTAGATTACCTATTAAATGCTGTTTTAGTTAGTAATGCATTGTACATATATCCGGAGTATTTTATGTAAGATTTATATAAGTGGAATAAATAGATTTTTTGGGGGTATTTTTATGTAATTGATTGTAGTTATCAGTCTTAAGCATTTTTTTCTCTTCTTACCTGCAGTATGGATGGAGCAGATCTGTGTTTTGAAATTGTGAAGAGAGCAGATGCTGGATTTGTGTACAGCGAGGCTGTAGCTAGGTATGTATTATAATTTTAATTAATTCCACGGGATAAATGGAAAAGAATGGAATATACTGTTTTACAGCCTGGTAGCTAACTGTTGGAATACTGTAAATAATCCTGTTTCCACAGTCTGAATGTTTATTACAATAATTAGCATAATAAAAGTAGAATTTTGGAGCATTCTATCATTTACTAGTTGTATATTTGAGTGGAATTATTGAATAAAATAGTATTTCACATCCAATACTTAATTCTCTGTCTTTGCCTTTTATGGATATCTCATACGATGGCATTAGGTGACTTGCCTGACAGGTGTGAGTTTTATTGGTCTTGCTAGATGGAGCTGTCTCTTTTTTTTTTTTTTTAAATATATATATCACTTTATTTATGGTCACTTCAACTTTTCATTTACCAAGTAAACTAAAATCAAAGAGTCTATATAATTGCAGAAGGACAACAAAACCCAATGTCCTAGTGGTATGATAATTGAGCTCAAAGCCCATGAGATTGTTGGTTTACTTTTCTAGACACTCCAGATTTTTTAGCATCATAGAAGCCAGGTTGGAAGAGACATCAAGAGGTCTCTACTTCAACCTCCTGCTCAAGGCAGGGTCAACGCTGCATTTGGATCATGTTGCTCAAGGCTTTGTCCGGTGGGGTCTAGAAAACCTCCAAGAATGGAGATTCCACAGCCTCCCTGGGCAACTTGATCCAGTGCATAATTATGTTCCTAGGGAAAAATGTTTCCCTATAACAAGCTGGAACCTCCAGAGGGCAAGGATTGCCTCCCTCAGCCCACTAGTAATGCCCTGCCTGATGCAGCACAGGATGCTGTTGGCTTTCTTGGCTTTCTAGTATGGTCAGTAATCTGTTAGGGGATCCTGTGGACACGGGAGAAAAAAGTTAGTCTTCAATCTGCATCGAGCAAGCCAAGATCTTGGTTCTATCCCTTTCTAGATAAATCAGGCACTGATACTCAGTTTTTTCCTTTCTGTGTTTTGTTATAAAAAAACCTGAAGGGTCCTGACTTCCTTGTCATAGGAAGCAGGATTATTGAACATTTGAAACCTTTACAAAATGGAAAATGCAGATTTTTCTTTTCTAATTTTCCTCTGCTTCAATCAGAATAATCCTCAAACTTTAGATTTTATTATTCATTATTATGAACACACACTCCATTCTGCTAAACTCTGTATATTTAAGGTTAAGTTGGTTGATTAGTTTTATATCGTTTGACTCTTAAAACTTAGTTTGTTATATGTGTATAGTAATTCTTCCTGCAGGTTTGTCATGTATGATGTCTTTGTTTTTTCAGTCATTACATGAGACAGATATTGGAAGCTCTACGTTACTGTCATGATAATAATATAATTCACAGGGATGTGAAGGTAAGGGGTTTTAATTCCTTTTTTTATTCACCACAGTAATACAAACTACGAAATTTTGATTTCTGTAATTTAGAGGAAAGGGGAAGCTGTAGAAAAGGAAGCTATATTTGCTGAGTGTGTGTTTACTGTTACTGTGTCATCTAAGATTAAAGCTGATCTCTAATTCCATCAATATAGAACATTTAGGAGGTCTTTATTCACAGATTACATATGCATTTGATTGCAGCTTACTTTGAAAGTCAGTATAATTTCTAGTTTTTGAATATTCATATGAAATCTGCTTGCCTCTTTTTTTCTTGTTAGGAAAATGTGTATATAAATTAATTGCATAAATTAAACTGGAATTGGTAGACTAATGGCATCATTTTAACAGCATAATGACAGCCTTCATCCAATCTAAGATTTCAGGAGATGCACATGCTTAAATGTTGCAGTATTTTTTGCAAGCAGTCTTAAACATTTATTATTATGAAAACTTCTCTAATACAAACAAGTTGGGAGGAGAAATACAGTGTTTAAGAACAGTGTATGTACATACCCTTTTGATCTGGTGAATTTTGTTCTATGGATATTTATGGAACTAGTTTATCCCAAAATACTTTAATGTAAGTAATTGGGAGTTTTAACCTAAGTGGGTTTGACTCTTCAATTTGAACATACAGATTCTTTGTTAATGTCATTGTCTAAGATAGTTATTCCTACTTGTCTTCTCTAAGAGTTTGCTTTTATCCAAAGTGAGTCAAGCACTATAGGAATTAATGAAAATTCTAACGAGCTCTGATGGTGCAGTTTGAGAAGTGAATCTTGGGGTTTAGTGAATAGAGAAGATTGAGGGAGGGTAAGCTGCTTCAAACTCCTACAGGTGATCTGTGAGGGAAGAGAGTACGGACACTGAACTGATGATTTTCATTTAAGGAGTCATTTAGTTTTGCGTATGCAGGCATTGCAGACCTTTCCCAATCTCTTTTTCATTTCCTTCTAAAATCAAGAAAATTATTCCATGTAATAGGCTTTTTTTTTTTTTTTTAAGTTTGGTATTTTAAAATTCATTTCTTACAGTAAATTCTAAAGACAGCCTCTTAATTGCTGGTAGAATGTCTCATCTTGCTCTGTTTTGAAGGTTCTAGATTATTTTAATTGTTCATTTTTGTTACCACATGGGAATTTCAGAATTAATATCATCTTTATGTTGCTGTGTCTTCCTGAAAGCTGCATTTTTTTTTTTTTTTGGACCATGTTCTTTAACGAAAACAAATTTCAGTTTCAAGGGCCTCTGAGGGAGGCCGATCTTACTGAGTGTAAAATGGGAATTTGTTTTGCAGTTTATCCAGACTCTGAAAACTTCAAAATCACTGTTTTTATTAAATACCATCCTGAGAAATAAACCTGTTCAATTACATGAGTGAGTAAGAATTTTTAATGTATCAGTGTAAAGTAGTCTAAACCAACAGACAGTGTTTCATCTTGGCAAAAGCAGTGCAGAAATACAACTATAGGGTTTAGGTGTAGAACATATTAAGCTAACTGCAATATCCCAGCTCTAGATGTCACTGTAGTCATTGTTTAGAAAGGAAGTAGACTAAGTGACCAACTTCCAAATTATCTGAATGGATGAAAGTGAATTAATAAAAATATGTGAGGTTGATATAGTCATACTGCATTTTTTCCCTCTTAAGCTTTCGGTGAATGTTATTTTGAACAGCAAAATGTTTGATCGTTATCTGATGCACAGGAAAATTTGCACCTTATAGTCCCTGTAAGAATTAGGTGTCTTTTAGCCACTTTTGTGCTCCTTTAACTCTTGACTGTTTAGGAAGAGTTAGACAGGAATACTTCAGTTTGCTGTAGTCTAGTGCCAGAAACTTCAGCTGACTTGTGTAAGTGAGAAGATCTACAAAAGCTTCTGGAGCACTACAACTGCAGCCTGTGATAAACTCCTGTATGCTCCAGATTCAGCTCCGATGACAGAATCAAAACATGAAAACTTTCACAAGATGGCCTGTAGTTGTCGTAATTTCCTTCACTGCTCTGTGAGACCAGACGTTTCTTGAGCCTCTGTATATTATTTGACCCCCTCCAACATTGCTTAAAGGCTTTATAAATCAGTGACAATTGCACCTTTGCTTCACCTTCATTAATGTGATCCTGCATTCATTCACTGGTTGGAAGTTGGATTGTATGATAAGGAAAGTAGAAAATGCTAATCAAGAAGGTGGAAAACTCAAGACAGCTATGCATCAGAAATGTGAACGTCAAGAACTTTTTCCCTTACCGCAACATTTATTCCTATTCTGCCAACTTAGTGATACAGCACTCAGCCATTCCTTTTGTTCTTTCAGAATCTTGCTGTGTCAGAAATACCCAGAAGATGGCTACTGAAAGTAGCAACATTGAAATGGGGTCTTTTCCAATATAGAATGTTACTACATAGTAGTTCGTATACAGAATTATCTTTATGTAAGAGAACAAAAAAAGGGAAATGGGAGTAATGTGGGTCTGAAATGAGATGCTTGTCTTTTTCCATAAAACCCTTACTAGAGTCTGAGTACCATTTGTCACTTAAGTCAGCCACTTTCTCTTGAGCTCTCAGTATTAGACGTTAATGAAAGTATTTTGTTAATATAGCCATTAAAAAGTGATGAGTGGGAGAGGACCTTTAAAACAGGACAAAGAAATAGAAGAAAAATGGCTTATCTCTTTCTTCCAAATCTCACTTCACTATATTCTGTCCTGCAAAATAGTGCTTTCTCTTACTTCACCTTCAAATTGGGTTAACTCTGCATTAAAGTGTTTTTTCTCTTAACATAAATACAACTGAAGAGAGTTCCCTTGTATACGACAACACACTTACTACAGGCAATAACGCATACCTTGAGATTTAACGGAACTAAAAACGAGTAACCAAAATGTGCTCTATAGCACATTGGATCTTTCTTCAAGAAAGAGAAAAATTAATATATGCCTCTGCAACTCTTAACTGCAGAGGATACCACTAATCATTGAACTTCCTTAAGTTCTGTGCTATAGAATTACTTTAATAATTATGATTTTAAATGCTGAAAGTGGTGGTTTTGTTATAAACAGGTTGAACTTGGGTATTTCCAATCCCTATGGCAGGTAATGTGGTGTGGAGTACCTAAAGTAGCATTGTGCATTTAGCGGAGTCACATTTGCTCAGCATTCAGTATTTTAAGTTGTTATATTCTCAGCGTGTGGGAAAAGTTGCTTTATCTTGTCTTGATAATTTCACTGAGTTACCTGTTAGTTAGAGGGTAACTAACATTGATCTTGGTAGAAGACTTTTGTACTAGTTACTGAAAGCAGAATGTGATTCAGCTGAAGAAATAGACTGTTTAAGCATTGTATAAGTTATGAAGCAGGACAGTGTTCTATAAAAAGTGCATTTCTTCAGTGTTTATTGCAGATTTTTTCACCTGTTCATTTTTGCAATAACTTCAACAGAATGGTTTTTTATCAGTAAAACATCAAGAGGTTTTACAATCTTCAGTCAGCCTATATTGTGATGCTTATGTAGCATTTTATATAGTTGCCGAAATCTTGTTATAAAAATACCTTTTAATATAACTGATACAAGAGTAATTTAATCACATCAAGAGCTTTAGATGCTGGAGTTTTATCCTTAGTTCACTCCAAATACGCCAACTTTGTTCTATGATTTCCATATAGTTTGATTGCTTGTATGTGTTTCTGTGATCAGTAAAATGATTGGTGTGCAACTGGAGTCAGGGCAAGCTTGTTGGCTAAATGTAGATATCCCAAATTTTTATTACAGGTTTATCTCAGTAGGAATGCTTATTTCCAGCATGTGATCATCTAAATAGATAAAACTGCTAAAGCAAAAATACACAGATTCTGCTTTCTCTGCTGTTAAGATTCAGTTCAATATTTCTGGAACAGAAAACACTCTTTCCAGAGAGTAGGGCTAAGCGTTATGCGCTGTGCTGTGTGTCATATACAAAGCTCAGTTGGTCCAGGTAACTTGAGACTTGACCTGTGAATACATTTGCATGTTGATTTATGTGCTATACAGAATTTAATTAACCATATGAATTCTGAGAGCGCGCTAGGTTACCACTTCTGTCTTTCATTGCCTAAACTACTTGTAGTTAGGCACTTCGGATTTTGCCAGTAGAGTTCAAGACTCTTATACTTCTGCTATTAGATATATCTAGAAAATGAGTAAGGCTTGTATGTATGTCTCTGTGTATGTTTATGCAAGTGTATATTCAACTATATAAAAAATAACCAGAATAGAAGCTGTTCTTTAAGACCATCTTCTCCTTCCAATCTTTGAATATCCAAAACAAGAAATCTGTTGCGTATTACTTCCCTTCTACTCTTTTCACTTTGGCATGGAACCTGTTTTATGCTTTCTGGGGACAGTCAGTAATAACCGGTGCTTTTTATGTATTTTCTAGAAGTTATTAGATCCTTGAGATCCAGTAGCAACTGCTTTGTGAGGATTTTGTTACATATTGAATTGTTAAAAGGTTATTAAGGTTGCAAAATCAATAGCAGAGGTAGAATTAAGGTGTCCTATCTGGCCATGTTTTTCTGAGGAAAACTACTTCCTCATTCAAGGCAGAAGTTAAGAGGTTCCAAGAATAAAGCTTTCAGTATTTTTTCCTCAATGTTTCTTCAGGCGGTACTTTTCCCCCCCGCATTTATGTCCATTCCTGTACATATGCTTCCTATCTCAGAGTCCCCATTTCTTGTTTTGTCGTGCCCTTTTCCTAGTGTACTGTTAGCTGACTGCTAGGTGTTCGGAAGCAGTTTTGCTAAGAAGTATATTTATGCTGCTTGGCCTACTTAGAGCTCAACATCTACATGCTTTCTGATCAGGAGGTTTATATATTCCAGTCATTTGCCTAGCCAGTCAGAAAACATGTATCTTCTGATCGATAAGCTGGCCACCCATGCAGCACATTTGAATGGGTTAACCAGAAAGTAGACAGATACTTGCAGTCTTTTAAACTGCTTTGCAAAGCATGTGCTGTGCATATTTGCCTTAGGATTTCGTGTTCCCTGCTATGGAAATGAATTATTTTATTTTTTATTATACAATTCACAAGTCACCTGCTAACTTCTGAGTTGGCACCAGGATATCTAAGCAGTGCAAGAAGTTTAGCTCATGAGCTGTATTTTGCTGAAGTATTTCTCTGTCTCTCCCTCATGCCTTTCTGTTTTGAGGGATTTTTCCTCCATGAACTTTTCTGTCAAATGCTAGACCAATGCATTACTCAATTTGTAGTTTCTCAAATTGCCTGTAAAGCACAAAAGCTTTTCCACTATTTAAAACAAGAAAAACTTCAATGCAATTCAAAAATCTAAAGGAGACATCATCTTGAACAGACTACATAGGAAAAAAGTAAAGTATATTTCATTTTTTTGGTACAATGTAGAAATGGTGGAATGGGATCTTGCTAAGAGTCTATCACAAAGTTATATTTGATTAGTAGTTTCCAAAGTTTCATCTGTTTTCATGCGTTTTTGATAAATGCAGCACTGGGGAACATATGGTTGTGACTAGAAAAGTGGAGAAAGAATGGCTTAAGCCTATGCTACCATCAAAAATTCTGTATTAAGAAAAACATCCACAGGCAGGCACTCTGCTGAGATATCCTAATAACTGCATTCCCTATAAAATGTCTTTAAGGAAGGACAGAAGTAGTGGGTTCTCAGTTTGGGCATGTGCAAATTATAAGAACAGCAAAGTAAACAGCTTTACTCCCCCAGACTTGGAGCTACTGATCTAAAACCAGTCATCTAAGGAGAACTGTGCTTTCTGGAGGACTTAAACTGCTCAATTCAGTCCTGCTGCAGGTACTTGGCCATTGGTTGTGTTGCACAGTCAAACACCCACCTGCACAAATTGGCTTCCCATGCTCAAGAACTTGTGTTCGCAGAGCAACTTTTCTACAGCACTTTGTAGAATTAGACCCTGAAGCTGCCCACTTAAGGTTTTTCCATAAGTTGTATGCTAAACATCACATGGGAATCCTGTGAAAGAAGCAATCACTAAATTGTATTATCACAGGTAAAATTGTATGTTACCTATGATTTTTCTGTCTTTTTCACTGGCATTTTTATTTAACTTCTGCAGAATGAGAAGCAGCTGTCAGATGATATGAATTCTTGGGGTCCCTCCTAGAGAAGACCTAATATTTTCTGTCTACTGGCACTTGGGTCGGTTTAATCTACCTGTCATGGAACTCAGTTGTAGGGTTGGGAGGACAGAATTGCTCACTACATTTTATTGTGAAGTTTTGGGCGAGTGATAGGATTTCTCAGAATAGGTAGTATTTTCTAGCACTTTTTACACTCAGTAAACTCCTCTTGATCTCAGTTGCAGAGAAGATTGTATAAGGGAAAAGACCATTCTTAAGTGTCTTCTACAGAAATGATTCAAAATAATTGAAATCTCTACTTAAGTCATCATGATATTCTAACTTCTACAGTTAAAAAAAAAAAAACAACAAAACCAAACAAACAAAAAAACCCAAGCACAAAACCTCCTATTTTGCACTGTTCTCATACTGTTAGTGATCATTAAAGGTTTATCATGAAATATATTTTGTATACCAGTAAATAATAAGCATTTATGCCTTCCTAATTAAACCATAGATTTTACCTCACAAGATTAGACTAGGAGTATGGAAATTCCAGTGATTTGTTTTGCTGGGGTTTTTTTTAATCCTAATTAGTACCAGAGGTTAGAAATAACTGTGTGTGTGCATTTCATCCTTTTTTTCTTCAGTTAATGTTATTGTACATTCAGATATGGTACAATTTTGTAGATCTTTTGTGCTTTATGCACTCTTCTATAAATGGTCTGGATTTAAACATTGTTGTGAAGGAGGTGCCTTCTGGAGCAGCATATGTTAATCCACTTTTGAAGTGGAATAAGTATGTAGCACTTTCGGGTGAGTGCGATATCCTGAGTACGCAAAGGCTGCATACCAATAAGGAAGCCACTGCCTCAGCTGTTGAGCGTGACTGCCGTGGATAAGACTGCAAGAAAAATTATTCCAGACCAAGCTACAGAGCATGTATAAAACCCATTCTTCTCAAACACTAAGCAAAATCCTAGGCGACCAGAGTTTTTCTTCATCTGTGGATAGTTCACCCCTGCAGGTTATCCATCACCATCAAAACTTTCTCTTCAGAGTCACTGTGTTGCAGATGTAATTTCAGTAACACTGTGGCCATGACAGGAAATGTCAGAGCAGAGTGATAAATTAGTTAAATCTTAAATCTGAGATTTCTGCTACTTCAGTACAAAGCTGTAGTAAAGCTTTTTCTGTGAAGGCTAGAACTAAAAAAGTGCATTATTTCTTAACACAGTTTTTTACTCCTGAAAAAACAGTTACTATAGCAAAATCCTAATGTGATGGACATAGCTAAAGTAAACAATGGCATTTTTCAGTAACTTGAGAATAAGATGTCATCAAGAACTCCTCTTTAGGCACTAAAGTGTTTTAGTATCTCATGATGCATTCCCCATTAAAAAAAAAAGGAATCAAACTTCTACTCAAATACTTCTGACAAAAGATAAATGTTAATCTTGAATGTGTTTTTTAGCTCTCTGTGCCTGCTTCCTTAAGCCTTTGATAGGTGGTTCAGCCATTCCAGAGAAAATGTCTGTGCTTTGGTCAGTCTTTTTTACAAAGGAAACCTGTGTCCAAGAACTGGGTCCTCAACTTCAGCCTAGTTTCTGCCTTCTTCCTTGATTATTTAGGTAGAAAACACTGTCCATAGGTCAAATATAAAATGTCTTTTGCGTTGCATGGATGAAGGAGTATTATGCAGTTCAATGTATCAATCACTTGGATTCATTTGGATATACACATCGGATTTATTATGGCTAATGTTGATGTAGCAAGCACAATAATTTAAAAAAAAATACAAGTAGTACGTTATCATTTTATTTAAATATTTACCATTTCATATCAAAGTCTGGTTATAGGTAGCTCAAGTCAGTTTATTGTTCCTTGTATTCTACTAAAATCTTTCCGTATTCCTTCACATTTCAGGAGTCTCTTCGGTGAAAATATCAGCTTTACGTTTGTGGTGTTCTGGTGTGGATTTTGTAAACAGGCCATACAGACTTTTCTTAAATGTTTTATCTAGCAGAAGGGTTATAACTGGATCTAAACTACTCTTAGCAGCAGCAAGACAAGTAAGGAAATTTTTAATTTCCACTAGATAGTTTAACCTTGGGCAGTCGTCATTTGTAAGCAGTACATAAAAAATTGGCCTAAAAATATGATATGGAAGAAAGCAGACAGTTAGTATCATCTGGATGACAAGAATGTTTCTTTTCACTGTTCTGTAAATTAGATGTTTTTCTCCAATACAGGTATTTTTTTGTATTTTACTCAGATGTCTGGTAAGAGAATAGTATGACAACAAAACTGTCATAAAAGATACAAAAAAACATGCAGTGGCAAGAGAAGCTGCAATCATTGTGGTAAATTCACCAGCTTCTACCCTGATGTTGTAGCATCTGTGAAATTCTTCCATAGCCTTTGCATGAACATTATATGTTATAGCTATTACCGTTATGCAGAGCACAGTAAGCCATATGATGATGCACAAATATTTAGCAAATTTTGGCTGACGAAACTTTTCAAGTACACATCTGTTAAAGTTTTTGTTAACTGCTTGAGAGTATTGTGCATCACTGTTTTTCTTCAGTGTTGCATACTGACTTAGAGCAGTTGAACATAAAATTATAATCGTAACATACATGCTGACGTGCATAATGAGAGTCCCAAGGTGATTTGCTATTCTACATGCTACAGAGTCATAAGTCCATTGGTACCCTCTTGCAAAATACGCAGCCAGAAAAGGCATAGTACTACATACGAGTAAATTTGCAGTGACAAGGTTTACCACGTAGATGTATTGTGTTCTTTTTATGGGTGCTTGCCTGGAAAATATCCAGGCAGCAAGAATATTTCCAAAACTTCCAGCAGGAAATAGGAACGAGTAGATGACCGGTAGAGCTACAGTAGTAGCTAACGATGGCTGAAGAAGACATGTTGAATTTCTCATTTATGCCGATATTTCTTGAATGAATGGTCAGACCTGAAACACAATTAAAAGAATTATTCTTCTGTAATGTGCATCTAACATCTCTTTTATTTTTTGCTCTTATTTTAACTGTTCCTTTTTCTCCCCTACTTTTCAGTGTTACTAACTCCTGTTTGTCCTCTGGGGTTATCATCTTGAGTTTGCGTGAAGTTACTGTTTCAGTGTTCTCTTCCACTGAGATTTTGTGGCTGATGTTGAACCCCAAAGATTTTACGTGCATAGAATCTAATAAAATAAATGAGGAAACAGAAGGCTCAAGCTAGGGTCTGACAATAATTTGTGTGGTCTTCTTGTTTCTCAATCTTCTGGAACATCTGTAACCTACTTTGGAAACCACTTCTAGACTATTTTAAGTTAAATAAGCAAAATAAGTGCAAATTATTACTTTAATTGCAGAAATGCAGAAGGCTATCCTGTACCTCAGTTTAAGTACAAATTAAACTGCATGATGCAGGAATCTGGTTAGATGCATTTATTTTGTGCTGATATCTGTATCTAATGTTCCTTTGTTCAGAGCTCTAATCTTAGATGTACATTTTGCATAAACAATTCAGTCTGTATTTTTAAACATACAAAATCGTTGTTGCAAACTGCAATATATTTTTTCCAAGTTCAGTTTTCAATCTTTTCTCAATTTCCAGACTGCAAATAAGAAATCAAAGATCTATACAATGACTACATATAAAAACTGGCATTTCAGCTTACTAACCTGTAACGAAGAGAGATTTTCTTGTACAGATACTATTTTAGTGAAGTGTATCCTAGTTAACTTTTGTTCCATATAAGAGCATATGGAAAAAATTAATTTTAAACTTACAGACTGATAGTAATTTTTTTTTGAAACAGCTGTAAGCAAATGAACTCACATACCAAAGAGGATTCTGTGTAGCTATGATAAAAAGCCCAGACACCAACTTGATTAGATAGCAAAAAATTGTAAAAGTCATATTTAAAAATTATGCTGTAGGCCATGTTTGACAACTTGCAAATTAAACTAATTTTTATAGCTGTTGCGTTTTAGTGTGCACTAAATCCCATATGGATTGTTGAACCACAATGTATTAAATTCTTTTATTACAATGAGTTAAATTCACAAAGTAATTGTTGAATTCAATCATTTAGAAGTCTAATGATCGTTTTTGTGTCAATGCCCAAATTTTGTCAGGTGAAACAACAAAATAGTAGTTTTAAGCTTACCTATGCAAGTTGCAGGCACCTTCCTTTGCAGAGAGGAAATTTTTCTGTCTGATGTCCTTTTTATCTCCAGTGCTGCAATGAAAAGGGTGATACTTGAATCTGGAAAGTACAGTTAAGGACAATATCTTTCTAACATAAGCAGGTTTTCAGAACATACACTTCTCTTTTACAGTGTCAAGCGGCTAGGCATTTAAAGTTCAGACAAGATGATGTTGTCTGTGCAAAAAAGACTTTGAAATTAGGTCAGGATGCAACTCCATTAGAGAAATAAAAAGAATGAGATAGTCTGGAAGAGTAATTGTAACAGTTCTTTGGCCATGTAGGTATGGCACAGAAACACCTTACAATCCTTTATATAGTGCTTTCCTCTTTTTGGGGGTGGAGGGATTGTTACTGTCATTCTCTTTAGGACTGCCCACTTTGCAGAATGAAAAAAAAAAAAAGTTCCTATTTTATGCATGAAAACTTGTATTTTCAATGACATTTAACTGTTCTTCAGCTCCAAGAGCTATCACAAAGCTGACTGTCTATTCCTGAAGCCCACATGCAATAATACTGTATCCATGTCTGTCCTCGTATGGGTAACCAAATAAACACACCTCCTATGTCTCGTCAGGTGGTGGATGGTGTGGAAGCAATTTACAGCTGATGCGTTCTATGCATCAGTTGGGGAAATCCGACTCTGTGTCCAAGAAATACAGTACTTTATACAAATCATCCAGAAGTGTGCACAGGACAGTTTCTTTCCTCCACAGGAAAGGTTTGATCACAGATCAGTCAAACTTTGTTTAGCTCTGCAGAGCTTGAGACCTTTGAATTTCCTTCTGTCTGATACATCTGTGGTTGTCAACAGCTATAAATAAGTTCCTTTATGAGAACAGAGGAGATGCCATATAAAAACTTCTGCAATTTTAGTAATGTTCTTGTTTTGTTAGTTTTGATTTATGTTTAAACGTACACTGAGAATCCACCTCAGTGATCTACTATCAATTTTATTGTTCAGTCTCATTATTAATTTTTTTTTTACTAAAATGGTGGACATGTATGCTGGCCTGTATTTAGACTACATAGTTGATCCCATTTAAGATTAAATTTAAGTGAGGGAAACTTGCTGTGAAGTATTAGTAATTAGTTTGTAGTGCTGTAATTAGTTTGCATGTACTTTAATTCTTGTTCCTGTCAGATTTAGTTATACCTTGTTTTTATTTTTTTGACTTTTGAATGTATTAAAATTTGTTCTAACAGAAAGAGTCTTGTATTAGTTAAATATTTAATAGTCTCTTAAGTAGTCTTAGAAGTCCTTGTTACTGTGGTGTTCCATCCAGGTTTAGATACAAGAATGCATATCCCGAAAATTTGCTAGGAGGAGACATGCCAAAAAATGGTGTGAGCAATTCCAGTTAGCAGGGTTTTTTTTAATTATTATTATTCGGTTGGTTATTAGCTGTAGCCTTTAGTGTTTATAATTCGATGATCATAACTCTTGCTGTAGGAAGAGATAATGCTACATTTTTTTCTGAATTATCGTATGATAATAGATTATTATAGTGAATTACAGTCTCTCAGACTTCATTTGAAATTGATTAGTGAGATGAGTAACAAAGAAATGGGATATTATAAGTTAAAAAAATAAAACAACAACCCGAGAAATTACAGTTACAGCTGGTTCTAAACTGTAGTAAGCACCTTCATTATTCTTTTTGTGTACTATTTCCATTCACCTAGCTTATAAATGCATATTTTATCCAAAATATATTTGATGATATTCAAATGGTACAAGGGCATCTTTTATGCGATTCACTCTTAAGTTCTTCATAATGACCTTCATGTGCATACTTCACCTCAATTATTTATATTTTCTGTACTCTTAAACCATGCTCACTTTCTAATTTATACATTTTACTAGAGTTTATATGCCAGTAAGCAGCATATGTTGCATTTTGCCATTGTATGCAGACAACTTATTTTGTGGTCCAAAAGCACAAAACCAGGGAAATTCCCTGTGGTGAAAGATACTTCAGTCAGCCACTTATAACCCATACCTAGCATGTTATGTAATATAATCATATATGACAGAGTGATCCACTTGGAGGCTGCCTGGCCACTTCCTCTCCCCTCCACCTGCTTGAGAAGGTAGAAGACAGCCCAGTCAAACTCATATCTCCTTGTGCTTGTCACAAACCAAATGGAGAACTGGACTGTTCCTGCTGTACAACAGAGTATATAATGTGTTGGCGGCAGTTGCTCCTTGTAGGATGGAAGAAGGCAGCAGCTCAGTTACTTCTGGCTCGTGTGGCAGTCCTGGCTCTCTCTGTGCTGTGGAAGGCCCAAGAGATGCACTCAGTCTCTGCATCTTGAAGGATGGAAGGCAACTGCTGAGGACAGGGCACAGAAAAGTGTGCAACCCTGGGTATGGCTACTATGGGTGCTGAGGATGAATAATACTGAATAAATGTATAGCATGCATCAAATGTGCAGCAGCCTTTAACTTGAGATTTGATTTCATGTACTTGGAATTTGATCTACTGTACGGCATTTAATACCAAGATAAGTCTCTAAGCTGTACTGGCTACTACACAAGTGCAATCCATATTTGCTTTAAAAAAAAAGTTATTTACCAAGTAGCTTGCCTAGAACTTTGACTTTTGGTGCTTAGTTTTGTTGGGGATTTTTTTTCTGTAAACATTAAAATTGAAATTTTTTTTGACTGCATAAACTCTTAAGACAGACGCACTACACAATAACCATTTTCAGTTGGATATCTATATTAGGAGAGTTGTTGCAGAGCACCATGGTTCTTCTCTGCCTGCTCATCAGCTTTCTGTGCAGGGGTGACCCAGTGTGTGCACAGCTCTTCTCCTGACTTGACATAATGAGGATTTTAGCTATAGTCAGTATATGTATTTAATATTGTAAGAAGTGGCCGTCAAAGCAAAATCATCTAAGCTCATGTTTAAATCTCCTCTAGTTGAGTCGAGCACTATGCTGAATCAGTGAAGATAAAATATTTGGCAGGTTTGAGCTGGGTCTGTGTTTGCTGTTCACTAATGATTTCTTTTCAGCAGTTTTAGAACTGCCCTTGTGGTTCAGCAAAATAGACCCGGAATGAAAGTTCTTGTGTTGTTTGATGAATTAGAAGTGTATGCAGTATAATTCTGTGGCATCCTTAGACATAGAGAAATGGGGGTATATTGCACTCATAGGTTCAATTCTTTGGTTGTCATAAAATATGCAAAGTTAAGTGTTTCACAGGCTCCAGGTAGTTGTTTTACATAGACAAAACACAAGCCAAACAATGTCTTTTAGGCAGGAAAACTTAGCTTGAAGTTGTCAGCACTAACAAAAACTATTTTCCAACATTTTTATACTTCAGGTCTTCAATGCTAAATACTTCGTATTTTTTCCCCAATGGCATTCTTTGTGCAGCTCCCAGAGGTCTCTTTAACTGTATTTGCTTCTAAAAAAACAGTGGCTGTGTATTGGTTGTGGTGATTTTTACTTTTAACTTCAGGAATCAGTTTTTAACATGAAAACTGTATTGATCATCATAGTCAAATAGGAAGCTTTCTCTGTGTTTTTCTGCACCATACTATAATTTATGGGTTTTTAAGTTAAATATGTTTGTGTATAACAGCTTTTTGGCTTTTCCAGTTCTTCTTAAGCTTCTGTGAAAACACAAAATTAATAAAACAAAATTAAAACCTAAACCATGGCAGTAAAAGCAAAACAGATACTTAAAAGGTAGATTCTGTTGGCTGCAAGCTGGGGAGTTCTGGCTGCGAAATGAATTCCTTGCTGATAAAGAACATTTCTATACCCCCTGACAAAAATGATCCTGTCTTTTCATCAGACTTTTAATTTGTTGTTGACCATGCTTGTGATAACATCTTTATCTAGTGAGAATATTTGTGGAAGGAATAGCAAGGATATTTCTGTTTTTAAAGCACAGTCATTTATATCTGTGGTTTGAGAGTTCTATGAAGAAGCTGGCCTTGCTTTGTAGTCAGTGCAAAGGTGTACTACCCCTCTCTGTAAGCAAACTTAAAGGAACAAGGACTTACCATTTACAGACAAAAGCAAGATAAACTTTTGAAAGTACCATATACCGGAATATATTATCATGCTGTATTTTAAATAATTGATTCAGCTTGTTAAATAGTTGATTCAGCTTGTTAAAACATATAGGCTTATAAAGTAAACCCTAGCTTTTTTTTTCTCCTCATTTTATTTCTCATTTTGCAGTACTATGATATACAATTAGCCATTTCTCTGCCATTCGTGTTCTTATTTCTACACTTCCCGCTCTGTGCTGTTTGAATGTTAAGGCTTTTTCCAGCTTCGTCCCTTCCCCCCCAGTTATTCGCACTCTCATGATATCTGTGAACAATTTCTGTGCAAGGATTTTTCCTACCTATTCACTCTACAAGCAGTGAATGGTGACAGCTTTGTAGCACCTTCTCCATTCTCGTGGATTCCACAGAGCCCTCAGTAGTTGGGTTTTTGTGTAAAGGATGGAAAAAAGGCTGGCAGAAGGTTCCCAGTGCTACAGAGAATATGTTGAAAATATATTTTGGATTGGTGGAACATTATCAATGGGTTCTTTTTCTCTCTACACTTTATTTGTACTGCGCGACACAACTCCCTCCTCTCCACCCTGATTCTGTATGTGCCTTCAGAGAGAGCATTAAACTAAAGCGTCCGTATGGGAATTTTCCAGTTCCAGGAGTAATGTGACTCTCAATTGTTTATCAGTAATGCAAGTTGCACTCCTCTTTTATGGTTTCATTGAGTGATGTTGTGAGGGAGGTTGTTCAATTAAATTTTTCCATGTTATCAAAACAATTGACACTTGTCTGCCCTCATGAAAAATACAGATTTGCAGGTTAAAACCGTAATTACAGTTAATTACAGTAACTTTAAAATGAAAGTTGATGTTGTGGTTTAACCCTGGTAGGCAGGTAAGCCTCACACAGCCGCTCACTCACTCCCCCTCGGTGGGATGGGGAAGAGAATCGGAAGGGTAAAAGTGCAAAAACTTGTTTATGATTTCTGTCTCTTTCCCCTCCTGTTCTTGTGGCTGCTCTGCTGCAGAACAGGCTGCTGCTTCTGATGCTCCCTCCTGTTCCCTCTACACGCTCTGGTCAAATCCGTCGTTATCTCAAACTCTTTGAGCCCCATGTTGGGTTCCAAAAAAGGTTGTTGTGGTTTAATCTTAGTAGGCAGCTAAGGCAGCCCCACACAGCTGCTCGCTTACTCCCCCTCCAGTGGGCTGAGGGGCAGAATTGGTAGCGTAAAAGTGAGAAAACTCATGGTTTGAGATAAAGAGAGTTTAATAAGTTTTAAAAAAAGAAAAAAAAAGAAAAGAAAAAAAGAAAACCAAAACCAAGAAAAACAAGTGATGCAAAAAAACCCCAATTGCTCACCACCAGCTGACTGATGCCCAGCCAGTTCCTGTGAAATGGCAGCTCTGGTAAATTTCCTCCCTGGCTTTTATTGCTGAGTATGATGTCATGTCGTATGGAATATCCCTGTGGTCAGTTGGGGTCAGTTGTCCCAGCTGTGTCCCCTCCCAGCTTCTTGTGCACGCCCAGCCTGCTCGCTGGTGGGGTGGGGTGAGGAGCAGAAAAGGCCTTGACTCTGTGCAAGCACTGCTCAGCAGGAACGAAAACATCCCTGTGTTATCAACTCTGTTTCCAGCACAAATCCAAAACATAGCCCCATACTAGCTACTATGAAGAAAATTAACTCTACCCCAGCCAAAACCAATACAACTGTTTACTCAAACCAGGTACACTTTGATGTGTTTATGATTCAAGTTATAAACTTGTATCTGGCAAACAGTTTTGTTTCTTGGCTTATGTTTTCCATTCATTTTAAGGAATATATGTATGACAACATAGCTATTAATGTATTTGTCAAGTCTAAAAGGTATAGAAGTGAGTAGCCAGCATGTATACTTTATATGCATTTTGTAACTAGTATTTATCCTAAATGAAGAATATGCGTTCCTTTTTACATAGTAAAAAAGCGATGACGTTTTGGTATACCAGCTGAAATTTGAGGATGTCTGAATGATTTTCATATTGAAATTCAGCTGAAGACTCAACTAATTGCTATAGTTGGCCCTGATAGTACTTAGGAAGCACAGTTAAGATGAGAAGTAAGAGACGCTATTAAAGTGTCATTTGACATTTGAAGTGTCACAGTGTAACTTTCAGCAGACCTCCCAAGATGCTTCAGGATTGTTTGCCCTTCAGTAATACTGTTTTGCAGAACCTGGCATTTTACCCTCAAATTTGGGAAAATTGATTGGAGAAAAAAAAATGTAAGGATCAAATATTTTTAAAAAATAGTAAAGATACCTGCTTTTGGGGTGTAGTCAGTAGTAATTGTTTCCTATACAATTTTCAAATGTCTTTCTGAGCCAGTTGATACATCCGGTCTTTAACATCTTGAAGCACTGATTTACATAGTTGTGGAAATCCATAAGTATTTTCACTTGTCTGGTTGCTTTTTGGGGTTGCTTTTTTTGTTCTAATTGCTACTCCCTTAATGTCACACTCTGACAAAGATCATATAGTCATACATGTTCCCCTCTTCTGTGCAATACCTGCCGTTATAGACTTGTTGTGCTCCCTTTCAGATTTTCATTTCTGAGCTGAAGAGTTGGATTTATTTAATGTAGTCTGTATAGAATCTGTATCATATAAATTATACAATAGCACAATGATGAATTCTCAGGTTTTTTCCTCCTAATTTTAACAGTCTGTTTGCTCTTTTATTGCTGTTGAGCAGAAAGTTGTATCTTGAACTTTTTTTAGGTTTGACTACCCTGAAAAATTGTGTGTTGTTTGAAAACTTTGCCATCTCCTTACTCTCACTCATTCCAGATTGTAGTGCTAAACATGTTCGTAAATGTATCTATTTGCAGATTCTTGGAGAATATCATGAAGAGAAAAGACCACGTATTTTTAAGCTTCCTTTCCGATTTTTAACCAGTTCTAAAACAAGAATTAACATCTAACATCCTAGGGTTTCTTAGAGCCTTTAGTAAGTGACCTTGCTGAAGTCCAAGTACAGCATATCGCCTTTATCGCAGTGCTTCTCAGCAATTCCAGAGAGGTCCTTTGTTACTGATTTTCTGGTACATGGCTTCCCTCAAACAAATCTATTCACTTTTCCCTAGGGTACCTTCTACACCCAAGCTTGCCTAATTTTATTTGTCTTTATAGGTGGTATGGATTTCCCTAATACAAACATTAGACTGTAGCTCCTGAAACCTCTTTAAAAGATTTCGGTCATATTTGCTGCTTGTGTACAGAGGCTGGTTTAAGCGATAGATTAGCCTGTGTTGAAATGCTTTTGAAACATTTTAAATGTGTAACATGTAGTCCTGGGAAAGTGTTACTCTTCGGTATTTCTCCCGAAAATGTTTTTTTCTGAAACCTTCTTGTCTGCTGATACTGTGCATGGCTTCCTTGGTGCTCCTTCTCTACAATCTGTAAAGAGTGGCTGTCATGTAGGACACATCTGATCAATGCAAACGTTTAAGGCTTTCATCTTAAAGAAAATACTGACTAGATTTCACTGTTAAAATCATTAAAAACAAAAAAGCCCATGGAACACTATTCACACGATGGACCAGAATCTTGAACTTGTACCACAAGACTGTTTTCCTGTTGTCCTTTTATGTATTTAGTTGCTTACAGAATATTATTATAGTAACGAAGTAAACGTTACATAATTTACAAAAGCATGCCCAGAATACTAAGGTGGTCTGGTTTTTGTCCTGTGGAACACATTTCTCTTTGCCTTTGGCTTTTAATTTGTAGTATTGAAGCCCTGTACTATTACTTGATCTTCTGAAGAGATCTGATTCTATTTTTGCAGTTGTGCAGTGTCCATGAATTGCAATCCTTGTAAATGAAAATTCTGTTATAACTGGAACACTTTCTTCAAAAGAACTTTAGAATTCAAGTTTTGATCAAGCCTTACTGTGTTGTTCGTGTCCGTCCTGTCCTGTGTTCCCCACCCCACGCCGCCCCAGCCCCGTGATCAGTGTCATCAATCAACTACTCACAGTAGAAGAAATATAGCAAAGAAAGAATCATGAGATGGTGTATATATCTTGTGAAATGATGGTTTATAAACTCTACTAGATTTACCAGAGTTGATGTAACTGTGTAGAACTACTATGCTGCATAGGAGAATTGCAGAGGACAAGGAACATGCTATTCCTTGCACTGTACAAATACAGAGCCAATAACATGTAATAGGATGACAAGATGATAGATAAAAGATCGTGAAAAAATATAACACAATTATTCTGAGACTCAGTTGGAAGTTATTGTACAAATATCTTAATTGTATGCTGAAATGTTTAAGAAAAAATGCAGTTACCATCATACTTTTATGAAAATTACATGTTTGTAGGAATCTCTGTCTTGAAGATTCTCTCTCGTTAAACATTGTTTAAAAAGAAAAAAATTACACTGGCTAGTCATTGTAATTTGTTTAACACGTTTATACCCACTTTCACCAAAACTGAGTGAAGTAAAATCACATAAAAATTAAACCAAGTTTATATCTAGCAGAGGTGAAGTCTGGTGTTTACTCTGTTCAATAAGAGTTTTATGAGTAGCTTCTATAAAACCAGAATATTGTACCAAATTAGTAAAAATCCACAAGTTTTGATACAGATTTGGCATAAAAAGTCACATGATCCATCAGAGAAGTTACTGGTAGTTGTATTAAAACCAACTTCTTTACAGCAGCTTACTTGAGCAATATTGCTTGTATGTGTTCATAAGGATAATAAATCCTTATTTTATGGAGCTTAACATCTAGTGTCTAATTCGTTCACCTTTCTAGCCTCTCATGCCAGACATTTAAGTTGTTCTTCGTATAACTGCCTCTTTACTCATCTTTGGGTCTAACAACCCCCACCTTCGGCCTCCTTTTTTTTTTAAAACAATGTTACAGTTTTAAATTTTTGTTTGTACATGAATACATAAACCTGTTTGGTTTTAATCTGAGAATATAGTTGTATCTATGGGACGCTGTTGTTACATTGCTATTTACATAGCATCAGAAATTATCAAGATGTCGTGGTTTAACCCCAGCCAGCAACTATGCCCCACACAGCTGCTCACTCACTGCCCCACAGTGGGATGGGGGAGAGAATCGGAAGGGTAAAAGTGAGAAAATTCATGAGTTGAGATAAAGGCAGTTTAATAGGGAAAGCAAAAGCTGCACACGGAACCAAAGCAAAACAAGGAATTCATTCACTTCATTCACTTCATTCCCATCGGCAGGCAGGTGTTCGGCCATCTCCAGGAAAGCAGGGCTCCATCACGCGTAACTGTTACTTGGGAAGACAAACGCCATCACTTCGAGCGCCGCCCCCCACCGCTTCCTTCTTCTTCCCCCAGCTTTATATGCTGAGCATGACGTCATAGGGTCATGACCCCAACTCTGGTCAGTTGGGGTCAGCTGTCCCAGCTGTGTCCCCTCCCAACTCCTTGTGCACCCCCAGCCTCCTCACTGGTGGGGTGGGGTGAGAAGTAGAAAAGGCCTTGACTCTGTGTAAGCACTGCTCAGCAGTAACTAAAATATCCCTGTGTTACCAACAGAGTTTTCAGCACAAATCCAAAATGTAGCCCCATGCTAGCTACTATGAAGAAAATTAACTCTACCCCAGCCAAAACCAGCACACAAGATTATTTTAATCACGTGAAAAGAGAAGGTCTGTGCTAGGGAGGAGTCATGCGGCTGAAATGCTTGGCTTCGGAAATCTGTAAGCAGACCAGTGACTGAGCCTGAGCAGAGATCAGAGCTGATATGTCAGGTGTTCGTGAAAGCTAATTTTTCTGTTCTGCTCTCTATGCTCAGTTCTGTGAGTTTATTTTCCTTGTTGAACTACTTTGTGTAGCTGCATTCACCAAATTTGTCAGAGTTTGAAGGAAATCTTAGGTAACTGAAAATACCCGTATGTCATTTCTCCTTTTTTAATTTCTAACTTTCCAAAAGCATTGCTTACTTTTCCTCAGGTGTTCAACCTTGACATTCGTTAAAATGTTGAAAATATAATAAGGGGCTTAGGAGGTTTGAATATTTTCATTTTGCTGTTTAATAAAACTAAGTGTATTTTGTGGAATTATAACTGAATTAATGACAGTCATATTCTTCACCTTATTTTTAAGCCACATATGCTGTTAAATTCTGAAATATTTTCTTGGAAAAAATACTTCTATAAACGTAGTTAAAATTCTGATCTCTTTGAAACCTATTAAAACAAAGAAGTACATAAAATCTGTAATGGTTTATATAGCTCTTTTGAATAGGACACAATTTACTTTTTGCAAAATTCATCTATTATTTACATACACAAGTTGGTAATATTAATGTCTATATACAAGATTCCTTATACAAGTTCAAACCACTACATGGAAATCTGCATAAACAGTTAGTGTTCTAGTTTAGTCCAACACAAGATGTCTGAGAACTTCCTATTTTGTTTTCTTGGATAAACAAGAGCAAAATGCTTCTGAAAAGTAACTTCTCATTTTCACAAACAGAAGTAAGACTTCTCATTTTTTAACAGGAAGAAAGAGGCAGGATTAGTAGCTGTACAGTATGGCCTTTGGTACATCTTAAATTGATGTCCTGGAGTGACAGAGAGAAACTAGTATCCATTCATTTAAACAATCAAATCAGACACTTCTTCTTTAAAGAACTTGAGTGGGGAGTGGTAGTAGAGAATCGGTCTTGTGTATATTGTCCAAGTTTTATTTCTGAAGTGCTTTCCAGAGTTAGGCCTGAATCTCCATGAAGTCTTCTGCAAATAAGTTGGAATACAGCCTTACGAACACTTCTAGACATTAGGAAATACATAACTGGGTCTAAGCAGCTGTTAAAAGATGAAAATATGAGCATCACCTCATTGCATTTGTGAATGATTTCCTTCCAATAACAAGACGGATTTTGTAACTGTGATGTAATGTAGACAAATCGGAACACATGGTAAGGAACAAAGCAGATGGTGAAAATAATGAGTACAATGAAGGAATTCCTTGCTGTCTGGGTGTATTTTCCTGCGTTGGGAAAATTTGCTCTTTTCTTTGAAATTTTCAGAAGGTTCTTGGCAATTTTAACATACGAAAGTATCAAAAGGAAAAAAACTATCCAAAAAATAATTACAATAATATAATTTAAAATTGCTTCTGTCTTTGCATCCTGTTTATTTCGGTAATGAAAGCACATAGTAGAATTGCTGTCCTCACTCTTAAAGAAAGATGGTGCAACTACTATTATAAATCCTGTTAGTGCAAGTGCCCACACCATGCAACAAATATGTATACTTCGTGTAATAGTTAACATTTTAGGACGCTTCACAGACTTATTTATTTTTACATAACGATCTAGACTAATTAGTCCCAACAGTACTATGCTAATATACATGTTCATATAAAATAGAGTTCCTACAATCTTGCATAAAATCAGTCCAAACATCCAGGTGTTTTTGGTAACGTGATAGAGTATTCGGAAGGGAAGACAGAAGATCAGCAGAAGGTCTGCAATGGCTACATTTAGCAAGTAAACTTGGATAGAATTCCTTTTCTGATGGATGCACAGGAAAGCAAACAGGGCTATAATATTTCCAACCAATCCAACGACAAAAATAGTAGAGTAAAAAACTATCAAAACAAGTGACAGTGAGTTGTCGTCTAAGGGACAACTGGCATTGTTTTGAATTTCTGAGGCATTTATGGCTGGGTTGGTTAGGTTACTCCAGAAGACTTCCTTGTACGGCAGAATGGTCAGTAAATCAGCTGAAGCTGCAGCCATCATTTGTGAAGATTTTTTTAGCAGTTCTGTAGGGATGCAAAGAGAAATTCTAAGAATTAGATCACCACGAGACCATTTTCACGTGTTTGCTTGCTTTATTGCATACAGTCTTATGTGATATAAACATAAAAGGCAATAACTGAAAAAAGTAAATGCACCAAAGTATCGCTGTAGCTGAGTAGAAGAAGGACTTTCAGCTGGATATCATGATACAATGTAAGTCTAGAATAATTGGTTCCCTGTTTTTCTTCACATGAAGTAGGCAAGAGCAGATGGTACAGAGCACTCGCACAGATAACTATTTTTGTAATTACATCTTTATTACTGCCTTGTATTGTTTTAAAAATCAACTATTATGTTTTGCTGCAAATTTTAGAAATTAATTTTTTTTATCTATAAGTACAAATAATTTTTTTAAGTCCTGATGTTAGAATTAGTCTTTCTGACACAGTAAACTTTTTAATTAAGGTGCAAAAAAGGCTAAGCATAGCTAAGTGAAGTATTCTCAGTGTTGATACAAAGTACATAGAGATATATCAAAACAATTCTAAGCTCATCAGTATTAATTTTGAATTAATACCTAGGATCTCTTGCATGCAAGTCACTGGCTTTCAGTTACAAAAGCAATTGTCAATTAATATTTATTTGGCTATGTAATCTGTTATAAGTAACACCATGAGTCGATACTATTACAGTACTTCATTTTAATAATTTATATTTTCATGTAAATTTAAGTATTTTTTCCTTTTCTTGACTGTTCAAAAATCAATATTATGCAAAGAAACTAATATTAGCTGGAAACCATGTTAATGCAGTAACAGATTGTTTTCACATCTTCCTTGTTTTCGTTGTTTTCCTTGTTTTCATTTCAAAGTTTTTAATTTCACTAAGCTTATTTTTGACCAGGAAGGTACCATCTGGAAGATAAAAGTCATCTTTGACCAAAGAAGGAAAATGAAAAAAGAGTGTGGTTAGGAGAGTAGAATCACAATTAACTGTTTAGAGAGATGGTTAAGACTGATCAGTAATGATACAACTTCTGTCCTCAATTTGTATGTCATAGCAATAAAAGATTCCATAAATAAGTTTATTTAATTTTTTTTTTAAAGGGGCAAGGTTTTTCCCCCTAATCTCACAAAAACTTCAGAATTGGTTTTGGTACTCTGATCTTAGTTTTCTAACAGCAGTAACAGGAAAAAAACAACAACAAAATTTGCATGCTAGGTCTTAAAAATGCAAATTCACATTTAAATGTGTGATATAGCTACAGCAGTGAAAATGGCAGCATTTTAGGTAAAATTCTTAGTAAGACCTAATGTATATACAGAATCTGAATTATTGAGAGGCAGTCTAAAATATTTTAACATCCTATGTTGGCTGATCTTAAAATTGCATTTAATTTGTACAGTATGTTAGCAGTTTGTAAAATATTTCTGTTTTCATATTTGGCATTTATATTGTCAGGGCAAGAGGTAATTTTAAAAGCTTGTTTAAAAAACCATGGTGCTTTCAAATACATCTTGAAACCTATCTACTACTATAATTTCTTCTTTATGTTGCTTTTCTATAAAAATGCTTGACATCGTGACTTGCGTAAGGAGTGACAAGTTTTATGTCGATGAGACAGAGAAAAATTGATTACACTGCAGATACACTAGAAACATGACTTTTAGCTATCATAAGTTTTGTCATCTGTAAGCAAGCAGGCATGCTTAAACATAGCTATGTTTAAGAAAAGGTTTGAAGGTCAGTAGTACCTTTGCAGTTAAGAGAAATTTTAATAGAAATTTGTTTTACTATAGCTTAAATATAAAAGAAGCCACTTACCATTTATATATTGAGAACTTCTGCTGATTTTCAAAACCGCTGGTGAAGACAGGGAGGAGTAACGTGCAAGTCCTCTTATTAGAAAGCTAAAGGACCAGCTTCTCTATGAAAGTGATGAGAATCAGCTGACGCAGTACAATTACCAACAAGGGGAAGTTTAACTAGTGTTGCAACTGTTTTTTTAAAGATATTTTTAACTAGCAAAACTTAGTCTATTGGTAAGATCAATTTTCCTGTTCGTTTGGGCTTTGCTATATATATATATAGCAAATAACTATATATATAGCTATATATATATATAACTATAATAAAGTTTTCTCCGAGTTTCACTTTGAATTGGAGATTTGGGTTTTTTTCTCAGAAACTTTGTTTTTGGTGAGCAGTGTCAGTGGCTTCCTTTTTGGATGACAATTATGTTGATACAGCCTGGGTTCTTTTTAATACTGTCATGGAAATAGTATCACTTTTTCAAATGTAGGGTGAAGAGAAATCAACACCACAGTGAAATGGTACATTTTGCTTATGTTGGTGTAGTTCTCCCATCTACCTTCTTCCTTGCCTGGGGTTAGAAATTTGAGGTTGATCTTTTTCACTCAAAATGACAGTGATGAGAGAATGTGAAAGTGCCCAAAGTGTGCAGCTTAACATTAATAAGGCAGAAGTGAAATACAATATTCAGAGATAATACCACTTGGTAACACTATTTTAAAGAGGAGGTAAGGGATTGAAAATTACATTACATGCAAATTTATAAATGGATTCTAGAAGTCCTGATAGAAGGTAGCTTAAATTTAATGATCATCTCAAGAACATTGTCTTGACTTAGTATTCTCCTTAGCATTTGAAATGAGAATTTCCATGTTAACTTTTTTAATATATCATCTGTTTAGGAATCAAGCTTTTATGGGATTCTGAAGATTGTAAACAGGCTATGCATTCTTACTTGAAGGTGCATACACTTGAAACTTTTTAAAAGAAAACATGGGTGGTTACAGATGATGACTTTACAGGTAGTCAGATTGTGCTTGTTGTAGCTCCTTTGCACTATTTTCAGTTCATAGTTTTGTAATTTAAGCGGTAATATATTCTCAAGAAGTAGTATACAAATTTGACATTCTTCCTGTTAAATAATGTGGTTTGAGGCTTTGAGTAAATGCAGGATGTCATTCTATATTAAATGCAGTAGTTTGGTTACATGTATTAAATACTAAAATGTATTCTAATAGATTTTGTCTGTATGTTGCTTCCTCTTACACCAGTCAGTATGCATCCAAATTGCTGTATAATACTATTCCATTTTTATACATTACATCTCACTCTTATTAGTGGAAAGACTGTGCCTGGAATCCAGTTTAGAAACCTAAACAATTTCCCCCCTCACTGGAATATTTATTAGAAACATCACAGGGATGTTCCTTTTCTTTTCTGCAGTTGGAAAGTGATCAGTGAATTCTGTGATTAAGGCTCAAAATAGTGTTTTATGTTGTCTGTGTGAAGGATAAGATCCCACAAAGTGTATCATAGGCAGGATGTTGCTGCTGGAGAATTGAAACGTTGTAAGGCTAATGGGTGAAAGGTGAAAGAAAAAGTAATACCAGGTAAGAAATTATAGGTGTTAATTTTTATCTCCATTTTATTCACTTTGTGTTCCTTGCGATTTCTGTTAAGTCTTGAAATGATTTTGCTGTGCCTGGGGCATTTGAAGGGGAAGCCAATGAAGAAGGAGGAGTCCGTGCCAGGAAAAAAAAAATCTGAAATTAAGAAATTCTTTCAAAAAATCCCAAAGATTCTAGCTTCTGTTTGCAAATTTATGAAAATAAGTTCTAAAATGCAAATTGTATTTCTCAAATAATATAATAATTTGTCTGGGTTTTTGTCTTTTCAGCCACACTGTGTACTGCTTGCCTCAAAAGAGAATTCAGCCCCAGTAAAGCTTGGTGGCTTCGGGGTAGCAATTCAGTTAGGAGAGTCTGGGCTAGTTGCTGGAGGTAAGAAATTTTCCTTCGAAGTTATGTAATATTATGCATGTTGTACTGCAGAGTTTTGTTCTTCTGACACAGCCTGGCCTACAAAACAAGAGCTCAAAAATAATCCTTCACTAAACACTTTGTTAACATTATAAATGCGCACGGTTAATCTAAATTGCTAGAAGAATGTAACATTGTTGTGCCTACATATACTGAGTATTAAATCCCTCTAAATGTTACTCAGCAGGAGCTTACACTGGTTTGATCAAAATAAAATTGAAAAAAAGCAAAGAATTTTCCATTTTAATGCAACCTTTGGCATAATTCTTCCATGCTTGATAAAGCAAATCAAATAAAAATGCTATCAGGATTGAAATGCATGTCAAAGCAATTGAGTAAGGACTTACTACAGCATTCTCAATGTTTCCTATGTTTCTTAGGCAATTTCTGTCAGAATGCCACACTGTTTAATAGCAAAATCTTACTAGTTTTCACATGTGACTCTTTTCTGTGTTTTAATATTTCATTGTAAGTATGGCATAAGACATCAATATCTTGATACGTATGTATATTTTTTGACTAAGTGTGTTTTGTTTTCTGTGGATTTTGTTCCCTCTAGCTGCCTTCCATATTGTTCCAGACAATAGGGTTATGCTTTAATCAGCCTGCACAGATGAAGACCCAATCAATTTTCTGATGCTTTCGTTGCCAGAGTAGGAAACCACAACAAAATATTTTGTTAGTTTTAATTTTTTTTCTTCAAAACTAGTAACTTCCTCTCAGTACCATGCTGCTTCAAAAACTCAGATTTCCTAATCTAATTACTTAAAGGTCTGTGTCAATTTGGCTTTTATATGATCTTTAAAATAAAAAGCAAATCCAATATAAGCATACCAACAGCTTCCATTCTCTTCCAGATATCACTAATACCCTGGAAATATCCAGGTATCTTATTACCTAGAGACCTAGATACATCTTTTCAAAGAAAATATCCATTCAGTTAAGCGGCTGTTGTTTCCTTAATAAAAAGGTCACTCCTTTCTTTACTTTTCCTGTGTTTCTCAAATTTTTTGTACCTCAGCCACTGCTTTTTTTAGTGATAGTTCCTACACTTTTGTTTATGATTCTCTCATTTTTCGTCTTTATATTCTCACTGAGCAACTTTACCCATTTCTTCTGTTTCAGCTACTCTTCTGGAGGTAGTCAGATACAGTGTGCTTTCTTTCAGACTTCTAGCTGTCTCGCAAGAAACCTCGAGTTCAACATGGAAAAAAAATCCTGCGTTTTTCCCCAAATTTGTTATGTCCTTCCTCTCCTGTTACCATTCACTGTTCTGTGATCCCTCTCATCGTTCATGTGTTCAGCCTCCATGCAGCTATCAGCACTGGTCTGGTCTTCCCTTTTCTATGCAAAAATGTTTTCATTCCTTTCTGGTTCTGTTTGCAGTACTACATAAGCTTCTTTCTTAAGCCGCATCAGTATAATATATCTCTGTATCTGTATCTTTTGCTTCATCCATCTCAACTTCTGCCCTATCGGCCTGCCTTCATATTTTTCTTTTTCCCTCTCTCTCAACTGTCATTTCCAATTTGTAGCCTTTTCGTTAGCACATGTTACTTTCAGCTTCAAATTCCTCTCGCTTTCAGGGATACCCAGAGTAATTCCACTTCATTTATATACTATGGAAGGTCTCAGTTCTACTACTTGTTTCAAGCTTTCTCTTTAACGGACTCCTTATCTCTTTCTTCTCATCTTCCATTCCAGTCTTTATACCACAAACTACATCTGTTATCTGGCAATTCTTTTCCCTTCCAGAGTCCTACCTGAAGGCCTATTACTAGACAGTCCCCTACACAGCACTTGCAAGACTTTTTCTTCAGCCTTACAGTATCACTCCATGTGTGTTATATGAAAGTTAACAATACTGTCTATTTGAACTACTACTATTTGGGCTACAAATTTCTTGTAAAAAATTATTTATCTACATATTTGTTTAAGTAAGTTATTCATATGCCCTATGGATAAGTTTTTTTTTGTAATAATAGTAATATATTACAGGCACTACTTATTTCTCAATTGTCTCCTAAATGAAATAGAAACTCTCCTTATAGAGAAGTTTTAGCAGTATAATAACCAACCTGTTCACTTTCACGTTCTTTTTCTAATTTTTAATGAAAAACATTGATTCAGCTTAACATAGTCAATTATTTCCCTTTCAGCATGGCAATTCCTGTGTTTGGTGGTTAACACATCAAAAAAGAAATTCTCTATTAAATAGAAGCTATTATGGCATTAAGGTTCTCTTACTGACAGTAAAACCCCCTGTGCTTCTAACCCATTTCAGTGCTCAGTACACCTTAAAATTTTTACAATACTGAAAACACACTGCCTTATACTTACAGAAAGTGCAATACTTATTAATCTTTCTGTTGTCTAGGTAATGTGTATTACCACGATACCCTAGCAGAATATATTCATTACTAGTGTAAATCCCTATGTAGATGACCCACGTGTTCAAGAACAGAAATCTTTTCTCTTTCTTTATTTTATGTTGCTTGGAGTAGTTTATCTTTTAAACCAGAAAAGAATAGCTTTCCTTTAGAAAAAGCATGTCAACATTGAAAGTAATGTAACTGTAGTAAGGACTCTTCCCTTAATCTTGCATAAAACCCCAGCCATTATGCAAAAGCTCTTCAATATCTATGATGATCACTCTCTTTTGTGGTAGTATTTTTCTCCTAAAATAGGAGTTGCTATATCTAAAACGTTCAGGAGTTACCAATGTTCTAAAATGTTTTTTCTTACTTTCATGCATTTGCGTTTGTGCCATTTTGCGTACCTTTTTACATTGACACACCTGTGCCTGACAAGACCAGATTGTGTGTAGCCCAGGAGAACACAAATAGAAGGGAATTTTCTCCCTCAGTGTCTTTGAAGCCTGCCTTCTAGGGTACAGCTTTTGCTTTGTTTGGGACTACAGAATTTTTTTAACTTAACAAAAGACATCTCTCTTCCAGCGTGCATAAATTCTTTTGGGGGGGAAAGGGGGTTTTTGTAATAAAGTTAAACTAAGTCCCAGGTATTTAAAGTAGACCAGTCCCAATCTTTTGATGTAAGTCCAAAGATAGACTTATGTTGTTTAGAAGGATTATAACTACAGTGTTCTTTCAAGCAGATAGAGGCTTATTTAACAGAAGTGTAAGGGAGCTCATGATAACAAGCTATGACATCATACATGTCATTAATGAAAATGTCTGTGGAATAGATTTTAGGAACATGACTGTATTTTATCAGCTAACAACCCAGTTTATTTTTAAGGGAATTTAATTAGTATTAAGTAAGTACAAAAAAAAAAAGGACATAGCCATAACTCATTTTTCGTAAGACCAGAAAGGGAAATGCAAGGAAATACTTTTTGTTCCACTGTGTTTGCCCATAAGCTGCAATGCAATGAATAAGAAGCGTGTGTCATTTTCTGAGTTACAGGAAGTTGTTTCATGAGCTACCAATCTCTGAAGGTCTCTTCTTGCAGTTCTTATGATCAGAAGTGGAAAATTCTGCGAAGTGTATTCATTTGAAGCATTGAAGTAGGTACTTTAAGATGGAATTCTGGCAGTATACACAGTAGTTACAGATCATAATTTATAAGTGAACTCTTTTATGGAACAAGATGTAGACAGGAAACAGTCCATATTGCATGGTTATGATGCAGCTGGAGTAGTGGAACCTCTGGGAAGTCAGTGATTTAATAGAGCAATCTCACATTATGATCTCTGTCTTCTTCCTTGGACAATTTTTCTTCCAGAAAGTGGTATGAATTGTCACAGTATTTTCTTAAGTAAATGTGACATCAGATTTATCAGATATCAAATATCTTGGATGCTAAATCTTGGGATTTTTAGCTAGTATATGGTATAAAAGTCTGAACAAACAAAAGCCATTGAGTCCACAAGTCCTCCACTTAATCTACTTATTTTCTCCTGGTTTCAACTAGTGCAAAATAAGATAACTGTATAGACCTAAATGGTATGAGGTTCTATACTAACTGTCAAGTCTTATGTATGGATAGTTAACTGCTTTTAACTTTTTACCTTTAGCAGCAAAATGTCACAGGTACCATGATGCTAATCCAGTCCAGTATTGATTTTTATATATTATTAGTTAGCTCCCATAAGGTGCTTCAGAATCCTATAGTAATCTTCAGGTACCCTAACACAACTGTCATCATCTTACTGGAAAACATCTTGTATGTTCTTAATAGAAATACAGCAGATGAAGAACAAAGAACACTTGATATTTGTCAACTAGCCTTTTAGACTTAGTAGAGAAATAGCAAAGAAAGGCATTAGCATAAATTTCCCTGCAAATAAGACTATGGAATTGGAGGGGGGGTGTGTGGATCTTTTAAGTTCCTTATTTTTGTTTTGTTCCCATCAGTGTAAAAATGATCATAGAATCGTAGAATGGTTTGGGTTGGAAGGGACCTTTAAAGGTCATCTAGTCCAAGCCCCCTGCTGTGAGCAGGGACACCTTCAACTAGATCAGGTTGCTCAGAGCCCCGTCCAACCTGATCTTGAATGTTCCCAGGGATGGGGCATCTACAACCTCTCTGGGCAACCTGTGCCAGTGTTTCACCAAACTGGATCTTCTTGGTGGTTTTATAAACCCCAGTTTAAAAATTATAGTTTTGAAATGTTTTTTTTACACTGCATAGACTTTTTTCCTTTTCATCATCAGTGTCTGAATGATATAACAAATCTTTTTTTTGTTTTCCAAGGAGAGGTAAATTTTTGTAAGCTGAGGTCCTACACTAGTATTCTTCTTTCATTTAAATGGTAGTGTTTCTTTCCTCTGCAAAGCAAGAGCACTATTTCACTATGTATTTTTTTTTTCCTGAAAAATAAAAAAAATGTAAGCCTCTTCAAAGTTTTGCCTCTGATAGACTTTGTTTTATTTAAAAGATACAACCGGGGTTTACTGTCTCTCACAAATTCCACTTCACATCTGGGTCGATTTGAGAGTGCTTACAGGAGGCTAATGTGTTTAAAAGTCAATTTAGGTTTATTTCCTCCACATAGTTTTATGGCCGAAAAGGCCATTGAATCAATTATTATAATTTGTCTGGTTAACATGTGATCTTTGCTTTGTTTGTTTTCTGGACACTAGTATTCAGTTGTCCAGTTGTCTGCTGATGCATCTTTTAAAATACATTTTCTTCAGACAATCTCCTGTGCTGAAGCCGAATTGCCTTTTTTTTTTCTTTTTTTTTTTTAAATTCTATTCATCTTCTCTGTACACCTGCTTTAACCATCTCTATTGTCTGGAGTAATGTGGAAAGGAATTAAAAGTAGTGAAGTATTGACCGATCTCATCTGTTGTGTGTGATTCTTCGATTCCTTCCACATTATTCTGGACATCCCACTCTTTTAGAAACTCCTTAATTTATGAACATATTTCTTATTACACTATTGTGAGAGGTCAGATGGTGATGTTTATTAGTACCTTACATTTTTTTCCTAAAAATTATTTGTTCCAGTTGTTTCCTTATACATCGTTCAGATACTACTGCTGTTGAAAGACTCTCCTTCTGATATCTTGGTCATCAATCCCCTGCCTTAGGGATGACAAAATCTGATTGGGTCTCTGTATATACTCTTCTTCTTGTGGAAAGCATAGCCCTATTGTCTGGAATAATATGGAAAGAGTCATAGAAACTAAATTATCAAAGGTAAGTAAAAATTTATCTTTAGTGCTTGTGAATTATATCAGGTTGACAACACCTGAAGACTGAAGCTCTCCATTTATCCATAGGAAAAATCAGCAAAATTAGCAATTTTATAAATTTCCAGACTACCAACATGCCTCAAAACTGGCTGATAAGAAAGCTTACCTCTAAAAATAATATGTCTAATGTCTGTACCTATTCAGGCATTGAGTACTTCCTATATCAGCAAACACTTTGATGTAGTCATTTATTTACAATGAATTGGATGGAGGCAAGTCTCACATTGAATACATACCACTGCTGAGTCTTCATATAGGGATGATTTTCAGTTAATGCTACTCTAGAACAGATAAGAAGAACCTAGAAGCACATAGACAGAAAATTGATTCCAGTCTTCCATATGATTTCTTCTCACATACAGATACAACTGTATCTGTGTATGCATGCATGCAATATTTATTTAAATAAAATAATATTATTTTTTCATGGGCAGTCATTTGAATAGATCCATGAGTGTTCTTATATCCTGAAGAATAAAAGAGCTGTGGAAGGCAGAAGTTATCTATTAAAGACAGAAAAATGCCTTTGCTTACTATTCTTTCTCTCACTGCCTCCAAAAAGATGCAAAGCTTCTCCCAAAACACCAAAGAAAATTCAAAAGCTTCTGAAATATTTTAAAACAATTGAACTGTTGAGAACAATTTTAAAATTTTACGGTGGACATGTGTAGAAGGCAAATTTTCTACTAGGTAATTTTCAGCAGAAGTGATACTTGGTCTAAAGAGCAGTGAGTATCCATGATTTTAGAAAACTTTGCTGTCTATAGATTTTGCTTATCCTGTTACTGATATTCACCTTACAGTTCTTGTAGTTGCAATATAGGAAAAATCTCTATCTATGTAAGTTCATGTGTGCACTCCATTCATTTTCCTGAGCTAAGTGCAGCTCAGAAGTGCAGCTCAGCACTCCTTGCTCAGATCAGTTTTTAGAATAACCTCGAAATCATCATTTGCTCCTTTGATGAACCCAGTGAAGTGGTTAGTTGTCACGAGGATGACAGCTGCCCCAGAAATTACTTTAGCCTTTTTAAGTTTCTAGTACATACATACACATATATATGCATTTTTTTACCCTGTTTAAGTGGACAGTTTGGTGTCAACCAATTAAGTTTCTGTTTGTTCTGGGTTTGCTTTTTCATGGAGATGAAATTGTGATTTTCACCACCATCACCATCGTCCCATCTAAAGTATCAGGATCTTGTTATTTGCACTAAAAAGGTTATGAAACCAAGTAATTCTGTAATTATTTTCACTAATTATAATCTAGCAGTGGTAAATGGCAGGATTTTATTGAGTTAGCCTAGCTTTCTTTCTCATTTCATTTGTATTTATGGAGTTCCCATTTTAAATTTAGAAGTGAGTATTAAGGTTTAGTAGTACTGATTTTTCAGCATGCTATTAAGTAGCATCCATTTTTCATCTAGTTTATAGCAGCAGTCTGTTGGGGTCTTAAAAAGCTGTGTAGAATGTTACCTGTTACTGAACTAGTTTAGTCCTTCTGCTTAACATCAAGCAGTTCATTAAAGTGGATTTTTATGGTATACTGGTTTTGAGCCAGGGCAACAAAGATCCAGTTTTTCTGCCTGTGATCTAAGTTCTTCAACTTCCAAGGGAGGAGAAAGAAATTTTGGGATGATGAGAGGAGGACAGTGTTTTTTAACCATAACTTCTAAGTCTGTCAGTCTGACTGTAAGAGCTCTTGAGTACTAAGTAAACATGCAGCCTCACCTTCTGATGTGATGTCACCAGATAAAGCAAAATAGGAACCCTGAAGAATCAAGAGGCTATAATTTGTCTATTGTCACATAGAGAGTAGGAAACAAACCTCAAGAAGCTTGTTCTGTTAGGAAAAAATGTGTCTATGGAAAAAAATTATAATATGATGAAGGTCATTGATAATGAACAGAGTGCTGGCAGTGGATGGCTACTGCATAAGAAATGCTTGCATATTATGTTTTGTCTGCAATTTTGATAAGTGTACTGTTGCAAGTTATGTTTGCTACTTGTTGATATTCAGTAGTTTTGTAAGTATTTTTGTATTCACTAGCCCTGTGGTCAGGAAGTGGAGGGGGAAAGGAAATGTGAAATTGTTGTCCACCATCAAGACCCTGCTTTGCAAAATTTAGGGAAGCAGATTAATGCTCAGAAACTGTTCTGTTCTGCATATATTTATGAGTGCGTATAAATAATGAAGGATTTTTCTTGCTTATCAATTTCTGCAAAGTAATTTTAATTTGAAACGTTATTTGCTGAAGGGGAGAAGGAAGCAAAAAAATACGCACTTTTGATACTCTCTTGACACTGTAGATTACTTGCTTTATACAGCCCATGATTAAATCAGGTAAGGTGATATTTGAAAACCAAAAATGAAAGAAGCAAGCTGTATCTTTGGAGGAAGACTCATCTTATTTCTCCCCATTTAATCAGTATTCTGTATGTTAATACCAGCATAACCATGTGTGGTGGGTTGACCTTGGCTAAGGGCCAAACTCCCCCCAGCTGCTCACTCACTCCCCCTCCTCAGCAGAGCAGGGGGATAAAATAGGACAAAAAAACTCATGGGTTGAGGTAAATACAAGCAAACTGCTTACCAGTCACCATCACAGGTAAAACAGACTTGACTTGGGGAAAACAGGTTTAATTGATTGCCAATTCAAATAGATGTGGGTAGTGGGAAAAAAAGACAAAAATGAAAACACCACCTCCCCTCCTCTGCTTCTCAGGCTCAGCTTCACTCCTTCGCTCCTGCCTCCTTTATCCCCCAACCCCGAGTGGTGCAGAGGGATGGGGAGTGGGGAGCTGTGGTTAGTCCATAACAGCCCCTCTCTGCTGTGCCTTCCTCCTCACACTTTTCTCCTTCTCCAGCGTGGGTCCTCCCATGGACTGTAGTCCTTCAGGACAAGCCTGCTTCTGCGTGGGTCCTCCACAGACCGCAGTTCCTTCAGGGAATATCCACCTGCTCCAGCATGGGGTCCTCCATGGGCTGCAGGGTGGATACCTGCTCTGGTGCAGGGTCCTCCAGGGACTGCCGGAGCGTACCTGCTCCACCGCGGCCTCTCCAGGGGCTGCAGGGGAATCTCTGCTGGAGCACCTCTTCCACTTCTTCCTGCTCTCACCTTGCTGCTCGCAGGCTGTTTCTAACGCTTTTTCCCATACTCCTCACTGCTGGGCAATGTTTTTCCCTTTCTTACACACACTTTCCCTGAGGCATCACCATCTTGGCTGCTGGGCTCAGCTGTGCCCTGCAGTGGGTCCATTTGAACCAGCTGTGTCCAGCACAGGGCAGCCCCAGCCTCTCCTCACAGATGCCATCCCTGCAGCCCCCCCGCTGCCAGCACCTTGACACCTGAACATCTACACCCAATAATGCTATTGTATTGCTTATGTAGCATGTGTTGCTGCTAGATATGCTATTTTACACCTTAGGAGAAAATGTAGGATGGGTAACTGTTTGCAAGGACACATTTTCCTCAGAACAAGACGTTCTATAGGTCAGCCTTCGCTGTACTGCAAATGCCTAGCAGACTTAAATGCATTGGCAAAAAAAAACCCAAACCTTTAGATCTACTTCTCACAGCATATAGTCCTTTTTTTACCATGTTCATCTCTGCAATTGCTTACTTAAAACACAAAGAAGGTCCCAAGCTGAGAGGAGTGGCACGTAATTATTGGAAGTACACATTAAATCAACTTAGATATAACTTGATATATAGGACTCTTAGTTTCATTAAGTACTTGATCCAGACGACTGTATATCTCCCTGAAGTTTAATGCCTCTTTTAATTAGCTTTGTTTGTCCTTGTGAAATGTTGTCTTCTAGTGATTTCTGTTGTTTGTCTTTTGAGTAATCACTTTTCTCTAGACTTCCCAGATTTCATAACAGCAATTAGAAAGCCTGGTAGGAAGGCAGAATCTTCAGAGTATATATGATTTTCCATTCATATTGATAAAAAATATTTGAACAAGCTTTATTACCACAAATGTTTTTTTCAATGTGTAAGAAAGGTTACACCTGCTCCAAAATTGCAAATGGGTTCCTCTGCACCCAAATGTCAGGAAGTTTATCACTGAGATAAAAACAAGACTTGGGTAAGCCAGGCTGCTCTGTGGTCTTGCATGATGTCGTCGGTACTAAAGATTTCCAGACTGTGGTATGCATGAGCAATTTAAGTGATATACAAATACTGTTTGAACAGGCAGGAGTTGCTGCTTATGTACATGCATAGCCTGATACAGAGCTGGAAATGTTGATGCTTTTGCTGTTGCAAATGATGGCATCTTAGGGGGGGAAAAGTTAGGAAACCCTTATAGATACAGATTTGTAGGCACATGAGAAAAAAAAAAAGGCAAAATCCTCAGAGTTCTCAGTAACTTGGGCATACTGGATATATATACTTTCAATTTTCCTTCCCTTCCCCATCACCAGGCATCTAAAAGAGAGAGACTTTGGGTCATCTAAGGAGATAATTCTTCCCCTAATGTTTGTGAGCTTGAAGATTTGGCTTTGAGGTTTATCAGTTAGGCTGAAAGATACATCATAAGCCTATAAATTGTGTATAACCAACAAGAATTTAGTAATCTTTCCTCATGTCCATCTCTGTCTTTCTCTGTCCAGAGTAAATATCCTTCCTCTTCCCCCAGTGATATGAGGGACGAGCTGGACTTGCAGCATCCCGTTGTTTTACTCTTTTTTTTTTTTTTTTTTTTAGCCTGGGACGGAACTGCCCCTTTGCTATCACGTCAGCCTAGTCTGCATGGACTTTTTAAGACGCTGACCTAGTTTAGTGGTGAGGTAATGTTCCTTTGTCACAGGCAGATTCCTAACATTTGTTCGGCAGAGGGATTGCCTCATAAACTGGGAATGAAAAGGTTTAACACAGAGCCAGGTGAAGAAGTTTGACAATGGTGTTGTTTCTCCTTAATATAGTATGGTGAAAAAGCTACTGTCTTTTTGTCAATTTTTTAATCCTTATAGATGCAAAAAGGAGTGAGTGGGGACTAGTTAACAGAGCATGGTTAGATTGTATTCCTGCATTAGGTGATATAAACGAAGGATGGTCTTTACTGAGTAAGCTACTGCCAGATAGTCTCCTAGGTGTTTGTTACCAGTGCTGTGAGCTAACTCGCATTCAAATGGTGTGCAGGATAAGCTAGTCTAGCAAGAGCCCCTTTACAAGACCAAACTGAATTAAACACATGCCGTGCGAACACCTCAGATTCTCTATGCTGCATTGTAAACCCTCCTAGCCAGCACAAAGGTGCTGCAAGCCTTGAATGGAGCCTCTGAAGTCCACTGTAGTATCAATGAGCAAGAATAATTTATGAAGGTCGTACAAGTGGTAACAGTTTGCTACAGCTGTGGGTTTTTTTTTCTTCTGTTGGTACTTGGTGGAACCAGGATAGTCCAAAGACTACAGTATTTGTAAGTGTCAGTGATGCCCTGAGCATTCAAAGCTTAATTCTTGCAAATCCTTTGCAGTGGAAGCAAAGCTCTTTACAATGGGAAACATTTATAGGGAGAGGTAAAATGTTTGTTGCTTTTATTTGGCTTAATGTGTTACACACAAATTGAATAAAGTAATGCTAATCAGTTTACCCACTCAAAAGGTTAGTTGGTACTAAATATGTTTTGTTTCCGTGGGTGTACATTCATTACCTATCCAAAATCAGTACCGTCCCAGAACCATTACTGTGTGGCACTCATTGAAAGCACTCTGTGAAACAAATTAGTATTATATTTTTATCTGCAATAAGATATTGTCTACTTCAAATAAATGAACAATATATTTGCTGCATTTTGCATTCTTGTTGGCAGTTTCAGTAGACTGGCTAACGTTTGGGCAGAGCATCACACCAAACTATGCTCTTGCCAATTAGAGGCAGCTTTTTCAAGGAAGCAGTGTAGACTAGAACTCTACAGTATCTTTGCACATGCTCTCTGGATAAATAATTCCTGCTTCAAAGGTTGTCCAAATTGATATTTTTACTTTTATATGGCATGTTTCACTGAAGAATCTTAGTGCTCTTATGTAAGTCTTGTTTCACAGTCTGCAGGATAGGATAGAATATTCCTTAATTTATAAAAGTATAAATCAAGCAAAAGGGAAACTACCTATTTGTCTCACTGGATATATTTAATAAATACTAAACTTAAGGAAAAAAGAATTGTGTTAAAAGTTTAACCCATGAACAAAACTTATTAAAACTGTTTTAGTTTAATGCAGTGATATTCTTCATTTCCATGTTTGACACACATCACTTTGACTCAATTTTGTTTTTATTTCCATTTAGGACGTGTAGGAACACCTCATTTTATGGCCCCAGAAGTGGTAAAAAGGGAACCTTATGGGAAGCCTGTAGATGTCTGGGGTTGTGGCGTGATCCTTTTTATCCTGCTAAGTGGTTGTTTGCCTTTTTATGGAACCAAGGAAAGATTATTTGAAGGCATTATTAAAGGAAAATACAAGGTAAATGACAGTATACCTGAGTCCTTTTCCAGTGAGATGAGCTGTGCTGGTAAAATTTCTGGAAGTTGATTTTTGTGTTTAGCCTGATTTAATTTTGAAGCTTATAGAAATTCTGTCTATCAGGAAGAGAGATGATTTTTTCTCTCCAGTCTATCTTGTTCCTGCTGTGTTTTGTATCAATGTTAGGAACTAGAATACTGAAATATTTACTCATCTGAAATAATAAATGGGTGCAACAACTAGCCCCTAATTGTACATTGAGCTCGGTAGCATTACATAAGGTTTAGCTGTGAGGTATAACATACTGTAGGTTACCTTAGGTTTATAGATCATTTAAATTTTTTAATCAACTAAAAGAACTATCACAAAGGCTGGTCATCATATTGCATTGATTTAAAACAAAACGCATGTTACTGTAAAAGTGTAGTTACGCGTTTTTCTTTTTAGTACAGTATGTAGTAAAGTGCAGCTGATGATTCAAAGGAGCCACTTGCAACTGAAGTTGTGCATGCAAGATAAGTCTGTTTCACAACATAAGCATCCTAGAGCCATTATGGAGGCAAATTTAAAGCTTCGACTTCACTATTTCTGCAGTTTTATCGAAGATCGGTTTTGCTCTACTTTGCAACCAAGGTCATAATGAGCTGTGTATTAGCGAATTAAAGAGTGGAAGCTCCTAAAACTGTCTGATAGTGTGTAATATGGTTTAGGAAGTATGAACTTAATAGTAGTCTGCTAAAATGTAAGTGACAGCAGTGGTACTGCACTTGGTCAGGAGCACATTTTTCATTCTTTAAATTTTGTATTCCTAGAAACAGCAGGATTTCTTCATGGCACTAGTTTTGGGATTGCATAGACTGGTAGACGTTCCATTTTCACTTTATGGAAGATTTCTTTATGGAATCTCTTAAGCAGCTAAAACCTTCTGGAAGCATACAAGTTAACTTTTCTTTGTTTAAAAAAAAGTCAAAGCCAGCACACTGTGTCTTCTCAGTTCCTTTTCTGTTCCTGTTTCCACAATAATATGTCTATTCAGTGAAAATAGTATAAGGATTTCAAAACAGTCTTGCTGCAAATTTGCAATTACCTTCATTTCATTAAAGCTGAAAAAGAAATGACAAATCACAACTATAAATGTTCATTTCATAGACAGATAATGTTCCTGAGTGCTCCAATTTAAAGCGATCATTTTTCATAAAGACTGATTTTAAATAAAATGGACCTCTTTAAATGAACAGATTATAATATTGAAAAGAGTCTGGTTATAATTGTGAATTTTCATTTAGTACCTTGTAAAATTAGCAGTGTAACATCTAAATAAAACTGAAGTTCTTCATAAATTAAAGAAATACTAGAAACAGCTTAAGGATAGAATCCTTTATCACAGAAAGTATTTTCTTACTTTAGTATGGTTTTATTGGGTGTCCCTCATCGTGACTAGTTGGACACAAACCTGCATATGCACAAGATAAAAATATATTCTAAATCATCCTTCACATTGTTGTCTCCTAAAGATACACTTATGCTCTAAAATTGTTGCAATTGTTTATATTGTTGATCACATGTCAGTATGCTTTCCTACCTGAGTGGCTGAAAATGCTTAATTGTTGTAAAGCTGAAAGGAATTTATTGGGAAGAGCCACTGTCCATGATACCTGTGGGACAGGACCAGAGTAGTTCACAACAGGCATTAGCTGACTCCTTTCTTACTCAGCATCACTGGTATGAAATTGTGGGTTGATATAGATAGACTGTCATGCCATTCCTTAAATTGATTTCAGGAGTAGATTTAATTTCTATATTTGTCATATGCATAGTTAACTGTCAGACAAAGGCTAATTATTTTTTCTTTTTCTAGTGAAAGATCTCTTGTATCTGAACAAAATGTAGCATAGGTAAAAAATTATACTGTAATTATAACATAATACCAAGAATATGTCAGCTTTTATGTGATATACAGTGCTCACTGTTTTCAATTTTTATGACATTTCAATAGCAACTAATGTACAATTTTGTAAGTTATTAAAAAACTTAGAAACTTCCTTTTACATTTATTATGAAAAAATGTTTACAATTACCAACCACTGTTAAATCTCTGCAATTACTTTACATAAAAAGTAGGTTCTTTTCTATATTCTTATTACTAATTTAATTTCTTTTTTCTTGCTTGTAATCAGATGAATCCTAGGCAATGGAGCCATATTTCTGAAAGTGCCAAAGATCTGGTACGCCGCATGCTTATGCTGGATCCAGCAGAAAGGATAACAGTATATGAAGCACTGAATCATCCCTGGTTAAAGGTAGTAAAAGCAGCTGTTTATGTACCAGTTTCATCTTAAGGGAGAAAAAGATTTATTTCTTTGTTTCTTTGAACTTTTCAAAGTAGACATGACATTGTACAAAATGCGTGATAATATGCTTTAAATGCTTTGTAAGATTAGAGCCTGAGATTTTGATAATTGCCAGGCTTGAACCCTTGCTTAACAGCAAGAGCAAACTCACTTAGGCGTTTTCGGCAGCATCAGAGTATAGGAAGTAGGGCTGCGTAGAATAAAGCTTGAAGAAGGTATTCACGTGTCTTTCTGTGGCTCTCATACTCCAGAGGAGTAATTTCTGATTCCTTCTTTGCTCAGTCATATCTAGACCTCTTTCCTATTATGCACGTAGCCATGCAGTTTATTGCAGTACATTATGCTACTTAACTTGTGCTGCTTTCTTACATTAGATTCCTGAAATATCCCACCAGAGTGAAGGAAGTATGTAGTGGTGTGTTGCTCAAAGACTGCATAAAATTATATGGCATCTGATAATCAAATTATTTTTCAGTGGTGGCAGAATTTATTCTTCCAGTGGAAGAATAGTTGCTGGACTCTGAAGGTTAACAACAGGAGCAGGAGAATATACACCTAGCTTCTCAGCAGTCACGTTAATAGGCTGTGCTAAACATAGGAGTTTATGAATGATGGGTGTGTTACAGATTTAAAAGGTGGCAAGTACTGGTTCAGAGCATTGTATTTTCTTTGGCAGAAACCGATGAATTAACTATTTTTCTTTGTTATCCCCTGTTTCTTTTCTATAGTGTGGGCTCAGGGTAGAGAGAGTCATAATATCTTTAACTTAAACAGGGCACTTATTTGGAAAGGGTGCTATTCTGGTGTCTGCTCCTGGACTGTTTATATGTTCTACATTAGACAATATTGACAAAAAAAAAACACAAAAAAAGAACCTGGGAAGCACAGGCTTGTATGTTGTTCTTCTCCCTCCCAAGTATATGGTCTAACTACTAGTGAATGGAGTCGTTCTTCCACTTCTCTGCTCCCTTTCAGGCTCTGACTTTTGTATTCCAAGCTGCAGAATGGTCTAGCTTACAAAAGGAGGGCAGGAGTGAGCACCTCTTGGGAATAACAGTGGTTAAGGCACTCTTCTGAATATTGGGAAACTGCGGGTTCAAACCTTTCCACTCAAAAGGAGCCAAAGTTCTGACTGTTCATCTGGGGCATACATAGTGCATCAAATATTTCAAAGAGCATAGGAATGGACACCATGTTTGGGAATCCCAAATGATCATACTCAAATGATTGAGTCTGTGGTAAACACAGGTGATCTGGTTTTACCTGCTTGTAATTTGACTTTTTCCTCACTTTGTGAGCTTACTCACATTTAGATGCCAAAGCAAGGGTTTTGTTGAGGGTTATTTTGGCAGAAAACTTTGCCATTTTTGTTGTTTGAGCAACTAAGCTGATTAGGCTTTTTAAAAAGGTAATTCTGTAATGCGAATGTGCTAGTTCTGCCTATATAGCACAGCACTTTTGATGTCTGTGGTCTCTTTCAGATTTGCCGGCATTTGTTGAAAGACAAGCAAGGAAAGAGAAGATTTAGTTTGAGACAACTTTTTTTCCAAGCTTAGACCAGCATTCTGTCATTCAGTCCTCTCTTATTTTTGCCTACGATAAACTGCCTTCCCTCCTGACTCAGAATTTTCTTCTAAACCATTTATAGATAGCAACCAAATACAGCATGAGACAGAGACATCTTTAGTGCTGTAGAGGACTGAATTACTTCTGCCAGTGATTTCACTCTGATTCAGGAGATGCATGTGATAAACATTACGTTACATTAATAAGTGTATGTAGCTTCTGTGATGATTTGGGGCAGGGGAAGAAAGTAGTCAGCTGCTGCAAGTTCTGCCCCCACTGTCTGCTGTTCACTGGCAAATTTTTTGTCTGCATCTACAATGGAGAATTCTTCCTCTAAGTTAGCACCTGGTGTCACCAGCCATCAAGCTGGCACTTCCTGCTCTGTTGGACATGTACCCCATCTCCCAAGCTTACCTGAAGTATCAAGCACCCCTTAGAAGAGTGCTTGAACACGTTGCTTCACTGGGATTTGTAACCCCAAGAAGCAGAACTACTTTGTGCTTGCCGGCTTCAAAGTTCAATGCTAGCCACAGAGTGACTAACAACAGAACAGTAAAACAAAATGCTAGGGTCTTACTACAAAGTGGGAAACAAAATTACAAAAAGAAAATATCCCTGGCCCAAGCTAAGAATTCTTTCAAAATATTTTAATCCCTCTCAGTTTCTTGAAGTTTTCCTTGAAGTTTTCCCCATTCTCCTTAGGATACTTATTAGCTGGTACATTTTGTCTAGTTTCTTAATGTCGAGAGAATATTGAGAGCTTGTATTTAATGTTTCTTTTGTTTTGTTTTTTTTTGTGGGTTTTTTTAAGGAGAGAGATCGCTATGCATACAAGATTCATCTTCCAGAAACAGTAGAACAATTGAGAAAATTCAATGCAAGACGAAAACTAAAGGTAAAATGAATGTAGTGTTAAAACAATATAATTACGTAACTTGAATTTTGTGTGATACTTTATTCATTTTAAAAGTGCTAAGAGAAATCTATTCTCTGAAGTCAGCAATAAAATAAAAAGTTGAAACAGGCCTTCACAGTTGTTTATTGCAATGATGTCTTGTTAAGGGTGTTCATTTCTTAGTGCATAGTTTTCAAACTAAATTTCAGGACAAATTGTCTGGTATCAACTAAGGTGTGTAGGAAGTCTTCATCTTGAATTAATTCAGTAATTCTGTGTAATATGAGTTATTGGAGAGGAGAGAATAGTACAATGGCTTCTGTTATTATTGTGTTATGTTTATAATAAAAGGAACATGATAATGGTTTAATGTCTTTTTTTAAGAAGAGCAAAGATGTATTCTTCAGTTTATCCCCTTTATGTTTAACTATACAGAAGATTATTTCTCAGCCGTATTGAAAAGAATGTTAACGTTTTAGCCCAAAACAACATGGTTTCCCTTCAGTTCCTATCTGGGAAAGTTTAACAGAAACATTTTTAAATTCACTGAAAGGTTGAGAAAATTTTAACAGAAACATGCAGCATTACAATTCATGAGGGGTTTTTTTTATAATTTGTAATAAAACACAGAATCAGATGTACACGCTGAGTTGCTGCTTTGCAAAAGTTTAATGTAGCTACAAAAACAACTGATGATTAGGATGCAACAATTGCCGTAGTTCATGATAAACAGCGCTTTCTCTTAGGTGGTTTGTATGTCCAGGTAATGCTTTCATTAAAATGTTAGCTAATACATTTTAGAATAACACCTGTTTTCCTGCTCTAGATGCAGTTTCAGGTCTTTTCCAGATTTCTTCCTGGGGAGGCCACTGTATTTAGTCTCCTGAGAGCTTTTATACCTGTGTTATTTGTTTTCTACCATTTTAGACAAAGCACTGTTCTGCAGAATGTTTCCTGAAATTATTTGTTGTCCATTTTGCCTACTGCCACAACTGTACGACATTAAAACCTGAGTGGTTAAACTGTCATTTACTTGAACAAGTAAATATATGTCAGAGCAGATAACCATTTTTCTGGCTTCCCATGTAACACTCATTCAGGGAGTCTGAGATTATTACATTTTCATGTCAAATATCCTAGTGCTGTCAGTGTCAGATTCTGACAATTTCTCAAATAACAACATATTGTGTTGCTTTAAAGAGTGAATTTTTATACTTGCTAAGCCACCCCATCTAGGTAAGAGGGAAAGAGAAAGAAATTAGTTATTTTGTTTACATTGTACTGTGGAAATTTATGCCTCACACTTACTATTTTTAAATGCTTTCCCATAAAGAATTGTTGTCATTAATCCCCTCGCAAAGAATATATTTAGTGTTTATTAGAGTAGTGTTTGACCAGCTCATCTGTTAGATATGGTCACTGGTAACAGTGAAGCAGAGCTGAAGACTATAAAACTTATTTACTCTTCAGTGAGAAGGTCAACACAAAAGAGTCCTCAGGAGATTGAGTGATCCAAGGTGTCTGGAAATGTTCATAGTCCTTCTTTGTGTAATTTAGACTTTGTGGGTATTTTCATTCAGGGGGCAGTACTAGCAGCTGTGTCAAGCCACAAATTCAACTCCTTCTATGGTGACCCCCCTGAAGAGCTGCCAGACTTCTCTGAAGACCCCACCTCCTCAGGTATTTTAACAGAAAGTATATTTACTGCAGTCAACCTGTCTTAATTTTATACTGACTAGAGTACCAAGTATTTATTAATTTCTCATGATTTCATGAAGTTGCATATTAAGTTAATGTTTAAATGTGAAAGCATAAATAATTTTCAGTCATAATGGTGTTAGTGACTGGAGAAAATAAAGAGAAAATCTCTGCACAGTTGTAAGTTTCTATAGAAATTGTGTCTGATTTTTTTTATTTGTTGTATGTACATTTAATTACAAATAGTGCTATAACCTCATATTTCTCTTTATATTACTTAAGTGTAAAAGCTTATTGAAATTTTGTCTTGAATTCTTAGGCAGGAGCAAGGTTCTCGTATCTTACTAATAGTTATTTATAAAAAGAAACCATTATGTACCAGAGTTTCTTGATGTCCTGTTTTAGAGAACAATATGATTAAGATGTCTCCTCTTTAAAGCGCGCTGGACAGTATTTCTGATACTATAATCCAGACCCCCAAATCGTCAGAGAGGCACAATATGTGTACTTCAAGGACCTCCCAACATACTTCAAAGGGGAAGATAATACCTTTGCTGTGCTGTAAGCACGTAGCTGGGCCTTAGGCAGGACAGTGATCTTACTCCAAGCAATCCTTTTGTCCTCAGTCCATGTTTAGGAATTTAAATAACCTGACAGTCCCTATACTAACACAGCCCTGTCATAGTTACGTATCTTAATTTTGACATAACATTACTCACAACATTTGCAGTGCAAAAGTCTGGGTTCGTCTATCTGACCTAAAATTAGGATTTAGGATCAAGTTAAATAAACCATTAAGAAAAATCTAAAGCCAATAAGACTCTTTCTTTTATTTTTCTAAACAACTAAATAGTATTGGCAGCATATTTTAGCTATACACTGAGTTTACTAGAAGACATTTCAGGAACTTAATTACATGTGCTGAACTGCTGTGTGATAATTCTCGTTCCCAATATTTTTATAGGTGAGAAAATTACTATTGACTGCATATATTAAGTGTCCCTTTTCTGCTCTTTCGTATGAGCAAGTAATTTTTATAAATTATTTCTATGTTATTAATATAGGAATTGGAGGCAAATTTTTTTGTTGAAATTCTTAAATTTCACTTCTTGGAATTCAAGTTTGAGTACTTAAACTAAAAGATTGCTTCGTCCTTAGAGATGCACACTGCTTGTAATTTCCACAGAAGTGAATGGGAATCTCAGATCAGTTATTGCAAATGGTTATCACAGCCTCGTGGCTTAACTTCAGGCAGCCAGCTTTTGAATACTTGATGTACTTGTAAGTAAGGATCCGTATATTCTTTTAAAGAAAGAATAAGTTGGTTTTACTTTACCCAGAATTACTTGCAGTGCTTTAATTTTTGTTTCCAGCTGCTTCCCCCATTTCAATAAAACGAATGGGCCACCAACATGATTGGCAGTGGCAACTTTCCTAATCTAAAAACTGCAGTTCCTCTTTCCAGTTTCAGTCTCACATCAACAGGTCATGTGTCTTCCTCATAGGGTGATGTAATTGCAGATATCAGTACACAGCAAAGGTACAAGTTCTATTTTTTCTGCTCACAGAATACATGAATCCAGTACACATGTAAATTCTACAGCATATCGGTGCTGGATCCACTGTTATCTTATCCACTGTTCATCTCTGAAATAGCTGAAACAATAGCTTAGATTTCTCAGGAAAGCGTAGTTATTCTCTAAAATAACATTGTTGATCTCACTGATGGGAGGTCACAGTGATCAGGAAGCTATACTAAGTGAGTAGTTTTCATGATGTTTCCCTGACTGACTACGTTAGCTGATAAAATATTTAATATGTCAGGATAAACACTGAGGCTTGCAAGAAAAGCTTCTGAAATTGCTAGATACAGAAATCTATTTTGTTTCCTCTTCAGAAGTACACTAATAAAGTTTTCAAATATTTCTAGCTTGTAAAGATAGGCTTTTGTGATGGTTCTAAAATGAACTAGTTTGTAGAAACTCTTGAATTGCAGTAGAAAATTGACGATTTTAAGGTTATTTACGTTTCCTTCCTAACATCTCATAATGTTATTCCAGATCATCAGCTCTAACGAAGAGCATTTAATATTTTAAATGTTGCTGCCTATTTAATCCTCCCATAAAATTTCATTAAGCTTACCATTAAAATTAAATGATTTGTCAGAAATGGACAAAGGTGGGACTCCTATTGAGATAAAGATGCAGAAATGTAAATGCTTATTAGGTTATGCAAACTGTATATCCTGTCCTCCTCCAGGTCTTTCTAAACACAGAAACAGAAAATTTCAGTTCTGTCTTTTTTCCAGATTAATCTAGAGGTGTTCTTCCTCAGAATTCAGTGAACCTGGGATCGCTGGACCCTTTGAGCATCTTCCTATACTACCAGAGTAATAGCCTGGGATATGAAGGCACTATAGGTAGCAAGTCAGACGATTTTCTTGGATGCAGAATCACAAAGGGTATTCTTGTCAGAGAGCTTTCTAATGAGGGTCAGCAAATTGCATAACTTAGATGGGAATGAGCACAGATAAATTTCATTTTAAGTCAACCAGGTATTTTTCTGTACACATCTTCCTTTCATTCGTACAGAGTGTGTTAATAATTCTTGGTTCCCACAGCTTCTTCTGGGTGATCTAATTCCTCTTTCTTCACCAACTGTCCTCTGAAGGACTTAACTTAATCCCACCATCATTCTGTTGGTAACATGGCAGAAGTCAGTCTTGCTGAATTTTGAGAGAGTATGATAAAGGTTTTTAGAATTTTTTGAAAAATTAGATAAATATTTATTAGACTAAAGCATTACTTTACTGCTGATAAGCTGTGTTCAGTAACTTCTTTAGTAAAGCCACTAAACAGCTGAAATGACAAGCATCTTGCAAGTGTTTTTTGTTAGAATGTAAAACATTTGACTTTCAGGTTGCCTGTCTTCAAGACATTGTAAAATGTCAGTTTCCCAAGGCAGTGAATGTTTTGGATATTTTTAATATACTGAAACAAATATAAATCAGAAGTTAGCAATCAGCAGCCCTAAAGGCTCAGTCTGGCACATGAGAAAAATTGGCCCAGTAGAGAGTATTTGAAGTGGACCATGAAATTAATTAGGTGCTAGTGAAATTCACATCAGTTTGCTCTCTGCTGCCCTTCCCCATCCTACTCCCACCCCTCTCCCCCACCCTCCCTAGCTCTCCTATCACTTGATTGCACACTAGATCAAGACGGAGGATTTCCTCTGCTTGTGTCACATGCTGACCATTTGTCCCCTAATGGAGAGTACGGAGGTATAATTTTCAAGTGTTTTGATAATGATGCCTCAGGCTGAAGAATGAACATCACCAGTGTAAAGCTTTTCATTTTTCTTCCTTTTGCTTCTCCAGCCCCCCATTCTGCAGCAGCCCACGGAAAGGCTGTGGAATTATTTGACGTTTTGACTTGGGAAGCTGAATTCAGGAAGACCATTTAGTTTACTTCAGAGTTTTAAGTAGATTCAAGATGTCTAGGTTTTTAGGCTGACAGTTAGAAAAGCCAATAAACTGAAGAGGTTTTTTATAACTTTGTATTTCCAAGAACCTTTTTGTAGCCACATTTTCAGAACTACTGAGTCAGTGTTAGAGTTAAGCCAGCAGACAGTATATAGTCTTTGGAAAGCTGCATAACTGATTTTTAGATTAAAGCAAATCTTACCTTTTGGTTAAAGGACTTTCCCCTATAATGCCTGCTTGAATTGCTTAGTTTATAGTGCTCATATTCTGAAATGTGACTAACAAGTTTCAGAGTAGCTTTTTGCTGCAAACAGCTATAAATTCCTGTAAGGCATTTTATAATGCTGTCTTTCAGTTTGACCACAGAGAAAGCACAGCAGCATATTTTGTAACAGGCTGACTGACCAAATGTACTTACTTAGCTTAGGCTAACAAATAGCACTGTTGCAGTACTTCCTGAACAATTATGTGCTTTCTGAGCTCTGTGGTAACGGTGTAAGGTGATGAATGTAGAAGGCAGGCACATCAGTGTTCCTAGCTTGTTTTCTCAAACTGCAAGGCAGAAATTTCATATGGCATTTTTATAAATGCATTTTGATATTTTGTATCAGGATTGCTGAATGTAAATTGAAATTTTCATTCTTTTTTATCTTGTTAGAATCTATATTGTCATATCAAATGAGAAAGTTCTAACAGTATGAGATCTTGATTTTCAAATTTGAAAGTAATAATAATGGGAAAAAAGCTAACTCTGATAGTCTTTCAGAATGGGATCAAACAGCAAATGTATGGCCAAGTTGCAAGATCACTGTTCCAACATAGATGGAACTAGCTTAACTCACAAGTTAGTGAGTGGTTAGTAGTTTCATGGGATTTAGATTCCATGAAATATGGGCAATATATGAGGAAGAAGAAAAAATACTGTTGTTATGCAAAAATTACCACTGATTGTATAAATATTTGCAAACGGTCTTGTGTAACATTTTTAAGTATGAGCGCTTGGAAAAAAAACTTACATTCATCTTATAATTTACTGTTATTAATTCCTTATCTAGTATTACAGATATAACTGACTATCAGTTTTGAGATCATGAGTTTGAGTGTTTCGAATACTCCATTATTATCTTTATGATTTTTCAGCTATTTAGACTTTGTTCTGGTATGTTTAAATACAAAAACTTTTAAGTATATAAAGTCACTGTTAATTAAAATCAATAATAAAGTGGTTGTATTTCTAAATGGTTCTCCTAATGGTTCTCACTGAAACTTTTGTAAAAAAAATTATTTCAATCTAATATTGCTAAATTCTAATTAGTAAATACAAGTTTATTAATTAATATGATGTTACGCTTTGTCTGCAGTATATTGAAATAGTTTGTCAGTTCACCTTTTACAATATCCTTACTTGAAATCATTTTTTGTCCATGAGTTTTTTTAAAATAGTTTAACCAATGTTGGAAAAAATCTGGTATTATAGATACCTAACACTGCGTACATGTGCTACCTTCGCAATGCCAAGTGTTTGTTTTCCTCCCATCCCAGTCTGCAAGTCCCTTTTGCTTCACACATAGAAACCATACTTAAAAAAAAAGGGGGGGGGGGTCTTGTCAGTTTGTTCATACTATTTTGTGGCTAAACTAGTGTGCTAGGTTGCAGCTTTATAAATCGCTTGTTCTGAAATCTTCATACTGTTTGTTGTTTGTCCAAATGCTGCCTTCCTACTAGGACTTCTAGCAGCAGAAAGTAGGTATCCCTTTGTTTTCCTTTAAGGCATATCATTCAGCTATGGTGTGTGTCTTTGCATGTTTAAAAATCAGCTTTCTTCTCTTTGCTATTTTCAGTTTTAATACTGCCTGTTCAAGAAAAATAGCCAGTATGGTTTTGACTGAATCTGTCTATAACTTTGAAAGTATAATTATCCATAAGTAATATGATTTCCAGGGAATTCTGAAGATTCTAGTTTAGAGGCAGTATTAAAATTACCTGGTTTTTTGTTTTCAATATTTGCAACACAACTGAAATACAACTTGATTTTCATTAAATTAATAAAAGAAAAAATGGTTTGGTTTTGCGTTTTAGCTCCAAAATGAATGTTTTCCTGGACTAATGGGCTTTTTTTTCTCCTAACACTAAACATATACTGTAGTATTAGTCATATATTTTTTTCTTGCTATACCCTTGCATGAACTTTCTTGATCATTCTGTGTTGATGTGATACATGATATATGCATATGCATTGTGTATATGCATACACCTGATTTAAATAACTATCCAATATGTGTCTCCTTAATGAAGGAATATTATTGACATGTAGGGAGGAGGTTCTGCTGCAAGTTAGCTGCACGCTTCGTGAGAGATTGAAAGCACAAGCTCTTCTAAAACCTGCAGACTATACTAGACAGAGAAGGTGTGAAACATTAGACCCTTTGATACAAACCACAACCATTTCAAAACCAACGAATTCAGCATCTCAAAATACAGGCTATAAAAAGTGGGGGTTTTCCTGCAGCATTTCAAGATTTGTAGGCTCAGTTCTTCTTCCATCCTAGGTCAGGGCAGCAAGATATACGTCCATGTCTCCATTTCTGATCAAAGTCATAGATTTTTTTTGTTGTGTTGTTGTTTGATTCATTCTTTTGATCTTATAGGTTGTGGGGGATGTTGTTCCTTGTCCTCCTATTTCCCCAGTTGAGGGAAAAAAGAAACCTCATTCAGAGCCTCTGCCACTGATTTTTGTTTTTTGTTTGTACATAGAGACTTTCTTCAGTAAACTTACTGACTGATAGGATGTGCTGCCCTCATACTGGTGAGAAGAGGGTTTCCATATATTTTTGCAATGAGGAAGAAAGTATCTAAGGAAGTAACAGTGAAGGGCATTAATTTGTTAAAATAGTTATTTGTTTAGTTGCATGTGAGTGTGCTACTTGTAAGGTGCAGGTCTGGTCTGAAAAACAAAACCTTCTCATTACATATTTCTTTACCACCACACTAGACTGCCTTCTGTCATATTTGTGGCTAGTTTTACAGTGAGAGATAACTGGGAAAAGGAATTGGCAAACTTTGTGTAAAGGTCCCAGTTACGGAGATAGGAGAAAGCTGGAGACATGCACACATACAGTGCCCCTGTGCGTGTGGAATAAAACGAAGACTATCTTCAAAATCAAGCATCAGTTTCTCCCTCCTCTCTCCCCCTCAGCCCCTCCTTTTTTGTATTTCCATATATATTACTCTGTGTTCTTGCTGCTGTTTGGGAACACTTTATCTCTTGTTTTCTCTTCTCCACCTCGTCCCCTCCCCTGCCCCCCTTCTCCCCCCCCTCCTTTTTTCTTTGTTTGATATTTTCCTCTTTCTCCCTGCTTTTCTCTCCTGCACCTATTTCCTTTGGTTTTTTCCTCTGACTTTTACATGCCTTTCTTTCCCTTCTTTTATTCCATAAGTGTTCTTACCTTTTTTAATTTAGTTGTAAATCCCAATATCTGTCCATTCCACCGTCGTCTTTCTGCAGTTTCACTGTAGTCTCCATAAACCTCCATCTTCCTAGTTCTCTCCCTAGACTCTTCCTGATTCTTATCTATATATATATATTAAAAAAAAATGTAGAGAGAGTGTGTGTATATATGTATTATTACCGTCTTAATTGCTTCCCAGTAGCATTCACAGAACTGCATGCATGTAGGAGCTTATTTGTAAATTTAGAGAGTGTCTAAACTTGGCTGTTCGGTTTCTGTCCAAGAAGGAAGAAGTAGTTAAACACTATATAGCTCAAATTTGAGGAGGATGGAGTCTTTACTTGCCTTTCGTTTTAATTACACTGTTGAAACATGTATCTCACACCTTATTTTAAACTATTTTAGGCATATATATACACATGCTTTGGCTGTCATCTGTCCTTACAGAGACAGTTGCTCTTGGAATATAGTGAACAGCAAAGAGCAACAAATTACTGTGTGAGGTTAGAGGCATCTCAACTCCAGTGATTCTTGCAGATGTAGTTTAAAGTGATGACAAGCATCTGCTCCTCAGCTGGCTTTCTTTTAATCTAACAAGTGACAGCAGCACAAGTAGTGTAAAGGTCCAGTCTCTGTAAAAGATTCTTTTCTCGCCTTTAATGGAAACAGCATATGTTCAGTATTTTCTTTACAGGACCAACAGGAAATAGAGGTGTTCTTTCTTATATATTTTTAACTCCTGTCCACTGCTACTAAGGCAAACCTGGCCTTGTATATAACGTGGGCACAGTATTTTATAATTATGCTATGACTTCATGTTTGGCTAAAGCGAACAATTTTAAATGTGTATGTGATTGTGATTTGAAAACCTCAGCTGACAGACACCCCTTCATTTCCACAGCATTTTGCTATAGTGCTTAATTACCTAATGTGTTACACATTTATGCCTTGTGTTTTTAGGGTATTGTAATCAGATGCCAGCAAAACAAAACTACTGGAGGCACTGATTTATACAACTATCACTAAATAGGTCATTTAAAGGTGTAAGTGTTGCTGGAGTCTTAAAGCAGGAGCAAAGAATCTTTGTTTTATTTGTCATACATGAAAAATAAAAATAAAATCTATGAAACTTGAATCTCACATTACAGAGCTGGTAAAAATTATCTCATTGAGAGCCAGGATTGTTTTTTATTTTCAATTCCAGCAGCTGCACACAAGAAGGCAGCCAAGAGATGAAGTTGGGAGAAATCAGCTTGAGTTGATTGTAGATTAGTGGCATAAGGACTGAATTGCGATACATAGAGAAATTGCAAATTTGGTTAGTCATTTAAAAAGCACTGTAAAATCTTCGAGGCATAGGTACTTCCCTATTTATACAACATATAGAATAGTTGAAAAGGCAATCCAAGTTAAGGTAGTTTATAAGAATGAACGGGATTAAAATGAGTGGTTGGTGTCAGGAACTTAATTTTATACAGTTCTACAAATCTAAGGGGTTTAGATTTTGTTAGTGTCTCTTTAATAAAAATATGTTATTATTATAATGGTTGTTATAAGGTCTTCTGCAGAGTCATTTCCTGGAATACTAATTGCAAGAGACTTGCAAAAAGGTCACGGTTTTATAGTTTTGTGTTTAAACAAGGTCAGGCTTCCTTGAACAAGTTTTCATTGCTCAGAAGAGGGTTTGTGACTGACCAAAAATTAAATGGGCATTTGTCATCTTCAATATTAAAAAAATAAAACAAAGAATTCTTTTACCCTCTCTCAGAATGTGTTTGTAGTCAGAATGTAGTCTTGCATTTTGCAGCAAGATCTGAATCTTCTTACCTGAACACTCTTTTAGTCATACACTGTTGCAGGTCACTGCTGCATGGAAAGAAGGTAGTAATTCTCTGTACTGCCTGCTGCATAAGAGAGGACGTCAGTTGTACCTGCCTTGTTTGCTGAGCCTCAGCAAAGCAAACTTTTGGGGTGTTTTGTGGTGGAGACATACTACTATTGGAGAATATGTGGACAATTCTTGGAATAGTATTTTAAAGACTTCATTTCTTTTATTATTATCTTTTATTCTCTTTTCTCCTCTGGGGAGAAGTAAGCAACTCCTACCTACCTCTAAAGTTCAGTTTCTCTAGCCAAACCACCTGTTCCAGATCAGAATAGCTAGATACCAGGATGTAATAACAGCACTCTATTTTACCAAAGCTTTGTCTACTTGCAACTTGATGAACCAGTGTCCATACCAACTTCAGGTGGTATTACAAAGACTCTAGAGAGAACTACAAAGACTCTAGAGACAGAATTCAGCTGTAAGAGAGAACTACTCCTGAATGGCCATCTCCAAAAATGAGGTAACAGAACCTGCAGGAAATACCTATGATAACTTTGACTACACACTGGTTGAAGAAATAATCCCAAGTTACTGCCTTATAAAGCAAATATCTCTAACTGACAAATAATAGATCTGCCTCAGTAGGCAGAAACCTACTCAGTTCATCTCCATCTTCTTAGAAGCAATTTGGTATCATCCTTAAGAAGTCATTCCACTAACTCTAAAAACATTTCAAGTACTGGTACTGTCATAAGCATTCTGACTTTTTTTTTTTAATACAGTGAGAGGCCGTAGTTTTCAACTTTTCAGAGTTGTCAGCCCCAAGGGAACTGTGAATAGGTGCAGCCATCCTTTCTTAGGTAGTCTCATGGGAATACAAGAAAGACAAGGTTGTGTGCATGGCCCAGAATATCACTGCTCATTTGCACACTGAGAACATATGTGCAATTACAGTAGGATCCACAGTTACCACAGTCTTTCTCACAGAACCATGTTTGGTGCAGATTTTGTTACTATTACTGTGGAGAAGCATCTTCTACTTGAATCACTGGAATTACCACCTTTCCTGCACGATCGTATGTGTATATATTAATCTCACATGAGTGGTAGAGACTACTTGAAAGTTCTGTGGCAGAAAGCAGCATTTTCTAACAAAGTTTACTTTACGGAGTCTTAAAAAACAAACAAACAAAGCCAGTCAAGTTAGTCAACTTCCTTTTTTTCCTGGCTTTCTAATATTTATGCATCATTCTAATTTTTATATTTATAGATTCTGTCTGTAAGTGCTACAGACCATGAGAAATCTGAACTTTTAGATTGTATGACTGTATAATAACTCACTTAAGTCCTTCCTTTATCATCTATGCTGAGGCTAAAATGGGTGCATTTGCAATGATGAAAAGAGATTAAATCCTATTTCTGGAGGATACAAGCTTTAATTATAAATATTGAGTGCTTTTATACTTTCCACAAAGGTTAGAAATTTAGCTTAAATATGATAGAATGTGAATCTTTTTAGGGACAGGTGTGCTGTAAGATTGGTTAGTTTTCTTTTACATAGTATCTTTTATCTGAATTTAAAACGCTTCTGAAAGGTACTTCTAGGCTTTTAACCAGATGCTGTAAGTTTAGAGCAGAGGGAGTTTAGGTGTTCACAAAAATGCCTGTAGAATTGTTCTATCACTTTTTTATGCAATAACATGCTGTCAGTATATTGCTACCGTGCCATTTTCTCATGCAGGTGCATGTTATTTGTAAATGCATGAAAGACATGGTAGTAGATACAGCATAAGATTGTAGGTAAAAGAAAACATAAGGTAGAACTGTGATTTTGAGGGATTAGCAAAGTCACTGTCAGAACTTCTCATCAAATTTGTTAAGGATATTCTTGGAAACTTTCTTTTACAGCCATCTATTCAATGCGACCAATGGACAGGAGAAAAAAGACCTAATAAACAAAGCTTAATGTTTTGGAATTCCCAGATATTCAAAAGGTTGTTGAGATGCAAATATTAAAAAATAGTAACTTTTATTTCTATTTGAAAGACCTGAAAGTATTCCACAAAATAAAATTCCCAAAGTAAATAATACTGTCAAATAAATAATGTGGTGGTCCAAAGCATTCCGTGTTTCACAGTAATACAGCACTGCAGACAACTTTGAACATACTTTTCATTGGTTCTGATTTTGGCTCAAGTTTTAGTGGTTATGAGCAGCATTGAGCAGTATTAGAGACTCTTAAGATATCCAAGCCTCTGAAGTGAATCTTCTCTTGAGTTTTTCTTAAAGTAAACACTCCAAATACACAGAAGGGGCTTTGAACCCAGAAAACAAAGTTTTGCTAGAAGAGAAAATAATTAGTTTAAACTCTAAGCATGACGAGAATAGAAATAAAAGAATTCTAACAAATTTCCTTCTGCCAACTGCATCCTGGAAAGTCAAGCACTTTCCTTCAGGCTTGAAGGCCTCTAAGTTCATCAGCCTTTAATTGACATACTGAAAATGTTAAAAGAAACTCAGCGCAGTCCCTTTTGGGTCCCTAGGTAATGTTTTTCTGCCTTGCCTTTGAGGCTGAGCTGTGATCTCTCCATGCTATTACCAGCAGATTCCCAGTCCCTATATTTTCTCAGGTTTCCTGCTGTGTCTCCCAATGTGGAAGCTGTGGCGCAGACAGAGGAATATGGACAGTTCCTTTCAGCTGAGCATGCTTATTCACTGTCAAAGGCAGAGCAGCTTTTTCTCTTCTTCAGTGCACCTGACCCCATGCACAGCAACTACAATAAGGCAAACCATTAGTTTTATTTGCTGACCAGCCACCACTTTTTTGAGGGAACATAACTTAAATTAATACATCAGTTGGAGATAAGTAGTCAGACACATTTAATGGGAGAGGACTAAGAAGTCTTATTGCTCCTGAGCCATGAGTTGTGAGTGAGGGGAGTACTGCCATTCTTAACCTTGGTGCACAAGGAACCGTGAGGAGAATCCTAGGTTGAGATTTGTACTAAATGTGATGCAAGGGTTTCTAGACTTGTAACTTACTCATCCTTCAAAGCCATGAGATCACAAGTCTTACATAGTAGTTTTTGTGTATTTTGCCATGTTTATTCGAGTTTTTCAAGGTTTTCAGAGAAATAAGTGAATTTAACTCATTTCCTTGTGTCGTTAAGAGGGGGTTGGGTTTTTTATTTTTATTACATTCTGAAAATGCAGTAGATTACAAAAGGGCTTGACTTAAGGAAGGCTGGTAAGAATTGTTCATACAGTGGAGGATGGCATTTCAAGAAATATAGCAATTTTTTAGATATTATCTATCTTGACAAAAAAAAAAAGAACACTGGCAAATGAATAAGTAAACAGAATAAACATATTAAGGAGAAATTAATAAAATACAGAATGTGTAAAATTCTGTATACAGAATTAAATTTTTAATGAAACCGCATTCAGCGGTTAACTGTCAGGCACCAGCATTTTTGCAGACTAACACTGGCTATGCTTATACCACTGTGGAAAACCTGAATACATGGGTTGTGGGTGTTTAGATAAGCCAAAGTTAGCATTCTAGTAATGCACAGAAGTGGCAGACACCACTAATATCTGATTTTTAAAACAAGTTGTTCCACAAGGAACCAGTATGGGCTGGTTGACTATGGATTTGTGTTGTGTTTCTGTATCCTTCCCTGCTGTGACTTCAACTCTCCTCGTGGACTTCCATCTTCCATAATCCCTCCTATTTCTCCTTTTTGTCCCCATATACCTCACTTCTCTTCTCACCCTTACGCCATATAAAAATCATCCCCATCATCCTATGACCCACACCAATCCACTGGTCAAAAGTCAGCAAGTGCTATAACTGGGTCTGAGATAACCAGGCAAGCAGAACAAACACAACAAAAACCGGAGCTCATGTTACAGCCTTTTTTTCTCCTCTGGAGGACACAGCAATCAGGTGTTTCTCTCTCTTCCCTCCTCTATCCAGATGCTGATTCTAAAAGAATTTGTGAGAGCATTGGTTCTTTCAAATTTTTACTGATTTGGCATATGTATTTGAAATTGGCCAGCAATTCAAAAAGTGAAAAAAGAGAAGGTTGGGGTAAGAATGGTGAGGACAGGCAGTTGGGCAGATAATTCAAGTAACTTCGTAAGACATTGTTGGAAACCAGGCTAAAATAGAACAAAGCTAAGCTTAATAAAAACAGGTTTTAACGTCTCTTCAGTTAAACCATTTCTTATGTATAATTACACTATATATGGGCACTGTTGATATACGTGAAGTTTATTCAGTGAGTTTTCCTACAAAAACTCCAGCTTTTTAAAGTTCCTGTTCCAGTTGTACCAGATGAAGTGAAAGTTTCCTTTTCCAAAGTTCAGTTTACCGTGAGTCTTTGCTTTATTGATTTTTATTCTTTCTTTTTTTTCCTGTTTATTGCCCCATAGGAGCAGTTTCACAGGTGCTGGACAGCCTGGAAGAAATTCATGCACTTACAGACTGCAGCGAAAAAGACTTAGATTTTCTTCACAGTGTTTTCCAGGATCAGCATCTTCACACGCTACTAGATGTAAGTTTTCTGTGATAAACAATTTGAATGCGTTTCCATATCTGTTGTTCATTAGATAATATTTTGTTTTATCCCAAATGTATTCTCTTTTTTTGTTTCATACCAAAATGAATTTATTTAGGTGTGGAAAGTAACAATCAACTAGCACTTTACACACAAATACATTTTAGGATGATAAATACAGAATATTTTAGAATATCTAAGTCGTTAATGACTTGGTTTGAATTAAGCTATTAATTTTATTTATCAGAATCATTTTATTCTGATAAAATAACTTATCAGTATAGGCTTTTTTCTTTTGATAAAGGCTGGATTTTATTTTTTATTTTAAATGTGAATTGTAACTTTGTAACTGTACAGATTCATTCCTTTATCATTATTTTTAAGTAATGTAATAATCTTAGACCACTTCTATGGATATTCCTACAAGTATGACATTTTTTGTGTGAAACAGGTATACTTCTTTCTGTCCTATTCTTGAACACAGTATGTAATAGGCTCAGTCATTTAAACGTGTATTATTCTGTGGTTCATTAGAGCTATTACTCCATAAGACAGCAGTGGGTGTTCCACAAGAAAGTGTGCAAAAATTACAAAGCTAGAAGATACAGGTTAGTGCCCTCTGGTAGGCATAATCAGGATCTGGTTCCCGTTTCTTCACTGTCTGTCTGTAAGCATGGTTCACTGTCTGGCTACACGTACAGATCAAATGTGATATCAGATGGTTCACAGATTTTTTTTTTTTGCAAAAATAATTTTGAAAACCAAGTAGGCTGGTGTTTCAGAGAAAAATGCTTGCATACTACTTATCTTTCTGTACCTTCAGGACTTCCTGTTCTCAAAGTTTCTTGTTATCTTGTCACATGCAGAGATCCTGTTTATATTTCCTAATAGTTTTTTAACCAAGAAGGCCTAACAAGCAAATACATTGTATTTCCTCCAAAATTGTGTGAATTTGGGAAAACATACGTATAGTTTTGAGGTAGAAGTGTTTGCTCAACTTCAACTCTCTGCAAAAACAGGGACCTTCAGCATCACTGCAGGCTTACACTCCATCCCTCACATTGAGTGCCGAGATCCTCATTGAAGGACAAATTCAAAAGTATATCATGCTGTCATTGATTTCTGTGTCTACATAGTATTCCGGTCTAAAATAAAGGTCAAAATGAAGCAGAAGAAACTTTCCCTGATTTTTTTCTGGGTTATATGGATACTTCATGTTGAAAACAGGACTTGCTTACAGGCAAGGCAAACTTTTTCTAAAGCAATCTATACATTCCACTGAGAAAAAGCTCAGGATGGAACCAAATCCACAGAGACATAGGCTATGTCCACATTAGCAAGTACTACAATGTAACTATAGCAGATCTGTAGAGCAAAGCAGTTGACACTGAGGACGCAGTGTTGACAATTCTGTGTATTTTGAGGGCTTTTACTTTATACTAGCTATACTGCAGTCCTATGGACTGAATAACCACTTGTCAGTGAACAGCATCTTATATTTTAGTGTCATTTGAGAGTAAATATGCTCTGGTAACTCTGTACAATGAAAACCAAAAAATAGTAGGTGGGCATAATCAAAAGATTCATTTAAAAAATGCGCTCCTCAATCAAACCAAAATGCTTATGTGACCATATACATGATGACCATTTTATTACTATGTCTTAAATTTAACAGCTTGGATACCTGAGTGAATATCACAGCTCTAACAAGATGTCTGTGTTTTTTTACCCAGTGAAAGACACACAGGAATAGGATTCATTCCAGCTATCTGATCTGCTGATGATTATGGTTGTAGAAACTGTAAACAGTTTCTGGAAAATTCTTGAATGTTTTAGTTCCTATATGCAGCTTTGCAGGGGTATGAGCTGAATATAAATGGTGCCATAGTTCCTGTCGTGTCCAAACTCTTTAAAATGTGGTAGATTATTTGTACACTTCTTACAATTTGGTTAGTGATTGGTGAATAGTGGGCCACCTGGATTCTGTGCATCCTTCAACTTCAAAGGATTCAAATCCACACATACTTTCTTCTGGAAGAGGAGCCAGCTGCAGGGTTCTGAACTGGCCTGTATGGGAACATAAGCCTTCTGGTAAAGCTTCCCACAACATAGCTGCCTATATGACTCAAGGAGCCAGAGATAGTTAGCTGTTAAGTGATGAGGGCATTCCTCTGGCACAAGATTCTACAGGTCTAATCTTTGTTCTTGATACCTGTTTATGCATTTTACATTAAACGGTCATTGGATAAAATTATATGAAGCATGCAGGAAGAAGGGATTAGGAACTCATGACTTTCCTGAATTGCATCTCCAACAACTCATCTTGCAAATTGCATTAAAATATGGATCTTTTTTTCCCAGTGTAAGTTCATCTAACTTGTGTTCCAGAAGCTTAAATTGCTCTGTCTTTTTATATTGCATGCTGCAGTATAGAAAGGTGATCAGATAATATGAATGAGAAATAAAAATCTGGACAGGAAGAGAATAACATAAGCGTAATAATAAGAACCGAAACATTTGTGTCACTCATGCGGGAAGGTTTTAGATATTTATTAACCATTATTATATTGTCATATAACTGTTGGGCTTTGGTAAACCAGATGGCCTTAGTTTAAGTATTTTGCTGTATGACAGGTCTACCAGACCATTAACTCACGCTTCTGCAATGCTTTTGCTTTTTTCTGTTCTTTACTGTATCCGTCTGGTTCATAGTACTTCACTAATGATCTAATATTTCTGTAATGATCTGCTGTAGCCTTTTAAACAAGAAAAAACTGCAATGAATTCATACCATTTTGCCATTCTTCTATCTACAATTCACGGTCATTCTCTTAGACAGAAAGGGATATGTTTAAATGCAGACTATAATAACATATTTGTGAGAACAAAAGACTGTCAAAAAGCATTTTTGTTTTATTATGCTATGTGGAAGGGGGATGATCAAATCTTCCCAAAGATACTTTGATTAGAATAATACAAAATAAAATTCTGGAAGATTGCAATGTCATGAAATGCATATTTGAAAGACTGAAACAAGTTACAGACAGTATTGTTTGAAAGGGTAGTTTTTTCATTTCAGTAACTTGAATGTGGGAGATTAATTTCTGTTTATGCATTGATACTATTCCACTTTCTCTCAGAACTCTGAAAAAATCATCAGTTGTACTTGAATGAAGTTCTGTCAGGGAAACTGTTTATTCCTCTCGGAGTATTTGGGCCACCAGAACAAGTCACCTGTAAAGCATTAACATTGCGCTAAGTAGGAATTTTATAATATGTTGTGAAGCTGTTGCTGTCACTTTGCATTAAAACTACTGTTCCTCTTCCTTGGCCTTTTTCCACAGTTAAATTTGTTCTCATGTTCCTACTCTTTCTCAAGAGTTATCCTTATTTTTAGATTAGGCACATGATGATAGTTCACTCCTGCTGCTGAAATACCTTCTTTTGCTTCTGAACTCTTTGTCCTTTCTTCTTTTTGCTTTTAGAAAATCTTTGTGTTAAGACTGCAAGTTACCCACATGTTTTTTTCAGATAATATAGATCACAAAATAGAAGTGTCTTTCTCAGTAATTCATTAACTTAGGTGTTGTGAGGACAGGCACTTCTGAAGGCCATAGAAAGCACGGTTCCTATCATCCCATCGATTGTGTTTAATTGATTCATTTATGTGTTTAGATAGCTATATTAAGACACTCTTCCACTTTACTTGGGTACCAAAGCTGTTCAAAGCCAAGGGGAGAAAGGTGCCAACTACTTAAAAAGTAATTTATATTCACTTTGGGACAAATCCTGCAATGCACCAGCATATCCTGATGTGGGCTTACTGAATAGTTTCATTGTATGATTTCTTCATAATTTTACAGAATCCCTCTATTGTGTTGAGTGTTTTTTTCCTGTACAAAAGTTACACAATTCATTATTAAAAGCTTAATTTTGTTTACTGGGGAGAGTAAAGAAAAGGGCCTTCTAGAAACAGCTATTTAGAAATATTCACTACCTAAAAAAAAAATTATTATTTAATAATTGATCTTTCTTGTAAAGTAAAGAGTAACTTTGGGTTGGACAGATTTTTTTTACCTCACTTCTGTTAGAAATGTGATGATCAAAATTTTGGTGAATGCTGTAGGACATTCCTGTGCGTGACTTAGAACTGTCTGGGTTTATGCCTATATAAAGCTTTATAGATTGTTTAATTCTGGTATCCAATTTAGATAATAAAGAATGTAATAAAGTTAAGTAAAGGATATAAATAACTTTACAGAAAAACAGAACTGAATTTAAGTAGTGAAGCAGCTTTTTATTACCACTGACAGATTTTTAGAAGCCTTATCAAATGCTTTGATTAAGATTTTTTTATTGACTTTCATGAAAGAGATCCTGGGAGGCATTGCTGTCTTGTGTCAGCAGTACTGATAAAGAAGTTGGAAATAAATGTGAAGAGGTTACTAATTTTGGAGACATTGGTGTTTGGCTATTTTCCGTATCATGACAAAAGATTTTACTTTAATGATTATTTGTTTTGAAAAGTATACTGGGCTTCAAGGCTGTGCCGAATGGGGAAGGTTTTTACACATTGTGTTTCATCTCTATTGGTGCATCAAAGGAAGCAAGGTTTGCTAAAACGTAAAACCAGAAGCTGCTATTTTATGCAGCTGCCTACATTGAAGGAGACAAGAGAAATCTTTCTTCTGTTGAGTCAAGTAGTTTGGTCACCTCTCCAGGGACACTTTCTGTGGGTGATTCTGAATGCAGATGTCGTTCGATTTACAAGTGGGATTTTCGCTCAGCAGGAGAACAATATCAGCTTTTGTGTGACTGGGGCCTCTCTGTGCTACTGTCTTTGTCTGCGTCTGTCTGTCCTGAGTCAGATAGTTCTGTAGGCTGATATCTTTTGGCTGTTAATTTAAGAAGTTTGTTACATTATTTTCATAAATGGAATCATTAAGGTAAGTGTTGTTATTTCTGCGAGTATATCTGTGATAGAAGCGTTATGAACTTTGAAGAAAGTTTATTTTACCTTTTGCTGGCGTAACGCATTACACACATACTGTTTTAACTAAATGATATTAAATAAATTTTGGAGAAGCTATATGTATATCTATATGTGTACCCACTTCTTCCCTTTACAGTTTAATTTATATTCATAGTGCATATATTTAAGGTATACTGATTTTTCAAGAGAATCTTTGCTGCTAATGGTAATGTTTCAAAGGAAAATGCATCCGTGCACACTTCAGAGTTCCCTCAGTATTTCTTTTGAACTCAGTCATCCAAACAGATTTGGTCCTGAAGTCCAGACTTTTAAGGAAACATATTTTCTCTTTTGCTAGAAAGAATGTTGTGGGGACCTCAGTTTAGCCTCTTACATGGTTGGCTAAAGCTTTCTGCTGGATTTGTTTTGGTTTGTTCTGTTACCCTCTCAATGTTAGACGTTGGCACGGTAATTTGAACGTCTTTTGTAAAAGTATCAGTTATTCAGCATTGTCCAGCCATGGCTGATACTATAGTTCTCTGAAAATGTTTTAAACTCTTCATGCATTTATCCCTGATTTGCTCTTTTCTGAGCAAAGTGTATTAATTTAACAATTCTATTATATCCTTTGGAAAAAAACAAAGCAAGAGACATTTTGATTTCTATTTTCAGGACGCTTTCATTTTCTTCTTCTTTTCTTTTAAATCATGAATAGAGTGGTGGAATATCTATCATATGATATAGAAAAGAAAATAAAACCAGCAGCTGTGTATAAAAATTTTAAATATTTTCATGAATCATCTAATTTTTCTATGTTTTGATTTGAATAAGAATGGCTTTGGTCCTTGCCCTCTTGAATACTGATTATTTTAAAACTAGTGAGTGGAATATGTTTTAGTGAAACATGAATGCATTTCTTTTGCAAAAACAGATCAGAAAGTGTATGTGTGCTATATGTCTTGCTAAACTCCCGCAGAACGTGTTATGTTTATGTGAAATAATCCTTTCTCATTTTTAAAACACCTCGTTTTCCTATTTTTAATTATCCTTTAATTGATATGTTTGTAAGACAAAAACAAATGGAAAATATTTGTTAAAAAAAAAAAAAGAAAGAAAAAGAAACTATGTTGGCAGGAAAGCACCTTGCTATTTGGGGAACCAAATCTGGCTCTTATCCCAATCCAGCAGAGGCAGCATGCTCAGCCCCAGGGAGTGGGAGGGACTGGTCTCTCACACTGCAATGGAAACTCCTTTCCCAAGTAGTGTAGAAGAACATTGACCAAGCCTTAGGGAGAACTGTTTGAAGAATTCCTTCAGCAGGTGGGCTGGATCCTCATCACCAGTGCAGTGTGCGTTTTCTCTAAAAGGTAACTTCTCTGGAAGGCCATATCTGAAAGAACACTAAAAGCAGAGGCTATTCTAGAATTTCTTGTGCATTATTTCATAATCATCTCTAAAATACCTTCCATTTTCAACTTCCTTCATATCTTTGCATTTCATTTTCTTTGTTCCTGGGATATGTGGATCACTGTGCTAGTCAGCATCATCTCATTGTTTTCTTGTTCTTCCTGTTTCTCTGTCTTACAGAGAAAATTTATACAGAGAATTTGTCTTATGTTTAGTCTTCTAAAAGAAGACTTCTTCTAAAAGAAACCATTTTTGTTCCATGTTTTTATAATATCTTATTGAAACACTTATATATGACTGGGTCTCTTAAACACAAGACTAATACAAATAAGAGCTAACTAACTTTTATATTGATTAAGATTCATTTTTGAGAAATTTATGTATCCACCACTTTCCAACAATGCAAAATTCTGGGTCGGATTGCATGACACTGTGATAGTTGCTTTGTTGCACTTAACCTGTTTTCTTTCTAACTAATGTTCTGTCATTTCTGAGTATTTATAAGCATAGTACTGATGTGGTGAATCATCAAGTGAAATTCAGCTTAATAAAGTATGTACTTTAAATGAGAATTGTACTATTTAGCCCATTCCTCTTGGCCTAATGTCATCTTCTCTGTGTCAATGGTGTGTCACTGTGAGTGTCTGTGTAAGTGTGTGTGTGTCTGTGTGCACCAACATAACTTACTCCAAAAGCATAAATCCGTAGACTTTTTTTTTTTGAGCATGTAGAATTAAAAATCCCCTTGATTACAGTGTATTTTTATGTTACTGGGCCCTGATCTGTCAAAGAACAGTAGAATTGTATTCCTGGCACTTGCAGAACACTTAATTAACTTCACTGATACTGTTTTGAGGTAGAGAGGATCATTTTCATATTTGACTTTCTACATTTTCTTCACCTCTTTTTATGTTGAGTGTAGTTCACGTTAGTTTCAGTACCTTTTTAACCATAAGGGCTACCTGTTGGGGTTTTTTTTCTTACAAAACTTCAGATTCTCGGATTTATTGTTTCTCCAGGAGCTTGGGACTTACTCTGAGAAATGACAAACATAAAGAAGTGGTACGGTGCCTGAGATACAGCCCACAAATCTTGAATAACACTTCCGCTTTGTGGGTGCTGGGAGCTTTCTTCAGAATGATATTTCAGTCTACACTTAGTTTACATTAAAATACCCAAAGGCAATATAATAACAGCCCAGTAAGCTATGCTTCTATCTTTGAAGTCAGTCAGGCCTCACTGCCTCCTACTTCCAGTTATTCAAGTAGTTGACTGGTACATGTTGACTGTTCTTTGTACTAATAAGGTCATTGCACTACATTTTTATTCTCAGTATATCATTACAAAAAATTTACATGGATAGGGAGAAACAAAAATAGTTGTAACTCCAACATTAGCACCTCCTGGTGCAAGGTATGCTCTGTGTCACAAAACAGGTGAGAAGCTGTGTTCTTTGCCAACCCTCTATAATCATTGTGGATTTAACTAGTTTTATATGGATTCTATATCCCCCTGGAATGACGTTTGTGGTCATTAGCATCCTTTTCTTCAAGATGGTAATCTAACCCTGAAGAGTTCATTCAACTGACAGAATTGGGAATGAAGCCTGGTTAGGCTTAACCTGAGTCTATAGTTCTTGCTATAGGTCATTAGTCCGTATTGGAAGGAGGGGGGCAAGACAGAGGCAAAGGTTATTCTGTGGGGTGTATCAAGGTGTTGTCCATGTACCATTACTCTTTTTATAGCCCTTCCCGTGTTGAGGTTTTAGTTCTCCCTGGTGCTTATAGAATCATAGAGTTATGTGGGTTGGAAAAGACCTTTAAGGTCATCGAGTCCAACTGTAAACCTAACACTGCCAAGACCACTACTAAGCCATGTCCCTAAGTGCCACATCTACATGTCTTTTAAACACCTCCAGGGATGGTGACTCAACCACTTCCCTGGGCAGCCTGTTCCACTGCTTGATAACCCTTTCAGTGAAGAAATTTTTCCTAATATCCAATCTAAACCTCCCCTGGCACAACTTGAGGCCATTTCCTCTTGTTGTATCACTTGTTACTTGGGAAAAGAGTCCGACCCCCACCTCTCTACAGCCTCCTTTCAGGTAGTTGTAGAAGGCGATAAAGTGTCCCCTCAGCCTCCTTTTCTCCAGACTAAACAACCCCAGTTCCCTCAACCACTCCTCATAAGCCTTGTTCTCTAGACCCTTCACCAGCTTCATTGCTCTTCTTTGGACTCGCTCCAGCACCTCAATGTATTTTATGCTTACTTTTATCTGATCAGCTGCTTGGTGTCATCTTTAAAAGGTGTTTTGCCTTGTTTTTGTTAAGATCAGCTTCAGTTAGATATCTGATGCAGCAAAAAAAAATTAAGTGACTATGTTATTGAAATAATGGGATTTTTGTGTCCTTGAAATTACAAATCTGTTAAAGTACCTTGTGAAATAATTATCTAAGCCCGTGTCTCTCATAACAATACTACTGGTACATTCCAGAATGAGAGAGGTTTTTTTATTGGGACTATTGAATTTCATTGTGTTGATTTTTCCGACTGCTGTGCTTGTTTTCTTGGTACTGCTATGTGCAAAGCAGTACCTTTATCTCATCCTAGTTTTACTTCTTTCATCTTTCTGAAAGAAGTTAAAACATTTGCAATGTGAACAGAGAAGAATCTTGTTTATGATACAGGAATGGAGTTGAGACCCAAAAAAAAAAAAATAATGGCTGGAGGAACTTGTGGCAAAGAGTTCCTGAAATAGAAAAAGATTAGATGGCGTACTGAAGATGTCTTGTAGTGTATAGTGGAGGACTGAAGGGTATCCTGGATATCTGCAGTCAGCTCATGGCAGCAGTAATTGAAGAGTTCCCACCTCCTTTGAGGAGGTAGGAAAACGTCTCAGTCAGTCTACTTGTCTAATTAATTTTTGTTTTGTCACTATGATTTTAAAGTGTAGCATGTATTTATTTAAGATCATTCAATCCCAGGCTTTACTTACCACACTTTCCAATTTGAGAGAACATATGTTTACCTTCATGTATTGCATATGATGTAGAATTTTGCTAAATTGCAACCTCTTCCTCTTCAGTAAGCTATGTACATATACTGTCTGGCATATCTTTTAACATCTGCTATCACTTGTTGAGAACTGCAGCTTCTACAGTCAACAGAATTTTTGTGATGAGTATTAATATGGGGTTTTTCTTAAAATGTGAGACAAATTACTAGGTTAGAGTCCTAATTTATAGTGAAATACAATGCTGTCGGATACTGGAGTCTGGATTCATTATATGTGAATGAGGCATTTAGGGACACCTGAAATTAAATAGAAGGAAATAATGTCTTGTGTGATTTTGAGGAGTAGCACAACTGTTTATTATCAGTACTTCTGTGACACAATTAAAAAAAACCAAACAAACAACAACAAAAAAAAAAGACTTCTTGGTAAATACGAAGCAAATCAAGAGGCACAATCTAAAAGGACAGCTGTGGAAAAAAAACTGCACACACCCTGCAGTTTATTTTGTAAGAATATAGTCCTTTCCTCAGCTCTTTTACTTCTGAAATGTGAAAGCTTTGAATTTACAGTGTAAGTGCATAGCACATGGCAGTTTCTGCTAAAAAGAAATATGTTCTACAATAGAGCTAAAATTTGTTCATAGCTCATGTATGCTGAAGGTAAAAAGCTAGCCCCTTGCAAAGAAATAGAACATACAAGTCAGATATTACTGAACATCTTGACACTTGACCATGTGGTCTGAACTAGTATAAACATAAGTGTGTCTTTGAATCTGCTTTTAACTGTATCAGTTTAAAAAATAAAATTAGATCAAAGGTTGATTTAGAACAAACTGTAAAAATATTTTATGTTCTATGAAAACTGCAAAAAGCAATGTGCCATGTAATACGCGTAAGTAGAAGTATTTCTTTTATCATTTTAAAAGCTAAAATTGCTGTTTGTCCTAAACAAATTGGTTACATCCACATACATAAGCACAGTGGATTTGGTGTATGGAGCTGGACAGATTTGTATAGTCTTATTTTCAGATTGAACTTTGTGTGATTTCCCCACAGTTCATGTCTGCCTGCAGTTTCGCTACAGGATTGTAACCTATTGAGAGAATTTAAACTTGGATACATTTTCACTTTTTTAAGTTTTGATGAAAAGATAGATACAACAGATACCCCAACATTTAGCTACATAACAGAATGGAAAACCTTTTCAGTGCTCTACACCTTAACCTTCTAGTTCCCCTAGTGTTTCCAAGCATACAAAATATGCTTGATTTAGATGATAAAATGCGAGATTTAGATGATAAAATATTGAGTGGTAACATATGTTATGCCACTTGGCATCTTTGCCTATTGCCAACACTGGCAAAGGGCTGTATGCTTTCCTTCCAACCGTCATGTAACCAAATTGCTACCAATAGACAGATCCTGTGAAGGCGATGAGGAGGATTTCTTTCTGGGTTCCTTTTCACCCCTTGGATTACTGCGAAGGCAGTGCATACACAATCCTTTGGCTGTGCACTTGTTAGGGGTTGGAGGATGTTTTCCCTCTCAAAGGAAGCAAACAATCATTTCAGGGTTCCACCTTAATAAAACAGGTACCATATCTGTCACCTTCTGTCTTAATTTATACTCATCCTCAGTAGAATGAACCTTGATCGTTTGTGCTTTACTGAGATACTGTTCTGGCAACTCAGTAGGACCACATCTGACAGGCAGCGTTTGTTGTCATGTATAGCACACTGAAGGGTCAAGGAATTTTATTCTAGCATTTCTTGAAGTAGATCAGTTAATATATTTTCTCCTTCTCCAGTAGTAAGGCATAACCACTGAGAAACATGTAGTATCCTCTGTGTGCATCAGAAATGTGGTCATTAACAACTTGCTTATTAAACATTTTCCAGTTGGCATTTAGCTTCATTGGTATGTCAGTTTTGCATGGTCAGAATTTCAGGTTTTGTGTATGCAATACAATGAAATTTGTCATTCTTGCTCTTCAGGAGACAGTTGTTTGCCAATTGTGTGCAGTGGGAATTGAACTAATACACAGAGAAAAATGTTTTACCCAGTTTGGTTGTGTTTCTTCTCCTCTCTTCTCCCACCCAAAAGTTAAGTTCTTGATTGAAAATAAAACAAGTGAAGAAGCCCAAATGTGGAATGGTCCCAAAAAAAGGAAGCAGTTTGGAGTAAAAGTTGAAATTCCATAGGGTTGATTGAGTTTACCTGGCACCATTTTTTCTTACCTGTTGTTGTAGGTAAAGATATAAGAAAATCTGGTTTGATGTTCATTTCTGAGACAGGTTGCAGCAAGAGTAACTCTGTTCTACAAGTAACACATTATGAATATGTAAGAATGCAGATGACTTTTAGAAACAAATTACAGTTGGCCTACATTTTGCAGATAAAACGTTCCTCAAAAAAGTAAAAGAAGAATATGTGTATTTCAGTTCTATCACATAAATAATGAAAATTAAATTTGGGGTTCTCTTTGCTACTATAAGAATTTTTTTACATAAAAGATAATTTATGTGTTGCATGAATGTGAATATGTAGAAAGAAATTGAGTATTTCAAATTAGCATAACCTCTGTCAGGGTTACTGGAAGTCTGAGTGCCTGAAGTAACAAGCTGCAAAGATGGCAGCTGTCAGTTCTGTGGCATGACAGAAGCAAACTCTTGTCTGTTCAGACAGAATTAATGTACTGCTTCAGACTGTCTTCTTCTGTGAATACTGTGTCAGAAAATCTTCGTTTTAGCTGATGAACTATTTCCTGAAACCTTTTGAAGTAGTTTTGTTCGCTGTTTAATTGCACAGCATGTCACTGTGTAAGGAACTTAAATGCAAAGGTTGATCGTACTCCTATTCTACAATAAGTGTATCACACAAAAAAGTTTGAAGCTGTGGAGGGCTGTAACCTGTAATGCTCTAGTGGTCACAAAGTAGAGTCTTAAATATGCTTCACACTTTCATACGGGATGGGACTGTAACGTGTGCTGTGGAACTATGCTGGGAAATGAATGTTAGGTCACTGCTGCTAAAATGGTTAACTGTGAGCCTCAGGCACAGTCCTTAACAGTGAAAACCAGAGGGTTTAAAAGAAGTTGAAGATAAAGCCCTTGCTGACTGTGACCTTGTTATTCAGTGTGTTTTCCAGTAGGATTTGTTATCTTCAGGGATGTGTTTCCTTGAGGGCATAGAATCCCAAGGAAAGAGGCACCCATGGGAAGGTTATAACATTTTCCATGGAAGAGGAGATGTGAAACAGAACTGGCAGAAGAAAGAATGAAGTGATCTATCAATTATCTAATTGGCTCTTTAATTTTAGCGCTTCTTTGATATTACTGCTTGTGAATATTATTTCGTTCAGTAGGTCATGGATTTCTTTCAGCCTTGCAGCACATGAAACCTCTGGGGTCAATGGAGTACCACGATAGGGAGCTGTGAAAGATAACAGAGCAACAAGCCTATTTGTTAGTAAGCTGCTGTGCAAGGGGCAGCACCTCCACCCGCAAATTTTTAGATGGTACAAAAACCTAAAAGTGATGAAAAACAGTCCTCTAATATCACTGTGTTGCATATGGTTATATTGTTCAGAAAGTAAAAGTCAAATATATAAGGACATGTTTCAATGGTTATTTTTAGATGTTTCAATTCAGGGATTTAATATTTGAGGTTGGCAACCCAGTATCTCTCTGTCTGAATTATAACTGAATCCTCACAAAATGTGTGTTTGTGTTGAAACATAATGGGGTTTTATGCTCTAGCAGTTCAGTAGCTCTTGTTTTAACAAAAGTTTCTCGTTTGCATCACAAAAACTTACAGATTTTGGATAGATAAAATACTTAACTGATTTCACTGTGTGATCTAACTTTGATTACATTCAAGATTAGACCAGGCAGTGAGGCTAAATTTCTGCTGGTTGTCATGTATCTAAACTTTTCAGTGTGACATTGAATGGGGGTTGTGTTCAGACAGTATTCTGACCCCTCTTACAGGAAATGGTTAAAAAGGAATTTCTGCACATCTGAAAAACTAGTCAGAAGAGAAGAGTTTGTTGTTTTGTCTCTTCTGCCTGATTGTGGATTAGGCTTTGGGCTGTCTGCTTTTAAATATCAAAAGAAACAAGTTCCCTTTATACAGGCAGAAGGCAAAAAGTCTCAACTCCTACGAAGAAAGCTGGTCTACTGATAGTGACACTACTTGACATGTTGTGGGTATTCTCTTCATAGCATTTGTGTTCTAGCATGCAAAATGTAAAGTAAAACTTGTCTTTTTAAGAAGCAGTACTATTCTGTTAATTAGCTAAAATGTCAATTTATGTTTGTTGTATCAAGTTTTCTTAATATATTAGTTGTGATTGTTAAGCTTTTCTAGAGCAAGCTCTTTTGATTTTCTGTGTAGCAATGCAGAACTGGTGCTGAGGAGCGAGACTGAGATCCAAAGTATTCGAAAGTCTGGAAATTCCAAAGGTTACAATTGCTGTGGCATTTTACAACAATTTTTTTTTTTTAATTATTAGAAATTTTTAATTGTTACATTTATGCTTATTGCTGAGTGAAATTGTTGGAGTTGGGCTACTTGGGGGAGAGTTATTTGCTATCACTTCAAAATAGAGTGTCCCAGCAAAAAGAAAGCCCATCATTAGGGCAGATACAGATTTTGCCCTGCTGAAAGTCTGTTGGTGTTACATAGAAAAGCATTCTGTTGCGGACAGTGAAGAATGATCCAGTTAATTCTGTTCCACAAGAAACCACCTTTGGTGTGGTCCCTGAAGGACTGAAGGTTGCTGAAAGACAACAGCATTGTAAAGAGGCTGGTTTTCTGTGATTAAAATTGTGTAGCTAACTGCTCATAGTAATGTGTTCTGTACCGCAGGAGTATATAAAGCCTGGCTGTAATTGTCATTAATGTTTACTTTAATCTATGATGTGTGCAAACATGTTTCATTCAGAGTTTTCTTAAACATTTTGTAAAACATTCGTGTGAAGGTGTGTTGTATTCTTATGTCCAAAGGAACAAATGTGCTTGTTAATGTGTATAAATGAAAACTCTAAATTCACATGCTTTCAGAGACAAATTATGGAGCTGTAAATTCCTTCTTCTAAATTGCTTCTGCTATAGATATTTTTTAAGTGCAAAAATATTTGAAAAGTATTGCAAAACAGTCTTTTTTCAAAGATTGAAAAGAAGGTAGGACTGCTTCACTAGTTCTGGTGCATTAATGCATAGTATAAGCTTTGCTCCTCTTACCAGCTTCTGCTGTGTTCTGGTGGAAAGTTTTTTTCTAATCATCTTCTGTAACCAGTAAAGACTAGTTATGTTAGGGTTAATGTGTTTTTTGAAACAAGCTTAATAACATAATGCTAAAAAATTCTGTCCAGACTGAACACAGTTACTAAAATTGGCAATGAGAGACACAAAATAATATCCTGAATTCATCCTTTTGTTTATATGAATACATACCAAACAAGAGACACTTTAGAACCAGACTTTTTTTTTTTTTTAATGTCCAAAAAAAATTCTGTGAAGGCATTGTTGAAATGGTATATTGAAAAAATAAAAACGTAAAGCAAGTACTAAGAGGTACCAATACTTCCTTTGTTTCTGGCTTATCTGGGGTTGTTATTACTCGACATGTTTTTAAAGATAAGTATCTTGGTTGTATGTTCTTATTTTTACTTTGACTACGTAAACAGTTAATATAGAAATAGTACTTCTGATACAATCTTGTACATAATATTATTTTAATTTCTCCTAAGGATGCATTAGAAATGCATAATGACATGTGGACCTGAACAAGATAAATGGTTCGTGGGATATTGCTGTGTATGTATTTATAGATTTGAAAACAGTCTTGTCATTTTACCATCTTCAGTGTGTAATAATTGCATTTGTCTTGTGTATTGTAATTTGTGCCACTACTTTCCAAAATAATTTAGTGTTATAATGCATTATACCAGAGAGAAATTGAGTGGCCTGAACAAAAGGTTGTTTCCAGACGAGATGTGAAAATAGACACTAAGACAGTTTGGTAACGATACTGATTGTCTCCACTAAGAAATTTTTCTGTTGCTAACATGAAATGTCAGTAATAAGTACAGCTGTTTTGTTGTTAAAAAGGGATTAAAAACAGTTTTAGCTCAAGACAGTGCTCACCATCATTTCAAGAACCACAATTAAAACCTAAGAATTTGTGGCCCATCTATAAAAAGACAAAGAAACCTTGACGTGATGAAAGCCACGGTCAGCTCCTGTTTTAAAAGTAATTCAGAGAACAGAGATAGTAACAACTAGCTGAACATCTACAGCGTGTTTGAAAAAATATTGTACAGAAATTGACAAACAACATTTTTCTGTATGTCATTTGGATTTTCTCATGTGGAAATCTTCTTTGACTTCACATACTTCACAAAATAAATCTTTCACTGCTGCTATTGGCTCCCTTTAGGATAATTCATAAAACACCGGTTTTATTGATATAGATATCATTTTCCAACAATTACAAAATAAATTATGAAATTTTACACTGAAATTTTAAAGCTTAATCTGTTGTTTATGGAATATGTGGCTGGGAGAAGCAATTTTAATTATGTAGCTTGGTCCCCTTGTAAGCTACAATGTCCATGAACTAACTTGAATTACAGTATACCATTTCAAAAATGTCTGTTTCTGATTTTTTAAAAATTCCCAAGAGAGTAAATCAATTACACCCTTATTTACCTGCAATGTTGATATTTGTGCTTTAATTCTACTCTGAATTCGTTGTGACTACTTCCTTTTACTTGGTTCCTGTGATAGTTTTGTCATTTAAATTGAATTTCCCTTATATTATCAAACTTCAGTCTTCTTTAAGCATTTTATAATATCCTAGTGGGAGAGATGATTGATCTTTTTGGAAAGCTTTTTCTGAGCCCTCTCTGCCTCTTGACATCCTTCCTGTATTTTGAATGTAGAATTGAACAGTGATCTGTTGTGGGCATGCCACACACACATATAACAATCTTATTTCTTAATTGATATTCTCATTATGATATGGCATTTGGCTGTAGTCTTCCCTGGGAGAAACTCATACGTAGCTGACTTTATGCTTTCTGGCTGCCTGAGATTCCCCCTTCCCCCTGCCAAGATAGTTCCTCCTGTTTTAAGTATTACTTGTATTCTTTGTTCTTAGATGTATGATCTTTTATTTGGGTGGAAAATACGCTTTTCTTTTTCCTTGCATGCAGCGGTTAAAGTGATGGTAACCCAGTTAAACAAATGAGGAAGTGTATTTCTTTTTTTCTTAAATCAGTATACCTTCATGAAATGTCCCTAGTTTTAATTAGGAATTTAAAAATGCATTTCAAGTTGGAGAGGTTCAAGTTTCTTTTCAGATTTATTGTGGGTTTTGTTTGCCTCTTGCTTTTTAGAGTTAAGGTTGAACAGAATTTTAGAGAAAAACACATTCTACTCATGGTAAAAATGTAATGTGGTGTAGGCTGTTTGCATAGTGTTTCCATTAGACACCGGAACGAGTGCCTTCCACTGTAATGAACTTTGGAGGTAGAGTACCCAAGAAGATTCTCTAGAAGAGATCTGCTTGTGCTATTGAAGCTACCAAAAATACATCCTTTTTCTAGTTGAGGCTGTCTTCTACTCCCAGAAACAATGAATGGATCCTGTGGCTTGGGTAATTATAGGCTTTAAGTCTTAGTGCAAATATGAAGGTTTTTCTTTTAAGTACTGTCAGAGTCCCTCCTAATGGTTTGGGGCCTTGGAAGCAGATCTCAGTAAGTAGCACTCCTGGAAGATGAAATTTAAGTGCCACACCTCAGCATGAAGGCGCTATGGAAAAATAAATGCACCCTTGTTTAGTCTGAACTTTGCCTTGATTTTTTTCTAAACAATCTTAGAGGCACTTTGTTTCCTACTTTCCTTTTTGCCTCCTTCCTTAGTCTCAGAAGATAACTTGTCCTTTCCCATGATAGTGAGAAAAAATTGTTTCTGTAAACTGCGGGTTGTTTTGGATCACAATAACATAGCAACTTGAGTGAAATCAGCAACTTCAGTGGCTTAGCTTTTAAGCAATTGCTAGAAAGAACTAATAAAAATATTTTCATGCTAACTTTTCTGTAATTTCATTAATCTTAAATAGGATGTGTGTGTGACTCTTGGAAAAATACGTTCAATGTATTGGGTATCATGCATTTTCAGCAGCTCCTACTGCACTTTACTTGGTACACAGTGCTTGATGCAGTTTCTTAACAGGTGTATAAATGTGATACTTAATAATTTGGGGTTATTGGAGTTTGGATAGGTTTTGTTTACTTATTTAGGAAAAGGTAAAACCAAATAATTGTGGATGCAACTAAAGTATCTCCTGAACTATAACCTAGCAGAAAGCTTTATTTTAAAAACTTCAACAGTGATCAAGGCTGCTGAAACTGTTGAGTAAAGCAGTGTTTTGGCAGCACAAGGTGAGGTTGTTGGATGTGGAAGAAACTGATTTAGCTTGACATTTCTACTTTTCTTTTCCCAAGGCAGTGGTAAAACTGTCCTCCAGGCAATGTTTTTTGGAAGTGACATTGTTTCCTCTTTTTGTATTTATTTCTGTATGGACTTGAAATGTTCAACATGTGCATTAGATTGTTAAGGAGCACAAGGAAAATGATGTTATTGGATTGCATTTATTGCAATTTACACCTCTTCTAAAACTGAATGGTATTTCATGTGAGAAAGAGAGAATAGGGCACGTCTGTAGCTTGACAGGATTTCCTTCTTCAAACATCCAAGGCTGTCCTCAGCCAAATGATGGAGCTGTAAGCTTCTCAGAGGAAGCTCCTGAGAACGCCTTGCTGAGCAGCCTAAATGGGGAGTTCTTATCAACTCATCCTTTACAGTGTTAGGGTTTGCTGAAGGTGTTAGAGTCCCTTGTGTATTTTGAATGTTTGTTTACACACACTGTTTTGAATTTCAGTTGAATTTTGAGTATTTCCAAAGTTGAGAGATTCCACAATTTCCCTGGGCAACTTGTTGCAGTGTTTCACTGCCCCCACTGTGATAAAAATTTCTCTAATATCCTAAAAATAGCTATTTGTATCTTTTTTCTGTCTTATATTTCAAAGAAGTAGTCTAACATAAATAGGAATTAATTACAGGCATTACCATCTTTATATTGTTTGAAATGTAAGCCAGAAGTTTTTTATTTGAAAATAGTACTTATTACAGTGCCTTTTTATTCTTAAGTATATATTTATTTCTTTAAAACATGCACAATCTTTTAGGTTTGTGTGAAAGAGAGCCTGTAATATCTATCTCTAATTTGAAATTGAAGATAGATCTGTCTCCTATTGTGTTTTGCATAGTTGAGGGGGTTTTAAAAGATTTTTGAAAAAAAAAAAATTAACCTGGAAGGTTTACGATAGGCATACGATACATTGGCATTCTTCTGTCCAATAGAAAATTCTAGTAAAAAAAAGGTACTCTTTTTTTGTGAGCCCTCTTTCTTGGAAAGATTTGTTTTTCTCTTCTCCAAAGACTTAGGCTTTTGTAGCTTTCTATCTTCAAGAGCATTGTCCCATATTCTGAGGTTTATTTAAATTACTGCTTGGAATGTTTGATGATTGATTTATTAAGAGAAGTGGGATATGCAGATCAATTTGATTTTATAGCAGAATGTATCATTTACAGCATTTATTCAAGATTAATAGGATCACTTCTAGTAGAAGAATATAGTTTCCGTAAATCTGTGGAAAAAGCATGGGAGGTTTGCAGAATGTCTTAACCTCTTGAACTTTCCCATGTCATCCTATGAACTCTGAATCTATGGCACTGTTCAAATCAGGAAATGTTTAAAAATGAAAAGCCAAAACACTAAGCTGCTAGATTTGGTATACAAAACATCTGTGGGACTTGCAGTTTAACAATCGTCTTAATCATGGTAACATAAGCAAGCTATTGTTAGCGCACATCATTACTTTATATAAAGTAACATCTGATTTCAGTAGTTTGTTTTCTTGTTATTTCAGCTTTATGACAAAATAAACACAAAATCTTCACCACAAATCAGGAATCCTCCAAGTGATGCTGTACAGAGAGCCAAAGAGGTAATGGCTTTAAAATATTTTTTTACTTTGAAAGTTTGATTGTATTTAAAGTGGAACATTTTTTTCTTCATTAAGATACTGATATGTATTCTGGCTCATAATCTGAATTATTTCTGGAATTGTACCGTGACTTACTTGAGTTACATAACATGTTGCATAAACTTGCAGAATTCCCTTATGTCTGTAAGGATTATATATATTACTCAGTTTCATCATTTAGCCTTTGCTGCCACGCTAGCAGTCTTAAAAGGAACACTCCTGTTCGATAAATGCAATATCTTTCATGTTCAGTTTATATATTACTTAGTCAGAAAAAAAGATATGTTTCTAGGTATCAGCCTTTTAAATTGAAAAAACAAGTTTATCATATATAGTTCTAAGAAGAGCAGACATAGAAATGCAATGAAGGTGACACATTAAGATGAAAGATAAAAAGACACAGATGTTCTTGGTTCTTATACCTAACAAATGGTATTTTATTTGTTTATTTATTGCAAGTAGTAAAAAAAAATCTAGTTGTATTATATATTATCAGTAAAAATAAGTACAGTTGTTGGGGGTAATGTCATAGGAAAACATTGTTTATAGTGCTATTAAAATAGAATGAACAGGAAGACTAAAACACTGTGTAATAACTGCAGTCACACAGATAGACACCCCAAAGTCCTATTCTGCAAAATTTCCTGGCAGCTAGTCATGGGAGGTGCTTCCAGAAGCAAAACACTCTACTTTCCTTGTCCAAATAGTTGCATGTGGAAAATAAAGGTGAAAGTATCAAGTTACAGGCAAATGCCTCCTGCCTCCTCCTTCCCCCAGTGATAAGCTGAAGTATGGCTCAGATTTTATAAAATCTGGACCTTAGAGGTGGAGTAGCAGATGGACCACCTACACTTGATGTCTTTAACAATTTAATTTGTGAAGAGAAGGTTTTATGAGTATTTTTAATTCTGCTTTTAAACTTGATTGTTTTAATGAGTTGAGACCATGCGTGTGAAAGTAGCAATTGGTGGTGGTGATGTGTGTCACCTGTAAGTTAGCGCTTCATTTCTGTCTCCATATATTTAGCTGTTGGAGGAATACTGTCAATTGAAAAAAGAGCAACTGTTTCCTTCAAATTTCTGCTTTAATCTCTCTGAGAAAGAAAATTGAAATTAGGTATTTTATTCTCTTGGAGTTGGGGGGGGACACATTTTCCTAAGGCCTTTCCTGTCAAAAACATTCTTTTGTATAATCGTTTGGAGATATTCTGACTGACCAGTGAGGGTTTTCATTTGTTTGATTAATAGCTTTATTTAACAGAAAGTTACTATGGGCATTTCTCCTGCTTGTTTTGCAGGTATTGGAAGAAATTTCATGTTACCCAGAGAACAATGATGCAAAGGAGCTAAAGCGTATTTTAACACAACCTCATTTCATGGTAAGCAACTGCTACTCTTTTGGGGGGGGGCGGTTGTTGGGGTTTTTTTATATTAGAAAACTTAAGTTCAGTAAGTTCTCCCTAAAATCTGCAGGTGATGTAACTGCATACAATACAGCAAAATAGTTTCCATTACTACTACTATTGGTCCCCACTACTGTGCTGAAAACTGTCAGCAGTTTGGAGTAATCTAATTATGGAGCAATTTGACTGTCTTTTTGTGGGGAGTTGCGTTGCACATAGAAAGAAGAATAAATCCTTTTGGATGTTCATAGGTAGAGCTGGGGTCCTCCTTTTTCTTTTTCCCAAGGTCTTCTTAGGATAAAGATGTGTGAAGTCATTGCAAAATAAGTGTTTATTTAACATTATTTTACAATAAATCAATAGCTTTTACAGTCTAGTGAATTTGTGTTACATATCAACTCCTACCGTGTCTGTTTCACAAACCTGATTTGTGGGCAGTAATTGTTCAGGGATGTGACTGCCTAATAACTTGGTTCCAATTACTGAAGTCCAGTCTTTTGAAACTACTTAAAGGATTTCTTCTGTTTATGCTGTGGATGAAGTTCATAAGTTCAGAAATAAAAGTGTTTGCTTAAATCTGCTATACACTATTGTCAGTTTAAAATAATGAATTTGACTTTCCCTAACACAAAGATTATATGCAGGGGGCTTTGTGGAATTTGCTCACCTGAAAGCTGAATTACTGTAAGTCTGAAGGATAAACCTAATTTCCAGGAAAGAGTGAGCTGAAACCAACCTCATATTCAGGTATAAGATGAAATCTGGATAGCTGCATGTGCCGATGTGTTCTTTTGATGGCTCCTGTAGCTTCGGGTGCATTTATTTTAGTACTTTAAATCAGATCAGGAGTGTGTTTTTTAAGTGAATCTCCTGATTGTCCTCTTACAATGCTTTGGCTTGTATCATGTAAGAGTCTCAAAGCATGCAAACTAGACTCCTTTCAGATAAAATTAAACTCGAAGATGTACATCAGAAGCTCAGCCAGTGTAATCCAGCAGCTGATGAGCATTCCGTCCACAGGGCAAGATGGAAGCTGGTCAGAAGTAAAAACTCCTGCAATGCATTCAGTCTGTACATCGGGTCCTCACTAACCCAATTGTTTTACTTGTCGATCCATTCCTATTTCGCTGCACTAATTGCTAATGCAGACATTGGCTTTTTATGTTGTACTCAGCAATACACTGATACGTCATTGCCTGGAGATGATACCTATCCTGAAGTCTGTAACAAATCTGGTTCACCGTTTAACAGGAATACTTGCTTGAAGTAGAACATAAAACAAGGTAGAATGGTACTCAGCCATATTGTAAGAACAATTTTTAAAAAAAGAAAAACAAAAAAAACCCCAACAAAACACAAAGAACAAGAACAGTACTCTCTGGTACTCAATTTGTTTATTTGGAATCTGACAGGTTCATTTTATTTATCTTTTTTTGTGTAATTACCACACAGTATTGCAAAAACATTAGGTACAGTGGAGAAGGAGCATTTTTTAAAGTATAAATTATTTTCAGAGTAGGCATCAATAAAAATGGTTGTGGCATACAAAAATTTAATGTATCAAATCAAGCGACAGGAAAAGTAAGTTGGAAATCATCTTTTATAGGTATCTCTATTTCCACCTGATATCCTCATATATTTAAACCATCGGTCAGAATTCTTTTGCTGCAATTCTATAAAAGGTATTTTTTTATAAGCAATAAGCTGCAATTCCATAACAGGTATTTTTGATGAGGAGTAATTTCAGTAAGTTAGTCTATGGCATCCCAAGCTAAATTGCTCGTTGATGGAGTCCTATCCTTCTCCCCATGTTTCATCCTCCCCCTTGCAGTTGTTCTGATACTCATCTGACACTGCACTTCAGTATTGCACTGTGCTAAACTAGTAGAAAACTGCTCCAACAAAACAATGATCAGCTAGCAAAAAGAATTAGGGACAACTGGAATACTGCCAGAGCCAGAATGAGCAAGGGGACAGAAACACGCAGTCTGGGTTAGGGAGGGATGGCACAAACATGTAAAGCAGCAGTTATATCAGCATATGTTGCAGTGGAACCATACCTTTAGGGTGCAGATACCAAAGAGTCTCCAGATGTCAAAGAAGCAATCCCATCCTCTCCCGTCATTCCCACTTCTGCTCCCAGACACACCTTTTATAAGGTAGCAGACCTTACAAAATTATTCTTATGTATGTGGCATTCTGCCAAACTTTCTTTCAGAGCCAAAGCCTTTAATATAGTTACTCTTAGAAAAGGAGATAATTGTATATGACAATCTTGTCAGCCTACACTCAATGTTTTTACCAAGCATTGTACAGAGCAATAGTCTGCTTAGTAAGTTCCTGAGCTCTGATGCACAGACTGAAGCCATAAGGTGTAATAAGTAGGATCACGTGCGTTAACACCTGTATGATAACAGAGTATTTTACTATTATTTATATTATTATCTAATCGGAAGGCAATGGAGTATAGTCTGTCTCGTTTACTTAAACACAGTGTTAGTGGTTTAGACTATGTATAGATCTTTACAGAACCAAAGCCAATAAAGTATGCGTTTGTAAGTACTCTTACTGGGACTGAGATCTTCGAGTTCAAAGTTTTTTGCTGTTTTAGTTTTGTTTTACCCTTGTATGCCTTATGGATACAGGAATAAATTATAAATTTAGTCTGTACATGCTTAACATTTTAATTTTAAGAAATGTATGTAAATTTTGCATACAGGTCTTTCAGTAGATAATTAATTTAAGAATTCTTTAAAAGATTATCAAGTACCTCATTTGTTGTGTACAAATTTCAAGGAGCTTTTATTCCATTACACAACCTTGAGTAGTTTTTAAAATGTGCCAATTTTATCTGTAAAATAAAAAATGTGCATTTTATCTGTAAAAGGTTCTATTATATATGTTTAGAATGTGGCAGCAATTGAAATGTTTGCTGTACTAGGAGACTTTTACTTAATTACATACTGAAGTTTTATCCATCATCATGTGCCTTCCTACGCTGTTCCTTGCAGACAATGATCCTGCGATATAGTAGAAAGCAGTTGTTTTCACTAAACTTATTTTCAGCAGGATTATAATGTTCTGCAAATGAAAGAGAGACAGGAAAAAAAAATCTAAATTAACAGAAATGCATGAAAACAAATATCTTTAAGTAATAGCAGTCTTTATATTAAATGTTTTCAATATTTAAATTGAGCTTGCTGTACTTTAATAGCTGATGTTTCTGAATTTGTGTTCATTTTTGTTAACATATTCAGAAGTCATCTAGTATAATTATGAACCTTTAAAAATGTTCAAATTACCATACTTTCATCTCCTACAAAGTGTATGTTATTGCTAAAAATACAGTATAAAGCAAGGCAAGTATTTGATGTGAAACAAATGTAAGGCCCTGAATTACATAAGAAATGTAATATTAAAGCGTGGAGAGTATAACAGATACAGGCAGGTGCATGAAGTTGAGTAAGTAGCTTCGAGTAGATTGAGCTGAAGGAAGCACAGAAGATCATCCTACTCTGTTAAAGAGTGCTTGCGCAGAAAGCCAAGACCACACACACTCCTAGAATAGATGGTTTTTGTGACAGCCAGAGCTAAGGCATGATTGCACGTGGATGCTCTGGTCTTATTTGGGACAACTGCAAACAGTTTTCGGATACTAGAATGAGAATTAAGCTAAATCCTTAAATGTATATAGGAGGATTCACACATAAGTTTACACCCAGTTAAATAAATCAAATTAAGAATTGATTTAATTAAAGTGGTTTAACTTACATATATGGTCCAGATCCCTAAACATAAAATGTTGCTTCAGTAGTATAGACTAATGCAGAGGAATTGTTGCGAGTTTGAGCTTAGGTGGTGGACAAAATAAGATGAAAACCAGAAAATGCAGATACGGTTTAGTATTTAACTAAAAATAGTATTTGTGTAAGTGGGCTTGAAACACTGGGAAAACAGGAGGGAATGTGGGCAGAGCATTGCTAGTTTAGGGAATTTTGTTCCATCGTTATAATGCTGAATTCACACCTATAGTTTGAAACCGACTTGAGGAAAGAGAACTTAAACTGTTTATGAAGTTATCTTCTATAACATGGCACACTTTAGAAATGCTAGCTTGAACATTTTTAAAGGTTCATAATTATACTAGATGACTTCTGAATATGTTAACAAAAATTAACACAAATTCAGAAACATCAGCTATAATTTAGGATTTTGTAGAGGCCATGAAAATCCCATTTCTGCTTTGGATTCCACTTTAGAAATACATCTTGTAGGGATGTTGTTCTATCACTTTTTTGAGTTTATGTTCTGCTCAAACATTTTAATTGAAGATTTAAGACATTGCAGAGTCAGATTTCTCTGCCAAAACAAATTCTGGATGGTCAATCTCAAGACTTGCAAGATTGATGAGTTTTGCAAGTTAAGAGCTATGAGCATTGAAATGAAAATTAACAAGATGTTAATTATAATGTAGATTGACCTAACTGCGGTGGTGGCTGATATCTCTACTATTGTAGAGATACTGTAAGAACTAGGCTTGATTTATCAATCCTTATCTGAGAAACCCGTCCATTTGGGTATAGAGGCAGGATCTATCTCTGGTCCTTGATAAGTTAGTACAGGAGTAGAACTAGCATGTTCACGTACAAGTCGTATTTAGTTTTTGGACAGAAGCAAGCTAGCTATAATACCTTCATTATTAAGAGTTGAATGCAAATGTGAAATGGATGTGATACGGGGCTCTTAAAGATATCCTGGAGAACAGTGGAATGTCATACCATTAAAAAACCTGGTACTACTGAATACTGCTTTGCAAATGTTTACACTTTGTCCAACTTTTATCTTGTAATACTATGTTACACTTCTTACAGTTATACAGGCTTCATGTCTTTGCGCTAGCTTAGCATTCTTACACAGTCAGTTGTTCTGCTTATCAAAGATATTTAAATACATTTAATCAATTACGTGTTGTACCATTCTTTGCATCAAGAAAGAGTAAAACTAATGAAGTAGTATTTGAGCAGTTTGTTGGTTTAGATTGGAATTTTTGTCAGGTATTTTGAACTCAGTGTGGTTGTGCTGGGACCGTGCTCTAGGGGAAGGGGAGAATATGGAACTGATTATGCTAGTAAACAACAAAAAACAGTATTTCATTCTTTCAGTCAGTACCAATCCAGTCTGTCTTTATTAGAATGAAAAACCATGGGATTTGAATACCTTTTATTTTACTAGGGTAATTATTATAGAATAGTTTGCTCAGAAAGGTAGCTTCCTAATTCTGTGTCTGCGCACATAAATAAAGATGGATTAATTCTGCACCTTGCAGGTGCGAGAAGATGGGGGAGAGGAAAGCAGCATCATTCTCATTGAGGTATCTACAATAGAAAATCAGGTTTACTCATGCAGATTTTAAAGGCTAGGTATGTGTGTATGCATTTGCAGTCTGCTGAAGTTTATCTTAGACTCCTTTAAGGGAAAAGTTCCTGTATAGAAAGTGAGGCACAAATATCTTGAATTTCCTTTAATTTCTGAAAAGCTTCAAAAATACTTATAAGGAATGAGCGGGACTCCTTATAACACTTATAAGACATCCAATCAGAGATGATGGAAGTCTGATATTTTGTTGCTGTAATCTCCTCCAGGCCTTACTTCAAACTCATGATGTAGTGGCACATGAAGTTTACAGTGATGAAGCGCTGAGAGTTACACCTCCTCCCACCTCTCCGTACTTAAACGGAGATTCTCCAGAAAGCGCCAACGGCGACATGGATATGGAGAATGTAACACGAGTTCGACTGGTGCAGTTCCAGAAGAACACAGATGAACCAATGGTATGGAGGGTACCTGAGTATTTTTCTTGACTCTGTACTGTCAAGACCAGTATTATAATGATTTTAATGATAGTTTCTGCACTTTGAAGTAGGGTTGCCATTATAATTGGAATAGTTCAGCAGCCATTGTAGAATCTTATATTCCTGTGTATATCCTTAACTTAAAATGTTATGTATGCATTCATACTACTGCTGTACCACTAGAGCGGTTTTTGTTTAAAAACAACCTTGTAGTAGTTATAGCAGATTAGGCTTTAAACCAAACTGGATACTTCGCACTTCAATACAAAATTACATTTTTAACAAACCAGAATCTTATATGTGCATATATTAAATTATTGCATCTTCACTTATCAATAACATCTGTTTTCATTGCTCATATTTAAGTGAGTGACAAAGTTTTTATTTTAACCTTAATATATACACCCTGCCTTCAAGCTTTTAGGAAAAGTGACTGTTCTTAACCACTCAAGAATCACACTGCTTAATGTTTTATTTTAAGAGTATAAACATTTCTTTTTGTAGGGAATCACTTTAAAAATGAATGAGCTGAACCATTGCATTGTGGCAAGAATTATGCACGGAGGAATGATTCACCGGCAAGGTAATCATGTGTCATAAATAGTTTTGTCTTCAAACACAGTTATTTAGATCATTTTGTACAAACCATGTAACAGTACATGCTCCTCATTTTGATTGCTACTATTCCATAGTAGTGTACCTCTGTATCTGGAAGGAGTCCTCTTAACTGCCTTTGTTACCTTCCAGTTGCTGATGTCTTTGAGCATTGCGAGATGAGGGCCCACTATGTTTCATTTAGGCCTTAATTAGGATAACAGGAGTATAGCTCAGCGAGAGATTGAAATGTCAATAACTTCTGGAGCTGTACTTACTTAATCCTCTGTTTTAAAAAAAAAAAATCCTTAGACTAGTTACAGTACTTTTCCTTGCAAAAAAGGAAGAGCTTTGTTCAACAAAAAATTTAAATTTCTCCATATGTTTTCACACAATTCTTGAGGATCTTTGTACTTTTGATGTTGAGGCTCATAAAAACGATTTGTGAAATGAAAATATTTCTTGTGCCCAGAACTTGAATCTTTATTTTCAGTTTTCACTACTATAGCAAACCCTGAAGACAGGCATCTTTTCTCATCTCTAGTCTACTCCTTTTTTTTCCATTTTGTGCGTCCAGATCAGATGTCAAAAAATAGCTGGGCTTTGTCCTACTTTAAACAGATAAACTTCCCTGCTAGGTTGTTAGCTGCAAGTTTGCTTTGCACCCTTAAAAGGGTTACTTTAGTTTTTCCAGTTTGCTATCTTTTTCTTTTGATGAACACAAAAATTTTCATCATTTGTTCCTTCTCGCCTATTTTTCTCTTTCAAAAGAAGCTAGGAACAGGTAATTAGGAAGACGAAACATGAAACAGGGAAAGGGTACAGCGATCCTTTCCCTGATATATTCAGTTTGTCTCCTTGACATGATCAAACCTGTCAAGAAGCAGGAAAGATAAAAACTTTTCATACAAGCAAAGATGCAATTCATATAGAATTCTGTTTTCCTTTAGAGGACCCTCTGAATGGAAATTTATTTGGCTTGTAAAAGGGAATTTTAAAAGGAGATTACTCTAAGATTCACAGGAAGAAGGTTTGCATCCAAATATACTTAGGTAGTGGTGATCCTCTGCAGAGCACTGTTTCACATGACTGTGTTCCATAATAGGGGTAATAAAACTTTTAAAACCTCTTAAAACTGGGTAAAAAAATCCAACTATGCCCATTAGAACTCTGTTCTTTACTTTTTAATTATAAAGTGTCTTTTATTTCTAAAAACTTGGGAAATTTAACCCATTCTATATGTGCTTCATCTAACTAAGGTAGCTCTTCTGCACATAGGTTTAGTTTGAAAATGAAATATACTTCAGTGTTTCTGTAGTGTCATCTTTTTTTTTTAATGTTTCTAATTTTGTTAGTGCTCTAGATGCTTCACTGCTTCATTCCAAGTACCTATATTTAGAATATTTTTACTGAGTAGAACAACACAAATGTAAGTTGACAGTGATCTCGAGCACAATATGTCTTTGAATCCTATTGACAGGGTCTGTGGGTTTTATTTGTTTCAGGGGGGTTTTTTATGTTGTTGTTTCTGCTGTCTCCTCTTGCTATATGGAAAACTGCCAGGCAAGAACAGCAATGACTAGGTAATAGATCTACTGGGAGGGTTACAGGAACTATATAATTTCTAGCAATATTAAGTACAAACTGTGCAATTCCCAATCACAAAATAATAGCTGCTGTGAAGTCTGCCTCCTATCTCTATGCCAGCTGTATCTAGTCCTGCTGATTATAGTTGTCCTTATTCAAAAGGTGGGGAAGTTGAAGTAGGGAGATAGGCTTGTAAAGATGCTATCTACTTGCACCTTCCAGAGGATTGAGCTCAATGAAAATGAAACACCAATTTCCATCATTAAAAATTGTCTTTTTGTTGACTTGTCTGCTTTTTTAGGATAAGTAAATGAATTGTATCTTAGATCTCAGGCTTTTAGTTATGTCTTGGCTTTCACCTTCGTGTCTGTGCCTCAGCTTAGCTCAGTTGTCCATTCATTTTTTACCTGTGGATTCTGTTTAGACTACTCATATTGTAAATATTATTTTCAGGGGATCTGCTTATAGCCTGATTTCTCAGCAGCTCTTAGTATCTTAACCCATAGGGTTTTTGCTGCTGACTGGTTTGGGGGCATATGTGTTTAAATGTGAATTCATTCTTAAAATGCATTTAAGAAGAGGTCCTAATATGACATTTTAAAAGATTTCCAAAGAAGAGAAAGGACTTATTGGCTGCCCATTTAACCTCACCAGAAAAACAGCAGTTGTACATTGTCTATGCTACATTCTCAGAGTGACTTAATGTAAAACTCGCACCGATTTTTAAAACACTGATACCCCCTGATAACATTTATTCAATGCTAACAAAATGTATGTGATTACTTTCTGAAAATATGATTATACGTTCACAGCCTTTCACTTTCCAAGCTACAGAATTTTCTTTTGGCTACAAAACACGTTTCCAAATAGGGACTCCAAGAATTTGTTCTGACTTCTTCCTAATAGGGTAGGATTTCTCATACTTCTGTGCAGAGCAACAGCACACACTTCCTAAAACTGTCTTCACTCTGACTTGCAAAGACAAAGAAGGAAATCATTTACTCCAGAAATACATCCATTCTTTGTTATTACAGATGTGTTATACATCAATAAGTCATGAATAGCTTAAGTTCTAAATAAACACTGCACTGCCAATAGAAAAGGAACCAAAATTAGATGATTAAGCATAGGTATCGTGGGAGCTACAAATGGTGCTGAAGACTCATTATTCAAAGATGTCAAGAATACTCTTTTCCAACGAGAATATTTATAAAGAGTAAGAAGTTTCTGCAAATAATAAAAGCCTTTTCCCTCAGATTGAAAATGTCTTCCTATGGTTTATCAATGCATCCACCCCCCAAAACAGAATGACCATCTACTGCTAAATGTCCATGCTTTATTCCCAACTTTTATGTATACTGCTCCATTTCAGGCACGTACAGAACACTATTCACTTCTGTCAGAGTAACAGAAATGGGAAATGCTCCAGAAGACGGGATTTTATTTAAGTGCACTATTGAAATGATTTGATACAGGGATATTGCTGAGTCTGATTCTCAATCTAATATTTAATTCCGTCAGATTTATACTTTGAATAATGCCAAAGAATCTTTATACTATTTGAGGGCATATGCTCTTTCTGATTCAGTATTATTGTTTAATAACAATTACACTCACTTCAAACTCAATTTAATTTGGCATGATACAGTCAACACAGAGCCTCGTTTTTATTAAAATATTTTTTTAAGAATTGGGTATTGAATGCCTTCCTGAGAAAGCCTGCCAAAACTGAACTTTCAAAGTGTTTCAGTAGAGATTTGATCATTAATATTCTAGATGTGAGCTAGATTAATTTGAAATTCAGATGCAAGGCTGTTGCATTCACATTCAATAAACTATTAATTGTAATAATTTTTCCACTGAAGAGTGGAAGAATTGTAATGACTCCTTTTTTAAAATTTCACTATTGGCAGATCAGCTCCTGTAGAATTGTTTGAAGCATTTAATGTAGCTGAAGGACTTACTCTTGAGAGTACTGAAAGTTTTTGTAAACTTGGACTCTCTCCTGTAGCACTGCCACAGAGCCTCTGTTTCGCAGAACAGAGCCCAAAGGGAATCATAGCAACAGAGCTTTTCAGGATTCTTCTCCTTGGTTCAGGCTGTGCTTGTGTTTAGCAGGCACACAGTTTGATTTTCATACGTTTGTCCAGCTGAAAGTTTTGCTTGCATGGTATTTTTTGGAAAAACTGACTATTTTCTTTCAGGAAAAGAATTTTAAGGGTTTTTCAGGATTCTAGTTGATTGACTTTTTTCAGGTAATTTTCCATAGATATGTTTTAGTTTAGGAAATGTTTGCCAGTTGCTAGCTTTCCAAGTAAGATTAATTATATTAGGTACAGTAATTGTATTAGGTACAATATTTAGAAAAGAATACTTGCACAAATTATTTAAATCATACGGCAGAAAGATATTTATGTGAAGTAAATGGTCTTGTCATATTTCATTACATATGAAAAACATCTTCTGGCTAATAATAAACCATGGAAGTTTTTTTGGAGAACTGCTAGAGAACTAGGTGGGCTTGAGCTACTCAAGTCAAAAATTATCATCCAAAAACAGCCTCCTAGGTTACTTCTAATCCTGAAGATAATTAATTCATTCACTGCCTCCTCCCTGTTGAGCTTTTGTAGTGTCTTAGAGCCATGTTGTAGCATGCCATTCCCATCCCAGTTTCAGCAGGTCAGTTTATGACTTGCCTAAGCTAAGTAGATATTTGTTTCATCATCTGACATTGTAGGTAGTCACACCAATCATTTACATTCAAGCTGAAGTCAAGGGTACATACAGAAAATGCATACTGTAACTGTGGCAAATCAAAATCAGAGAAATTAAAAAATACGGCAGTCTGACAGATAAAATTAAGACTATGTCCAGAAGCCAAACTGCATTATGTACTCATCTGATAAAATACTGCTTGAATATCTCTTTTAATGTTTCTAGCTGACTAGTTGCAGGTGACTTTCTTTTCAATGTATGGGTTTTTGCAGTGTCCTTGTAAGGGACTGATGTTTTCCCCATGTACTTTATAGGGTGCTTGGGCCTCTCATGCTGGTGCATTAACTGCACTCTGAAAGACAGATTTGTAGTCTTTGGTAGCTAATACATAGCTACCAAAGTCCTTTTCTGAATCTAGCCAAAAAACTTATTTTAACATTGTTTCATATTTATGCCTTGTATGAATATTAGTACTGTCTTACAGTTATCTCAATTTGTAAAAACATGTTTGAGGTAATTGTATGTTTTGTTAACTCCACAGGTACGCTACACGTAGGGGATGAAATCCGAGAAATAAACGGCATCAGTGTGGCAAATCAAACTGTAGAACAACTACAAAAAATGCTTGTAAGTGCCTGAAATCTTTCTCATGTTTTTTATAAAAGTGCCTGTCTTATTTTCACAAAACTTTTATGCAATTGCATTGTGACTTCCCCTTTTTCTTCTATTTTTGATAGCCTGTGCATGTAACACATGTGCATGTAACACAAAGCCTTCCTGTGTTCAGCTGTTTAAGCCTTCTACAGGCTCTCCCCTGTTTTTTAGTAATGGCTTTTTTGCACATTATACGTAGGAACGATAGAAGGCACCTCCAGCTGTCATTTTATTTATTCCGTTTAGTCCCACAGAAAAGATCATTGACACTCAACCAATCCTGACAGATGTATGTCTGACCAGCTCTTAAAAAACCTTGAGTAATGGAGGTTCCCCAAACTCTCTGGGCAGTTGACTTTAGTGTATAATTCTTCTATGTTTTAGAAAGTTTTTTCGAATGTCTGAGTTTCCTTTGTTGAAATGCAGGAGTTTCTTCTCTTGTCTCTAGTAGACATACCAGAAGAAATACTGCTCTCCTCCTATTACTCATCCCAAGTTAGTCTATAAAAATCATGCCCTTATTTTAAATCTTCAATCTACACTAAGTGTAGTCACTGAATATACTATGAGAGAAAAGAAACTTTTCTTGGCTGTTGGTATAATTGCTACACAAATGCAAAGCCAATAAATCATAGAACCATTCAGGTTGGAAGTAATCTCAGGAGGTCTCCAGTCCAATCTCCTGCACAAAGCAGGGTCAACGTTGAATTCAGCCCACATTGCTCAGATCTTTGTCTGGTTAAGCCTTGAAAATATCCAAAGACAGAGATTTGACAGGACAGGTGCCTCTTTGGGCAACCTGTTCCAACACTTAATTATCATCATAGGGAAAAATGTGTTCCTTATATGTAGCTGGAACATCCCTTCTTTCAGTTTATAACTATTGTGGCTCATGCTTATTGGTGTTACAAAGGAAAAAAAAATATTTTGAGTTCAGAGTCTGGCTTTTTGCAGGAAAACTCAATTTTGGGCCTTGCTAGTAGAGTCAGTTTGATATTCCATAACACTTGCAAATTTTTCTGCATGCAACCCTAATCTTGGGGTCTCGGATGATACCACTAATTCTTCTGTTGTGTCTAGAACTATATAAACAACCTTAAGTGAGTCCAGGCAAATAACATCTTTTTGGCTCATAGTAAGTCAGCCAAAGAGAGAAAGGAGAAAAACTCCAAGATCACTTGAAATGATTTGCTTACCTTTCTGCCCAGATAGAGTCCTGCAGTTGTCAGCCTGTGGTGGCGCTTATATTCAACCTGTCATTTAAGAAAATACGGCTGAGCAAATATGTTGCCACAATCTGCTGCTATTCTGCAGTTACTATTTGTTATGAATATTCTTACACTACAGTAAATGCAAACTAGCAGACCCCATGTTCTGTTCTGATGAAAGACTATTTTTTACATTTTTACCTTTAGTAGAGCAACATGCAGCTTTCCAGAAACTGTGAATATGTTTTTGCTATTTAACATGTATGATGAAAGGGAAGAAAATATCACTTTAGTAGCAAAGACTGTGTGGATCACAAGAATATAGCTACAAAGAAAAGATTGACATGGAAGAAACATACACATCTGTGAATTCCTTACCTTAAAATACAGCTGTAGGTTCTAGGCATTCAAAAGCTGGTCAGGTGAACAAACTAATAATGTATGTTTATCTTTTAGATTAATGAGAGACAACCTAAATGTTTGTTTCTAAGTGAAATGACAAATGAGCCATAGCATTTTAGCTTTTCTGAGTATTTACTTTATAAAACCTACTGCTGCTCTCAAACTATGGTGCTTTCCTTTAAAGCATTACTGATTTGGCGATTTTATCTTCAGTGTCTCAGTCTTTGAAGAAGTGCTTCTCTTTTTGCAGAGGGAAATGCGTGGAAGTATCACCTTCAAGATTGTGCCAAGTTATCGCACGCAATCTTCATCCTGTGAGGTAATGAATTTAATGAACCATCCCATTTCTTCCTCAGTCCTGTAACTAACTGCCTGCTGATGGCTGAATGTTACTGCTTTCTGGGAAATTGTTTCTGCCTGTCCTGTTAGATCACGCACACCAATTTTACAACAAAGATAACGGAACACGAGTAGGTCCCACCTACCTACTCAGCCCTGCCTTCATATTCATCTCATCAGCACCTTAACTAACTCTTTACAGCCTATTTAAAAAAAAAAAAAAAACAAAAAAAAAAAAAAAGGAAAGGGGATCCTCAACTCATGCATTTAGGAAGCCCCTTTAAAAAATTACAATTTAAACTCATTCTCCAGGAAGTCTATTAAACTTCTTAAGCTGAGGAAAAATCCTCCTTTTTTTTTAGGCATTAAACATTATTTTACTGTGTTGGGCTGTTAAGGGTTAATTGAAGAATCTGTTTCTGTATAACCCTGTTGAGGTAAATTTGTGATGGTTGTCTGTAACAGTTACATGTGGCTTAATATTATGTTTCCATGGGAAAATGGTGTTTGTCATTACAGAAGAAAAACAGATTTGGAGTTAGTTCTTGTTGAACTAGAAACTTGGTATTACGGTTTTTGCACAGTAATGTTTAATTCTCTTCTGCTCACAAAGTTATGTTCCAGATTGCAACTGAAGGGAATTAAATTCTAGAAAATGGCTACTTGAGAGATACTGTTCCAATTTAAGCATACAGATGGCATATGCACTATGTAGAACATGCAAGTCTTCCTGTGCCACATGCTTAACTGCGCAAACAGTTCCCAAATTAGAATCCCAAAAGTGAAATCACAATCCCTGTTGAAGTCAAGCACCTTATCTTAATTAGAACTGTGATTTCACCCTAATTGTTTTTGTGTCTCAGCAGATGCTAGAACACACAGAAACTGCTATTGTGATTGTCAGAACAATCTGTTTGAAAGAAAAAAATCACTGCTTTTTGGTTGCCTTCTGTACTTTTAATAGAAGTCAACAAGAACTAAAAGGCTTGAGAGGTAGAAGGTTTGACAAATTTTCACCTATGAGGCCAATTTTCTTAAAAGGTATAAATATGAAAGCAAAAGTTTTTCATTAAATGCAAAGGCTTTAAAAAAAAAAGCTGAAATAGAAATTCTAGTGTGCTGTCAAATTTATGTATTGACTTCTGTGCTGTAAATAGCAGTAGTAATAAAAGATATCTCACTTCCCAATATTAAAATACAGAAATTGGTGAAACTATATACCTGCTGGGAAGATTATTTGGAGAAAATAATTCAGCATGCAGCTTTAAACTAATACCATTAGCTGTCATTTTAGTAGTAGCGGGTCATCTCTTTTCCTTAGCTCTGTGTCCTCAGGTTCTTCATGACTATTTATTTCATGGAACAGAGCAAAATGGACTCTTACCTTCCTTTGGGAAAAAACGCAGAATTAGAAATGTGTGATCAAAGACAGAGGAAAAAAAATAAGCATGTCTAATTATCACACTTCATAGCATTTAGCATTCATTTAAGTAGAGGTGACTGAGTCTCTTCCACCTGCTCGGCCACACTATGACTTTGGCTAGATTTTCAACTGTTACAAAAAGCCAACGTTTGAAAATCATCCTATTAAAGCATCACTAGTCCTTTGGTACAGAGAGAGGTTTTTTCACAGAATTTTTCAGGATTGTGATTCAGGTGATGAGTCAAATTCTTAACCATTGATAAAGGCTAAAAATGAATGTTGAATGACATTACTAAGGCACAAAAAGCTTGCCTCTAATGCTCTCTAGAAGGATAAATTCAGAGATATTGGGTCTTCACTAGTATAATCGTACTAGTTAAGGTATTTTTTGGCAATATTTCAGTATAAATTTATCTTTGGTTCCCCCCTCCCCCTTCAGTCATGGACTGGTGCTTACATAGTATATTTTTACGAGAAAAGGAATATAAAACAGAATCCATAATTGGGGTTTTTTTGAGGCTCTTACCATGATCACGTCATTGGATTGCAAAACATCTTGTTAATCTTGAATAAGAAAAACTAAATATTACTAGAATCAGAGGTAATCTGCCTTTTATATAGAATCTGTCTATATGCCTTTATATACAAAGGTGAGGGGGCACAGGATGTTATTTTTTTAAATAACTGAGATTTGCATTTCACTTGCCATATTTTTCTTCTTTTGTAGGCATTTAGGAGAAATGTTGTAGTGGTGTTTTCTAAATATTAAGCCACTTTTGCATATTTAGGCAAGTCTTGTCCCTATCGTATGTAATGGTACTTCAGTGTCACTAGGCAGTTTCCAAAATCTCAACTGGATAATTTCAAGTTTCTTAGGGATTTGTGGCTTTTTCTGCACCCATGCCTTCCATTCAGTTGCCAGGACTTCTATTTTGTGGAGTAGACTTGAAAATATAATACTTATGAATTCCCTTGTATAAAAATTTGATCAGCTGATCTACTGTGAGATGACCTGTTTAGTCATTGATGTGGCAAATGGCCTGAGTTACTCAGATATCTAGATAACACAGTGTCCAGGATGTTGTGTTTTCCACTTCAGATATCCAGGAAATTACAGACTTATATAAATATGAACTTAAGTAATTATTGCAACACATTCTTCTTATGGCTGATGACTGCGTATGCTGTTTATACGTTTCAGCTTTATCCAACTGAGTAAGCATTTTGCTCTAGCTACATTTGCATTCTTACTTTGTACTGACAAAACACCCCAAGTAACTTTTTGTAGTGTCAGATATGTGAGAATGGTAAGGGAAGTACTTTTCTTTTTTTTTTAAAAAAAAAAACAAAAAAACTTTTCTTATAAACATCCTTTATGTTTCAGATTGTCTTCGTGAAACACTTCAGTTGTTTCATTAAGAAGAAAAGCCTTTATATATATATGTATTTTTTTTTTTTTTAAATCTGGTGGTAATCACCATGTTTTTTTTCCTTTAGTCTTGCAATGTTTCCATTAGTGCTCAGACTATAACACTTTTTATAATCATAAACCTTTTTTACATTTGTATTAAAAATACTGCCAGGAAGGTTCCTTGAGCAAGACTGAAATTGAAATGTATTTTCAGGTTTTTGGAAAGTCTCTCTCATTTTTTTTGTGGATCTGGCAACAGTTTCATTAATCTAGCTGTTCTTGTCAATATCTAATTTTATCAGGCCACATCTAGTGGACATAATTGATTTCTGCTTTAGGATTACATCTCAAATGCATTTATTTATCGTTCATAATCCACACCTAATAACAAGGAATCAACGGGAAACTAGTTTTGCCATCATTTGGAAATAATTGTGATTGTTTCCTCTGAGGCTTAAGCTACGGTGCTTGAACTGAAGAGCAAGGATCTGGAAGACTGCCGTTTTGTTATTTGGCTTGGGGCTAGACAAGATTGGGAAGTCTAGATAGTCAAGTTATACTGAAATACGATGATAACACTTTTACACTACTCAGAATCATTGGATCCTCCAAGTCTTTTTCTGCTCTTATCCCCAGGAGAACTGGGGCTTTTTCTGATTTACTGGAGAAACAAACTTACAACCAAAGCTGAAATTTTCCAGTCCAGTTCTAAGCATTTGAGTGTGATATTTTTTGAAAGAAAGACCAGGTCCCTAGGAAATTAAGAATCTAAATGCCTTTGAAATTGTGGCTGAACTGCCTAATTATTTAAAAATTGTACATATGCCTCTTGACTAGCTTGATAGATTAATTTCTTACAGTTAGTACTGAAATCACCAATAGCGCTGAAAATGTGTATTTTCCTCAGTATGTTATGATGAACATTTGCTTTGAGTAATATGCTGTCTTCTGTGGAGAATTGTTGGAAGAGTACAAATCAAAACATTCTCAAACCAAGAAAATTTCCTTCAAAGGGAGAAGCCTTCAAGAGAGTCCGGAAATAGTGGCATTCTCCAAGTTACTCTAAACTTATTTTTCTCCAAATGACTTGGGTGCTTGCATCACTTTCCAAAGCATTCCCTTGCTAAACCATCACTGACTAGCAGATCATAACAAACTAGGTTTAAAAAAAAAAAAAGCAAAAGGAAAAAAAAGTAAAATTAATTTTTCACTTCTTCTTGAAAGTGAGAAATTGGCAGAGACAGAATTGCAGAGTAAGCAGAAAATCTCTTTATAAAAGAAGGAAGTCACTGCTTTTTTGGAAAGAAGTATCTCCTAGCTGCTATTTGATAAAGGTGACACTGATAATCCTGTACACACAAAAAAAAGAATAACGGTTCCTTTAGGCTTTTCTTTTTTTCTATTTTTTTTTTTCAGTAATGAATAACTTATTTGGTCTCATTTGAACATTTTAAACTTGTTATGCTGGAGTGATTTTGTAAACAGAATTAGAGCTGATTTCCCCCGGTCTGTTACGTGTTGCAAATAGTTGTGGGAGCCAAATGAGCATTTTGTTCCTGTGCATGTAGCATAAGTATACAGACCTACATACTTTGAATCACAATGACTTTACAGCCGTAATATTGTCAGATCTGTCCTCAAGTGTGTTAAAGTCAAAGCAAGCATCTAGATAGCTACACATGGAACTTTCTGTGAAATTGTATCTAATGAGTCCACAAAAAAGTGCAGGAGTTCTACATGAGTCCATTGCACATCAAGCGTACAGGCAGCATGAGTGATAAAGTATTGCCTGTCATTCTAACTTTTCTTGATGCTTTTAAATAGCTATGAGTGCTATCGCATAATCAGTATAAGTTCGAGAATATTTACCTGATTAATGATGTTGCATGAACAGTTTAGCTCCAATTCTAGTTTTTAATTTGTTCACAGAGGGCACTTGTATTGATAAAATATGACAGGGATAACTTTGTTTTCTTTGAAAACTCTTCTAGCCCTTTTTTTCTGCTGTCCTTGATGTTATGCAAAATTACCAGACATTCCTAAATTGACCTTTGACGTGGAATATCATATTCCAAAATTCCTTTGGGGCTAAAGGGGATTTTTTTTTTCCACAATGTATGATTGAATTATTTTATTTCCTGAAGAGATGGCTCAATTATCTGATCATATGGAATTAAGTACTATACAATCAAAATGGCATGCGAAAAAGATTGTTCTACAAGTGACTTCCTTGCCTTTGCAAAACCCAGTCAGAAATTCCTATTATCCTTTCTGTAGAATTTCCCGGTATGTCCCCCACGTCTGCTGTCTCCTCACTGAAGTGTGGGACCACACTGGTAGTCTGAGTTAAGAAAGGTGGCTTTTTTAAAGTGATATATTTTGGCAAAGTTTAATGTTTTTAAGCCTATAAGAATGTTGGATGAAAAAAAACCCTCAGTATGCTGTAAAATGGATGAGGAAGGAGAAGAGAGTATCCAGCTTCCTTCTCATGTGTTAGCTTCAGCATCTTTGAGACACTGCGGAGAGATGCATCTTACAGAGTAGAAACTGATCAACACTGACCTCCACCACATAGCTGAAAAAAGATTTAGAAGTGTCTTTAAATTGGAATATGTGCCTCACTCTATTCAAAGTATTATTCAGCATATAATTTTCAGGTAATTACCTTTAACAAAGACACCAGTATGACTAATGGTATCATACCTTTAGCATTGTCAGCCACATGAGATCTAAGAGGTCCCAAATACTCAGTGATGAAAAAGCTGTTTGATTGCTAAGGCAATATAAAAATATTATTACCTAGGATACATCAAAATGTCAAACCTGCATCTTAAACTATGAAAAAAGTTTTCAGATTTATGGAGTTTGTAGTGTGGAAGCTTTCACAGATGAAGCAGCTAAGCAAATGGTTATAAGGCTGTGGATGTAACTGTTCTTTTAAATATATCTGTGTTCCTGTGACAGTGTTGTGTTGTTAATGAACCTTGTGTCTTATTTCAGAGAGATTCCCCCTCTACATCCAGACAGTCCCCAGCTAATGGTCATAGCAGCACTAACAATTCTGTTTCGGTAAGATTTCCAGTTCCACACAGAAAGTGTGAAAGTTTTGTTGGTGCTCATCTGCCATTACTGTTATACTTACCATGTGGTCAGTGGAAAATTTTGTCCAACTGATAAAACCAAGGTTATTACATATGTAACTCCCCATTTTCTTTTTTTAAGGGTTTTTCCCAACATATTCTTCTCATTAAAAGCCATATAGTGAATTAAATGTTAATAACTGTAATGTGACACTTCAAGCATCCTTAAATCATTGTTAGCAGTTTCCTCAAAACTAAGGAAAGGTTTAAAGTGGAAGTTTTCTTTCCATCCTGAACTTTGGAAGCAGTGTTTGAAGAAAGAATAACTGTGCAGTTGGTATTTCAAGACATTTTAGACTCTTTTAAGTTTTGTGTTTTGAGAGACCTCTGGAACGTGTACTGGTTTCCGCTATCTGAGTTAACGAATTGGTGTGCCCTCTGCTGTTGTGGTACGTGCACATACTTTGTGAAATATGAGCCTTGCCTGGATATGAAAAGCAAAAGGAAGTGGCTTTAAACTGCACTACAAACCAAGCTATTATCATCACATCTTTAACACAAAGTACTTCTGTTTCATATGTATTCAGGTAGAAAGGTGCTGTTGATCTCCTGTTTTTCTAAAGTATATTAATGTTAAAATTTGTGTTGTTTATCATTTGTCATTGTTTGGACCAATGTAGTAACTGTACACACAAGTTCCTTCAGTAAGAGTGCTGTCAGTATCATGAGTTCGTGGGACTAGCTTAAAAAAAAATGAAACTGAGTAACTACTCCTTTAACTCCTTTAAAAAAATTACAACTTAGAAATTATTTGCCACAAGGTAAAGTACTTATTAATTAATACAATGAAAAATAATTGTGGATGAAAAATTTAAGACATTTTTGTGAATTAAATTGAATTTGTAACATGATTAATAGTTACAATCTTATTCCTCAGCACAATTAATCACCTTATACATTTTTAACAATAAAATTTTTAATATTTATAATAGTCATTCTTCTCTTTTAAAAACAAGACTAAGTATTAAGTGGAAAAGGCATTCACATAAAGAGCCTCTTTCACTTGTCGGTGCTTTTGTGTTGAAGATGCTGAATTATTTATTAAAAAGCACATTCTCTATCTGCTTAAACTTTTTACCTGCTTTCTTCAGCTTGCTGCTAAACAGCCTGGGTTTGATTTTTCTTTAAGAAAAAAATATTTCTAAACATGGGTCAATGCTTTATACTTTTGTCTGACTTACCATTTTACAGTAATGTAGTATGAATCACTAACAAATGGTGTTGTATGCCCTTAAAAAGTAAAATGAAAATTTCTTCTCCTGGGTTGACTTTATTCTGCAGGACTTGCCATCGACAACACAACCAAAAGGACGACAGGTGAATAGATATCCTCCATGGGAGTTTTTGTAAACTTAGCTGCTAGTGAACATCCCTGCTTATCTTTTCCCCCCTCATATTCTGTATGTGCTGGACTAAAACATTTAAGCTTGGAAAATTTGTTCCATTTTTTTCATTTTTCTTTTTAACTCATGTGTTTGTGGCTAATTCAAAATAGCATTTTTTTCATGTGTCCATATGTGTGAGAGTTACAAAGTCATTGTAAATTTAGCTGGAAATGCTGTTTTAGTTCATAATGCATTAATAGACTTACTGTTGTGCAGTGACCTGTGCAGATTTTCATCTTAGAGGAAAGATCAAATTTATATTTTAGCTGAAAAGGAGACTAGTATGGCTAGTGTCTAATACTCTACCCTAAAACATTGTACTGACAAAGATTCTAAAGCTTGAGTTGGTCTATAACTAATTACTAACATTAAGAAAGCTCTTCAAAGAAAAATATTACGGACAGTTTGTACCAAGAGTTGACAAATCTGAAGACAGCCTCTTACATTTGCAGTCCTAAGGCCCAGATTCAGTAACCTCCCTTAACTTTGTTACCTTGAGAGTAGTACATGTCATCATGGACCAAAGAAAGATCTTCCCTCTCCAGAGAATTCCAAGAAAGCCCTTAAGGGCTCTACAGAGGATTCCCTATGACTTATGACTCCCTTTGCAGTTTTAAGAATTTTTTTTTTTTTTACTGCAGCCTCCAAATCAACGCATACCATCAAGTGGTTTGTGATTCATCTTCGGTAACTGCTCCGTTTATATGTAGCCCTTCCAGAATCTGCCTCTGAACTCAACCTCTTATTCTACCAAGGGTTTTAATAACAACTCTTGCAATTCCATTCAAAAAAGTCAATGGACTCCATGATCTGTTGTCTTTGACAATCTTTTTATACTACTGTCTGGTTAAGTTAGCTGGAATATCTGTTACAAGGATGGATTGCTCTCGCTTCGTTTCCCATTTTTAAAGCTTACAGCTATATGGTTCTTTCAACTTTCTGTTGTCTTGTGAGGTTTCCAGCTGCCTGAATGTAGTCCTGGAAAGGCTCCATGAAAGACCTTCCAAGCTGTTGTGTTAGGTTTTGGTTTTCCTCTCATAAGTTATTTTTCCCAGGAGAAGAGTGTTTGTTCAAGGCAATATCAGAATGATGGTGTTCTTCGCACCATTTATAGTTACCTGTTTTTTTCAAGAGTCTTTTCCCATTGAACCAGCATCTTTTTCTGGTAGCTTATCATCCTTGAAGACAGTAAGGGCTTGGATAACAGATACATTGCTATCTGTAAGGAAGTCTGTAACGTTCCATGAACAGCCAATATATGGTGGATAATGGCTCAAACTGGAGCAGGGACTTGAAAAGCAAGGAAGTTTCTAGATGGTAAAAATACTGCTTACTTTTCTAGACCTATGTTTGATAAGGTTGTGGGCAAATAAGGGATTGGTTCAATACTGATTACTTCATAGAAAGCCCATTACTAAATAAACATAGTTAGTTTCAAAATACCCTATTTTTCAGGTGATTAAAAGAAGTTGGGTTGCTTGTCTAAACTCACACACTCAATGCACAGCAGAACAAGGGTCAGATTTAGTATATTAAAAGTTGACTTCTATATTGGTATTATCTGATGCTTTCACTGTAAACAGATGAAAGTGCATCAGGTACAAGCTAGTAATGATTAGCCATTTTAAGTTAATGTGTTCATAAGTTGGGTTGCAGATTGGATTACTATAGAAATTAACTTTTTAAAGTGCCACGAACAGTGCTAACGCTGCATAGTTAGAGCTATTTTTGGAGCAGAATTTCAGCAAAGTTGAAAAGTGTTTGTTACCGTTTAAATGAGGGTTATTACTTTGCAATGTAATTTTTTTAAAAAAAATTAATCATTTTACTAAAATTCTTACTAAAGAAAATCAGCAGTAGAATATACATGGCTGTCTGAGATGCTATAGGGTGATGTCTGAAGTTCATAAACTGTAGAAATTGCCCATCATGGACACGACATTTAATTCCAATTTTAAGATCCTTGGATGCATCAGGGCTGTAATTAGCAACCAAAACAGGAAATCACTTTTATTTTTATTTTCTAGGGATGAGACCTCATTAAACCCACAAAGGATTGATATATTATTTTAAATTGTGAAGTCAGAATCTGAATTCTTTCTATTAATGTTGCTTAGAGAATAACTTACTCAAATCGTTAGTTTTCATTTATACGGGAATAGACTTTTACTGAAAAACCCATGCAGAGAATTCCCAGATTCCTCCCAAGTAACTATATACGATAGGTGCAACAGAAGACTTCCTATTTAATCTAAAAAAAAGGCACTAAATTTTCAGTCTAAGTACTAAAGATCAGTAACGTAGCCTAAGTCCTTTATATTCTCCAATAAAATTTCCTGTCGTACAAATTTTTAAAACATATCATGGGACTTGGAAAGTACAGTAAGCTGCTGGCTTTTAGTCTGTAATGATTCATGATAGTTAATATTGATTTGAGGGACTCTGTCCGTTTATTACATGTGTTCATTTTTGCTGTTCAGGTTTCACAGTATGTAGAAGACATGAGCTTTCAAAATAACATCATATATCTCCATTGTTTGCTGGGGGAGGGGTTTCTGTTTCATTTTCAACTATCACTTATGCTTTTGCCATTCTGTTTCTTCCTTTGCTTGTTGCAAACAGTATGTGTAGCTACATGCACAGATCTAATTTTCACCTGTTACTCTTAATACTGTACCAGTAATAATATCGCAGTGTCTTTTATAAACTTTTTTATAGATATATGTAAGAGCACAATTTGAATATGATCCAGCAAAGGATGACCTCATTCCTTGCAAAGAAGCTGGCATCAGATTCCGAGTTGGTGATATTATCCAAATCATTAGCAAAGATGATCACAACTGGTGGCAGGGTAAACTTGAGAACTCCAAAAATGGTACTGCAGGTCTTATTCCTTCTCCTGAACTTCAAGAATGGTATGACTTAAGTTTTCTATAAAAATGAATTTAGCTTCGCTTTTATTTCTGTCTTTCACACTTTTCGTTGTTGTGTAGCTAGTTTTTGTACGATTTTTTCTTTTTCCAAAAAAAAGTCCATATATTGCCTCAGTTTGTGTTTGAGGCAATTTTTTTTTTTTTCTTGTCTATTCATAGCAGTAAGGGTTGCATGCAATCTTATACGTTGGTTACATTAGAAAAATAAACACCTGTGTTAGTAAACATTATTTGTGCTTTCTGATATACTATAGGAAACTAGGATTGAAGGCTACATACAAATTGTTTATGTAAGGGGGTCAAATTACTTTCTCTTTTAGGTTCTAAATGGTGTTTTCATTAGTACTGCTTACATGCAAGTGCTGCAGGAAATAAGGTGTTAGCAAGACATCAAGCACAAAGGTTATTGAGGGAGTTTGGGGTTTTCTCTCCTTTTCATTTTTCATGTGAAAGCTGAAAAGTAGAAAGAAATCACAGTGCAAAGATTTCTAAATGACAGATTCAATGAACAGCAATGGCACTGAGTACCGCAAAAGCAATGCAGAGCCTTTAAACAACCTCTTGCAGAAGCTGTTTAGTAAATATTTCAAATGTATCAGCACAAACTCTGGCAAGCAAGTCCTGGGCCATGAAAGTTATGGCCATAACTCAAGAAAGTTTATCAATATGGATAATCTAGCCCAAAATATTTCATACAAAGTTTGCTATGTAAAAGAACTAGAGTGTTGTAAAGGGTTTAACAGCACCTGTGCCACCTGGACTGGCTAAGGTGTCCTGGTTTCGTCTGGGTTAGAGTTAAATTTCTTCCTAGTGCTGTGTTTGGATTTAGTATGAGAATAATGTTGATAACACTCTGATGTTTTCAGTTGTTGCTAAATATCTTGTCAAGGACAACTACCCTCTCCTACCAAGCTAGACTGGGAGGAGGGAACACAGCCAGGACAGCCAGCCCAGCTGGCCAACAGGGTATTCCATACCATGTGACGTCATGCTCAGTATATGAAGGGTAGACGTGATCTAGGAAGCACTGATCGCTACTTGGTTATCAGTCAGCGCGGGTGGTGAGCAATTGCATTGTGCATCACTCGTTTTGTATATTCTATTATTATTATTATTATTATTATTATTATTATTATTATTATTATTATTTTCTCTTTTCTGTTCTATTAAACTATCTTTATCTCAGCCCACAAGTTTTTTCTCACTCTCACCCTTCCGATTCTCTCCCCGCCCCGCCTGGGGTTAAACCACGACATAAGGGAGATTTTGCTGGAAGAGAAACAGAGATAGAAAAGACATTTCATTCCATCTCAAAAGCTCCCTTGCAAGCTCTGACATAAGGGAGTCACTGGTATGCATTGCAACAGGAACACTTGCAATACTTCATCCTAAAGATCAACCTCAAAACAGTTCCACAACACAACACAACTTGATCTGAAGTAATTTAGACCATAGTGGTCTTTTCAGACCTCGTGCTCTTCCAGTCTAATCTGCTGCAAAGTGGTCTACAGCCTTTTTAGTGGCTACCCTTCCTCCCATGCTCACTTGATCTGTGAACTTTAATGATCTACCACTAACAAGATATTCTTTATATCAAAATACCGCTGTATATAAGTGCTGTTAAGTCATCAAAAAAAAAGGTTTTGAAAAGTTTTACTGTACTCTTGTACTATTAAAAAGTCTTATTTTTCTAATTCATTCTGTGTGGCTTTTTAAAAATATGTTGATTACAACAAAAACATTTTTTCTTCTCCATACTCCAGGCGAGTTGCTTGTATTGCCATGGAGAAGACCAAACAGGAGCAACAGGCCAGCTGTACTTGGTTTGGAAAGAAAAAAAAGCAGTACAAAGACAAATATTTGGCAAAGCACAATGCAGGTATGAAAAAAAAAAATGCAAGTATCTTTAACAGGTTAAATTTTTTGCAATCTAAATCTTGCCATTAATGGTTCAGCTGGCACTGTTACATAAACCTAATGAGGTACTTAGGAAAATATAAGTAAAATTCTAATTGTGCCAACATTACTCTGCTTGTTCTTTGCTATTTAACCATACAGCTTAATCAGTGAGAGCCATGCTGCAACAAAATAAATGCATCATAATATATCCTAATATAGGCTTACATTGTTTGGGGTTTTATATTTAAAGGAGCACTAGAAACCAACAGGATATGAATTTTGCAATCTATATAAATGTACTGTGATCTACAGAAGACTTTTCAGTAGCATCCTTGTTAATATGTGTTTATAGTTATAAATTATATATGTGAAAACATCATGAAAGGGCATTTTTCTTGAATCATTACAGCTGGAAGTGGAATAAGAGCCATTGTGTAGTCAGTGTGTTATTTACAGTTACCAAATAGAACAATCTGTGGAAGTTTATCCTCCTTGCAGTGATTTCTGCGTGAATCCTAAGTTTTGGGTTTCTATTTAGACTGCTGAAAAATTGAATTGGAGAAAATTTTGAAAATAGAAGGGTAGAGTAAGAGATCCTTGCTGAGCAAAATTCATTAGTTTTAGTAGTAAAGAAGGAAGACCCCTTCGTTCCTGAGCAGAATTTAGTTCTTTTCTTCTTTTAATATAAAATACTCAATGTGTTGAAATTGTTTCTATTGCTTTTGCATTGATATCACATACTGTGATGATAAATATGTTGTTGTGGTCTCTTGGGAGACTTGCAGAGATTTTTATTAGAATTTGATATACCTGTCCAAACAGTGTAATGAAAGTATTTTATATATTGCATTAATTTCTGGGGTTTTTTCAGTTGCATTCTTGAATGCACCAATTAAAGAATATAAATCTGTATTTTCACGTTTCTCCTTACCTGTACAATCTGTGTGCAGTATCAGAGCTCATAATGTATCAGGACTACAGAATTTATGTTTATGTAAAAGTCATTTGAAAATAAAATCTAAGAAAGTCAAAGAACAGTAATTGTCATTTATACTCCTTAATTCACCATCACATTTAAGATGTTCACAATTAAATATAAAATTACTTGTTACTCTGAAATCCCTTACAAGTAGAGATTGAAAGTTTTAACTTCCTTCCTTCCTTTTCGTGGTTTAACATTCTGGTTGTTTTAATGTTTCCACCTCATTGCAGTAGCACTAAACCATGTTTTACTAATTATGACCTTAACAAAAACTGTTGAGAATACACTGGATTTTACAACCTAAAGTCTTTGACAATACTGGTTTTAAAGTATTATCTGTTGCTCCCAGCATACATTCCCACAGCATTGCTACTCCCTTCAGTTGCACCAGTGTAACTTTGCATGGCCATGCGGTTAACGGGATTAATTGAAGAACAACCCAGCAAAAAACATTGATTCTTTTTCTTTAGGGCAATTACATTTCTTAATACAGTTCACAGTGCAACTACATAGTTAATAATGTCAGTGTGACTAAGCTCGGCATGCTACAAAGGAATAAGCAAAGGAAAGCGGATGGCCAGGGAAGGAGAAGGAGCAGGCAATATTTTAGGAGCAAAACTAGCTGAAAGTCTTTGTATCAATTAAATCCCTGAAAGGAAGGTAATCTAGACTTTCCTATCTTGATGTAGGGGGGACAATCTGAAGAAGGCTGACAGCACTTCGAGTCACACAGTGTGCCTGCCTTAGTGCTTGCCACCATCAGTGCTGTTAGTCACTTTACATCAGAGCACAGTGTTTGCCAAAAATTAAAAACATGAACATTAAAAATTATCAAAATGACCGTAAAAGAAACTGTTCTATTCAGAATGACACTTCCCCTTCCCCCTAAGAAGTGAAAAAGTTAATGAAAACGCATTGGAATCAAGATTTCTCTTAGAAACGTGTATGAATCTTAGTGTCCTTGAGGTATTAAAGTGATGCCGGTAATATTCCAGGGAATGACGCCAAATGTAGGATATAAAGAGATTCACTGAAATGCTATGGCGCTCACATGAATTTGTTAAGTTTAACTAAGATGGTGCTGAATTTACCTTCTCTGAACTACTCTCTCACGTCTGGTATTGTTTTATATTTTCGTACAAAAAATGGTTTAGCAGTGTGTAATCTATTTGGACTTCCTTGTTATTTTTGTCTTAGAGATGAGACTGAACTGGGGTGCTGAAAAATGACCTAGTAAAATACTTCATAGTCAACTAAGATTTGTGTGGCTAGCTAATGATTTGAAAGCTAAGATTTTGGTGTGATATAGATATTACTAGAACTAAAAATTAAACTATTCTGCAAATCAGACATAGTTTATGAAGTAGAGAGGAGACTATTTCAGTTACTTTTTATAATTAAAGGTAAATTTTCCCTTACAAGAAAAATATCATCCTGTTTTTCTTTCCTCCATACTTGATATTAGAGTATTGTGTCCTTCAAGAAACAATTTCATAATCATACATCTTATCATTGTAAAGTCAGTTTTAGACCAAAGCCCACAGAAAAAATTAAATATTTTTCATTGTTAGGTTCACTGATGCTTTTATAAATGCTCTAGAGATACACTGCAGTGATATCTAGATATATTTTTTATTTATTTTACTGAAATGTTATTGCAGGACTTCATAAAAGAACACTCTTTAGAACGTACTAGAACTACACTTCATATTATGCATAATGTAGAAAATTGCCAAGCTTTTATAAAATATGTTTATCATTTCTTAATGTGATTTATCTGCCTTGCGTTTAGACTATTGCATGGTAAAGTTTATTTTGTGCATATACTTTTTATTTTACTAATATATTACGAGCCATATCTCAATGACCCCTGTACATTTTTCATGCTGTCTTACTCCCAATGGCCTCTGTGCATGTAAGTAACCTGTCAAGTGACAATGCCTCTTTATTTGCTTCTTACTGTTTCCTTTCAAGAACTCCTTTTCTTTATTAGCTAGTAACACAGAAGCATTAAAGTTCGGTCTTTAAATGTGCCCTGTATTCCTCATATCCTGTGTATATTAAAAAATTAATCATTTTTCTTTTGCATTTGAAAACCCTACAATCATTAATTAACTCCATGTAGACTGAGACACATCTTCTCCATGCTGCTAGTTTGTGATGAAGGCATTAATATGTATTGTTTCTATTGTTTGTTCCTGTTGTTTGTATCTAACATAATGTGGTTTTGTTCAAGAAGAAAATAAAGGATTGATTTTTTTATTATTTTTTAATGGGAAAAGATACTTGCAGGCCTAGATGGTTAGAATGGTAAAACTGTTTAACATGTTATAGATCTTTAGCCCTTTCTAATATGAAATGAATTATTAATTAGTTTAAATAGTGTGAAGGTGCAAAAATGACAGTAGTAAGAATTCCATGTTTGTAGGTTTGCGGAATGGAAGAAAAACATTACTAAATTCTTGCTTGTAATATTTGGGGAAAGGTTGAAAGAGATTCTTCTTTAGGATGAAATTCAAAATGCTTCAAATGGACTAGGAAGTTTTCATATCTGTATCTTTTCAAGGTCTTGTAGAGTTGAATATGTCAATTGACTGATTTGTAGTTTGACCAAATTGAAGTAGTTGTACTTTTTCTCTAGGGTAAAAAGACTGCCGTTGAATTGAAAAATCTGCCCTATAAAAAGAAATATATTAAGTTAAATCCTTTGCTGCTTTAACTGGGGCTTTAGTACAAAGAGCATGTGATTTCTGGTAGGCTCCACAGTCCTAATGCTGATCTTGGTGGCTGGGGACTTCTGGAGCAAGCAAACTAAAGCTCCCGCCATTGCCTACTTTCCTAAGGGATTTTGGATAGGGGGAGAGGGAGAGGGATGTATCTGGACTCATCCTGAAAGGTGGATGGGATATAATTGAGGTGAATACACCAACTTAGGACTTGGAAACACTCAAAGAATCCCATACTTTAGATGGAGTCTCTCCTCTCTTCTTTTTATAGCACGCATAAATACAGAACTGAAAACTCTTGTTCGTTATTCTGCTCACAATTGCTGATTTGTGTAATCTTTATAAATACAATTAGCTGCCTCCTGGCTTCTTTTTTCATTAGAATTCTGCAAGAATTACCACAGATGATGTGTTACTAGGCACAGGAGGAATAAGCTGTTTTTAATGAACAAAACTTGATTTGTCAATCATTACATACCTTGGCAATTGACAATAGATTGATAGGCATGATGGAATTCATCCAATTTCAACGGCAGTTGAAATGATTTCTGAAATAATACTTTTACAATTTTTCCCTAAATATGATGGAGGTTCTTTTATGTAATGCCATCACTTTTTGTTAGAATTCTTCATTCTGTCACAAGTTTTAAAAGCATGTCAATTTAACTAGCACGTGTGTTTAAAGAGAACTCTAATTACAATTAATATGGTGGTAGTTTTGAAGAAAAATACCATAAAGTATTAACATTCTTTTCTATACATTTCTCATAGATCGTGTTAAAACATGATTATGAAAGTATCCCTATCTTTAGTGTAAATAGATGTTCTCATATTGTATTCATGTTGGTCACTGTCTACAGGTTTTTCTTTAACATTGCTATTTCTTAGGAATACACACATGAATGGCATGCCATTTTAGCTAATTTTTGTGGTCTGCTGAATACTGCATGAAAGGACATGCAAACTTTTCTGAGCATTTCAGTAGCTTTGTTATTGCTTTTTAACAGTTTTTTAAATGAACACTTTTGTTAAATTTGCATAATGAAATGGTTTTATTTTCTGTTACATATTACTTTGTATTGTAAATCTAGAACTTGCTAAAATTATAGTTTGTAGCACAATTAATTATCACCCTTAATATGCCTTTTTTTCTTATCCCTGTGGGGGTTTCTTTTGTGTTTTAGTGTTTGATCAATTAGATCTCGTCACATATGAAGAAGTAGTAAAACTGCCAGCATTCAAAAGGAAAACACTAGTCTTACTAGGTAATTTTGAGTTATTATTCTGAACATAACAGCATAGTTTTGAACCCCTTCTGGTGGAAAATTTATAATTCACTTTTGTGTTGTTGATTAGGTGCACATGGTGTTGGAAGAAGACACATAAAAAATACACTCATCACAAAACACCCGGACAGATTTGCTTACCCCATTCCTCGTAAGTAGCAATGTTCAACGTAGTGCAAAATTGTTTGTAGCATCCTTAACAATATACCCATTCTGTCAGTTCTGCTGAGACAAATCCTATCGTAAAGGTGGGAACTGTGATAGGGCTGGGTATATTTCTTCTTTTGTTTTTTTCAGAGGGAGGGGTAGTGAGTAACACCACTTTTACATCGAATGTTTCCTAGTATTCACAAAACTTCTTGTTAAGCATACTTCTCTCTACCCCCAACGTTTGTTAACTTGGAATGAAGGCTAAAACATTTTTCATTTTTCTCTGTTACTTTTACATTTACAGTTCAGGTAAGACTGAAACAGCCACAACATTGAAAACTCTGTTTAATTCCCATGAGAAGAAATATAAACTGGATTTAGAGGAAACCTTTAATGTGTACTTTATCTGAATGTTTTAAATTACTTTTCACAGCCTAGCCTTGAGGACTGGTATTATACTAAAATAACTTCGAGTTTCCAGAGATGACAATACGAAAAAGAAAACGCAATTAACTTCACTGCTTACAAGTGGGTTGTTACAAAGAGCACAGGAGTGTTTTCCCTTCATGACAATCTCTACCAATACCATGGCAGGAATTGCATATCCTACTACATGATCTCTTGGAGATGCACCCTTTTTCCTCAAGCTAGGCATTCTGAAACAAGAGCATCCAGCAGCTGAATCTGTCCACTCTATTTCAGGTTGTCTTCAGAAACACCATACATGGCTCAGAAGTTACATTGATGGCTATTATGCATTACTTTAATTTTCTTTATGCCTTGTTAGTGCTTTACTTTAAAATTGCACTTAGATGTTTTTCTACCTATAAGGATTTTGTGGTTGCTAAAAAGTATTATTTTTAAGAACTTATCTGTAAATGTATTTGGAAGGGCAAAAGGCTTAGTTTGCTGCTGATTTAAGTTCCCCAGGCTTGCTCGCTAAGGAATTAGACAAAGACCAGTGCCAGCAGAAGGAAAAGAGAAAGACCTAGCCCTTTGGAAAGCATGAGCCATTCAATCACCCCAACAGCAATGTGAAACTGCACTGTTTGTCACACTATTGTTTATATCTAGACACTAAAATCCTGGATTAGACACTTCAAAAGTGCAATGCCGGGAGTATGTGATGTACATTGTACCTATGTTATTCAATACAGACACAAGACTATATGGGGAGAAGGGAGTAGTAACCCAGCAAATATGTTCACCATTACAAAGAACTAAAACAAAGGGTAATAAATGTTTTACAGTATGCTTTTCACCCAGTCTCTCTCAAACACTAACTGTATTGCTGTGGGGAGGTAGAAGCTCAACTAGTTATTTATCTTCAAATACCTATTAAAATGGACTCACCTATACCATGATGACCATGCCTTAGACTGCTTGCATACTAGGTTCCTGCTCTGTGGAAGCACTGAAATTGCTTCACTGATTATATAAGACGACTAAAAAGACTAGACTGCAAATCAGGGTGCAATTTAGGTGCTTAAGCATCAGTATGATCTTTAGATGTCTGTTTTAGACATCACTTGACCTCCAGCCCCACTCCAGAATAGCAATGGTCTCCTTTACCTCCTGTGTTATATCTAATAGTCCTATGTGGATCTTTCAGATGTAAGGCATTTAGGGCATTTAAAATAGCACTTTATGCTGGTCTTTAGAAACCCAAATTACTTCCTTATGTTACTGATATAAATAGATCGTATAAAATACATCACATACACTTTAAGTATTATGGGAACCTGATCTGGCTTTCAGCTGACTCTAGGTAACTAAATTTATTCTCTCCAACTCTCAGAGATGGATTTTACTGCTTTTCCTGCATTCTTTTACAAAACCGTGGTAGGAGTAGGTAGCTTTTGAGATAGGCCTTAAGTTGGGCGTGGAGTTTTGGGGAATGCTTGATGAAGAAATTATCTACCTACTGAAAACCTGATCATAAAGGTCATGTCACACACAATGGTAGTTAATTAAAAGGATTAGTAGGCCATACATCTCTTACCACATAGGTCTGCAGAAGCAATATACTCAAAAAGTATGTTATTGCTAAGTAGCTTTCATCTCTCTTGACCACAAGTAATCAGGCCCTCACCCACTTTTTAGACTTACACTTTCACACTCAGAAGAAGAAAACCTCATAAGAATTTAAGTAAGAAAAGGAAAATACAGAAATGTTTTTACAAAAGAAGAGGATTTGGGGGAAATGTAAGTTCAGTAGACCTAAGGCAGCAGTGAGTAGTATAGTGATATTGTATGATTTATATAATCCATTGTTCCTGAATTCCTTAAAATAATAACCATGACCTATAATATTTCTATAGAGCTTTTCATTTTTGAAATATGCTAATTAATACTCAGAACATTGCTGATTAATCCTCAGAACGGTAAAAGGTATAATTAAAAACAGAAGATGAGTTTCATTTTTTGATACCTTGTTTGAAATTATGATGGGGTTGTTGGAAGATACGGGATTAGACTGGGAAGAGATGTGGTGTTTCAGATATGTCACCGACATAAATGGGATAGTGGAAAAATATGAGAGTAAACCTGTATGTGAGGGAATATTGGAAGAAAGATAAGCAAGATATCAGCATGCCTGTGAGGAAGAGAGGAGCAGATGACCTACAGAATCACAGAATGGTTGAGATCATTACCTCTGGAAGTCATCTGGTCCAATCCCCCTGCTCAAGCAGGGCCACCTACAGCCAGTTGCCCAGGACCATGTCCAGGTGGCTTTTGAATATCTCCAAGGATGGAAACTCCACCACCTCTCTGGGCAACCTCTGCCAGTGCTTGGTCACTCTCACAGTGAAAAAGTGTTTCCTTACATTCAGATGGAAGCTCCCGTGTTTCAGTGTGTGCCCATTACCTCTTGTCCTGTCACTGCGCACCACTGAAAAGAAACTAGCTCCATCTTCTTTACATCTTCACTTTAGATATTTGAACTCATTGATGAGATCCCCCCTGAGCCTTCTCTTCTCCAGGCTGAACAGTCCCACCTCTCAGCCTTTCCTCGTAGGAGAGATGCTCCAGTCCCTTAGTGCCCCTTCACTGGACTTTCTCCAGTATGTCCATGTCTTTCTTGTACTGGGACCCCAGAACTGGACACAGCACTCCAGGTTTGGCCTCACCAGGGCTGAGTAGAGGGGAAGAATCACCTCCCTCCACCTGCTGCCAATACTTTGTCTAATGCAGCCCAGGATACCTTTAGCCCTTCTTTGCCACAGGGGCACCCTGCTGGCTCATGTTCAACTGAGCATCTACCAGGACCCCCCACAGGGCCTTTTCTGGAGAGCTGCTTTCCAACTGGTCAGCCCCCAGCATGTACTGGTGCATGGGGTTGTTCCTCCCCAGGTGCAGGACTTGGCACTTCCCCTTATTGAACTTCATGAGGTTCCTGTCAATCCATTTCTCCAGCTTGTCAGGGTCCCTCTGGATGGCAGCACGACTCTCTGGCATATCAGCCACTCCACCCGGTTTTCTATCATTGGCGTCCTTGCTGAGGGTGTGCTCTGCCCCATCATCCAGATCATTAATGAAGATGTTGAACAGGATTGGGTCCAGTACTGGCACCTGGGGTAAAATGGAGATGTTAATTTAATTGTTTAGAAACTATAAAATCTGTGAGATCCGGCTTTTGTTTGCTGTTGAAAGCAGCTGATAGAGTCTTACAGTCTTGACCAGATGAAGGTTATTTATGACCTTCTGTTCTTCCTTTGTTACCTTTTGATTTTTACCTTTTCCACATCCCTTCATCTCCTGCTTTTCCCAACACACATCCCCCAGACTCCTGCTTTTCCCAGCCCCTGTCATTCTGCCTACCCCGAGCTCATGCTTCGTTGTTCTGTATGTGATTTGACAGGTCATCATTCAGTGAATAAGTATTGATAAACCTAACAAAAAGCCATATATAAGCTTAATATTGCTTTTGTACTAAAAATATTTTGTATTTTGTGTTTTCAGACACAACCCGACCTCCAAAGAAAGATGAAGAAAATGGGAAAAATTACTACTTTGTATCGCATGACCAAATGATGCAGGATATATCAAACAATGAATATTTGGAATATGGCAGCCATGAGGATGCAATGTATGGGACAAAACTGGAAACAATACGAAAGATCCACGAGCAGGGATTAATTGCAATACTTGATGTAGAACCTCAGGTAACTAATTAGAAGTATATAAAAATAGGACTCATCACAAATTCTTCAACCTTATTTTATTGAGATATATTTATTTTTATTGATTGCATACTAGATAAGTAATGCAGTAATGTGGAACAAAAGTCCCTGGAACACCAAGGTATCAATCTGTGAAGCAGAATTCTGGTAATCATCTGGTTAGAAGAACATACAGCAGAAACAAATTCATAGTTTAGGTATGCAACCACTCTAGCTCGAAAATCTACTTACCATGTATATTAGTCTCATGTCCAGTGGAATGTATCAAAACAAGTGATTGTCCTTGCCTGCCAGGGGTAATGTTCCGATATTTTCAAAAATTTCTTTTTGATGCTGTATTAGAGGGTAATCTTGTTCCTAACTGACTCTTGGCTCCATATCACTATTGAGCATGGTCAGAAACGTTGGTGGTCAATCACCAATACTGATCCTGTTTGCACAATGACCAGATCAGTGTTGTTACTTTATAAATTCCTTTCTGTGTTGCGGTATTATACTTTTCGGAAGAGGGTAGGAAGGAAAATCAGGCCCTCAAGAAACACTAATAGTCTGTTCATTCATTATATAAAATCTTCAGTGGAAAATTCTGATATGTTTCCTTTGAAACATCCATGTAGTCATGACCTCCAATTCATAGGGATGTGTTTATATGTTTTGTTAAGTGGAACAACATGAATATGGGCAAACATGATGTTTATATTATTCTAGCAGATTGAAGGAAATGGGAGGAATGACAAATTAAAATTGTGACCAGTGTTATCTATTTAAATTTGCTGCCTTCTTTCTTCTTTGTGAATGGATTCAAGAAATTAAAATTGAAGAAATTAGAATTCCATAACAGAAATAAGATACCTGACTAAATTATTTAGGACAGTTCACATAGTATGCTGGTGTGGTGCTGTTCTGAAAAATAAAATCCCACATTTAACAGTTTTCAGGGAGAGCAGCATTTATAGTTAATTCAAATGGAGCAGCTGTTAAAAGCAAACTCTCTTGATAAACCTTTTCAACTTGCATTATTCAGAAGCATTACAATTCTCAGAAGTGATTTTAATCTTTGTTAGAATATATTTACATTTGGTAACAGCCACCTTTGCTACACTTCCTCCAGCATGTGTCTAGCAAGCCTCTTTCTTAGCCAGCTTCCTCATGCATCCACCTCAGCTCATTAAGGCCAGCCTGGCTGTGGACTTATTCCTAGTTACCATACACAGCTTGCCTGGTTTCCCTCGGGCACTCTTAGTTATGTGAGTTTTCTTGACTTTCACATAGAGGGTTTATCTCTTGTTTAGAGGAGGTTGGCACAGATGATATATAGGTGGGCTTCAAGCAGCAGAAATGAAAACCTCTTTAGCTTGGGAAAAGGATGGATTGGGAGGGTTTGTTTGTTTGCTTAAAAAAAAAAAAAAAACACAACTTTAGAGAAGACAGGAAGTGGAAGGAGCAAAAAAAGACTGACCTTTAGTAGTCTTACTTTATCTGGTCCATCCATTTGAGTTCAGCTGAGGTATGTTTACTTGCTGTCCTGCACTTCAGTCTAGCTTGGATCTGTGCCAAAGTTTCACTTATGGCAGCTCTGTGTGTCAGTAAATTACGACTAAGCAAACTTTTTAATGAGAACTCTTTTCTTTTGCACAGATTTGGTTCAGAGGATTGGTGTTACATTTACTGCATTAGAGCTATGTTCACTTTTTAAAAATTTCACTATGCTGACTTTTTAAAAACTTTGAACCTCTCACATCACATTTTCATTTGTTTTAGAAAATAATAATAATAAAGTCTTAGTAGGTAGAAAAAGTCAGACAAAAAATGATATTCTAATCAATATTTATTCTAAAATACAGTTGGCTCTTTTCTCTATATATGGCATGACTGAATTTTTAACCTGATATTAATCATGCAGTTTAAATGCAAACAGAATTCTGCACTCTCTGAGACTGTATGGGAAAAGCCTCTCTGAAAACGCTAAATCTTTCATTGTCTTGAAAACTCACTTTAATTAAGGATAAATGTATGATTTGACTACCAAAAAATGTAAAACAATGCAAAAAGTTAAGTGTCTGTATTACTAACTGACTCCAGATCAGTTAAAAACAAATACCAGCATTGGTAAATCATGATTTTGTATCTTTTGCTTGTGTGACTAAACTTATTTCACATTGATTGTTGGGGGATTCTTCTAAAGTATGTGGGGTTTTTTTTCACCTAGGCATTGAAGGTCCTGAGAACTGCAGAGTTTGCTCCTTTTGTTGTTTTTATTGCTGCACCTACGATTACCCCAGGCATTAATGAGGTATGGCATGTTGCAATCTAATGTCCTATCAGAGACAGAATTAAGGATGAGATTTAAATATGTAGATAAGGCTCTCTAATTGTTTCCTTGTCTGTAAATAGAGAGGCAGAAAGACAGTTGTATGGCAGCATTATTAAGTTGATTGAGATGTATTTATTGTTTATTAACTGATTTTTCTAATTCAACGTATGAACTTCAAGTTGAAGGGTCCACATGATGTATTCTAAAAATACATATTCTTTTATTTCATTCCCTTCTGTAGCTCAAAGATACATTTCCAAATCCTTGACAAATCATTAGCACAAATTACTCAATTCTGAGTTGCAATGCTAGCACTAGATTACAGCTGGCCTGAACTGAAGAAATGAGTGTGCATGACTGTGCTGTCATCCCACCTTTATCTTTTAGTATTTTTTCTATACAGCAAATATATATCAGAAATAGGCTTATTAATTTCGAAGACTGTTCTCTAAGAATTGGAAGCTTTGACCAAAGGGGTAATTGCTTGCAGAGTAACGTTCAGTATTCATGGAGGCCCACATCGTGAATTTCCTACTTAGTTTTTATAGACTATCTGCTCTGCAGATTGCTACGGATTTCAAAGATGGTATCAAGCATCTGCATTTAGCTCATAACAGGGCAAACGGTTTTTATACAAACGCTTTATCTGCTCAGCCTTTCTTAAACCATGATATTAAGGTATTTAATCAATTGGATTTGACCATGAATCTCTTCCAAATCTCCTAGATGTCTCCTTGATCACGCAAAAATAAAGTCAGAAGCCCTGTCTCTATAGCCTGTTTCTATAGAAATGTAATTACAATATCGTAAGTATGAAACTATGACATCACTGCAGAGGCTTGCAGGAAAATAAGGAACAAGACAAACATATTTAAATGCAAATACCCTGAACGACTGTTAAAATAGCAAGTGGAGAGTGAAAAATATTGGCCTCGAGCTGCAATTTTACTGGCAGCTGAGGCATTCTACTAGTTTGCTGTTGCTGAAGGGAGTGATTCTCTCTAACTTGCTTCTGGGACATACACTGCCAGTCTGCACTGGCCATGGCTCACTCTGATAAGCACCAATGCCAGAACAAGCAGTGAAAGCATATAGCCAGGAAGAGAGATGGGAGGGGAAAGAAGGATCTTTTAACTTTCACAGCAGTAAGTTATGTCATTTCACTGTGTCTTATGGACCCATACCCTAACTGGTAAATGTCACGAGTGTACAGACGACGATCTCTCAGAACATCACAATTTGCAATGTTAGTGAAGTGACAGTTTGTCTAACTGCAGGTGTTGGCATATGCTGTAAATCAGTATGATCTTGAGAAAATACTAGAATTTTGTATTCTACACTGAATTTGCTTATGTGCAAGCAAATGGGATGGCATCACTTAAAAAATAGCTAGAATCGTTCTTGGGATGTGTCAGGCAAGCATTGTGCTTACAGCAGCGCTCAGGCAGTCAGGTACCCTGTGGAATTATGTAATTGCCTGGGTTTGTTGCCTCCGTACCTGTGTCTCAGCTCCCAAATTGCCAAAGCTTCCTTGGCAACACGCATCTGCCAGTGGTACTTAACTTCTAATCTTCCAGCTGTAGGATATAATGCAGAGACATTTGGGACAGTTCATATGAGGAAGAAAATGTTTTCCATGGTACACTGGGAAGAGGACAGAAATGTACCTTTTGTAGTAGTGGTGGGGAAATATTTGCTCATGCCAAAGAAATATTAGAAGTAAAGTATTATGTTCTAAATATTTGCATTCATGCTGTAAGACTGTGTCTTTATTTTAAGCTCTTGTGACTAGTCTCTGTGCATGCAGGGTTTCACTCAGGCATATGAATTGCTGAACTGAGGCCAGACTTATAAAGCATGCTAATTTATGAATCAATTAAACTTAAGGAAAGGGAGGGGCAGGAAATGGTAATAGCAACAGACCATACCCAAATACAGGATCTTATTTCCCAAGGTTTACTGGGCTGCGTGAAGGGAGATATGCAAATTGTGTCTGTGTGTTAGCATCCTGCAAGGCAGCAAACAAGGGTGGAGAGCATGTGTTTCATATTTCCCATTCATGCTTCCTTTTTGAAAGGTTCATTTGCTTAATGAGTATCCCTTTCTGTTTATCCTCGTATCCTGCTTTGTTTATTTTACTTACGCTTTTTGAGAACACTTCTGTAAATGACTGTCCTTTTTTCCCCCCTTATGTTTTCTTAAATTTCATCTTTGCTTTTCTTTTCATTTTCCTGCACTCGTACTAATTGTACATAGCTGCCAAAATGGTGCAGAAAATTGCCTGTAAGTACCAGCTAGGGGCTGACAAGGTAGTCCTGGTTATTTTTATAGTAGGTTATTTTTATGGTAGTTTTAGAATGTAGATATGCTCGTTCCCATTCAACATTACTTTCGCCATTGGAATAAAAATTTAACGTAATAATTACTTCAGATATCTGCGCTAAAATTATCTGCTAGTAAAAAGAAACTAGAGAGTAAAATTTCTACTCTTACAGCTGTATATCTGAACTTTGTGGTAAAATCAGTGCAGAGGCCTGATCTTAAATGTATCTCTCTTAAGACACTTTAGCCTATCATAGACCACACAAAATATCTCAATAATCAAGGATGACACAGCAAGAGTTAGGAGACAAAATATTATGCTTTCCAGCTGAATATAGCAGTGTACTATGAGCAATTCTGCAAAGCACAAAACCAATTTAAATCATATAGGAAATCTCCCAGAGTGTCTAATCACAAAGGAAACTTAAAACAGATTATTGTTGTGCCAAAACAGAGAGGAGAGAGCATATCCAGGAAACACTGGAGTAGTTCCTCTTTCCTCCAGCTGTTTTCTACCTCCCATTGCCCAGACTGCCCAGCAGCAAAGAGGAGTTGATCTAAATCTTTATTGAGCCATGTGTAAATCTTCATTGAGCCAAATTCTTCTGAATTTTAGCTATGCTTCCTCCTTTCCTACAGCCAAAGAATAAAAGGAATTTTTCTTAAGAAGTTTGCAGTCCACTAGCTGTTCAAATTGAGAAGAATTTCTTTCTGTTGGAGCAAAATTGGCAAAGGCCTGATAGTGTGTTTATACATTGTTCACAGCCTTAGAAGGGAATATTAGTAATTTGTTAGGCTGTGCTTTGACTGTCACAAGCAGCAGCTATTGTCCTATGTACTTTAAGGCCAAAAAAACCCAGTCCTCAGAGACTGAAGATATCACTGGTGGCCATTATGCACGTGAGAGAGATTTCATGAATAAAAGCCATGTTTCACTCCTTTCTGTGCCAGCTATGATGGAGAAGGAGAGAAGAACTTAGGAAAGCGAACTGAATTCTAGTGATAAGGAAAGAAAAGTCTGTTTCAATAATGGACACGCTGCAGCTAGACTCGCATAAAATGCCTATTGCATGAGAGCTGAGGGAAGAAGAAAAGGCAGATGTTCCGCTCCCAAATGTGAAATTATTGAAGTTGTGTCCATTCATTTGTCTGTCTGCAGCTAGCTGAACATTTTGATATATATCTTCTTTCTTGACATTATTGAGAGCACAACTGCTGGAGAATATTCTTCTTGGAGAATAATCTGGGATGTTCACTATTCAAAATTAAATTAAGAAATTTTGAAGAAATTGAGAGGATTACTACAGCAAAAATTTTGAGGAAGTGTTAGCTTCGAAGATGAATTTTGGCATTTAGGACTTACAGACACAGAGGAAACACTTAGCCAAGTCTGATGTGGTTTTGGATGTGCAAGTAGATACTCTGTCACAAACACAGGTGAAATTTGGTCCCAGAATAAAACAAAAATCAAGAATTGTAATCTCTTTTCTTTTTGCAGAACTTGAGAAAGTTTGAACCTATTTGAAAACTGCTGGAATGACCTATCCCAAACTTATTATTGCCCCTAAAAGTATATGAAAGAAGTAATGTTTTATATTTCCAATAGGCTAGGAAATTTAGACATTACAAAATACAACCCACTTTGATCCCAGTAAAGTTGGATCTAGGAGAAGCTAAGTCAGAAAAATATTAAAATTTAATGAATTTTTGAAACTCTTGGTTTTGCAACATCTATGTGTGCAAGGTAAATATTAGTATTCATTCTTCTCTACCTACCAGTTGTTTTTTTTAAGATGAGATAGCTTTAAGTTTTTCAGATTTTTATTGTCAGTCACAGTAAGATAGATGCTTTAGTGAGAAAACTTCATTCTCATACTTGTAGGTAAAGATGACACTGATGGGAAATCTGAATAGCAATTAAAAAGCTACATGTGATTTAACAGCTCTAAGGCTTTGGGGGGGGGAGGGGACAGGTTCAGGTTCTGTTAGCCTTGTGCCATGAGATTAAAACTCTTTTAAAGGTGCAATATGATTTTGCTAAGACTGGCTTTAAATATAAAATTAATCTTAGCTAGATATGTTTAAAGCACTGAAAATATTCTGCTTGACAAGTACAATTTTTTTTCTCTTTTGTAGGTTAATTTAAGCAGAAAAGTTTTGTTATAAATTGATGACTCTTTTGGAATATATGAGAAGTTGGCAGTTTACCTAACTAGGTTTTTGGCTTAAAGACGCTGGGCTATTTGAAATGTTCCACAAAAATATTTAATATTAGTATTGATCCATATTGTCCAATTTGTTAATAGCATAAATTAAATTTGCGTGCACTGATATTTTCTACGGAAGTTCCAGGCGTCGCTGGCGATGCATAATGGTCCATACAAGGAGCATCCCTTGTACAGAAGGGCATGTGAGGAGTATTTGTCTGACTTTGAATGAAATTTGTAGTGATTATCAAGTGAAGGCAACGTCGCCCCCTCATTTGAGGCTCCAGCTTCAGGAGAGAAGCAGAACTGTAATTTCGATACAGAACTTCTCCTCCAGACGTGGCTGGTTTCGTAGCTATAGGGAAGGAGAACTGGCTCAGTGCAGGTTGTTCCCTTCAGAGGACCTGAAAGCTGCTGTTCCACAGCTATTTGTCACTGTAATTACAAATAATTGGGAAGTTTAAACAGAAAAAAGGGGAGGGGGGAGTCTCTTATTAGCTGGACAAAATTCTGTTCCCAGAATAATTTCTTGTGAAAACAGCTATAGGCACTGTGTCTGTACTTCCTGCAGCCTAAAACTCTGTTATAATAAAGTGTATCCCAGTTGATTGATCAAGTAGGGTGACCCTATAGATACTACAGAGCAGCAGGAGTCTGTACTGTTCATATGTAATTTTGCCCCATACCCATCCCAAACCTGTGGGGCGGGAAGGATTGATTACTTTCCTGTGGCTATTTCAAAGTTCCTGAAAGCAGCAAATTATTTTTTTTAATTTCTAAGGGAATTTGCAGGAAGAGAATTCAAACTTATAATCGTTGCAGAGCCCTAGAAAGAAGCCCTTTGCAATCCCGCTCTCTCAGAAAGGCAGACCTCGCTAACAAAGCCCATCGCTGTAGTGTCGCTGGCCGCACAGAGTCCAGCAGCGCACCCACAAAGTAGGATGCCCTTGTTTCTCTAAGGACATGGACACAAAGCCACGGAGAGCACCAGCCTGCTGTCGCTGGCCCTTCGTGAGCGCGGGCTGCATGGTTCGTCTTCAGGATCTCATACTAAGAGATGCTGGAAATGGCATGCTCTGAAATAGGAACTGCAGAGTAATGCGGAGTGAGAGCTTCCTTATCAGTAAATGATTATTAAAGGAAGTAGACCCAGAAGACTGATGTTGAACAGAAAACATTACCAAAACCAGGAACAGCTGATACCTGACAATATACCCTCTCCTGTTTCTCATGTTCTTACCTGGACATAGGCCCAACAGCTTGTATTTGTGCACTTTACATTTTATTCATATATGGTCTCCGTTGCTCCCATCCGTGCTGCTTTGCTAAGCTTCCATCCTCTGCCTTGCTTTTTTTAACGCTAGACTTGTGTTTTGTCTCAAGTGATGTTAATAACTGAGTGCTGTTTGAATGTCAGCTTCAAGAGAGAAGTTGTGCCATTTCTCCCGTGTGATTTCCATAGATTTAGGTGGGGGATCTAAACCACCCAGGCCTCCCTAAGGCGTTTTTGCCCGTTTCCTTCTCTGTAAGCAAGAGTTAGAAAGCTGTTGTAGAAGAGTACGAAAGGATCCAACTTCTCTCTCTCCCATTTTCTTTTCTGACCGCCGAACAGGATGAATCTCTTCAGCGCCTGCAGAAGGAGTCTGAAATCTTACAGAGAACATATGCACACTACTTTGACCTAACAATTATCAACAACGAAATTGATGAAACTATCAGGCACCTGGAGGAAGCCATCGAGCTTGTGTGTACAGCCTCGCAGTGGGTCCCAGTCTCCTGGGTCTACTAGAGCGGTCACGAAAGAATTGAAAAAAAATCTGTCTTTACTGGGAACCACCTCATACATGGAAAACCTCTTCGTTACTGACCTTGTGTCAACAGGTCTTGGCCCCTAGAGACTACCTAGATGTAGTGTGACCTAAAATATAATTATTGTCATGTCCGAATAGATAGGAGGAGGGGGAAAAAACATTAAACACTAATTTAAAGAGACAGTATCTTTTCTTTAATCATTTCTCCTAAACTTCAATAAAATGTATCCTTAAATATATGTATTACTCAGTCCTTTGGAATGTTATATTTTTGGAAATCATAGCTTTTTATTTCAAGGGCCCCTAAAAACTGCACAAAATAGATGCTGCTTTCTATAATCTATTTTAATAGTAATAATAATATGATTCTGTTACCTTAACTTGGGGGTGGAACACTACATTCTTTTTAGAGTCTGATTTTATGGATTGGAATACTTTGCTTTCCTTTATTTATTTGAAGTAATTAGTCTAGTGGTTACGAAACAAATTCATAAATTTTAAAGGCCTTTTTTCGCTTTTTTTTCCTAGGGTAGTATTTTTAAGTACTTTTGTGTAACATCCAGATAATGTGATACTGTCTCTTTGAAGAACTCTGTAAAACTTTTAGAAATTTGAAATTGGGTCTTGACTCTTAATGCATGTGGACAGTCGCAAGCGTTCATGCCGTTGGTGTATCTGTGTTGATAAAACCTGTAATCTACAGCAAAGTACATTCCGTTCATGGGAACACGTACCCAAGGGAATAAAGTAAAATATTATTCTGACTAAGTTGTAAACCTATGCACATCCCTTGCATTTTGGGCAACTTTATAAAAAAAAAAAAAACTGATTTTTATTAATAATAATCATGTAGTGAAATGTGTTTGTAATTTTGTCTCAATTTAATTTGTTGTAAGGTGGGAGGGGGCAATTACTGGTTTCACCATTTCAGATCTGTGTTGTCTGAGAGTATTAACGTTTTAATTAAGTTTAAGCAAAGAAATGCTGATTTTTAATATGTATGTAATTGTTTAAAAATGCACACCTTTTAAAAGAAAATACTGTGCAATGAAGAAACCAGTTTAGGCATTGCGATAAACTGACTATTCCGAAAGACTCATCTACAACAGCCCTGTAAATTCCTTTAAAAATGGTAATTGACTCTACAGTCTGACCAATTTTTTTTATTTTAAATATACTTCCTTTTATGTGTTCAACAATTAAATGCTTTTGGGTCCTTCATTTCATCACAGGAAGTTTCAAGAACAACTCAGTGACTCGTGCAGTGAGAAAAGGTTTCTTAAAGTCTGTTAAGGGAAGGCCCTTGTAGGGGCACCGCCTGTAGTCTGTTCCAGGGGCTCTGCTCCGCCTGTACGAGCACAAGTTCCACTAATTCAGAATTAGCGCAGAGCCAAGTAAGAAAATGTAACCATGTGCTGACCCGGTGTTTTGTTTCCCTTCTTCATGCTCTCACTGGCCCAGATGGTTTGCATTTTTTTCTGAGAATGGTTAACAGAAGCAAGCACTGCCACCTCTTTTTAGGTGTCAGAAATACAGCGTTCCTTAAAATGATTTATCTTCAAAGCTTGGTTGGCTGTGCTGTTGTGTAGTATGAAGTTTAGTGTTTGTATTAAAATGAGACCGTGTTCTCAAAGGATTTATCCTCAAAGTTGAACTATCAGCTGTAATTGATCCGTGGGCCTTTCCAGTTGTTTGGGACCACTGCACATGTAATCAGAAAAGGCTGAACCTTTATGATAAAGTGCATAGGTTGCGAATTTACTCCTGCCTACTCCTACTGCAGGTCAGGTGGTCAGATCTCTATTCTTGGAAAATCCATAGGCGAAATCGAGGTCCACCTAGGCATCCCATCCAGCCAGGGCAGGCAAGGTGTTTATTCCGTGCAGCGTTCACAGCACAGCCTGCAGCGCAGAAGGGAACTTGATCCATCGCTTTACCCCCCCCCCGCTGAACCCACCTACGCCACTTTGGGACTGCGTCCCACCACACGTACTGTAACCGAGTCCCTTGAGTTTGTAGTTTGTGGACCGCTGGAAACTAACCGATGAGAAACTTACCTGTGTGGGCCTCGCACGAGCAGCCAGCGAGTAAGAGGGAACCTATCCGAGTAATAGGAGCTGCTCATCTGTTCTGAATTTAGCCCCTGTAAAAGGGGATAGGTGCAAACTGTGAACTATTTAGTGAGTAAGAGGTAATTTTTCAAGTAGTCGTGCTGTGTCATTTTAGTCCTGGATGAACCTTAGCAGATGTTCCTGTAGATCAGCTGTTGCAAGGCTAGTATTACACACCAGCTGAGCTCATCGAAGTGACAGGTTCATTCACTCTCAAAACTACCTCTTTTCCCAGTAAAGCACAAAGATGGGAACACCTACTAAAAATCACGCGGTGGAGTGTTTCTGATGTTAGAAATACAAACTTCATCTCTGGTGAGCATTGCTATCTGACTTCAGTGACACATTCTTCATCTCAAATGTTTATGACATTAAACAGGTAAAGTAATTTTGATAATTCGGGTATGGTCCACCATAAATGTTTTGACTACACACTTTTGACTCTGTTAATGTGAATTTCTTGGAGTTTCTGTGTATCCAGCCTGTAAGGGAAGGAAACTCGTAAGGCCCATGAGGGTGCTTCTGCCTTATGTAGATGACAATAAGTAGTGATTTAATGTAACTAATACACTTCTTTTCTCTTAAGTGGAGCTACCATTCAGTTAGTATTACACAGTAGAAAGACTAACTTGGAGAGCTTTGTTTGTTTTATTCTCACTGTATAGCCTTTTATCAAGAGACAAAAAGTGTAAAGCACATCAGTTAGCATACTGTCCTGCCTCCTCTTTACCACAGACTGTTTTCCTTATAGGAACCTTTAATAGCAAAAGGTTAACTTGGAACCCCCCCTAGGCTTCAAGTACAGCTGAACCACGTGTACAGCCCAGTGTAGCCCAGTGAGCTCCGTGAACTGGTTTCAGCACAGTCCCAGGAAGCGCAGAGCAAGCCCAGGACTCCTCAGTCTGCCCGATCCACACCTCACCTGCCTCCTGCCCTGCCCAAACCCTTCTGATGCGTCTCTGTTATTTGTGTGGTACGTAGAGGGCAAAAGGCTGCCATAAATTCAGCTGGAAGCTTCGCTTGCGTAGGGAAGACTCATGCAGGTGCACAGCTGATGTTACGATTTTTTTTTTTTCAATCTCCAACTGGAGAAGGGTCCTCCTAGTACTGTAAATATCACTGCATAATTTAGGGCACCTCTTGGACTTCTCTAAATTTATGCTGAATGTGACCTCAGAAGCAGCCCTGGGATTGGGAAGAAACAAATATTTCTGTTTGCCCCTTTTATACTTTATTTTTGTACAGGGGCTCATAGATTTGTAAAGAAAACTTGATCTTATCAGTATGCTGCCTCTCAGTCTGACTGATGCCTGTGATTTCAAGGTGTTAAGTTGGTCCAATAAATGTTCATTAACCTCTGCTTCCATTTACTTAATAAAAGTACACTAGGTTATTCAGTGTCTCAGAGTGGTAAGATTATTGCATGGAAATGGTAATATAGTTTAGACAATCCTGGCCACTGTCATGCAACCCACAGCATGCAACTATTTAAAATCAGAGGGTCATTTTTAATCTTATCACCAAAACTGAATTCTTCCGTATGTTTTAGCATTGGTTTTCTTTTTATTTGATTTGGGTCAAGAAAGATGCTGTGTCACTAGCCTCTAAGTGAAAATACCACTACCTACTTCAGAAACTTCATTAGCAAGGTTGATTTTGAAAGGACAACATAGAAGATGAGACATTACAGCCTGAGCAGTGTTGAACTGGAGTGTATACTTCAAGAACTGGATACTAGAGCCATTAGGAGAAGTTAATGACAGAGAAATACTTCAATATTTGTTCCATTTTTATTCTTTTCTCTAAGGAAATTATTTCAGAGTGCTATTATTTAAGCAAATGCTTGGAAATGCTGCCAAAGCTCACGGTTTTTGCAAATCTAGATTGGGATATTAGATGCAAACAGTTCTGGTCCCGTTCTCTTCCACTGCAATTAGTTCTCAACATCTTTAATGAAGGCAATTAGAACTCAATTTCAGGCTTTAAAATACTTGGTAGAAGAGGATTTGTGAAAACTACAGGAAAAGTACATTTTTCGACTGACTTGAGTCATCTGTTTTTATAAGCTAAATTGATAGAGTATGAGCTAAAACAGACACAGTCTGCTTTCTTTATGTAAAGCATATTCATTTTCTTAGTAAGCCTGTCTCTGAGACTAGTTTCTTCAGTAGAGATACCCGTAACTCTTACCAAGGAGACTGCTGCACATTATGTCAAATAGTCACATATAAATTAAAATATCTGCACAACGGGAAATAGATCATAGACAAGCAGGGCAGAAATAACTTCTCCTGAATGATTGTGCCTTGTGTGCATACCATGAGGATGCGTGCACAAGCTTAAGTTAGAGGAGAGTGTATTTTTCCTAACGCTACACAAAAAATACAAAGACAGTTCCAACATTTAAATGTTTACCATGGGTTTTTTTCACTTGCTGATACACACAGTTAGTGCACCTACAGTAATTTTCACTTTCTTCCCCTTGAGTGATTTTTTAGCAGTCTTCTGCTCCAATCCTGTGAAAGCTGGACTGAAGCAAGTACAAAAGCTTTTGGACTTCTTACAATTTAGCCTCAGAGTTAAAGGCTTTTAAAGCCTCTTTCCCAGACCTGTACATTACATAAATAATGAATTCTTACCTCGGAAATATGTTTCCCGTATCTGTAATCTCAGTGAAGATTTTAGAAAGTTGACCACTTTTCATGTAGTCTTAACCTTTCTAAGAAAAAATAAAGGGGGGGTGTATATGCATGTCCATGCATTCTGCTGTATCTCTTCTTAGCAGCTGCCATGGGAAGAGCAGTAGCAAGCAAATTAAATCTGGCCACATCTCTACCATAAGTTTTTATGATTAATATGTAACTTGAGCCTGGTTTTGTGTGTGGAAGGTAACTGAACTAGTAGCACGTTCCACGCTGTACCCTTGAAAATGTTCACATTAAGTATTAGCAAAGTAATTGCAAATTTTCCTTTATCAGTAGCCATAGCTAATTTTTCCATTTGCATAAAGGAAGCACCCGAGGGGAAGGAGGAATTTGCTTGGTTTTAAGTGTAGCTCATCTTGAAGCTGAAACATGACGCTCTTTTTCTCCATTGCCAGCCATCCAGATGGAGTCTTGGCCTTCACTGTTTTTCACAAAATGGTCATGGTGGTGGGGCAAGTCCTGAAAATAGCAGGGATAACATGCGGATTGTGCTGAATGTCACAGTTAACAAACCAGGGAATGTATCAAAAGCACGACCAGGCTTTTAAAAGAGAGACGCAGCAGAGTAGGGGGAACTCCATGGCGTCAACCCATGCCCAGATCTGCTATGGGACGAATTCATTGAACATATGAAAAGAAATTTAAATAGATGCGAAATAGCAGAATTGTCTTTTACTTGGGTCCATCTTTGTGTAACTGGGGGGAGGGGGAGCGGGTGGCATCACACTCGGAAACTTGATTTTAAGGTGTGTTTTCCTAGCCGTTGGCAAACTCCTGTGAGTCTTACTCCTTTGTATTACTTAGTATCCTTATTACAAAAGGTCTTTGAAGATTTATCTCCATATTAACCCGAGGGAGGTGTGGAGGAGGGAGAGATCGACCAGTTGTTTTGTAGCATATTTTATCTTAATCAACGGTAAATATTACAGGTTACAATAATGTTACAGCACATAATACTGAATGCTGAAGAATCCATCCCAGGCTCACATAAAACTTAAGTTTTTTAAACTCAGTCCTTTTTCACTAAATTCAACAATTTAGATGTCTAAGCATCTCCTTATTCTGCCTTACAGCCATTGGATGGATGGATGTAACAAAAGCAACAGCTCTGTGTCAAAACCATAACCCAGTAAAGATTATTGTTTAATAAATCAGTAAAGATTTATGAAATCACCCAGTAGGTGAAAGAAGATAAATTCCACAGGGTTGCTTTCTGTTTGTTATGAAAACTTTGAAAACTGGTGGGTTTTTTCATTTAATGTTAGAAAAAAAATGCATACAAATAAACTCTGTAATGCATAAAAAGCAGATTTGTCTCAAAAACTCACAAGTTAGCTAATCATGATGACTCTCCTAAAGTAAAATATTCTGGTTTTTCACTTATCAAAATAAGCACTTCAGTAAAGCCTTTGGGATATTTCCCAAGTTTTAGGAAAGGAAGAGGAAAGAGATCCTGCTTTCAGGAAAATACCTTGTTGATTTTAGCAGCCTGAGCAGCTGCCCCTGCCAGGGTCTGCCTTGGAAGGGTTTTAGTGCTGGCAGTTTGAGGGTTCCCCTCCGCCAACATTGTCTTGCTGCAATTTGTGATTTTAAATTAGCAAGACTTCAGGTAGAAAAGAAAAAGCTTTAGATTTTTTTGTGTATGTGTTGCTGGGCTCAACGTTTTCCCTCTGGCTGTAATTTGGATCTGTAATCCTTCAGTGTGACATTAATCCATTGAAGGCAATGGAAAGACTCCCAATAATTTCAAGGAGCTTTGACATTCAGTCTAGCCATGTATTTTCATTAATATGTTTTTAACATATTTATCTGTTTTGATCATTAAAACAATTAACTTAAAAGTGGGAGATCACAGGGTGTTGCTATCTATCTACTGTCCCGTTCCGGTCCTCTGTCCCAGCTGTGCAGCAGATGGGTGGCTTTGTAGGCTCCGGTGCTGTGTGGGGCTCGCGCGCTGAGTCTCGTTCTAGAAAGGACCTTTTAGGATCCACACAGCGATGAGATCCTCTCTACCTGAATCTCACAAACTCTACTCTTGGTTGCATGCAGTAATCAGGCATGAGGGAAGGGTAACGTTGCTGCTCAGAATGGTATATAGAACTAAATCCTACAGACTCTCAGGGTCAGGGCTCAGTGACTGGTGTCTGTTGTCTCCTGAAAGAGAGCCCGGCCTTGCCCAGGACAGACATGTCTCGACAGTCACTGTGCAGGGAAGTTTGCATTTGCTGGGGAATCCTTTGGGGAAACCCATGTGCCTGTGAGCAGAGCCCCCCCAAAGAAACCGGTCGCAAGGCTGCTAAAGCAGAGAAGAACTTCGAGAGCTTTGGCCCCAGTCTAGGGCAACAGTCAACAACAGCAAACATATTACTGAATAAAATCAAGCATCTTTCTAGATACCAGAGATCAGAAACAAGGTGATTGTAAATTACCGACTTCAATCCACAGAGCAAGGCAGTCTAAACTCAGACTTTAATTACCAGGTTTTTTTCCTCTTGTCATTTGAAAATCCCTGAAGCTCACTTAAGTAATCCACATGCTGTCTTCAAGAGTTCATACCCAACCCGATTTGGATTTATAAGGTACCTGTCAATAGAAATTAAATAGTAGGATTGAATGAACAAAGAGAAAGGTAAGTTGCCTACAGAGAAAATAAATAGACAAAGGCTCAGAAACAGAGCAGCAGATTTGGCAACCTGAGAGCTGTGCTTCACTCCAGGAGTCATCTGCTGTGCACGACGGGGTAAGTCACTTCACCTCTCCCTGCATGTCCTCTCCTGCACTGTCGCTCGCTATCTGTTTAGGCTGTAAGCCATGTGGATAAGGACCTGACACTCACCACGTGTTTTAGAGTGTCAAGCATAGGTAAGGCTGCGAGGCGATACCAGAATATACGGGTTATTAATAACTCCTCCGACGCTTAAAGCTGACGGTGAGGCTGAACAGCCCCCAGCCCTTGAGCAGCGCTCGCAGGCACGCTCCATGTAAAGTAACTTGGAGTTTCGTCAGAGATTTTACCCCATCACAGTAACATTCGGTGCTCAAATCTGGATTTCAGTAGGTGCTGTAGATACAGGCGTGGCGTCCACTGAGCCCTAAAGACGGGCAGGTTTCTACCATGAGACGTAAGTACTTAAATGAGAGGTATTAAACACCAACTAGCCCTTTTAATACTAAGCTGCACAGGCAGCATCCTGAGTAAGGTCTTCCTTTGATCGAAGACCGAGAGATGAGAAATTCCCAGGGCTGGAAGAAGGGAGGAGGGTTTTCTTGGCTTGGCATAGACACTCACCAGGAAGGCTTCATCGTGCCAAGGAAGCTGCTCACAGAGCTTAAAATTCGGGACCTCACAGTCTCTGGGATGTAGGTAAATTTATAGCTGTTGCTTGTAGCAGTTTGTGTTTTATTTCCATTTTGAGGGTTTGGGGCATTGTTTTTTAAACTGTCTTGTCTTCTCCAGTGTGACACCAGTTGCAACGCTCCTTCTCCTGCAGTCCCTGCATCTGCCTCCTGGCTGGTTTGTCACTGTTTTCCGATCTGTTTCTAGCAAACACTTTGTCCCATTTTAGTCATTTAATGAAAAAAATTTCCCTCTCAAAAAGGTTGGTTCCATATGTGAAATGCTTGAAGGCTACGTGGTGGTTTTTATTGATTGATGTTGCCATAAATGCCAAACTGCTGAGACTTTACATTTAAATCCTCAGTTTAAGTCCAAAGTTTTAAATATTTAAGTCTTGGTTTTAAAGCTTGGGGGCCTCTTACTGTACTGTAGAATAAAAGCATGTGAAGTCACATACAAATTACGGTTTTATTGCTGTAAGACTTTACAAATTTAACATAACCCGACATCATTTTGGAAACATTATATCTAGCCCAGAGTATTTGCTGTGTTGGTGGCTACTAGCCTATTCCAATAGCATTTATTTTTTCAAAGGCCAACCTAGGAAGGCCACATCTCCTTTTCTAAGCATCACTTTCAACTTCAACTTGCTCAAGCTGTAGCATCACCACTAACATAACATAAAATCAAATCACAAAAATATATTTTATATTAAATTCATGGTTTTAAAATAATTTATAGTTTCTATTGACTTTTATAATAAATTTTATTAGAATTATATTGTTATAATACAACATCACAGGGGCTGGTATCTTGCTTTCCTGCATTTAGTCGGGAGCCAATAAGTAGGAGACAAGTGAGGGAAAGGAGTGAGTCTTTTAGAAAGAGAAGGTGTCTGCGTGAACTGAGACCAAAGTAAACGATCAGAACGCCCACCTGCACTAAATAAAATAAGAGAAGATTAGAATGAAGACGGAGTGCCTGGAAATCCACAAAGGTAGGTTTCATTAAAAAAAGAACATATATGCAGATCATTATCCTGTGAATTGGTTGTGTGAGGCGAAACTCATTCCTGTGCCAGCAGCCAGCACAAGGTGCGTGCACCAGGCATTGCATACAAAGCTTCAGCAGGAGGGGGGGGAGCCTGGCTTCAGGATAACCATCCGTTCAAGAGGGAATTTGGGGGCCAGCGGGGAACTCTGGAAACAAAATGTCAGCCAGAGCTGCTGATTGCTGCCGATCTTCTGCTTGAATTCCTCCCGAGATGGGAATTTTAACCCGTTACGAGCGCAGCGTGTAGCGCACTAGAAAGTTGTCCCTGCTCTTCTGGCACCTTCTTTCCCGCCCGAAGGGCACTCTTACAAAGGTCCAGTTTCTCTGAATGGAGCTGCAAAGTTAGTTTATTTCTGTTTGAAATCTCCTGACAGCCTTTCAGCTGTCGCGCTGATGGGTAAGCAAACTTGTGCGTACCGGTGGAGTAAGAGTAGACATTGCGTATATCGTTACCTGACTAAAAACAGTTGGTGGTCTGTTATACTTGTTCACTTTCTCAGGGAGGACTGAACAGTATTAGCCAATTAAATTAGATTTAGGTACCTCGATAGGATTAGATTGGCAAATATTACAGTCCTGATGGACAAGGAGTTGACGGGCCCTTGGGAGTGGGACCGCCTCTGCGCTCTGCTAATCTTGGGCCAGCTGTGTCCTGAGCTGGACCTCAGGTGTCAGAGCATCCACAGTGGAGACTCGGTTGTAACGGTTGTCAGCAGTCGCTGGAGGACCCACCACAGGCAAGGCCTGAGCCAAGAACAGGGAAACCCAGCTCCACTCTTAAAAGTGACAGCTAGGAGGAAGAAAGTGGAAAAGCTCCATGAATCAAAGTGAACTTCCACATCCCCAGGGGATCCTCTGGTGAAGGACATTGTGCCCCATGGCACAGAGCAGAGATGTCTCACCCCTCTCCAGAATTTGTGATCATTTGCGTCCCACGCTACCCGTGATCTGTGCAGCGTTGGTTAACTGCCTTGCTCACAGACGCTTTCAAAAGAGACAAAGGGAGCTTTGTAGCTCCCACAAGACTGGCCACTTTCTGGGTCTCTCCATCTAAACAAGACTTACCACCTTCTAGGTCTTTCCTTCTGAACAAAGCTAGTCTTTTAAGTCCTGGCTAATGAGAAATCCTAGTTACATGACTCATCTCATTTACTTCTGTCACCAAACTTTATTTCTGCTATGTCTTCTCTGAGGTGGCAAGACATAAGCTGGACGTATTCCAGATCAGGAGGTAATACTAAAAGGCATAACAGTCTAATACTAAAAGGCATAACAGTCTATTGCATTATCGTTTGCTATTTTTCCTGTCCCAGTCTTTGTTTACAGCATTTTGTTTGGTTTGTGTCAGTTGATCTACCAGCAATTCTCAGGTCTGTCTTTCCCCGAGAGGCCAGCCATGCCTGTGAGCAGTTCAGGTTGTGTCTTCCAATATGTATTACCTTACATATGTCAGCATCTATTTTATCTATCACATTGCTCCAAATTACCTGGCTTTCAAGTCATTTGGAATTCAGCAAAACTTACTCTAAGCTTTACTGGCCTAAAAAAATTCTGCATCTGCAAATTTCAGCGTTACTTTTTGTCTATCCATCACCTGTTTCAGCACAGATATTTACAACAAGCTTTGTCTGACTGCAAGTTTATCATTTATTTCTAGTCTTCTGACTCTTTGCCAGTCTCATACATCAAGAAAGTGCCTGTCCACATAGTGTCTGACATATATCTTAGTGGCACAGCACACTGAGACATAATCATTCAGCATGGTGAGGAATTGCTATTGCCAACTCCATCCCAATTTATATGCACAGAGCTAGTTGTCCTCTGTTACTGATTTATCGCATTTGCCCATTTGCCTACTCCTGGCATTGTGCACTCAGCTTTGTTTTCATCATCAAAAGCCCAGAAGTAAAACCCCACCGAGCTACCCATATTTTTACACCTGCCCGCATGACGCAGTTTGCTGTGAGTCCAGCAGATCCTCACCCCACCAGGCACTCGGTGACTCCTTGCTTGTAGCAAGGAAACCTTGCTTGTCCCCTTGTCTGCCCTCGCAAAGCCCGAGCCTCCCTAGACCTCTCTCCCCAGCATCCCTGTGCCCGTGGGTCAGCCCTCAGCCTAAGCAAAACAGAAATAAAAAAATAAAACCGTTATTCAGCTGAAGCTGAAATAGTTGGGCTCCTAACCATCAGAAAAGAGGGAGGGGGCGGATGTTGTTTTTGACTGGGACATTTCAGTGATCCAGTTCCAAGCACAGCCAGCTCTGCTGCAGCAGCGCAATGAGGGCACGGGCAAGTTTTGGCTTGGAACAGGAATAAGCAGTTGCAACCAGGGAAAGGAGGGTGGGGGAACCAACGGGGAACCAACGGGGGGCAGAAGAAAAGGTCACCTTAAGCTTGTCTCCTCATTGCAAACCTATAGCCACATCAAGAAGCTCCTGTCACAGGTCAAAAACCCCGTCTTAGATGCTGAACAAGCACAAAGTGAAATTAGCTGTTAATCCAAAAAGCAAATAAATAGGATATGCACATAAAGTAAACCATGGGACGGGTGAGTATAGTAAACCTAATGGAATTTTTAGGTCTTTTTAAAATGCCTTAGGATTTTTCATAGAGAATATAGGATTTATGCTGTACAAGTTAAGAATTAACTCTAAATCAGTCCTTAAAAGAGAGAGAGATGAAGAGGGAAGTACAATAAAAATCAAAGGATGTGGTGAAGGTCAAAGGTGAGAAAAACTGCAGAAGTAATGAACTTTTCGCATTCAAGGCTAAAACTAACCACAGAGTACAAGATCAGACTGGTTCAGCTAACCACAGGGTCAACAAAATCCAGCTTTGGGCAAGATCTGTTCTGTCCAGAAATTTCTATATTTGCCATATTTTTATATTAGAGTTTGAAAGACCAGCTTTGCCCCAAGACAGAGAGACCTTTTGGTGCTGATCTTGTGCATGTTTAGGTTTTGACCTATAGGTGCTTCTTCATCATGTAAAATCTAAAGCTTGTCCAACAGCTGGCCACTTGGTAGTGTCCCCTGACGCAGTTGCTGCTTAGACCTTATGCATTTTCAGTATTATTTTGTTATGCTTAAAAAATTAACTACGTGTTTTTCTTTCAAGTAATACTTGTGATGCTTTTTTTTTATCCGTGCTTTTTATTCCGTGGTTAACATTTTCCATAAAGCTCTTTTAAAACTGTTTTGGAAGTCACTGCAGCAGATTCTTCAAACTCCACGGGTGTCTATCAGATTCAGATGGGGGCAAAGGAAGGACCAGTATTATTAGTGTTTGTGCAATAAACCCATACCTCGACTCTACAAAAGCAGACATTTAGAAGAGCATGCTTGATGTAACTAGTAAGTATTTTTTTCTTACCCAAACTAGCCCTGTCTTCTGAAGCAGTGATCATTACAGGCTATTTTCTTGAGAGGCTTCATATACTCCAAAGGAAGGACAGAAGTTTTCCGGAATAAGAAACTTTAATTCTTTGGATTTGGTTCCTCTTGAATTTGTGACCACAAAAACTATCAGAGGAAAACTCAAAAATTCTTTAAGACCTAGCAGCCAGCTGTTGTAAAGACAAGGCTTAGCTAAAATACTCAACAACCCACTTCAAAACTGGCAATGAAGTTCCCACTTCTCAGCTGGCCGGCACCTGCTGCCTTTCTAGCAAAAGTTATCTTTATTTACAGTGATTCTTCTTACCCTGGACTTCACATTTCTTTCCAAAACAGAAAAACAATGTAACACTCCCCAAGATAAGCAAAATCACTAATAATAGCTACATTTCACAGGAGGTTACTCGCAGTAGCTGTAAATTTAAAGTGAAAAAAAAGGGACATAAAGCCAATGTTCATGTTAAACACTGAGCATGACCCCTAGGAATGCAACACGAGGGCGGAATTTTGAGACCACGCAATGATATCCAAAATCAGGTCATTTCTTTTTTCTATTTACTTTGACCACTTCTCCTTTCTAATTTAATAGCAATGGTCGTAGAGCATAGAATACAATTGCACCAGAGAAGAGCACTGTGTTAACAGGTACCATACGTTAAAACAAATTGCCTTCTCCCAGGACCTCGGATGCTTTGGTTGGGAACACCAGCTCTCTGAATGAACTTCAGTCAGGACGTATATCCTAACAGCAGGCAATTTGTCAACATCCCCCCCACTGCTTCAAGTAAATGCCCAGCACCTCACGCTGAGGGCAGGACTGAAGAGTGCCAGCGTCATCCTCCCAGATGGGGCTTTGCTGAAAATGTTCGTGGTTAGTCCAAACAGACACCAGTTTGGCAGATGTTTTCAGCCATTTTCCGTGCCTTCCAGATTACAGGCAGTCAATGCAATCAAAACCGACAAAGCAGTCAAAAAAAAAATTGTTTGAATGTTTCCTACCAGCTCCTATCCCACTGGGACAGGGCTGCAGAGTCTGTGCAGGACAATGATTTTATAACCTGGGACCCTACTGAAAGGATATCATGGGTGAGAGCTAGAACGATGTCTTCCCCCATGCACAGAATCACATCCCTTCAACTGAAGGACATCCACATGAATACCAATGGAATGCTCACCCCACCGCTGTCAGGCCATTAGGGGTTTGCCCTCACCAGCGCGTGGAGAGCAGGGCGCTGGAGGATGCGAGTGCAACTGCATCGGTGCGCTTTTAAGCCCATGCGCTCAGGGTGCATGGCGGATGATGTGGCCCTGTGCAGTGATGAAGTGCTCCTTGTACTTGTGATTTCTCCCTTCTGCTGCCCTCTTCCCCCAGGACAGCCTCAGGCCCCGCAGCACTGCACCCTCCTAGAGCAGAACCTGCTTTCTGAGTACCTCAGCCCATGGCACAATGACATGGATGTCCTGAAGCCAGCGTAAATTGAGACTGGCATCTCAGCTGGGCTTGACCTGCAATGCTGTGACATCTTTGGAGGTGTCTCAGTCACAAAATAGCACTGATTTGTGAAGTGACTCTAAGCCATGAACTTGTCACGAGCAGCAGCAGGTTTACCAGCTGAAGCACAGTTTTGCAGCACGAGTCCAGTCCAAGAAAAAAATGTCAAACTACTCATGCAAAAGGCAGATCTCTAATTTAACTTGTTTTCTAATCAAGACATTCAAAACAAAGAAAAAAAAGTAGTTATGAGTTGGCATCACCCGTGTAATCAGTGGACTTTGCTAAGATCTCAGAAACAAGGATCATGAAAGAACGAACCAGGCACTTCAAGTCTAATCCAAGCTTTCACAGCGCTGGAAGTCCTGTCAGGGCTTTTGAGCAGCCATACTCCGCTGTCCTTCCCAGAAGGCTGCTGCTTTTCCAGGTAAGCACACGCAAAAGACGTTGCCCAAGCTGAGCAGAGAGAGTTACGAGGAAGGAGCGACACGGAGAGGACGGGAGCAGAGCAAGAGCAATGCACAGACTCATGGGCTTTTCCTAACCGACTCGGAATGCTCAAGTGCCAGATGCTCTGTACTGCTGGAAACGCACTTTGCTGATCTCTCGGCTCAGGGGAAAGAGCGGGATTTTGGAGCAGGAGAGCATGAAGTCTGTCCCCGTTACCGCAGGGAAGCTGAAAGCCCATTACGTGCAGCACGGTGCCAGCCACACATTTTCTAGACAGCCACAGCTGTATTACAGCAGCACAGGGAAAGCTTTCTGGGGTGAGCAGTTAGGGTACTTGACTGCAAGAGACATTTAAGTCATCGATGCCCAAGGTCACTGGCCCCGTTGCCAGACAGTAAAGTATGATACACAGTCCCCTTGTCCGTCACCTGACAACGCAATCTCTGCTAAAACCTACATTTTAAGGTGTTTCACATTCAGATCTGCCGTTCTTGCAGATAAAACAGAAGCATCTTTGAAGCACTAATTAACTTGAAAGCCATACTCAACAACCGCATAGCAAGACAATCTTCAGCTTTAATGTATTTCAGCGCAGAAAATGAAAATGTGGGTTATAAAAACAATTCGCTCATGAGACGTCCATTCTTATTGGATGTGAAATACAACCATTTGTGCCCAATGTCCCACCATCTGTGCCAAGCCTATTGATAAACCTCCCTGACAGGATGAAATACTGCTCCTGTAGAGGCATCCTTAACATAATATGCCTCTACAGCATTGGGCTGGACTAGGTTTGAAAAACAGCCTTTTATAATACACAGATGAATTTAGCACTTAAGAAGATTAATGGATTCATAAATAGCCTGGAAATCCAAACTCATTGAATTTAGTTCACGGAACAGGTCAAATAGGCATTTATCAAACCATCTGGCATCTTTCTTCCCTGGGGAAAAAACTGTGGTCGAGTTGAGGAGCCATCGCAACAGGGAGGGTTCGGTTTTCCCTGTACTCAGCTTTCCTCTCGAAATTGCTGGTGCTAACTAGGAAGCAGTAGATCTTTTTGGGCAGAGTGCTGCAGACCAAAGCAGGCTGCCCCAAGGCATGTGTTCTCTTCAAGCCGCTGGAGATGCCGCTTTTTTGCTGGAGAAAGGAGCCTCCCTGTTTCCCGTGGCAGCTGCTCCGGTAGTTCAGGAGCGTGCAGCCACGTTGCACGTGAGCTGATGTTGGCTTTCTCCAGAGCTGTCTACCCTACGGGCTGTGGGACCCTCCGTGGGGTTGTTCGCAGAGGTGCTGGGTGCCAGCGCTGCTTGAGGCCGAGGGCATTAACTCTCGCTCGTGGCTGGCCTGGCCCGGCCGGTGTGGACAGACCCGACCCAAGGCACCTTTGCTGAAGCGTTGAGCCCTTTTTGGAAAAGTTTATTTATAACCCCGGTTCTCCCAGACAATCACAGATGCAAAAGGGCACAGGAGCTGCTAAGAAAAAGTCTTTGTGCGTGAATCTGTACGTTACCCGCATTTCTCAGCTGATCTATGCCCAAAGTCCATCTTCAGCTGGCCTGTCCTTTGCGTACATTTTTGGGTACGCACCGGTGTGTGACTGGGGGACGGGGCAGAGGCGAGGACAGCTACTCTCACTTGTTTTTAGCCGACGTGTTGTCCATACTGAACCACCACCTTAGCAAAGCGTGAGCCAGGGTGGCTGCCCCTCTGCCACTGCTGCTCCAGCACCCGCAGGGACCGAGCCGGGGCAGGGGTGGAGTTCATGTTCGTGTTGAATTGCTCATGAAAAGGCAGGGGTTGAGGGAAAAAAAAGGTTTAGGAAAACATTTGAAAGGTTTTTTTAATTAATTTCCATTTTTATTCCTATTTCATGACATTTTAGCAGTAATAAAGGATTGTATATGTTGTATCATTTCATATGAACATGTACATCATAGTATGATACGCCATGTATAATGATTTAATATAATTAAAATATCACGGAAGTGTATTTCTATATAGTCACTTATTTTTTAAAGCGTTGCTACATAACACAAATGTAAGCACAGTCGTGTTCTAAGTTAAAGTGTCTATTCTTTATGCTGCAATAAACAGCTTGCCATTTGCTCTAGACCATAAATAGGACATTCATGTGCACCCATTTGAGTAGCCTCCAAAAAACCCACCAGGGTAATTCAAGGATCTCAAAAAAAAAATAGGTTTGAGCTGTTGATTTATTTTTGTGAGCAAAATATCAAATTATTTTATTAATGTGCTCTGATACATAAAACATGATAATTCTTTCTGATCATATGAGCAGTTTTCATTGAAGATTTCAAAGATAAAACATGTAAGATGCCATATAAAAGAAAATGACGGCATAGTTGGTTAGCGCGGCATAATATGACACACCATGTGGTACACATCAGCGGTGGAAATACAAAATATTTAGTAGGGCCTTGTTGCATTTGTCATCACCATGTTCTGCCCCTGCTGTCATGCCATGAAATAATCTACAAATAAAACCAATATATTCCTTGAAACAATACATTCACTGAAAAATAAAATCACATTGAAACAATGCTAATAAGTAAGCTGTTAACCTTAAATAGCTTTGCCTCAGAGAAGAATGTTTTGACAAACATGGGTCCGTCTGGTTCTCCTGCACCTGTGCCAGGATAGCAGGGGGAGAAAGGATCAAAATCCTGTCTGTAGTCACGGCCAAAACACTGTGCCCATCCCAGACCCGCCTGGGGCAGGCGCCCTCCCCAGGGGCTGTTCTCCTGTTCACGAGGGCTACTGCCGTGTCCCTGGAAGCTGCCCAGGACGGCCCTGCTCCCCCGCACACGCGGGTGGCAGTCAGGAATAGCTCGCCAGCCTTCAGCAGCACCCGCCGTGGGTGTGGGCGTCTGTTGGGATATGAAGAGAGGGTCCGGCTTTGCTGCCTCGTCTTGCTCTCATGAAGTCGATGGTTGGGTCAACTGGAGTTGGCCCAACGGAATAAACAGCACCGCACCGCCACCCCTACCGACCCCGCTTCCCTTCGCTGCCAGCAGGGGACATCGCACGTCCTCTAAGCGAAACTCAGCCTCACTGCTGTTCTTCCATTGCTCGTCTTCCACACAGCCCTGCGAGGGTCCCGGAGGCTCTGAGACCCCACAGGGCAGGTTTCTGCCCCAGAGTGGGACCCAGCCTTGAACCAGATCCCACCAGCTCCCAGGGGAATCTGGAGCCAGATCCAACGAACCTGCCCAGGAGAGTTTGGAGCCAGATATGTACCCAAGGCCGCGATATGAACTTTTCCCTAATGACTAGGTAGGTACAGGGACTAAGCGCTTAAGCAGGACCCATGTTCCAGGCAGCCCGTGGACTATTTGATCTGCAAAACAACCACTGTAAAAAGTGCTGGGAGGTAAAAAGCGGGGGCAGCTTCAATACTGTCTTCCCCCACCCCCGAAGAAACCCCATCAGTCAGTCCATCCAGCTGTGTGGTGTTACCGACGACTTCAGTGGCGTTTGCCACCTCTTCGGGAAGACCCATCTGGAGCAAGAGTTTAGAGATAAGGCTGTTGAACTTGCTCTCCGTGGTAGACCAAGGCTCTTCACTTGGGGTCAGGCCTTCAGATGTGACATTTAGCTCCACTGGGTCAAGACAGTAACCTTCTGGTGATCTCTCGTAGAGCACGTCCATCAGGTCAATCCCGGCTACTGAGGAGGGGGAGGCACAGGGAATATCCCTGACGAGCCTGTAATTCTCCATCCACTCCTTCAGCCACTCGATGCGGCAGTCGCACTCCCAGGGGTTGCGGAAGAGGTACAGCTGCCCCAGCAAGTACACCGGCTGGAAGACAGAAAAGGGCAGGGTCGTCAGGTTGTTGCTGTTCAAGTGCAACACGACCAGGCTGGTGAGGTTTTCAAAAGCCCCTTCCTCAATGTAGTTGATCCTGTTGCGGTCCAGGTAGAGGACCTCCAGCTCCCCCAGGTCCCTGAACCAGGTGTTGGAAACATTCCTGAGGAAATTCCCCCCCAGGTTGAGCATCTTCAGGCACCTCAGACCATCGAAGGAGTTTTCTGGAAGCTCGCTGATCAAATTGTCGTTCAGGTACAGGTACTCCATCTTCTGGCAGCCCTGAAAAGCTCGCTCGTGAACGACATTTATCCTGTTGTCCTGCAGATTCAGGTATTTCAGCTTGGTCAGGCCCTGCAGGGAGTTATAGGCTACCGCTTCAATCCTGTTTCTCTCCAGGTAAACGTGGGTCAGGTTCTCCATGCCCCTGATAGCACCTGGGATCCTCCGGAAGTTGTTCTGGAAGCAGAAGAGCTCCTGCAGAGCAGGCAGCTCGATGAAGATCCTGTCCGGGATGTTGAAAAGGTTGCAGTCCGCCAGGTCCAGCTTGACCAGCCGTCTGAGGGCGGTGAAAGTCCGCGTGTGGAGATAGCGAATGTACTCGTTGTGGGCCATCTTCAGCTCGGTCAAGCTGGGCAGCCCCTTGAAAGCCCCCGGCGTGATGAAGGAGATATTGTTGTGGTTGAGCGACAGGGATTTGAGGGAAGGCAAGGTCCCGAAGGCCCTCTCGGAGAGGAACTTGATGCTGTTTTTGTCCAGGTTGATAGAGGAGGCTTCGCAAGGGAACTCACTAGGGATCTGCCCCAGACCGGCACGATCGCAGAGGACAGAGCAGCTCCGCTCCTGGGTGCACACGCAGTTGGCAGGGCAGGACCGCACGCAGGCCCACACTGCGTGGACGTGGGGGACCCAAAGGATCACTGTCAGAGAGGAACGCGCCGTCCCCACGGAGGCGTGGGAGGAGAGAATCAGGATGCCTCGTTAGCAAATACATTAGTCACAACAGGAAAAAGAAATTACGCTGTCTTTGCCTCCCTTCTAGCCAGGCTAATTGCCACCCACTACTTGTACACCGGTGCTGACCAAGAAGTTCTCATGAAAGATTCCTAAAAATCTTCTGCTGATTCCTAAAAAACCCTCTGAGAAGGTGTGTGTGTATGTATATATATATAACGTCATCTAGAACATCACCTCTGGTTAATTTCTCTCCCAAAGAGAGGGACTCATCTAGGCTTACGCATTTCTCAATGTCTCTGTGATTGGTCCCTCTGCAAGCTGAGGAGGACACGGTTTGGCCAGGGAGGGCAGGCAGAGATGCTTTGAAGGCCAGCAGCTGTGGATGGGTTGCAGTATTTCTGGGTGGGAGTGTATGCTAGTCTGGCAGTCCAGCAGTGGGCCTGGGGCACTTCAAATTCATGCTTTTTGCTTCCTTCTTGTCTTTGTTCATTCAACCTAACGTTTCTCCACCAGAGCCATGAGCTGGTGCAGCACTGCAAGGGGAACTATCAGCTGCTACGGATGCAGTACAGTGTTTAAAAACACATTCCCGCTGTGTTTTGGGAGAACAGCATGAGGAAAAAAAAATTAAGGGATATTGTTCAACTGCTTTCTTCATGATCTCATCACAGATGAGATACTCTGCACCTCCAGCAGAGTTTTTACTGTTTTGCCAATTCTCAAGACAGTTACCATAGGGCTTTATGCTCAAAGAGAGCAGCCACTTTGTCCTTTTATCAGTCTGACATGGGATGCGTGTGGCTACTGTGGTTTCTTTTCAAGTTAGTCCCACACAGGTGGATGTACAAGGAAGAGAAGGAGAAAGCTCTTGGGGAGAAATCAGAGAAGAACGAAAGGAACGGGAGACATCAGCCTCCATGGACAGGCATTTTTGTGCGGAAAAAACATCCAGGCCACAAGACATCTGCAAAATAAATTCATCGGAGAGGAAGAACTGAAGGCAGAGTTCATTTTGCAATTGCTCTCACGAGCACATCCTACCTGCCGCTCAACAAAATGAGCAGCCACACCAGCGAACTCTCCATGTAGTCACTAGCTGGAAGCGGTGGTGTTGCTACCGACTGGTCTTCCTGCTGCAGTTTATTGGCTCCCACACAAGCATAATTCTTTTATATTTTTTTCGATGAGACATGAGATATCAACAGCCACCTCTATTACAGCACGGCTGGGATCACGGTGCTGCTGCTGCGTGCATGTCTGGCCCCAGGGGCCAAGGGCCAAGGAACAGGCTTTCCCCCACGCTCCTGGTGAGGGCCTGGAGAGGGAAGCTCCCAGCAGCCGGGCTGCCTCTCCCCGCCGGTTTGCAGCACAGCGATTGCCCACTATAGCTGTATCCCCAATGGACGTTTTTATTAAGACAGACTTGTGAGGTGATGTGCCAGGAAACATCAGCTTCAGCAAGCATCAAGCTTTTATTTTTGCAGCCTCTAAGGCTTTAATGTACAGACCAAACTACAGTTCGAACTGCAGTTGCTCTACCCTTTCTCCATCCTTTTTAAAGGCAACATGCACAGCACTATATTTATAAGTTTACGCTGCCTGTGGCTTCTTCAAGCAGACTTGCAAAACTAGTTGCTGGGCAGGTCCCCATTGACGAGACATCAACCCAGGAGCCACCCAGCCTGGTTCTGTTCGAACCAACCTGGTCATTGCACGTAGAAGAGGGATTTATATATGTGGAGGGAGCATCCCAGAAGGACTTTAGCTGTGGCCTCTTTATTGAAATTCAGGTGCCATCAAGCCTGGCCACACTATCGTGACCAGAGAATTAGCAAAACAGCATCACTTCAAGGATAAATGATAGTGAAGGACTCTTGAGAGGTGGAAAGGATTTTAGACAGGTTGTCATTTTGTTTGCTTGTTTGTATGCTCTTCTCCTTTTTCCTGAGCCCTTATCTAACAGCCACGGCTAAAGAAAAGTCCCCTTCACTCAGGGCCGGGGGTAGACAACAGGTGAGGAGCCTAAGGACAAGAGCGGGTAACGCGCCGGCCTCAGACGGCTCTTTCTTCGTGCAGGCTGCCCAGGGGCTGCCTCGTTTGCTACCCTTTGCACCAGTCCAACGCTGTTGCTTGCAAATAGGGGCATATGTTGTTTTTGCTAGGCAGTTACATAAACTGAGGGCCAGACAGATTAAGGATTTGCCTGTTCCCAAATGTCTGACTGCAGGTGGCTGTCTGGAAACGATGGATGCAAGAGTTGCTGCCAAAACGAGAGCCGTGCATGCACTCAGGGTGACATCCAGAGGGGCAGATGCGTATAGGCTGTCCTATATGTGAGACTGTCCCAAGTAAGTTCGGTGTTTAGCTACAGCTGCCCCAAGCTCAGTCACATCTCTGGCCCGCGGAGCAGACCTCCCCCAGCAGCTGTGTACGCTGTGTGCAGCATAGCAATCCCCTCCAAATCCCCTCCTTCCCCTCCCTGCTTGTTCTCTAATCACTTGGTAAAGGAAGTGTCTGTACCCAAGCCTATCTAGCCTGTTTTCCTTATACGCAAGGGTTTTTAGTGCCAAATCTCGGTCGTCTTCTAGTGGCATTTCACAGCACGCATCTAAGATCTCTATTTACAAGTGTTTCTCTCTGTATTGTGCAGTACATGGAAAACAAACACTTGAGGACCATCCAACTAGAAAACAATCCCCTGGCAATAGGAGCTCAGAGGAGCCCCTCAGCACCGCAGTCTTTGTGGCAATTCTCTCTCTTTCTCTTGCAACAAAAGTCGGAAAAAATCCTCCATCTGAACCCCACCAAACCCTCAGGAGAGCTGCTGCTCGGAGCACAGGAGATCAGATCTCCTCTGTTGGTCAGATCTCCTCTGACCAACATAGCATGAAACACTCCTGCCTCTCCTTTCTTACTCCTTCCCCTTCCCCAGGAAGGATGTTCTTTGCTTTTTACACTGTGGGAGCAGACAGGGCAGCAGCTGGAAGATACCTCCAACTCATTGACACAGAGGGGGCTCAAATGAGATGTGTGTTTAAGAAAAAGGATGAAATATAGCAGTAAGGTCAAAAATATTTGTGAGATTAAGGAACAAACAAAATGCCACCCAGGGATGATTTCTTCTAAATACTATGTTAATTCAGTATTTGAAAGGAAGAGCGAGAGACTGAAAAAATGTTTGCAGAGGTTTTAGAAGGGTAAAGAGGCAATGATTGCAGTAATTGCATATTTAACCTACACCTTTCCAAACGATCTGTCTAATGTACTACTGGGTAATGCAGAATAAGAGTATACTCACCATTTAAAATGATGGCAAACATTACCTTGATTATTCACTAGTGGCATTTCAGGTCTGGCAAGTGAGCTTGAGGGATCTAAAAGCACACAGGAGAAGCAGAGACAGGTTTCACCCTCTGCCATTTCCCAGCATCATTTTCCCACAATAAGCTCTATGTTTAGAAAGGAAGATGAAGGGAAAAGCTCCTCTCCCACACACTTTCAAACTGATGAAGTCCCCAGCACCTTCCTGGCGAGTATCTTTCTTCCACCACTGACCTTCTCAGGGAGTCCTGCAGCTTTGTGCTACACCTTTTCACGAGCTCATCCGCATCCTTCCCACCAGCTGTGCCAAGGGCAGGTTCCTATCATCTGAGGTGGGAAAAGATCACCAACAGTAAGAGACTGGCCATCTCCCCAGGCAGTAGGTGCTGGTACAGAGGAGCGTAACCAGCTTAGCATCAAACAGCCGAAACTAAAATTCGCAACAGAAATCATCTAGATACATTGCTTACCTAGCTGGGCAGCGGCTGTGTCCTCCCTCCTGTTCATGAGGCTGCCATTAGCCATACGAGTCAGTCTCTGAAAAGTTGGCATTTTTTTCTCGCAAGCTATCATTTAATGGCAGGAAAATCCTCTGTATCAGAGGAGGATTAGCGGAGATGGAAGAATGTGTCCATCCTCTAAAGCTCCCGAAGCAAAACAGGGATTGCAGACAAACCAAACTGATGCTTCCTCCCCTCTGCCAACCTACTCTCCCCCCACCAATCAAAAAAAAAAGAATACAGCCCAGAATTGGACCATTGCCTTTCAAACAGCATTGCTCAAAGTCATTAATCCACTCCCCATTATACAGTGGCAGAGAAGGTGGGAGTGGAAGGTGCAGCCTAAATGGGATTATATTTGGGGGCAAGCGCAGGCTTACGGTTTCCCTTCGTTGAGCTCTCCAGACAGATACAGCTTGGGACTCTCTCGCCCCATGCACACGTTCCCAGCCCCAGCGTGGCTCACACGCTGCTATCAGGATGCCGGTGTGCTTTGCTTTGCTGGGAATTGCTCCTGAAAGACAAGGAGACGCCAACAGCACTGGGAGAAGGGTCAGCAAACACAAGAGCTTTGCATGATGTATATGGCCTTGATAATAATGAACTCTCCCCTGCCTATGTTTTGCTTGTGATGCTGCAGCTGGTGTGTGGAAATCATAAGGACAAGTTCTGTATGTGGTGATGTTTTAGCATTCAGGATGTGAATTGGTTTTTAAAGCCTTTTCTGACAGAATGATGATGGTTTCTTTGGAGAATGGGGGCTGAAGTGAGTTATCTCAGCCTCCCATCCTTAAGTAATTGTGTTCACCATGTCAGAGGGAAAAATAGCTCTAGACTTCATTTCTAAAAGTGAATTATTCTGCTTTTTTTTTCAAGAAATGGAATACCTGATGAATTTGTGCTTGATACAGCAGGCAAGATTCAGCTGGGAACCAGGCTGCTGCTGCTCAGCTCTTCCTGCAAATTAAAGCACCCAGCTACCTCGGGTTTATTTTGTTTTGGCTTTCCCTCAGTCTTAAGACATTTGGCTGGCACCTCAGGAACTTTGTGTCTGTCTAAACAGCGTGTAAGCAGGCTGGTGCTGGGGGGCAGGCTGGAGGGAAGGGGGTGACCCATATAGCACTGGTTTTATCTGAAGGATACCTTTCCCCACCACGTTGTTGTACCAACCCCCCAGCTTTGCACTTCTGCACTTTGCACCACGCTGCTTTGCGCGGAGGAGGAAAGAGATTTGCAAAGCCACGCACAGGCACGTTGCAGCCTCCGCCACGGAGCTGAAGCTGCTGGAGACATTGTGGGGACAGAAGTGGCACCGGCCTGGCCCTCGCCAGCGCTGGGGCAGCTGGTGTTTCCTGTGAAGGTCCTGGTTCCCTGGGAATACCAGGAAACCACAACCTGTCTGATCGCAGAAAGCAGATCACTGGCCTTTCGGCCATGGAGAAAACTGCGGGGGGAGGATGGGGAAGCGCTATTCCCAGCTCCTTTTTCCCCAACATTTACCAGAGCCCTAAAGGTGGTACCAGAAATCTTGTCTCTCCCCAGCTGCACACATGCTGTAGTCAAGGGGTGGAGGCAGTGGGCAAGCAGGGTACGTGGGACTCGGGGACAATTTGGCGAGTGATCAGTCGGCAGCTCCCCAGGGACTAGGCCTGCTGCTTGGTTTGCACAGCAATACTAAACCTGCTCGTCAGAAATGAGGAGGGGCTGATCTGCACCAAGGGACCAGATTTCTGCTGAGACTCTGGGGCTCTCCTGTGCCTCGCTGCTCTTCTTCTACATGCACAGTAAGGGACCGGTGGGGATGGGACATGAAGGACCACTGAGCCCCGGAAAGTGCTTTTGTGATCTGCAGAGCCACCTCCTTCTTGTGGGACCCGGCAAAACACATCCCCTAGGGAGGGCGCTGGGAGCCTCTGCGATGTACAGCGGGTGGGTGGGGGCTGGTAGGTTGGAGGGCTTGTTAAACTGGGAGCTGTATGCACCTCATCAATCACTTTCGGGAGTGGGGGGACGGTGGCAGTAGGTGGCTATTGCAAAATCAGCAGCTGCGATGTCGTTAGCAATGCTGCCGAAGCAGGCTCCAGTAGGAGCTGGAGGAAAGCGGGCAGGCAACACCTCTCAGAGAGCTGCTGCGACAGGCAGCCTCGCCATAGACTGGCGCAGATATTATTAGCTCCTGCAGGAGCTTCTGACAGCAGCTCTGCTGTCAGCGTCCCACATACATAGCTCGGTGGCTGCAGGTGGCCTGGCGATCGAGCCCAGCACCACTCCAGCTTTTTCTATTGCGGCTGGAGGTAGGAACGGCTGAAACAGCCCATGTCCTGCCCCATGTTCCACCCACAGCCTCACCAGCCACCCTGTGCTGGCACACCTGGAGCTCCTGCCTGGCCAGCAGCAGCAGCTCCAAGGCTTACAGCAGTATATCTCTGTGCATCATCTATGGGCAGCAGCCTCGCGCACCTCCAGACCACAGCACAGAGAAGATATCAACATCTCAGCATATGCGCGGGGAAGGCTGGGGGGGGGCTGGGGATGGGAGACACACTGAGGTCACAGTTTCTAGGAAAGTCCCCCGCTGCAGGCAGCCAGCCGGTCGGGGAGCATCGCCCTGCGAGCGGCTTCAGCAGAGCACTGCACCCAGCGCCTCCCCTGAACTTCTGCTAGCTCTTGCAAATCCTGGTTCGTTTCCTGATAACCCTTGGTCCTGAAAGGGCATGGCAATGTGAGAAAGAGGCCTGATAAGAAGAAGTTTCTAGTTGTCTTAGTTAGAAAAACTTAAATACCAGAGGGTGCATAAAGGAGCCTTGCATTTATTCTTACAAGAAACAACTTTGGGCTTTAAACCACACCTCAACATTTTTAGAGCATGACTCATGGCTGGTTAACGCTGAGGGTTGAGCACACTGCAGATGCTCAGTGCTGGGAAGCTCCTGTGGCTGCCAGGCTGGAAGTGGACTCGGAAGCTACAGACCTTGCTATTGCAGCTCTGCGCTGTTAATTTTTTTGCCACCAAGGGCCCTTCCTCATGACCTGTCCTGCCCTTTTTAATCTCTGGGAACTCAGAGAAGCCAGAAGTCAACACAGCGGTGGAGGCGAGCCCAGAAGCAGCAGAGCTATGCTGCCACTGAAAAAAAAAAATAGATGTTTATATCTGATCTTCCACCAAAAGAATTGGAGAATTCAGCCCTGACTGGAGGAGCCCACTCTGCTCCGGTGGTGCGTGCTGGGGACGTAAGCCTTGGCACAGCTTCACAAGCTGGCAGTGAGGACAAGCCCACCTTGCAGGGCAAGCCTGAGCAGACTTAATGCAAGATTGCTTCTAACAACGCACTTCTTCATGGCCAGGGGCATTTCATGTGACAGTGGGTTAAGGATCTGAATGTAGCTCCTATCTCTGATACACATTGATATGATTTAAAATGATCACTGGGGACCACTTTTGCAGTGATTCAGCTGCAGGTTAAAATATTCCCTTTATTTTCAAAGCCTGACTAACAACAACTGGTGGGACTCATCTCACGTAACTGAAGGTGAGAGAGGTCTCATCTCTCCCACTTTAGCCGCCTACCTGTGGGCAGCATCATGGCCCTCAGCAGGGCCCTTTTTCACCGACGGAGGACGACAAGACAGCCGAGGGCGTGCAGCTCTGGGGACATCTCCACGCCGTTCGACACCAGCACTAGGTCAGCTGGATCTGGATGCTTCCAGCCAAACGCTGCCCTCCTTAGAGCAGTGAAGAGGCAGAGCTGCTTGCCTGACTCCAGTGGCTGAACATCTTTGCTCCCCTGTTTTTTATCTCTAAGAGCAGCTTGCATTCACGGGACTAGTGCAGGGGTGGTGAGGTCCCAGCGCCGCAGAGCACCCGAGCCCCTCTGCCCGCCCCTGGCTTTGGTTTCCTGAGCTTCTGCAATAGCGGCCGCAGCTCGGTGCATACTTCCCCTCTTCTCACAGCAGCAGCTGTGTTATACATCTGAGCCTTTCCTGCACACACAGTCACTGGGGTGACCTTTGAAGTAGCTGCCTCAGCATTTCTCGCCAGGGCTCCTGTTGTCGCCTCTGACCCGCAGGACCCGGGCTGTGTGTAGGGTGGTCACCCAGCCGGCCGCGACGCTGCGTGCACAGCTCCGGATGGCGTAGGTTTGGGGCAGGGAGGAGGAGTCCTCTGCGGTGGGGACTGCTGTGCTGCGAGCAGAGGGTTTGCAACTTCTGCACGGCCAGCGCCGCTGCCAGAAATAGTGCTCGGTGCGGCTGCAATGTTGCTGCTTACGGGAGATGCAGAAGCAGCTGAGGAGCCAACCAACTTCAAGAGCAAGGAGTTAAGAGCCTTTCCCTCCCTCAGAAGAGAGGACAGCTTTTCTTCTGCGGGTGGGGGCTTCGTTTTTGTCTGGACTGGGGCTCAGGTCCCGGGACTTTGCTGAGGCATTAAGCTCCAGGGCCCTGAGGGCACAACAGGCGTCTTAGGGAGGGGTCTCCCTGGGGCCACCCGCCACCCCCGCCCAAGGGCCCAGGAATCCCATTTCATCCCAGCCCAGGGCCATCGGTCCCTGCCCAGCCTGGGTGCTGCAGGTTGCAGGTTGTTGCCGGCCCTCCGCCCCGCGTTGCAGCCCCCTGGCAGCCTGCCCACCCCCCTCAGGCTGCTGTGCCGTGCCCTCGTCGGGCTGCCTTCGGCTGGTCCCACCCCAGCCAGAGAAGACCCACACCGCCTCAAGAAAGGGAAGGGAGAGTTGCTGTGGTGCCCCCTGCGGTGTCCTCCCTGCGTGTCCTCAGCAAGGAGGGCGGCCACCGGTGACAGCACCTCTGGGCTGTCAAAATGGCTCCTGTCCTTCAGAAATAAACCCATCTCACCCCAAAGACCGATTTTGGTCCCTAATTCCCCTCAGCAGCCTCTGCTGAGTGTCTGGGTTTGTTCTGTTGGGTGTACATAAAACTGTCCAAGCTTTGACCAGCTTCCCTGGCAAGACACGACAGACTGACGGACAGCGCATCTCCTGGTTTTACGTTCACCGTGCTGGCCTGGGTTTGTGTGTGTGGAATGCTCCAGCCCCGCAGCTGCTTCACACCAGCAGCAGCTGCCCCGCTTTCCCTCCCAGCCCGAGCCGTGCCCCACGGCGGTGCAGGCAGGCAGGCAGGCATGCCGCCCCGCAGCGGGCTGCCGTCGCAGAGCTGGTCGGAGTGGGGACAGTTTGCTGAAGGACACCTGCCCACGGACTGAGAGCATGGACGGTGCTGGGCACGTCGCGATGCCCAAACCCAGCCCGAGGGTAAAGCAGCCCAGTAGCCGCCTCACAGCGGAGCTCGGCTGGCTGCGGGCCACCTGTAACTCCGGGGGACTCTTCACCGCCTGGTCCGAGCAGGAGGAAGCAGGGATGAGACAAGGCGGCCAGCAGCAGTGCTTGGCAAGAAATAGCCACCAAAAAGCCACTTACCCACAGGGAGGGTAAAGAAACGAAGTCAATGAAACAGCAGAAAGAGGAGAGGGTCAAGGTGGGCACCAGATTTGAAGCTCTGGCCCAGCCATTGCATGATGGCCAAGCCCTGCAGCAGGAGTGGAGGCCCAGGAGCCCGCAGCTGCAGCAGGAGCATCTTCTGAAAGGGAACAGCACACTCTAGGGTAGGGAGACTGAAGTAGACGCAGTGCACAGCAAACCACAAGCTAGTGTATTTGTCTGTCAGCCCAAACCTCTGCCGACAGCCCACTTAGGCATCACGCAGACCCTATGCAAAGGGGACAAGGAGCCCAGGGGATGGAGCGTAGCTCCATCAAGGTCAAATCCTCCCACTGCCTGGCAAGGGCAGGACAGAGACCGCTCCAAGACTGTCCAGGTCATGGCTTTTACACCAGCTCACGAGGTCTCTCCCGGCCCACCCTGCGGATGTGGTTGCATGTCTCACTCATGCTAATCAAACAGCAACTTTTCCAGCAAGAAAGGAGCAGCATGGGCTGCTCTGCAGCGAGGTGCCGGGCACTCACCTGGGAAACAAGTTCCTGCTTCCCATTGCAATATGTCCGTATGGATGCAATGCTGAAAAACAGCATCACTGGAGTTACCGGCTGACTCCTCACAATACCCAGAGCAGCTTTGCAGAGAGAGAGGGAAGCTGGGCTCAGATCTATATTAACTAAAGCTGAAGAGGAACTTGAATCTACATCCCTCACATCTGCGCTGTGACTCTTGGCCTCAACTAAAGCTGGCCGGCCACACTCGGACGTCTCATTTCAGGGACAAACTGCTGCTGGTGAAGCCTGAACAGGGGCTGCATCGCCCATCTTTCTCTGTGGGGTGTGAGGAGCCCTGCCCTCACTTCTGCCTTCGAGCAGCCCTCGGCTCAGCGTGCTGCACTGCATCACCGCTCATGCCCGGCGTGCGGCTGAGCAGGCAGCTGCTGCTCGCATGTCCCGCTAGCAGACAGGGAAAGTCAAGGCTGGCAGCATCTGTACCAGCCAACCTGCCCTCCCTGCTGAAGCCGGTCCAAGGGTGCCAATGGTGTGGGCAGGCACAGCCGGGGAGCCCCAGGAGGGTTCGGGCCCATCCCGCTTTTAGGAGCAGCTGGGGAGCTGCTCTGCCCCAGCCCTTTGGCATCTGCAGGGTCATTTCTATTCTGTGTAATAAACAGAGAGCTGCTTGTCTCCACAGGCTGCGGCCCAAGGCAGTGACTACTTGCAGTTCCTTGTTATCTAATGGGAAGGCTGCACAGTACACACACGAAGGCAAGGACGCTCCGCAGTGAGCTCCACTTAATTCCCCCTTAGGGGCTAGTGAGGCCATTAATCTTAATAAAGCTGCCTCCACAGCGACGTACGGGCAATGCACAATGAACTTAAACACAGCACTGCAAACTTCTTTTGAAACAGCCTTTCTGCACTAAACACACAACAGGCAATACGTTATCCAAGCCAACAGCCCTCCCAGGCCTCACCAGACAGTTTATTTACCTCCTGGTGATTCATCTCTCCCACTTCCGTGACAGGATCAGTGCCACCTTCTCCCCGCTGTATAGCATCAACATTTGGGGCAGGTTCATTACTTACCTGTCTCTGCACTTCTGTCAGGAGCTTGCTCTGTAGCCAGGTCAGATACTCGGGGAGAATGAGCCAGAAGCCCTGGGACTCTTGGATCAAGGGATGTGGCCAGCTATAACTGTGCTGCAATGTGATTTTTGCTCCACCTGTCGTGGCACTTTCCCCTGCCTGATTAACACTTCTGAACGCCAAGTAACAAGGAGCACTCCATCACGCCAAGCAGCCGTAATTACCTGGTAATAGATCTAAAAGGATAATTCTGTTGTCTGTCAAAGATGTTGGCAGATAGGAAAGGAGCCAATCATCAGATCAGAAATAGACTTCAACAACATAATAACCAGCACACGTAACAGAAGGTTATAGTAGTATACACTTACAGATGATCTGGAAGATTTGTTAAATGAACTTATCATGCCTTCCTGAGCAGGTAATGGCAATGCATTCACTGCATAATCAAGTCCAGAGCTGGGCTGAAGGACTGGGCTGAAAACACAGCAAGAGAACTTACTAAAACCTGTTCATTATGGCCGAGTCCTCCTTCCAGCTAGTGTTACAGTACAAATAGCCACACACCTTTCACCCATGCCCCCTCCTAGCAAAGGAAAGCGGCATAAGAAAGTTTCCAGTGCTCCTCCCTGCAGCTGCATGAGTAAAAGCTTCCCCACATGGTACAGTGCACCTGAATGACATGTGTTGGACTACTAAGAAAGGATGTGTCATGGGTAAAGGACAAAGAAACTCAGGGAGCCCAAACGTGGAGCGCATGAAACTCTGCTAAGAAACAAGCATCGCTCCAGGGCGCACTGGAGGGGAGAGGGAGCTGGGGCCGGGAGCTGCCCTGGGAGCAGCCGGCGCAGCCGATGGCAGCCGTCTGTCCCATTGCTTTCTCCAAGCCCCAACCGAGTTCATCTGCAACGGGGTTAGATTCTCCAGCTACTGTAACGGAGCTACTCAAACATCCACCACCTGACGTATGCAGAGTTTTTGCATCATGGGTCTACGATGATTAACACTAGCAGAGCTTGGGGGAGGAAGGGGAATGGCTACCGCAGTAGATAAGCACATATTTACGCCCACATACTCTGCTTCCCACGCATTCCCTGGCTGTGATTTTATGGCCTGCTGACACCTCCGCTGTGCCAGCCCTGGGCGTTGCCAAAAAAGCCTCCATGGCCATGTTACAGGCAAACACCACAAATCCCCCACACTGGGGTGTATTTATGGATCGCGGAAGTACAACACTTCTGCTCATGCAAAAGGCTTCGTTTCCTGCCAGCTGCAGAAGACCACGGTACCTGAGGGAGAAGGGGCACAACAGCTTCTTCTGAGACATCGAATCAACAGTGATGGAGGAAATAGCTCCTCTGCAGCAGCGCGAACGCTACGCTCTTGGATAGGATCGGCACTGAGTCCCAAGCCTAGCAACTGGCAGTGTGAAGAGAAAGCTCTACTCCTGCTAGCTCGATAGCAGCAAAGCTGCAGCCTGCAAATCTCTTAACCATTTCTAAGTTGCATCTAGGGATGCCATGCAGGTTGTGTTGGGTTCACGGAAGCAGAAGGAGGGGGAAAACCCTCTTTGCACTTGTCAGAAAAGCTGTGCTACAACAGCTGCGCTTTAGCAACAAGTGTGTTGCAACAAGTTGTTTGAGCTACTGAGCCCGATTTGAGTTATAACAGAGAGTCGGGAACATCTGCTCTGTGTGTATGGTAGGAAACAGAAAATAAACGAGGAGGTAAACACCACGCGTACACGGCAGGGGGAGAGAGATGCTTGCAGAAGTGCATTGATCAAGCCAAGCTGTGGGAAATGCGAAGGAGGGCTAGACGTTCAGCATTAAAAATAAATCACAGCAGGGCTCTGCAAGACACCGCAGCCCTCCAAAAAACATGTGTTGTACCCAGAATTTCTCACTATGGTTATTATTTCCTTTTGATTTAGGCAGAGCTTTCATGCTTCTCCTCTGAGACTTACCATGTTGTGCTGGGGACACATATTTGGAACGTGAGGGTGTGGGAGAGGGAAGGGGGCAGTGTGCCTAGCCATGCAGGGCTGCACCTCCCTTCACCCTGGTGCCCAGCAGCACCTCTGGGGCATCCAAAACACATCCTCTCCCTCCTTGGTGCTCGGTGAGTGTTCGCAGCAGCTGCTCAGGCACACTCAGTGACAGCCTGTCCACGATCTTTCTCTCCTAGCAGAGCAATGGGCTCAGTGGTGTAACAGAAATGCTTGCCTGGCCCTTAAATGGGATAGGGAAACTTCGTTGCTTGGGGCTGCTGCTATGATTTTTAGTAGTGCAATTTAAAAATTGCAAAAAGAAAGAGCAGACGGTGGAATTGATGAATTAAAGCACGAGGCCAGGACACCCTCAGTCCGTTATTTCGGGTAGATGTTTGGTAGGTGCCTTTGACAGAGCATCCCATCGGGTCTGAGGGATCCCACCAGTTCTACAGGTTGGCTACATGTTGCCCAAGGGTCTCCAGCCGAAGGGCTACAGCATCGGGCCTCGCCACAAGGTATAGAAAAGAGCACACATAGGTCCTTCTCCACTCGAGGGGCGGTAGCATCCACAGGGGAACAGGACGGGCAGCCAGGGCAGGAACACGGTACAGCAAGGTTGGCTTATGCCAGCAAAGCCCAGTTCCGAACACACCTTGTCTAAGACCCGCCCCCCCCGGCTTTGGGGCTGTGCCGGGCAGTACCACCTGCATTTAGGTGGCTCGGTTCACACTTCAGAGACCTAAAAAGGATGAGGCACTAGCCAGGGGATGTCAGCAGCACAGATGCTGAAACATCCTGGAGGCTCCGGGCCTGAATGTTTGATCCACTTAGGAAAAGAAGCGCTTTGGGAGTCTTGAGGTTTAGGCAGCAACTGAGGGTGCTCTAAACAATTGTATTTATTTAAGCATCGAATGCGCCTACCTTTCCATAAAAAAGTCAGCTGGGCATTTGCCTTTCCTCCACCATACCTGTGCATGACCAACCAGCCCTGTCCAAATACACTCCATCAGGTGTTGCTGGGGCACAGACCTTGCGCTCCTCCACCTTATTTCTCCTAGGGAGCCCAGCCCCAGCGCCGCTCATGAGGAGGGCAAGTCTCTCCCGCAAGCGCTCTGACCTCCGTCCTAGGCGAGGCTGAAGAGAGCATTTGCCACTATTCCCCTGGGAGCGCGCAGGGACAAACTGTGCTCCACGGCATACAGCAGTGGTTCACATGAGCAACATCGCCCAAGGTTTGTACAACCAGAAGGTTTCTGAGCGCTCACCTGACAAACGGCAGATCCGACCTCTCTGCTTTCCACCAGAGGCGAGAGCCAAACCCGCAGCACCCTCTCCCCTCAAGTGTCCTACCAACAGAAGCAATGGGCCAGCACGGATCAAAAGGGGACTATCCCCCCCTCCTGTCGAAACCCTGACACTGTGCAGCAAAATTAATAAATAATGCCAGCAGGCTTCTGTCTGGCAGAAACATACTGAAAGAGGAGACCGGGATTTGCAAACACATCCGGGGGGGGCAGCGGAGGGGAAGCATCGCCTTCTGTTTCCTGCACAGCTTCTGCATTTTGCACTGAACCAATCTGTAGATAAAATGCAGAAGCAGCCTCAGGAGCAGAGACCAGACCCCAAGAAAATTCCCCCATCCACCACGAAAGCCCTGGCAGGCAGCCCTCCCTGCTGCAACCCCTCTCGAGGACACTGTGGCCCTGGCCCTGTGCCTGACAAACACTCAGGCAGATAAAAAATACAAGGCCCAGAGACTTTAGGCACCAGCAGAGCAGAAGCTGCAAAGGTCGAAGTTTTGCGCTGTAATTAATTTTGAGGTGGGGGTTTTTTTTGTCTTTTGTCTCTCCCAGGCACAGGGGAAGCAGAGATGGGGAGGGAACCACCTCTGCAGGAGGCCCCTTCGGCATTATCAGACCCCCGCCTTGACTACAAGGAGCCTGTCTCCCCGTCCGTAAAATGGGAAATAGGAAGATTAATAGAAACCCAAATCAAAAGACTTAAGGGTCTGCTTTTGAACAAATCTGATGTAAGGCAAGAAAGCTTAACCAGGCCCTGGAAGAGCACTAATTATCAAATGGAAAATTAACAGGTAATTAGTCTCTAATGTGAGCTAATCATTTCTAAGGGAGGAATTAATTAAATGGGGGAATTAAATCACCAAGAATTTGGGGAGTGACCAGTTCTGATGGGATTCCGTTAATGAGCTATCTGATAATCGTGTCAGCTTCATTTTCTTCTCCTCTGGACACAAGAGGAGAGACAAGAGAGCAGTAGATTAGTGCAGTGCCCCCCGCCCCAGGCTGCAGCCTGAGAGGATCGCACCTTACTCGGCCTCAGCCTTTTTTCTTGAAAAAACTCGAGTGAATGAAAAGCTAAAGCCAAAAATAGACCACTGGCAAAATGCAGTTGTTAAAAAAAAAATTGTAAAAAATTTAGTAGGTGAGAGAGAGGGAAGTTTCCCGTACGTAAACAGCTCGCAGGGTCATGGACGCACCCTCCTGCCTGAGCTCATTACCGAACAAGCGACGCAGTGAACTAGAGGCAAAGTCCGGTGCCAGCGCTCTCCAGCAAAGAGGGGGGTTAGAAGGTGAGCGTCCCTCCCTCGGGCACGTGCAAGGCACCTGGAACAAGAAAAAACTCATTTTGCTTGGGATTTCAGTTATGTCTGAGCTGTTTCTCAGTCCCGAGCAATGGATGGGAGGTTGAGGCTCTTCCACGGCCATCAATAAAACCCAATCCACACCGTGCCACCGACACGCTCCAGGCTGGGTGCGGGCACGCAACCTCCTTTCTGCCTAATTAGCAGAGCAGCATTTATGTCAGTGTCATACTCTCACTACAGCTCCGTGCCAGCTGCAGGAAGAGAAATGATCTCCAGCCTCGTAGAAACGCAGAGCCGCATGGGCAGACACCACCTGATCTCTCATAAAGCCTGCCAGCACAAAAATAACTTCCCAGAAACACTTGAACATGTCTGAACAAGCAGAGTGAGCCAATATCGGGTCAGCACTTTGCATCACAGGGCTGCAGCATTTGCGATCCAGCCTTCAAAGCCCTACATTTGGATTTGCTTGGATTTGCTGCATCTTCAAACCAATGCCTAAGCTCACCTACTTTCAGTTCTGCCATCACCTTACAGCATTATGTGCCAAATCCTCTAACAACCCTCCTGGATGGAAAAACACAAGCATTTACACTTCAGGGCGGTGACTAATTTGTGGCACCTATAACGGGCGAGGCTCTGCAAGTGAAATAATATGGTCAGATCCGGGTGGAACTGAGGGGGCGGTTACATTATCTAATTTCATACATAGGCTGCGTTTTTCCACATGTGAACAGAGGCCGAGGGAGGCAAACGAAAAGCTTATGGCTCTCTCAAGAAATGAAATTCACTGTTGCTGCTTTGTAAAATGATTCTCCAAGTGTTAGGATTTTCCCTGATACTGCACGTACTTGCTGTGGTAACACAACCTTGATAGCTCTGAGACATTTTGCAGTTTATGCCTGAATGACAATAAAAATAAAAAAAGCAGAACATGAAAGCTGTCAGTGTCTGTTAGTGAGTTCACATTACAGAACAAAATATTCTCTCCTGGAACACGCTGGGTCTTATGCAGATTCAACTTTTCTGGGTGACGCAAATGCTGTAAAAACAACTCTGAGTCATAGAATAAAATCACATAATTCCCTGAAGCCAAATAAGGACAGAACTCAGCCCACGCAGCCCTGACTTCCCACTTTCTTGGTAGTAACAATTTTGTTTATCCTCCCTTCTAAACGATACCATTTGCCTTGCTCTCACTGCAAACCTTGCACTTCCTATCACTCAAGCCCATGGTTGGTGTAAATCCTGGTATTGTAAAAAACAAAGTCCTGTCCCAGCATCTGCAAGCTCTAAGGTAAAACCTGTTACGTGCTCTCTGGGACTAGCTTTGCTAATTGGTATGAAGCCTTTATGGGGAACCTGGAAGGCATTCTCCCAGGCTGTCTGTAGTTTTATTTGATATACTTTTCACCAAGAGTTAGTTGGTGAAAAGAGCATTAGAGCCAGGCTTGGGTATTTTATGAATGTAATGCAGCAGCACACAAAGAGCACTTAATGCCTTACATCTTTAGAACGCTTTTTGATTTCATAACGCAACTAAATTGTTTCACCACCGGATTTCCCATGCACCAAACTGGGCAAAGACTTGTGCAAACAGTCTTGCAGCATTTAAATAAAGCCTTCAGACTTGATCTGTAGGTGGTGTAAATCATCATCACTCTACTGCTGTCATTTTGCATCAGCAACTGCTGAGCTTTCCACTTTGAAACCTTAAGGACATTTTATTAATGGAGTGGGAGGAGTTGCAGCAGAGCTGTACGTAATAAACAAGATGCGATGTATTTGCAGTTCATGTGAGCGTATTGTTTTATTTATGTTTGTCATCATTGATTTTCCTTCTCCCTGGCTTGATGGCATCTATGCGTGAGAGCTGAGCAACTGTGCTGGAAATACGGGTTGTAATGTTTGCATGGTAATGCAAATAAGCTTGATCTAACTGTAAAGCAAGTAAGAGCTATTTGTGTCCTTACTAGTTATTAACAACTGCACCTCTTTAAGGTCCAGTCTGGAAGGCGCAGTGACGTGCCCCTGGCTTTACATGTTGCAAAGCAAAAGCGGGTGGGAATGTAGCAGTGCATTTGCATATTGTTGCTGCCTGATGATTGACATAGATGATATACCAGTGCCTGATTAAGATACGCACACACTCCTGGGTACTGAAGCCATTAATATAGCAAAGCAAAGACATACTCGAAGTGTGGGATTCATAAATCAGAAAGAACAAACTGTGCTGTGACCTACCAGAGCTTTAAAACTCATCCCTTGGCTGCTGGGCTGCAGCTTCAGCCAGCTAACGCATGCTTGCACAGCTGCAACCCCTGCCAGCCTTCTGTTTAGCTATCCCTCCTTCTCTTTCCCACACTTAAGTGTCTTCCAAGTTACCACTAGTAACTGAATATATTTACCGAATAGAACCGAGGTCTCCAAAAATAGAAGAGACCTCATGCGCATTTGACATTTTTGTGTTTAACAGTAACATTTATGTATTTGAGGCATGCTTTTCCACTGCCATTTTTTAAACACAGTAAATGCAGCCTGGTTTTAATGCTGTTTTTTCCTGAAAGGTCTACCAGATCTCTAATGGAGGCTATATCACCAGTGTGTCACTTGATGAACAGCAAAAGAAGTGATTTATTCAGCCCTTTTAAAACTCCTGTATCATTAAATCCAATGTAGCGCAAATGTTTGAGAACCGTTGAGAAGAAAACATGTCTCTATTAAAGTTCCAAGACTCTTGTCTTTTTGATTAAGCAAAAGCAATTTTATACTTCCGAGGCCTCCCACGCCATATTCTTAAGAGAGGAAAGGCAGAAAATAGTCTGACATTCCTCATTTGGGGAGAAAAAGAAACTTCAGAGTTCCTTCATATCATAGAATCATAGAATGGTTTGGGTTGGAAGGGACATTTAAAGGTCATCTAGTCCACCCCCCCTGCAATGAGCAGGGACACCTTCAGCTACATCAGGTTGCTCAGAGCCCCGTCCAACCTGACCTTGAATGTTCCCAGGGATGGGGCATCTGCCACCTCTCTGGGCAACCTGTGCCAGTGTTTCACCACCCTCATTGTAAAAAATTTCTTCCTTATATCTAGTCTAAATCTCCCCTCTTTTAGTTTAAAACCATTCCCCCTTGTCCTGTCGCAGCAGGCCCTGCTAAAAAGTTTGTCCCCATCTTTCTTATAAGCCCCCTTTAAGTACTGAAAGGCTGCAATAAGGTCTCCCCGAAGCCTTCTCTTCTCCAGGCTGAACAACCCCAACCCTCTCAGCCTTTCTTCATAGGAGAGGCGTTCCATCCCCCTGATCATTTTCGTGGCCCTCCTCTGGACCCTTTCCAACAGGTCCATGTCCTGCTGAAGGCTCCAGAGCCGGACGCAGTACTCCAGGTGGGGTCTCACCAGAGCGGAGTAGAGGGGCAGAATCACCTCCCTCGACCTGCTGGTCACGCTTCTTTTGATGCAGCCCAGGACATGGTTGGCCTTCTGGGCTGCGAGAGCACATTGCCGGCTCACGTCCAGCTTTTCATCCACCAGTATCCCCAAGTCCTTCTCGGCAGGGCTGCTCTCAATCCCTTCATGTCCCAGCCTGAATTGATACCAGGGGTTGCCTCGACTCAGGTGCAGGACCCTGCACCTGGCCTCGTTGAACCTCATGAGGTTCACACGGGCCCACTTCTTGAGCTTGTCCAGGTCCCTCGGGATGGCATCCAGTCCCTCAGGTGTGTCGACCGCACCACTCAGCTTGGTGCCATCTGCAGACTTGCTGAGGGTGCACTCGATCCCACTGTCTATGTCATTGATGAAGATATTAAACTGTACTGGTCCCAATATGGACCTCTGCGGGACACCACTCATCACTGATCTCCATCTGGACATTGAGCCGTTGACCACTACCCTCTGGATGCGACCGTCCAACCACTGGACAGTCCACCCATCAAATCCATACCTCTCCAGTTTAGAGAGAAGGACAATGTGGGGGACCGTGTCAAAGGCCTTACAGAAGTCCAGACAGATGACATCCGTAGCTCTTCCCACGTCCACTGATGTGGTCACTCCATCATAGAAGGCCACTAGGTTGGTCAGGCAGGACTTGCCCTTGGTGAAGCCATGCTGCCTGTCTCCAATCACCTCCCTGTCCTCCATGTGCCTTAGCAGAGCTTCTAGGAGGATCTGTTCCATGATCTTCCCAGGCACAGAGGTGAGGCTGACAGGTCGGTAGTTCCCAGGGTCCTCCTTTCTACCCTTTTTAAAAATGGGTGCAATGTTTCCCTTTTTCCAGTCACCAAGGACTTCACCCAATTGCCATGACTTTTCAAGTATCATGGAGAGTGTCTTGGCAACTACATCAGCCAATTCCTTCAGGACTCTGGGATGCATCTCATCAGGTCCCATAGACTTATGTATATTCAGGTTCCTCAGGTGGTCATGAACCTGATCTTCTCTTACAGTCGGAGGGACTTTGCTCCCCCAGTCCCCACCTTGCAGTCCATCCAGTCGAGAGGTGTGGGAAGAGAGGTTGCCAGTGAAGACTGAGGCAAAAGAGTTGTTGAGTACCTCAGCCTTCTCATCGTCTGTTGTTGCCAGTTTGCCAGTCTTGCTCATCGGGGGGGTACGCTTTCTTTGACCTTCCTTTTCTGGCTGACGTACCTGTAGAAGCCCTTCTTATTATTCTTTGCATCCCTTGCCAAGTTCAGTTCCATCAGCGCCTTGGCATTCCTGACCCCATCCCTACATAACCGGGCAGCATCCCTATACTGGGTTTTCGACTTTCTTGCCAACTTTAATCCACTGATAAGCCCAGAAAACTCAATGCTTTCACCTGGGACTTACATGTCCACATGAAAGGATAAGTGAAAGTTGCAGGTACCCATCTCTAAAGAAGAGAAGGGGCATCGTTACTACCCAGCCATCCTAGCATAATATCTGTAGTGCTGTATACGAGCTTAAACTGGGGGCATAGCCGTGACTTCCACTTGGACAAATGATGCATGTAATTCTACAGTGCAGTACTGTCTACAGTAACCACCAAGCACCTTACAGAATTTCCTCCAAATACTGTTACTCATCTGTCTAACCTGTACTGTCATAAATGCACTATCATGGGGTTTGTTGTAAGTGCTGGCCTTTCTTTTCCATCTGTCCTGGTTCCGGCTGGGACAGGGTTAACCTTCTTCCCGTAGCTTGGGGGGTGTGCTGTGTTTTGGGTTCGGTGTGAAAGGAGCGTTGATGGCCCATTGATGCTTTGGCTGTTGCTGGGTGGTGCTTGCACCGGGAGGGGGGAGCACAGCCGGGGTGGTGGACCCAGCTGGCCAGTGGGGTATTCTCTACCATGGGACATCATGCGCAGTATAAAAACCAGGTGGGGGGGGGGGGGGGGGGAGGGAGGGGCCTCGCCCCCCGCCCCCCCCCGTTCATGACACGCGGTCAGTGAGCAGTTGCATTGTGCATCGCCTGCTTTGTGTATTCTGTTATTGTTGTTGTTCTCATTGTTATTATTACTGTTCTACTTCGTTTTATCTCAATTATTAAACTGTTTTTATCTCAACCCGGGAGCTTTCCTACTTGCGCCCTCCCGATTCTCTCCCCCATCCCACGGGAGGGGGGGTGAGCGAGTGGCTGCGTGGGGTTTATTTTTGCTGGCTGGGGTTAAACCACGACACCATCAAAAGGGAAGTCTATGTTGAGATTTAGACAACATTTATACAATAAAATGGGCTGCAGGGCAAATTGGTAACAAGCCTTTGCAGCCCAAATATTTGGTTACCTGTAAATAGACACCGTGATCAAACCTGAAGTTTACAGCCTAGGAAGGTCACTGGAGCACTCTGCCCCTATAAAGCTACACATAGACATATCCTATTTTAGCCTTGCACATAGAAGACTGCAATGCAAACACCAATGCATTCCCAGGCTGCCAATGGATTTTATGACCTTTGCTTTTTGTCTTTTGCTTTTTGTCTTTTATCTCTCACTTTTCTAACTTATGGCAAATGCTGCACCTCCATCTCTCAGCTACAAAAGACGAGGGGTGATGTGTTCACAAACCAGCGAGGCTGGAGCTTCAGAACTGACGCCAGCGTTGACTGTGTCATTCTGCAGAGGGCACTTGTTACTCCTCCGGTCAGTCACCAGACCATGGTGTGCACAGTTTCACAGCTGTCACGCTGAATATTTTAAACGACTGGTTTTTTGCCAAGTCAGAACACATTCACAAACCGAGAGATCATCTCAGGACAAAGCCTGTCCAGGAAAAAGCCTGCTTCTATTTTGGCATTGCAGCTTGGAGCAAGAGGGTGCAGATCCCAGGACTGTTACAGCTGGAGTCTGTTTATGGAGGAGGTTTAAAACACAGACATCACTAACCTCTGAATTTCCTAAAGCAAAACATGCAATACTGCTTGTTTATTCCCCGCAGACAGGAATTTCATCAGATGAGGTCTGTAACGTCTCACTACAGTTTGCCAACCACACTCTCAAAGCCCACAGGTGATACTTAGGGGAGATCAGAAGAAAAGCAGACCTAAGAGACCGCTGTGAAGCGTCCTCCCTAAGAAGCTCTGATTAGCATCAATCTGTATGAATTATGGAGTTAATCCTCCCTACTCTCATGAGTAATCCTATGTATTTGCACAGCAATTCCGGTAAGACGCTACTCCGCTAGATGCTATACAAACATGGAACAAAAGGCTACAGGACATCATAGATGGGATCTGTGTTCCTGCACAGGTTTCCTGTTATCCCACGAGTCCATCGCTAGAGGTGGCTGGCATGTGCACTGCCACACCGTGACACCCTCGGGAGAGATGATCCCATTTGGGTAAAGGAAATAAATAACGGAAAGGAGACGTATCCCACAACTGACAAGGTGGGACGAGGTATAAAAAGATGGTCCAAAAAAGCATTTAGGCAGGAGTCCTGTGGTGCTAAAATCAAAGTACCTGGGAACAAGGTAAGTGAGAGACGATGAAAGAGACAGAAGTTTGGAGCCTGGGACCTGTGCAGTCCTCTGCCTTACACCCCTGTGCGCTCAGGGGCCTCAGATTTCCTCTGAACTTCCTTCAGTCCATCAAAATACACAGGAACACATGAGTAGCCATAATATACGTGACACATGACTATACACCAACACATGAAAGCTGGAACGGAAGAGTGAAAGGTTGTATTTGAACGTGCAAAATACTTGTCCAAGGCAAACTGAATTATCACCAGTTAAAAAGGAAAGACTCCTACACTGTTGAAGTGCCCAGTTCCAAAACTAATAGCATGTGCACTCTCCCATCTGCAAGTCGTCAAGATTGAACAGGCTCAGCTCTCCAAGCAGTGGGCTCAACAGAAACACCCGAGGGCTGTCGGCAGCCCTGGCCGCGGCGGGGGACTCTGCAGAGGAGCTTTCAGGTGATGGGCAGCAGGTGCTGCCCAAGGGACGGACCACACGTGGGAGCCAAGTGCCTAAAAGGGAGGGTAGGTAAATGCCTCCCAACCCTCCCACACACATACGCTGCCTTTAAAAGGAAGAAGGGCTACTCACAGCAAATATCTTTACTAGACGGCCTGTTCATGCAAATAAGTACAGGTCTGTATCTGGGACTGCTACGTTGGATTGTGGGGCCGGGGGGGTTACAGCTCTTGAAGAACAGCATCTTTGATCAAAACAGCACAGTCAGGAGATACTGAGCTCTCTGAGCTAGATGAAGAGGCACTGAGCTAAATTAAAGATTAATGTTAGAACTTGAAGCACAAATTAATCTCACTATTGGCTATACTGGGTTAGAAATTGAATTAATTCCTCATCCCATGAAAGGGGCTTGAGCACTATCTCTGGAATTTTTAGTGTTTCCCACTAAAGGACAGTAGTTTTACATTATTTAAGTCAGCGAGGATAAGCCTGGCTCCTCTCTAGCCTGGCTTACTGGCACTTCACAATGCAAATGTACATTCTGTACCAGTTGGACTACAGAGACTTGAAGCGACATGGGATGGAAATGTTCTGACGCTAATGTATTCCACTCTTAATGGCTCTTGCCAATCAGCAATCACCCTGCTAAGCCTGACAGATTTCTCTCCTGCGCTGAAATCACTATTTCCTTACTCCCTATCTGCTTCTTTTCCAGTTTGACTTGGAAAAACCTGGACGTTTTTCCTTCCTGCCTGCTCCTTTATTAATACTGTAATACTGTCCTACAGGCAAGCTGCCCAACGTATTTGCAAATGTGCTCTGAAAGTCACTGGTGACACAATATACAAGAACAGAAATCAAACCCATCAACACTTCCATTTTAGCTGCTGCTCTGCTTGCCCTCCTGCGCCCAGTGCTATTGCAGGCCAGCACTCCAAGGGGCTCTCAGTGATCCCAGCAAAACAGTGACATGGTGGGAACTTTCCGCTAGGAGAAAAGGAAAAGCACAACCTGGCCCAGACCTGTTTCTTTCTGAGGGCAGCACCAAAGGTTAAATCAAGCTGGGTGGGAGGCGTCACCCCAGAGCCACAGCCTTCCCTCGCCTCCCAAGACGAGGGAACACAAATCTGACATTCAGGAGGGACAACAGGAATGAAGGGTAACACCAGCCACCCACAAGTTAAACGGCTAAATAACTCCCGTATTGGGAAGGAAACTGAGACATTTCTGTAGCGAGAGAGGACCAATTCAGTGATATATAAAGATGTTCAAAGGAAAAATGTGGTATGTAGCTTGTGAGCAGGGGGGACTCTGGGAAGCTCTGCATGGAAAGCCCAGGAAAGACTCACATCCATCGCTTCAGTCTCACAGTATCTTTCTCGCTTTGGCTCCTGCCAGCACAAACTAATCCAGGACATTTTCTCTACCCGCAAAGCTGATCGAGCATATCCTCCTGCCAGCCCGCAAGCGTCAGCAGCCAGCTTGCACCAGTGCCAACGCACACAGCTGCCATCTCTCCTACCTCCCCCACAAGCCAGCATCTCCGCCATTCCCAGCCTAGCCCCCCACAGCACAGCCTCGCAGATCAGGATGCAGACTGTGATCTGTTACGCTCTTCCCACGTCTTTAAAGCAGGAAGATCCAAAGCTTTGATCCCATTCCCATTTTGCCATTGACGTCGGAGGGCAAAGCCTATGCCACAGCTTACTGCAGCAAGGCTGAGCTGCCCCAGCTTTCACTCAGTCAAACATAGTTCCCCCCACTGGTGGTAGACCCACTAAAAGCCTCATTGCCAGTAGCAGCTAACAATACTCCTACTAACCACCCGCTGCCCTCAAGGCTTACAAAAAGGCCTGTCCTTCAACTAAGCCCCATGAAGCAGTGGAGGAAGGCAACAGCGAATCAGAAGAGGTGAAAGCTGCTGAACTAACTTTCTTCCCACTTAGCATCAGCAGGAAACTTTCAAGAAAACAGCAGCGAAGGTACGCCAAGAGCCAGGATGCTTTGGAAATACTGCCCCGACTGTCTCCTTCAAGCTTGGAAAAGTGCTTTGCAAGAGCGTTAATCAAGATGATGCAACCCTACTGTAGGCCTCAGCAGAATCAGCCCTGTATAGTACACAAAAGGAAACAAACAAACCTGGAGTTTAAAGGTCTATTTTTGTTCTCAAAAATCCAATCGACATTTTCTCTACAACATTTCTGAGAGCAGGATGGGACTATAAATCAGATATACTCTACAATCCATATACTGTACGCATAGGCTGCTGAGGCTGTACTTTCATAAATTGGTGCCAACTTTGTAAAATGAACATACGAAGTAATACAGTGAATAACAAGGCAAAATCACTGGCAGCCCAGGTGCCCCTACTGCTCACTGGAGCGAAGCGACTCACCCCGTTTTTATTGTCAGATGGCACCCACGCATGAGCCCTGAGCCTTAGAGCTCCAAGGCTGAATTGGTGACACGCGGTAAAATTTTGAGTCACGCTGCGACAAAGAAAACGGTGTCGCACACCGATATGAAATGACAATAGAGCCGGTCAGATTCCCAGGGAGCTACTACTAAGAGAGTAACAACTTCCGAGGCAAGCGCAACGGCTGCGGTCTGAGTGTTAATTCCCACGCTAAGATAGAGTGCTTCACGCTGCTCCCAGCTCCCCAGGTTATCACGAAAGGAAGCTGATGTTTGCACAAGAGCAACATGGGGTCACTCTCTTAGAGGAGAGCTGGGCTTCTGGATTCTAATTCGGCCACTGGCCTCTTGCTTGACTGCTTTGGGTCTCAGTTTCCTTGCAAGGCTGACCTCCTTCTTAAAGCATGCTGAGGCTTACATGTGAGAAGTACTGCAGAAGCATTAGTGGTTGCGGTGGGCCTATCGTTTTAATTTATCCACATAAAATAGGCAAGTACTTGAGTCCTTGTGGGAATTAATCTATTTTGTCCATAAAGTACCTAGTGATTTGACAGTGGTCTAATTATCAGATTCCTTGGCTGTTTAAGGAGTGAGGAGAGGATGTATCCTTCTTTGGACCAGCTGATATAATTAGAAAATTCAGGCAAGCTTTCCAGTACATGCTCCCATTATATTCTTAGACCCACACAACCTAAATAACATAATTAAGGACACATAGAGCCTTTTCACCTAGAGAGTCCCTAGCATATCTTCTCCATACACAGATGAAGAGGAGAGAGCTGGAAAAGATCGACAATGAGGTAGTTTCCATAAGCCAGTCCTCAGCTTTCAAGTGTTCTTACATTTCTTCAGAGAACACTTCCCATAACCTCAATCTAATCTGACTAAGCTCAGCACACAAGTGGTATTTAACAAACTGCTTCAATTATGACTCCCGGTCCACTTAATTTCTGGCCATTCTTTCTTTGTAAATAGCCCTAAGTGTGTTTCTCTTGCTTCACAAGAAATGCTTTCAATCATATGATCCTCTGAGATCTCAAGCACCAGGAGAAGCAATGTTTGTTTCAGCTGCAAGATCAAACAAGTGTTTACAAAAAAAAAAAAAGATAGAAAACAAAGTAAACAATGGAAGTTGTATTAGAAAGAACCACAAAAGTAATTATTTGAGAAATGCTATCAGAAATCTCATCGTCTTGTTACAGTAGAATAATCAAGGAATATGCTAAGGCCTCCCATGCTCTTATTGGGCAGTGATTTTTCTTAAGCTGAACCTGCAAATTATTGGTTTTAATTAGAAACTAGAAGTCCCAGGTGAGATGACAGATGAGATAGGATAGGGCGCTGCAGTCTTTGCTTGAAAAAGTTGACATCTTACATTGACAGGATGAACAAGAGACAAGGAGAACAGTTGCAGCATGATGATATGACTGACCCCAGGTAACCCAGATCAGCAGCACAGCTGAGAACAGATGCCTAGGTCTTTGCCTAACCCTTTATTCTGTTTCCTCTTCAATTTATCACTACTACTTCTTTCCCACTGAGTCACCAACTGAAGATTAGAACCTTAGCAACTGAAAAAACTCTGGTACTCAAGTCCCTCCTTGAAACCACACTGTTGCATTTGCTGCACTGAGTATCTAATACCAACAGATTTCTATCAATTTAGTCCAGACTGTACTACAGCTTTCCCTGCAAAGCCTACAGTCCTAGCCTATCAGAGTACGCCCCTCAATGATAAACACTTCACCTGAGAAATCTGGTTTGTATAAAACATGAGTGGGAACAAAGTTTTCATCACACCAAGTATGTAATGTGACACTGTCACTGTACTGAAACCTGTACAGATCACTAACCAGATTCAGCACTGTATAATCTGTGCTCTGAACATACTGAACATCTATTTGAACAATGTAATTCCTTTAGCAGCAATATTTTTTGCTAACAAATCAGATGATACGCATGGTAAATTTCCCCTGAAACGGCAGGACTAAGAGTGAACCTAGTCTTGATAAAATGCAAACAGTTTAGAGCAGGATTTCAATTGCTTACAAAAACTCTCTGCAGAGATGCAGTGCCCCTAATGACTAAATATACAACAGAATTTCCTTCCACGCTTACCCTAAATGGACAGCCAAGACTTAAGGGATCCATAGCACTGACAGCCTTTCCAGACCGCCCTAAATAATGCCAAGAACGAACTAAGGGTAGCAGTAGAGGAGCACATTATGGTAGATCAATGAGTGGACACGGGCCCTACCACCACTGACACTTTTCCTATTCTTAGCTCTGGTCCAGGCCTGCTTTGTTAACCATCAGCAAGTTGCTTCAGCTTGGTAAGTAATACTTCTGTGAACAGGGGATAATTATACAGATCACTTTCCAGCGACTAATTATGTGAGTGCTACGAATGAGCAATGCTATGTATGAGGTAAATGATTCAATGAAGCAACCAACCAAAAAGACAGCCGGCAGAACCGCAGAACCAATTGGTATGGGTATGTTTTCTGACACAAAGTGGTAACCAAGATAGTTTCATGCAATATTTTATGTCATGTCTATAGCCTTGGCAATTTTCTTCCCGTCAAAAGTAATCCAGCTATGACTGTCCTGTGAGGTTGGCTTGTGTGCTAGCACAACAGATCTAGCCACGTTCACTACAGTGGAAGAGCTCACAACAAAGGAGCGGAACTGCAGACTTCTCCTTTACTCCCCTCCTCCAACACTTAAGAATTGTAATTCAATGTAGACTATAATAACTAACTGCAGGTTATTTTCATGAACACATTGATCAGTATGAGCAACAGTAAACACTGCACTTGATGAGGATTCACAAACTCAGAAGGCTACAGACACACAGTTTTAATGAGGTATACAGTGCAACTTTTGTTTGATAGCCATGGTGAAAGTCTCAGCAGTATCCTGCTTGCGCAAGTCATCCTTCCTGTACTCAATCATTGCCTAGATTTTATGCTTGCACCTAACAAAACAGTAACCAAATCCCTCTAGTAACCCCACTGCTCTCTCAACCTTTATGAAAATCCACGATAGGACGTTAATCTAAATCCCTCCCACCCCTTGTCACCGGTCAAATGGATGTTGTTTCAAGACCACTGCTTATCTGCACAGGTCACAGTAATCTCACCAGCAGAAACAAGAGTAGGTTTTACTAGAGCATTTTTACTATAAACTCTGCCACTATTGGCATACGCAGCCATTTACTGATAAGGACTGACTGTACTGCACATTTTGAACATCTGATACAACACAGCTTCACAGCCAAAGACAAATCAGTAAGCATTTTCACCATTTAACTTCACAGCCCTTTTCCTTACCTTACAATTTAGGGTTAGTTTTCTCTACCCATTCCCAAGTCTTTCCCCATTTATCATGGAAAAAATTATGCCGCCCAGCATGCCAAGAACTACTAAAGTACAAACTCCCACCTCTGTGGGAACATACTCTGTACTTCTCTAACCACAATATCTTAAGTGTCCTAATACCCCTCATACCTGCAATTTCCCCAGTAGCCCAGTTTCAACCTCATACCACCAGAGGTAAATTGCTTCCTCCAGCCTCAATGGAGGAGAATCTTCCTAAGCATTTCCGCCACACATTAGTACCAGACTTCCTCCTTCAGTTTTCACTCACTTTGTACTCGGAGCTCCCCTTGCTTCACACTAACCATTCCACCACCTTTACAGTCCCTGGTCCAGGGAGCGTTGCTCACAGGTCTGGCCTAGAGCCACCTCACTGTGCTCCTGCAGTTTCAGCTGCCTCATGACTTCTGCCACGCCTGCACTTTCCCCAACAGCCTTTGCCAGGAACAAACCTCATGCTTAAGCGCTAAGTGCAAACCTTTACACTCGAGGCTTGACCTCCAGATCCCACGGGCCACCTCCACAGTGCACAACACTTCACACTCTCCCAACTGTGGTTCTGCACGTCTACGACTTTAGCTACACGATATACAGGGAGGAAAAACAGCCAGGTTAGAGCTTTTGGAAGATACTTAAGTGCATGTTGCACATCCAGGGACATAGCATGACAACACAAAGCCCTGCGTGATGAGGTTGATAATTAGTACAAGTCTAAAGCAGGTAAATTTAGTGTGGTCCACAGTCAGCGTGCTCAAAGCAGATCCTCCAGCAAGCTATCCTGGTAAGCATGCCGATTTCCTCCTTTCCACGGATCTTCAAAGCCCATACACATTACTGATTGGTGGTGTACCGAGTAGGGAAGATTACTTTTACAGATGTACACTATATGGATCCAGGATTGCAAGTCCACATCACACCTTTACCAGTCCTCAATCCGTAGCACCACACTTTCGTGGATCAGAGTTCCCAGGCATTACGTTCTCCCCTCTCCCTTACTCACTGGGAATTCACCAGTTTCTACAGTCATTTCAGCACAGAACTTTAAACACAGGTTCTTTCTAAATCACAGTCTAAGTGAAGCAAGACTTTTGTCTAGTTTCAAAGATAGACTGGAAACATCTGAACCTATTTCTTCCACTATATCCCCTTGGATATCCCAGTACTTAACCTCATTCCAGCCTAATTACAGCTCAATCCCATAGCTTAGTTTTAGAAAACTAATTCAGAACTGGAGTGTGGGTATACATTTGCTAACTGGGGGGAGAGGGGGCACACTTTTTTAGAGGAGAAGAGGTAAGAGGGCATGTACTGCACTTTTCCCCACAGAACTGCACATGCTTGTTTTTCAACGAGGCTGCCTAGCAACAACAGGAACAACAGGTAAGATGTCAAAATTAAAGCTGTCTACTACAAGGCACCTTTGCTAAGCTCAGAGGCACAACCGTGAGATGAAGTCCTTAACATTAAATGGCTGAGGAACCAAGTCTGAATGCGAGTTCAATAAATTTTAATTATGTTGTTACAGCCAAACTTGGTACCCCTAAGGAAAAAAATTAGAAGATTGTCTCCTCATCTCTCCCACACCTGTTTTGTTAGCTTCTCTAGAAAACTTGGTATAAGTATCCAACATTGTGGGGCACAGGTTATTTTAAGGTTGCTACATCTATAACCCTAAGCCTAGCTGCCATTTATAATCACGCTGATGTGTACCACACTAGATTCACCTGCTTCCAGAGCTGCACGTGAATGAGACTACTTGGGCTACAGATCTTGTAAACCAGAAGAGTGACGCTTCACAAATGAGTAGACTGTGCAGTTGAACTTTTTTATTTTAATAAAATCAAGAATATGCACAGCACATGCAGTGCTAGCATCTAAACTAATACAATAAGCAATTCTAAACCTACAGTGACTTGAAGTTCAATTTTCACATTCAGCAAGTTTAAATCCATTCTTGCATATTGTTTTGAATCCTTGTATCTGAACTGAAAATATTGCTGGCTGATAAAACTTGCTAAAATGCACAAGTCACTGATTATGCCAATACAACAAAGATAACCACATGTTTGAGGATTGCAATGTGCCAGACATTCACTGAAAAAAAAAAAAAACACACAACTAAACAAAACTCACGCAACAAACATCTGAGAATCTGGACACTTCACATCAGTGTTTAGAAGTGTTTCATTAATATCTTAAGACAAGTGTATCAAAACCTTGGCATGTTTAATTTTAAGTTGCCAATTTTTGTTTTACTATCAGAAAGTTATGGCTACACTGCCAATGCCGGGTCTGCTTAATTTGACTTAAGAGTTTAATATGACTTAAACATTAAAAGCTCACACTACCCCGAAATATATAATTTCACGCATACGGTGACATTCAACATTCAAGTGCCAGTGTTTTTGTACTGTCTTTTGGTCAAGTTTCTTTAAACTTTCAAAGAATCACTTTTAGGCTTACAAAAATAAATATTTGTCAAAAATGTTCAATAAATATTACACAAAACTAGCAGCAAAAAGTATCTAGAAATCTGTCGTGTGCAAATAGTTTTCTTCCCAGCTATCATTCCCATGGTCCCAAATAAGTTTTAGAATCTATTTCCTTCTCCTTAAACAAGCTGCGTTCAATCTCCAAGAGACAAAATAAGATTGGAAGTTAAGGACACGCACACAAGACATATATAAAATTCTCTGAATGTGCAATAAAAGAAGTATTTTGTAAAAAGTTATGGGCAAAATGTACAAGGGCCTAAACCTAGACTTGAAATAGCACCATAACAAATGACCTCAATACTGTCAAGTGCACCTACTTAATAAAAGTTTTAGAACAAGGCACAATACACTTGAAAAAATCTATTGCACTTTAGGAGATTTTTGCCATTTTCCTATGCCACTGTAGATTAGTTGTTAACTGCTCTGGCCACAAAGTTAGCACAGAAATTCCAAGTGGCAGAGGCATTTTTCTGGTGGACAATACTTATCTTTGGCCAGATTTAGCATAAACAGACTATAAATACAATGGAAACCTATGCAACTAAAACTGACTAAAACTGCACTTTAATAGCAGAATTGAAACCTTGTGCAGTTTATGTACATTTCCAACCTCTGTGATCTCAGGTTTGTTTGTTACTCTTCTGGAGCCATTTTACAAAGTCTACAGTAAGCCAGTTTAACATCTCCACGCAGCTTGAACAGAGTAATGTGAATCTGCATTAAAATAAAGCCTGCTGCATAATTCTTCCTGTTCATACCCTCTTGACCAAAAAACATCAACACTAGCATGCGTTATTAGACCAAAAATTCAGTCAGGCCCTTCAGGAGGACCAATCACTGCCATGGTCAGCCATTCTACCATTTCAATTTCATATGGCAGGCATTTTTAAAAAGTCTAAATAGATGAATTCTCCTAAAAACTATTTCAAGTTATCAGACCTTTAAACGTTCCCTGTAATGTTCTGCCCACATTTGGCTAGCTCACATTAATGATCTGCCTAAATATTGAAAAAGGAATTGCTGTATTTACTTGCATTAACTTCAAAAACAGTGCTTTTAATGTATGCATGTATCCATACATCATCTCATCATGACTGGAATGGCTTATTAAAGGCTATCAGGTTCTAAGTACCTATCCAGGATAGAGTGAGCAAATCAGAACTTTAACTTAGTACAGTTTTGCCACATTAGAAACTAATTGCATTGATATGCTTCAAGATGTTTTATTTTTCAAATCTGCAAATACCAAAAGCCCTAATGCAGGCTACCGCATAAGTTTTTCTTTGTAATATTATGGATGAATCAGTGATTCCTGTTTAAGTTGTATCACACCTGTGTGCCAAGGTTTGATTTTAGCCCAAGTTCAGTAATTTTTATTTTGTCAAAACAATTGATATCTTGAGCATTACTGAGCCAACAGGACATCAAAATAAAAGTTGTCTAAAGTTAAAGGCACAGTACATTAACAAACAAATGATCCTCAGTCACAAAATTATAAATGCAGTTTCTGGGTGGGGATGGGTGGGAGGGGAGTTAATCCTGACTACAGCAATAGAGTCTTCAAAACCACCTTCAAGATAGGGCTACTTGTTCCTTTGTTTCCATCTTGTGACCTTGAGCTCCCTTAAAAAAAATTTCAGTGGAGAATCACAGCTGGTAATGTACTGCGAGTTCTTGAAGCTACACAAGGTATAGTCTGGCTAAGTTACATGTGGTTTCCATATTAGCTTGTTTGGTAGGGTATCTGCTGCAAGCAGATTCAGTTGCCCCACCAGTCAACCCCTTGGGAGTTATAGTTTCCTCCATATCCATCACTGTTGTAGAAGCCTCCATAACCACCACCTACGAAAGGCAAGAGAAAGTGATGCTTAAATAACCAGCTGAAGACTTGCGCCTTCACAACAAGAAAATAGCCCAAGGCACAGACAAGGTGTTTATTGGCTATTAAAGGAAACCCACCCAAAAGTACTGTCAAATGCACACGTTAAACTAAAATGCTGGAAAGCGAGGTAGCATCCAACCAACCAGAGACAGGTAACTTGCGCTAGCCTACATCCAAGAAGGATGCTGAGACTTTGCATAACAAGCACCAGCTGACCTCATATTTAAACATTACCTCCAGAGGTTTTACTACAGCAAGCATTTTAGATCTGGTTTTGTATTTGCCAGCACTGCCTGCCCAGTTTTTCTTACCTCCAAATCCTCTGCTGCCACTTCCTCCACTGCGGCTGCTGGTTGATCGACTGCTACTAAAGCTACTGCTGCCAGAACCGCTACTTGTTCGATAGTCTCTGGCACCAAATCCTCCACTGAACCTACTGCTGTATAAAGGAAGAAAATAAACACTTAAGTAAAGTCAGTGGTATTTTAAGCACTGCACACACTGAGATTCAAGTACTGAATTTCTTCAACTCTGGTTACCAACTACAGCCAGCCAACAACCAGTACAAGTGCTGAGGGTGCTTTATAAGCATCCCAATGCTGTCTGAAAGGACATTCAAGATAGCAAAGGAAAATTTACTATTCAAGCAGGGTCGTGTTGAACTTGCCACATTACACCAAGAATTACTTTCTCAGGTCCCGGTAAGATTTGATTCAGTGCCACCTCTGCTCCACAGAATTTCCAAACCTGTCTTAGTGTTAAGTGATGCATTTATGACCACCTTTCATATTGTAGAAAAGGATGACCATTTTACAAGCGTACTTCTGAAGGAAAAAAAAAACCCACAACAACTAGAATTCACATGGTCATATTATGTTAACTACATTAAGAGGAAGAGCTGTTTCTCCTCCCACCCCTCTAAGCCATTAAACATAGCTTTGTATTACCAGCTTACAAAGCATTTTAGGTTTCCGTAGCAAAACTATTTTACAAGTGGCCTCACCCCTGCAGTCTAACTGTCATACCCTTCCTGTTTCATGTCAGGAAGCATGTGTTACCTTCTCCTAAGCATCAAAACAGCTGGTTAAGGTACATCTCTGGCACATGCAGGTATGCATTTCTAGTAAGTGTTTTCTAAGTGCTTTCAGAGTTCTAAAGCTATTTTTGCTACATGTCATTCTACCTCAGCTGTATCTAGTAGTCTGCTTAAGAGAAGTGTCTTATGGGTTAATTGACTTATAAGGTATAACAAAACCAGACATTAAGCTGTCACCTTCTGATGCATCTAACTCACAGTTTATACTGCACTGGTTTGTCTTCCTGTAACTATATTTTTAGACTGAAAACAAGTCACAGAACTGTCTCTCACAACAGATTAAGTATAACTTTAGCCAAAGTTGTGACCGTTACCTCTTAGATCGCCCACGGCTGCCACCTCCTTTGTGATGCTGTTCATAAGCCATGTTTTCCAGCCAAGATGGTACTTCTTGCTTAGCCTCAACAAGAAGATCAAGCAAGTCCTTGGTGATGTTTATGTTCCTCTCATTGAAGAATGAGGTGGCAAGACCTAAAGTAAAAATTCAGTTTTAACCAAGCAAATACACTATAGCACTTAAAGCCATTCCACACTGCACTTGCAGCTGTGACAAGTACAGTATCAGATTCCTCATAGTCAAGCTCGAGAACACTAGAATTACCTGAAGAGAAAGCTATTTAAAGACCATTATTCCACCACGGCTAGTCACAAAACCCCTTATTTACTGAAAGACACAGAAGATACCAATCTTACATGTGGTATCAGAGCTTTTTAATAGCAAAAAAAGCACTAGCTAAAGGAACTGGTTACTTTCCACACTGGCTAGACAGCAGTGACCAGCTTCTGGTCACCGAAGGGCTTCTCTCGAGTACTTAATTGCAATCTGCTACTTAGTCAATACTATTACATCTATCAACTCGGGCACGAAGTGCCATCTATGAAAATTCCACATCATACTTACCAAGGTTTCCTACTCGGCCTGTACGACCAATACGATGTACGTACTCTTCAATGTCACTTGGCAAGTCAAAGTTTATGACATGCTTTACATTTGAGATATCCAGTCCTCTTGCTGCTACCTAGTGGTTAAAGGATTAAATCAAACCTTAGTAAAATTCCACAGGACAAGTGAAATTCCACAGTTACTGGCTCAAACTTCATAGATTTCACTTACTGCTGTGGCAACAAGAATTGGGCTCTTGCCCGAACGGAACTGGTGCAGTGCTTCTTCTCTGTCTCTTTGAGAGCGATCTCCATGTATACTTGTACAGGCATACCCTTCATGGTACAGGAAGTCCTCAAGAGCATCTGCACCCTTTTTAGTCTCCACGAACACCAGAGTCAATGAATCCTTGCCTAACAATAATTAAAACACAGGTTAGCAGAAGAGAAGCTGCACAGACAAGTACTTGGCTCCACCACCTGGTAAAAGGCAGTTTCAGTTCTCTGCTCTTGTTTATTCTAAACTCAAGACACTGGAGACTTCCCTCCCCATTTTATATTACCAGAAGAGCTTACACCAACTTAAAACTGACATTAGTCAGTGGAATACATTCACTGCACGTTAAGGAAATACCCTTTCATTCACCTATTCAATAGAAGTTCTTACTACTTGAGTCATTAGATTTGCCTCATCTGAATGTTGCCTTATTTGCTTATCTGAAAGTGGTCTTTACCTGTGGCATTTAGCAGGTCAAGCAGAAACGATCGTTTGTCTGACTCTTCCACCCATACTACCTTCTGTGTAATATTCTCAGATGTAGAACCTACTCTGCCAACAGCCAGAAAGATATATTCATCAAGGAAGTCACGAGCAAGCATCTAAAAAATGGGAAGGGAAAAAAAAAATCAGAACAGTATTTCTTTCCCCTTCTGCAGATGCAATTTGGGCCTATGAACTGTTACAATATTTGAACTTCTGTAAAGTACCTGGATTTCCTTGGGGAAAGTAGCACTGAACATCATGGTATGACGAACCCCTTTTGGTGGCATAGTATCTTGTTCAACAATTCGACGAATTTGAGGTTCAAACCCCATATCAAGCATTCTGTCAGCTTCATCAAGCACCAGGTACCTAAATAGTAACGAAAAAGGTTATTCTTCAGAGCTTTTTTCCTTCAAGCTGTAACCCAGCACAAAAAATGGGCTACAAGTTCGCAACTAGGCGTTTACAGTTTGAAAGCTAGAACTTCAGTGCCGTTAATTCTACATCTCACTTTAAAAGGTACAGTTTCTAGTTGTCAAGTCATTAGCATATGGACAAGAACACTCTACTTACTTGCAGAAATCCAATCCAATCTTTCCCCTCTCCATCATATCAACCAGTCGTCCTGGAGTTGCTACAAGCAAGTGACATCCACGTTCTAAGTCACGTATCTGCTGACCAATGTCTGCACCACCGTACACAACACAGGGACGAACTCTGGAACGGTATGCAAACTATAAAACAAAGTAAATTAGCTCTAAGAAAAACTATACCTAAGCTATTTTATTATGAAGAACTCCTAGATATACCTTTCTGGCTTCCTCATAGATCTGCACAGCCAGTTCTCTAGTGGGAGCCAAGACCAGTGATATTGGATATTGCTTACGGCGCCCATACCTTCCGTTCTCCTGAAGAAAAAAAAAATATTTGGAATGAGTACCCCAAATACAAGGGGAATTAAAACAGCTACTATAAGCAATATTGAAGACAGGTCACCATGTTTGTCTTAATAAGAAAGAAAAAAGCATGTCTGAGAGCCAGCTTGTTTTAAGCACTGCATCTGAAGATTCTGCCCTACTACAGTACCCAACATTCAGCTGTTGGTTAATACATTAACAGGAACATAGTGCACAAGCTTGGTCTCTACAACCTGCACTGTGATACGTAACTTAAGCAGCAGAGAAATAATAGCCATAAACCCTGTTACTTCCTATCCTGAAGTCACTATAACACAGACATGTGTGACCAAGTAGCTTTTCTGTAGCAAGGAAGCATCTTTAAACCTTATGCAACAACAAAAACACTCATAAACAATCTTTTCTCTAGACAGCTATGCATATCAACTCTTTAGGGAGGAAGAAAGTGTTCCACAACCTGTATTTTTCAAGGGAAATAGCTAGTCTTCCAGAAGTTGAGAAGCTTGCCTATCATACCCAAAATAATGATGACATTTAAGCCCAGCTATTGTGTTCATTAGCAGACATCAGGGGCAAAAATACACATTGGTCATAGCTTTTCCAGGACTGCGTATTTAAATACTTGCCTTCATAGCTCTCAAGGCATCACCAGGGCCATCTGCATAGATCTGGCTCAATATTGGTAGAAGAAATGCAGCTGTTTTCCCAGACCCTATTAGGACACAATTCAGTATTACTAGTAGTTATTTTCAAAGCTACTGTACTGTCAACTACAGCACTAATCCTAGTAACTAGCATATTCCCAGTAACATTTGCACTAGTATATATATACTATCTATACCATTGGAGTGCGTTCCTTCGCCAGTAGAGGTTACCCACAAAAGACTTATTACTCAGCACCACAAACCCTCAAGTGAATGTGATTTAAGCCATGAACATTTATCTTGGGACAAACACAGTAAATTCAGTCAAGCCACAGTCAAAACACATTTAAAGCAGTTGCAAGACTCTAAAGCTAGTTAATTTCCAACACTGCAGGTACTTCAGTATACTCTGAACAGAAAGTTGTACTACACCTTACGGACCTCTTACCCGCAGCTTGAGGAATGCAAGACCCTACTCCTATTGAGAGAGACTAAGCAGCCAAGAGTTACTGACTTACCTGTCTGAGCACAGGCCATCAAGTCTCTCTTTTCTTTAATAATAGGTATTGCATGTTTCTGGACTGGAGTAGGACGGGTGTAGCGTGTGAGCTCAATGTTTCCCATAATAATTTCTCCCATGTCAACATCACTGAACTGTAAAATATTTAAAACAAGTAAGAGAGGGATACTTCCCTTCAGCCACCATGGAACACATCATTCAGCCTAAGAAGTTATTTGTAAAGTAGCTTTTGCTTTATCTCTTTCTATAGAACTTGCCTATTACATTTACAGATACTCAGGACCTCGTTACCAAAAGTGTGGTATCTACTTAGTCCAGTCAGATAAGTGATTCTTAAAAAGCCAGCCAAGCCTGAAGTGCAGACTACACTAGCATACTATGCTTAGCACAACACAATGCCTACGCTTAAGCTGTTGCTCCAACAAACCAGCACCTCCAAGCACTTTACTTCTTCACGTTTACCGTTTAAACACAAGTCACATAGTTAAGTGAGCTACAAGCGTTAACTGAACAAGCTTACACAACTTCTCCCATGTCTTAGTTCATCATATGCAACCCTCCTCTGCAAAACAGCTTAGCTGCAGGAAGACAGTGTTTCCTTCCCTCCCTGAACTTAAGACAACACAACATCAAGTTTCACATGCAAAATAGTCACTATTAGATACACCAGCAAGCCAGATTTTTAAAAAAAAAAACCAAACCCACTACTTACACTTTCAATATGTGGAGGACAGTTACTGCCTGTTGCTTCAACAGGAATATCATCGTATTTCTCAAAGTTAATGCCAGTATTGCTTCCTGAAAAGAGCTCTCTAAAAACAGAAGAGAAAGCATTTTACTTGCTAAACATATCAACTGGCCCTGTCATGTGAATCTACACTATTCTATTACTTACTGTTCCAGGCGTTCACTTGGGGGAAGAGGCTTTGACCAGTCATCTTCATCTGATTTATCAGACCAGCGGCTATTCCCACCACGGTCAAATCTACCAAAGCCACTTCTATCATAGTCTCCACCTCTTCCACGCTCTTCATATCTAAATACAGCAAGAATATCAGGCTACCATTCCTGGACAACACGATTTTTTTGACATGCAAAATTAAAGCTATAATAATCTGGTAGTGTATGCTCTGTGTATTACATATACAACTGCAGAACAATTCAAAGTCGTCAGACTGCTTCTTGACCTATGAACTGAAATTATTTTAGTCCCAGCCATCAGACTAAGTCATGTTATTCCGTGTCACAGACAGGAGAGTGTCATGATTTCACAGCTCTGTTTAGCTTAACACGCTGAACCTTGCATGACAGTTTTTATTTGGTTAAGTGTAACAAATATAAAGAATCAGTCATCTGCCAGTAGAGCTACAATTCCAGTTGCTCAGTCTGTGCCATTTTTTGTAGGGAGCTCCACTTAAAACGCTTAGGAGACATTGTTTGGTACTCCCCCCTTTCTCTGTGCCTCATTTTACACAGGTCTCCCACATCCAGACAAAACCCTCAAGTGCTGTAATTTGTTCCTTTATTCCCCCACCATACATTGACCAAACTAAATACCTCAATTACATGTCACATTATTATTTTATAAAGAGGGAGCTCACCTGTATTACTGACTTGGAAAGAAGGTGGAAAAAGTCCTTACCTCAACTGTTTAGTTTTTGGTCTGGTAAATCATGTTTGAGAAAAGTCTGGATACAGGACTAGCATCAGCTTTACTAGTCGATAAAGGTCACTCTCACCACACTTGTGCATACAACGCATGATGTGCGTAAGACTGATCAAGTAAGGTAGAGAACCTGCAAGAGTCTCACCCAGTTTTATTAACTACACTTTTTAAACACGGAAAAAGAATATTGAAATTAAAAAAAAAAAGTTTTGATGTATTTTATATGCTCCCAACAGCTCTTCATGATTTTTCTGGAAGTAGCCACCCTCTAGCACTTTTTTGGTGAAATGGTTAAGTCAGCAAGTCATTATAGCTGCAGTGAGTGGCTGGTGGTGGACTACAAGGCACATTTTTCAACACATGCAAGTTTCCCATCCTTGAACTCATGTAGCTTTAAAAGCAAGGTTCTCTCACTCTCTCCTCCCACCTTATCCTATCATTCACACTTAGAACTCCAATTTTAACATCAAGATTACAGGTGCACTACTAGAACTGAGACAGACTTCGTATGCACCACCCAGACAAATACTTGCCTTCCTCCTCTTGATCCATTTCCACGGTCAAAGAAGCTTGATTTTGCTCCACGGTCAGACCGTGCACCAAAGCTACTGTATGCATCCTTGTCTCTGCTAGAACTCCAGCCACCACTATCAAAACCTAGTAGAGAAAGGTATTTTAGCCATACATTACATGATCTAGGCTTTTACAAGCAAAAACTTAAGTTCTGTCCAGTAAGTCTTCACTGGAAGGTCTGCAGGATTGAAAGACAGGCAGTCCTTCAAGAATGGAAGATGTACAGATGGTAACACTTACTCAAATAGGGACTAAGCATTTCTCATTGCATACCAGAATTTGCTGAAACCCCTCCACTCATGTACAAGCATATTATTTTTTAAAACACTGCACTTGCCTTAGTGTTAATGTTTAAGTTGCCTACTCTGGAAAGACAGGTATCAGAAGAAACATTAAGACACTAAGTCTTGCCAAGCCTACATTATCTCTCCGACTTCAACACAAATCCTTGACGATGCATTTAATTTTTGTGAGGTTAACAAGGCCTCTGGTGGAGATCAATAAATGGTATTAGCCCTTGCGTTAGAAATCCATATGGAAGTTAGAATGTTTTGTCATACTGCAAGTACACAGAACAATCTGATCTACACAGACTAAGACGAATTAACAGCACCACGCAGAAATAAAGAATATGGAGTTCTTCACTTTGAATTACCACATTGAATTTTTCCACAGCACTTTTACACCTACCTACAGCAGATGCCTATTTAGGTATGTTAACTCAAAGAAAAAGGACCAAGTAGAATAGAAAGTACCTCAGCTTGCCAACACAATGAAGTAAAAAGCCTCGTTTTCATTCAGCTACCAGGGTTGGGAGGTAGGCAGAAACATAGAGCTTTAAACAATGCTTTGGTACTAGACTAAGAACCTATAAATTCTGATTCAGAATTCCAACCTTCACAAGTTTGAAAACATGACCCAACCAGAGTCTCAGCTATGGGATTCTGCCAGAGAATAAGTGAAATAATTAAACAGATAAACGAATAATGTCACTCCTATCAAGTGAGCATGCTTTTGCTAGCTCCACAGCACAAAACCAGTCAAAACCTATGCACCAGACAGTAAAAGCAACCACAAAACAAAATTAGTCCAAAGAAAGGGGTTGTTCTAGGCCCTATCTCTCCGAGAAAGCTTTCCTACAACAACTACCCTACCTTGTTAGATGTTTTCTGCAGCGTGTCATTCCCCTTCGCCCCCCTTTTTTTTTTGAACTAGGAAATTCTACTCCCCAGAATCCAGACATGCGCCAGTCACAAAGGAACTTTAAAAACTAGCATGATAACTTATTTGGTCTGGCTAACCGAAGGCGACAGCAAAAATAACCCATGCATGAATTTTAATAGCACACAAGACCATAGAATGCTTCAAGACCTCCAAAGTGCTTTACGAAGTAACTTTAGTCCTTAAGGATAAATTAACTTCACACACAGAGGCTACTGAAGAAGATCAGGAATACCATAATCACTTCGTTAACACATGAGAAGCTTATTTTAGGCTTGTTTAGAAGGCAACTAAATCCAGATTTTAGGATGAGTAACTTTCAAACCACACTAAAAATACTGGGGTATGTCATCCTGCCAAGAGATCTAACAGCAGTGGTACTGACAGAGCAGTCTTCAGAAAGATACACATGTAGTTTCTCATTAGTGAAAAAATTGGGCTGACTACATTAAGATCTTCTACCAAGTCTGAAAAGTTCCAGAAAGGAGTCAAGATTTTATACTATGAATAGCATACAAAGTAAACTTACTCATCTAGCTTGTTATTACACTAGCTGCTGAAGCTGGTACCTTGCCATGTTTTTCTTTATAGTGTAGCAACTTCTAGACCAAGTCTTTAACAAATACATATATATACACCCTGCTTGATAATGAGGATCATTAATTCCACTTTCACTTTGGTATTTCTAGTTTGATTTTACTTGTGGATCAGCATAGAACAACAGAGGTCCAGGCCATAGAAGTCAATTTTAAGTAACCAGCTAGCAGAAAACATCATGATTTAGAACAACACATGGCAAATTAAAATCAAAAGCAAATGCACTGAGACAACCCATAACAGACAATAGATTGACTTCTCTGAAGTGAAGAGAATGATCACGAGACCATGCAAGAATTATCAGGAAATTCCTTAAAAAATTTACGCATTTGGTGGTTTTTGTTGTTGTTGTTCCGGTTTTGTTTTTTTTTGTTTAAGTAAAAACCTGAATAGATTCCATCCAGCACGTATTTCTCACCAAAGAAAGTTAATGAACTTCCAGAGCAGTAGTAGCAGTAGTTCTTGCACCTATGAAGAGTGGTAGAATTGTCAATGCTTCTCCTCGATCAGGATTTTAATTCGTGTTTTATAATGCTCTAACAGCAATTATTGTCAGCTTACTTGAAAAGTTGCCACATGCAGCAGCAATCATCAGTTTTTTAAAGATGGGAAAAACTTAGAATCATAGAATCCTTACGGTTGGAAAAGACCCTTAAGGTAAGTTCTAACAGCTACTCCTTGATCTACTATAGATCAGATTAGATTTTAAATATACAAGAGCAGCTTCCAGGAAGTTTAACACGAAAATGACACGACAACAATGTTTAGTGTTATCAAGTCAAGCTCATGGAACCAACACACTTTAGACCACACAGCCCTGCATACTGAGCTCCACATACTGTAGCTTCAACAGTTGAAAAACATTAAGTAACCTCAGGACATACTTTTATGCATGCTCTTATTTCCTGCAGTTCTGTACTGTCTTATTCCCATGTACAAAGCTAATAGATTAGTATTACAATAGGGACAGATCTGCAGGTGTATGGAAAGAGTAAGCTGAAGAAAACACTGTAGGAGTTTTAAAATAAATACTCTAGATCCCTTAGCGTGCTTCCCCTGTCAATACCTACTGAAATCATGAAGATGCTCAGATCTTCACGCACACAAAGAACAGCTACTTTTAAAGTATTAAGTCCACTGCCTTAAGCAATTTCTTTCCTAGCTGCAAGTAAGCCCATTGTGCAACTTTAATAGCATCTAGGAATTACTATACCATCATCAGCTACAGAGGAAAGTGAGAACCCCAAGCTAGAAACTATACACTATTTGTTTCTAGAGCATGTCTAAGGGAACAACACACAGGAGAAGTAATTATTTTTATTTTTTCAAGTTTTTGAGTGCAGTAATAGTTAACTAACACTTCCACAGAAGTCCATAAGGTCATGGTATGAGCAAGACAATTCTACTGGATTAGTGAAATATCGTTCTACCAAGTAGTTTAACTGATTTTTACATCAATGAAAATTTTATCGGGTTACTACACTTGAAAGGCTGCATCAAGTTTTGTTACATGGTCAAATACCACTATTATCCAAGGTTTCTTTTGCCTGTTGCTTGCCAACGTGTACCCCTTGAAAAATCTGTTGCTGAAGATTCCAAGGAGAAGCCAATATACAGAACAGCTTCAACATAGCCAAAGAAGCAATCATCAATTTAGTTGTAAATAACAGAAGCAAACATTAATTTTATGAAATTACAACTGTGTAACAGACTTCAAATCATACTATAAAATAGCTCAGCTTTACATCACTGTATTGATGATATCCACTTTGCTTCTCAGTAGGGAGCCTGAACTGGAATCGTAGCTTTTCCATTTAGCCATCACGAACCTTGTCACAGGGAATCATGAGGAGTCTAGTGATACATTACTGAAACAGGTTAAAAGGAAGTTCTGAAATGTGAGGTTTACCAAGGAAAAGATGGCAGGCCTATGTTCTATTAATTGAACAAGCCATGTGTCAAATTTAAGTTTCATGACCTGTTTACCTTTTTGCAAGGTGAAGCTTGCAACCCCAGAAAAGCCATACATGAACACATGTACATTGCAATGTTTGAACTCTGGTCTTGCACAGAAAAGATGACAGCGACAGTCCTATACGTAACAGGCCATGATATGAACTCAAGGTTACAACTGAAGTATCCCTCCATATCCAATATCCCCAAAGATTAAACTGGAGTTTGGTACAAATTACCACTAGGGAAAGGAAATCTATAAACAGCAAATGTCCACAAGCCAACTCTAAGTTGTTTCCTGCTTTTGAGAAACCTGCATATTCCTCTCAGGGTTAGCTAGCCGATTTCTTGAAAGACTGCTCACGCTTGAGGTTAATGTGATCAGGAACTTCAAGAGCACTGACCTGCCAACCAGTCCCTCTACTTTCCCCAAAACATTCAGCTCTCCTAACAGGCTGTTCATCATTTGGTGCTTTAGGCCATGCTTCTTTTAGATAGGAAAAAAAAACACACAAAAAAACCCTCACAACACACTAGCTTGGACACATGCAAACGCAAGACAAAACCAGACTGAATTTGTGGAAGTCCACTGCTTTAGAAACAGGTGAGATTTAAGTCTTCCGTAAGCTGTAGCATAGCAAGAAGTATTTCAGTTCCTCCATTCCAGTATTTCAGTAGGTGTTAGAGGAAATGTTTCCCCAAGTCATTAGTCATGATGATAATGCATGCTGCAGTATCTGCAATCTTTGTATCTTACAAATAAAGATCATGATTTTCTTCACTGAAGAACTCCACAGAATTTTTCTTCTTTATATGTTTTGTTTAGAAAAATTAAGCACAAGATATAAAGGCCATTTCTCAGCACAAACCCCCCTGTGTAAACATATGACCATCACTGGTCATTTATTTCATGTTTCATGCACCAGCATCCCACATTTCCTTCTGCTAGTGCTCTTGTGGACTTCCATAAAAACTACAAGCTAAACAAGGACAACATCTCTAACTGTTCTGTTTCTCATCCTCCCTACTTAAGAGCAAGTTGTGTAAAACATCCATTTTTACAAAGTAAAACTGTGCTATTTGTTCATATTAAAGAACGGGTTACTACAAGTTCCACATCACAGTCGCTAGCAGAAAAGCTGGTACTCCCAAAATCCATTAAAACTGATCCTCAAGATTACAGAGCTAGTCAAGTTAAGATGGGAGACTCCCTCTTGCTTCAGTCAGTTAATTGCTTAATGAGATATGGAAGATATTTTGCCAGTCAGATACTGAACTTGAGCTTAGAATACAACCTGGTGAAGGAACCAAGAATAGCACACTAAAAGCAGATTAAGTTGCAGTGTTTTGCACAGAGCAGTCAAGCAGTCTGTATAATCACCTTTAAGAGTACTGTCAAAGCCTTTAGTAGTCTGTTCCTAGAGATTCAGAAGTAGGCCATGAACCAGTTACAAGTGTTGCCACTGTATTTCTGATACATACCCTGTTTTGAAGCTTCCCTGTTCCGCAAATGAGGAGGAATGTATCGGCCTTCTAAAGAATAAAAGAAAGGTAGTGTTACAAGATTGCAGCGTTAGCACCTTTTGAGGTACTAGCCTTTCCAAAAAAGTCCTCTGCCTCACAAGCTTTAAGGCCTCTTACAGCGTCTTTAAACAAGAGTCCTTTAACACAGCACTTAATATCCTTCGCTCAGAGGACCAACGCAGTAAAGATTAAGCTCTTGCATACTCATTTAAGTAGCAGCTTTTTTTTTTTTTTTTAAATAGATGTATAGGCTATTTCTTTGACTAAGTCACACATGTCCTTTATGGATGTTACAGTGTCTGTGATGAAAGCCTGTCTTCCTAGAACTCATTATGGCTTAACCTGGTGCCAGATATTTGAACAGCTTAAGATTTTCACTATGTCATTCAAATACTGGCACTCACCATATTATTATTACCAGTATTTTTCCTTCCCCTTAAATTCAACTATCCCTATCAGTTCAGTCCAGATCAAACCAGAAGCCACACGTAATTGCCTCTGAATAGCATTCTTCATTTACAATCCAGAAGCATTTGTCTGCTAAGCAACATGAATCAGAATGTACCAGGCACAAGCTGAATGTGAATTCCTGGAAGATTCCCCTCTCTTCTTAATGTACTTAAGCCTTGCATGTCAGAGAATGCAGTTTCTACTCAGTGCATTAGGATTAGTACTGTTAACTATTAGAACTTTTACCTTCAAACATTCCAACTCTAGCTGGATGTTTTGAGAAGACAGATCATCACATTACTACCACAATCAGTGGCCTAAGCTGTTTGACTAGAGCCAACAGAAAATCTGGGACAAAAGTGGAACACTAAGTTCTCTCAAGTTAGTTAAGCACTTAAGAAATTTACACATGCCATATCATTGTTAAATTAAGTGCCCCTACCTAAGTATACAGCATTTTCAAAGCAGGCATAACCAGCAAACTCCTCAATTTCCCCACAGCCTCTGTGAATCTTTGCTTCATTAATTACTCTTCACAGCTACAAAACCCTTATTTCTACAACTGTGTTTGTAAGCTTGAGAACTTGCATGTACTTACTGCTTGAAGAGCTTCCTTCACTCTGAGAGTCTGAGGAATTCAAGTCTAGACCAGAAAACTAGAAGAAATAAAACGAGTATCAACATGTATCATGAATTTATGCTAAGATACAAAAAGTCCTTTTGCTTATCCACAGCAAGCAGTGTTCCAACAAGTTATTGCTGCAAAGAAATTTGTTTATAGTGTCAGTTACATCTCCTGTAAAGGATAAAAACCAAAACCATAGTTAGTACTCAAGGCTATACCATCTTCACATCCAAGTTTCTTCATATCCACCAATAAACATGCATCATACGGGCAGCAAGGCCAAAAGAGTATCCTACACCCATCAAATCAAATACCACAGACTTCTGCTTCACACACTGTATATAGGCTAAATAGCCATTTAAAATAGTCTTTCAGTCCACTCAAATGCATTCTGATTGAGATCAATGGCAACTTTTTTTTTAGGTCTACAAAGACTACAGCCTAAATAATACCAATTCAGTTGGGTATTTCACTTGCAGAGACTCAGCTACTTCTTTACACTGCGTTAACACTACTGAGACATTATAGTCTTCATGTTTGAGGCAGCTACTGTTCACAAAACATCAAGTGACTTCTTCCTACAATTACTTCAGCAAATACAATTTTTGGCTTGCTTTTCTAAAACTTGATTCACAGCCTTCAGTCTTCCAGTAAAGCCTACTAAAAGGTATTTCAGTTCAGGCACTACTAGCATGTAACCCAGATGTTTTAGGTCAAACACAATATGGACTCATTTCAGCAGAAGGCAGTGGGCAACTCTCAAAGCTTAAACACCAGCGTATCACAGTTGTTTGCCTGCACAGCAAGATTAGAAGCTTATATGGAAATAACAAGACATGTTTAAATACAATTAAATTTTATGCAAGACCAATTGCACAGAAGTGTTTTCCATTATCACCTGAATCAATCCAAAGCAAAGATCCCAATGCACTGTCCTTCTAGATGTTCAGTTGTGTGTGCTGCCATTTAGGGCATTCAGATTCTTGAAAAATCCTCCCATGGCAGGCCTCGTATCATCCTCTTTAAAGCCACTACTTAAAATATTATCTCTTTAGTTGATCCAAGCATCAACACGAGGCTAAAGAATAATTCTTATTTGAACAGTAAACAAAGAGTCTCTACTAGGTAAAAGTGGCTCTCCAGGAGCAGTCCACAGAAGCGATGCATAAATCTTCTCGCACTGGACCCCCACCGTCTCCACCGTGGGGGCAACACTTCCCAAAATCTGATCTCGGAGATGGCGCAGCGACGAAGCCCGGCGCGGCCGCCATCTCAGTGCGGCGGTGCAGCCGGCACTGCGGGTTGGGATTTTCGGCGCAGCAGGGAGCAGCCGCAGCCGCCCAGCTAATCCAGCAGCCGGCACCCGTCACGTGCTATCGGGGGGGGAGGGGAGGGAGGTTGGGGGAGGAAAGGAGAAAAAGAAGCGGTGGGGGAAGGACCGGCTCCCTGACCTACTTCGCCGAAGACTCCAGAGCAGCGGCCGCCCGAAGCCTACTAGACGCCAAGGACTAGCGCTGCCCTGCCACGCCAGCTGCCCGCTCTGGGTCTCGCTACAACACAGGGGCCTCTTCCCGCCCCTTCTCCCGGGATTAGATAACCATCTATCCGCTCCACACTGGGCAGGGGCTTGCGCCTGACTCCGCCCAGCAGAGGCGGGGGGGTGGAAGACGTAGGGAGCAAGAGGAAACAGGGGGTGGGAAGAGAAAAAGAGAAGAGAGAACAACAACACCGCGGGCCTGGGAGCCGCCCGGACACATGCCGGCTGAGGCGCTCCTCGTCCAGGCCCAACTGCGTCACCGGGGCCCACCGGCACCAGAGGAAAGAGCGGGAAAGGCTGCTGCCGGCCTCTGCTGACGCAGCTCGAACAAAGGCAGCCGCCAGCGCCCGCGCCCCCTCCCCCAGCCCCTTCCCCGGGGAAGGGGGCGCCAACACAAAGCGCCGTCCTCCCCCGCCTCGCCCCGTCAGAGGCACAATGGCCGCCATTTAGCGTGTCTTTCTCCCTGCCCCCCTCCCCCCGGGCTCCCTCCTCCTCCTCCCCCCCCCCCCCCCGGCCCCGCGCGCGGGACCGTTCCCCGCCGCCGCCGCCAGGGGTCCCGGCAGTCAACGTTACCATCGTCGCTCGCCGCCACACAAAAGCCGGGCCTGGAGCGTGGCGAGGAGGCCGCGGGGGCAGGCGCAGATCCCGGCTCGGCCGTTCGGGCGGCAACGGCGGTCCCGTCCTTCCCGGCCCCCCCCCCCACCCCACCCCCCACCCCGGCAACGGCGCGCCCCCGCGGGAGGAAACCCGGCGTGGAGCCGCCGCACGACGGAAACTGCGCAACAACCGAATACGCCACAAACCGGCCGCGTTGGAGGGAGGGGGGGAGCGGGGTTGCCGGTGAAAAAAAGCGGGGGGGGGGGAATCACAGCGCAACCGTCAGTGACCGAGGAGCGAAACATATCCCACAGTAGGAATCTTGACCATTCCTGCCCCACGCACTCGGAGCTCCTACGCGCCTCTCCTCCCGTCCCGCCCGCCGCCCCGTTCCGGTTAACGGAGCGGCCTGCCGCGCCCGCCACCACCACCCCCCCGCCGCCCGCATTCCGGGGCCCGTCCCTCACCTGCTGGTCTAGACTGAGGGCATTTTCCACCGCCACATGACTCATAACGAGAGATCGTCTCGGGGTGTCCCGCTCCGCCTCGAGAAATTCAGATTCGCCGGGCTAGGAACTCGCCGCTGTTGCCGCTCGTCCACCACGAATCGCTTTCCTGACTGAGCCCCCCCCGCCTCGGCCCCGGCCTTTATATAGTCCCCGCCCCCCCCCGCCGGCGCGCGCTGACTTCAGCGCGCACGCTACCGCCCCTGCCCGCGCGCTCCCTTCCCCCTCCTCCTGCCTAGCGCTATCGCGAGAGAAACCGACAGCCCTGCGCCGGCGGGGAAGGGCTATCGCGAGACCTGCGCTGGCCTCCGCAGCTCAGCCCTCGGTGAAGGGCGTTCCGGAGGTGTCGCGAGACTTCGGGCGCCAGGCCCGCGCGGCACCCGCTGGGTCTCCCGGGTTTTGCTGGCGATACCGCGAGGTTTCCCCCCCGGGCGGCCGGTTCTCCTCCTCCGCCCGGCTCTCCGCAGGGGGGAGAACGGCCCCGAGGTCTCGCGAGATCGCGAGGCCCCCCCCCCGCCTTCTCCTTTTGTTCGGCGTGCTCGCGAGAGCGGCCCGCCGCGCGCGCGCGTGGCTAAGATGTCTCTAGAAGGAGTCGGATTCTAGGTCACGTGGGCGACCCGGCCGGCGCCCGCCGCCATCTTGTGCGCTTACTCCGGCACAGTGGCGTAGGTCCTAATGGAGGCGCGGGGAGCCCGCGTCGTGGGGCTTGAGCGCGGCGAGGGAAGGAGGAGGGTGCTAGTAGTGGCGCGCTGGGGTGACCGCCCGGCTTGAGTGTCACCTAGAGAGGAAGCTGGAGCTATGGTCAGCGGGGGAGGGGCTGCTTCACCCACAAATACACCCACGTCCTGCTTCGCTCCACACGCACAGGGGTCCCTACACGGTGCCTTTGCCGGGCAGGAACTCGAGCACCTTCCCTTTACAGGCCCCACACTGCATCCTGGCATTAGTTTCTGCATGCTTCCTGAGAGGTTCTGTCACCCACCCTTTCCCAGGCAACCCCTCTCACCTGCTCTGGGCCATCACAGTTCAGCTGCCCTCAACATGGGTGCAGGCACATTAACTTGTCGCTCTGGCTGTGCCTACAGGGCTACAAAATGATCCACTGTGCCTATTGTCCAGTGGCATGTCACTGTGAGCCACTCACCCCAAACACATTGGTGTTGGTGGTCAACACTAGTTATTGCAGACATTCATCATCTTTTTCCCAATATCTTTAGCCATCAAATCTATTGAGATACTAAAGGTCACCCCTATTTTCCCTATAGTGACAGTTTTACCAAGCTATCCCATTATATCCACAAAAAGCCCCCACCTAGGACTCATTAGGACTCATGTTTACTGTTAGCCTGTAAAATGGCGATCAAATAATAAGCATTAAGCTACCTGTCACTTTTCAAAAGAGAGAAACACCCCCATACCCTTCCATCACATCACAGCCAGCTGACACGGAAAATACTAGAGCCATTTCCTTGAATTTGGGTCAGTAAAAGTACTGACAAACATGCTTACAGGATCAGGATACCTCTGAGGCTGTTAAGTCACAAGGAAAATGACACAGGGTTTGGTTGTCCTTGTTCCACACATAGCAATTATTCCTCCATTTCCCTCCTCCTTGGGGTCCTGCCTCTTCCAACAAGGAAGTATAAGGAAGAGTCGTACTCCAGAAGGATGGCTGGATACACTGTGGGATTTAAAAGCAAGACAAAACTTTTCCACGGTACTCGCCCATAAAAATACCTATCTTTACCTAGTTTTTCCTGAACACAGAATTCTTTCACATAGCTGCCCTTAAAGTTGGAGCTCTAGAACCAAAGTCCTTTCATTCCAGAAATTAAGCCTACAAGATTTAAACACCCACAAACAAATCCTTAAATGAGGAACACATACTCCTTCTCATAGACAAACCAGCCTGTTCTGTACAGGATAGAATCTGTCCTTAAACAAAACATTTACCATTCTTCTGCTTTGGTCTTCCATAATGCTTCTTTAGCCAGCTACAGCTCCAGAGTTAAAGGTTTATACTTGTATTTCTTCCTCAGGTGCACCTATTTATATCATTTAAATGCTTGCAGGTGTATTCACCAAGGCTGCCTGACAGTTAAAAGAAAAAAAAAGATTCTATGTTTTTAAAAAAGCTGTTACTGGACTTAGGCCCAAATTTTGTTTTTTTTGAAAGCAAATTTCAAATAAATCTTTTAATTCCTTTTCTTCTTACAACTTTGCGGACAATTCTAAATTCTGAACAATTCTGCAATGTTTACATCCGTACAATGTCTGCAGTGCTTTTGTAAACAAGACCATTGTTTGATACAATTCATACACACTAGGAAATTACATTAATTAATCCTTCTTCACTGTACAGGTTTTAGAAGTATCACAGTAATTTAATTCCTGGTCCTGCAGTCAGGAAAGCAGGTGGGCCCACTTGCCTCCGTGACAGTTTAGTAGAGGGGCCTCTGTGTGTCATGTGTCACGCTGGCAGTGTGCTTCCATGCAGTCCACCCAAGGCAGAGCAAATGAGAAAGTTGGAGTCTTCTGCTGCAGGCATGCGAGTGCTCCCATTGCTTAGGGAAGTCAGTTTTCCCTTTGTTATTAAGTTACCATCTGCATTAGGCAGGACTAGGTATTCTCAGTTTCACTTTTTATTCTCCTGCAGCTGACTCAGAAACAATTTGCTGGAGGAAGTTGAGCAGCTAATGGGTACTTGAGTCAAGCATTAAGCTAACACTGGAGTCCTCACAAATCCTGTTCACTGTCTGTTAAACTCAGTAAGGTTTTGCTGATGGACTCAAACAAAACTGCTTAAAACCTGACACTGCTGGGTGCTTGGACACTCAGTTCTTAAATCCTAGCAGGATTCCCAAATCTGCTATTCCCTCACCTGCAGAGCCTCATCTGGTAGTTCTGAAAGGCTACACTGTTAGCCTCAAAATAACTAGAGATACAGCTTTCTGAGTATTGAGGAGATCTTTGCTGTGCATGAGAAAAGCCGTATCCCCGATTGCCACCAAGCAGTATGGGTTGTAAAGTCAACACTGTTTATGAAGTTGTAGCTTCCTTTTAGAATATTTTTGCCCAAACCTGATATACGCTGGCCTTGCGTACACAAGTTTCCTTATCTGTTTTGAGACTACCGACAGGTCATATGGTACTAGACATCTTAACAAGCAGATTTCCCATCTTGCAGAACTACAGGCTTACTTCTAAGGGAAGGAGGTATTTTGCTAATGGTAAGGCAACTCAGACTTAGGCCCTGAAATCCAGAGTGTGGTAAAAAATAAATCCTACCGTGGATATAATTCTCAGGTTGCAGTACTGAAAACTTGTTTCTTGTTCTACAGAGCTAGCTATGAGACTAAGACCATACTTTTGTGAGTCTTTCATATTGCAAGCTGGCACAGCAATAAAAAATACAAAGTTAATGTTGTCCAGCCCCAAATTAGCAAAGGAACTAAGGAACAGCCTTTAGTCAACAGTGTATATCTCTCAGTAATATCAGAGATCTGTCTTTAAGAGCATGATTTCTAACTGCTGCATCTGCTCAGTTCCCAAATTTTGGGGGATATTTTTAAACATCAAAAGGCAGAGTCTTACTGATTTGGAGGCATAACATGAAAAGAAGAACCACATTCAACCATTGATATACTGTTAGTGAAGCCTCCACTACAACGTCTGCATTCCCTACAGCGGCGGATACAAAACTCTTTGGACCAATGGGTAAGTTTCAGAGTAATGTATGTAAAAGCGATTTATAGAATCATAGAATCATAGAATCATAGAATCATAGAATCATACAGGTTGGAAAAGACCTCTAAGATCATCGAGTCCAACCGTCAACCCAACACCACCATGCCCACTACACCATGTCCCTAAGGGCCTCATCTACACGTCTTTTAAATACCTCCAGGGATGGTGACTCCACCACTTCCCTGGGCAGCCTGTTCCAAGGCCTGACCACTCTTTCAGTAAAGAAATTTTTCCTAATGTTCAATCTAAACCTCCCTTGGCGCAACTTGAGGCCATTTCCTCTTGTCCTATCGCTAGTTACTTGGGAGAAGAGACCAACACCCACCTCGCTACAACCTCCTTTCAGGTAGTTGTAGAGCGCGATGAGGTCTCCCCTCAGCCTCCTCTTCTCCAGGCTAAACAACCCCAGTTCCCTCAGCCGCTCCTCATAAGGCTTGTGCTCCAGGCCCTTCACCAGCTTCGTTGCCCTCCTCTGGACGCGCTCCAGCACCTCCATGTCCTTCTTGTAGTGAGGGGCCCAAAACTGAACACAGTATTCGAGGTGCGGCCTCACCAGTGCCGAGTACAGGGGCACGATCACCTCCCTGCTCCTGCTGGCCACACTATTTCTGATACAGGCCAGGATGCCGTTGGCCTTCTTGGCCACCTGAGCACACTGCCGGCTCATGTTCAGCCGGCTGTCAACCAGTACCCCCAGGTCCTTTTCCTCTGGGCAGCTTTCCAGCCACTCTCCCCCAAGCCTGTAGCGTTGCCTGGGGTTGTTGTGGCCCAAGTGCAGGACCCGGCACTTGGCCTTGTTGAATCTCATACAGTTGGCCTCGGCCCATCGATCCAGCCTGTCCAGGTCCCTCTGCAGAGCCTTATGTGGCAGATTAAAATGAAAAAGCATTTTTAAAGCTGGCACCCTTCCTTTAACTTCAAAACAAAGCCAGGCCTGTTGTATTGGATGGCCTTCCCAGGTTCCTCACATTTGGGAGGCTGTCATTCTTCAGACATTTCTCTCAGTGGCAGTACTGGTGTAGGCTGTTCCCAGCACTTGCCATTTGTTCCTGTCCTCAAGGTGTCCCCTCAGCTGTCCCAGTATAGCTGTTAGTGATGCCAGTCCATGCAGTGAATGAAGGAACTGATCTGAGTTTAAAATAACTCCGCCTGTTTGTAGGGGTAGAAAAAAAACCTGCCTAAGTCAACTCTCTGCCCAGAGAAATGCCTGTGGGATATTGGTTCGTAGTCAATGAGTTTCTTCAATTTAGTGAATATTTCCCACCATTCATCCTTTATCTCAGCATGCAGGGCAAAGCCGGTGCACTTAAGCCAGGCATTTCTTTCACTGGCATTGCCAGCTTACATAGTCCCTACCTCACTCTGCACCCCCAGCTCCTTTCAGCCTCTCAAATAAACCGTTGGGGAGAAGGTGTTATTTTTCACCCGGATGAGTCCTTTAGTGTGTTTGGGGTGGCTACACAAATGCCTATGCCAGTCCAACAGGAGCAAGGGTAACTAGCCCCAGGCGGGGAAGACAGGGGCCGGGAGCTGCTACAGCGAGCGCTGCTGCTGACAAAGCCTGTGCAGAGCCGCAGCCTCCTTCCCCAGGTAGGCAGGGGCAGAACAGGAGAGCACAGGATGCGCACCCACATTTTCTCAGGGAAGGAATGCACTGGGGTGCTCATTACACAAACCATGGGAGCCAGTGGGGAATCTCAAGAAAATCTGGGGAAAGTTTTCTGTTGCCTGTAGAATTACAGTAGGTATTTTAGCCAAAATGTGCACAGTTGGTTTTCTGGTTTGGGTCCTTTTGTCTCTGTTTTGATACAAAATCTTACTGTAAGGAATAAAGGAAATTGCTAATAATAAAAATATGATTATTAAACTGTGCCTGGACAGCATTTGACAGAATATTTACAAAATTTTCCACTATGCTGCAACACTTTGTTCTGTCATTGCCTATGCTGAGTACACCTCTACCTTAAGTCTTAGAGAGGACATTATGCCTTTAACTTACATGAAGAATTAAAAGGAAATCTGATTCTTTGGCTAGTGTATTGCCACCCAAGCCTTGATGGTTCCCCTTCCCGTGTTTCTTCACACCCCCAGACTGGTAGAGGCTGATATAATGTACATAATTGATTGGCGAGGCCTTGATGAAGAGCAGATTCATGATTATTCTCTGAAAAGATGTCTGGAACGTGTTTGAAAACTTCAAAGACATTCACATCTTGTCCTGAAAAGCCACAAAAGACTGTTTACAGAAAGCACAGACTCTTTACAGAAAGGAGAGACAGAATCAGAAGGTTTTATAAGCTATGACTCTAGAATAGGGATACACAGAGAGGATTTGGCCGTTTCAAACATGTGCTAGTTCTTATCTGAGGCAGCACTCAAGGTTTCTCTTTTTTTTTTCTTTAATGAAGTCCTCTTTTTCTTTTCTGTAATGGTTTAGTGACAAGATCAAGTAGTCACAGGCTTCTGTGGGAACTGAGGAAGTACGAGCGTAGTTTTGTCCTTATTTCTTCTGTTACACTAGGATAAGACACAGGGAAGAATGAGTCCAGGAATTTCACACAGGAGATACTTCTTGAGCTGGGGTCAGGGCCCAGGAGCCGATGACCTAAGTGCTGCCCAAGGCTGCCACTGAAATGGCAGCAGAGGGGAACAAGAATAGGGGCAAAGGGATGGGAGACAAGACAAGAACTAGTTAGTTTTAGCTCTCTGCTGTAGGTGAATAGTTCCTAATGGCACTCCCTTCCTATATGTCTCTTGCTTGGGTCTTGGAGTAAGTCCCCTTTTGAGGCAAGAGTAAGACTAGCAAAGATACACCCATGCTACTTGCTGTGAGCCTACAAAGTTACGTGCCTGACCCAAGAAAGGACTGGCCTGGTGTGTTACCAGGGCTGCCTCGCTTGCCTGGGTCCAGAGCGAGTGTGGTACTGCAGCAGGAGAGGCTTGCCTCACTCGTCCTTTCTCCTCCCTCAGCCCCCCGTGTACACAGCCAACTGAAGCCACCGCTCTGTGGTCTGAAGAAAGCTGTCCTCAGTCCAGCCTAGCAGGGATTGCTGCTACTAGCTACTACCCAGAGCAGAGCCTGATGAAATATCCAGCCCCTCACTCCCAGCCTCCGGCCCATGTCCCAGCTCAATATCCCTGCTATGCCAGTGAGTCTCTCACTCTGCCATGCACCTCTCTTGGCTGTGGAGGATTTGCCCTGGCCACGCTGCACATAAGGGATGGGGCAGATATGTCCTGGGGTTTCAAGGAAGGGCCTTGCCAGCGCTCTCCCCTTTTGTGTGAATGGGTTTGACTCCTGCCGCCAGGTCTGAACACCTGGCAAGTTTTGACCTTTGCAGGGGGTGGTTGTGCAACATGGTGCAACTGCCAGGAGTGTTCCAGTTAAGCAGCAATGGCCTCAGCTATCTCAGGAATGCCCAAGGTTGCTAGTACTCCTTGTTAAGTGAGAGATTTTGAAGTAGTAAATATTGTTACTTAGAGGCAGCACTAACTGTATGTTTCGGCTTGTGCACTGTCAGAACAATGTTGGGCTTTTTCCATGGCTCAGGGTTGTAGGGGATGGAAGGGAGAGTGGTTTTTCACTAAAATGGCACGGGTTGTTGTTTTCCCAAGTGGAAGAACGAACGGAAGGAACATGGCAGTTCAACGAACATTGAAAAGTTCTGAGTCGGGCTCTATTTTTCATATCCCTAGATTCCTTGCTAGCTTGGATTTAAAAAACCTTAATCACTTTTCGCTCTCTGCATTCAGATCTCTCCATCCTCCCCACTGGACTCCAAATTACATTGCCTCCCTCTCTCACTCCCCAAGCTTATGCACTGCTGTGTCTTCCCAAATGCTGTTTTCCATGTTCCAGTTAGATTAAGGGCTTGCCTGCACAGGAAAGTTGCGCTACTATTAATTTGCAGTTTGCTTTAAAGAAATTATGTTAAACCTGGGCAAAAGGCCATGTGGATACCCTGGTATTCCTTTGCAGGAATACAAATGGCTTATTTCAGGTTAGATCAGGTCAATTAGGAACAGGAAGAACTTGCAAAGCAATAAATTTTCCTACACCAGAACAAAGAGAGTCCAGAAGCTTCTTCTGAAGATTGTGTCCTCCAAATGGGAAGAAAGGCTGGGGGCATGGTCTTAACCTCAGCAGGAGCCACAATCTGCTGGACGGAGGTAACATACCACCAGTCAGCTAGTCCCACCAAAGCAGCAGCCTCTGCTGCTATTAAGTTCTGGCATGTGCTGTGAAGCAGGCTGCTTCACACTGCAGCAACTGCCTTTTTCCTACCCAAGGCAGCCTGGTCTGCAGCACTCATAGAGCAGGAGTAGGGACTGCTGCCTCTTCAAGGTGTTGGCTGCCACTGCATTCCTACAGGTATTAAAAATGTAGCCCTTTGCCAAAAAAAATTATAGTACGATCTTGCTCAATAGGAAAAAGCCGTGCATATCCGTCTACTGCCCCTCTTTGAACACTGCATGAATGCCTGGAGTTAACTGTATTGGTTTACAAGCGGATTGCAATTTTATGAGCAATTTTCTCTTGCAGGCAAACTCAAAGTAACAGAAGGTGAAGACAAAAGAAGAGAGAGTTATAGTAGCAAGAAGAAATGAAAAAGGCACATCAGTACATTTACATCAGTAAATCTCGGGTGCTGTACATTCTCATTGCGAACTGGTTTGAACTGGTAAGCTAGTAATTGCCTAAATCCAAATAGGCACCTAGTCAAGATGGCTCTTATATTAAACAGCATTAGTATTATACTTTGAAGAAGGCACTAATGCTTCTCACTTTGGTTTCTGTAAACCTTTTCTCTTCCAATTACCATTTCTAAATACCAAATGTAACTTTCATGTCACATTAGAGTCTTCTTTGAAAAACCTCTGGAGGGTCACTGACCAAATCACTCAAAAATGCTCATGGGATTGTCAGGGCCCTGAAGACACCACCAGCCCTGACTGCTTCCCCCACCTGCCCATGGCCCAGGACCCCATGTCAGCCCGCCGGGGCTCCCCCCACCCTGCTACAGCCCAGGACCCCATGTCAGCCACCCAGGGCCATCAGCCCCAGCGATGCCACAGTGGCCGCAGCCACTGCCCTCGCTGCCCTTACTGCCCTTTGCCAGGAACTAAAAGACCTAAGTCATGAAGCCTGAGGGGCAAATGAACCAAACACAATGCTGGTCTTCAGGAGAAAGGCACACCTTCCTAGTTCCCTCAGTGTTGCTGTTGAGTATTGATTAGGTCTGTCCCTTGGCCAGTGGAGGATCTCCAGCAACCCCAAGGGAATGGAACCAGTGTAGAGACATGTAATACAAAGGTTCATATAGGTGTGAACAGAGAAGGACTGGGAAGGCCTGGGTGTGGAGGCACCACCAGGAGCACTCAGCAGGGGAAGGGCTCTCTGAATGGCCTGTGTTAATAACACCTAGATTAGGAGGTCATCAAGACCGCAGGGCATCTATCTGCTGTTTCACAAGATGCTCAGATCTGGAGACAAAGTGATTAATCCTGATGACTGCCAGAGCTGGGATAGGATGGAGATACCGCCAGCTCCACAAAGATACAAAAAGATATCCAAACCCTGTGCATGGTCACCAACCCAAGAATAACCCAGGAGACATGAGGAGGACTTGATAGCTGGCATCCCTTGTTCTCCATGGCATCACAACAGATCTTGGACCTATTATCTGAGCACAATCTTCATGTTGCCTGGATTTTGGATGGATGGCTTGAACATGCTGACCTGGTGCCTGGTGGCTGCACTTGTGAGTGGGAGACAGTGAATGTGGGTGAGTGAAAGCAGTTTTGTTTCAGTTTTTATTTTAAATAAAATCACTTTCTTCTCCTTAAGGTCCCCCTTCCCCCTCCACCCCCTCCCGGATGTTTTTTACATTGTTGATACAGTGTCGCAACAGTATTTCCTACAGAGGAACAAGGAGTAGTATATAGGAGCACCCAGCTGCATAATCTTTCAGTCCTATTTCTTGTGATGGCAGCAGAGAAAGATCCATAAAAAAATTTATGTCAGGAGAAAAGAGTCTTTTTTCTAGATGGGTTCTTCAAAGACCACCCTGTCCCTTTTGCTGGCTGGAGCTGGTCAGCAGTGCAGGTCACGCAGCTGGAGCTCTGCCCCACGCCATTTTAAGAGGGTTAGCTCAGGTTTCAGTTTGCACATTGCACCCTCACCACTTACAAATCATAGAAGGTAAAGGGGGTTTGAGACATCTAGTCCGTCGGGCTGCCTTAAGACTAAATGTATCCATACACTCCGGATGAATACTTGCCGGACTGGATCTCCAGAACAGCAACCGCATCCCCAAACTGGGGGAGGGTTCCCAACCCCAGTAGCAACTGGGCTCTCCTAAGGGGCAGGGCACCAGGCTGCCATCATGTCACCACAGCCACTGCCCCTCAGCTGTGAGCCAGGAACCCCTGCTTCATGCTGAGACTGAAAAGCTGCTTAACGAGCCAAGGGCTCCCAGCTCTTTTCAGAGGCCCACGGGTGCGGTGGAGCTGTAACCCCCCCACCCTTTCCAGAGGCAGCCAGCTCAGTGCCTGCAGGGAAGCAGGAGCTCTGTGAGACAGCAGCTCCTCTTGAGTTCCCCTTTGTCTAAAAGATGGCACGATGCTGCTGTTCAGCTCCAAGAAGTGGCTGCACGGCTTGTTGTTGCATGCCACCTCACTTTGGAGTAACTTAAGTCTCCTTGTGCTACAAGCTCATTGCTTTTTAGCCTATTCATAGTAAACAGGAAGAGTAGTTTACTTCCTTCCTCTTTGCAGTTATTTTTTATATATTTGTGTACTGCTATTTTCCGTCTCTTCAGACTTTGCTTCTTGAGACTAAATCGTTTTTCATTCTGCCTTACAGTTCATATCTTCTGAACTTCCAGTAGAGTAGCAGTTTAACATTTACATGAATACAGTGTTTTTGAAATGAGCTGGACTAACAGGCATGGAAACAGAGACTTCTGTCTTCACAGATTAGATACCACAGTGGTAGGTGTAGTGAGAACTCCATACCTAACTTGTGATCTGGAACATCTCTAGAGGCAAGAAGATAATGTAGTGATGAGATTTATCTAAGTGATTCAGATTTCCTCTTTAATCAATAGCCTCTAGGCTGTTTCAGGCTGCTAGGATTCATTTGTGCCAGATGTGGTAGTGTTTCTGTGATACAGACAAAACACCGCAATAGCAACGAACAGTGTTAACCAACTCATTTCACATAAATTACCAGCCTTGCGGAGGCAGAGCACTCAGGCAGGATTCATCTAATCAGCTGTAGATGGCTACATGGAAGGCTCTCCAGCCAAGCTGCTCACCTCAGGCCCCTATTACAGCTGCAGTGGAGAAAAAGACACTCTGAGGTCATGAATCATCTCATCCTAAGGTAGATATTTAAAATAGATCAGATAAGACATGCCTTTAAAGTGCCTATGGGGCAACAGGCTTAGATGTAGAGATAGACACTGTAGACATCTAAAATTAGGTGAGCTGAATCTCACCTGTGGAGTCCACTAAACTGGTGACGCACAGGTCAAAAGCCCCACTTCCCGTGGTGAATTTTCAGAGCATACCTTCTGCCTTTTTGAATTTACAGCCACCTCAAAACAGCCAGATGTAATGGCTGCTGAGAGACATATGCGGGTCTTCCACCAAATGGCTGAACCTTCTTACTGATTTTCAAAATAAAAAAAAACAACTTCTTTTTTAGTTTAGTATTTAAATAATCATTTTTTGGAACAGGAATAGTTGCTTTTTCACTTCTGCTCATGCCAGCATGTAGAGTTGGAAAAGCAAATCTTGGATTAGGAAGCACTGATGCTCATCATGGTTAAAATAATGATATTCTGCAGAGAGGGACTTTTAGGTTGGATTCGTCTGATACAGTTGAACTGTAAAGATTTATCTTGCAGAATCTTTGGAAAACATGTACTTCAAAACAGTTTTTTACTACCATAGAATTTTCGTCCCCTCCCCCCCAATTTTTATTCCTTAGTTAATAGTTTGTAATTAAGGAAAAAGGTTCTCTTGATACCACAGCACATCTCCTGACCCACTTCAGTGCAAATGCATGCATAACCACTTGTTTGTTTGTACTTCTACAGGTGTTGGTGCTGTGCAGATATGGGCTGTGGTTAAAGTTTCATAATGGAAAATCTGACAGGCAGTTAACTAATCCATGAGTCATATTTCGTAATAGCCTAAAGGTCTCTGATGTTCAACCTTCATTTGATACCCTTGCTATCAGGGAGTTATACATAATCCATCTGAAGAACATTCTTTATATAGATGACTGCATGCTGCCCTTTTATACCTGCAAGAATGGGCATTGCACTTACTGAATCAAGAAAGTCTTCTGTCTCCTTTCCACCCCTCTCTCTCTGTGAGTCTGTTTGCAGACTGCAGAGTTGCACTGCAGGAAACTCACCTGATGAATGAGAACAGTGGAAATCTCTCTGCATAGTTTAAGTTCTCCGTAGGGCCTAGCTGAGAGGCAAGGAGAGGGGTGGGGAGGTGGTTTTGGACTCCATTCACCCTACCCCTTCTGAAGGAATTTCTCATTGGTACAGCTCCAGTAATAAAAGTAGCAGTGGAACTAACAGTACTAACAGAGCTCTGCTGATTTTACTTCTGTATGGCTCACTTCTGTTTGAGGCAGGCCAGATAGATACAGAACGAGACATCCTTTTGTCAGACCATTCCAAACAGGAATCCCATCGTTGCTGACACCAGCAAAGTTGAGCCAGCATTAGCAATGCCAAGGTGTTTGTAGGAAGACTTATGTGGAGAGGGCTCGTCTAGAGAATCTATGCCTGTATTTTCTTGCCAAAAGGTGAAAAAGCAACACATTGCTTATTAGGGTACCATAACATTGTTGTCTTTTGGGACTTCTCAAGTCCTTCCTTAAAGGCAGCAAAGGATGTTGGCATTGCTGGCTGTTTCCAACGTTAAAATAAGGCAGACACGTGACTTCAGTAACTGCATGTGAAGTTTACATACTATGACTCATCGTAATAAAAAACCTAAACAAAATCCCAGTGTGTCATTAAAGCTGGAATATGTTTTCCGTACTAAATTCTTTTAGGTTTGATTTGGCTTCTTTTTTACAACTGTAGAATAGTAGAATATTTCAGGGATATTAACTCTTTGCCATTGCAGGATAGAAAGTTCTGGTCTTCATGAATGGACCCAGTATAAAACACAGCAGAAGGTTATCTTATTTTTTGAAACACTCTGGCACAACAACTTTTACAGCAGTGCCAAATGCTAGACAACAATGCGAGCTGCTGAGAAGACAAATGGAAAGAAGAAAGCAAAGGAGAAGAGTTGTATCCCAAGCTTTAACTTAGGCTGTCTTTTTAAGAAACTCTGCCATTTCCAAATAACTATTTTATAATTGTGTCTTAGGATATCAGCAGACACCACGAGTGATGTATGTGTAGCATGTGAGTTGCCTGCTGTATATGGAAAACTGCCTAGTGAGGGTCTGGCACAGTGGGAGGGGGAACATGCCCAGCCTGACTGTAGGCACCAGTGAGGAGGTTAGTCATCCTGTTGAGTCAACAGGAGATACCTCCAAAGAGTGCTTCTGCCTACTTGTCGTCTAATGTTAGACAGCTAAAGTGACGTGGTATGAGCCTATAATGATAGGCTCATATGCATGCTCATTTATACATGAAATTCATCTTGCACGGATGATCTGGATTACCAGATCCAAACCTCTTCTTCTGGGCTAAAGCTGGTGTTGGACTGGGCAGGGGCTTGCCGTAGCTGTTTTTTAGGGTTCTCCTTGCAGCCCTTCTCAAGCAAATGCAGAAGGTGAGAAAAGGCCAGACGAAGGTCCCAGTAGGATTCATGCAAATCTAGCACCAGAAGTGGGGCAGCAGTGTTTGAATTCTGACAAGGAAGTTGCTAAAAAGGGGATAGGAGAAGGGAAAGGATTACACAGCAGATGTATCCGCCTCACTGTCAGCAGTTCTACCTCTTCACCCACCTCTGCCTTCCACTCGCATAGGAACTGATTCTTGGGTGGTATTTTAATGGTGTGAATTCCCACTTATCAGGACATGGTAATAGTTAATGCTCCTTATTTACACAGGTCTAGCTGTACAAGTTTCTGTCTAGTCAGTCACAAATTTCCAGGCATCTAGACTCTGTTCCAACAAACAGGAAGAGTTAGGGATTTTCCATCTTCGCAAATAACTTTCCAAGAAGTCATCACCAAAAGTTGGATAAACACGCAGTTATCCTTGTCACACTCCAGACAAAACGACAGTATAGCTAGAATCAGAAAGTCAGATTTTTTTTTTCTGATGTGGTACTAATTATATGACTAGTACTGAAATAAACCTGGCAGAAACAGTGTAGTTTAAACTCTAGCAGCTTTAGCTTTAGAGGACTTTCCATCCTGTTCAACTGCTACTTTGTTCCACCATCTCAGGCCACAACCTCGTAGTGTCATCCTTACTGAAAGATTTTTGTTGCTATCGTTTGGGGTCCCTGCAAGAAGAAGGGCCCAGCTACACAAATCCCACTGCAGGATAGGGCTGCTGAAACAAATGTAATACAATAAAATGCATTACAGACTTCTACAACTCTTGTCTGATGATCTGAGGGATTCCTCTCCCAGTTTGGCCCACAGTACCCACTGAAGTCAGTGTAACGATCATCTCCAGCAACTCATCCTGGCATTGGATCATGATATTCATAACCAACTTCGGTTTTAAAGTGCCAAGACAGAGGAACTGTATTGTACGACTGTTCCACAACATGCTGCACTCTTGCTTTGGCTGAATTTTTGTCTTAAAAGATCGTTTTCTTTTTTAAAAGTCATCTCAATATCAGAAGAGAATTTTCATTTTGTCTGTCTTTCCTCTTTTTATTGCAGTATTGGCTGTAATTAAATGTTAAATTACAGGGACATCATTACCTGATATTTTTCTCTCTTTTCCAAACAATTCCTGGAACTGAAAATTAATAAAAGGAGATATACCTTTTCAGTTCTTCATTTAGCTCCCCTGGCTTATTTTCAGCTTTTGGCGGTGTTTTCCAGGCTCTCAGTTTCACTGCTTTCTCTCTATTTTCTGGTTCCCTGAGCTTGTGTGGAGCCTTTGATGCTGCAACGGGGCAAGGTAAAGCACTGAAAAAACAGGTAAAGTACTGTGGCAAAAGGACAGGCATCACCCCAGGGATTCATGTACTGAAACATCTTTAAAATTCTTCTGAAAGTGGCTAGTTGGGAGTTGACAGTATCCTTTTAAGAACAGTTTATGTTAAGAAATCCTGGTTAGTCTTATGAGCAAGTTTTGGCTGAGCACAAGTGCTAATGACTTTTTTGAAATGAAAAATATTTCTAAAGACAAAAATAGCTAGTACTGAAATCTCTCACAGTCATTATTTACAATTTCTGTGTGATCCCTTGTCCAGATTTATAATGATTGCTTGCCATGCCAGCAGAACTTATAACTTTGTGGATTTGTCCTTAATGCTGTAATTAAAACCAGAATTATTTTCATGGGCCTAGAGTAATTTGTAATTCTTGTGAGAGCTCTGTCTTTTAAGTAGCCTTACATAAGATATAATCTTCACTGACCTAAGCATGCAGACACATTTTTTTATACTCGCTGATGTTTTCATCAAGGAATTGTATACTTCTGGGGTTATTTCAACCTGATATGTTTAGGTAAAAGTACAGTTTTCCCAGCCTTAAGATTTTATTATGTGTTTAAGTTATCTTTATGTAAAACACTCCTCCTTTTTCTTCTGCCAGTATGCCTCCAAATAGCTTGTCTCTTTTAGTCCTTCTATGAGAGTTAAAGACATGCCCTTTAAGAGTCCTTTCATACTGCCTTTCCTCCAGCACGACATTTTCCATTTTACTGTCTACCCATTCACGCCACAGGCTGGGGACCCTGCAGTGACTCCCTAGCACTCCCAGAGCTGACCAGTCTAAAGACCAAAACCTTCTTGTTCTTCTTAAATATGGGATCATTATGTAGTGTAACCCCCAAAATCTGATCTCCTGCTAGTTCTCCATGTTTGCTGGGGGGGGATGTTCCTTATCATACAACAAAAAGACCAGACTGGCCTCACTCACACACTCAACAGGGCAGAAATGTATTATAGCAATAGTCAGTGAAGGGTAGTTACGGGGACAGGTAGAGGGTTAGGTCCTCAAATGCAAATTTCTTCTTACTGGAACACGTAGCTATTTTTGAAGTCTGAAGTTTCATTAATATGATTCCTCTACGGATAACTTGTCCTTTTAACTTGTCCTTAAAGCTTTTGTTCTGGGAATATTTCATGTAAGGTGTTTTGAGTCTTGAACCTGCTTGTGCCTGGTAGTATTAATAACCCGGGGCAGAGAATGTTTATATAGTACTGAGCACCATGACAGCACTTAGTAAATAATGAAATAAATCACAGGCTTTGTTTCTGTTTAAATACTGTGTTTGCCCTCTGTGGATACAGATCTTCTGGATCCTGCTCAACAACCTCATTTGGGTGAAACTGGATATTGCGCCAATTTTATTCCGGCTCCTTTAACATATGGCAACAGTACAGACAACGCACTGGCTAACAAAGAACTCAGTCCTCCATCTAAACCCTTAAGAAAAAGATGAAGTCCCTGGAACCTGCGCTAAAAATATCCACTAGGATACTTAATTTTTATACAAATACACAATTAAGGTAGAAAAGGAAAGTAGCGAATATGTCCAAAACAAAATTACAACATGCAGGAACCATTAGGGTTCAAATTCACTGCCCCATTCCAGACTTCTGGACATGCTCTGAAAATACCAGGGCTGGAAATTTACTCTGGCTGCTACAGAGGGGACGCCCAAGCATGTGAGAGCCAACATCGAATTAGCAATGTGAAGAGAACCCATGCTAGTTAATTGTTTTGAAGCACCGAGCAGAGAGAAATTGGGAGGACCAGAGTTATTGCATTCTATGAAGTTGTCCTTCCAGAGCCGCACACAGGTGCAGAAGCCGGGGGAGGACGTGTGCCGTAGAGAGGAGCTATGTGTTTCCCTTCAGAACAGCCTGAAAGCTTTTCAGGAATCCCAGCGCTTAAGATCTGCCTCAGAGAAATCATACCACGGTTGGCTGTGCCTAGCTCGCATATGTTTTCAATAGAAACATTGAAAATCGTTTCAAGATTGAGGCGTATACATGTTAAACTTCGAGTATAAGCTGAAGAACAAATAAAGCCATGCTAAACTGGTTTCTAGTACAGCCTGATAAAATACTCAAGATGCCACCTAATCCAAGTGATCCTATAGAAACCACCAGTATCTATGTGATCTCCTACCACCAAATCAGTCTTAAATTTGTAGGTGAGGTTACTAAATTCTCAGTCTGATTTAATCTCTTTTCCATCAGAAATTGGCAAAGCTGAGAAATACTTTATGGCTAAATTCAACGTATTTTATGTGTTTGTAATATTTGTACTTTTTTATTTTGAACATAAAATACAAGTAAAGATAATCCCTATAAATGTGTAAACTCATCATGCATTTATTATGGAATAATAATACTTATATTAATCAAAAGATTTGTAACATTTGTCCATAACTTCATTACTGCAGACTGAGCTGCACTAAGGAGCCTCGAGCTGGTCCAGAAGACAGGAAAGGACAAAATTCAACTCCAACAACCAGCGAATGAGGAGTTAAGGCATTACAAACTGCAGTCTCTACAAAACCAGACTAAAATGCAGAGTTAAAAGCCTCTGCCAATTCTGGAACAGAAACTAAGTCTGCTTCTACCACTGGGAAGTGATAGCAGCCAGGGGAAAATGGGAAGAGATCAAGAAACAGTGGGGTGAGAGACAAAAGCTAAAAGACCTCAGGATGAAAGGTGAATTTACCATCTTAGGCATCATCAAATGAAGGCTGCATGCCCTGTGAGTCCTGATAGTCCAGCATAAGGTATTAGGTCCAGCAAAGGATTTCTTAGTCAGAGTTATGCAGGAGGCCAGGCTAGACAATCTGGATGGTTCAGGATGTGCAGTTGGAGTTTCAGCACTGTCTGCTGCTTGCTTTATGACAGTTGTAGCAGTATTGAACGGTAATGGGTAAGTGAGTAGCAGCACGCTGGCAGTGCTGCGGTTGCAGTAAGAAGAGAGGTACACGTGTATCTTGATGGTTCAAACATGCCGTGTGTCAGCAATGAATTCCGCAGTTTGTGTTAATAGTAGGAGCAACACAAGTGTGTCTGCTTGCCATGGGGGTGGCCAGCAGTCAGGCAGTCTAGGTGAATGGTAGTTGTGAGGACACAGAAACGAGCAGCTGAAGGTGCTGTCTGAAAAGAAATCTCTGTGGAAAGAAAAAAGGGAGATACCGTTCTGCATGTCTGGGCTAGTGTGAATTCATCAGGCTCCGTGTTTGAATGGGAGCCAGGTATAGCGTACAAGTAACTCCTGTTTGCTGTGCCTGACCTAAATCCAAGTGTTGCTTTGTCAGGTTTTGTCTGACATGTGTTCTGTTTTCCTACTGTGTAGTAACGCTGCTGGAGACTGGGTGTTAGCATTGGAAACCTGATGATTCAAACACAGAAGTATGAAGGCTGTATTGCGGCAACGAGGAGGAAGCGGGGACATGTAACCTTACCATGTATTTTATGGTGGTCAGAGGTTTCGGTTCATGTTAAAAGAATTCTTATTTCCAAAATTTCAAAGAATTAAATATAGACCATCTTCACATGCTAGATGGCAGTGAGGCTTCACAAGCAATCCGCTTCTCTGCTAACAATGCTTGTGGGGATATAATGTCTTGTTTGTTTATTTATTAAATAGTCATTTTTCAGGATTGACATCTATCAGAGCCCAGCCTCTCTGGGCACCTCCACTGCCTCCCATTCCTTGGCAGCGGCCCTCTTGGTGAGAATGCACAGCTGGCACAAGTCCTTGAGCTGCCCCTGAGTCTTTCCTCATCTTCAGTCTCACTGGTTTTGGGGAACATCCGAGTATTACACAAAGGGTCTTAGGGTGGTAAGATAAGCATCGGCTATTTGAGCCTCTGCCTTAAACTACAACATTGCCATGAATGAGTAAGTTTCCAGTAGCAAGGAGCCAGGAGCTGTATTCGACAGGAAGACCGCCAGCTCTTCTGTGATACTTGCCCCTGACTGGGGCATGAGCAAAGTCCTGCTGGTATGATATCTGTGTGAACACTGAATCCCACTCACCCCTGATGCTGATCTCGAGGTTGAACAGAGCAAATGCTCTCTATCCACAGATGATGCGAAGGTCCTTTTCTCAGTAGAAGAACAGCAGGTGAGCTTGGTGCTGAAGGCAGAGAGGGTGATGGTACCATCAGTGAGGGATGAGAGGACAACAGGCAATTGAGATTGTGCAGTGTTAAGTCCACTGGGGCCCCAACCCTGGGATGTGAGATTTTTCCAGGCAGTGAAGGCATTAAGTGTCTTTACTATTTCAAAGATCCATGTTTAAAGCCTACACAAACAAACAATTAAAAAATAAGCAGTAATGAAATGGAAAAGAAAGTCCACAAGCCAAAAAAGGGTGCCAACAGGTAGCAGGGAAGGGAGAAAAACAACTTTTGGTCTAATGAGGTGACAAATGCATAAAGTTGTTAAGAAGCAGTGGGTTTGCTGCAGGAAGAAACTCCATCTCAAGGTGGAGGTGAACTGCAATGAACTTAGTGCACATTCCCCCTTATGCTCTTAGCACCAAGCGTGCCCTATACATACAGTTAGCCAAGCTCACACACCCAGAATGCATGTGTCACCACAGTGCAATGGTTACAAATGTTGTCACTCAAAGGAGAACAAGGAAATATGCGTAAAATTACCTTTTTGGAGGAAGGAGGAGGGGAGAAGGAAGAAGACAGGGCTGTAACTTGACAACCCCAGCTCAAATGATGTACCAATTACTCTATTCCCTCACTTACAGGAGATTTCAAGACAATATGACAGATGCAAATTTTAGAGAACATAGAATAGTTTAAATGAAGAAGCAGTCTTAAGCTTTAACTAGGACAGCACTGCTGTCCTGCTGTGGGATCACTGGGGCTCTGAGGGCACTAATATGCCTGAGCCGCCCTGAGGAGCCTGACCCGGGACCCCCACCCCGCCCCCCCGGTCCAGGAGCACCATGCCTGGGTCTGCATCGTGCCTGCCTCGGGGCTACCTGGGGCTCCTGGCTCGTCCTGCCGCATGGAGCAGCCCCACTCCTGTTGCTCCCTGACATATATCTAAGGGTAAAACGAAGACCATCTCAAAAGCATAGGCTCTATTTATGAATGCTGTCATGCTTGCAAAGCAAAATTAAAATTAATGCTATTGCAGGATGACAGATGTGGAATAGTAAAAACAAGCCAAAAACAAATCTTGAGAGAAGGAAAATATATGCCTACAGTACCTGAATTAAGATTGCAGCGTACAGTGTTATAGGCAGAGAGGCTGTACAAAATCTTCAGATATTTAGCCACTTGTGTGTGTTCCTGAGGGGAGGGAAATGACGGATTAGTTTTCCTGTGGAGGATTCATTAGTATTCTGTCATTGGCGAGTCAGTATTTTTAGCTTAGTGAGCTCGAGATGTATTGTGGTTTAGGCCTCAGAAGTTACCAACTCTGGTTAACAAATTAAAAGACAAAAATTGAGTGCATCAGGAACTGTAGAGTGATTTTCCAAGATCTTTTATGAACCATCCTCCTCGCTTTGCTGGTTAGCATTAAGTGCCTATTAACTCCATTTCAGGAAGGTGGTGATTAAACTGGGTCAAATGGAAGTGATTAGGTTGGATTATCCCTGTCATGGAAAAATTAACTGGAAGATCTAAGAGGGAGGAAATTGCCACACAGATCCCAGCAAGTTCTGCTGGAAGGTGTATGAGTTTGCTTTTCTCCCTGCAAAAGAGCTTTGGCCCACCAAGGATCCCTCTAGATGCCTCAGACTCGCTTTGAATTGAATTGTTTTCATCTTGGAGGTTCCTCAGGACTGGTAAAGAAAGCAGTTGCCCCAGCATCGCTCCCACTTGTGTGGCTCACCCCAGGTCTACCTGTGCTGGATTTTGGAAGCATCCCTGAAGACACTGAAGCTACCTTTCCTCAGGGGTCTTTAATGAAAAAAACTCTCTCTTCATTTCTGGTGCTAAAAATTACTAAGGAAATGGTCAAGTGGACAAGGAAGAATAATACCATGCCTGTTGGGAGGGCAAACTCTGGAAGGCCAGTGAGAGGGCCCAAAATGGAGAAAACAAATCTTGTACTTAAGACTGGGTTGACAATTGGGAAGGCACAGGGTGCTGTGGGTGTGCACAAGCACATCTGCAGCACCTGCAGTGTTTTGGATTTGCCCAACCCAGAGCGCAACCTTTCTCCCATAGGCCATCAGATGGGTCTGTGCGTCGCCCGTGCAGCGAGGCCAGATTCAGCAGTGTGAGCCTCAAATTCGCTGTGTGCTAGCAACAGGCTCCTGAGAGCCCGGATCAGGTAGAAGGCTCTGGAGCCCCAGATATTGTGCTTGAAATCAGCCCCATATGAGCATCTAACCTACACAGGCAACCTATGCATGATTTGTGCAGCGATCCTGAGCTCTGGAGTAGAGCTCGGAGTAGACACACACCCTGGCAAGCCTCTCTCTTAGCACAGCCCCAATTTAAGGCCACCCTCCATTATGTGATCCTGCCACAGAGAAGCAAATATTTTGGGACTGTCATAATTACTGAGAAATAAGTAGCATTTTATTGCGGGGACTGGTACACAGAGTTTCCTGTTGGCCAGCAGCCAAGGGGTTGCTTCCTCCTAGTGACATCTCTGAGTGCTCTCTGCATGCTTGGCTCTGCTACTCTATTTTATTGAGATTTTCAGCAGACACCATGTCACCGACCCCTCTGTCATAACCCTTTACCTCTCGTGCCGTCAGAGAACTGCCCTGGGGAAATGGGGCCGAGACGTGTGTATGTGTATGAGCATGTGTATGTGCGTGCGCCTGTGCACACAGCTGTGTTTATTTTATGTTGCATATAGAAGAAAAGAGGATTATTTATGTTCTAACCACGATGTGTTCCCCAAGCAAAATATTTTCTGCTCTGATTTATTGCTGTCTTTAGGCCTGCCCTCAAGCATTGTTCTTATATTTGGAGCCAGTCACATTTTTTCCATTTGGAAATGGAAATCTTAAATGTAATGGAATATTTAATGAAAAAAACCAACAGTTACTTGGAAGGAGGAGGAGTTTCACTTCTCTACTTTCCCATTTTATGTTTGTTTTCTTTCTCCCATCTTTCCTTTTACTCTTTCTCCTATTTTATCTCTGAAAAAGGAAGGAAAAACAGTATCTGGAGAAAAGGCAGGAGCAATATTTTCTTCTCATTTTTGGTTGAGAAATTAGAAAAGTTCAAAAGGTTTTACCCAGAAAAAGTCCACATGAAAAGTACCTGTCATTTTCTGATTAGCACTGTTGTACTATTGATCAAAAGTATCCAGCCAACAAACCTGTGTAAATTAAAAATGCTTGTGCACTATATGGAGCCAGCACTTCTTGGTAATTACAAAAGAAATGCTTTTTTTTTTTTTTTACTTCATAGTGCTTTACAAAGTTTATGCAAGTGGCCTTAGAGCTTGGTTTTCTTTTTATCTCACAAATATCAAAAAAGAGAGGGCCCCCCCACCCCCAGCCTTCCTTTGCTGGAGGACTTCTCGGAGGTCCAACAAATTCAAATTAGTTTTGTAGGTTGCAATTAGAAGATACAAGAGAATGCAGATCTTTAACTGCATGATAAAGATCCCATGTGTTTCTCAGGAGTTTTAATTCAAACAATCTCAGAAGAGTTTTTACATAGTCTGAATAGAAATTCTTTTAAAATCCTTTTAAAAATCTTTCCTCCTTACTCCATTTTTAATTCCCCTCAGTAGCTCAGGATTCCTTTCTGTTTTGAGGCATGAAATCCCTTCAGCTCTATTGCCTACATGGCAAAAAGAGCAAGAACAAAGCAAGAGATTATGAAAAAAAAAACCAAACAAAAAACAAGAAAATAATGAAATTTTCTTTTAAAAAAAAGCTTATCCATCATTATGCCATAAGAAAACAAAAAACACCAAAACATACACTTTTTTCCTCTCTTATGGGTCACAGCTATCAAGCAAGAGAAAATCCTGTGCTATTGTATTTGGTTTCTAAGCTGGATGCACAAACTACCCTGGCTGTAGCCTCCAGGGATGTTGTCACCAAACAAATGCTGCCATTACAGTGTTGGTAGGAGGTCCATCAGGACATGCAAAGAGAAAAACAATTTTGGGGGGGGGGTGGGTAGGAAAAGCAACTAATAACTAAATCTGGAAGTACAGCTGGGTGCTCTTAAATTAGAAACCTTGAGGAGGTCTCCCACACATCCCTGTAAGATTGCAAGTTTGCTAAAGAGTTTTTTGAGCTGTGCATTGCTGCAGATATGCTTCACCTCCTCCAGCTTTTCTATCTGTTTCTTGCTAAGCTTCTCTGTGGCTGTAAGCCTCTCTCAGTTAACTCCCCACTGTCTCTCTGGGCAGTGTCTCACTGCTCTTCCGTCTCTCCTTCCAATTCTCTTAGTTCCTCGGTACGGTTTCAATCCCGTAGGATTGTCCTTCACTCAGCTGCTCGAGAGGAAAGAAAATTAGCTCAGTGGATTTCTCCCCTTCTCCATCAGCTGCCCCTATTATTTATCTCATTAAGAAAAAAAGCTGATCCAGATGTATAACTAAAACAACACATTTTTTCTTAGACATTTTCTTGCATCACTCTTCTCTGCAGGTAATTTAGTTGTTGTTTTACAGTACAGGTAGTTTTCCCACATACAGTGTTGCTTAGCCCTGAATCTGGTGGGTTGTCCATTTTTCCCTGTTCGCAGCTGAAAATAATTTTTCAGAAAACATGGTCATACTCCAATCTGAGAGGACTAGCACAGTATTTGAGCACTCCCTTGCAAGGACTAGTCCACAAAGGCTGTGTTCTGCAAAGACATCTTAATGCATGTGTAACACCAGTATCTTAGGCACGCATAACTTACATGCATGTAAGCAACTGGATTATCTCACCAGATAGGTGGGCAGTTTTTCCAGGATCAGTGATTAGTTGAATATATCGTTAGAGATAATGAAGGAAGAGTAGTTGTTCCTCTCTTACTTGACAATGCACAAAGCAAATTTCTTGCAAAATGGGAAGGCTAAAATTAAGGCTAAAATTGATCTTGGTTTGAAACTAAAATAAAGCAGGACTCTTGTCGTGCCCGTTGTTCCAGAACAGGAAAGATCCTCAGAAATCAGGTGCTTTGGGCTAAAGGCCTCTAGAGGTCACCAGAACCTAATTAATAAGCATTGCTGAACCCATCTATGAAGTGTAAATTGCTTTGTTTTGATTGGGACTTTCCACCTCTGCAGCTCTGGGTCTCCCCTCTGGCAAGGAATCCAGACTGTCATCAGATGGCGAATAACATAAAATGCTTGCAAACCCATACCCTCCTGGAGAGGTTTGGCTATACAGAAGTCAGCTCCCTTTTGGGTAAGACAGCAGAGTCACCCAATTGGCATCTTTTCCTCGGTTCCAATCTTACCTGCGTGCTTCTGTGATAAAACCTGCCCTGGCACAGCTGGAGTCTCTTGTGCCCCACGGGCAATGTCTTTGCCACACCTCTGTAAGCCCAGTGAATGCCATGAGTATTACCAAAGGGAGAGGGATGCCAGTTCTTTCTCTTGTGCTGAGGCACGAAAGCAATAGCTCAAAAGTGAGCACAGCTGAGTGTGCAGATTAGGTAATTGGCAAGGATTTTTCTATGTACATTTTTGCCTTGCAAATTATGATCTGCAAACACAGGAAACCCTATAAAGAGTAAGGTTTCCTTCCAGGTCACCCAGTGCTGTATCTACAGGGAAGGTTTAAAGAAGAGCTACAATTTAATTATGATTAAGTGGTTGTCATGGGGCCAGAGACCTCATCTGCTTCATGCAAGAGCAGAAGGGAAAGCTCAAGTCATTTTCCTGGAGCTCTCTCCAGGGTTTAGGAATGAGCCAGGCTGGGGAGGAGGGAGCTGGGTACAGTTGAGGGAGAATACTTATTTCAAGACAGGAAACAGAAGCTGGTCCTTTCATGAGAAATTCCTCTGAACAGAGCAAAGGTATTTATTTTGGGAGCAGTCACTGGAATGGAGGCCTGTGGTGTCTGAGCAGAGGGATTTTTGTCTCCTCTGAAAAGCCAGAAGAGTTGAATACAGATGAGCGGCCTGTGCCTTGCCAGGATGCTGAGGGTGGTATGGGGGATGTGAGGGGATCCTTAGAAAGGGCTCCTTTGCTTTTAGATACAGGATACTGCAGGGCCAGGACATTTCCTCAGAGTCCAGGGAGTTTTTCTGGATGCACAGCAGGAGGTGAGGCTTTGCCCCTTCAACAGCCTGTGAAGTAGCTCCTTTCCGTGACCCTTCCTTTGCCTCAGTGGCAGCAGGTGACTTGCACCCCTTGTGCCCTGCTCTGGGAGCAGCAGCCTGCGGTAACAGGATCGCCCTGAGTGTGTCTGCTTGGGATTAGCAGGTATGTTATTTTTGCAGACTGGAACTGTGACGCTGCAGCCCATGTCAGTTTCTAATCCCATGCAAAGGCCCAGAGAGGCCAGCAAGACCATAAACAGAGGTATGTGCCCACCTGAAGGAGGTCAGGATGATTTTCATTGTAACATACCACTCCCAGAGAGGAAACACTCAGATGAATCTTATAGCCATCCTTTATTTCCTTCCTTTTCAAAAGATGCACAGATAGAGTTAGGGGTTTCCCTCCTTCTCAGTTCCCTTCTCAAGGCGGGGTCCTAGAGAAACCTTGCTGCTTCTTCCCCCTCTCCAAACAGCAATCTCATCAAAATTTCTCAGTGGCTGCCATCTGTTGCAAGCAGAACACCACCTCTTTTGCTATTTACAGTGCAATTAACCTTTAGCAAATTAGCCTGTGACTGTCATGAAAGGATTAATTAAGGCAACACACCCTTGACTTGTTCCCACCGTGCAAGTAGTGTGCTGCGTTTGCAGCAGCATACCCACGACTCCGCCAAAACCCTTTCAGAATCAGGGGGTTACTTTTTATCCTTTCTGCATTATCCCAGCAAATTTGCCGGCCACAGGGAGATGCATGAGGAAGGGCTCCAACAGACACAGTCCTGTGGAAGTAGCTATGGGGATATAAGACCTGGCCTTCCCCAGCAGTGTGGGTGCTTCCCCGCTGCTGGATGTTACTGCCCTGGTAGCAAAGGATGTGGGGCCATGCCTCAGCCACCTCAGCTAAGTGTTGTAGTTTAAGCAGCCAAAGAACGAAGTTGCTGCCAAAATATCAGGCTGTGATGTGCAGCAGCTGTGCTTTGGAAACATACCTTATTTTGCCTAGCACCATCAGACTTCCATCCAGATTTCTGTGCGCACGCCTAGGAGGCCTAATGCACGCACGCCGAGGCCAAGGCTTCCCGAGAGCCTTAGACCTCTGGCCCTTGTGCAGCGGAGTTGTACTGTGCAGATGTTATGTGGACATCCCTGTGCCTGCTGCCAGGCCTCAGAGAGCCCTCAGGCGGATAAGCCGGTTCCCCCAGCTCCAGTACAGCCCGAGTTCTGGTGGAAAAAGAGGCCTTGCTGGGGAAATCCAGCACGCTGGACCTGCCTCTGCTCCTCTTCCCACGCGGCTGTAAGTCCTGGCAGAGAGGCAAGGTGGCCAGTAAAGGCAGTGACATCTTAAGCCAAAGCAGCTGCAGTCACCAGAGATGATGTCCTGAAGGCCAAAATCTCAGGACTTGAAGCTGCACCAGAGAACAGCAGCTGCACAGCAGTGCTGCTGGTAGGCAGTGCCAGGCAATATCTGTATTGGTGGGTGATGCTTTTGTTGTCCTATCAGTAGCCCCATGTCTCACGGGGCTGTGTTGTCCAGCATGGGCTTGTCCTACTGTACCTCTGCCGCTGCCACCTCCTCCTCACGCAGCGAAATCCCCCGCAGATGGGTTCTGGGCAGATGACGCCAGCCCAGGGAATGGGGGCTGAGCGAGGAGGGAAACAACCTCGTTTCAAACCACAGCACCACCTCCGCCTCCTAAAAGTTTAACAGAATAGTGGTCATTGGTAGTGCCCAACAGTCATATTTCTTTAGCACCAAGATTCAAAGGGCATGACCCATAGCCACACTGTTCTGACAAACCCTGGACAGTATTTTTTAATTGCAATCTGGTGTAAACTACTTCCTTACATTTCTTTGGATCCATGAAATTTTGAAGGTGCAGCTATTTAACCTTATTGTGAGTTCAGTCCATGCTTGGCTGTGTCAGGTAACACAATGCTGTTACTCCTTGATGATGAAAGTGTTTAGCTAACATTGTCTCTTATAGCAGGAGAAATCAATTACGAAGTTACATCATCATTGATGGAGTTCTGTCATCTATTTGCATGTCTTCTCTGATTCCCAAACTCTGTCAAGGCTAGAAAACTTGGGAGGCTTTCAGGGTTTTGCGTCCCTAAGGAAATCATGAGAGCATATAGAGGTGAGACCTAGGTGCATACTATTGCCAGCCTCCTCCTGTTTTTTTTTGATGGAAAAACACTTAAGAACTGGCGTGGACGATATCAGCACTGGAATCCCCTGGGTACGCAGCGTGCTCTGATCCAGAGGTACACATAAACACAGCCTGAGGTGATACAAATGGGTAATAACCATTCAGCATTACTGGGAGGAAAGGCTGAAACAGCATCTGTTGCGATGGTGAACTCAGAACTCTTCACGTTGTTACGGTACAGACATTTCTAATAATATTCAGAACATCCAAAAAGCTGGTAGGGAGGAGCAAGGGATTATTCCAGTTTCAGCCTTACCCTCTGTGTTGCAGCGATACCTGAACAGCGAGGCGGTTGGCCAAGCCCACAATATAACTGAGAGGTTGCAGCTTCACAGATGGTGACAGCAGTATGCAAGACTGCACCATGAATTAAAGAATAATAAAATGAATACAAAGTATAGTTGATACAGGATAATAAAACGAATGAGTGTACTATATCATTACACAACAACTTATCTTCTTATATAATTGATTACTAAGTCCTTACTAAGAACATGAAAGAGGAATGATCAATGTAATTTGCTGGTGGGCATTACTTGGAAATTCAGACAGTTCCTTAAGGCTCTGACTCCTGTCAGATTTAGTAGCCAAAACTATCAACGCTCCTGCCCCCACAACTGAAGCCAACAGGAACCATAAATCAAAGTCTCTAGATATTCACACTCAGCGTACCAACGCAAACCAAAGTAAGTGGCAGTTTGTCATAACACGTCGAGCTGTAACATGTCAAATGGGGCTCAGGCTGAGAAGCTGACACACCGGCTGTTTGTTGGAGGGACAGTAACCTCCAGCAGATGGGCAGAGTGGACGGCTAGCTGTGCTAATGTCTTTACCTGTGGTGGCTGAAGCTGACAAGGGTGGTGACTCAGAGCCCTTAGTATTAGGATTTTTTGCCCACAACGAGGGGTGACTTCCATTTGTCCTGGGAAGACTGACACGGGAAAGCTTATCTATCAAGAAACTGTGGACGCTTAGATTCTTCTCAGTTCAAGGCAAGGAGAACAATTGCATATATGCGCCTACACTGATGAACTTTTCCTAATTTCCAACGAGTCAATCTAAAGTCAAATAGTCCACCTTTAGTGAATTGGGTCATCAGCAGTGACCTCTTCGGCAAGAAGGGCCTCTGATGCTGAAAACCTAGTGGACTGTTGAAGAAGTTAAGGCACTTTTCATTTCCCCTTCCAGGGCATAGCACAAGTTGATTAGGAATACTAAGACGATTACCTCTGCTTTGCAGTCTCTCTCAGTTATGCCCTAATTAATATTGATAAAAATCTGGCAAAGGCAGCTGAAAGCAGCTCCAGGGTTTTTATCTTCAGTCACTTCCTAGCCTGAAATCTGCAGCTGTTGAACTGCACGGTACAGAAGTCTTAAAAAAAATACAATCAGTCAAGGAGCCTCTTCCTGCAAACAGCATCTTCAGTCCAGCTAATTAAGAAAGGTTTTGGCATGACGGCTTATTTTGGGAATGGCTCTTGGCTCGGCGAACTTGGCTATTTGTGCGAGGTGTCCAGGCAACAGGCTGTCAGCCCTCCCCATTTTCAAACAGCAATTGCCTCAAGAAAACCCCAAGGAAGTGGGGCAATGAACTCCGAGACCCTTGACCGCAGTTCCCCCCCAGCCCGCCAGAGCTGCGTCAAACGGCCTTACAAGCTACCGAGAAGCCGCCCTTGCCGGTCGGCCTGCCGCGGGCCGGGCCACGGCCCCGGGCTCTCGCCTCGACCGGGGCCTGCTGGTTGGGTGTGTGGGGGAGCAACCCCCCCGCCTCCACGGGGCCTCTCTGCCGCGGCCGAGAGGACGCCCGCAGAGCGGCAGGGCCCGAGCAGGGCTCCCTGGGCGGGCGGGTCAGGCAAATCCGCACGGCGCCCCGTTGCCGCGGCCGCCCTGGGCCGGGCCGCCTCACGGCCGGCCCCGCCGGGTCAATCCGGGTCGGCCTGGGGGGAACCGAGGACGCCTCAGTCCGGGGCTGGCGCGAACCGCCCGGCCGAGGGGACCCGCCTGCCCCGGCGGGCGGCGGGCGGGGCCTTAAGGGCTCCGGGAACGCGCAGCCCGCATGGGCGCTCTCCCCCCCCGTCACCTGCCCCGCCCTGACGTCACTGGCGGGGCGGGGCGGCTCCCGCGCTCTGCCCTGCCCCTCCGCAGGAACCGCGAGAGCTCGGCTGCCTGGCAGCGGCGCGGCGTGACGTCACGGCGGCGCGACTGCCGCCTGCCCTCCCCGCGCCGGAAGGGTCTTGGCGCCGCGGTGACGTCGGCGCTTCCTTCTTTCCCAGCGAGGCCAGAGCGGAGGTAGGAGTGCGGCCGCCGCGACCCCCATCCGCCGCCATCCGCCCCTCGCCGGAGGTGCGGCCGCCTTCGCCGCCCGCCCCGGCTCTGCCCCGGCTCTGCCCCGCGTCTCCCCTCGGGCGGGGCGGGCCGCGCCGCGCCGCTGCGCGCGGGGGGGTCGCGGCCTGGTGTTAACGGCTGCGGGGGTTGCGGGGGAGGGGTGCCCTCGCTCGCGGCGGCGCTAACGGCCGTCGGCGGCGCGCCGCCCTCTGCCCGCAGGGCGCCATGGGCCGCGTGATCCGGGGCCAGAGGAAGGGCGCGGGCTCCGTCTTCCGCGCCCACGTGAAGCACAGGAAGGGACCGGCCAAGCTCCGCGCCGTCGACTTCGCCGAGAGGCACGGGTACATCAAGGGCATCGTCAAGGTAGGGACGGACTGGGGCCGGCGCTGCCCGAGTGCCCTTGGCGGCGGGGCTGACGGGGGTCCGCGGCGGGTGCCCGTCCCCGGGCGCTCTGGGCCGCGCGGGAGGGGTGCGCGGCGGGAAGGGCCCTCGGCGGCCTTGTCGTCGAGTGCCCCGGGCCCTGAGGCACGCGTCCCGCCACACCGCGCCCGCGTGAGGGATCTGAAGTTCCCTCAGCCGCGCGGAAAGCCGTCTGACTGTTCCTTATTCAGGCTTCTCAGGTCTCGTTAAGTAAGTCATGTTCCTTGAAACGTTAAACTACTTTGCATTTATGACAGCGTTTACATAAAGAAGCTGGCAGCACGCAGGCAGCAGTACGATTTTCTGTTAAAACTTTGCTAACATAGGAATATCAGCGTGCTTCTATATCTGTATTCATGAGGTAACTCCCAGTACCTCAAGAAACGTGGGTGGGGAGAGTTGTCCACATAGCTGATTGCATCTTTAAAAAAAAAAAACAAACCAATCTTTATAAACACTGAGTAGTATCCATCATCTTAGTCCTGAGCACTGGGGACAAGGCAGTACTTTTATTTGGGGTATGGTACAGTGTTTTAGGTGTGCTGTAGGTATTTTTTGGGTGTCAGTGACTTAGTCTGCAAACAGTGGTACTGGGTACCTAGCTAGATGCCATGAGCATCTAGCTGTCTCTTCACCCCTTTAGAGCAAGGTCATCTTCAGGTTGTAGAAAGAACTTTTTTCACATTCACATAATTGAGTTTGATGATAAAAAGTAAGTAGGTAGTTTTGACTTAAACTTATATAATACATGGGGGGGTTTGCCCAACAGGGTTGAAAAGAGCAAAAAAACCATTAATACTGGATACCAACAAAATCTGAGTTTTCCTAGAAAATAGCCACATCTTAAAGAGCGTTAATCACATAGATGTAATCTAAATAGATGGTTGTGTATTGGAATCTCAGTGTGCTTCAAGAACAGAGTTGACGTACTCTTCCAAAAGAAAAAGAAACAACAAGTCTGTGCTTCCTCATTTAGGGACTTAGATAACTTCAGTATCAGAAGGTTAGAAACACTTTCATTCCAAGAGAACACTTGGAGAAATTGCTGCTTGTGTCCAACTTTGTCTCTGCCCAAAGGTGATGGGGCAACTAGTGAGAGTGAATTTCTTAGTATGGAGAGATCTGATATCTGCAGAATGTCAGGAATAAAACAGTTCAGACATGATTAGTTTCAAGCAGGACACTTAACCAGAGTCATTATTTTGTGATACAGACGCATGAGGTTTTACTCTTGCAAATGTGAGTCTTCAGCTCATTCATGTCAGGAGATATGGAGATCCCTCTGAGAAAGGGGGATACTAGTGAGAATTATCTCAGTAGTAATCATCTCCAGTTTTTCTAGTTCTTAGATTTCTGCAGAACCTGTGGCAAATGCTATATCCTATTCTAATGCACATCTCCGTTCCAACAGGACATCATTCATGATCCTGGCCGCGGCGCTCCCCTCGCCAAGATTGCCTTCCGTGACCCATACAGGTTTAAGAAAAGAACCGAGCTGTTCATTGCTGCTGAGGGTATTCATACTGGTCAGTTTGTTTACTGCGGCAAGAAAGGTGAGTTAAGATGGAACGTGCGTTGCCTGGGCAGTTTCAGAAGGCTAAAGCAGATGTCGTCTGAATACGTGACGTTCAGGATGTTTAAGTGCGGTTGCAAGCCATCACAAAGCAGTAGCTTCCACTAGCTTCAAGCAAACCTAGATCTCTTTCTTGGAGATCGCGGTCTCCTCACGCAGCCTGTTTTGATTAACAAGACTAACCACAGTTCTTGTCAAGTGTTTGGATTGTTCTATCTAGAGTCCCATTTTGCCTGCCTTTCTGTTACACCGAATGTGAAACTAGCATCTCGAGTCAAACAATAAAAAGTGCCCCTGCCTGTTGCTCCTGAAGCATTCATGCGGTGCCCTTCTGTGCACAGAGGCCCACGTTAAATAGAATTGTAATTCAAGTACAGGAGCCTGAATGAAGCTGTTGATGCTTGGATTGCTCTTTGCAGCTCAGCTGAACATTGGCAATGTTCTACCCGTTGGCACCATGCCGGAAGGCACCATCGTGTGCTGCCTTGAGGAGAAACCTGGTGACCGCGGAAAGCTGGCCCGTGCTTCTGGAAACTACGCCACTGTCATCTCTCATAACCCTGAAACAAAGAAAACCAGAGTGAAGCTGCCTTCTGGCTCCAAGAAAGTGATTTCTTCTGCAAACAGAGCTGTTGTTGGTAAGGAGCGACAACTATGAACTAGTCTTGTCACTAAGTTTACATACTGCTAAGCAAGCTTTCAAACAGGGCCCCAGTTCCCAATACTAGAAAATAGCATAATTTACAGGCTGGACTCAGGATTGTGCACAGGTACAGTCTGTGCACAGGTGCCTAACTTGTGTATTATGCCTGCATTACTTTTGGTAAGGGGAACTTGAACTTGGAGATAGTTTGACCTATCTCCAAGAAAAGATGCTGGTTGTCCTCAAGCTATAATGGAGTCACTCGGCCTGTGAAATCTGCAGTCCTTGGGGAAGAGCTTCTGCAGAAAATGGCATTGATGGTTTCCCGCTTTTGATAGAGCGACAGCCTATAGGGTGGTGCTGGAGGTGCTTAGCCGCTGTAGATGTCATCAGTTGCTGAAGTATTCTGAAGGTCTGACAAGGAATGAAAATACCATTGTCAAGAAGCAGAGGTTTTACCAGGTTTGTTGTACCCTTGACTGACAGCTGAGATGGCTGCTGTACGTAGTCAGCAAGTGACAACTTGCCTGCCTCTGAATAGAAGACACCAAAGTGAATAATCTGTGGTCCGTTACTCTGGTAAAATCGACTAAATAAGTGATGAAATAACTAGGTATTAAACCTCAAAGGACTTGAAAGTCCCCAGAGCTCTTTCAATTCATACTTTTTTTAGTTGAAAAACTGTCGTTAATGTTACCCAAGAAATTTTAGCAATGAAACTGGTAATGCTTTAGAAAGTGTTAAACTCAATCCTGTGTGAATGGATTGAAAAATGGTGATTAAAATCTGTGTCCCCTTGCAGACCACTTAATGTGCAGCTAGTAGTTTGAGTCTCATCTCACTGTTAGTGTTGGCTGGAAAATACTAGAAAATACACAGTCGTGATTGCGTGAGATTGGTCTTTAGAAGCTTATTCTTAGAAACTTGAATATTATTAGGAATTAGTCTTGTCCGTAAACACTTTCTTTTGCACTCTTGTCTGTTATATTTGCGTGTTACCATTCCTGCAATGTTTGTCAGGAATTGTTGCTGGTGGAGGTCGTATTGACAAGCCCATCCTGAAGGCTGGCCGTGCCTATCACAAATACAAGGCGAAGAGAAACTGCTGGCCACGTGTCCGTGGTGTGGCCATGAATGTGAGTCTATGTTCAATCAGTGTTTTTGCTTTCCGTTTTTATGGTTTAGAAAGGATTTGTTTGATACAGGGAGAGTCTGGCATGTATCTGGAAAGAAAGCTTCACAGACTGCCCTGAAATTGCACATTTAATTGGGGTAGTTAGCAGCACTGGGTAGTTACTGCACTGTATGAAAAATGAAAGAGTTAAATTTTTTGTTCCCTTAAATCAGTTTATTGCTGTTAAACATCATTACTCATTTCTGTTGTTAATTATATTGACGACTTGCTTTCCTTTTCCACAGCCTGTAGAACATCCCTTTGGTGGTGGTAACCATCAGCACATTGGCAAGCCTTCAACCATCAGGAGAGATGCTCCTGCTGGGCGCAAAGTTGGTCTCATTGCTGCCCGTCGTACGGGTAGACTGCGTGGAACAAAGACTGTGCAGGAAAAGGAGAACTAAAGACCCAGTATGGAGTTTACAGAATAAATTTTTAAAATGTAGCTTGGTGAAGTTCAAGTTATCTATCTGTTGCTAAAGTGTGGCTAAAACAGGGGTAATACTCAACTTCAACAGGGGAAGTTCTGAGTGGAGATGAGGGTTTTCCCCCCTACCTTCAGGAGCAGGAGTTCTTTCAGTCTGTAAGCTGGTACGAGAGGCTGGAGTAACACCTGGTGTAGATGCTGTTGTGCCCAGGTGTGATGCCAACACCAGCCTCGTCATGTGGTTGCTTAGGCCTGACAAAGCACTACAGACTGATCACGTAATCCCTTTGTTACCTGGTTTAACCTATGAATCTAGCTGAAATGGTTAAAGGGTGCTCAGTTTTCTAAGTTCATAGACTTTTAACGTAATTGTTTTCCATTTTTATCTATCTATCATCTGCTATGTTTCTTTGGAGGGAAAAAAGCTTGTGAGAGTAGTAGAACTCCTTACAGAGGAAGTGTTTCAGCTGCTGTTACTGTCAAGTTTGCACCTCCTTTTTGAACCATCAAGCTTCAAATTGAAGGTACTTCCATCCGAGCATGGACTCAGAAGTTCAAAGTATCACACAACCTGCCATCTTTACTCTTCAGTGTTGGGAAAGGGCAAACGGCTTCAAAATTCTCTCCTTTGCAGGCCGTTCAGCAGAGGGTGGTCCAGCTTTTCATGGCTGGATATTCCTAGGTACTGTAAAAACACAGGTAATAGCACTAATGCTTCACACCACAAAGCTGTATTCTCGTAAGAACAGCTATCCCGTGAAAAGCCAGCTTTTTGGAGGGGTGGGGAATGAGACAAAAGTTGTGGGTTTTATTGCAAAATGGCTTAATTCACAGCCTTCCTGAACTGGCCTTGGGAGGAGGGGAAAAAAAAAAAAACCTCTCAAAGCAGCTGGAGCTCAAGTTCACTTCTGAGCACGCCTAGAGCAAGGGCGCCTGTTCGCGTTCTGCAGCACCCCTGTTCTTGCTGGAGACACGCAGTGCCGAGGCTCTGTAGTGGCGCCACCGCTTGCTCGGTATCTCGGCGGAGACTTGCACCGCTGAAGCCTCGGCGTTGCAGCGCGCCCTCCTTGCACGCCTCCCTCTGTGGGCTGCTAGCCAGGTCTCGGGGGCTCGCTGGCATATGTGCCTGCTGCTGCAACACAGGCTGGCATCCCGGGGCAAGTGGTCCCCGCCTGCTGCGGCGCCAGCGCAGCGCCCAGTCCTCCTCTGCTGTCTTGGCTTCAGCCAGTATCTCCGCTGCTGGGAGCCAGTGGCAGAGGGAAGGGGTCAGGTCCAGGTTCTGTGACACTGGCTCACTTGCAGACTGCCTTTACATACCGTTCAGTCTGTCGTGTTAACTCCTGCATAGCTGGAAGTGCTGCCAGAACAGGCGTGGATTGCGCTAAGGGCTGGATGTTCCCAAACATAGTAGTGACGATCCTTTGGAAGACATGACAAGAACATACATGGAATGCAAAAATGTGTTTGCGCTTCAGAGCGAAAGATTCTCTCCCTTAAGGTACAGGGAAGTTCATGTACAGCAATCAAAATAATGCCACTGATCCTGAAATGCCCGTGCCACACCTCCATGTATGAGCATGACCTTATATTGGTAGGAATCCAGTGGAATGCAAAGCAAGAGGAAAAGTTATTTTCTGTATCTACCTGCAAAAATAATACTGTAGCTGGCCACACATGTCTAGAGAGGAAAAGGTGATTAAAAAAACCAACCACACACCTTGAAGAAAGGGACCAGATCCGTGCTTCCAGGCTGTTGGTACAAAGAACTTCCAGAACAATTTGCATTAAATGCACCTAAAGGACTCACAGAAACCATGCTTTGCAATCACGCTTGTATTTGTTGACTCCATATATTTTCTAGGGAAGGGGGAGATTCTTACTGACAACACTTCTGCTGCTTTTGTTGCTGATCCCAGGCTCTGACAGGTAGCTCACTGACTGCCAGGTGTTCACAGCCAACAGCTGGAATATCGGTGCACTAAATCTAGAGGTATGGAATAAGTGCAGAAATAAATAAGTACCATAATGCTGAAGGTAGTTACAAACGCATTTTATGTAAATATACAGGATGCAGTGCTAAATGTCACTTTAAATTCACACAGTAGTATGAGGATTTTGAAGATTTGAGTCCATTCTCCAAAGCGAGGAACAATTGCTCTTCTTGCGAGTAACTATTACTAAAGCACAGTCTCTTCTTATAAAGTTTGCTACAGATTGGAGGCTTATCTTTAATGATGTTTGCATCCTGAATGCAAGCAACACATTCTAACTGCTCCTTTGGAAAGGCTACCGGGAAACGAAAGCCAGGGTTGTGAAAAATCCTGGCGTATGTTCCAAACATTACCCCATAACCGTGCTAAACAGGGAGTTTATGCCAGTTGACCAAGGTGTCCATCTGTCCACACATGAAAGCTTTAAGCACGTGAATGGTAATGAAGTGGCCCCTGGGGCAATGCACATTTCAGTAGGAGTAGAGCAGTAGGACAGGACTACTCGGGCAAACTGAACTGGAGGGGCAGATGAAGCCAGGGGTGGAATTTTATGCAAGACGGTGCTTGAAAAAAATTGGGGGGGGCCCACGCGTGTGTGCACATGCAGAGCAGAACTTACGATTGCGAGCATCAGGCTGGAGGAACCCCCCCGCACTGGTGGAACCGCACCACGAGTGTGCTGAAGGTGGCACAAAGGCCACCGACACCCACGGGAGTCCTCAGCCTCGCTGGCGTTGAGCCAAGCCCCTCGGCACACCATGGAGAGGTGTGAAAGGAGCAGTTTCTTAGTGAAACAGTGGGTACCTACAGCCAGGCCGCCAAATGATCTGAGGTGACAAAATACAGAAGAGCAATATCAGAACTTAATTCTTTCCGAGGGGAAATTACTCTAGAGATTTTAAGTCCAGTAACATGTAACTTAAATTAAAAAAGCCACAGTGATATTAACAAGCAACCACAGCACAAGACAAACATTCTCCAAGGCAAAATACTCCCCCCAGCACTAGCCCCACAGGTGCTACAAATTTATGAAAAGAAATGGGAGGGAAGAGGGAATTAAATAAAGTGAATGACTAAAAAATCAGAGGCTCTAAAGCCAACCTAAAATGAAAAATTTCAATGAACTGAAATATGTTTTCCAAACTGAAGGTCGCACTTAAGACAAGCTGTAGAATAGAGGGTGAACTCCAGCAGATTACATGATAGGGGAAATAAAGAGAACTAACAACGTGACAAGGAAAGAATAAAAAAACCCCACTCATAAAAATACCCTGTTGAGTTACTAACGAGCTTACTTCAGCCTGGGAGGATCTGGAAAGCACTGAATGGAAAATGAAAATGAAAATGGGACTGAAGTTAATGTCAGTCGCTGGCCTTTGCGTGGGCTGAAGGGAGTGTCAGCCACCTGTGGCAGGCAGGAGGTTCAGCTGAGCAGGGCAGCAGCGCCTTCTGAATTTACGCTGTAGAAATTAGAAATTAAACAAGACAGGGACACTGCAAAGAACAGGGTGCCTTTCTGTACCACCTTGGATGGCAAGATCCTCGGTGTAGACTTACTGCTTTCAAACAATAAAAATGTGGTGCAAACGTGGCCGTGTCAAGTGGGACGGTATTCAGACAATTGATAGATCAAGGGCATTTTGTCACCATGACCTGGTGTATTTAACCATGATCTATGGCTGGTCCTGGGATTCACAGGCGAGAGATTTACCATCCAGTGAAGTAAACCGACTGGAAATAGCCCCCCTTTTTTCCCGCCTTGGTTGGTGTCACCTCCATCGCGCAGTACTCGGACGTCTGCTGCGCTCCACTGTTACACAGCTCGGGTACCGCTAAAGCCAGAAAATGCCAATGGAAGAACTGAAAGCTCGAGCATCCCCCTTCTGCCCCCTTCCCCTGTGTCTGCACAAGGCACCGGTTCCTCCCAGCAGCCATGCTCATCTTCACGTGGTCCCTCCTCTCCCGGCTCTAAACCCCCCTTTCTGTTGAGAAGTTGCTGACCACAGGCAGCAGGAAAGACAACTGCTAACCTGGTGGTGAAGTGGACGGACTTCTGAGCTCCTAGCTTCACTGAAGAAGCCTTAATACAAAAACGCTTTTGTATATAAGTTAGCAAAATAAACGCAAACCATGTTCAATAGAAAACAAATGGCATCCTTGCGTGGTCTTGTGCTTCTCCTACACTCATCACTCATCGTATGTTTTTATATTCACTCTTAGTAATTATATTTTAAATGTATATCATATTCAGGAACCTCTTGCTCAAACTAGCTGTTCTTATCAGTGTGATAGACTACACAGCTGATTTGCTTATATAGTTTATATTCAGGATACTTACTTCATGGATGAGTGTCTCAATTCCCAGCACAGAGGACATGAGCTACTATACGTATAGTCAAATTTCAGAAACTACAGCCATGCTTATTATTAAAATAGTAATAAAAGAAATCTCCCATAAAGATTAGCATGGCTACAAGGACATCAGAAATCTTGAAATGAAGCAAACTCTGTTTTAAAGAAAGTTGTTAAGTGTTTATGCAGGAATTTCAGTGGTTATTTCCAGGATAAGGCTTTGTTTGCTAAAAGAAAAAAAAAAAGATAAAAACAAAAGATACATATGAGTGAAGCACTAAAAAGTCTTCCTTTAGAGGGGCTTCAAATTTCCATGTACTGAAAAACCAAACAGCATTTTCTTTATACTTTCTTAAGGGTGTATTGTGAAACATCAAGTCCTAAGCATGGACGTGCATCACAAATTCTTTCATCGTAATATAGCGCCCTCATTAATGTTATTATCCCTTTCCGATCTACTGCTCCACCGTTACCTCAGCAGCCCGACGGCTGTTGCACAGTCAGCACGCAATTCTAACTTGCGCCGAGACCCACGGAGCAGAAGAAAGACTTCATCCAGAGATGGGCAAGGCTCACTTCTCAGCACTTTCCACACCACCATCTCCCGGTCCTACCGGGACGCCCTCAAACTAACTGCCCGCCCTTGATACATCGGAAGGGGGGTGCGTTTCTGGAGATCCACAGCCTGCTACACACCAGTGCAGGGAGGGAGGAAATACAAAGGGAGATGCAAGGAAACCATGTAAGGTAGAAAAAGGTCAAAGCAAATCCATCCAGAGAGGTTTTGCAAAAAGAAAAAAGGGAAACAAGCTTTAGCAACAAAATCATAATGCTGACTTTGTTATGTTGAAGTTACCAGGTGAGCAAGGGTCAAAACCAGGAGAAACGCTTCGGGCCCTATTTTCAGCTAATGTAAAAACAACAGGAGCCCAAATTCTAAAAGGTTTCAGGGAGTCGGGTGATCCATAACGCATTACGTATTTCACAGTGTCCACAGAAGTTAAATTAAAAATTGGCTGGTTTTGTGCTGTAGCATTAATGAATTCTCAGAGAGAAACGTGAGAACAGAACATATTCGTGGGAATCACTTTACGTTTTTGCTGTCTTCATGAAAAGCTCTCTTCTCCCACTTTATAGCAACCCCCCCAACCGGCAATGAACTATTGGGATACATCCAAAATTTATCCTGAATTCTTATTTTTGCTAACGTGTCGACGTCCAGAGAATTCACACGCACGTCCACTCAGATGGGTTACATCAACTGAACAGAGCTACGATAAACTCGGGTGTTACCTGCTTCCACAGATGTCTTGTTTAAAATTGTTTTTTATTTAATGTTAGTACTACAAATTCCCAGTAATTTGCCATTGTTTTGTATTTTCATTTACATGTCTTCAAAGCCAGTGCCAAGAGCCAGCCAGAAGTTTCCATTAGCTCTCCATTACACTCCAACATCATTTTAGGTGACGGCCCTTGCTCCGCTAGAGCAAAGCAACCGGGCAACTGTCAGGTTAGGGAAACGCAGGGGCAACAGCAGCTATCCAGCAGCCTGCGTCGGCTTTCGACAACCAGGAACGTGAAAGGACACCTGTCCCTGGAATAACCACGCGGTACTGAGGAGAGGGAAGTGCGATTTACAGAAGCCTTTGGCCCTCAGCAGGCATCAAGGAGTGACCCCCAGGAACGTTCCCATGCAGCCATCTCTTCTCCAGCCACTACAGTGTAATCGAGTCCGTCCTTATGTGCTATAATAGATTCAAAGGCAACAGTGAACCTGGCTACTTTCCCGAGTTGAGGACACCCCAGCTTTATTTCCCTGTCTTCGTCACAGCGAGTTTCTTCCATCAACAACTTTGTTATATTGTATTTTAATAAATTCAACACAAGAGTCCTCCACTAGCCCATTCTTCAGTTAAGTCCACATTTTATTTATGGTTTGCTGTTGGTACTTCAATCAGATTTATATATACATAATCTAAAACCTACATCAAAATCATGTTGACTGCTCTGAAGACCGAGAGAAGTGACACGATTGAAGTTTTCTTCCACAGCTATATGGTAAGTCTACATTCCCATAGCCGTTTTTTGGTTCAGGTTGCAGAAGTGTTCAGAAAGCCAGTGCCAGGTCTCTCTCAGACTCGGAGTGGCAGGGTTACACAGTTCTCTTTCAGCATTTCAGTCTTACACACAACCACGGTAGCAATCGGAAACATTTCTTTCTAGAAAAACACCTGGGTTGATCTGCAGAATACTTTTCACATTCTGACATCCCTCCCTTTCTAACCCCTCACCATACCAACATAGCTAGACACCGACATACCTCCCCGCAGTTGCGTTATTTCAACAGCATCAGTTGCGAAAGGATTTCATGCTACTTCACACGGGTAAGGAGGTAGCATGAGAGACTGAGTAGAAGTGTTTGTGAGTCCACCTGGTGCCACCTGAAAAACGCCAGTTCCTTCATGTTGATGCAAACACACCTACCTACTCTGGGAGTCAAGTTTCAAATGCCTTCACACATCCCGAGGGGAGGCAGGGACGGCCCTGTCCCTGCCCAGCAGACGGCCTGACCCCGTTATTTCTGCCCCCGTCTCGGCCTGACCCAGAAGAAACTGCCAGGCTGCTAAAGCCACTTACCAGCCTGTCAGCCTGCGGTGGCTCGGCAATGAACGTCAAGAGGTAGAAGTATTAACAGAACAAGCTTGCGAAGCCTCTCGCTCAGCCCGCTCCCTGTCTTTATTTGCTCAGAGGATTCAACTCGGTAGAGATTTTAGAGAAGAAAAATAATAGAAAGTGTTTTATATGCTACTTAATCAGCCTCCTGCTGGAAATCAATTCTTCGGTGCTTGGGGAAGCCTGTGCTTCAGGTGAGTTCACACCGGGAGGGCTCACGCTCAGCTGCTTCCAGTGGTGTGTGCCCGGGCAAAGCACGCTCAGCATTTCCAGTTCCCAAGGGATTTCGCATAGCATGGCCTCTCTCCCTTCAGTGAAGTATTTCCATTTCTGCTATTTCACCTGTTCTTAACCACGCAGTCGGACAAGTGGACAGCATTTGTGAGTATCATTAGATCTTGAAGACCTAGTCTTCATGACTCTAAGCTTTTGAATTTGCTTCCAGAAGAGTTTCTAGAGGACTCTAAAGCACCTACCAGATACTGAAATACAATCAAGTATAATAAGAAGCGTCCAAGTTTTCAGTCAGCCTCCTTTTCCAAAGTAGATTCCAGCGAGACCTACCATTTTTATTCACCTCTAGAAACTAACTGTTCAAGATAGAAAATGAAGCAAAAAAAAAAAAACCCCAGACAAAAACCAGTAAGCTACAAGCTATTTGAATTCAAGACTGCCATCAGTAGCATGAAGCTTTCATATCCTGCATAAATTCTGAGAAGATTTAAGAGATGACAAAGCCCACCTCGCCAAGGCTGTGGCTGCTGCTACTTGCACTGTAAAAGACTCTGGTTTGGAGAGCCAGGCTGCCTGGCAAACATGGTTCTTTTGCAGCAGCTAACAGCAAAACAGCAGGCGTAGCTAGAAAAGGAGGTAAAAAACATCACGGCAAGTGAAGGGATTCGATTCCACAAAAACACAGAAATATTAAATAGAAAATGATCCTGGCAATCCAGAGTGAGAAACTTGGTAAGAAAGAATCATAAGAAATGATGGACAGGCATTTAGGAGTGATGGACAAGAACTGAGCAGCATTTCAATAAATAAAGCTACAAAAAAGGCCAATACCTTTAAAAGCTGCATCCACAGAGGTATCATTACGGAAAAGGAACATAACTGCTCGCTTAATGGCTCAGGTGAAATCACACTTGGAAAGCATTCATCCAGACCCAGTCATTGTATGAAAACAGAAACAGCACATCATGACAATGAAAATGGAAATGCAGAATAGGGAACTGGCTTATATGGGAAAAACAAACATTTAAAGATTTTGCTCCGGCAAGGACTAAAGGGGACATAACTGCAAATGCATCAGGGAGCTGCAAACTGTGCCGCTGGCACTGCTTAGGGCAATACAAACCAAGTTACTGGAATAGCAGTTGTAAATTGAGAATAAAAATCAACATTATCAGACATTTAAAATAGTAGAGAGACAGAAAAGAAGGGAATGGTCTTGTTTTCCTGCACTGGATGTTTTTCTATGGTTAGATTTTGGATGAATTCATAGAACCTGTTTTCCTTTTTTCTCTTATTTTCATTGTTTAAATGTTAGCTCATTGTTAAAAACTAGATGACATTTGCACATTATTTTGACCATTGAAGCATGACACTGTCATTCCAGAATTGTGCTGATGTAATTTAATTAAGGCTATATGGAAATTCTTTTACGGAAACAGCCTTTAGGTCAATTTTATTATCAAAAAGTGGCTTTAAGGAATTCTAAAGCTAAAAAATAGAGTTGGCTATTTAAAATATGATGAAGAGTTAGCCCTTACTCAGGAGAGTGTTCTTCTCCTTCAGAAACTGGTTCTCCTGTGCTTGTTTTGATTTCACTGTCTGCAAGTGTAAATAAAGCAAGTAAGATCGCCGCCTTTTGTGCTATCTGCTGACTTATCTGGCTTGATCCCTGCAACACATCACCAACTTCAACTCTTATGATGCTGAAATCAACAGGACTCATACAAATGCCATTGAAATCCATGGATCCACCACAGCTTGCATTGGAAAATGAGATTACAGGATGAGGATCTCTGAATTTAAGTGCTGAAATCCATGTCAACACACTTCTGTGAACAGCCTACCGTAACAGGCACTACAGGGGCAGGACTGAACACATGCTCTTGTAAAAAAGGACAAAAGAATGGCTATTTGACCTTTTAAAGTAGTTAGTCCAAGGGAAATTTGTATACCTTAGAAATAAAAGGACATTTATAGTATGAACCTTACGAAGTTACATAGTGTAAAAAGTGACAGTGCTCAGACTGGGTTAAAGCCCTTCTAGTGCAGTAGAGCTGTCTAGTCTGTAACAGAGGGCAAATCTCAGTGTAAACGAATGTACTAACGTGACAATCCCCAAAGACCAAAAGGAGGAAGGTATAATGAACATCCTGGAACAGTATGGAGGGCATATATAGGGCACGTTGCTTGTGCTGCTGCTGCACAGTGATCTTTACTGCACTACTGTAGACTGATTCTAGCTGCAAGCCAGAAAGAAAATGCACTGAGCTTTGAAGAGCTGTTTGCTGTCGTCTTCCTCATGAGACCACTTGCAAGAGGAACAGAAATCATGCAGAAGGATGTAGCTGGGTTTCTTTCACCATGCTTTCTGTGTAGTACCACTGTGCAGCACGCAGTATTTACAAGACAGTCCCGACTTCTCCCCCAGAAAAGCCTCGTCTTGCTCTAGACAGAAGGCAGGTTTAGACTTTATTCCCAAGACCTCATGGCTGTGAGAAAAGTGCTATCATGGACATGACAGAGAGCACAGGAGGTAAGAAGACAGGGAGCCAAAATTACTCTTGTCCTGATTACACTGTGCTGGAGCAGGGCCACAAATGGGAAACTCCCACACCTGTCTTAAGAAATGCGAGGTCAGCATCAGCATCTCACCCTCCCAAAAATTAAGGTGTGTGTCTTTCACCACAGGGGTGAATTTGCTTTCAAAGTGGATTTGCAAGTGTGGACTAATAAGGTTTAACTAAGATATTTAAACACTTAATTGGTTACTCTGCAGACTTCCTAACATGTCACTTCTTCCTCTACTTTATATAGCTAGTCTTTAACTTTCATTTGAAGTTAAATTCATTGCACTGAAAGCCTCACTGCAATGCCTAGTAACTGAAACACATGCCGACAAAAATGTTGAGCCACTTTGCCTTGACATAGCTTATCAGCCTATTCATTTCTGGCAAAAGACTCAGAGGTAGACAAAATTTATTGAAACCAAAAATGAAGTAAATTGCTGCAGCAGCCAATTTTTGCCCATTTTAGCTTTGGCAGAATGGCTAATCTCATTCTCTCCTGGAACTTAGGAAATATATAGAAAGTTTTGGAACCATAAGTGCTTTTTCATGATATGTATGATAAAACACACAAGCTAGGCACAACGAAGTGGCTGAGAAGGCATAATAGCAATTACCACAACACCATTTTCTCATGTCGTCTAAAGTGAAGTTTCACTCCAAAAAAAAAAAATTAAATGTCATTGCGGAATTTCATTTCTTTCTGGCTCAATTTCAGCAAGATACACTAGCTTTAAAAATAGAGAACTTAAATTTTCAGAGTGGGTAGTTAGCAGGGAAAATAATTTGAAAAAGTCAAGCAGAGTCCTTTTCTGCTTGTGCATCACCACAAAATCAGGTTCTGCATGGCAAATAAGCTTTGACTGAGCTCTGTGCAATCTCATTGTTGTCAATGGGATAACACAGGTGTAGGTGACCAACTTTGTGACCAAACTTAGTACATTCACTGATACTCAAATAGTAACTGAATTCTTTTTATATATGGCTGTACTGGTTTTTTAACACTAACAGTAGCAGTGTTAAAAGCTGATTTTAGTCACTAAACAACCACAATCCAAATGTACAAGAGGGAGAAATTCTGCGTAGTAAGGTTACGGATTTTCCCCTAGGTCAAACTACACATTAACCACCATATAACATCACCTATGAATTTTCAGTTTCTATATCGTTGATGTTACATTGTCAGGAACATGAATAATTGCTTTACTATTTATTGGCTCATTTTATGGAAGACCAGAGATTCCCTAGTAACTGTTCTAAAAAGAAAACTGGACTGAAATTAGTGATGGGGGAATTAAATCTTTAGGCACTTTGAGGACTACCATTTTGAAAAGTGTGCCATCAACAATGAGGTACTGTGTATCGCCTGAAAATGACCACTGCCAAAATGCTGTGACAGTAACATGCATAAGAAACATTTTGCTTGTACAGTATTTGTTAATTACAATCCAAAATTGTTTTGCCCAGAGTGAAGAAAAACATTGCACCTTTTACTGTAGCGATCTGTTTAAAAGCAGCAGCTGCAACAAACAATACAGGCTACCCTTCTTCAAAGTCACAAAGATGCACAATATTCTCAATTTGCCGCCTGAAAAGCAACTGCCACTGCAGTCATTCTCAATTCAGGGACAGGGGTGTGTTTGACTGAAGAGAGTCACAGCCTTAAAGTGTCACAGGTTTGACATGTCTCTACAACCATTGCACTATTAAAAGCAAACACATTTGGCAAGGCTGAACTAGCACATTATAGATTTTACCTATATAGTAAAAAATACGTAATAATTGCCTCTGAGATAGCTTGTTTAACAATTACTGGTCCAAATAAATATGAACTATTTCAACTTGAGTACTCAGGGTAGAATTTTTGAGTTAAAACCTCCAACAAGCATTCCCAAACATAAATGGGAACACTTTATCCAAATTTACTAAATCCTGGTAAAATGGTATTACTAAAAAACTATGAAAAAACCTGAATTAACTTGAGCACTAGGGAAAAACATGGAAGCATAAAAGTGATCATCGCTACACAGTATATTCAAAAATCTTCTGCGTCCCTTCCTTATTATACTAAATGCATAAGAATGCTTTTGCGACCGAATTTTCCTTTGTTCATTTCAAAACTACAGACCTTTAATTTGATAAGCAGCTTTGTTTCTATCAACTCATTTGTAAAAAACACCATCAAGCTTGTGCTCATTAAATATATATATGTATATAAAAAACATACAAAAAGTACAAGATAAATCACATTAAGAAACTTTTACAGTGTAATTGTCCTGATTATTTTATTCTTAAGGGCCAATTTTTTTTGTGCACAGAATCTCAATGTGACTGTTGTTCCAGAATTCAGCATAGTGCCATTGCACAGAATTCACCTTTCTGTGCAGTCCATTAAAAAAACCCCAAAAACAACACACACCACAGGACAAAACATTCTTCTTAAATCAAATTCTATTTGTGAATTCAGCAAAATAATTTCTATAAAATAAAACAGCAAAATATTTAAATAGTATAGGGTGGGCTGTATCTGTTTTGCAGGGGTATTTGGTTTTTAGACAGGTTCCAAAAAAAATTACACACATTCAAGTTACCAATTTTCATTTAAATACAGTATTTACTGATGCGTTTCTTTAAGTCTTTAAACAAATGTTTATTCTGGAATAGAGATACCTCAGAATTGTATTTGAGTAACCAGTAGTTTCTTTTATAATTAAACCCTGCTTCTAATGTTAAGATTTCCTGTATAATGGATAAAGAGCTAAGACAATTCTCGCTTTCAAGTAGAACTGTGAACGAGCAGAAAACCAGCAAGTTAACTTGGTGCAGTGGCACTCACAAGTACTGTGTGATTTTGTTGACTTCCACTTCACTGGGATGCAGTAGAAGGAAAGTGTTAGAAGTTTATCTAATAAGCTCTACCAAAGAAACAAAACAAGCACACCAAATACAGTCTATTATGCTCCAGGCATCCTGGCATAGCAAATTTTTGCATATTTGTTTTAAATCTTTTAAATTCCTATTACTGAAAACTAAGTGTTCTTCATCCCACCCAGAGACAGAACTGTCAAACATCAGATGTGAGGAACATATGTGAAACTGAAAACCACTTGTTTGTCACATTTTCCCTCCCCATTTTATAGTCTAGGTGTAAGAAGAAAAAGTTCTGAGCAATACAGTTGTCACATTGGGACAACTGCTGTCACGGTTTTTTTTCCCCCTCATTGGCTACACTAACTTGGTGTGAAGCCATGCTAAATGTTACAGCATAACTATAGCTTCAAAGTGATTAACCTAATACCAGAATGAAAAAGGCAATGAAAAAAGATCTAGAAACAATGTTACATCACCAATTTTCCACATCAACCAAATATTTAAAAGGTTACCAGCCATTACGTTGCTCATAGTAAAATCGACTCCAGTGGCAAAGAATTAACATGAAACTATTTTTGTGGTTGACATGGATAGGCTTTTTTGTAAAGGAGTTGATCCGACTGCCATGAGGCAGGCAACACTGGTTGCAGAGCGCAGCAGATATATCAAGAAATTATTTTTTTGTTTTTGTAGATCTGTGAGTCTCATCAAGACAAAAAAAATGTTTCTTGCTCAAGAATTAACAGTCAAACATTAATATACTATATACACCTTTGCCATTTACACATTAGCATCAGGCCATTTATTACAAAACACTATACACTTTCCACTGCAGGCGGGTTATATATTGACAGCAATTTTCTGCAGATAAGACAGTGAATAGACTCTCCACTCCATGTTGATTAGGAATAGTTTTTCTAGTTTTAAATATTAGCCAGACACAGAGAAAGGTTGGACTGTAAGGCCTGGGTGCACAGTCTTGATGGAGCAAGTTAATTGATTATGTGCATTTCACTAATCTTTTGTCTGAGGCGGGGAAACTTCTTCACTGCCTTCATAATTTTCTTGTGCTCGTTGGCCAGTTCGCTGAGGGTTGTTCATATGATGTGCTGCCGGGCCTGTATATGGCTGTCCATGCACGTGGTTATTCTGTAATAAAGCATAAACATTTTAAAGGGACATTAAACTTGTGGGCTGTTTCCTGACTAGTTACTTGCTTTTCCCCTCTACATTCAGGCTATTGAAAAGTATCCTCAAGCACACTGAACTTCCCGTGTAGTAATATCTATATGAACGCACATCACAGTTTCTTGATTCCTCTGAATCACATCTTTCACTTACCTTTTTAATTTACACAGAAGGTAAACCAACTTTCAACTTGTAAAGATAAAAGGATGACTTGAAATAGTAATCTCAGTTTTTGAATAACAACAGTTACATGCAAAGCAAAAGCAGCAAGAAAGAAAAAAAAAGAAGAGGCTGCCTATGTGCTGCGGACGTTAAAATGTGCACATATTTTATCAACAGTTTCAACCAGCTTGCATTTTTTTTCCTAAGACAATGGAAAAAGCATACCTGTATTTATGCAGCATACTTTGATTTTTAAGAGGGAAAACTTTAATGTTACAGAACTGAATGAAATCTAGACCAGTAGTTTTCTGCAGATGCTCTGCCCCAATTTAAAAAGTCATACACACATCTGGCAAATTAAAACATCTCATTTATCTACTGTTTTGCAGAGTTTAACCAACTGTGGAGAAACTAAGAATATGAGAATTGTGTGTGTTAGTGAGAAATGCCATCTCTTGCAAGAAAGTGAACATGTCACACGGGTAATGGTGAGGTTACAGTACGTGTCTGAACTCAGGAGCTCAGAAAGGAGTGGGAAAATCTGCATGACTTACCAACTGCTCTGCTGAGAACATCAAGTAAGGAAAGCGAGATGGAGGGAAAATGCGTTTGGGCAGGAAAGGAAAGGAAATTAGCAGATTTGGAATATATAAAATGAATTGGAACAAAAAATGGCAACTAAGTGGGGGATCTATTCATTTAGTCAATTCAGTAAAAAACCTGGTTATGATTTCTTTCAGATCTGGCTTTCCACTGAAAGATATTAACAAAGCAGCCATTTAACATAAAAACAGATGTAGATTTCATATGTACTTAAGATTTAGAGGTCAGTGTTCATAGCACAAGCTATACGTAACAAAGCCATTTGCATTTTCCTGAAAGCCTTCCAATTACCCAAACTGAAATTCAGGCCTTAAGGCTTGATTTTGTATTTCAAAACAAGAAAGCAACTCAGAAAATATTATCAATGTCAACAAATATGACAGAATCAAATTCAGTATGCACTAGACTATGATGACATCTGTCCCCCTGCTCTTTCTATAGATGATTAATCCCTGATCTGATAACATTTCTTACCTGAAACTCTGATGTTGAAACTGTTCCTGGCAAAATGGAGGGGTATCTTTATCTTTATTCCTCCAAGTGTGGTATTTGATAATAACATGCTTCTGGCCTGATGCCTATAATTTAAGTTACCATAAATGCTAAAAAAGCTAACCTGGAACTCTGAATAAATGGTTCAACTCTGAGCTTTTACCTGTTGATACTGGGAACCAGGTGAATGGGGATACAGTGGGGCATCTTCAGGTGGAGAAGACTCATGTTCATCCGGGGCGTCAGGATCATCTGGTTCCTAAAGTTTGAAAAAAACCATTTAATTTACTTAGGTAAAACATATTACAATTATTCTATCCAGAACCAATCCTACATGCAAGTGATTGTTTCAGACATGCTTGGAGAAAAATTCTACCCCACCGCATCACCCATAGCTTGTACTGTACTACATAAAAATTCCCACTATTGATGCATTATTGGAAAAACAGACCCATTCATAATCTACTTTAAACGGTCAATTTCAATTCTATACTGCTAATTCTTTAAGTGACAGATGTCTACAGAAACAGTAATAAAAGTGGAAAAATGCACAGGAGTATGTAACTGAAGCCAACAAAAACAGAAATCCATATTTATAAAACACTTATAAAACATGTTACCTCTACAATGACTGGAGATTGTTGCTAAGGTTAATTATTTACAGAAGCACTTCACTCAAATCTTTTACCAGAAGTCAAATTAATTCTTTACCTCCTCTGGGCAGAGTTCACAAGCTTTTGCAAGAGTCATTCTAGCACTGTGCGATCGCTCTAGGAAGTAGCCATTTGATGTTTCATTGCTTTGTATTGGTGGAGACCAATTATTATAGGTGTATTGGGGATTGCCAGTGTATGGTCTACGCTCAAGCTCGTCTCCAAGCCATTCTACTGCCCAGGTCCATTTTCTCTTCAAATCTCCATTGCTCTGCAGATGGAAAATCAACAATTCAGAATTATTTTCTCTATTCTTAAAATAGAAATATTTTTCCCTTCCTATATATCAGCTATCAGAGAACAGTCCACCAACACATATGCTGCTGTTTAAGAGACTCCCTGAAATATCTTTTTTTGCACAAAAACAACTTCAGATTTGAAATGAATTCTGCCGATTTGCAGCTGCATCACAGAATCATGAGTGCAAGCTTAACCGAATTGCTCTCAATCCCATCTATTGACCTTCTGATATAGGAAGGTTCAAATGAATTGTGCTTGGAAGTTGTAGTTCCATCAAGGCGATGAAACTGGGTAACGGTGGGGGTTTTTTTTAATACACAGAACTGGAAAAAAAGCAGCAAGAAACAGAATGAAAAGTATCACCTGAAGGATCTGGTAGGCTACAGGACAGTTGCTGAAGAGAGCTACCATGCACTTTATACACTGATAAGCTCTTTTCTGATAATGATTCTTAGATCGCTGAATGGTGTCAAATAGTCCATCCCTGTCATCTGGGATTCCCTTAAGTGCATTGTGAATCCTACAAAAACAAACAAACAAAAACAAACAAAAAACCCACCAAACCCAAAAACCAAACCACAACTTCAAGTGTTAGAGTTTTAGTATTTGAATTAAGGCTTCACTTTCAAGGTAATTATAAAAGGGATAGCTCATATTCTGACTTCTGGTTTTATTAAGGGTTTTTTTTAAATCAGAAAACTAACTTGACACATCACATACGTAATATAATTTTAGCACGTTTGGTAACATTTAAACTCTCTGAATGAGATATGTAAAACATGTAAGTATGATTAATTCTAATCACAGCAATCAACTTTACCTAATTTAATTTTTATTACTTATTTTTAAAATCAACTGCATTTACAAAATAGACCTGTTAACTCAATAGGTCCTTACTGAATTGGAACCGTTAAATCCTCAACAGAATGGTTACTTACATCATAGTTACACTTCTCAAAGATACACTCTTTTTAGATGCAGTTCCTCTGAAGAGGAATGAATGGTACGTACTTGTGCATGGGGATAAGGGACTTGGGCATTCCCTGGAACTAAGCCCACTTTCTGTGTCTTCTGCTCTCTAACAAGGGGTAGAGGAATTAATTGCCACCTGAAACTGTGCAAGAACTGAGAACTGACGTACTTTGGGCTTTGAAAAAAAAAATCAGAGGAGGGCACAGAACCTACACTGATGTCTCGAAGAATTACACTTATTGCAGGAAAAGCAACTGCCTTCTTTCCTCATAGCCCTGGCAACAGCCAGCGCATAGACCCCAGGCAGCTGGCAACCTAGGCTCCATCTGTAAAGTGATGATGAGCTTTACTTCAGCTGATTTAACTTAATGGTACTTGTAACACTATTATCCCAGACTTGGCACTCGAACTTGTCAAATCAAGAAATTTATGAGAGCAGGTCTGATGCCAAAGAACAGCAGCAGCCACCTCACAGTACAAGAATACAAGGAACACCGAAGGATGCTCACTGTCCAAGATCAGATGATGCCTGTTTTCTATGAGTTAGATATTACCATTTACTATGGACAGTTACACTATTCAGTTTTTTTTTGAAAAAGAAGACAAAGATCATTAAAAATCTGTGATTATCACAGCAAAACCAAGCACAGGACAAAGACCAGTACTCCAAGGTACTGCCAGAAGTGGCAGCAAGAAATCAGAGGATGACTGCAGCTGGACACTTAATACCCCTCCGCTGAAGCCTAATACAATTCCAACGAATACTGCTATTCCTGAGACTGCAATCTTGAATACGAAGTGATGTACACCTCCAAGTATAGTGAAAACCATACCGCAATATTCAACCTCCTTCATACCTCGTTATTTCAAACATAGCACTATCCCAAACAACCGCTTCCATGATTTCTCACCTGCATTTCCACCCAATAAAATATTTTATTTTACTTCACATCTACTAAAGTATGCCCATCCTCCAGCATTCTGTGGTCTTAAAGACATCTTATGGAAGTATTTGTTTATCAGGAAGAAAATATAAAGAAACTGCGTTATGTATGCATTACATATACATACATATGCAAAACTGAAACGCCTATGTATAAAGAGTATTCTCGTCCCTTACCTAAGCTGTAATTCCTATAAAGAAAATGAAGAAATCCCTCCAACCTAGTCTTCATGTTTTGCAGTGTGGTAAGCCAGACTACCATCTTCTCTTAGAGTATCTTCTAAAGTAAGGCTAGGCAACTGATAAAATCCTAAGAGCGCAGTCTACTTCTACAGGTTAAGTACATGAGTTCACTCCAATACCCCTATTGCACACGGCAAGTGTGCTCTTACTCAAAGTATTTTAAATGTCAAATGAGACATGGTTGCAAATGATTTAGTAAATCTGGTACTATGTATATTCACTTAATCTGAAAACAGTGACATTTTGCAATATTGTCAGGTAGCATGTTGATGACATTCATTTTGTGTTACCTCACCTACTACTACTATATAAAACTTCTGAAAAATTGACTCTTCTTTCAAGTAGTCAGTATTTGCGATAATTACATTTTTTTCACCTCAACTTTCAAAAGCCTTATTTGAAACTGGATGAATATTTAATATATTGAAGTTAAAATTCTCTTGAAATGTGATCACATAGAGAATATTTATGTATGAAATATACTTTTCTCCCAAGTTCACACTTTACACGTCTTGGTATCACTACTATGACTGACTATGTGCTTCTTAGTAAGACCAGGCTATTATTGGACCCTCTTGAATGAGATGTTTGTAAGAATCAACCTAAGCACCTGGCAGTAAATACCAATGAGTTTAGCCTAAATGGCACATTCTCTTGCATGTGAAAAATCCTGGGTTTATAGGACTAAGCAGCAAAGTTCTCAAAAGTAAGGAAGGTGAGGGTAAGAAATTGTAGACATATCTCAAAAATTGAGATAAAAGTTGAAAAAAAATGCTTTATTCCTGTATTTTGATTTAATACCTATTTAAAACAAACCTTTTGAAAGTATTAGCAACAAAACATAATAATCTTGAATTATAAACAGACAGGTAAATACTAACCTGTGAGTTTGCCAAGAGTCCTCAATTAATAGGATTTGCAGAAGCAGATCCAAATAAGGTCGAAGCTCGTATGTATATGAATATGCAACCTTAAAAAGTAAAAATGCAGAGAACATAAGAAAGCATTCCTTGAAGCATGCAGATTACATGGTCCAATACAAGAACACAATTCATTTGAAGTGCAGTTTACTGTAATTTAAAAGATATTTCGAGATACAATGCATACTTTTTTTTTAAAATGTTGATTGTGTCAGGGTTTTTGGGGAGTTGTGGTTTTGTTGGTTTGTGGGGTTTTTTTTGTTCTGTTTTTTTTTTTGGTTGTTTTTTGTTTTTTGTTTTTTTTTTTTTTTAAATTTAGTAGGTTTTGTAAAGGACAACATGTTTCCTCATGAGTTTCTAACACAATTTATCTGAAGCCCCAAGCATGAGGTGCTGAAGAAGCTACCTTAAAAAAAACACCTTTAGAAAAGCAAAATTACAAAATGGTGTTTTTCACTGATATTGCTACTTTTAAACAGTACATTCAAAGATTATCTTCAAAGGTTATCCTAAAATGCAAAATACATGGTTAGCAAAATATCAGTAAAGTGATTTTTATTACGATTCTTTCAAGTGCCAAACAAAAGGACATAGAAAAATGTGATGTTTACATGGGAAAAAAAATAGGCAAATATAAAGATGAGCTAACAGAAGACAAAAATTCTATATGGAGGGGAAAAGCGTGACTAACCTTACAGAGATTACAAAAGAAAAATAAGACGGTCCCAAAGATTCTTTCCTGAGTCTAAAGCCAAGTATGTTCTGCAGACTTGTAAAAAAGAACCTTATGAACATACTCAAAATAAGTACAAGGGAGATCTTAGGAAATGATTCTAACTTTCCATGCAATGTAAGAAGCTCTTTTACGGATAATGACAGAAGAGCTTTAGGAAATGCTCTTGGAATACATAAAGACCACCTCAGCCTAGTTACTTTCCATCCTTAACATAGCGTTCCTAACTCATACAAGGTCAATTGCTTTGCTAAACTCATAAAAGGACTTCTCATAGTACTCCAACATGATGTAAATACCGACAGAGGATGCCACCTTAAGGAAAGTTTATCAAGCACCTGTTCAGTATTTAATACAACATTCCTATATATAAATATAGAATCTTGCATCATAGACATTTATATTCCCATCTTTCTCCCAGCTTTTAATTTTACCTGCCAGAGAAGTTCACTGAGGACAGTGGAAGAGAACTGAGGATTCTCCCAACAGCAGAAACGAAGCAACTTGATGGTCTCTTCAGAGTTGCTGCAATCTTCAATAATTTTCTTCACATAACTAGTTCTCACAAACAAAATGTCTGCTACATTCTGCTGAAGTGCCATTATAGGTTGAGATAAATTAGGATCACCATAAGGGTTGGCAAGTGGGGGATTACCTAGAACAAACAGTTATTACAGATGAAAAGGTACTGAAGTACTTTCAGTGTAGACCCAACAAAATATAAACTAGTGTAACCCATCAAAAAACAACAGATGGGAAAAAACCCAACCCCTCCCTAACAGCTGATTTTCTTTGAAAAATACTATGGTATGAAATAACTAAGTTTTCTGATTGTGAAGCTTGACACTTGCTGCCTGAGGGAGCTACTTCTTCCTCTCAGATAAGATTATGCAGTGACAATCAAAGCAGAACAGCTGGAGACACGTTCATATGCAAGAAGAGAAATTACTGAGAGTTTCCTCAGTGAAAGCCTCCTATCTCATGAATTTATCTGCTTCGTTGCTTGTGTAACACATCCCAAATCTATGACACTTTAGGACACAAGGTCTATTTACTTCACTAGGCAATGGGAAAGGGTTCAGAGGAATATCTATGTCAGAACAGTCCCGTCTGAATCTCTAGAGCGTAGAGAGAAGTAATATATTTTTGAAAGAATAAAAATTAATGCATCTTATTTAGTAAGCTTCATTTTGTGTAAGGAAAGACTGTTGATTTGCTCCTGATGTTTCTAAATTTGGCAGTGTTTTGAGTTATTGTTTGAAGATGCCCAGAAGTTCAAGGGAGAACTTTTTTAGCTTAATATGCTGAAGCAAAAAATAACTTCACTCTGCAAATAGTAATCATAATCAGTAGTCAAGAGTAATGTTCACACAAAGTATTTTTTTTAGTACAACATTATGAATACAGTGAATATACCATTATTTTTCATAGGTAGAATATCTTTTCAGTGTAAGCCTCAAATAATGCACTGGAAACAAAACCAAATCAAAACTGTCTAATGGTTCTGAAGCTTATTATAGCACGGTAAAATTTTCAGTTCATTAATCTTACTATAGCACATTCTAGCCTATTAACTTTATAGCCTGACACATCAAGCTGTAATGAGTTTGCCATTAAATAGCTTCTCTACAGATTCCTAATCAGGTTTTCTAAAATATGCTTAATAGAACGTGCACATATACAGGCTATAAAGTCCACGTAGCCCAATATTCTGTCACCATTTCTCAGAAATAACTGCACTCTATTCAGCTACTGGAGATATTAATGATTTATACTGTGGTTGACCAATTTCTAGCTGATTATCTTTTATAAATTAAAGTGCTGGCTTCTGTTTGTCGTCTTGACTGCGAACAAGCACCAAATCATTTTCAAGAGCTATCCACAACAATGCAAGATCTCTTTACTGATAAGCAGTAGTAGCTATTTCAGAGCCTGCTATAGTGTTTCTCCTGTACATATTACTTCTGTACTGGTAACGTGAAAGTAATCTATTATTTTATTGCCTACTCAGAATCAAAAGATCTTCATGCAACTCTTTACAATGAGCTTAAACTAATCTAAAATCATTACTATTTTGTAATCAACAAACTACTACTTTACTACTCAGTTGTTTTCCTATATCTTTAAGGAATAAGCCAAGAAGCATAAGATATAGAACAGATTTCTGTCTTGTGCTTTTTAGTATAGCAAATCAGTTTTGCTTACAACAAAGAGATTTCTGTCTTTAAACAAAAGGAGTTGCTAAACATAAAAGGCAAACATTTTTCCAGCTAATCCATTTTACACATAATAGCTAAATATGCACAAAAGACATTTACTGATATATTCAATTAATCTAAGGAAAACTTAAATTTCACTATACCATTGATAGACGACTGCATCCGCGATGACACATTGCAACAACGGATCAGTTGTGACACAACAGTGTATAGCTTCCCCAGTTCAGCATACTGGTATTTAATTGGAGGACCTGGACCTTCATCCAGAGCCACAAGCATGAAGGTTGCAGGAACATTTAGTTTCAGAAGTTGTGTCTTCTCTGCTACACCTGGGGGGGGGGGAGCGAGGGGAGGACAGGGAGTAAAAAAAAAGATACATCTTGTTTCTGGCACTGACAATAGTTTGTTTGGGTTTTTTTGAAAGGAAAAATAACTACTGTTTACATGATTTGTAACTTTTCAGTTGCTGGGTTTTATTATAACCATCATTTATGCTTTCTGAGGAAAAAAAAATCAAATCAGTAAAAATGCACAAGAAAATTATGTTCAGCTGAAAAATCACACTGAAGGAAAGCTGTAAATTACTACAATTTCTTAACAATGCTCATTAGCACTTAAGTAACTAGCATCTGTGTTAATAGCAAAGCCTCAGAGAAGTCTTTTGGACAAAGAATTAATCTTTTTATTGTGAGGCCTAGGGTAGGATGAACATCCCCCACAGTATATTTTGTTGTTTTTCCATCATGTCCTAGATTTTAAGACATTTCCAACCGTGCCATACTATGCAGTAAGCGTAAACAAGAGTGACAAAATCAATTTCAGAAAAAAACAAAAAACAAAATGAGAAAACCTCCAAAACCAACCAAAAACCCAGCCAACCAAAAAATCCAAAGCTAGTTTCACCGCAAGAATATTTTGCACGTACTACACAAGTACTTACCAGTAAATTCGGTATGTCCCTTCTGATCTTGTTTCTCAGTTTGATTAAAAGTCACAACTTTACATACACTTCTTATTCTGAATACAACTGGACCTTACCTACCATCTTTCTGATAAGGAGGAATCCAAATAGCACGTTATTAGAGCTCTTTTACAGTATCTTTTTGATTATGTTAGGTAGTTTTGTAGTTACATCCTTTATAGAACTGATCTCTCGCTTGCTTTGACGTGAACAATGTATTATTTGATTTCTCAAAGTGTCAGACAATTTAATCTTTTTCACAGAACTTGGGGTGCTGCAGGAATGATGTATTGTGGCTTTTGCCGAATGAACACTCTACATCCCTACAGAAGCCTTCAGTTAACAGTAGTAAGACAAGCACAACTGCTTAATATTTCCATGTTTATCTTTGCAGCGTAGATTGCGCTAACGATCAGACCCACAAATAAAATCTAGTTATGCTTTTCCATCTGGCTTCTGAGTGCTTTCCTAGTCAGAGGCTTCAATTGCACTGACTATGAAAAACTAGTAAAGAAAAGGAAACTTAGAGCAGAAGAATTGCATCTCTCTTCTCTGTAATGACATTAAGTCCACTTCTGGGGGTCATGACGGAACCTGCCTAACAGAGAATGCTTTGGTAGACAAAGTATATGAAAGCAACATACATTATAGGTGAAATTCAGTTAACACAATTACCCAGATTAATTTTACAGATAGGAAATTAAATTCCTTTAAAATTGCCTACTCACATGAAAGAGCTTCCAGAACTCTGTGTGTGTGTGTGACTTCTATGTGGAAATACTGAAATAACTCCATTTGGACTGATACACTTGCTTAACACTTTAGCCATAAAGTAATCTAACACATTTATAACTTGCCTGCATAAGCCGATAACCAGCAATGGGTGAGGTGCTCAGTATTATGGGCATTTTGTAAAATTTCCAAGGGAACTGGATCTCCTAGTTACTTTACATAAAATGGTGAAAATATCTTGTATTAGAGTAAGAGGGAGAGCGTAATAGACTACCACTATGGAAGAATATCGTATCTTGCCGTAGAGAAAGACGCTTTGTCACTTAGGCTACCACATGTGAAAGAGAAACAGGCCCCCAATAGAAAACCCTAATAACTCCGGAAAGTAAGAATGGAGAGCTCTGTGACAATTCACTAGATATGAACCTGTGACTACTGTCATCAACCTGAGAGTGCAAAAGCAATCCTTTATTCATTTGACTTGCATTTTAATACTCTTAATCGCTCTTCCTCCAGGCAAATATATAAAGCAGCAATGGATTAACCCCTCTGAGAAACAGTTTCATCAATAAATCATCAATTGGTTTTCAGCATGCTAGTAATGCTAAAAGAAAGCATGATTACAGCTGTTCGTTTGAACGTGAATAGGTCTGATTTCAGTTTAACTGCAAAAATGATTTTTGTTTGTAACAGTTACTTCAGATACTATTAGTATTATTTTATTCTATTCTTAGTATACAGGCTAGCGACCTTCTATGCAAATAACCTACATAATCCAGAATTTAACACAAGTTTTTGTATACTTCTAAATCTATACTTATTTCTATTTTCATAATGCTGGATACAGTTAAGATCCTGAATAAAAATGGGTGATACTGGAAGTGCCACAGTGCATCACCACAAAACTGATAACCATCTCATCTCAGTTATATTATAGCACGTGTATAATGGGTCTTACGTGTAGCACCTGCAAATACAGGTAGTCCTACTAGTCTTGCATTCAAAGATGCTAAAAATAAATATGCATTTGCGATCATATTCAATCTCTAATGTAATCTTTATTCAGAAAATTTAGGCCTCTAGTCTTTGTGAAAAGAATCACTGTCTCTAGCCTGGGAGAACTTTACTTAAGCCTTCCTATGTTGCAAAAACAGTGGCTTTTCTTGCCTGTTTATCTTGGGAGGAACTACAACATCCAATAAATTTTATAGTGGAATTTCCCGATTCTTGCTTTCTTTTACCTCATATGATGTCTATGGTAAAAGCATTCTGGCAAGCAATGATGTCTAAGAACATATATAGATTGAGCTATTTCCTCAGCCTCCCAAAGAGTCTTTAAAGGGAAGACAAATATAGAATCAGTGTTTTGCATACATAGCTGTGAACTTCAAAGGTGAACTAAAGAAATTAATATTGAAAGCGCACAGTTAGAATATATAGACAAAAAGGCATGACCATCTGTATTGACATTTCCATAAAGGAGAATCATGCACCTCTCCCTTCTTTGAACTTTTATCTTCCTCAACTTCTTCAGGCTCAAACCAGTTGACAGCCCCACATGCTTCTTTGGTCTCATGACCTCCCTGCAAATGAGCCCTGAACAAAGCATCATCTCTCTTGCCATTTTTTCACCCCCACACCCTCTCAGGAGGGCACAATCTTACTGCTCCAAGCTTCCTGTGTTAATCTTCCAAGGATGGCAGGAAGATTAAAGCCCCAAACTCCAAGCTGGAGGAACACAGATGCTCTAGAGAGCATTTATATGACATTTAATGCTGAAAAACTGGATTCTCCTGCTGTTACCTGTGTAACTGGATCATTAATAAAAAACAGTTTATTACAGTATCATCAGTAAAAGTGTGTGTAATTTGCTTACCTAGATTGGCATACATCACAAACAGATTGAAATACTGCTGCAAATGGCGCCCATGTTCAGATACTTCCCTTCTTAGAAGATTTAGTACCGCTCTCAGTAAGTGATCACTTAAACTTAAGTTATCATAAGCCTATTAAAAAAGAGTTTTAGTATTAGTGGTTGAACCTATCAAATCTTTATTTAGTTTATACTTTCTACTATGGCAGAAAACAGAATTGGTTAAAAGGTATGGGATTCATACAAGGTCTAAAATACGAGCAGCTGGTTAGTCTTCTGTATCTCACACAAAGAAACACAGACATACAGAGAATAAGGCTCCCATCACTAACTACCATGTAAGTCCAAGAAATTGTGAAAGTATAGAAGCTTTTAATTGAGCTTTTTCTTCAATAGCAGCTAGGCTTAAATACTCAGAAAAGCACACGCATTTCCACTGTGAACTTCATAGACTAAGACAGACAACCAAATCACCTTTACAGGTTTACCTCAAATATCTCATGAAACAAAACACCGTCAAAGCATATGCAGCTTTAACTTAATACAAATTCTTTTGCTGGATACAGTAGTAAAAGCACTCTGAGAAGCTAAGTGGAACAATACAAATAAAAAGTGTCTTGCTGTAGACATTAAAAACATGACAAAGCAAAGGCTCAAAAAGGTTGTTCTTTTATATTTTAATACAGTCCAAACAAAAACATCATTATGACAAGTGTTACATTAAGTTTTTGGCTTTTTTTTTTTTGTTTGTCAGTCCTAGGTGTATAAAATTAGGCAATTCACTGTCTACTCCCACGCAAAGTTACGATTTTTGACAATTTCAATATTTCAGGATACAGGGGAAGAAAACATAAGGAGCTCCTGCATGTTTTCGTGGGTTTTGTTTGTTTTTTGTTTGTTTAATTTTTTAATTCTAAATGAAAAACAAGGGTTCACTCCCCTACACATTACTTTATTATAAGCCACTACTTTTATTTCGCAGATTTCACACTCGCAACTCAACTCAAAGTTCTCGCTACTTAGTCTTTACAGAGATTTACAAATGAGGGGAAACTGAACCCCTTTGACAGCAACTCTCACATAAACTGGTTGAGTTAGATCATGTTATGTAGTGCAAAATGGACTGTCCAGCTTTCCTGTCAACACTGATGCACCTACTCCAGAATTTACTTTACATTAAATGCTTATAATGAAGAAATAAGAATAAGTAAGAATAAGTTTCTAAAGTTTTTCATTAGAAAATTAAATACCTGACTGGAAGGTCCAGGAGAGGCAAAAGGTGAAGGACATGGTCCGTCTTGCAATGAAAAATGTGCAATAAATACTATAAGTTTTGCAAATGCACCCCTCACTTCTGCACTAGGGCATTCCAAAAGATACTCAGAGAAGCGGTTTGAAACATTAAAAAGGACGTTGTGTGCAAACCAAAAGCGTACATTCTTGCTGTGACGAAGAAGGATGCATAATGCATCATACCTGAAATAGAAGATGACACAACTAAGAGATTATGACCAAATGTAGACATTAATGAATTGTGGCATATGTATTCTTTTACAGAATTTGATGAAAATACATGTTAAAGTTGATCCCCAAACATTTTTGCTCACAAAATGCTTACAGTCAGATAAACTGTAGTTCCTATAGTGATACTCTCTGTTACCAGCAATCACAAATTTAAAAGGTACTTCAATTAAAAACCTTACATTTAAACTGTAGCATTTTACTTCTATCACCCATAAGAACTAAGACAGGATTACATCCCCTAACTCCCAAACTAGTACTCAAAGCAGGTCCTAAATTGGCAGCCATCATTCCCTCTGTATTGGAACTCGGGGAGAGGGTGAGCAGCAGAGAACATGTGAGGTGGATTTCATGAGCTGTGTATAAGACAGGTAACTAAATATGTAACCCATCAGGAATTTATATTCGCATTTACAGATCTTAAAAAAAAAAAACCACCCACAAAAAAACCCCAAAAACCCCCACAAGCAACAAAACCAAAAACCAAAAACAAAACACACAACAACCCCAAAGAGTAAAGTATCTGCTCCAGAGAGGGTGTTGTGTGACTCTCTCCTCCTTCCTGCAGCAATATTTGAACTCCTCTTGATCTGTTAGAGTAACAGAAGTAACTTAGCTACTCTGAAAGTTGCTATTGGAGAAAAACTTAGGGTAACTATTTGCCATGTATTACTCAATTACTTACTAGTAGCTGGTAAACTACTGGTCATCACGAATACTAAATTTTCTCTCTAGTTTTACCAGTAGTAACCCACACTTCTCTCCCCAACACAGAATAACCTAGCTTAAAGACTAAAATGCTGTGGTGCTATGAATAAGATTGTACTGTTTGTTATACTACAGTTTTGAATTACAGGCCCTGTAGCAATGTACATAAAGCACTCTACTAACAGAGTCTAAAAGACTATATATATAGTTTCAAAAACAGAATACAAATATAAGCTGCAAAAATGGGTTGAAAAGAGCTTTGTTTAAAACTACTCAAACCATGAACAAACCATTCTGAATTAGTCAGAATACACAACCTATTAGTTTTGTGCTAGCGATAGATTCTACTCCCTTTATTCTTTTTAAAAGACAGACAAAAGGTAGATTTAAGCTCTGTTTGAAAATTAAATTTGAAGCTGTTCAGCTCAGCAGCTTATTTTAAGGCTCAATTTCTTCCTAGTATTTTCTGTTCAAATTTTGTCCCCTTTTCACGTGCACCTTGACCACGTATTTGGGGTAGAGGGGAAAATGGGACAGACCACTAGCACCTTTTGTTGTCCTATGTATATAAGTGGGATCTTTTAACAGACATCAAACTTCCAAAACTGTATTGTTGTTAAAAGACAAAATACCAATCACTAGCAGGGCCACGGACTATTTTCTTTGTATGAAATCCTGTGGTGAAGAGAAATCTAGCAGCAAGCTGAATACTAATCATAGTTATTTCTTCTGCTTCAGGCAACAGATGATCTTGTCCTACAGAAAAATCAAAATACTCACATGTAGACAAAGTAAAAGCAATTTACTTTTAATAATTTAACTGATTCCAGATTACTATTTTGTTTGACATTGTGTTCCAATTTTAGCAAGAAACTTGATCAAAACAGCCTCTAGGTTCTATAATGTATCATCTGAAAAATGTAAGCTTTAAGACAGGTAACATGTCTGATTTTTAGAAATTCAGCATCTCACCTTTGAGAACTGTCTTCAGCAGAACAACCCACAAACTTAAGTATTTTAACATGACTTAGTACATAAACCGAATAATAGTTGATAGTTTATCTAAGTATTTTTTGCTAAATATTCTGGCATGTTATCACTGAAGAACAACTCAACAACAGAGTTTAACTGCAGAAGTCCAGAAAGACGGAGTATTCAAAGCAGAATGCACAAAATTTTCACTGGCTAAACAAATTCTTGACAACACAAATCAACACTCTTCTTGCAAGAAATTAATCCATAATTATTGCTCTAACATACTAACCTGGAGGAGGATTTAAGTAGACGCTATTACAAGTAAGCAACTTCTTTATGAACTGGAAATATTCTAGGCTGTACTGCATACGATTATGCATGAACTGCACGTTCTGCTTCCGTACACTTCGTTCAATGGCTGATGGCATTTTAATCTGATGGGGTTTAGTGGTGATAGCAAGTTCTGAAATATATTTTATTAGTTCATTGTCTTTGTCTATTGTGTCCATACGTTCATAAAAAAGAATATAAGCATTCCACCACCTCTTCTGGCGTCTGTAGGACATACGCTTCATCATGTGATCAAATACTTCTCCCATGTATTCTCCACCAAAACACTGATTTTTCATTTCTTCATCATCATCCATTTTACACTCTGTCACATCTCCATCGTCAAATTTATACCATCGATTTTTCTCACCATCTCCACCATTCCTCTGGATAATATAAGAGTAATAATGTCCACCACTGGCCTGGCCACTGTGTACAAGTACACCAACAAGCCTGTATTTTGTGCTCCCAGAGTGTTCATTTTCAGACTGTTCATTTTGTATTATCTGATTTTCAGGATTTACATCATCTCCTTCCAATTTAGCTACACCTGCCACCGTGTAAGGCTCCATGTCCAGCTCTCGTGGAAATTCAAAATAATCGTTGAACTTGATTGCACATTCCCTTTCCCAGTCATAATCAAATCGTTTCAACTGGATTGCAAGAACTGGAGGCAACTTCTTAATCAACAAGCGTTTCACTGTATCAACCTAAAAAAGGACATAACCGTTATCAGCTCTTAAGTTTCCATTCATATACTCTTAGCAACAACTGAATTCAGTAATTAAAGGGTAACTTTTTTTCCCTGAACATGAACTAAGACTGAACTTATTACGGCTATAACATCACAGTTGTACACAAATTTAATATATAAGGAATCATTACCTTTTTGTTGCATTTTTCACAATGATATGCATTTGCACCTTCCAATAAATCCCCTTTGACATACTGTTCCAAAGAATCAAGAAGGTTTTGGTGATTTCTTATATCTACATTCAGAGTTGTGAAGGATTCCTCACATTCGTACCTACCAACGAACAGATATAAGAGAAAGGTAGAAATGTGTTCAACTTTTATGTTTTACAGGTGCTACACAGCATGTTACTGTGAAAGTTTTATTCAGCATTTGATGTCAACTTTTGGCAAAAGGCTATAAGCAGTAAAAAAAGAACTGAACTCTTTTTTATTCTAGTCTTCCTACAATTAAATTACAGTACCTGCACATTGTATTTTTTGATCTGCACTAACTATAGTTATTTCATGAAGATCATAGAAATTACCTGTATGTCTCAAATACACTGAAAAGATCACGGAAGCTGAATCTTTTAGTACATCTTGTTTTTAAAGCAGCTAAAGTAGCGTGACAGACTCTTGGCTAACTTAAGCTAGTAGAGAAGCACAGATAGCAAACTAGAGTACTTTTTCCATTGCTGACCTTTTTTTAAAGACAATAGCTCAAAAAAAAAAAAAGCCTTTTTATTTTTCTATCTGAAAAAACCTGAATAGCTGTCTTCATAAAATCACTTTGCCTATTTATGACTGGCTTTGACTTACTGTGTTCTGCTATAACCTTCAAACAATGAACCAGCAATGCTTGAGAAACAACCAGTTAAGACATCTTGGAAACAATTTTTTTTTTTTTAAAAAAGATAAAGAAGTGATGAATAAATTAAAAAATTTGCATCTATTCCAACATAACCCTACAGGGCTTGTTTCTGCCATCAAGCATACAAAGGTTTTTATAACAGTGAATAAATTAATATTTAGAAACACTTCAACCAAAACAGTAATATTCATTCATCTATTAAATGACTTACAAATTTAGAAAGGCTGTTAATCTGTCATACCCCAATACAATAGTTTAGTTTACCATCAGTTTTCTCCTCCCTAAACTACAATCAGGGTAACATTTTTATTAAGAAGTACAATTACGCAAATCCAGTAGAGTTCCAAAAAGACAGGTAATACTTCACAATAGTACATAATATCAGGAATGAATGGTAACTCAAATTGCTTCACATCTGTATCTTCCATTTAATTACCCATTGCATATAAAATAAAATCAGTGCTTTCATTTTATCTTGCAATATTTCAACTTACTGCTGGTCACACATTTTAACCCATGAAACTTAAGATGTTCCACTTTTAAGTTCTTCTAATTCACCCACGAGCTCAACTGAAGTTGAAAGATTACCACAATAAAATCAGTTTGTATCAGTGTTTTTTCCTGTATTTTAATTGCTAACTGAAGGACAACAGTAAATGGTCAACTTCCACAATAAAAGAGAATTTGCAGTGGTAATGTGCAGAGAGATCTACATCGTTTAAGAATCACACATGATCTGAAAGATGTAGTGAACAGTAAGGCCAACCGTTAGTGACACAAAATTTAACGCAGTAATAAAAAAGCCAACTGTTGAAAAAGAACAAGTCCATCATTAGGCCATCTTGAATCTTGCATGCAATTCTAATCATCCACCTCAAAAGGGATACAGAAGAAAAAGTCTAGAGAAGTACAACTGTACAATGCCTAGTTCTATTCCTTCACTAAGCATTTGTCATTGATCACCATCATCAAGATAGCGGGCTACTTTCAGTCTGATTTGGTATGGGTGCTTTTTTTACATACCCTATATGAAGCTAAATTTCAGTATTCACATTTTAAGTTAATTAAAAATACAGCAGAAATCTTAAGAAAAAGATAAACTTTCTACACCATTCTCCTTAATTACAGCTTACATGGTGAGAATGAATGGAGTTTTACTCATTGGAATTGAAGATTCATACTTGGGTCAGCTCTATCCACACGCGATGGAAGTCTGAAGACAGCAACAGCTGTTGGCCATTGTCTTAAAATTTTATACATTGCATTTGGTCCCTAAGTTGTTTTCACTTTTAACATGAAAAAGCTCTATCTTTTCCTCCCCTGATCAATACACAATGCTTCACATACAATCTGCTAAGTAGAACCGATAATAATCAAGTATTTCAAGGCACTTGAAGACAAATTAATATTAAGGCTCTAGAAAAAACAAGGTAGCAAATTCTATTAGCTTTAAAAAAAACAACCCAAAACCACACAAAAAAACCCACTCTTTACTCTTTAGTCACTTCTATAAGGATACAAACACAGGTTGTTTTTCTGTAAGAAAGGAGAATCTTAAACACTTACCGATGTGGGCATCCTTGACAAATCTTCTGATCA